>NW_028262360.1:0-1200000 GCF_047370975.1 Nipponia nippon
GCTGAGAGGGCTGCCGTCACTTTCAGGAAAGGTCTTGAGGGTGAAGGCCAAAGGAGGAGAAAAGCTCTTGAGTGCAAGGAAAAAGAGGGTCAAGAAGAGAAAACAATTTGGGACTTCTTTCCCAGAAGAAGACCTCACCATAAGCAGGGGAGTAGCAAATGTCCCTTGGTGCATCGGTCAGGAGCGGCGAGGCCATCCTGCACGTGCTCTACGGCTCTGCACAGTTCACGCAGAGGGAACCCAAAGCCTTGCTTTCACCTCTGGCATCCCCACAACCAAATGAATGGCTATGGTACAAAGAGCCTTCACGACGCAGTCTGAATGTCCAGCTGTATTTAGCGGGACGCCCAGCAGCTGTGCCCGGTGCATGGCCAGCAAGGGCAGGGACAGCCCCCTGAGCCTCCTGGGCCCAGGGACTGCCTCGGGGCCAGCAGCCCAAAGGCCTTCCTGGGAAGGATGCTGGGCGGAGGGCCGGCGGGCGGGGCTGCGCAGGGGGGCCCCGTCCCCCCGTGTCACAGTGCCACCACCCGGCAACGCAGCAGTCACCATGCCCCGGGACAGTATAAAAGGGAGCACGCTCCCGCGGCCCGCTGCCATAGCTGGCCTGGGGGCAGCCCGAAGACGAAGTGCGAGAGGAAGTCCTTGAGGAGGCGGTGGAATTACTTGGCGAGGGCGGAGGGAGGAAGGCCGGAGGAGGCTGGCCGAGGCTGCAGGAGACGAGAAGAACCACCAACACGTGGAGGTTCCCGAGGCTGGCTGGCCTTTTCAGCTGGCTAGCAGTGGCAAGAGCAAGGGAATGCCTTCTTGAAGAGCACTGCAGAGCTCGCCGTCCTCATCCCCTGCGGAGCCAGTGGCAGCAGCCGTGAGGAATGGGATGCAGAGATGTTGGCGGGGGTCCCGGTGCTTTGGAGCAGCCACTGGTGCCTTGCCAGGCGCAGGAAGGATCGTTGCCCCCCGATGGATCAGGCCGCGGGCGTTTTGCCCCTCTGGGAAGGCCCTGAGGTGGCAGCAGGTGGAGGGAGAATCGGGCTTGAGCATCTCCTGGGAGGCGTGAGCAGCCTGTGGGCCGAGGAGGCAGGTCTTGCTCACGTGCTCAGGGAATAGCCGGTCGCCGGCGGCGCTGGGGTCCGGAAGGAATTTTCCCCCGGGGCAGACTGGCACTGGTCCCCGGGGGTTTTTTGCCTTCCTCTGCAGCATTGAGCATGAGCACTTGCCAGGGCTCCTCTGGTCCCTTTTGGCTGGGTTACTGCCTGCTGCTCATGCACCACGAAGATGGCCTCTCGTGCCCTGCAGCTGGGGGGAGGAAGGCTTTTTTTCCCCCACGCTGGGCTAGCAAGTGTCCTCGGGGGTTTTTGCCTTCCTCTGCAGCACTGAGCACGGCCCCTTGCCAGGGCTCCTTTGGGCCATTTTGGCTAGGTGCCTGCTGCTCCTGCTCCACGAAGGTGGCCCTTGTGCCCCGCATGCGGGGGGGGGACGCTTTCTAGACTCGCAGGGCGGACGCCCAGGGTGGCCCCCGGGGGGTTGCTGCTTCTCCTCTCTAACAGCATTGAGCGCAGCCCCTTGTCAGGGCTCCTCTGGGCCCTTTGGGCTCAGCTCTTGCCTGCTGCTCTTGCACCTCCGAGGCGCCGCTCGTGCCCTGGCGCTCCCTGGCTCTTTTGCCCATTGCAGGTTTGGAGCAGGAGCGAGCTCTGCTCTTGCCTTGGCTCCGTTTCCCGAGGTGTTCTTGCTTGTGCAAAACAGCCTGTGCTTGGAAGGGCTCCAGGCTTGCTGCGCCCTCCGCAGCTGCCGCTTTTCAGCTCTCCCTGCATGCGATCCAAGCAGGAGAGCGCTTTTCCTGCCTCCCTGGCCAAGAAGCACAGCGGAGCAAGTTTTGGAAGGCAAAAGGTGTGCTTGTCATCGACACGTGTCCTACTTGTGAAAATACCCCAGGGCACCACACCCCTCTTCTTCTTCTACCTTGCTGGGGGTGGTCGGGACCCATCCTCCTTCTTCAAGTTCTTCTGCACTGTTGAGAAACGAGGGACTGCTTGGCCCGTATTCCTGCTGCTCCTTTCTGCGGCTTTCCTTTGCCACACTGCAGGGCAGGATTTTTCCAACTAAACTGAAGAACACATCAGCCTGCTCCTGGCTACACAGGCGCATTGTGTTAATGCTTGTGAGCATCGGCTCTGAAAGAGATTCAGCAAAATAGCCTCAGATAAAATCAGGTAAAATGAAGTAATAGGAAAAGAAAACAACAAAATAAAATAAAAACGCATAAAGCAAGGTAAAGTAAAGTAAGATTAACCAACATAAAATAAAATAATAAAAATTAAACCCAAAGAAAATTTAATAAAATCAAATACAATAACATCACATGAAAGAAACTAAACTAAAATAACATAAACCAACATAAGAAGACAGAAAATAAAATAAAGTAAAATCAAGTAAGCTAAAATAAAATCCTGTGTCTACTTGTATCCCTTTTGATTTGTGTCCTCAAAAGTGTTTCTGGAGCTGTAAACCCCCTGGCATTTCAGGCAAAGAGTGGTCTCCTTGCTATGCGCCTCATCGTGAGTGCAGGGAAGAGAAGAGAAGAGAAGAGAAGAGAAGAGAAGAGAAGAGAAGAGAAGAGAAGAGAAGAGAAGAGAAGAGAAGAGAAGAGAAGAGAAGAGAAGAGAAGAGAAGAGAAGAGAAGAGAAGAGAAGAGAAGAGAAGAGAAGAGAAGAGAAGAGAAGAGAAGAGAAGAGAAGAGAAGAGAAGAGAAGAGAAGAGAAGAGAAGAGAAGAGAAGAGAAGAGAAGAGAAGAGAAGAGAAGAGAAGAGAAGAGAAGAGAAGAGAAGAGAAGAGAAGAGAAGAGAAGAGAAGAGAAGAGAAGGGTTGAGTTGGCAGGGACCTCCAGGGATCCTTCAGGACTCTCTAGCTGAGGTGAAGACGACTAGCAGGAGCAAGACAAAGGCTGAGAGGGCTGCCGTCACTTTCAGGAAAGGTCTTGAGGGTGAAGGCCAAAGGAGGAGAAAAGCTCTTGAGTGCAAGGAAAAAGAGGGTCAAGAAGAGAAAACAATTTGGGACTTCTTTCCCAGAAGAAGACCTCACCATAAGCAGGGGAGTAGCAAATGTCCCTTGGTGCATCGGTCAGGAGCGGCGAGGCCATCCTGCACGTGCTCTACGGCTCTGCACAGTTCACGCAGAGGGAACCCAAAGCCTTGCTTTCACCTCTGGCATCCCCACAACCAAATGAATGGCTATGGTACAAAGAGCCTTCACGACGCAGTCTGAATGTCCAGCTGTATTTAGCGGGACGCCCAGCAGCTGTGCCCGGTGCATGGCCAGCAAGGGCAGGGACAGCCCCCTGAGCCTCCTGGGCCCAGGGACTGCCTCGGGGCCAGCAGCCCAAAGGCCTTCCTGGGAAGGATGCTGGGCGGAGGGCCGGCGGGCGGGGCTGCGCAGGGGGGCCCCGTCCCCCCGTGTCACAGTGCCACCACCCGGCAACGCAGCAGTCACCATGCCCCGGGACAGTATAAAAGGGAGCACGCTCCCGCGGCCCGCTGCCATAGCTGGCCTGGGGGCAGCCCGAAGACGAAGTGCGAGAGGAAGTCCTTGAGGAGGCGGTGGAATTACTTGGCGAGGGCGGAGGGAGGAAGGCCGGAGGAGGCTGGCCGAGGCTGCAGGAGACGAGAAGAACCACCAACACGTGGAGGTTCCCGAGGCTGGCTGGCCTTTTCAGCTGGCTAGCAGTGGCAAGAGCAAGGGAATGCCTTCTTGAAGAGCACTGCAGAGCTCGCCGTCCTCATCCCCTGCGGAGCCAGTGGCAGCAGCCGTGAGGAATGGGATGCAGAGATGTTGGCGGGGGTCCCGGTGCTTTGGAGCAGCCACTGGTGCCTTGCCAGGCGCAGGAAGGATCGTTGCCCCCCGATGGATCAGGCCGCGGGCGTTTTGCCCCTCTGGGAAGGCCCTGAGGTGGCAGCAGGTGGAGGGAGAATCGGGCTTGAGCATCTCCTGGGAGGCGTGAGCAGCCTGTGGGCCGAGGAGGCAGGTCTTGCTCACGTGCTCAGGGAATAGCCGGTCGCCGGCGGCGCTGGGGTCCGGAAGGAATTTTCCCCCGGGGCAGACTGGCACTGGTCCCCGGGGGTTTTTTGCCTTCCTCTGCAGCATTGAGCAT
The DNA here is from genome assembly GCF_047370975.1 of Nipponia nippon. Classification (NCBI taxonomy): domain Eukaryota; kingdom Metazoa; phylum Chordata; class Aves; order Pelecaniformes; family Threskiornithidae; genus Nipponia; species Nipponia nippon. The sequence continues at coordinate 4,142 of NW_028262360.1, forward strand.
GAGCACTTGCCAGGGCTCCTCTGGTCCCTTTTGGCTGGGTTACTGCCTGCTGCTCATGCACCACGAAGATGGCCTCTCGTGCCCTGCAGCTGGGGGGAGGAAGGCTTTTTTTCCCCACGCTGGGCTAGCAAGTGTCCTCGGGGGTTTTTTGCCTTCCTCTGCAGCACTGAGCACGGCCCCTTGCCAGGGCTCCTTTGGGCCATTTTGGCTAGGTGCCTGCTGCTCCTGCTCCACGAAGGTGGCCCTTGTGCCCCGCATGCGGGGGGGACGCTTTCTAGACTCGCAGGGCGGACGCCCAGGGTGGCCCCCGGGGGTTGCTGCTTCTCCTCTCTAACAGCATTGAGCGCAGCCCCTTGTCAGGGCTCCTCTGGGCCCTTTGGGCTCAGCTCTTGCCTGCTGCTCTTGCACCTCCGAGGCGCCGCTCGTGCCCTGGCGCTCCCTGGCTCTTTTGCCCATTGCAGGTTTGGAGCAGGAGCGAGCTCTGCTCTTGCCTTGGCTCCGTTTCCCGAGGTGTTCTTGCTTGTGCAAAACAGCCTGTGCTTGGAAGGGCTCCAGGCTTGCTGCGCCCTCCGCAGCTGCCGCTTTTCAGCTCTCCCTGCATGCGATCCAAGCAGGAGAGCGCTTTTCCTGCCTCCCTGGCCAAGAAGCACAGCGGAGCAAGTTTTGGAAGGCAAAAGGTGTGCTTGTCATCGACACGTGTCCTACTTGTGAAAATACCCCAGGGCACCACACCCCTCTTCTTCTTCTACCTTGCTGGGGGTGGTCGGGACCCATCCTCCTTCTTCAAGTTCTTCTGCACTGTTGAGAAACGAGGGACTGCTTGGCCCGTATTCCTGCTGCTCCTTTCTGCGGCTTTCCTTTGCCACACTGCAGGGCAGGATTTTTCCAACTAAACTGAAGAACACATCAGCCTGCTCCTGGCTACACAGGCGCATTGTGTTAATGCTTGTGAGCATCGGCTCTGAAAGAGATTCAGCAAAATAGCCTCAGATAAAATCAGGTAAAATGAAGTAATAGGAAAAGAAAACAACAAAATAAAATAAAAACGCATAAAGCAAGGTAAAGTAAAGTAAGATTAACCAACATAAAATAAAATAATAAAAATTAAACCCAAAGAAAATTTAATAAAATCAAATACAATAACATCACATGAAAGAAACTAAACTAAAATAACATAAACCAACATAAGAAGACAGAAAATAAAATAAAGTAAAATCAAGTAAGCTAAAATAAAATCCTGTGTCTACTTGTATCCCTTTTGATTTGTGTCCTCAAAAGTGTTTCTGGAGCTGTAAACCCCCTGGCATTTCAGGCAAAGAGTGGTCTCCTTGCTATGCGCCTCATCGTGAGTGCAGGGAAGAGAAGAGAAGAGAAGAGAAGAGAAGAGAAGAGAAGAGAAGAGAAGAGAAGAGAAGAGAAGAGAAGAGAAGAGAAGAGAAGAGAAGAGAAGAGAAGAGAAGAGAAGAGAAGAGAAGAGAAGAGAAGAGAAGAGAAGAGAAGAGAAGAGAAGAGAAGAGAAGAGAAGAGAAGAGAAGAGAAGAGAAGAGAAGAGAAGAGAAGAGAAGAGAAGAGAAGAGAAGAGAAGGGTTGAGTTGGCAGGGACCTCCAGGGATCCTTCAGGACTCTCTAGCTGAGGTGAAGACGACTAGCAGGAGCAAGACAAAGGCTGAGAGGGCTGCCGTCACTTTCAGGAAAGGTCTTGAGGGTGAAGGCCAAAGGAGGAGAAAAGCTCTTGAGTGCAAGGAAAAAGAGGGTCAAGAAGAGAAAACAATTTGGGACTTCTTTCCCAGAAGAAGACCTCACCATAAGCAGGGTAGTAGCAAATGTCCCTTGGTGCATCGGTCAGGAGCGGCGAGGCCATCCTGCACGTGCTCTACGGCTCTGCACAGTTCACGCAGAGGGAACCCAAAGCCTTGCTTTCACCTCTGGCATCCCCACAACCAAATGAATGGCTATGGTACAAAGAGCCTTCACGACGCAGTCTGAATGTCCAGCTGTATTTAGCGGGACGCCCAGCAGCTGTGCCCGGTGCATGGCCAGCAAGGGCAGGGACAGCCCCCTGAGCCTCCTGGGCCCAGGGACTGCCTCGGGGCCAGCAGCCCAAAGGCCTTCCTGGGAAGGATGCTGGGCGGAGGGCCGGCGGGCGGGGCTGCGCAGGGGGACCCGGTCCCCCCGTGTCACAGTGCCACCACCCGGCAACGCAGCAGTCACCATGCCCCGGGACAGTATAAAAGGGAGCACGCTCCCGCGGCCCGCTGCCATAGCTGGCCTGGGGGCAGCCCGAAGACGAAGTGCGAGAGGAAGTCCTTGAGGAGGCGGTGGAATTACTTGGCGAGGGCGGAGGGAGGAAGGCCGGAGGAGGCTGGCCGAGGCTGCAGGAGACGAGAAGAACCACCAACACGTGGAGGTTCCCGAGGCTGGCTGGCCTTTTCAGCTGGCTAGCAGTGGCAAGAGCAAGGGAATGCCTTCTTGAAGAGCACTGCAGAGCTCGCCGTCCTCATCCCCTGCGGAGCCAGTGGCAGCAGCCGTGAGGAATGGGATGCAGAGATGTTGGCGGGGGTCCCGGTGCTTTGGAGCAGCCACTGGTGCCTTGCCAGGCGCAGGAAGGATCGTTGCCCCCCCGATGGATCAGGCCGCGGGCGTTTTGCCCCTCTGGGAAGGCCCTGAGGTGGCAGCAGGTGGAGGGAGAATCGGGCTTGAGCATCTCCTGGGAGGCGTGAGCAGCCTGTGGGCCGAGGAGGCAGGTCTTGCTCACGTGCTCAGGGAATAGCCGGTCGCCGGCGGCGCTGGGGTCCGGAAGGAATTTTCCCCCGGGGCAGACTGGCACTGGTCCCCGGGGGTTTTTTGCCTTCCTCTGCAGCATTGAGCATGAGCACTTGCCAGGGCTCCTCTGGTCCCTTTTGGCTGGGTTACTGCCTGCTGCTCATGCACCACGAAGATGGCCTCTCGTGCCCTGCAGCTGGGGGGAGGAAGGCTTTTTTTCCCCCACGCTGGGCTAGCAAGTGTCCTCGGGGGTTTTTTGCCTTCCTCTGCAGCACTGAGCACGGCCCCTTGCCAGGGCTCCTTTGGGCCATTTTGGCTAGGTGCCTGCTGCTCCTGCTCCACGAAGGTGGCCCTTGTGCCCCGCATGCGGGGGGAACGCTTTCTAGACTCGCAGGGCGGACGCCCAGGGTGGCCCCCGCGGGGTTGCTGCTTCTCCTCTCTAACAGCATTGAGCGCAGCCCCTTGTCAGGGCTCCTCTGGGCCCTTTGGGCTCAGCTCTTGCCTGCTGCTCTTGCACCTCCGAGGCGCCGCTCGTGCCCTGGCGCTCCCTGGCTCTTTTGCCCATTGCAGGTTTGGAGCAGGAGCGAGCTCTGCTCTTGCCTTGGCTCCGTTTCCCGAGGTGTTCTTGCTTGTGCAAAACAGCCTGTGCTTGGAAGGGCTCCAGGCTTGCTGCGCCCTCCGCAGCTGCCGCTTTTCAGCTCTCCCTGCATGCGATCCAAGCAGGAGAGCGCTTTTCCTGCCTCCCTGGCCAAGAAGCACAGCGGAGCAAGTTTTGGAAGGCAAAAGGTGTGCTTGTCATCGACACGTGTCCTACTTGTGAAAATACCCCAGGGCACCACACCCCTCTTCTTCTTCTACCTTGCTGGGGGTGGTCGGGACCCATCCTCCTTCTTCAAGTTCTTCTGCACTGTTGAGAAACGAGGGACTGCTTGGCCCGTATTCCTGCTGCTCCTTTCTGCGGCTTTCCTTTGCCACACTGCAGGGCAGGATTTTTCCAACTAAACTGAAGAACACATCAGCCTGCTCCTGGCTACACAGGCGCATTGTGTTAATGCTTGTGAGCATCGGCTCTGAAAGAGATTCAGCAAAATAGCCTCAGATAAAATCAGGTAAAATGAAGTAATAGGAAAAGAAAACAACAAAATAAAATAAAAACGCATAAAGCAAGGTAAAGTAAAGTAAGATTAACCAACATAAAATAAAATAATAAAAATTAAACCCAAAGAAAATTTAATAAAATCAAATACAATAACATCACATGAAAGAAACTAAACTAAAATAACATAAACCAACATAAGAAGACAGAAAATAAAATAAAGTAAAATCAAGTAAGCTAAAATAAAATCCTGTGTCTACTTGTATCCCTTTTGATTTGTGTCCTCAAAAGTGTTTCTGGAGCTGTAAACCCCCTGGCATTTCAGGCAAAGAGTGGTCTCCTTGCTATGCGCCTCATCGTGAGTGCAGGGAAGAAGAGAAGAGAAGAGAAGAGAAGAGAAGAGAAGAGAAGAGAAGAGAAGAGAAGAGAAGAGAAGAGAAGAGAAGAGAAGAGAAGAGAAGAGAAGAGAAGAGAAGAGAAGAGAAGAGAAGAGAAGAGAAGAGAAGAGAAGAGAAGAGAAGAGAAGAGAAGAGAAGAGAAGAGAAGAGAAGAGAAGAGAAGAGAAGAGAAGAGAAGAGAAGAGAAGAGAAGAGAAGGGTTGAGTTGGCAGGGACCTCCAGGGATCCTTCAGGACTCTCTAGCTGAGGTGAAGACGACTAGCAGGAGCAAGACAAAGGCTGAGAGGGCTGCCGTCACTTTCAGGAAAGGTCTTGAGGGTGAAGGCCAAAGGAGGAGAAAAGCTCTTGAGTGCAAGGAAAAAGAGGGTCAAGAAGAGAAAACAATTTGGGACTTCTTTCCCAGAAGAAGACCTCACCATAAGCAGGGTAGTAGCAAATGTCCCTTGGTGCATCGGTCAGGAGCGGCGAGGCCATCCTGCACGTGCTCTACGGCTCTGCACAGTTCACGCAGAGGGAACCCAAAGCCTTGCTTTCACCTCTGGCATCCCCACAACCAAATGAATGGCTATGGTACAAAGAGCCTTCACGACGCAGTCTGAATGTCCAGCTGTATTTAGCGGGACGCCCAGCAGCTGTGCCCGGTGCATGGCCAGCAAGGGCAGGGACAGCCCCCTGAGCCTCCTGGGCCCAGGGACTGCCTCGGGGCCAGCAGCCCAAAGGCCTTCCTGGGAAGGATGCTGGGCGGAGGGCCGGCGGGCGGGGCTGCGCAGGGGGGCCCCGTCCCCCCGTGTCACAGTGCCACCACCCGGCAACGCAGCAGTCACCATGCCCCGGGACAGTATAAAAGGGAGCACGCTCCCGCGGCCCGCTGCCATAGCTGGCCTGGGGGCAGCCCGAAGACGAAGTGCGAGAGGAAGTCCTTGAGGAGGCGGTGGAATTACTTGGCGAGGGCGGAGGGAGGAAGGCCGGAGGAGGCTGGCCGAGGCTGCAGGAGACGAGAAGAACCACCAACACGTGGAGGTTCCCGAGGCTGGCTGGCCTTTTCAGCTGGCTAGCAGTGGCAAGAGCAAGGGAATGCCTTCTTGAAGAGCACTGCAGAGCTCGCCGTCCTCATCCCCTGCGGAGCCAGTGGCAGCAGCCGTGAGGAATGGGATGCAGAGATGTTGGCGGGGGTCCCGGTGCTTTGGAGCAGCCACTGGTGCCTTGCCAGGCGCAGGAAGGATCGTTGCCCCCCGATGGATCAGGCCGCGGGCGTTTTGCCCCTCTGGGAAGGCCCTGAGGTGGCAGCAGGTGGAGGGAGAATCGGGCTTGAGCATCTCCTGGGAGGCGTGAGCAGCCTGTGGGCCGAGGAGGCAGGTCTTGCTCACGTGCTCAGGGAATAGCCGGTCGCCGGCGGCGCTGGGGTCCGGAAGGAATTTTCCCCCGGGGCAGACTGGCACTGGTCCCCGGGGGTTTTTTGCCTTCCTCTGCAGCATTGAGCATGAGCACTTGCCAGGGCTCCTCTGGTCCCTTTTGGCTGGGTTACTGCCTGCTGCTCATGCACCACGAAGATGGCCTCTCGTGCCCTGCAGCTGGGGGGAGGAAGGCTTTTTTCCCCCACGCTGGGCTAGCAAGTGTCCTCGGGGGTTTTTTGCCTTCCTCTGCAGCACTGAGCACGGCCCCTTGCCAGGGCTCCTTTGGGCCATTTTGGCTAGGTGCCTGCTGCTCCTGCTCCACGAAGGTGGCCCTTGTGCCCCGCATGCGGGGGGGACGCTTTCTAGACTCGCAGGGCGGACGCCCAGGGTGGCCCCCGGGGGTTGCTGCTTCTCCTCTCTAACAGCATTGAGCGCAGCCCCTTGTCAGGGCTCCTCTGGGCCCTTTGGGCTCAGCTCTTGCCTGCTGCTCTTGCACCTCCGAGGCGCCGCTCGTGCCCTGGCGCTCCCTGGCTCTTTTGCCCATTGCAGGTTTGGAGCAGGAGCGAGCTCTGCTCTTGCCTTGGCTCCGTTTCCCGAGGTGTTCTTGCTTGTGCAAAACAGCCTGTGCTTGGAAGGGCTCCAGGCTTGCTGCGCCCTCCGCAGCTGCCGCTTTTCAGCTCTCCCTGCATGCGATCCAAGCAGGAGAGCGCTTTTCCTGCCTCCCTGGCCAAGAAGCACAGCGGAGCAAGTTTTGGAAGGCAAAAGGTGTGCTTGTCATCGACACGTGTCCTACTTGTGAAAATACCCCAGGGCACCACACCCCTCTTCTTCTTCTACCTTGCTGGGGGTGGTCGGGACCCATCCTCCTTCTTCAAGTTCTTCTGCACTGTTGAGAAACGAGGGACTGCTTGGCCCGTATTCCTGCTGCTCCTTTCTGCGGCTTTCCTTTGCCACACTGCAGGGCAGGATTTTTCCAACTAAACTGAAGAACACATCAGCCTGCTCCTGGCTACACAGGCGCATTGTGTTAATGCTTGTGAGCATCGGCTCTGAAAGAGATTCAGCAAAATAGCCTCAGATAAAATCAGGTAAAATGAAGTAATAGGAAAAGAAAACAACAAAATAAAATAAAAACGCATAAAGCAAGGTAAAGTAAAGTAAGATTAACCAACATAAAATAAAATAATAAAAATTAAACCCAAAGAAAATTTAATAAAATCAAATACAATAACATCACATGAAAGAAACTAAACTAAAATAACATAAACCAACATAAGAAGACAGAAAATAAAATAAAGTAAAATCAAGTAAGCTAAAATAAAATCCTGTGTCTACTTGTATCCCTTTTGATTTGTGTCCTCAAAAGTGTTTCTGGAGCTGTAAACCCCCTGGCATTTCAGGCAAAGAGTGGTCTCCTTGCTATGCGCCTCATCGTGAGTGCAGGGAAGAGAAGAGAAGAAGAAGAGAAGAGAAGAGAAGAGAAGAGAAGAGAAGAGAAGAGAAGAGAAGAGAAGAGAAGAGAAGAGAAGAGAAGAGAAGAGAAGAGAAGAGAAGAGAAGAGAAGAGAAGAGAAGAGAAGAGAAGAGAAGAGAAGAGAAGAGAAGAGAAGAGAAGAGAAGAGAAGAGAAGAGAAGAGAAGAGAAGAGAAGAGAAGAGAAGAGAAGGGTTGAGTTGGCAGGGACCTCCAGGGATCCTTCAGGACTCTCTAGCTGAGGTGAAGACGACTAGCAGGAGCAAGACAAAGGCTGAGAGGGCTGCCGTCACTTTCAGGAAAGGTCTTGAGGGTGAAGGCCAAAGGAGGAGAAAAGCTCTTGAGTGCAAGGAAAAAGAGGGTCAAGAAGAGAAAACAATTTGGGACTTCTTTCCCAGAAGAAGACCTCACCATAAGCAGGGTAGTAGCAAATGTCCCTTGGTGCATCGGTCAGGAGCGGCGAGGCCATCCTGCACGTGCTCTACGGCTCTGCACAGTTCACGCAGAGGGAACCCAAAGCCTTGCTTTCACCTCTGGCATCCCCACAACCAAATGAATGGCTATGGTACAAAGAGCCTTCACGACGCAGTCTGAATGTCCAGCTGTATTTAGCGGGACGCCCAGCAGCTGTGCCCGGTGCATGGCCAGCAAGGGCAGGGACAGCCCCCTGAGCCTCCTGGGCCCAGGGACTGCCTCGGGGCCAGCAGCCCAAAGGCCTTCCTGGGAAGGATGCTGGGCGGAGGGCCGGCGGGCGGGGCTGCGCAGGGGGGCCCCGGCCCCCCGTGTCACAGTGCCACCACCCGGCAACGCAGCAGTCACCATGCCCCGGGACAGTATAAAAGGGAGCACGCTCCCGCGGCCCGCTGCCATAGCTGGCCTGGGGGCAGCCCGAAGACGAAGTGCGAGAGGAAGTCCTTGAGGAGGCGGTGGAATTACTTGGCGAGGGCGGAGGGAGGAAGGCCGGAGGAGGCTGGCCGAGGCTGCAGGAGACGAGAAGAACCACCAACACGTGGAGGTTCCCGAGGCTGGCTGGCCTTTTCAGCTGGCTAGCAGTGGCAAGAGCAAGGGAATGCCTTCTTGAAGAGCACTGCAGAGCTCGCCGTCCTCATCCCCTGCGGAGCCAGTGGCAGCAGCCGTGAGGAATGGGATGCAGAGATGTTGGCGGGGGTCCCGGTGCTTTGGAGCAGCCACTGGTGCCTTGCCAGGCGCAGGAAGGATCGTTGCCCCCCGATGGATCAGGCCGCGGGCGTTTTGCCCCTCTGGGAAGGCCCTGAGGTGGCAGCAGGTGGAGGGAGAATCGGGCTTGAGCATCTCCTGGGAGGCGTGAGCAGCCTGTGGGCCGAGGAGGCAGGTCTTGCTCACGTGCTCAGGGAATAGCCGGTCGCCGGCGGCGCTGGGGTCCGGAAGGAATTTTCCCCCGGGGCAGACTGGCACTGGTCCCCGGGGGTTTTTTGCCTTCCTCTGCAGCATTGAGCATGAGCACTTGCCAGGGCTCCTCTGGTCCCTTTTGGCTGGGTTACTGCCTGCTGCTCATGCACCACGAAGATGGCCTCTCGTGCCCTGCAGCTGGGGGGAGGAAGGCTTTTTTCCCCCACGCTGGGCTAGCAAGTGTCCTCGGGGGTTTTTTGCCTTCCTCTGCAGCACTGAGCACGGCCCCTTGCCAGGGCTCCTTTGGGCCATTTTGGCTAGGTGCCTGCTGCTCCTGCTCCACGAAGGTGGCCCTTGTGCCCCGCATGCGGGGGGGACGCTTTCTAGACTCGCAGGGCGGACGCCCAGGGTGGCCCCCGGGGGTTGCTGCTTCTCCTCTCTAACAGCATTGAGCGCAGCCCCTTGTCAGGGCTCCTCTGGGCCCTTTGGGCTCAGCTCTTGCCTGCTGCTCTTGCACCTCCGAGGCGCCGCTCGTGCCCTGGCGCTCCCTGGCTCTTTTGCCCATTGCAGGTTTGGAGCAGGAGCGAGCTCTGCTCTTGCCTTGGCTCCGTTTCCCGAGGTGTTCTTGCTTGTGCAAAACAGCCTGTGCTTGGAAGGGCTCCAGGCTTGCTGCGCCCTCCGCAGCTGCCGCTTTTCAGCTCTCCCTGCATGCGATCCAAGCAGGAGAGCGCTTTTCCTGCCTCCCTGGCCAAGAAGCACAGCGGAGCAAGTTTTGGAAGGCAAAAGGTGTGCTTGTCATCGACACGTGTCCTACTTGTGAAAATACCCCAGGGCACCACACCCCTCTTCTTCTTCTACCTTGCTGGGGGTGGTCGGGACCCATCCTCCTTCTTCAAGTTCTTCTGCACTGTTGAGAAACGAGGGACTGCTTGGCCCGTATTCCTGCTGCTCCTTTCTGCGGCTTTCCTTTGCCACACTGCAGGGCAGGATTTTTCCAACTAAACTGAAGAACACATCAGCCTGCTCCTGGCTACACAGGCGCATTGTGTTAATGCTTGTGAGCATCGGCTCTGAAAGAGATTCAGCAAAATAGCCTCAGATAAAATCAGGTAAAATGAAGTAATAGGAAAAGAAAACAACAAAATAAAATAAAAACGCATAAAGCAAGGTAAAGTAAAGTAAGATTAACCAACATAAAATAAAATAATAAAAATTAAACCCAAAGAAAATTTAATAAAATCAAATACAATAACATCACATGAAAGAAACTAAACTAAAATAACATAAACCAACATAAGAAGACAGAAAATAAAATAAAGTAAAATCAAGTAAGCTAAAATAAAATCCTGTGTCTACTTGTATCCCTTTTGATTTGTGTCCTCAAAAGTGTTTCTGGAGCTGTAAACCCCCTGGCATTTCAGGCAAAGAGTGGTCTCCTTGCTATGCGCCTCATCGTGAGTGCAGGGAAGGAAGAAGGAAGGGAAGGGAAGGGAAGGGAAGGGAAGGAAGAAGGGAAGGGAAGGAAGGGAAGGAAGGAAGGAAGGAAGGAAGGAGAAGGGAAGGAAAGGAAGGGAAGAAGGAAGAAGGGAAGGGAAGGAAGGAAGGGAAGGAAGGGAAGAGAAGGAAGAGGGAAGAAGAAGAGAGAGGAAGGAGAGGAGAGGAAGAGAGGAGAGGAAGAGGAAGAGAAGAAGAAGAGAGGAGAAGGAAGAAGAGAAGAGAGAGAGAGAAGAGAAGAGAAGAGAAGAAGAGAAGAGAGAGAGAGAGAGAGAGAGAGAAGGAGAAGAGAAGAGAAGAGAAGAGGAGAGAAGAGAAGAGAAGAGAAGAGAAGAGAAGAGAAGAGAAGAGAAGAGAAGAGAAGAGAAGAGAAGAGAAGAGAAGAGAAGAGAAGAGAAGAGAGAGAAGAGAAGAGAAGAGAAGAGAAGAGAAGAGAAGAGAAGAGAAGAGAAGAGAAGAGAAGAGAAGAGAAGAGAGAAGAGAAGAGAAGAGAAGAGAAGAGAAGAGAAGAGAAGAGAAGAGAAGAGAAGAGAAGAGAAGAGAAGAGAAGAGAAGAGAAGAGAAGAGAAGAGAAGAGAAGGGTTGAGTTGGCAGGGACCTCCAGGGATCCTTCAGGACTCTCTAGCTGAGGTGAAGACGACTAGCAGGAGCAAGACAAAGGCTGAGAGGGCTGCCGTCACTTTCAGGAAAGGTCTTGAGGGTGAAGGCCAAAGGAGGAGAAAAGCTCTTGAGTGCAAGGAAAAAGAGGGTCAAGAAGAGAAAACAATTTGGGACTTCTTTCCCAGAAGAAGACCTCACCATAAGCAGGGTAGTAGCAAATGTCCCTTGGTGCATCGGTCAGGAGCGGCGAGGCCATCCTGCACGTGCTCTACGGCTCTGCACAGTTCACGCAGAGGGAACCCAAAGCCTTGCTTTCACCTCTGGCATCCCCACAACCAAATGAATGGCTATGGTACAAAGAGCCTTCACGACGCAGTCTGAATGTCCAGCTGTATTTAGCGGGACGCCCAGCAGCTGTGCCCGGTGCATGGCCAGCAAGGGCAGGGACAGCCCCCTGAGCCTCCTGGGCCCAGGGACTGCCTCGGGGCCAGCAGCCCAAAGGCCTTCCTGGGAAGGATGCTGGGCGGAGGGCCGGCGGGCGGGGCTGCGCAGGGGGGCCCCGTCCCCCCGTGTCACAGTGCCACCACCCGGCAACGCAGCAGTCACCATGCCCCGGGACAGTATAAAAGGGAGCACGCTCCCGCGGCCCGCTGCCATAGCTGGCCTGGGGGCAGCCCGAAGACGAAGTGCGAGAGGAAGTCCTTGAGGAGGCGGTGGAATTACTTGGCGAGGGCGGAGGGAGGAAGGCCGGAGGAGGCTGGCCGAGGCTGCAGGAGACGAGAAGAACCACCAACACGTGGAGGTTCCCGAGGCTGGCTGGCCTTTTCAGCTGGCTAGCAGTGGCAAGAGCAAGGGAATGCCTTCTTGAAGAGCACTGCAGAGCTCGCCGTCCTCATCCCCTGCGGAGCCAGTGGCAGCAGCCGTGAGGAATGGGATGCAGAGATGTTGGCGGGGGTCCCGGTGCTTTGGAGCAGCCACTGGTGCCTTGCCAGGCGCAGGAAGGATCGTTGCCCCCCGATGGATCAGGCCGCGGGCGTTTTGCCCCTCTGGGAAGGCCCTGAGGTGGCAGCAGGTGGAGGGAGAATCGGGCTTGAGCATCTCCTGGGAGGCGTGAGCAGCCTGTGGGCCGAGGAGGCAGGTCTTGCTCACGTGCTCAGGGAATAGCCGGTCGCCGGCGGCGCTGGGGTCCGGAAGGAATTTTCCCCCGGGGCAGACTGGCACTGGTCCCCGGGGGTTTTTTGCCTTCCTCTGCAGCATTGAGCATGAGCACTTGCCAGGGCTCCTCTGGTCCCTTTTGGCTGGGTTACTGCCTGCTGCTCATGCACCACGAAGATGGCCTCTCGTGCCCTGCAGCTGGGGGGAGGAAGGCTTTTTTCCCCCACGCTGGGCTAGCAAGTGTCCTCGGGGGTTTTTTGCCTTCCTCTGCAGCACTGAGCACGGCCCCTTGCCAGGGCTCCTTTGGGCCATTTTGGCTAGGTGCCTGCTGCTCCTGCTCCACGAAGGTGGCCCTTGTGCCCCGCATGCGGGGGGGACGCTTTCTAGACTCGCAGGGCGGACGCCCAGGGTGGCCCCCGGGGGTTGCTGCTTCTCCTCTCTAACAGCATTGAGCGCAGCCCCTTGTCAGGGCTCCTCTGGGCCCTTTGGGCTCAGCTCTTGCCTGCTGCTCTTGCACCTCCGAGGCGCCGCTCGTGCCCTGGCGCTCCCTGGCTCTTTTGCCCATTGCAGGTTTGGAGCAGGAGCGAGCTCTGCTCTTGCCTTGGCTCCGTTTCCCGAGGTGTTCTTGCTTGTGCAAAACAGCCTGTGCTTGGAAGGGCTCCAGGCTTGCTGCGCCCTCCGCAGCTGCCGCTTTTCAGCTCTCCCTGCATGCGATCCAAGCAGGAGAGCGCTTTTCCTGCCTCCCTGGCCAAGAAGCACAGCGGAGCAAGTTTTGGAAGGCAAAAGGTGTGCTTGTCATCGACACGTGTCCTACTTGTGAAAATACCCCAGGGCACCACACCCCTCTTCTTCTTCTACCTTGCTGGGGGTGGTCGGGACCCATCCTCCTTCTTCAAGTTCTTCTGCACTGTTGAGAAACGAGGGACTGCTTGGCCCGTATTCCTGCTGCTCCTTTCTGCGGCTTTCCTTTGCCACACTGCAGGGCAGGATTTTTCCAACTAAACTGAAGAACACATCAGCCTGCTCCTGGCTACACAGGCGCATTGTGTTAATGCTTGTGAGCATCGGCTCTGAAAGAGATTCAGCAAAATAGCCTCAGATAAAATCAGGTAAAATGAAGTAATAGGAAAAGAAAACAACAAAATAAAATAAAAACGCATAAAGCAAGGTAAAGTAAAGTAAGATTAACCAACATAAAATAAAATAATAAAAATTAAACCCAAAGAAAATTTAATAAAATCAAATACAATAACATCACATGAAAGAAACTAAACTAAAATAACATAAACCAACATAAGAAGACAGAAAATAAAATAAAGTAAAATCAAGTAAGCTAAAATAAAATCCTGTGTCTACTTGTATCCCTTTTGATTTGTGTCCTCAAAAGTGTTTCTGGAGCTGTAAACCCCCTGGCATTTCAGGCAAAGAGTGGTCTCCTTGCTATGCGCCTCATCGTGAGTGCAGGGAAGAGAAGAGAAGAGAAGAGAAGAGAAGAGAAGAGAAGAGAAGAGAAGAGAAGAGAAGAGAAGAGAAGAGAAGAGAAGAGAAGAGAAGAGAAGAGAAGAGAAGAGAAGAGAAGAGAAAAGAAGAGAAGAGAAGAGAAGAGAAGAGAAGAGAAGAGAAGAGAAGAGAAGAGAAGAGAAGAGAAGAGAAGAGAAGAGAAGAGAAGAGAAGAGAAGAGAAGAGAAGAGAAGAGAAGAGAAGAGAAGAGAAGAGAAGAGAAGAGAAGAGAAGAGAAGAGAAGAGAAGAGAAGAGAAGAGAAGAGAAGAGAAGAGAAGAGAAGAGAAGGGTTGAGTTGGCAGGGACCTCCAGGGATCCTTCAGGACTCTCTAGCTGAGGTGAAGACGACTAGCAGGAGCAAGACAAAGGCTGAGAGGGCTGCCGTCACTTTCAGGAAAGGTCTTGAGGGTGAAGGCCAAAGGAGGAGAAAAGCTCTTGAGTGCAAGGAAAAAGAGGGTCAAGAAGAGAAAACAATTTGGGACTTCTTTCCCAGAAGAAGACCTCACCATAAGCAGGGTAGTAGCAAATGTCCCTTGGTGCATCGGTCAGGAGCGGCGAGGCCATCCTGCACGTGCTCTACGGCTCTGCACAGTTCACGCAGAGGGAACCCAAAGCCTTGCTTTCACCTCTGGCATCCCCACAACCAAATGAATGGCTATGGTACAAAGAGCCTTCACGACGCAGTCTGAATGTCCAGCTGTATTTAGCGGGACGCCCAGCAGCTGTGCCCGGTGCATGGCCAGCAAGGGCAGGGACAGCCCCCTGAGCCTCCTGGGCCCAGGGACTGCCTCGGGGCCAGCAGCCCAAAGGCCTTCCTGGGAAGGATGCTGGGCGGAGGGCCGGCGGGCGGGGCTGCGCAGGGGGGCCCCGTCCCCCCGTGTCACAGTGCCACCACCCGGCAACGCAGCAGTCACCATGCCCCGGGACAGTATAAAAGGGAGCACGCTCCCGCGGCCCGCTGCCATAGCTGGCCTGGGGGCAGCCCGAAGACGAAGTGCGAGAGGAAGTCCTTGAGGAGGCGGTGGAATTACTTGGCGAGGGCGGAGGGAGGAAGGCCGGAGGAGGCTGGCCGAGGCTGCAGGAGACGAGAAGAACCACCAACACGTGGAGGTTCCCGAGGCTGGCTGGCCTTTTCAGCTGGCTAGCAGTGGCAAGAGCAAGGGAATGCCTTCTTGAAGAGCACTGCAGAGCTCGCCGTCCTCATCCCCTGCGGAGCCAGTGGCAGCAGCCGTGAGGAATGGGATGCAGAGATGTTGGCGGGGGTCCCGGTGCTTTGGAGCAGCCACTGGTGCCTTGCCAGGCGCAGGAAGGATCGTTGCCCCCCGATGGATCAGGCCGCGGGCGTTTTGCCCCTCTGGGAAGGCCCTGAGGTGGCAGCAGGTGGAGGGAGAATCGGGCTTGAGCATCTCCTGGGAGGCGTGAGCAGCCTGTGGGCCGAGGAGGCAGGTCTTGCTCACGTGCTCAGGGAATAGCCGGTCGCCGGCGGCGCTGGGGTCCGGAAGGAATTTTCCCCCGGGGCAGACTGGCACTGGTCCCCGGGGGTTTTTTGCCTTCCTCTGCAGCATTGAGCATGAGCACTTGCCAGGGCTCCTCTGGTCCCTTTTGGCTGGGTTACTGCCTGCTGCTCATGCACCACGAAGATGGCCTCTCGTGCCCTGCAGCTGGGGGGAGGAAGGCTTTTTTCCCCACGCTGGGCTAGCAAGTGTCCTCGGGGGTTTTTTGCCTTCCTCTGCAGCACTGAGCACGGCCCCTTGCCAGGGCTCCTTTGGGCCATTTTGGCTAGGTGCCTGCTGCTCCTGCTCCACGAAGGTGGCCCTTGTGCCCCGCATGCGGGGGGGACGCTTTCTAGACTCGCAGGGCGGACGCCCAGGGTGGCCCCCGGGGGGTTGCTGCTTCTCCTCTCTAACAGCATTGAGCGCAGCCCCTTGTCAGGGCTCCTCTGGGCCCTTTGGGCTCAGCTCTTGCCTGCTGCTCTTGCACCTCCGAGGCGCCGCTCGTGCCCTGGCGCTCCCTGGCTCTTTTGCCCATTGCAGGTTTGGAGCAGGAGCGAGCTCTGCTCTTGCCTTG
The DNA here is from genome assembly GCF_047370975.1 of Nipponia nippon. Lineage (NCBI taxonomy): Eukaryota > Metazoa > Chordata > Aves > Pelecaniformes > Threskiornithidae > Nipponia > Nipponia nippon. The sequence continues at coordinate 19,449 of NW_028262360.1, forward strand.
GCTCCGTTTCCCGAGGTGTTCTTGCTTGTGCAAAACAGCCTGTGCTTGGAAGGGCTCCAGGCTTGCTGCGCCCTCCGCAGCTGCCGCTTTTCAGCTCTCCCTGCATGCGATCCAAGCAGGAGAGCGCTTTTCCTGCCTCCCTGGCCAAGAAGCACAGCGGAGCAAGTTTTGGAAGGCAAAAGGTGTGCTTGTCATCGACACGTGTCCTACTTGTGAAAATACCCCAGGGCACCACACCCCTCTTCTTCTTCTACCTTGCTGGGGGTGGTCGGGACCCATCCTCCTTCTTCAAGTTCTTCTGCACTGTTGAGAAACGAGGGACTGCTTGGCCCGTATTCCTGCTGCTCCTTTCTGCGGCTTTCCTTTGCCACACTGCAGGGCAGGATTTTTCCAACTAAACTGAAGAACACATCAGCCTGCTCCTGGCTACACAGGCGCATTGTGTTAATGCTTGTGAGCATCGGCTCTGAAAGAGATTCAGCAAAATAGCCTCAGATAAAATCAGGTAAAATGAAGTAATAGGAAAAGAAAACAACAAAATAAAATAAAAACGCATAAAGCAAGGTAAAGTAAAGTAAGATTAACCAACATAAAATAAAATAATAAAAATTAAACCCAAAGAAAATTTAATAAAATCAAATACAATAACATCACATGAAAGAAACTAAACTAAAATAACATAAACCAACATAAGAAGACAGAAAATAAAATAAAGTAAAATCAAGTAAGCTAAAATAAAATCCTGTGTCTACTTGTATCCCTTTTGATTTGTGTCCTCAAAAGTGTTTCTGGAGCTGTAAACCCCCTGGCATTTCAGGCAAAGAGTGGTCTCCTTGCTATGCGCCTCATCGTGAGTGCAGGGAAGAGAAGAGAAGAGAAGGAAGAGAAGAAGAAGAAGAAGAAGAAGAAGAAGAAGAGAAGAGAAGAAGAGAAGAGAAGAGAAGAGAAGAGAAGAGAAGAGAAGAGAAGAGAAGAGAAGAGAAGAGAAGAGAAGAGAAGAGAAGAAGAAGAGAAGAGAAGAGAAGAGAAGAGAAGAGAAGAGAAGAGAAGAGAAGAGAAGAGAAGAGAAGAGAAGAGAAGAGAAGAGAAGAGAAGAGAAGAGAAGAGAAGAGAAGAGAAGAGAAGAGAAGAGAAGAGAAGAGAAGAGAAGAGAAGAGAAGAGAAGAGAAGAGAAGAGAAGAGAAGAGAAGAGAAGGGTTGAGTTGGCAGGGACCTCCAGGGATCCTTCAGGACTCTCTAGCTGAGGTGAAGACGACTAGCAGGAGCAAGACAAAGGCTGAGAGGGCTGCCGTCACTTTCAGGAAAGGTCTTGAGGGTGAAGGCCAAAGGAGGAGAAAAGCTCTTGAGTGCAAGGAAAAAGAGGGTCAAGAAGAGAAAACAATTTGGGACTTCTTTCCCAGAAGAAGACCTCACCATAAGCAGGGTAGTAGCAAATGTCCCTTGGTGCATCGGTCAGGAGCGGTGAGGCCATCCTGCACGTGCTCTACGGCTCTGCACAGTTCACGCAGAGGGAACCCAAAGCCTTGCTTTCACCTCTGGCATCCCCACAACCAAATGAATGGCTATGGTACAAAGAGCCTTCACGACGCAGTCTGAATGTCCAGCTGTATTTAGCGGGACGCCCAGCAGCTGTGCCCGGTGCATGGCCAGCAAGGGCAGGGACAGCCCCCTGAGCCTCCTGGGCCCAGGGACTGCCTCGGGGCCAGCAGCCCAAAGGCCTTCCTGGGAAGGATGCTGGGCGGAGGGCCGGCGGGCGGGGCTGCGCAGGGGGGCCCCGTCCCCCCGTGTCACAGTGCCACCACCCGGCAACGCAGCAGTCACCATGCCCCGGGACAGTATAAAAGGGAGCACGCTCCCGCGGCCCGCTGCCATAGCTGGCCTGGGGGCAGCCCGAAGACGAAGTGCGAGAGGAAGTCCTTGAGGAGGCGGTGGAATTACTTGGCGAGGGCGGAGGGAGGAAGGCCGGAGGAGGCTGGCCGAGGCTGCAGGAGACGAGAAGAACCACCAACACGTGGAGGTTCCCGAGGCTGGCTGGCCTTTTCAGCTGGCTAGCAGTGGCAAGAGCAAGGGAATGCCTTCTTGAAGAGCACTGCAGAGCTCGCCGTCCTCATCCCCTGCGGAGCCAGTGGCAGCAGCCGTGAGGAATGGGATGCAGAGATGTTGGCGGGGGTCCCGGTGCTTTGGAGCAGCCACTGGTGCCTTGCCAGGCGCAGGAAGGATCGTTGCCCCCCGATGGATCAGGCCGCGGGCGTTTTGCCCCTCTGGGAAGGCCCTGAGGTGGCAGCAGGTGGAGGGAGAATCGGGCTTGAGCATCTCCTGGGAGGCGTGAGCAGCCTGTGGGCCGAGGAGGCAGGTCTTGCTCACGTGCTCAGGGAATAGCCGGTCGCCGGCGGCGCTGGGGTCCGGAAGGAATTTTCCCCCGGGGCAGACTGGCACTGGTCCCCGGGGGTTTTTTGCCTTCCTCTGCAGCATTGAGCATGAGCACTTGCCAGGGCTCCTCTGGTCCCTTTTGGCTGGGTTACTGCCTGCTGCTCATGCACCACGAAGATGGCCTCTCGTGCCCTGCAGCTGGGGGGAGGAAGGCTTTTTTTCCCCCACGCTGGGCTAGCAAGTGTCCTCGGGGGTTTTTTGCCTTCCTCTGCAGCACTGAGCACGGCCCCTTGCCAGGGCTCCTTTGGGCCATTTTGGCTAGGTGCCTGCTGCTCCTGCTCCACGAAGGTGGCCCTTGTGCCCCGCATGCGGGGGGGGGGACGCTTTCTAGACTCGCAGGGCGGACGCCCAGGGTGGCCCCCGGGGGGTTGCTGCTTCTCCTCTCTAACAGCATTGAGCGCAGCCCCTTGTCAGGGCTCCTCTGGGCCCTTTGGGCTCAGCTCTTGCCTGCTGCTCTTGCACCTCCGAGGCGCCGCTCGTGCCCTGGCGCTCCCTGGCTCTTTTGCCCATTGCAGGTTTGGAGCAGGAGCGAGCTCTGCTCTTGCCTTGGCTCCGTTTCCCGAGGTGTTCTTGCTTGTGCAAAACAGCCTGTGCTTGGAAGGGCTCCAGGCTTGCTGCGCCCTCCGCAGCTGCCGCTTTTCAGCTCTCCCTGCATGCGATCCAAGCAGGAGAGCGCTTTTCCTGCCTCCCTGGCCAAGAAGCACAGCGGAGCAAGTTTTGGAAGGCAAAAGGTGTGCTTGTCATCGACACGTGTCCTACTTGTGAAAATACCCCAGGGCACCACACCCCTCTTCTTCTTCTACCTTGCTGGGGGTGGTCGGGACCCATCCTCCTTCTTCAAGTTCTTCTGCACTGTTGAGAAACGAGGGACTGCTTGGCCCGTATTCCTGCTGCTCCTTTCTGCGGCTTTCCTTTGCCACACTGCAGGGCAGGATTTTTCCAACTAAACTGAAGAACACATCAGCCTGCTCCTGGCTACACAGGCGCATTGTGTTAATGCTTGTGAGCATCGGCTCTGAAAGAGATTCAGCAAAATAGCCTCAGATAAAATCAGGTAAAATGAAGTAATAGGAAAAGAAAACAACAAAATAAAATAAAAACGCATAAAGCAAGGTAAAGTAAAGTAAGATTAACCAACATAAAATAAAATAATAAAAATTAAACCCAAAGAAAATTTAATAAAATCAAATACAATAACATCACATGAAAGAAACTAAACTAAAATAACATAAACCAACATAAGAAGACAGAAAATAAAATAAAGTAAAATCAAGTAAGCTAAAATAAAATCCTGTGTCTACTTGTATCCCTTTTGATTTGTGTCCTCAAAAGTGTTTCTGGAGCTGTAAACCCCCTGGCATTTCAGGCAAAGAGTGGTCTCCTTGCTATGCGCCTCATCGTGAGTGCAGGGAAGAGAAGAGAAGAGAAGAGAAGAGAAGAGAAGAGAAGAGAAGAGAAGAGAAGAGAAGAGAAGAGAAGAGAAGAGAAAGAGAGAGAAGAGAGAGAGAGGAGAGAGAGAAGAGAGAGAGAAGAGAAGAGAGAGAAGAGAAGAGAAGAGAGAGAAGAGAAGAGAAGAGAAGAGAAGAGAAGAGAAGAGAGAGAAGAGAGAGAAGAGAGAGAGAGAAGAGAAGAGAAGAGAAGAGAAGAGAAGAGAAGAGAAGAGAAGAGAAGAGAAGAGAAGAGAAGAGAAGAGAAGAGAAGAGAAGAGAAGAGAAGAGAAGAGAAGAGAAGAGAAGAGAAGAGAAGAGAAGAGAAGAGAAGAGAAGAGAAGAGAAGAGAAGAGAAGAGAAGGGTTGAGTTGGCAGGGACCTCCAGGGATCCTTCAGGACTCTCTAGCTGAGGTGAAGACGACTAGCAGGAGCAAGACAAAGGCTGAGAGGGCTGCCGTCACTTTCAGGAAAGGTCTTGAGGGTGAAGGCCAAAGGAGGAGAAAAGCTCTTGAGTGCAAGGAAAAAGAGGGTCAAGAAGAGAAAACAATTTGGGACTTCTTTCCCAGAAGAAGACCTCACCATAAGCAGGGTAGTAGCAAATGTCCCTTGGTGCATCGGTCAGGAGCGGTGAGGCCATCCTGCACGTGCTCTACGGCTCTGCACAGTTCACGCAGAGGGAACCCAAAGCCTTGCTTTCACCTCTGGCATCCCCACAACCAAATGAATGGCTATGGTACAAAGAGCCTTCACGACGCAGTCTGAATGTCCAGCTGTATTTAGCGGGACGCCCAGCAGCTGTGCCCGGTGCATGGCCAGCAAGGGCAGGGACAGCCCCCTGAGCCTCCTGGGCCCAGGGACTGCCTCGGGGCCAGCAGCCCAAAGGCCTTCCTGGGAAGGATGCTGGGCGGAGGGCCGGCGGGCGGGGCTGCGCAGGGGGGCCCCCGCCCCCCCCGTGTCACAGTGCCACCACCCGGCAACGCAGCAGTCACCATGCCCCGGGACAGTATAAAAGGGAGCACGCTCCCGCGGCCCGCTGCCATAGCTGGCCTGGGGGCAGCCCGAAGACGAAGTGCGAGAGGAAGTCCTTGAGGAGGCGGTGGAATTACTTGGCGAGGGCGGAGGGAGGAAGGCCGGAGGAGGCTGGCCGAGGCTGCAGGAGACGAGAAGAACCACCAACACGTGGAGGTTCCCGAGGCTGGCTGGCCTTTTCAGCTGGCTAGCAGTGGCAAGAGCAAGGGAATGCCTTCTTGAAGAGCACTGCAGAGCTCGCCGTCCTCATCCCCTGCGGAGCCAGTGGCAGCAGCCGTGAGGAATGGGATGCAGAGATGTTGGCGGGGGTCCCGGTGCTTTGGAGCAGCCACTGGTGCCTTGCCAGGCGCAGGAAGGATCGTTGCCCCCCGATGGATCAGGCCGCGGGCGTTTTGCCCCTCTGGGAAGGCCCTGAGGTGGCAGCAGGTGGAGGGAGAATCGGGCTTGAGCATCTCCTGGGAGGCGTGAGCAGCCTGTGGGCCGAGGAGGCAGGTCTTGCTCACGTGCTCAGGGAATAGCCGGTCGCCGGCGGCGCTGGGGTCCGGAAGGAATTTTCCCCCGGGGCAGACTGGCACTGGTCCCCGGGGGTTTTTTGCCTTCCTCTGCAGCATTGAGCATGAGCACTTGCCAGGGCTCCTCTGGTCCCTTTTGGCTGGGTTACTGCCTGCTGCTCATGCACCACGAAGATGGCCTCTCGTGCCCTGCAGCTGGGGGGAGGAAGGCTTTTTTCCCCCACGCTGGGCTAGCAAGTGTCCTCGGGGGTTTTTTGCCTTCCTCTGCAGCACTGAGCACGGCCCCTTGCCAGGGCTCCTTTGGGCCATTTTGGCTAGGTGCCTGCTGCTCCTGCTCCACGAAGGTGGCCCTTGTGCCCCGCATGCAGGGGGGGGACGCTTTCTAGACTCGCAGGGCGGACGCCCAGGGTGGCCCCCGGGGGGTTGCTGCTTCTCCTCTCTAACAGCATTGAGCGCAGCCCCTTGTCAGGGCTCCTCTGGGCCCTTTGGGCTCAGCTCTTGCCTGCTGCTCTTGCACCTCCGAGGCGCCGCTCGTGCCCTGGCGCTCCCTGGCTCTTTTGCCCATTGCAGGTTTGGAGCAGGAGCGAGCTCTGCTCTTGCCTTGGCTCCGTTTCCCGAGGTGTTCTTGCTTGTGCAAAACAGCCTGTGCTTGGAAGGGCTCCAGGCTTGCTGCGCCCTCCGCAGCTGCCGCTTTTCAGCTCTCCCTGCATGCGATCCAAGCAGGAGAGCGCTTTTCCTGCCTCCCTGGCCAAGAAGCACAGCGGAGCAAGTTTTGGAAGGCAAAAGGTGTGCTTGTCATCGACACGTGTCCTACTTGTGAAAATACCCCAGGGCACCACACCCCTCTTCTTCTTCTACCTTGCTGGGGGTGGTCGGGACCCATCCTCCTTCTTCAAGTTCTTCTGCACTGTTGAGAAACGAGGGACTGCTTGGCCCGTATTCCTGCTGCTCCTTTCTGCGGCTTTCCTTTGCCACACTGCAGGGCAGGATTTTTCCAACTAAACTGAAGAACACATCAGCCTGCTCCTGGCTACACAGGCGCATTGTGTTAATGCTTGTGAGCATCGGCTCTGAAAGAGATTCAGCAAAATAGCCTCAGATAAAATCAGGTAAAATGAAGTAATAGGAAAAGAAAACAACAAAATAAAATAAAAACGCATAAAGCAAGGTAAAGTAAAGTAAGATTAACCAACATAAAATAAAATAATAAAAATTAAACCCAAAGAAAATTTAATAAAATCAAATACAATAACATCACATGAAAGAAACTAAACTAAAATAACATAAACCAACATAAGAAGACAGAAAATAAAATAAAGTAAAATCAAGTAAGCTAAAATAAAATCCTGTGTCTACTTGTATCCCTTTTGATTTGTGTCCTCAAAAGTGTTTCTGGAGCTGTAAACCCCCTGGCATTTCAGGCAAAGAGTGGTCTCCTTGCTATGCGCCTCATCGTGAGTGAAGGGAAGGGAAGGGAAGGGAAGGGAAGAGAAGAGAAGAGAAGAGAAGAGAAGAGAAGAGAAGAGAAGAGAAGAGAAGAGAAGAGAAGAGAAGAGAAGAGAAGAGAAGAGAAGAGAAGAAGAAGAGAAGAGAAGAGAAGAAGAGAAGAGAAGAGAAGAGAAGAGAGAAGAGAAGAGAAGAGAAGAGAAGAGAAGAGAAGAGAAGAGAAGAGAAGAGAAGAGAAGAGAAGAGAGAAGAGAAGAGAAGAGAAGAAGAAGAGAAGAGAAGAGAAGAGAAGAAGAAGAGAAGAGAAGAGAAGAGAAGAGAAGAGAAGAGAAGAGAAGGGTTGAGTTGGCAGGGACCTCCAGGGATCCTTCAGGACTCTCTAGCTGAGGTGAAGACGACTAGCAGGAGCAAGACAAAGGCTGAGAGGGCTGCCGTCACTTTCAGGAAAGGTCTTGAGGGTGAAGGCCAAAGGAGGAGAAAAGCTCTTGAGTGCAAGGAAAAAGAGGGTCAAGAAGAGAAAACAATTTGGGACTTCTTTCCCAGAAGAAGACCTCACCATAAGCAGGGTAGTAGCAAATGTCCCTTGGTGCATCGGTCAGGAGCGGCGAGGCCATCCTGCACGTGCTCTACGGCTCTGCACAGTTCACGCAGAGGGAACCCAAAGCCTTGCTTTCACCTCTGGCATCCCCACAACCAAATGAATGGCTATGGTACAAAGAGCCTTCACGACGCAGTCTGAATGTCCAGCTGTATTTAGCGGGACGCCCAGCAGCTGTGCCCGGTGCATGGCCAGCAAGGGCAGGGACAGCCCCCTGAGCCTCCTGGGCCCAGGGACTGCCTCGGGGCCAGCAGCCCAAAGGCCTTCCTGGGAAGGATGCTGGGCGGAGGGCCGGCGGGCGGGGCTGCGCAGGGGGGCCCCGTCCCCCCGTGTCACAGTGCCACCACCCGGCAACGCAGCAGTCACCATGCCCCGGGACAGTATAAAAGGGAGCACGCTCCCGCGGCCCGCTGCCATAGCTGGCCTGGGGGCAGCCCGAAGACGAAGTGCGAGAGGAAGTCCTTGAGGAGGCGGTGGAATTACTTGGCGAGGGCGGAGGGAGGAAGGCCGGAGGAGGCTGGCCGAGGCTGCAGGAGACGAGAAGAACCACCAACACGTGGAGGTTCCCGAGGCTGGCTGGCCTTTTCAGCTGGCTAGCAGTGGCAAGAGCAAGGGAATGCCTTCTTGAAGAGCACTGCAGAGCTCGCCGTCCTCATCCCCTGCGGAGCCAGTGGCAGCAGCCGTGAGGAATGGGATGCAGAGATGTTGGCGGGGGTCCCGGTGCTTTGGAGCAGCCACTGGTGCCTTGCCAGGCGCAGGAAGGATCGTTGCCCCCCCGATGGATCAGGCCGCGGGCGTTTTGCCCCTCTGGGAAGGCCCTGAGGTGGCAGCAGGTGGAGGGAGAATCGGGCTTGAGCATCTCCTGGGAGGCGTGAGCAGCCTGTGGGCCGAGGAGGCAGGTCTTGCTCACGTGCTCAGGGAATAGCCGGTCGCCGGCGGCGCTGGGGTCCGGAAGGAATTTTCCCCCGGGGCAGACTGGCACTGGTCCCCGGGGGTTTTTTGCCTTCCTCTGCAGCATTGAGCATGAGCACTTGCCAGGGCTCCTCTGGTCCCTTTTGGCTGGGTTACTGCCTGCTGCTCATGCACCACGAAGATGGCCTCTCGTGCCCTGCAGCTGGGGGGAGGAAGGCTTTTTTTCCCCCACGCTGGGCTAGCAAGTGTCCTCGGGGGTTTTTTGCCTTCCTCTGCAGCACTGAGCACGGCCCCTTGCCAGGGCTCCTTTGGGCCATTTTGGCTAGGTGCCTGCTGCTCCTGCTCCACGAAGGTGGCCCTTGTGCCCCGCATGCGGGGGGGGGGACGCTTTCTAGACTCGCAGGGCGGACGCCCAGGGTGGCCCCCGCGGGGTTGCTGCTTCTCCTCTCTAACAGCATTGAGCGCAGCCCCTTGTCAGGGCTCCTCTGGGCCCTTTGGGCTCAGCTCTTGCCTGCTGCTCTTGCACCTCCGAGGCGCCGCTCGTGCCCTGGCGCTCCCTGGCTCTTTTGCCCATTGCAGGTTTGGAGCAGGAGCGAGCTCTGCTCTTGCCTTGGCTCCGTTTCCCGAGGTGTTCTTGCTTGTGCAAAACAGCCTGTGCTTGGAAGGGCTCCAGGCTTGCTGCGCCCTCCGCAGCTGCCGCTTTTCAGCTCTCCCTGCATGCGATCCAAGCAGGAGAGCGCTTTTCCTGCCTCCCTGGCCAAGAAGCACAGCGGAGCAAGTTTTGGAAGGCAAAAGGTGTGCTTGTCATCGACACGTGTCCTACTTGTGAAAATACCCCAGGGCACCACACCCCTCTTCTTCTTCTACCTTGCTGGGGGTGGTCGGGACCCATCCTCCTTCTTCAAGTTCTTCTGCACTGTTGAGAAACGAGGGACTGCTTGGCCCGTATTCCTGCTGCTCCTTTCTGCGGCTTTCCTTTGCCACACTGCAGGGCAGGATTTTTCCAACTAAACTGAAGAACACATCAGCCTGCTCCTGGCTACACAGGCGCATTGTGTTAATGCTTGTGAGCATCGGCTCTGAAAGAGATTCAGCAAAATAGCCTCAGATAAAATCAGGTAAAATGAAGTAATAGGAAAAGAAAACAACAAAATAAAATAAAAACGCATAAAGCAAGGTAAAGTAAAGTAAGATTAACCAACATAAAATAAAATAATAAAAATTAAACCCAAAGAAAATTTAATAAAATCAAATACAATAACATCACATGAAAGAAACTAAACTAAAATAACATAAACCAACATAAGAAGACAGAAAATAAAATAAAGTAAAATCAAGTAAGCTAAAATAAAATCCTGTGTCTACTTGTATCCCTTTTGATTTGTGTCCTCAAAAGTGTTTCTGGAGCTGTAAACCCCCTGGCATTTCAGGCAAAGAGTGGTCTCCTTGCTATGCGCCTCATCGTGAGTGCAGGGAAGAGAAGAGAAGAGAAGAGAAGAAGAGAAGAAGAAGAAGAAGAGAAGAGAAGAGAAGAGAAGAGAAGAGAAGAGAAGAGAAGAGAGAGAAGAGAGAGAGAGAAGAGAAGAGAAGAAGAGAGAAGAGAAGAGAAGAGAAGAGAAGAGAAGAGAAGAGAAGAGAAGAGAAGAGAAGAGAAGAGAAGAGAAGAGAAGAGAAGAGAAGAGAAGAGAAGAGAAGAGAAGAGAAGAGAAGAGAAGAGAAGGGTTGAGTTGGCAGGGACCTCCAGGGATCCTTCAGGACTCTCTAGCTGAGGTGAAGACGACTAGCAGGAGCAAGACAAAGGCTGAGAGGGCTGCCGTCACTTTCAGGAAAGGTCTTGAGGGTGAAGGCCAAAGGAGGAGAAAAGCTCTTGAGTGCAAGGAAAAAGAGGGTCAAGAAGAGAAAACAATTTGGGACTTCTTTCCCAGAAGAAGACCTCACCATAAGCAGGGTAGTAGCAAATGTCCCTTGGTGCATCGGTCAGGAGCGGCGAGGCCATCCTGCACGTGCTCTACGGCTCTGCACAGTTCACGCAGAGGGAACCCAAAGCCTTGCTTTCACCTCTGGCATCCCCACAACCAAATGAATGGCTATGGTACAAAGAGCCTTCACGACGCAGTCTGAATGTCCAGCTGTATTTAGCGGGACGCCCAGCAGCTGTGCCCGGTGCATGGCCAGCAAGGGCAGGGACAGCCCCCTGAGCCTCCTGGGCCCAGGGACTGCCTCGGGGCCAGCAGCCCAAAGGCCTTCCTGGGAAGGATGCTGGGCGGAGGGCCGGCGGGCGGGGCTGCGCAGGGGGGGCCCCGTCCCCCCGTGTCACAGTGCCACCACCCGGCAACGCAGCAGTCACCATGCCCCGGGACAGTATAAAAGGGAGCACGCTCCCGCGGCCCGCTGCCATAGCTGGCCTGGGGGCAGCCCGAAGACGAAGTGCGAGAGGAAGTCCTTGAGGAGGCGGTGGAATTACTTGGCGAGGGCGGAGGGAGGAAGGCCGGAGGAGGCTGGCCGAGGCTGCAGGAGACGAGAAGAACCACCAACACGTGGAGGTTCCCGAGGCTGGCTGGCCTTTTCAGCTGGCTAGCAGTGGCAAGAGCAAGGGAATGCCTTCTTGAAGAGCACTGCAGAGCTCGCCGTCCTCATCCCCTGCGGAGCCAGTGGCAGCAGCCGTGAGGAATGGGATGCAGAGATGTTGGCGGGGGTCCCGGTGCTTTGGAGCAGCCACTGGTGCCTTGCCAGGCGCAGGAAGGATCGTTGCCCCCCCGATGGATCAGGCCGCGGGCGTTTTGCCCCTCTGGGAAGGCCCTGAGGTGGCAGCAGGTGGAGGGAGAATCGGGCTTGAGCATCTCCTGGGAGGCGTGAGCAGCCTGTGGGCCGAGGAGGCAGGTCTTGCTCACGTGCTCAGGGAATAGCCGGTCGCCGGCGGCGCTGGGGTCCGGAAGGAATTTTCCCCCGGGGCAGACTGGCACTGGTCCCCGGGGGTTTTTTGCCTTCCTCTGCAGCATTGAGCATGAGCACTTGCCAGGGCTCCTCTGGTCCCTTTTGGCTGGGTTACTGCCTGCTGCTCATGCACCACGAAGATGGCCTCTCGTGCCCTGCAGCTGGGGGGAGGAAGGCTTTTTTTCCCCCACGCTGGGCTAGCAAGTGTCCTCGGGGGTTTTTTGCCTTCCTCTGCAGCACTGAGCACGGCCCCTTGCCAGGGCTCCTTTGGGCCATTTTGGCTAGGTGCCTGCTGCTCCTGCTCCACGAAGGTGGCCCTTGTGCCCCGCATGCGGGGGGGGGGACGCTTTCTAGACTCCCAGGGCGGACGCCCAGGGTGGCCCCCGCGGGGTTGCTGCTTCTCCTCTCTAACAGCATTGAGCGCAGCCCCTTGTCAGGGCTCCTCTGGGCCCTTTGGGCTCAGCTCTTGCCTGCTGCTCTTGCACCTCCGAGGCGCCGCTCGTGCCCTGGCGCTCCCTGGCTCTTTTGCCCATTGCAGGTTTGGAGCAGGAGCGAGCTCTGCTCTTGCCTTGGCTCCGTTTCCCGAGGTGTTCTTGCTTGTGCAAAACAGCCTGTGCTTGGAAGGGCTCCAGGCTTGCTGCGCCCTCCGCAGCTGCCGCTTTTCAGCTCTCCCTGCATGCGATCCAAGCAGGAGAGCGCTTTTCCTGCCTCCCTGGCCAAGAAGCACAGCGGAGCAAGTTTTGGAAGGCAAAAGCTGTGCTTGTCATCGACACGTGTCCTACTTGTGAAAATACCCCAGGGCACCACACCCCTCTTCTTCTTCTACCTTGCTGGGGGTGGTCGGGACCCATCCTCCTTCTTCAAGTTCTTCTGCACTGTTGAGAAACGAGGGACTGCTTGGCCCGTATTCCTGCTGCTCCTTTCTGCGGCTTTCCTTTGCCACACTGCAGGGCAGGATTTTTCCAACTAAACTGAAGAACACATCAGCCTGCTCCTGGCTACACAGGCGCATTGTGTTAATGCTTGTGAGCATCGGCTCTGAAAGAGATTCAGCAAAATAGCCTCAGATAAAATCAGGTAAAATGAAGTAATAGGAAAAGAAAACAACAAAATAAAATAAAAACGCATAAAGCAAGGTAAAGTAAAGTAAGATTAACCAACATAAAATAAAATAATAAAAATTAAACCCAAAGAAAATTTAATAAAATCAAATACAATAACATCACATGAAAGAAACTAAACTAAAATAACATAAACCAACATAAGAAGACAGAAAATAAAATAAAGTAAAATCAAGTAAGCTAAAATAAAATCCTGTGTCTACTTGTATCCCTTTTGATTTGTGTCCTCAAAAGTGTTTCTGGAGCTGTAAACCCCCTGGCATTTCAGGCAAAGAGTGGTCTCCTTGCTATGCGCCTCATCGTGAGTGCAGGGAAGGGAAGGGAAGGGAAGGGAAGGGAAGGGAAGGGAAGAAGAGAAGAGAAGAGAAGGGAAGAAGGGAAGGGAAGGGAAGAAGAGAAGAGAAGAGAGAGAAGAGAAGAGAAGAGAAGAGAAGAGAAGAGAAGAGAAGAGAAGAGAAGAGAAGAGAAGAGAAGAGAAGAGAAGAGAAGAGAAGAGAAGAGAAGAGAAGAGAAGAGAAGAGAAGAGAAGAGAAGAGAAGAGAAGAGAAGAGAAGAGAAGAGAAGAGAAGAGAAGAGAGAAGAGAAGAGAAGAGAAGAGAAGAGAAGAGAAAAGAGAAGAGAAGAGAAGAGAAGAGAAGAGAAGAGAAGGGTTGAGTTGGCAGGGACCTCCAGGGATCCTTCAGGACTCTCTAGCTGAGGTGAAGACGACTAGCAGGAGCAAGACAAAGGCTGAGAGGGCTGCCGTCACTTTCAGGAAAGGTCTTGAGGGTGAAGGCCAAAGGAGGAGAAAAGCTCTTGAGTGCAAGGAAAAAGAGGGTCAAGAAGAGAAAACAATTTGGGACTTCTTTCCCAGAAGAAGACCTCACCATAAGCAGGGTAGTAGCAAATGTCCCTTGGTGCATCGGTCAGGAGCGGCGAGGCCATCCTGCACGTGCTCTACGGCTCTGCACAGTTCACGCAGAGGGAACCCAAAGCCTTGCTTTCACCTCTGGCATCCCCACAACCAAATGAATGGCTATGGTACAAAGAGCCTTCACGACGCAGTCTGAATGTCCAGCTGTATTTAGCGGGACGCCCAGCAGCTGTGCCCGGTGCATGGCCAGCAAGGGCAGGGACAGCCCCCTGAGCCTCCTGGGCCCAGGGACTGCCTCGGGGCCAGCAGCCCAAAGGCCTTCCTGGGAAGGATGCTGGGCGGAGGGCCGGCGGGCGGGGCTGCGCAGGGGGGCCCCGTCCCCCCGTGTCACAGTGCCACCACCCGGCAACGCAGCAGTCACCATGCCCCGGGACAGTATAAAAGGGAGCACGCTCCCGCGGCCCGCTGCCATAGCTGGCCTGGGGGCAGCCCGAAGACGAAGTGCGAGAGGAAGTCCTTGAGGAGGCGGTGGAATTACTTGGCGAGGGCGGAGGGAGGAAGGCCGGAGGAGGCTGGCCGAGGCTGCAGGAGACGAGAAGAACCACCAACACGTGGAGGTTCCCGAGGCTGGCTGGCCTTTTCAGCTGGCTAGCAGTGGCAAGAGCAAGGGAATGCCTTCTTGAAGAGCACTGCAGAGCTCGCCGTCCTCATCCCCTGCGGAGCCAGTGGCAGCAGCCGTGAGGAATGGGATGCAGAGATGTTGGCGGGGGTCCCGGTGCTTTGGAGCAGCCACTGGTGCCTTGCCAGGCGCAGGAAGGATCGTTGCCCCCCGATGGATCAGGCCGCGGGCGTTTTGCCCCTCTGGGAAGGCCCTGAGGTGGCAGCAGGTGGAGGGAGAATCGGGCTTGAGCATCTCCTGGGAGGCGTGAGCAGCCTGTGGGCCGAGGAGGCAGGTCTTGCTCACGTGCTCAGGGAATAGCCGGTCGCCGGCGGCGCTGGGGTCCGGAAGGAATTTTCCCCCGGGGCAGACTGGCACTGGTCCCCGGGGGTTTTTTGCCTTCCTCTGCAGCATTGAGCATGAGCACTTGCCAGGGCTCCTCTGGTCCCTTTTGGCTGGGTTACTGCCTGCTGCTCATGCACCACGAAGATGGCCTCTCGTGCCCTGCAGCTGGGGGGAGGAAGGCTTTTTTTCCCCCACGCTGGGCTAGCAAGTGTCCTCGGGGGTTTTTTGCCTTCCTCTGCAGCACTGAGCACGGCCCCTTGCCAGGGCTCCTTTGGGCCATTTTGGCTAGGTGCCTGCTGCTCCTGCTCCACGAAGGTGGCCCTTGTGCCCCGCATGCGGGGGGGGGACGCTTTCTAGACTCCCAGGGCGGACGCCCAGGGTGGCCCCCGGGGGTTGCTGCTTCTCCTCTCTAACAGCATTGAGCGCAGCCCCTTGTCAGGGCTCCTCTGGGCCCTTTGGGCTCAGCTCTTGCCTGCTGCTCTTGCACCTCCGAGGCGCCGCTCGTGCCCTGGCGCTCCCTGGCTCTTTTGCCCATTGCAGGTTTGGAGCAGGAGCGAGCTCTGCTCTTGCCTTGGCTCCGTTTCCCGAGGTGTTCTTGCTTGTGCAAAACAGCCTGTGCTTGGAAGGGCTCCAGGCTTGCTGCGCCCTCCGCAGCTGCCGCTTTTCAGCTCTCCCTGCATGCGATCCAAGCAGGAGAGCGCTTTTCCTGCCTCCCTGGCCAAGAAGCACAGCGGAGCAAGTTTTGGAAGGCAAAAGCTGTGCTTGTCATCGACACGTGTCCTACTTGTGAAAATACCCCAGGGCACCACACCCCTCTTCTTCTTCTACCTTGCTGGGGGTGGTCGGGACCCATCCTCCTTCTTCAAGTTCTTCTGCACTGTTGAGAAACGAGGGACTGCTTGGCCCGTATTCCTGCTGCTCCTTTCTGCGGCTTTCCTTTGCCACACTGCAGGGCAGGATTTTTCCAACTACACTGAAGAACACATCAGCCTGCTCCTGGCTACACAGGCGCATTGTGTTAATGCTTGTGAGCATCGGCTCTGAAAGAGATTCAGCAAAATAGCCTCAGATAAAATCAGGTAAAATGAAGTAATAGGAAAAGAAAACAACAAAATAAAATAAAAACGCATAAAGCAAGGTAAAGTAAAGTAAGATTAACCAACATAAAATAAAATAATAAAAATTAAACCCAAAGAAAATTTAATAAAATCAAATACAATAACATCACATGAAAGAAACTAAACTAAAATAACATAAACCAACATAAGAAGACAGAAAATAAAATAAAGTAAAATCAAGTAAGCTAAAATAAAATCCTGTGTCTACTTGTATCCCTTTTGATTTGTGTCCTCAAAAGTGTTTCTGGAGCTGTAAACCCCCTGGCATTTCAGGCAAAGAGTGGTCTCCTTGCTATGCGCCTCATCGTGAGTGCAGGGAAGAAGGAAGGGAAGGAAGGAAGGAAGGAAGGGAAGGAAGGAAGGAAGGGAAGGGAAGGGAAGGGAAGGGAAGGGAAGGGAAGGGAAGGGAAGGGAAGGGAAGGGAAGAAGAGAAGAGAAGAGAAGAGAAGAGAAGAGAAGAAGAAGAGAAGAGAAGAGAAGAGAGAGAGAAGAGAAGAGAAGAGAAGAGAAGAGAAGAGAAGAGAAGAGAAGAGAAGAGAAGAGAAGAGAAGAGAAGAGAAGAGAAGAGAAGAGAAGAGAAGAGAAGAGAAGAGAAGAGAAGAGAAGAGAAGAGAAGAGAAGAGAAGAGAAGAGAAGAGAAGAGAAGAGAAGAGAAGAGAAGAGAAGAGAAGAGAAGAGAAGAGAAGAGAAGAGAAGAGAAGAGAAGAGAAGAGAAGAGAAGAGAAGAGAAGAGAAGGGTTGAGTTGGCAGGGACCTCCAGGGATCCTTCAGGACTCTCTAGCTGAGGTGAAGACGACTAGCAGGAGCAAGACAAAGGCTGAGAGGGCTGCCGTCACTTTCAGGAAAGGTCTTGAGGGTGAAGGCCAAAGGAGGAGAAAAGCTCTTGAGTGCAAGGAAAAAGAGGGTCAAGAAGAGAAAACAATTTGGGACTTCTTTCCCAGAAGAAGACCTCACCATAAGCAGGGTAGTAGCAAATGTCCCTTGGTGCATCGGTCAGGAGCGGCGAGGCCATCCTGCACGTGCTCTACGGCTCTGCACAGTTCACGCAGAGGGAACCCAAAGCCTTGCTTTCACCTCTGGCATCCCCACAACCAAATGAATGGCTATGGTACAAAGAGCCTTCACGACGCAGTCTGAATGTCCAGCTGTATTTAGCGGGACGCCCAGCAGCTGTGCCCGGTGCATGGCCAGCAAGGGCAGGGACAGCCCCCTGAGCCTCCTGGGCCCAGGGACTGCCTCGGGGCCAGCAGCCCAAAGGCCTTCCTGGGAAGGATGCTGGGCGGAGGGCCGGCGGGCGGGGCTGCGCAGGGGGGCCCCGTCCCCCCGTGTCACAGTGCCACCACCCGGCAACGCAGCAGTCACCATGCCCCGGGACAGTATAAAAGGGAGCACGCTCCCGCGGCCCGCTGCCATAGCTGGCCTGGGGGCAGCCCGAAGACGAAGTGCGAGAGGAAGTCCTTGAGGAGGCGGTGGAATTACTTGGCGAGGGCGGAGGGAGGAAGGCCGGAGGAGGCTGGCCGAGGCTGCAGGAGACGAGAAGAACCACCAACACGTGGAGGTTCCCGAGGCTGGCTGGCCTTTTCAGCTGGCTAGCAGTGGCAAGAGCAAGGGAATGCCTTCTTGAAGAGCACTGCAGAGCTCGCCGTCCTCATCCCCTGCGGAGCCAGTGGCAGCAGCCGTGAGGAATGGGATGCAGAGATGTTGGCGGGGGTCCCGGTGCTTTGGAGCAGCCACTGGTGCCTTGCCAGGCGCAGGAAGGATCGTTGCCCCCCGATGGATCAGGCCGCGGGCGTTTTGCCCCTCTGGGAAGGCCCTGAGGTGGCAGCAGGTGGAGGGAGAATCGGGCTTGAGCATCTCCTGGGAGGCGTGAGCAGCCTGTGGGCCGAGGAGGCAGGTCTTGCTCACGTGCTCAGGGAATAGCCGGTCGCCGGCGGCGCTGGGGTCCGGAAGGAATTTTCCCCCGGGGCAGACTGGCACTGGTCCCCGGGGGTTTTTTGCCTTCCTCTGCAGCATTGAGCATGAGCACTTGCCAGGGCTCCTCTGGTCCCTTTTGGCTGGGTTACTGCCTGCTGCTCATGCACCACGAAGATGGCCTCTCGTGCCCTGCAGCTGGGGGGAGGAAGGCTTTTTTTCCCACGCTGGGCTAGCAAGTGTCCTCGGGGGTTTTTTGCCTTCCTCTGCAGCACTGAGCACGGCCCCTTGCCAGGGCTCCTTTGGGCCATTTTGGCTAGGTGCCTGCTGCTCCTGCTCCACGAAGGTGGCCCTTGTGCCCCGCATGCGGGGGGGGGACGCTTTCTAGACTCCCAGGGCGGACGCCCAGGGTGGCCCCCGGGGGGTTGCTGCTTCTCCTCTCTAACAGCATTGAGCGCAGCCCCTTGTCAGGGCTCCTCTGGGCCCTTTGGGCTCAGCTCTTGCCTGCTGCTCTTGCACCTCCGAGGCGCCGCTCGTGCCCTGGCGCTCCCTGGCTCTTTTGCCCATTGCAGGTTTGGAGCAGGAGCGAGCTCTGCTCTTGCCTTGGCTCCGTTTCCCGAGGTGTTCTTGCTTGTGCAAAACAGCCTGTGCTTGGAAGGGCTCCAGGCTTGCTGCGCCCTCCGCAGCTGCCGCTTTTCAGCTCTCCCTGCATGCGATCCAAGCAGGAGAGCGCTTTTCCTGCCTCCCTGGCCAAGAAGCACAGCGGAGCAAGTTTTGGAAGGCAAAAGCTGTGCTTGTCATCGACACGTGTCCTACTTGTGAAAATACCCCAGGGCACCACACCCCTCTTCTTCTTCTACCTTGCTGGGGGTGGTCGGGACCCATCCTCCTTCTTCAAGTTCTTCTGCACTGTTGAGAAACGAGGGACTGCTTGGCCCGTATTCCTGCTGCTCCTTTCTGCGGCTTTCCTTTGCCACACTGCAGGGCAGGATTTTTCCAACTAAACTGAAGAACACATCAGCCTGCTCCTGGCTACACAGGCGCATTGTGTTAATGCTTGTGAGCATCGGCTCTGAAAGAGATTCAGCAAAATAGCCTCAGATAAAATCAGGTAAAATGAAGTAATAGGAAAAGAAAACAACAAAATAAAATAAAAACGCATAAAGCAAGGTAAAGTAAAGTAAGATTAACCAACATAAAATAAAATAATAAAAATTAAACCCAAAGAAAATTTAATAAAATCAAATACAATAACATCACATGAAAGAAACTAAACTAAAATAACATAAACCAACATAAGAAGACAGAAAATAAAATAAAGTAAAATCAAGTAAGCTAAAATAAAATCCTGTGTCTACTTGTATCCCTTTTGATTTGTGTCCTCAAAAGTGTTTCTGGAGCTGTAAACCCCCTGGCATTTCAGGCAAAGAGTGGTCTCCTTGCTATGCGCCTCATCGTGAGTGCAGGGAAGGGAAGGGAAGGGAAGGGAAGGGAAGGGAAGGGAAGGGAAGGGAAGGGAAGGGAAGGGAAAGGAAGAGAAGAGAAGAGAAGAGAAGAGAAGAGAAGAGAAGAGAAGAGAAAGAAGAAGAGAAGAGAAGAGAAGAGAAGAGAAGAGAAGAGAAGAGAAGAGAAGAGAAGAGAAGAGAAGAGAAGAAGAGAAGAGAAGAGAAGAGAAGAGAAGAGAAGAGAAGAGAAGAGAAGAGAAGGGAAGAGGAGAGAAGAGAAGAGGAGAGAAGAGAAGAGAAGAGAAGAGAAGAGAAGAGAAGAGAAGAGAAGAGAAGAGAAGAGAAGAGAAGAGAAGAGAAGAGAAGAGAAGAGAAGAGAAGAGAAGAGAAGAGAAGAGAAGAGAAGAGAAGGGTTGAGTTGGCAGGGACCTCCAGGGATCCTTCAGGACTATCTAGCTGAGGTGAAGACGACTAGCAGGAGCAAGACAAAGGCTGAGAGGGCTGCCGTCACTTTCAGGAAAGGTCTTGAGGGTGAAGGCCAAAGGAGGAGAAAAGCTCTTGAGTGCAAGGAAAAAGAGGGTCAAGAAGAGAAAACAATTTGGGACTTCTTTCCCAGAAGAAGACCTCACCATAAGCAGGGGAGTAGCAAATGTCCCTTGGTGCATCGGTCAGGAGCGGTGAGGCCATCCTGCACGTGCTCTACGGCTCTGCACAGTTCACGCAGAGGGAACCCAAAGCCTTGCTTTCACCTCTGGCATCCCCACAACCAAATGAATGGCTATGGTACAAAGAGCCTTCACGACGCAGTCTGAATGTCCAGCTGTATTTAGCGGGACGCCCAGCAGCTGTGCCCGGTGCATGGCCAGCAAGGGCAGGGACAGCCCCCTGAGCCTCCTGGGCCCAGGGACTGCCTCGGGGCCAGCAGCCCAAAGGCCTTCCTGGGAAGGATGCTGGGCGGAGGGCCGGCGGGCGGGGCTGCGCGGGGGGGCCCCGTCCCCCCGTGTCACAGTGCCACCACCCGGCAACGCAGCAGTCACCATGCCCCGGGACAGTATAAAAGGGAGCACGCTCCCGCGGCCCGCTGCCATAGCTGGCCTGGGGGCAGCCCGAAGACGAAGTGCGAGAGGAAGTCCTTGAGGAGGCGGTGGAATTACTTGGCGAGGGCGGAGGGAGGAAGGCCGGAGGAGGCTGGCCGAGGCTGCAGGAGACGAGAAGAACCACCAACACGTGGAGGTTCCCGAGGCTGGCTGGCCTTTTCAGCTGGCTAGCAGTGGCAAGAGCAAGGGAATGCCTTCTTGAAGAGCACTGCAGAGCTCGCCGTCCTCATCCCCTGCGGAGCCAGTGGCAGCAGCCGTGAGGAATGGGATGCAGAGATGTTGGCGGGGGTCCCGGTGCTTTGGAGCAGCCACTGGTGCCTTGCCAGGCGCAGGAAGGATCGTTGCCCCCCGATGGATCAGGCCGCGGGCGTTTTGCCCCTCTGGGAAGGCCCTGAGGTGGCAGCAGGTGGAGGGAGAATCGGGCTTGAGCATCTCCTGGGAGGCGTGAGCAGCCTGTGGGCCGAGGAGGCAGGTCTTGCTCACGTGCTCAGGGAATAGCCGGTCGCCGGCGGCGCTGGGGTCCGGAAGGAATTTTCCCCCGGGGCAGACTGGCACTGGTCCCCGGGGGTTTTTTGCCTTCCTCTGCAGCATTGAGCATGAGCACTTGCCAGGGCTCCTCTGGTCCCTTTTGGCTGGGTTACTGCCTGCTGCTCATGCACCACGAAGATGGCCTCTCGTGCCCTGCAGCTGGGGGGAGGAAGGCTTTTTTTCCCCCACGCTGGGCTAGCAAGTGTCCTCGGGGGTTTTTTGCCTTCCTCTGCAGCACTGAGCACGGCCCCTTGCCAGGGCTCCTTTGGGCCATTTTGGCTAGGTGCCTGCTGCTCCTGCTCCACGAAGGTGGCCCTTGTGCCCCGCATGCGGGGGGGGGGGACGCTTTCTAGACTCCCAGGGCGGACGCCCAGGGTGGCCCCCGGGGGGTTGCTGCTTCTCCTCTCTAACAGCATTGAGCGCAGCCCCTTGTCAGGGCTCCTCTGGGCCCTTTGGGCTCAGTTCTTGCCTGCTGCTCTTGCACCTCCGAGGCGCCGCTCGTGCCCTGGCGCTCCCTGGCTCTTTTGCCCATTGCAGGTTTGGAGCAGGAGCGAGCTCTGCTCTTGCCTTGGCTCCGTTTCCCGAGGTGTTCTTGCTTGTGCAAAACAGCCTGTGCTTGGAAGGGCTCCAGGCTTGCTGCGCCCTCCGCAGCTGCCGCTTTTCAGCTCTCCCTGCATGCGATCCAAGCAGGAGAGCGCTTTTCCTGCCTCCCTGGCCAAGAAGCACAGCGGAGCAAGTTTTGGAAGGCAAAAGCTGTGCTTGTCATCGACACGTGTCCTACTTGTGAAAATACCCCAGGGCACCACACCCCTCTTCTTCTTCTACCTTGCTGGGGGTGGTCGGGACCCATCCTCCTTCTTCAAGTTCTTCTGCACTGTTGAGAAACGAGGGACTGCTTGGCCCGTATTCCTGCTGCTCCTTTCTGCGGCTTTCCTTTGCCACACTGCAGGGCAGGATTTTTCCAACTAAACTGAAGAACACATCAGCCTGCTCCTGGCTACACAGGCGCATTGTCTTAATGCTTGTGAGCATCGGCTCTGAAAGAGATTCAGCAAAATAGGACCACCTCCCTCATCAACCTCCCTCACCTCTCCGAGTACAGGGCAGGGGGCGGCGGCACCAAGGAGACAGCGGCAGCGCCCATGCTGGGGGACAGCGAGGCCACCGCCCCCGATGTCCCCGACGACCCCCATGGCCCCGGCGGCCCCGACAGCACCGCCTTCCTCAACCGGATCCCCAGCTTCCCGCAGGACAGGGCGCAGGGCGACTGCCCCCAGCACCAAGCGGCGGCAGCCATGCTAGGGGACGCCGACCCCTCCTGGGCGGGGCTGCCGACATCCCCCTCGCTGGACCCCAAGAGGAAGCCCCACCAAGAGGTGCAGGAGGCGCTGCGGAGGCAGCCCCGCGTGCTTTTGACCTGCTTGCCGCTGCCGCCGGGCGTCACCTCCTGCCGGGTGGTGCCCAGATCGGGCAAGGCGGGCGGCAAGCAGGCCAAGCGCCCCGCGCCGGCCGGCACCCCCAAGACGCAAGACACCTCCCCGCGGGACAACATGCCGCCCAAGAAGAAGAAGGTGGTGGTGTGCCGCGTGGCAAAACACTCCAAAACCCCGCGGGAGGGGAAGCCGGACAGGGACGGCGAGGCGGCGGGTGGCAGCGGGCAGCAGGTGGGCAGCGGCGCGCACCAAGCGGGCGCCACCAAGCGCAGGGCATCTGAGGACACCAATGGGCCCGCCTCGGTGCTCCAGCCACCCAGAAGCCCTGGGGACGCCGGGGGCAAAGCGCCCCGCCCCCCCCGCCCACCCGCCCACCCCGCCCGCTGCTGCTCGAGAAGGCGCGCAGCACGTATCCCCGCGCCATGCGACCCGACGACAGGCTGCTGCGCAAAAGCTCCAGGCCAAAACACTGCGGGGGCCGAGGACGCCCCGCTCCGACCTGAGGGCCCACCTGCTGGCCTCCATCCAAAGCTTCCACCCGCTGGGGCAAAGGGTGAAGGCGGTGGGGCCCGTGCGCCAACCGCCCCAGCCGGAGCCCCAGGCCGGCCCCAGCGTGCCCCCCAAGGTCCCCAGGCCCCTGCCCCCTGCCCCCACAGCCGGCGAGGGGCCCGCTGCCTCCGAGGCCCCAGCTGACGGCCAGAAGGAGACGGCACCGGCGGCGCCATCGAGCAGCAAGGCGCGCACCGGGGCTGCCACCAAACCCAAGCGGCCCAGCTGGCTGCGCCTCTCGCCCACGGGGGGCCAAACCCCGCGGGAGGGGCTGCCGCAGCAGCTGCACATGCCGCCGCGCCTGCCGCGCCCTCCCGCCGACTCCGCGCTGCCGCCTGACTCCCGCTGGCCCCGGGCTAGGCCCACCCCGCTGGAGGAGCAGGAGGAGTCCGTGCCCATCACGCCTGAGCAGCGGCCCGAGCGGGAGCGCCTCAAGAAGCTGGCCCAGGAGGAGCGGCAGCGGGCGGCCCTGCAGATGACACTGGGGCAGCTGCAGTTTTTTGTGCAGAGGGAGATCGACATGCAGATAGCCGACGCCTACGGCTACCCATAAGCCACCGCTCCAGCACCGTCCCCCCTACCACCCACGCACAGAGCAGATGCGCAGGCAGGGACCTGCACCCACCCGCTCCATCCCCAGCCCTCTCCCACATCCCCCCGCTTCTTCTTTCCGTCATTAAAAGGCTTGCCTGTTCGCTTTGCAGCGCCTCTCTCTGCCTGCGGCCATTTGCTCAGCGGGGGTGGGGGGTGGGGGGGTTTAACGCAGCCTCTGCCCACCCCGCGGGTGGCTGAGCTGGGCTGGGGATGGCCACCCAGACGATGGGTAGACGGGGCATCGCTCCGGGTGGCAGGCGCCCGTGGGAGAAACCACACTGATTCGCACCAACGCCGGGAGGACGCAGGCCTCCAGCACTGCCCCACTACCGGCATCACCGCCCCGGTACCGCCATCACCAGCACCGCCCCAGCACCAGCATCACTGCCGGCCAGCTGGATCCGGCCCTGGCAAGGAGCCGCGGCCGCCCCAGGGGGCCAGGCAGAGACAGCCTGAGCGCGCAAAACGCAGCTCGCCCCGTGGCCGGCCAGCGGCCGTCGCCTGCCAAGGCTCGCGTGCCGAGATCCCGCAGCTGCCGCTGCAACGCCTGCACGGCTCGCTCGGCCCCCCTCTATGGCCTCGTCCGGCGCTGCCCGCACCTCATCCACCAAAAACCCCTGCCCACACGCCAGCCCTCAGCCGCTCTCACCAGCAACTCGCAAACGGCCCGTGCCGACCGAGGCCAGAGGCTAGGACGCAAAGGGTCCAAATACAGGGGCCAAGATTCTTTCACGCACGTGCCGGGTCCCAGCCCAACTGGGGCAGCCCCAGTGTGCCTTTACACAGGGTTCTTGGACCCTTCAGTCGGTCAGGGACCAGACCACTTGACTGATCACTCCCACCCACGCTACCCACTCCTCATCACAGGCCAACTTTGCAAAGCAGCTCTAGTTTTGCAGCATTCTTGCTGCTTGTCTACCGAGCCGCATCTCCCCGTACTCCGTCTCGCTACAGTTCCTCATCTCTGAGGCCGGACGACGCCGGCAGGGTTTCAAAGACGTGGCAGAGGGGCTAGGATGCTGCCGTTATCTTGCTGGGCCCGGGGGATCCTTTCTCCGTCACGGACAGCTCTAAGCTTCCCGGAAGCAACGTCCTTCTTTCCAGGGCCGGGCTGTGCTCTCCTTTCTTTTCCTTCAGCGTGAGCAATACCACAGCCTCCAGGAAAACTCCACTACCTCCTCACATTGCAGGGGATCACGTGAACTCCGCGTCTCTCTCTCTCTCTCTCTCTCCCCCGCCCCCTCTCTCCACAAACCAACCTAATACACTTTTATCCTCTAAAGGCTGGTTGATGAAATGGTTAAGGACGGGACTCTTGGTAACGTGCCCTGAGGGTCCCAGCAGCCAGGGCCCCAAAAAGCCAGGGACAGGCTGACGGAGAGCCAGCAACCGCTGGGCTAGGACACCATCCCGGGGCTGGGAAAGCACCCTTGGGATGGGAAGCCATCATGCGGATGGCAAACCACCGTTGGGATGAAAAACCCTTGTGGGGGTGGGAACCCATCCTTCGGGACAGGAAAGCATGGGCAGGATGGGCAATCCTTGAGATGGGCAGCTGTTGCAGTAGGAAAAATCAACCCAGCGCAAGGCTGGCTGCAGCAGGTGCTGGCGGAATGAGCGCCGTGGAGACGAGGGCTGCTTGCCCCCAACAAACCCCACCCGGACCAAGCGCCATGGCAGGTACAGCAGCAGGCTCCCGCTCCTCCCGCTGCTCCTGCCCTCCAGGTAGCCCCCCAGCCGCCTCTGCCCGCCAAGCTCTCACCCCATTGCTCCTCTCTGCTTCCCCCAACAGACAGGTTCCCTCTCCGGCTGCCGACGGCATCGCAGGTGCCCAGCGGGAGCTCCAGCGCCCCGGCCATGCCGCCACCGGTCACTGCCAGCGTGCTGCCCTCCTCTGGCCCAGGGCTGCCGCTGTCCCGCGCGCCTGCTCGGCTGCACGCTGTCACCTCCCAGCCGGCCCAGGCCACTGTCTGGCAGGGGGTGCCGGGGCCCCTGGGGGCCCCGGGCCAGCTCGTGCAGCTCCCTGGCGTGGTGCCGCTTCCACCGTGGTGCAGCTCCTCCCGATGGCGCCGCTCCCCCGTGGCGTGCAGCTCCCCCACCAGGTGCAGCTCCCTCCCGTGGTGCAGCTCCCCCACGGGGCGCAGCTCCCCACCAGGCCTGCTCCCTGTCCCCCTGCCTATGGCTGGGGACAGCAGGTGCTGACGGGGACGCTGCTGCCCCACCAGCCCATGGGCCTGGGGCCGTGGGCCGTGCTCCAGGGGGAGCCCCTCTACCCCACAGGCTCCTGCCTGCTGCATGGCCCCGCCCGCCCCGGCCCCCCGCCACCGCGCCGCCCCGCGCCTCAGCACTGCCTGCAGGGCCCCCTGTGCTCCACACCCTGCCCCGCACTGCCCACAAGCCGCCAGGGGCCTTCAAGAAGGATGCGGTGGCCAGCCAGGACAGCCACCCTGCTGCCAGCCCCCACCAGCCTGCCCTGCCTCCGCCGACCGGCACAACCACCACCAAGCCCAAAGGTGAGCAGCTGCGGGTGGCAGAGCCCGCGGGCGCGCGGCCCGCGCCCAGGAAACCTTGCAGCGCCACGGGCTTGCCTTGGCTTGCTTTGCTTTTTCAGCAGCGGTGACCACCCTGGCGGCCCTGCAGAAGCCCGTGCACCTGTCCCAGCAGGGGCCACACACCTTCGCCGAGGCCTTTCCTCAGCAGCCAGGTGACACCAACATCAACGAGACGCTCGCCTGCCTCCAAACCGCGCACGGCACCGAGGCCGTCCCTGACATCTCCGACAGCCCCAGCTTCACCGCCTTGCTCCACCAGCTCCCCGACCTCTCCCAGTACGTGCCGAAGGGCGGCTGCCCCAAGGAGCGAGCGGTGGTGGCGGGGATGGGGGACAGCGAGGACACCGTCCCCGATGGCCCCGACGGCCCCGACTTGACCACCTCCCTCATCAACCTCCCTCACCTCTCCGAGTACAGGGCAGGGGGCGGCGGCACCAAGGAGACAGCGGCAGCGCCCATGCTGGGGGACAGCGAGGCCACCGCCCCCGATGTCCCCGACGACCCCCATGGCCCCGGCGGCCCCGACAGCACCGCCTTCCTCAACCGGATCCCCAGCTTCCCGCAGGACAGGGCGCAGGGCGACTGCCCCCAGCACCAAGCGGCGGCAGCCATGCTAGGGGACGCCGACCCCTCCTGGGCGGGGCTGCCGACATCCCCCTCGCTGGACCCCAAGAGGAAGCCCCACCAAGAGGTGCAGGAGGCGCTGCGGAGGCAGCCCCGCGTGCTTTTGACCTGCTTGCCGCTGCCGCCGGGCGTCACCTCCTGCCGGGTGGTGCCCAGATCGGGCAAGGCGGGCGGCAAGCAGGCCAAGCGCCCCGCGCCGGCCGGCACCCCCAAGACGCAAGACACCTCCCCGCGGGACAACATGCCGCCCAAGAAGAAGAAGGTGGTGGTGTGCCGCGTGGCAAAACACTCCAAAACCCCGCGGGAGGGGAAGCCGGACAGGGACGGCGAGGCGGCGGGTGGCAGCGGGCAGCAGGTGGGCAGCGGCGCGCACCAAGCGGGCGCCACCAAGCGCAGGGCATCTGAGGACACCAATGGGCCCGCCTCGGTGCTCCAGCCACCCAGAAGCCCTGGGGACGCCGGGGGGCAAAGCGCCCCGCCCCCGCCGCCCACCCGCCCACCCCGCCCGCTGCTGCTCGAGAAGGCGCGCAGCACGCATCCCCGCGCCATGCGACCCCACGACAGGCTGCTGCGCAAAAGCTCCAGGCCAAAACACTGCGGGGGCCGAGGACGCCCCGCTCCGACCTGAGGGCCCACCTGCTGGCCTCCATCCAAAGCTTCCACCCGCTGGGGCAAAGGGTGAAGGCGGTGGGGCCCGTGCGCCAACCGCCCCAGCCGGAGCCCCAGGCCGGCCCCAGCGTGCCCCCCAAGGTCCCCAGGCCCCTGCCCCCTGCCCCCACAGCCGGCGAGGGGCCCGCTGCCTCCGAGGCCCCAGCTGACGGCCAGAAGGAGACGGCACCGGCGGCGCCATCGAGCAGCAAGGCGCGCACCGGGGCTGCCACCAAACCCAAGCGGCCCAGCTGGCTGCGCCTGTCGCCCACGGGGGGCCAAACCCCGCGGGAGGGGCTGCCGCAGCAGCTGCACATGCCGCCGCGCCTGCCGCGCCCTCCCGCCGACTCCGCGCTGCCGCCTGACTCCCGCTGGCCCCGGGCTAGGCCCACCCCGCTGGAGGAGCAGGAGGAGTCCGTGCCCATCACGCCTGAGCAGCGGCCCGAGCGGGAGCGCCTCAAGAAGCTGGCCCAGGAGGAGCGGCAGCGGGCGGCCCTGCAGATGACACTGGGGCAGCTGCAGTTTTTTGTGCAGAGGGAGATCGACATGCAGATAGCCGACGCCTACGGCTACCCATAAGCCACCGCTCCAGCACCGTCCCCCCTACCACCCACGCACAGAGCAGATGCGCAGGCAGGGACCTGCACCCACCCGCTCCATCCCCAGCCCTCTCCCACATCCCCCCGCTTCTTCTTTCCGTCATTAAAAGGCTTGCCTGTTCGCTTTGCAGCGCCTCTCTCTGCCTGCGGCCATTTGCTCAGCGGGGGTGGGGGGGGGTGGGGGGGTTTAACGCAGCCTCTGCCCACCCCGCGGGTGGCTGAGCTGGGCTGGGGATGGCCACCCAGACGATGGGTAGACGGGGCATCGCTCCGGGTGGCAGGCGCCCGTGGGAGAAACCACACTGATTCGCACCAACGCCGGGAGGACGCAGGCCTCCAGCACTGCCCCACTACCGGCATCACCGCCCCGGTACCGCCATCACCAGCACCGCCCCAGCACCAGCATCACTGCCGGCCAGCTGGATCCGGCCCTGGCAAGGAGCCGCGGCCGCCCCAGGGGGCCAGGCAGAGACAGCCTGAGCGCGCAAAACGCAGCTCGCCCCGTGGCCGGCCAGCGGCCGTCGCCTGCCAAGGCTCGCGTGCCGAGATCCCGCAGCTGCCGCTGCAACGCCTGCACGGCTCGCTCGGCCCCCCTCTATGGCCTCGTCCGGCGCTGCCCGCACCTCATCCACCAAAAACCCCTGCCCACACGCCAGCCCTCAGCCGCTCTCACCAGCAACTCGCAAACGGCCCGTGCCGACCGAGGCCAGAGGCTAGGACGCAAAGGGTCCAAATACAGGGGCCAAGATTCTTTCACGCACGTGCCGGGTCCCAGCCCAACTGGGGCAGCCCCAGTGTGCCTTTACACAGGGTTCTTGGACCCTTCAGTCGGTCAGGGACCAGACCACTTGACTGATCACTCCCACCCACGCTACCCACTCCTCATCACAGGCCAACTTTGCAAAGCAGCTCTAGTTTTGCAGCATTCTTGCTGCTTGTCTACCGAGCCGCATCTCCCCGTACTCCGTCTCGCTACAGTTCCTCATCTCTGAGGCCGGACGACGCCGGCAGGGTTTCAAAGACGTGGCAGAGGGGCTAGGATGCTGCCGTTATCTTGCTGGGCCCGGGGGATCCTTTCTCCGTCACGGACAGCTCTAAGCTTCCCGGAAGCAACGTCCTTCTTTCCAGGGCCGGGCTGTGCTCTCCTTTCTTTTCCTTCAGCGTGAGCAATACCACAGCCTCCAGGAAAACTCCACTACCTCCTCACATTGCAGGGGATCACGTGAACTCCGCGTCTCTCTCTCTCTCTCTCTCTCCCCCGCCCCCTCTCTCCACAAACCAACCTAATACACTTTTATCCTCTAAAGGCTGGTTGATGAAATGGTTAAGGACGGGACTCTTGGTAACGTGCCCTGAGGGTCCCAGCAGCCAGGGCCCCAAAAAGCCAGGGACAGGCTGACGGAGAGCCAGCAACCGCTGGGCTAGGACACCATCCCGGGGCTGGGAAAGCACCCTTGGGATGGGAAGCCATCATGCGGATGGCAAACCACCGTTGGGATGAAAAACCCTTGTGGGGGTGGGAACCCATCCTTCGGGACAGGAAAGCATGGGCAGGATGGGCAATCCTTGAGATGGGCAGCTGTTGCAGTAGGAAAAATCAACCCAGCGCAAGGCTGGCTGCAGCAGGTGCTGGCGGAATGAGCGCCGTGGAGACGAGGGCTGCTTGCCCCCAACAAACCCCACCCGGACCAAGCGCCATGGCAGGTACAGCAGCAGGCTCCCGCTCCTCCCGCTGCTCCTGCCCTCCAGGTAGCCCCCCAGCCGCCTCTGCCCGCCAAGCTCTCACCCCATTGCTCCTCTCTGCTTCCCCCAACAGACAGGTTCCCTCTCCGGCTGCCGACGGCATCGCAGGTGCCCAGCGGGAGCTCCAGCGCCCCGGCCATGCCGCCACCGGTCACTGCCAGCGTGCTGCCCTCCTCTGGCCCAGGGCTGCCGCTGTCCCGCGCGCCTGCTCGGCTGCACGCTGTCACCTCCCAGCCGGCCCAGGCCACTGTCTGGCAGGGGGTGCCGGGGCCCCTGGGGGCCCCGGGCCAGCTCGTGCAGCTCCCTGGCGTGGTGCCGCTTCCCCCGTGGTGCAGCTCCTCCCGATGGCGCCGCTCCCCCGTCTCGTGCAGCTCCCCCACCAGGTGCAGCTCCCTCCCGTGGTGCAGCTCCCCCACGGGGCGCAGCTCCCCACCAGGCCTGCTCCCTGTCCCCCTGCCTATGGCTGGGGACAGCAGGTGCTGACGGGGACGCTGCTGCCCCACCAGCCCATGGGCCTGGGGCCGTGGGCCGTGCTCCAGGGGGAGCCCCTCTACCCCACAGGCTCCTGCCTGCTGCATGTCCCCGCCCGCCCCGGCCCCCCGCCACCGCGCCGCCCCGCGCCTCAGCACTGCCTGCAGGGCCCCCCTGTGCTCCACACCCTGCCCCGCACTGCCCACAAGCCGCCAGGGGCCTTCAAGAAGGATGCGGTGGCCAGCCAGGACAGCCACCCTGCTGCCAGCCCCCACCAGCCTGCCCTGCCTCCGCCGACCGGCACAACCACCACCAAGCCCAAAGGTGAGCAGCTGCGGGTGGCAGAGCCCGCGGGCGCGCGGCCCGCGCCCAGGAAACCTTGCAGCGCCACGGGCTTGCCTTGGCTTGGTTTGCTTTTTCAGCAGCGGTGACCACCCTGGCGGCCCTGCAGAAGCCCGTGCACCTGTCCCAGCAGGGGCCACACACCTTCGCCGAGGCCTTTCCTCAGCAGCCAGGTGACACCAACATCAACGAGACGCTCGCCTGCCTCCAAACCGCGCACGGCACCGAGGCCGTCCCTGACGTCTCCGACAGCCCCAGCTTCACCGCCTTGCTCCACCAGCTCCCCGACCTCTCCCAGTACGTGCCGAAGGGCGGCTGCCCCAAGGAGCGAGCGGTGGTGGCGGGGATGGGGGACAGCGAGGACACCGTCCCCGATGGCCCCGACGGCCCCGACTTGACCACCTCCCTCATCAACCTCCCTCACCTCTCCGAGTACAGGGCAGGGGGCGGCGGCACCAAGGAGACAGCGGCAGCGCCCATGCTGGGGGACAGCGAGGCCACCGCCCCCGATGTCCCCGACGACCCCCATGGCCCCGGCGGCCCCGACAGCACCGCCTTCCTCAACCGGATCCCCAGCTTCCCACAGGACAGGGCGCAGGGCGACTGCCCCCAGCACCAAGCGGCGGCAGCCATGCTAGGGGACGCCGACCCCTCCTGGGCGGGGCTGCCGACATCCCCCTCGCTGGACCCCAAGAGGAAGCCCCACCAAGAGGTGCAGGAGGCGCTGCGGAGGCAGCCCCGCGTGCTTTTGACCTGCTTGCCGCTGCCGCCGGGCGTCACCTCCTGCCGGGTGGTGCCCAGATCGGGCAAGGCGGGCGGCAAGCAGGCCAAGCGCCCCGCGCCGGCCGGCACCCCCAAGACGCAAGACACCTCCCCGCGGGACAACATGCCGCCCAAGAAGAAGAAGGTGGTGGTGTGCCGCGTGGCAAAACACTCCAAAACCCCGCGGGAGGGGAAGCCGGACAGGGACGGCGAGGCGGCGGGTGGCAGCGGGCAGCAGGTGGGCAGCGGCGCGCACCAAGCGGGCGGCACCAAGCGCAGGGCATCTGAGGACACCAATGGGCCCGCCTCGGTGCTCCAGCCACCCAGAAGCCCTGGGGACGCCGGGGGGCAAAGCGCCCCGCCCCCGCCGCCCACCCGCCCACCCCGCCCGCTGCTGCTCGAGAAGGCGCGCAGCACGCATCCCCGCGCCATGCGACCCCACGACAGGCTGCTGCGCAAAAAGCTCCAGGCCAAAACACTGCGGGGGCCGAGGACGCCCCGCTCCGACCTGAGGGCCCACCTGCTGGCCTCCATCCAAAGCTTCCACCCGCTGGGGCAAAGGGTGAAGGCGGTGGGGCCCGTGCGCCAACCGCCCCAGCCGGAGCCCCAGGCCGGCCCCAGCGTGCCCCCCAAGGTCCCCAGGCCCCTGCCCCCTGCCCCCACAGCCGGCGAGGGGCCCGCTGCCTCCGAGGCCCCAGCTGACGGCCAGAAGGAGACGGCACCGGCGGCGCCATCGAGCAGCAAGGCGCGCACCGGGGCTGCCACCAAACCCAAGCGGCCCAGCTGGCTGCGCCTCTCGCCCACGGGGGGCCAAACCCCGCGGGAGGGGCTGCCGCAGCAGCTGCACATGCCGCCGCGCCTGCCGCGCCCTCCCGCCGACTCCGCGCTGCCGCCTGACTCCCGCTGGCCCCGGGCTAGGCCCACCCCGCTGGAGGAGCAGGAGGAGTCCGTGCCCATCACGCCTGAGCAGCGGCCCGAGCGGGAGCGCCTCAAGAAGCTGGCCCAGGAGGAGCGGCAGCGGGCGGCCCTGCAGATGACACTGGGGCAGCTGCAGTTTTTTGTGCAGAGGGAGATCGACATGCAGATAGCCGACGCCTACGGCTACCCATAAGCCACCGCTCCAGCACCGTCCCCCCTACCACCCACGCACAGAGCAGATGCGCAGGCAGGGACCTGCACCCACCCGCTCCATCCCCAGCCCTCTCCCACATCCCCCCGCTTCTTCTTTCCGTCATTAAAAGGCTTGCCTGTTCGCTTTGCAGCGCCTCTCTCTGCCTGCGGCCATTTGCTCAGCGGGGGGGGGGGGTGGGGGGGGTTTAACGCAGCCTCTGCCCACCCCGCGGGTGCCTGAGCTGGGCTGGGGATGGCCACCCAGACGATGGGTAGACGGGGCATCGCTCCGGGTGGCAGGCGCCCGTGGGAGAAACCACACTGATTCGCACCAACGCCGGGAGGACGCAGGCCTCCAGCACTGCCCCACTACCGGCATCACCGCCCCGGTACCGCCATCACCAGCACCGCCCCAGCACCAGCATCACTGCCGGCCAGCTGGATCCGGCCCTGGCAAGGAGCCGCGGCCGCCCCAGGGGGCCAGGCAGAGACAGCCTGAGCGCGCAAAACGCAGCTCGCCCCGTGGCCGGCCAGCGGCCGTCGCCTGCCAAGGCTCGCGTGCCGAGATCCCGCAGCTGCCGCTGCAACGCCTGCACGGCTCGCTCGGCCCCCCTCTATGGCCTCGTCCGGCGCTGCCCGCACCTCATCCACCAAAAACCCCTGCCCACACGCCAGCCCTCAGCCGCTCTCACCAGCAACTCGCAAACGGCCCGTGCCGACCGAGGCCAGAGGCTAGGACGCAAAGGGTCCAAATACAGGGGCCAAGATTCTTTCACGCACGTGCCGGGTCCCAGCCCAACTGGGGCAGCCCCAGTGTGCCTTTACACAGGGTTCTTGGACCCTTCAGTCGGTCAGGGACCAGACCACTTGACTGATCACTCCCACCCACGCTACCCACTCCTCATCACAGGCCAACTTTGCAAAGCAGCTCTAGTTTTGCAGCATTCTTGCTGCTTGTCTACCGAGCCGCATCTCCCCGTACTCCGTCTCGCTACAGTTCCTCATCTCTGAGGCCGGACGACGCCGGCAGGGTTTCAAAGACGTGGCAGAGGGGCTAGGATGCTGCCGTTATCTTGCTGGGCCCGGGGGATCCTTTCTCCGTCACGGACAGCTCTAAGCTTCCCGGAAGCAACGTCCTTCTTTCCAGGGCCGGGCTCTGCTGTCCTTTCTTTTCCTTCAGCGTGAGCAATACCACAGCCTCCAGGAAAACTCCACTACCTCCTCACATTGCAGGGGATCACGTGAACTCCGCGTCTCTCTCTCTCTCTCTCTCTCCCCCGCCCCCTCTCTCCACAAACCAACCTAATACACTTTTATCCTCTAAAGGCTGGTTGATGAAATGGTTAAGGACGGGACTCTTGGTAACGTGCCCTGAGGGTCCCAGCAGCCAGGGCCCCAAAAAGCCAGGGACAGGCTGACGGAGAGCCAGCAACCGCTGGGCTAGGACACCATCCCGGGGCTGGGAAAGCACCCTTGGGATGGGAAGCCATCATGCGGATGGCAAACCACCGTTGGGATGAAAAACCCTTGTGGGGGTGGGAACCCATCCTTCGGGACAGGAAAGCATGGGCAGGATGGGCAATCCTTGAGATGGGCAGCTGTTGCAGTAGGAAAAATCAACCCAGCGCAAGGCTGGCTGCAGCAGGTGCTGGCGGAATGAGCGCCGTGGAGACGAGGGCTGCTTGCCCCCAACAAACCCCACCCGGACCAAGCGCCATGGCAGGTACAGCAGCAGGCTCCCGCTCCTCCCGCTGCTCCTGCCCTCCAGGTAGCCCCCCAGCCGCCTCTGCCCGCCAAGCTCTCACCCCATTGCTCCTCTCTGCTTCCCCCAACAGACAGGTTCCCTCTCCGGCTGCCGACGGCATCGCAGGTGCCCAGCGGGAGCTCCAGCGCCCCGGCCATGCCGCCACCGGTCACTGCCAGCGTGCTGCCCTCCT
Source organism: Nipponia nippon (assembly GCF_047370975.1). NCBI lineage: Eukaryota > Metazoa > Chordata > Aves > Pelecaniformes > Threskiornithidae > Nipponia > Nipponia nippon. Next base: position 53,180 of record NW_028262360.1, read on the forward strand.
CTGGCCCAGGGCTGCCGCTGTCCCGCGCGCCTGCTCGGCTGCACGCTGTCACCTCCCAGCCGGCCCAGGCCACTGTCTGGCAGGGGGTGCCGGGGCCCCTGGGGGCCCCGGGCCAGCTCGTGCAGCTCCCTGGCGTGGTGCCGCTTCCCCCGTGGTGCAGCTCCTCCCGATGGCGCCGCTCCCCCGTGGCGTGCAGCTCCCCCACCAGGTGCAGCTCCCTCCCGTGGTGCAGCTCCCCCACGGGGCGCAGCTCCCCACCAGGCCTGCTCCCTGTCCCCCTGCCTATGGCTGGGGACAGCAGGTGCTGACGGGGACGCTGCTGCCCCACCAGCCCATGGGCCTGGGGCCGTGGGCCGTGCTCCAGGGGGAGCCCCTCTACCCCACAGGCTCCTGCCTGCTGCATGTCCCCGCCCGCCCCGGCCCCCCGCCACCGCGCCGCCCCGCGCCTCAGCACTGCCTGCAGGGCCCCCCTGTGCTCCACACCCTGCCCCGCACTGCCCACAAGCCGCCAGGGGCCTTCAAGAAGGATGCGGTGGCCAGCCAGGACAGCCACCCTGCTGCCAGCCCCCACCAGCCTGCCCTGCCTCCGCCGACCGGCACAACCACCACCAAGCCCAAAGGTGAGCAGCTGCGGGTGGCAGAGCCCGCGGGCGCGCGGCCCGCGCCCAGGAAACCTTGCAGCGCCACGGGCTTGCCTTGGCTTGCTTTGCTTTTTCAGCAGCGGTGACCACCCTGGCGGCCCTGCAGAAGCCCGTGCACCTGTCCCAGCAGGGGCCACACACCTTCGCCGAGGCCTTTCCTCAGCAGCCAGGTGACACCAACATCAACGAGACGCTCGCCTGCCTCCAAACCGCGCACGGCACCGAGGCCGTCCCTGACATCTCCGACAGCCCCAGCTTCACCGCCTTGCTCCACCAGCTCCCCGACCTCTCCCAGTACGTGCCGAAGGGCGGCTGCCCCAAGGAGCGAGCGGTGGTGGCGGGGATGGGGGACAGCGAGGACACCGTCCCCGATGGCCCCGACGGCCCCGACTTGACCACCTCCCTCATCAACCTCCCTCACCTCTCCGAGTACAGGGCAGGGGGCGGCGGCACCAAGGAGCCAGCGGCAGCGCCCATGATGGGGGACAGCGAGGCCACCGCCCCCGATGTCCCCGACGACCCCCATGGCCCCGGCGGCCCCGACAGCACCGCCTTCCTCAACCGGCTCCCCAGCTTCCCGCAGGACAGGGCGCAGGGCGACTGCCCCCAGCACCAAGCGGCGGCAGCCATGCTAGGGGACGCCGACCCCTCCTGGGCGGGGCTGCCGACATCCCCCTCGCTGGACCCCAAGAGGAAGCCCCACCAAGAGGTGCAGGAGGCGCTGCGGAGGCAGCCCCGCGTGCTTTTGACCTGCTTGCCGCTGCCGCCGGGCGTCACCTCCTGCCGGGTGGTGCCCAGATCGGGCAAGGCGGGCGGCAAGCAGGCCAAGCGCCCCGCGCCGGCCGGCACCCCCAAGACGCAAGACACCTCCCCGCGGGACAACATGCCGCCCAAGAAGAAGAAGGTGGTGGTGTGCCGCGTGGCAAAACACTCCAAAACCCCGCGGGAGGGGAAGCCGGACAGGGACGGCGAGGCGGCGGGTGGCAGCGGGCAGCAGGTGGGCAGCGGCGCGCACCAAGCGGGCGGCACCAAGCGCAGGGCATCTGAGGACACCAATGGGCCCGCCTCGGTGCTCCAGCCACCCAGAAGCCCTGGGGACGCCGGGGGGCAAAGCGCCCCGCCCCCGCCGCCCACCCGCCCACCCCGCCCGCTGCTGCTCGAGAAGGCGCGCAGCACGCATCCCCGCGCCATGCGACCCCACGACAGGCTGCTGCGCAAAAAGCTCCAGGCCAAAACACTGCGGGGGCCGAGGACGCCCCGCTCCGACCTGAGGGCCCACCTGCTGGCCTCCATCCAAAGCTTCCACCCGCTGGGGCAAAGGGTGAAGGCGGTGGGGCCCGTGCGCCAACCGCCCCAGCCGGAGCCCCAGGCCGGCCCCAGCGTGCCCCCCAAGGTCCCCAGGCCCCTGCCCCCTGCCCCCACAGCCGGCGAGGGGCCCGCTGCCTCCGAGGCCCCAGCTGACGGCCAGAAGGAGACGGCACCGGCGGCGCCATCGAGCAGCAAGGCGCGCACCGGGGCTGCCACCAAACCCAAGCGGCCCAGCTGGCTGCGCCTCTCGCCCACGGGGGGCCAAACCCCGCGGGAGGGGCTGCCGCAGCAGCTGCACATGCCGCCGCGCCTGCCGCGCCCTCCCGCCGACTCCGCGCTGCCGCCTGACTCCCGCTGGCCCCGGGCTAGGCCCACCCCGCTGGAGGAGCAGGAGGAGTCCGTGCCCATCACGCCTGAGCAGCGGCCCGAGCGGGAGCGCCTCAAGAAGCTGGCCCAGGAGGAGCGGCAGCGGGCGGCCCTGCAGATGACACTGGGGCAGCTGCAGTTTTTTGTGCAGAGGGAGATCGACATGCAGATAGCCGACGCCTACGGCTACCCATAAGCCACCGCTCCAGCACCGTCCCCCCTACCACCCACGCACAGAGCAGATGCGCAGGCAGGGACCTGCACCCACCCGCTCCATCCCCAGCCCTCTCCCACATCCCCCCGCTTCTTCTTTCCGTCATTAAAAGGCTTGCCTGTTCGCTTTGCAGCGCCTCTCTCTGCCTGCGGCCATTTGCTCAGCGGGGGTGGGGGTGGTGGTGGGGGGTTTAACGCAGCCTCTGCCCACCCCGCGGGTGGCTGAGCTGGGCTGGGGATGGCCACCCAGACGATGGGTAGACGGGGCATCGCTCCGGGTGGCAGGCGCCCGTGGGAGAAACCACACTGATTCGCACCAACGCCGGGAGGACGCAGGCCTCCAGCACTGCCCCACTACCGGCATCACCGCCCCGGTACCGCCATCACCAGCACCGCCCCAGCACCAGCATCACTGCCGGCCAGCTGGATCCGGCCCTGGCAAGGAGCCGCGGCCGCCCCAGGGGGCCAGGCAGAGACAGCCTGAGCGCGCAAAACGCAGCTCGCCCCGTGGCCGGCCAGCGGCCGTCGCCTGCCAAGGCTCGCGTGCCGAGATCCCGCAGCTGCCGCTGCAACGCCTGCACGGCTCGCTCGGCCCCCCTCTATGGCCTCGTCCGGCGCTGCCCGCACCTCATCCACCAAAAACCCCTGCCCACACGCCAGCCCTCAGCCGCTCTCACCAGCAACTCGCAAACGGCCCGTGCCGACCGAGGCCAGAGGCTAGGACGCAAAGGGTCCAAATACAGGGGCCAAGATTCTTTCACGCACGTGCCGGGTCCCAGCCCAACTGGGGCAGCCCCAGTGTGCCTTTACACAGGGTTCTTGGACCCTTCAGTCGGTCAGGGACCAGACCACTTGACTGATCACTCCCACCCACGCTACCCACTCCTCATCACAGGCCAACTTTGCAAAGCAGCTCTAGTTTTGCAGCATTCTTGATGCTTGTCTACTGATCTGCATGTTCCTGGAGTCAGTCTCGCTACAGTTCCTGATCTCTGATGATGGATGACGCCGGCAGGGTTTCAAAGACTTTCGAACATGGCTACATTGCAGTCCTGTGCCCCAGGAAATAAGATTTCTGACCAGCATCTTGAGTGCCTCAGGACTACAGTTCTCAGCTTTTCCCTGAAATAACATGGCCACCTTGCAGCTCTGTGCTCCAGGACTACACCTCCCAGCATGCTGCGGGGTGCTCCTTTCTTCGGTCTCACCCTGCTGGGACATTGCCTCACCGTCCTGGCTGGGCCCCATCCTCCTGCAGGCCCCGGGGTTTCCTCCCTCGGTCTGCCTGTGTCCCAGACCCCGGTGGGGCAGGGAGGAGGAAGAGAGAGGGACAGAGTGGCAGACAGGGGTGGGATAGGGTGTTGGGGTGCCCGGAGAGGGAAAGAAGCAGGACAGAGGGACAGGAGAGAGACAGAGAGAGGAGGAGAATGGGGCAGGGAGCTGGGCAGCGGGTGGAGAAAGGAAACCCCTGGTGAGGAGTGGGCACAGGGACAGGGAGTAGGGCATGGAGGGGAAGGGGGCAGGGGGTGTCCCAGATCATGGTGACGAGCAGCGGGACAGAGAGAGCAGGAGGGCAGGAGGGAGGACAGAGGTATGGAGCAACACAGGCAGGCTGAGGGAGAGGAACAGAGGGAAAAGGAGGAGAGGAAAAAGGAAGGGGAGAGAGAAAGGGAGAGGCAGGGACAGAGAGCAGGGCACAGAGAAGCAGAAGATCTGCAAAACAGTCAGTACTGTAAACTGCCTCTTGTCTGAAAAGATGTGAAAACTGGAGTTATCGACGACACAAGCAGCTGCACAAGCCAGGGGCCTGCTCTCGCCCTATCACCTGCTCAGCAATCAGTGAGATCAGAAGAAGTGTCACAAGCAAGGGGACTTCTCATACCCAGAAAGCTACTGAGCAACACGGGACACCACAAGCACCTGCACAAGCCCAGGACGTGCTGTGACGCTAACAGCTACTCAGAGACCGGTGACCTCACAAGCACCCGCGCAGCAGAAGCATCCTCGCTTCCAACACCCTGCATTTTGCCCCTCCATCACCATCTCTGTCTCCCATCTCCCCGTGCTCTCCTCTCTCCCAGGCGCCTTTCTCACCCACTCCACCACCTCCCAGTGGCTGTCTCTGGCTCTCTCTGGCAGATCTTACCTCGGCGGCAGCAGTGTCCCAGCCGGGTCACCTGCATCTCCTTCTCTTCCTCCTCTGCTGTCATCGCAACTGCGCCAGGTGCCTGATGCACTTTTTGACCTCAAAGGGCATTTCGTCCTGCCTCCCTTCTGCTGTGAAATCCTGCTCCTGCAAGAGAAGTGACAGTCAGTCACGGTCACCTCTGTCGCATCTTACCTGCATCTTCCTGAGCTGGACAGCTGCTGGGACCTGTCACCATCAGCCCCGGCTCTGCTTGAAGTCTTCTCCTGGCACAGGCGTAGCTCTGGCTGAGCTTGGGGCGGGCCATGCTTCCTGAAGGAGGACAGCAACACTCACAGTTACTCCTGGGCAGTTTCCAGCTGGGAAAAGCTGATTAGAGGCAGGTTTGCCACAGGTCCGGGTGTGCTTCTTGTCCCCCAGCTCGGCCACAGGTCCCACATTTGGCTCCCTCCAGCAGGAGCTTGGAAAACCCCTTCCCAGCTGGGAGCGCCAGGCCCAGGGCACGGGGCAGAAACAGCCCCCTCCCCTGAGCACCCCAGCCCCCAGCTGGCCTCTGCCCCCACACTCCTAAAATTCCAAACAGGCTCGCCCCCTAACTTAATTATCTTCAGTTTTAAGAAAAGAAACTGTGTACTGCCAGATTCAGTAGTCCGACTAAGACTGTTAGAGGGCCATTTGGGCTTCAGCTCCAGAACAAAAGGATTTCCAGTACAGAATCTCAGCTGCCAACTCCATGACCATCTTGGCACTGACACACAAACACGCTGTTGTACAAGAACTTACGGCAAATTAAAATTATCCTCCCCTCCCCAAATCTTTGTTCTTCTCATACCCTCAGACTGCCACAGGTAGTATTTAATGTAATAGAATATAATAATATAATCATGTCATTATTCTGCAATTACCACCGATCAGAAACCCCTCCAAAGCATTACTCCCTGACGGGACTGACAGTACTGCTGATAAGGGAGAACCATCACTACCCATGCACCTGCCTGTTAGGCCTTTTGCCTCTGCGACCAAGCACTTCTACATGGACATCTCTGCCTGACAGGAGAAGACCAGGCCCCCCAAAAATATCTTACATTGCCTTGGCTCTAGAGTAAGCCAGGGATCTATGAGAGTGATACAAACAAGTTTAAGAGAAAGCAGGAGAGCGGAAAAAGCAGAAAATGTAAGATATCTCACCCCCCTCTCATTTCAGAAGAAAGTTTCAAGGGCGTTTTTTTTCTGTTTGGTTTGGTTTTTTTAACCACTGCAGAGCACAAGTTGAAAACACATGCCTATGTTTTAAGGAGAACTGTAAACTACAAGAGTAAAACTATCCAGTCTATGTAATGACACTTCTTTCCAGGATACATCAGTCATTTTTCTTACATTTCACTGGAGAGGTTTATGCTAAAATCACTGAATTCTGATGTGGAAATAGCAAAATGTCATCTTTAAATCTTGGAAAAGAACACCACATTGGAGGAAAACTGTTCATAGAAACTGTAAATGACGTGTTTCTGCTGCCAAAGGTTATAATGTTTTTGAGTATCTTTGCCGCCTTCATCTTCTTTGCCTTCACTTTCTTCTGATGACATTATAACTACTGTACCTCAACATAACATTAAACTGTTCAAGCACTCTTGCAAATTACATGAAAACCAACATGCCTTACTGTACTGGCTTTGGCTGGGAGAGTTAAATTTCTTCAAAGCAGTTTTTATGGGGTTGTGGTTTGGATTTCTGCTGAAAATACTGTCGAGAATGCACCAATGTGTTAGTTACTGCTGAGCTGTACGTACACAGCATCAAGGCCTTTTCTGCTCCTCACGCTGCCCCGCCAGCGAGCAGGGTGGAGGTGCACAGCGAGTTGGGAGGGGCACAGCTGGGACAGCTGACCCCCGCTGACCCAAGGGATATTCCATACCCTATGACGTCGTGCTCGGCAATAAAACTGAGGGGGAGAGTGGCAGGGGGGACCCTGCTCAGGTACCGACTGACTGTCGGTCGGTTGGTGCTGAGCAATTGCTTTCATTTGCATCGCTTGTTTTTCTTGGGCTTTATTTTCCTCTCTCTGTTTGGTTTTTTTTCTCTTTTCCCTACAATATTTTTTAAAAATTTCTTTTCAATTATTAAACTGGTTTTATCTCAGCCCACGAGTTTCTTTCTCACTTTTACCTTTCTGATTCTCAACCCCATCCAACTGGGTTTTGTTATTACCATCACATCCATGACACACTAGATCCTGCCAAACCTACAACCTGCAAAACCAAAAGACCAACTTATGCAAGACACGTTCCAGAAATTACCATCAGCACAGAGAAGCATACGTATCTATCTTGTTCTGTCCTTGCCGGAACTGCTGGCTGACCTGTCTTCAGCCTCGGTGACTAACAGCAGGCAAGACGCTCTCAGCTGCCTTAGCTCAGATGCAGCTCCTAGGAAAACAGCTATTTCAGAAAGTCATGCCTTGTTATTTTGGGAAAGTGTTTCAAGGAAATGTTTTTAACACTCCAGAATGGTAAGACTAAGCACGGTCATCTCATTCCAAGTTCAAGCTCTGCTACAGATTACCTGTTTTTCTTTTCCCCCTCTTTTCCCCAAAAGGGTGGCACTTCTTCCTGAACACAAGATGAGTTACATGGGGTATACAGATAGCCCACGGAAAACTGAGAAATGAGCCTGTGATCCCTTCCATCCCCATTCCTTGGCACTCCAGCACTCCTTTCACACTCCTTTCCTCGCCAGCAGTCAGGCCTTACGCAGGCTGTGACACACGTACAAGACGCCAACTTCGCCAGATATTGCCCAAATCATTTCCTACTTGAGATCTGATGGGCTCAGCTACTGCCACAACCTTTTCTGTCCTTACATGCAGTCTTGCCCCCTTCTGACCCATCCAGAAAGCTCCTCAAAGGATCACCTCACTCACTGCCTTCATTGCAACTAACAGTCTCCTTAACACCCCAAAGTTGTTTCCCTCCCTTCACACATCGAGTTAATATGGCCTTTCATGACTTAGCTCCCTCCCTCGTTATCTCCCACCAAGTACCACGACGACAGCTCCGAATTACAGGCCCTGAGAGCAGCTCCCACCAACTGCCACCTGCGACACACCAACAGGAACGGCACTGTCTTCTCCCATGCCCGTCTCCATGCTGGGGAGGAGCTGCTCACACACCCCTGGCAGCCGGCCTTGGTGCCTGAAAATCCTTGCTGTCAACCAGAACCCCCAGATCCCTCTCCATGGGGCTGCCCTCCAGCCTCTCCTTCCCCAGGCTGTACGTACATCCAGGGTTGCCATGTCCCAGGTGCAAAATCCGGCACTCGCCCTTGTTAAACCTCATACGGTTGGTGATTGCCCAGCTCTCTGATTTGTCCAGATCCCTCTGCAGGGCCTCTCTGCCCTCAAGAGTCTCAACGGCTCCTCCCAGTTTTGTGTCATCGGCAAACTTTGATAACAAACCTTCAAGTCCTCCATCCAAGTCATTTATGAAGATATTGAAGAGCGCTGGCCCCAAGATGGAGCCCTGTGGAACCCCGCTAGTGACTGGTCGCCAGCCCCATGTAACCCCATTTACTAGAACCATTTGAGCCCGACCCATCAGCCAATTGCACACCCACCAGAACTAACCTACACTCCCTCCTTGATTGGCACCTCTTTCTTCATCAGGTCCTTGCATTTCTACAGTTCCTGGGGAGTACCTATCAAGATTTTCCTGTTCAAAAGAAGCAAGAAACATCAGTCACAACTATGCAGAAAACCTGCCCTTCACATACACGCTGCCCACCCAGGAGCATTATCAAGGCCCTGCATATATGCAAAAGATTACATTAATGCACCGGGGAGGAGAGAGCAGGAACAGCACTCCGGCGCCCATGATGAGCAACAAGAATTTCTGCTCTGAACTGGGGCTTAGTAAATGTGCAAGTACACTACTGATCCAGACACGAAACTAAGCCTGTCACTTCACCCCAGGTGCCACCCACACTGCCCGTTCTTCCATCGCCTCCTGCCGATGAACTGTTTTCCAGGCTCTTCCATCTCATCGCAGCTTCCATACCTGCACTCTGGCTCCGGGCTGACTGGGGGAACTTCTCAGCGCTTTAACTTTGCTTCGGGCTTGCTACGAGCACGCGGCTTCATCCCTTTGCCTTCGCCCCCAGCAGAAGCTGGGCAAGTGGCAGGTTTGCAAGTGCCTTGATGGAACGGAGCTTGGACACCTACCAGGCATTAAAAACCAACCAAAGAAAAAGCCAGAGAAACTGCGTTAGAGAGCAGCAGAAAGAAACAACGGGGCTCAGCACTCTTTCACACACGGCGTTTGGAATTTGGGAGACTGGAGCTCCCAACAGACTCGCCTCTTGCAATGGAAACATCCTGTAGCTTTTGAGCCTGACAGAAATATGACAGACTGCCCCCATCCCTACGCTGCAGTTGCCCCAAGCGTTTGCTTGTCCATGTCCAGCTCTCTTCCATGCTGACAAGGGATGTTTAATCTGCAAAAGAGGCAGTCCTACAAACCGTCAGCCAAATGCCTCTTCTCTCTCAGATGTGAAAACTGCAGTGAAAGACAACACAGGTACAGGACAAGGCTTCTGCTCTGGCTTACGTTTTCAAAAGCAAGGTCTTCCCAATCTCTCTTTTCCAGCTGCCGCCAACACCTGCAGAAAGGGTCTGCTTTTGATCAGCTGGATGATGAGTGCTAACTACCAAATCCCAGCACAGGACGTTACACCGCAGGCTGCAGATTTCCAGCCCAACCCCAAGGACTGAATAACCTCCCTCCTGCCATTGGGCTGACGGCAGTATTGCACATCCCCTGGCTTCTCCAGCTCCTCCTTCTGCAGACCTCTCGGCTGTTAACACGCCAAACTTCCCAGCCCCCTGCGTTTTGAGAAGGCTGCTTTTGGCTTGGACTAGAGTAGCAGTTAACACCTGCACTCCTGAACCCTCGTAGACCTGAGCGTGCTCCTCACAGCTCCGTACCGCTCTGCCCTGGGGGAAGTGAGGCTCAGGGGGAGCCGTGCTGCACAGATATGTGCTGGAAGGCAGCGCAATGGGAATACAGATACGAGACTGGTGGGGGAAAGGTCGAGTATCGACCCTGGGAAGCGTGATGCCAGATCAGTGTCTGCAGCAGGATCCAGGCAGCCACAGAGCTGAGCAGCGACTCCTTCTGGAGACCATGAGGCAACGGGTACCCTCACTCCCACAACCCGCTCTAGATGACATCCCACCTCTTGCATCCGTGCCCTCCCTTTCCCCTCCAGCTTGCCAGACATACGGCAGTGGCAGCAGGTCACTCCCGTTCTGCTCCCTACATCCCCCCTTGATGACTTGAAGGAAGGCTGCTCCCGGCATCTTCCTCGTGCCCACCCCAGCCTCCCTCAACAAGTCGACTGCAGGCCACTTCTGCTTGCGCAGGAGCTTAGGCAGCGTGACAAGATCCTGGGGTGCACAAAGAAGGGGGTGCTGCCCTTCCCCCAGGGCCGTTGGCTCTCTGCTGGTGAGCACTGGGAAAGCTGGGAAAACACCCTGAGAGCACCCTTACCCAGTCGCCGTGCCAGGAGGTGTGACACCATCGGGGGAAAGCAGCGCAGCTCTACGGATCTGTTCTCATCTCTACAGCCTTCCTTTTCTCCTGACGGTTTCCGTCAGCAGGGTTTGCTCCTGAGTTCTTGCAGATGCCAACAGAAACCCTGCCGTTATGGCTGAGGAACTAACTCACCCAGGAGCTATTTTTCCAGAAAGGGCTACGGTTACTTGTCCGACAGAAGCCACGCCCAAACAGAGTTTCTGAGGCACCTCCTGAGCACAGGCGTGCAAACAAGGGATTGCTAAGACTCAGAGTAACTCGCATCATTTAAGAACCCACAACAGGCAACTGAATGTGAAAAGGAGCACAAAGAAAGGGGTCTTTTCAGAATCGCTATCTCTTTCTTTTTCATGCCCGTACTTTCCTCACCACGGGGAGCAAACACAGACTCTGCAGCCCCTGCAGGCACATACGGTTCTGTGGGACAGAGGGGAGAAGAAAGGAGAGAGACCTGCACACGGAATTTTCAAACCTGGGAAGAACCAAGTCGAAACACCTGCAAAGTGTACTTACAGAAATTTAAACCCGATGCAGCCGACTCGTAGAAGTGAGGATTACAGAGAACTAGAGGGGAGCACTGCAATCCAAGGGGGAAGCAACACAGGCAGCTCTAACCGCACATTTTCCCCTGATTGCCTTACACACAACAGGCCTGGGATCCCCACTGCTCACCTCACCCTGGAATAGTCCCATTCCTCCTCTGAAAGCTGCTGTGTGCCTGGCTGAGGACAGGCACAGGCCACACAGAGAGCAACCAGAGCTAAACGCTGCGCTTTCCTGGGTGAAGTTTCCTCAGAAAAAATACATCGACAAAAACAAATAACCTGCTACTGCAAGCACCAGGAAAAAAAAAAGTCCCTGACAGGTTACCGGACCTTCCCGGCTGTGGTAAAACCATCCGCCCTCGGTACCCCCAATTCCCAGAAGCCCGCAGCACAGCTTGGGTGGGGGGACAGGCAGGTATCCCACCTTGGGGCCCAGAGAGGGGCACAAGCGTTACCTGTGGGATTCAGAAAAGGAGTTCATTACCAAGGCCTGCTTCAAAACGTTCATCATCAAGGCCTGCTTAGAAGAAGCTGGTCACCAACAACTGACAGCTACCAAGGACAGAGTAGAGCTAGGAAGGAAGTGAATCAGCATGCCCGCAGAAAGCAAGGACAGAGGAGAGGCCTGTAAGGTAAGAAGGAATCTCTGAATGAAAGAGTGAGCTCAGCACAAAGATCATGGGCAGTCTGAACAGAAACCAAGAAACTCCCTGAACACTGGCGAGTGTCAGCTGTCTTCTTAACAAAAGGAAACCGCCAAATCAGCATGCTGAGGTGGAAAAAAAGCAACGAGGTCAACAAGCGGACAGCTGGAATTTGAGGAGAACGACCACCAAGGGCCCCTGAAAGAAGCCCCAGAATCAAACAGCGCATGCTCCGGTGGGAGGGGAAAGATGGTAATGATTTCTGGGAAATAATTGCAATATCAGTGACTTTCCTCGGAAAATTAAGGAGTAGGTGCGTTTTAAGTGTGATAAACACTTTGCTGGCGTGACCTACGGCATGCACACTGGGCTGAGGTATCCCCCGTGCACCCAGCCTGCTTTCTGAATGCCAATTTGGCGTTAGAAAGTTTTTGGGCTGGTTGGCGGTTGCCCAAGCATCTGCCAAGGGAGCTGCCTCCAACCAGGAGCGCTCCCCACCGGCTGCTCTGCCAACAACGCCCCGGCGCGTGCTCCCACCAGGAGGCAGAAACAGCTCCGTGTCTGGAAATCCCCATTTCTCAAAGGCTGTCGGCAGAGGCGGGGCTGTCCATCAGCACCAGACCCACAGGAGGGGACAGCAAAGGCCCCGGGCCTGTCCCCACCACAGCATGCCTGCCCCAAAGCCCGGAGCCGCCTGCAGAGAGGAGGCCACTCTGCCTTCCCCTGCCCTGCGGACATCCAACACCCACCTCCAGCTGGCAGGGCTGGGGCTGGCGACCCTGGGGGCAGCAGCAGGAACCGCTCCCACCCTGCTGCTGGGGCTGGCCCTGGGGCTGAGCCCTCGGGCCCAGGGCTGGGGACTGGGCCGTGGCGGGGCCCGTGGGCGGTGAGGCCTCCAGGCCCCTGCCCCAGGCCCATCCCCACTGGCACATACCTGCTCCTGCAGCTCCCCTGGCCCTGTGGCCTGGCCCTGGCCCTGGCCCTGGCCTGGCCCTGCTCCCCCCGGGCCCCGGCTGCCCCCGGCCCGGCTCCCGCCCCTTTCTCCTCAGGCCCCTGGGCCTCGGCCCCCTCCGGCCCCGCCCCACCCGGCTCTGACTGACAGCCCGCCTCCGGCTCCGCCGATTGGCTCCGCCGTGGCCAATGGCGCGGCTGGGGGGGCTGGGCCTGCGCAGGGCGGGAGGGGAGGGAAGGGCGAGGGGCAGGGCCGGGGGCAGGGCCGGGGGGGAGCTGCCCGGGCTTTGCTGGGCACCGGCACGGCTTTCCCAAAGGGTGGCTCTGGCTGTGCTCCAGCCACCGCCCTGGGCAGGAGGAGCTGCGTGCCGGGAGCCGCTGGCAGCGGCCAGGCTGAGCCCGGCACCCAGGGCCTCCCTCAGGCCTCGCTGCCCCCGGGCGCTGAGGAGGAGAGACGCCCTGTGCTGGCGCGGCCCAGGGCGTCCTCCTGCGGCCAGAAGGGAGGACAGAGCCCTGTCCCTCTCCCCACGGGGGCTGACCGCTGTCCTTGGCTTCTGTCCCCGGGGGTCCCCGGTGCTGGCAGGCCCCGCGGGGCCTCGGGGCCAAGCAAATGCCGGGGCGCCAGGGGCTGCTGGGGCCCAGGGCGGCTTTGGGCCTCTCCGAAGCCGAGGCACGGCCGCCCCTTTGCTTCTGCAGGTGCAGTTGTTTGCTACCCCCTGGGAGTCTGGGAGGCCTTCGGGGAAACGAGGAGGTCCCAGCACGCACGCAGGGAGGAGGACAGTGAAAAGGAGCCCTGTCAGGGTTTTTCTGCTGGTTCCCATCTGAACGCAGACACCTGCGGGCATCAAAGAGCGAGGGGGGCTGCGCTGGTCTTCGCGATAACTGCGCTCCTTTCTTTTTCAGTTGTGTGCCCACCCTTTTCCTTTTCTCCACCTTTTCTTCCTTCCCCTTTCCCCCCCAGCTGCACTCTCTGTTAAAGGTAATGAGGATTTGGCTTTCTGGACACATCATCCGGACACTTTCTAAGTCTGTTTTTACCCTAAGCTGGTCTCTGTGCTCCCAGTTTTAACTCTGTATTCTCTATTGCTGAGATTTATGGAGGACCGGGAATTGGGTGTACTGACTAAAACGACAGATATTCAAATGCAATCCTGCCTAGAGGATTAATGCTGTCATTTAGGTATTCACGCGGTCCAGTTCTCTCTCAGCTACACTGGCATTGTTTGCCTGCTCCTGTTTTCCAGCCGCCTTAAAGATACGCCTCTCCACCACAATTAGTAGATGTCATCAGCTTGTGGTTTTGCCGTGTCTTTCTGATGTTGGTTCTGAAGAAATAAAGTAGACGGATGAGTTACAGGGAGTCTCAGAAAGACAGTACAGCAGCATCCTGGTACCCATGAAGCATTTGCAAGCAAAAAACCCTGAATTTATGTGGCTCTGCATGTAGACTTTGGGCATATTCCTGCAGGAGTTGCTGCAGTGCTTTCAGGCACTACCTAGTAATTCTGGACGCCACAGCGTTGTGCTTATAAACATGGCCTTGTTTTGGGGGTTAATTTCAATGCGTATGCTTAGTGCTGTCTTGCCAATGCATCCTGCGTTTCTGGCTGGATGGCACCCTCTCCTGGTATTGTAATGCTGCCCTGAAAGGAGAGGAGAGATGCTGCTGGCATCAAAGCTCAAAGCAATACCCGTGTGTGGGGATAAGGTAGCTATGGTAGATAGCTGAACTCGGGGCTTGGGCTCCCACAAAGAAACACTGTTCTAAAGACTCTGCTGCTGACATTGCTGTTATTTCCTTGTCAGATGAGTGATTTTTTTCACTGAAGGAGACTTGCACTTGGACGTGTCTAGGCTATGACTGTTCTTTCTCCGACACTCAAGTACTCCACCTGGTAGCTATTTGTAATACTAGGGGTAGAGACATTGCCTGAAGTGGCCTTTGTGTTTTGATGGCTGATTCATTCTAAAGAATGTAGCCTTGTAGTAATTTTCCAAACATTACCTTTATGGATTTTGCAGTACAAGACAGCATATGTTGTGAATAGAATGGATTTGATTCAGCGTAGTAAAAACTGAGCAATGCCATCGTTCGCACAGTTCTAATGGGAATACTGGGATCAGGCCGTGGGCATTTTGCCCCTCTGGGAAGGCCCTGAGGTGGCAGCAGGTGGAGGGAGAATCGGGCTTGAGCATCCTCCTTCTTCAAGTTCTTCTGCACTGTTGAGAAACGAGGGACTGCTTGGCCCGTATTCCTGCTGCTCCTTTCTGCGGCTTTCCTTTGCCACACTGCAGGGCATGATTTTTCCAACTAAACTGAAGAACACATCAGCCTGCTCCTGGCTACACATGCGCATTGTGTTAATGCTTGTGAGCATCGGCTCTGAAAGAGATTCAGCAAAATAGCCTCAGATAAAATCAGATAAAATTAAGAAATAGTAAAAGAAAACAACAAAATAAAATAAAAACGCATAAAGCAAGGTAAAGTAAAGTAAGATTAACCAGCATAAAATAAAATAATAAAAATTAAACCCAAAGAAAATTTGATAAAATCAAATACAATAACATCACATGAAAGAAACTAAACTAAAATAACATAAACCAACATAAGAAGACAGAAAATAAAATAAAGTAAAACCAAGTAAGCTAAAATAAAATCCTGTGTCTACTTGTATCCCTTTTGATTTGTGTCCTCAAAAGTGTTTCTGGAGCTGTAAACCCCCTGGCATTTCAGGCAAAGAGTGGTCTCCTTGCTATGCGCCTCATCGTGAGTGCAGGGAAGGGAAGAGAAGAGAAGAGAAGAGAAGAGAAGAGAAGAGAAGAGAAGAGAAGAGAAGAGAAGAGAAGAGAAGAGAAGAGAAGAGAAGAGAAGAGAAGAGAAGAGAAGAGAAGAGAAGAGAAGAGAAGAGAAGAGAAGAGAAGAGAAGAGAAGAGAAGAGAAGGGAAGAGAAGAGAAGAGAAGAGAAGAGAAGAGAAGAGAAGAGAAGAGAAGAGAAGAGAAGAGAAGAGAAGAGAAGAGAAGAGAAGGGTTGAGTTGGCAGGGACCTCCAGGGATCCTTCAGGACTCTCTAGCTGAGGTGAAGACGACTAGCAGGAGCAAGACAAAGGCTGAGAGGGCTGCCGTCACTTTCAGGAAAGGTCTTGAGGGTGAAGGCCAAAGGAGGAGAAAAGCTCTTGAGTGCAAGGAAAAAGAGGGTCAAGAAGAGAAAACAATTTGGGACTTCTTTCCCAGAAGAAGACCTCACCATAAGCAGGGGAGTAGCAAATGTCCCTTGGTGCATCGGTCAGGAGCGGTGAGGCCATCCTGCACGTGCTCTACGTCTCTGCACAGTTCACGCAGAGGGAACCCAAAGCCTTGCTTTCACCTCTGGCATCCCCACAACCAAATGAATGGCTATGGTACAAAGAGCCTTCACGACGCAGTCTGAATGTCCAGCTGTATTTAGCGGGACGCCCAGCAGCTGTGCCCGGTGCATGGCCAGCAAGGGCAGGGACAGCCCCCTGAGCCTCCTGGGCCCAGGGACTGCCTCGGGGCCAGCAGCCCAAAGGCCTTCTTGGGAAGGATGCTGGGCGGAGGGCCGGCGGGCGGGGCTGCGCAGGGGGGGCCCCGTCCCCCCCGTGTCACAGTGCCACCACCCGGCAACGCAGCAGTCACCATGCCCCGGGACAGTATAAAAGGGAGCACGCTCCCGCGGCCCGCTGCCATAGCTGGCCTGGGGGCAGCCCGAAGACGAAGTGCGAGAGGAAGTCCTTGAGGAGGCGGTGGAATTACTTGGCGAGGGCGGAGGGAGGAAGGCCGGAGGAGGCTGGCCGAGGCTGCAGGAGACGAGAAGAACCACCAACACGTGGAGGTTCCCGAGGCTGGCTAGCCTTTTCAGCTGGCTAGCAGTGGCAAGAGCAAGGGAATGCCTTCTTGAAGAGCACTGCAGAGCTCGCCGTCCTCATCCCCTGCGGAGCCAGTGGCAGCAGCCGTGAGGAATGGGATGCAGAGATGTTGGCGGGGGTCCCGGTGCTTTGGAGCAGCCACTGGTGCCTTGCCAGGCGCAGGAAGGATCGTTGCCGCCGCGATGGATCAGGCCGCGGGCGTTTTGCCCCTCTGGGAAGGCCCTGAGGTGGCAGCAGGTGGAGGGAGAATCGGGCTTGAGCATCTCCTGGGAGGCGTGAGCAGCCTGTGGGCCGAGGAGGCAGGTCTTGCTCACGTGCTCAGGGAATAGCCGGTCGCCGGCGGCGCTGGGGTCCGGAAGGAATTTTCCCCCGGGGCAGACTGGCACTGGTCCCCGGGGGTTTTTTGCCTTCCTCTGCAGCATTGAGCATGAGCACTTGCCAGGGCTCCTCTGGTCCCTTTTGGCTGGGTTACTGCCTGCTGCTCATGCACCACGAAGATGGCCTCTCGTGCCCTGCAGCTGGGGGGAGGAAGGCTTTTTTTCCCCCACGCTGGGCTAGCAAGTGTCCTCGGGGGTTTTTTGCCTTCCTCTGCAGCACTGAGCACGGCCCCTTGCCAGGGCTCCTTTGGGCCATTTTGGCTAGGTGCCTGCTGCTCCTGCTCCACGAAGGTGGCCCTTGTGCCCCGCATGCGGGGGGGGGGACGCTTTCTAGACTCGCAGGGCGGACGCCCAGGGTGGCCCCCGGGGGGTTGCTGCTTCTCCTCTCTAACAGCATTGAGCGCAGCCCCTTGTCAGGACTCCTCTGGGCCCTTTGGGCTCAGTTCTTGCCTGCTGCTCTTGCACCTCCGAGGCGCCGCTCGTGCCCTGGCGCTCCCTGGCTCTTTTGCCCATTGCAGGTTTGGAGCAGGAGCGAGCTCTGCTCTTGCCTTGGCTCCGTTTCCCGAGGTGTTCTTGCTTGTGCAAAACAGCCTGTGCTTGGAAGGGCTCCAGGCTTGCTGCGCCCTCCGCAGCTGCCGCTTTTCAGCTCTCCCTGCATGCGATCCAAGCAGGAGAGCGCTTTTCCTGCCTCCCTGGCCAAGAAGCACAGCGGAGCAAGTTTTGGAAGGCAAAAGGTGTGCTTGTCATCGACACGTGTCCTACTTGTGAAAATACCCCAGGGCACCACACCCCTCTTCTTCTTCTACCTTGCTGGGGGTGGTCGGGACCCATCCTCCTTCTTCAAGTTCTTCTGCACTGTTGAGAAACGAGGGACTGCTTGGCCCCTATTCCTGCTGCTCCTTTCTGCGGCTTTCCTTTGCCACACTGCAGGGCAGGATTTTTCCAACTAAACTGAAGAACACATCAGCCTGCTCCTGGCTACACAGGCGCATTGTGTTAATGCTTGTGAGCATCGGCTCTGAAAGAGATTCAGCAAAATAGCCTCAGATAAAATCAGGTAAAATGAAGTAATAGGAAAAGAAAACAACAAAATAAAATAAAAACGCATAAAGCAAGGTAAAGTAAAGTAAGATTAACCAACATAAAATAAAACAATAAAAATTAAACCCAAAGAAAATTTAATAAAATCAAATACAATAACATCACATGAAAGAAACTAAACTAAATTAACATAAACCAACATAAGAAGACAGAAAATAAAATAAAGTAAAATCAAGTAAGCTAAAATAAAATCCTGTGTCTACTTGTATCCCTTTTGATTTGTGTCCTCAAAAGTGTTTCTGGAGCTGTAAACCCCCTGGCATTTCAGGCAAAGAGTGGTCTCCTTGCTATGCGCCTCATCGTGAGTGCAGGGAAGAGAAGAGAAGAGAAGGGAAGGGAAGGGAAGGGAAGGGAAGGGAAGGGAAGGGAAGGGAAGGGAAGGGAAGGGAAGGGAAGGGAAGGGAAGGGAAGGGAAGGGAAGGGAAGGGAAGGGAAGGGAAGGGAAGGGAAGGGAAGGGAAGGGAAGGGAAGGGAAGGGAAGGGAAGGGAAGGGAAGGGAAGGGAAGGAAGGAAGGGAAGGGAAGGGAAGGGAAGGGAAGGGAAGGGAAGGGGAGGGGAGGGGAGGGGAGGGGAGGGCAGGGGAGGGGAGGGCAGGGCAGGGAAGGGAAGGGCAGGGAAGGGCAGGGCAGGGCAGGGCAGGGCAGGGCAGGGCAGGGCAGGGCAGAGAAGAGAAGAGAAGAGAAGAGAAGAGAAGAGAAGAGAAGAGAAGAGAAGAGAAGAGAAGAGAAGAGAAGAGAAGAGAAGAGAAGAGAAGAGAAGAGAAGAGAAGAGAAGAGAAGAGAAGAGAAGAGAAGAGAAGAGAAGAGAAGAGAAGAGAAGAGAAGAGAAAGAGAAGAGAAAGAGAAGAGAAGAGAAGAGAAGGGTTGAGTTGGCAGGGACCTCCAGGGATCCTTCAGGACTCTCTAGCTGAGGTGAAGACGACTAGCAGGAGCAAGACAAAGGCTGAGAGGGCTGCCGTCACTTTCAGGAAAGGTCTTGAGGGTGAAGGCCAAAGGAGGAGAAAAGCTCTTGAGTGCAAGGAAAAAGAGGGTCAAGAAGAGAAAACAATTTGGGACTTCTTTCCCAGAAGAAGACCTCACCATAAGCAGGGGAGTAGCAAATGTCCCTTGGTGCATCGGTCAGGAGCGGTGAGGCCATCCTGCACGTGCTCTACGGCTCTGCACAGTTCACGCAGAGGGAACCCAAAGCCTTGCTTTCACCTCTGGCATCCCCACAACCAAATGAATGGCTATGGTACAAAGAGCCTTCACGACGCAGTCTGAATGTCCAGCTGTATTTAGCGGGACGCCCAGCAGCTGTGCCCGGTGTATGGCCAGCAAGGGCAGGGACAGCCCCCTGAGCCTCCGGGGCCCAGGGACTGCCTCGGGGCCAGCAGCCCAAAGGCCTTCCTGGGAAGGATGCTGGGCGGAGGGCCGGCGGGCGGGGCTGCGCAGGGGGGGCCCCGTCCCCCCCGTGTCACAGTGCCACCACCCGGCAACGCAGCAGTCACCATGCCCCGGGACAGTATAAAAGGGAGCACGCTCCCGCGGCCCGCTGCCATAGCTGGCCTGGGGGCAGCCCGAAGACGAAGTGCGAGAGGAAGTCCTTGAGGAGGCGGTGGAATTACTTGGCGAGGGCGGAGGGAGGAAGGCCGGAGGAGGCTGGCC
The DNA here is from genome assembly GCF_047370975.1 of Nipponia nippon. Taxonomy (NCBI): domain Eukaryota; kingdom Metazoa; phylum Chordata; class Aves; order Pelecaniformes; family Threskiornithidae; genus Nipponia; species Nipponia nippon. Next base: position 72,591 of record NW_028262360.1, read on the forward strand.
GAGGCTGCAGGAGACGAGAAGAACCACCAACACGTGGAGGTTCCCGAGGCTGGCTGGCCTTTTCAGCTGGCTAGCAGTGGCAAGAGCAAGGGAATGCCTTCTTGAAGAGCACTGCAGAGCTCGCCGTCCTCATCCCCTGCGGAGCCAGTGGCAGCAGCCGTGAGGAATGGGATGCAGAGATGTTGGCGGGGGTCCCGGTGCTTTGGAGCAGCCACTGGTGCCTTGCCAGGCGCAGGAAGGATCGTTGCCCCCCCGATGGATCAGGCCGCGGGCGTTTTGCCCCTCTGGGAAGGCCCTGAGGTGGCAGCAGGTGGAGGGAGAATCGGGCTTGAGCATCTCCTGGGAGGCGTGAGCAGCCTGTGGGCCGAGGAGGCAGGTCTTGCTCACGTGCTCAGGGAATAGCCGGTCGCCGGCGGTGCTGGGGTCCGGAAGGAATTTTCCCCCGGGGCAGACTGGCACTGGTCCCCGGGGGTTTTTTGCCTTCCTCTGCAGCATTGAGCATGAGCACTTGCCAGGGCTCCTCTGGTCCCTTTTGGCTGGGTTACTGCCTGCTGCTCCTGCTCCACGAAGATGGCCTCTCGTGCCCTGCAGCTGGGGGGAGGAAGGCTTTTTTTCCCCCACGCTGGGCTAGCAAGTGTCCTCGGGGGTTTTTTGCCTTCCTCTGCAGCACTGAGCACGGCCCCTTGCCAGGGCTCCTTTGGGCCATTTTGGCTAGGTGCCTGCTGCTCCTGCTCCACGAAGGTGGCCCTTGTGCCCCGCATGCGGGGGGGGGACGCTTTCTAGACTCCCAGGGCGGACGCCCAGGGTGGCCCCCGGGGGGTTGCTGCTTCTCCTCTCTAACAGCATTGAGCGCAGCCCCTTGTCAGGGCTCCTCTGGGCCCTTTGGGCTCAGCTCTTGCCTGCTGCTCTTGCACCTCCGAGGCGCCGCTCGTGCCCTGGCGCTCCCTGGCTCTTTTGCCCATTGCAGGTTTGGAGCAGGAGCGAGCTCTGCTCTTGCCTTGGCTCCGTTTCCCGAGGTGTTCTTGCTTGTGCAAAACAGCCTGTGCTTGGAAGGGCTCCAGGCTTGCTGCGCCCTCCGCAGCTGCCGCTTTTCAGCTCTCCCTGCATGCGATCCAAGCAGGAGAGCGCTTTTCCTGCCTCCCTGGCCAAGAAGCACAGCGGAGCAAGTTTTGGAAGGCAAAAGCTGTGCTTGTCATCGACACGTGTCCTACTTGTGAAAATACCCCAGGGCACCACACCCCTCTTCTTCTTCTACCTTGCTGGGCGTGGTCGGGACCCATCCTCCTTCTTCAAGTTCTTCTGCACTGTTGAGAAACGAGGGACTGCTTGGCCCCTATTCCTGCTGCTCCTTTCTGCGGCTTTCCTTTGCCACACTGCAGGGCAGGATTTTTCCAACTAAACTGAAGAACACATCAGCCTGCTCCTGGCTACACAGGCGCATTGTGTTAATGCTTGTGAGCATCGGCTCTGAAAGAGATTCAGCAAAATAGCCTCAGATAAAATCAGGTAAAATGAAGTAATAGGAAAAGAAAACAACAAAATAAAATAAAAACGCATAAAGCAAGGTAAAGTAAAGTAAGATTAACCAACATAAAATAAAACAATAAAAATTAAACCCAAAGAAAATTTAATAAAATCAAATACAATAACATCACATGAAAGAAACTAAACTAAATTAACATAAACCAACATAAGAAGACAGAAAATAAAATAAAGTAAAATCAAGTAAGCTAAAATAAAATCCTGTGTCTACTTGTATCCCTTTTGATTTGTGTCCTCAAAAGTGTTTCTGGAGCTGTAAACCCCCTGGCATTTCAGGCAAAGAGTGGTCTCCTTGCTATGCGCCTCATCGTGAGTGCAGGGAAGAGAAGAGAAGAGAAGAGAAGGGAAGGGAAGGGAAGGGAAGGGAAGGGAAGGGAAGGGAAGGGAAGGGAAGGGAAGGGAAGGGAAGGGAAGGGAAGGGAAGGGAAGGGAAGGGAAGGGAAGGGAAGGGAAGGGAAGGGAAGGGAAGGGAAGGGAAGGGAAGGGAAGGGAAGGGAAGGGAAGGGAAGGGAAGGGAAGGGAAGGGAAGGGAAGGGAAGGGAAGGGAAGGGAAGGGGAGGGGAGGGGAGGGGAGGGGAGGGCAGGGGAGGGGAGGGCAGGGCAGGGAAGGGAAGGGCAGGGAAGGGCAGGGCAGGGCAGGGCAGGGCAGGGCAGGGCAGGGCAGGGCAGGGCAGGGAAGAGAAGAGAAGAGAAGAGAAGAGAAGAGAAGAGAAGAGAAGAGAAGAGAAGAGAAGAGAAGAGAAGAGAAGAGAAGAGAAGAGAAGAGAAGAGAAGAGAAGAGAAGAGAAGAGAAGAGAAGAGAAGAGAAGAGAAGAGAAGAGAAGAGAAGAGAAGAGAAGAGAAGAGAAGAGAAGAGAAGAGAAGAGAAGAGAAGAGAAGAGAAGAGAAGAGAAAGAGAAGAGAAAGAGAAGAGAAGAGAAGAGAAGGGTTGAGTTGGCAGGGACCTCCAGGGATCCTTCAGGACTCTCTAGCTGAGGTGAAGACGACTAGCAGGAGCAAGACAAAGGCTGAGAGGGCTGCCGTCACTTTCAGGAAAGGTCTTGAGGGTGAAGGCCAAAGGAGGAGAAAAGCTCTTGAGTGCAAGGAAAAAGAGGGTCAAGAAGAGAAAACAATTTGGGACTTCTTTCCCAGAAGAAGACCTCACCATAAGCAGGGGAGTAGCAAATGTCCCTTGGTGCATCGGTCAGGAGCGGTGAGGCCATCCTGCACGTGCTCTACGGCTCTGCACAGTTCACGCAGAGGGAACCCAAAGCCTTGCTTTCACCTCTGGCATCCCCACAACCAAATGAATGGCTATGGTACAAAGAGCCTTCACGACGCAGTCTGAATGTCCAGCTGTATTTAGCGGGACGCCCAGCAGCTGTGCCCGGTGTATGGCCAGCAAGGGCAGGGACAGCCCCCTGAGCCTCCGGGGCCCAGGGACTGCCTCGGGGCCAGCAGCCCAAAGGCCTTCCTGGGAAGGATGCTGGGCGGAGGGCCGGCGGGCGGGGCTGCGCAGGGGGGGCCCCGTCCCCCCCGTGTCACAGTGCCACCACCCGGCAACGCAGCAGTCACCATGCCCCGGGACAGTATAAAAGGGAGCACGCTCCCGCGGCCCGCTGCCATAGCTGGCCTGGGGGCAGCCCGAAGACGAAGTGCGAGAGGAAGTCCTTGAGGAGGCGGTGGAATTACTTGGCGAGGGCGGAGGGAGGAAGGCCGGAGGAGGCTGGCCGAGGCTGCAGGAGACGAGAAGAACCACCAACACGTGGAGGTTCCCGAGGCTGGCTGGCCTTTTCAGCTGGCTAGCAGTGGCAAGAGCAAGGGAATGCCTTCTTGAAGAGCACTGCAGAGCTCGCCGTCCTCATCCCCTGCGGAGCCAGTGGCAGCAGCCGTGAGGAATGGGATGCAGAGATGTTGGCGGGGGTCCCGGTGCTTTGGAGCAGCCACTGGTGCCTTGCCAGGCGCAGGAAGGATCGTTGCCCCCCCGATGGATCAGGCCGCGGGCGTTTTGCCCCTCTGGGAAGGCCCTGAGGTGGCAGCAGGTGGAGGGAGAATCGGGCTTGAGCATCTCCTGGGAGGCGTGAGCAGCCTGTGGGCCGAGGAGGCAGGTCTTGCTCACGTGCTCAGGGAATAGCCGGTCGCCGGCGGCGCTGGGGTCCGGAAGGAATTTTCCCCCGGGGCAGACTGGCACTGGTCCCCGGGGGTTTTTTGCCTTCCTCTGCAGCATTGAGCATGAGCACTTGCCAGGGCTCCTCTGGTCCCTTTTGGCTGGGTTACTGCCTGCTGCTCCTGCTCCACGAAGATGGCCTCTCGTGCCCTGCAGCTGGGGGGAGGAAGGCTTTTTTTCCCCCACGCTGGGCTAGCAAGTGTCCTCGGGGGTTTTTTGCCTTCCTCTGCAGCACTGAGCACGGCCCCTTGCCAGGGCTCCTTTGGGCCATTTTGGCTAGGTGCCTGCTGCTCCTGCTCCACGAAGGTGGCCCTTGTGCCCCGCATGCGGGGGGGGGACGCTTTCTAGACTCCCAGGGCGGACGCCCAGGGTGGCCCCCGGGGGGTTGCTGCTTCTCCTCTCTAACAGCATTGAGCGCAGCCCCTTGTCAGGGCTCCTCTGGGCCCTTTGGGCTCAGTTCTTGCCTGCTGCTCTTGCACCTCCGAGGCGCCGCTCGTGCCCTGGCGCTCCCTGGCTCTTTTGCCCATTGCAGGTTTGGAGCAGGAGCGAGCTCTGCTCTTGCCTTGGCTCCGTTTCCCGAGGTGTTCTTGCTTGTGCAAAACAGCCTGTGCTTGGAAGGGCTCCAGGCTTGCTGCGCCCTCCGCAGCTGCCGCTTTTCAGCTCTCCCTGCATGCGATCCAAGCAGGAGAGCGCTTTTCCTGCCTCCCTGGCCAAGAAGCACAGCGGAGCAAGTTTTGGAAGGCAAAAGGTGTGCTTGTCATCGACACGTGTCCTACTTGTGAAAATACCCCAGGGCACCACACCCCTCTTCTTCTTCTACCTTGCTGGGCGTGGTCGGGACCCATCCTCCTTCTTCAAGTTCTTCTGCACTGTTGAGAAACGAGGGACTGCTTGGCCCCTATTCCTGCTGCTCCTTTCTGCGGCTTTCCTTTGCCACACTGCAGGGCAGGATTTTTCCAACTAAACTGAAGAACACATCAGCCTGCTCCTGGCTACACAGGCGCATTGTGTTAATGCTTGTGAGCATCGGCTCTGAAAGAGATTCAGCAAAATAGCCTCAGATAAAATCAGGTAAAATGAAGTAATAGGAAAAGAAAACAACAAAATAAAATAAAAACGCATAAAGCAAGGTAAAGTAAAGTAAGATTAACCAACATAAAATAAAATAATAAAAATTAAACCCAAAGAAAATTTAATAAAATCAAATACAATAACATCACATGAAAGAAACTAAACTAAAATAACATAAACCAACATAAGAAGACAGAAAATAAAATAAAGTAAAATCAAGTAAGCTAAAATAAAATCCTGTGTCTACTTGTATCCCTTTTGATTTGTGTCCTCAAAAGTGTTTCTGGAGCTGTAAACCCCCTGGCATTTCAGGCAAAGAGTGGTGTCCTTGCTATGCACCTCATCGTGAGGGAAGGGAAGGGAAGGGAAGGGAAGGGAAGGGAAGGGAAGGGAAGGGAAGGGAAGGGAAGGGAAGGGAAGGGAAGGGAAGGGAAGGGAAGGGAAGGGAAGGGAAGGGAAGGGAAGGGAAGGGAAGGGAAGGGAAGGGAAGGGAAGGGAAGGGAAGGGAAGGGAAGGGAAGGGAAGGGAAGGAAGGGAAGGGAAGGGAAGGAAGGGAAGGGAAGGGAAGGGAAGGGAAGGAAGGGAAGGGAAGGGAAGGGAAGGGAAGGAAGGAAGGGAAGGAAGGGAAGGAAGGGAAGGGAAGGGAAGGGAAGGGAAGGAAGGGAAGGGAAGGGAAGGGAAGGGAAGGGAAGGAAGGGAAGGGAAGGGAAGGGAAGGAAGGAAGGAAGGGAAGGAAGGAAGGGAAGGAAGGGAAGGAAGGGAAGGGAAGGGAAGGAAGGAAGGGAAGGGAAGGGAAGGGAAGGAAGGGAAGGAAGGAAGGGAAGGGAAGGAAGGGAAGGGAAGGGAAGGAAGGGAAGGAAGGGAAGGGAAGGGAAGGGAAGGAAGGAAGGGAAGGGAAGGGAAGGAAGGGAAGGGAAGGAAGGAAGGGAAGAGAAGAGAAGAGAAGAGAAGAGAAGAGAAGAGAAGAGAAGAGAAGAGAAGAGAAGAGAAGAGAAGAGAAGAGAAGAGAAGAGAAGAGAAGAGAAGAGAAGAGAAGAGAAGAGAAGAGAAGAGAAGGGTTGAGTTGGCAGGGACCTCCAGGGATCCTTCAGGACTCTCTAGCTGAGGTGAAGACGACTAGCAGGAGCAAGACAAAGGCTGAGAGGGCTGCCGTCACTTTCAGGAAAGGTCTTGAGGGTGAAGGCCAAAGGAGGAGAAAAGCTCTTGAGTGCAAGGAAAAAGAGGGTCAAGAAGAGAAAACAATTTGGGACTTCTTTCCCAGAAGAAGACCTCACCATAAGCAGGGGAGTAGCAAATGTCCCTTGGTGCATCGGTCAGGAGCGGTGAGGCCATCCTGCACGTGCTCTACGGCTCTGCACAGTTCACGCAGAGGGAACCCAAAGCCTTGCTTTCACCTCTGGCATCCCCACAACCAAATGAATGGCTATGGTACAAAGAGCCTTCACGACGCAGTCTGAATGTCCAGCTGTATTTAGCGGGACGCCCAGCAGCTGTGCCCGGTGCATGGCCAGCAAGGGCAGGGACAGCCCCCTGAGCCTCCTGGGCCCAGGGACTGCCTCGGGGCCAGCAGCCCAAAGGCCTTCCTGGGAAGGATGCTGGGCGGAGGGCCGGCGGGCGGGGCTGCGCAGGGGGGGCCCCGTCCCCCCCGTGTCACAGTGCCACCACCCGGCAACGCAGCAGTCACCATGCCCCGGGACAGTATAAAAGGGAGCACGCTCCTGCGGCCCGCTGCCATAGCTGGCTTGGGGGCAGCCCGAAGACGAAGTGCGAGAGGAAGTCCTTGAGGAGGCGGTGGAATTACTTGGCGAGGGCGGAGGGAGGAAGGCCGGAGGAGGCTGGCCGAGGCTGCAGGAGACGAGAAGAACCACCAACACGTGGAGGTTCCCGAGGCTGGCTGGCCTTTTCAGCTGGCTAGCAGTGGCAAGAGCAAGGGAATGCCTTCTTGAAGAGCACTGCAGAGCTCGCCGTCCTCATCCCCTGCGGAGCCAGTGGCAGCAGCCGTGAGGAATGGGATGCAGAGATGTTGGCGGGGGTCCCGGTGCTTTGGAGCAGCCACTGGTGCCTTGCCAGGCGCAGGAAGGATCGTTGCCCCCCCGATGGATCAGGCCGCGGGCGTTTTGCCCCTCTGGGAAGGCCCTGAGGTGGCAGCAGGTGGAGGGAGAATCGGGCTTGAGCATCTCCTGGGAGGCGTGAGCAGCCTGTGGGCCGAGGAGGCAGGTCTTGCTCACGTGCTCAGGGAATAGCCGGTCGCCGGCGGCGCTGGGGTCCGGAAGGAATTTTCCCCCGGGGCAGACTGGCACTGGTCCCCGGGGGTTTTTTGCCTTCCTCTGCAGCATTGAGCATGAGCACTTGCCAGGGCTCCTCTGGTCCCTTTTGGCTGGGTTACTGCCTGCTGCTCCTGCTCCACGAAGATGGCCTCTCGTGCCCTGCAGCTGGGGGGAGGAAGGCTTTTTTTCCCCCACGCTGGGCTAGCAAGTGTCCTCGGGGGTTTTTTGCCTTCCTCTGCAGCACTGAGCACGGCCCCTTGCCAGGGCTCCTTTGGGCCATTTTGGCTAGGTGCCTGCTGCTCCTGCTCCACGAAGGTGGCCCTTGTGCCCCGCATGCGGGGGGGGGACGCTTTCTAGACTCCCAGGGCGGACGCCCAGGGTGGCCCCCGGGGGGTTGCTGCTTCTCCTCTCTAACAGCATTGAGCGCAGCCCCTTGTCAGGACTCCTCTGGGCCCTTTGGGCTCAGCTCTTGCCTGCTGCTCTTGCACCTCCGAGGCGCCGCTCGTGCCCTGGCGCTCCCTGGCTCTTTTGCCCATTGCAGGTTTGGAGCAGGAGCGAGCTCTGCTCTTGCCTTGGCTCCGTTTCCCGAGGTGTTCTTGCTTGTGCAAAACAGCCTGTGCTTGGAAGGGCTCCAGGCTTGCTGCGCCCTCCGCAGCTGCCGCTTTTCAGCTCTCCCTGCATGCGATCCAAGCAGGAGAGCGCTTTTCCTGCCTCCCTGGCCAAGAAGCACAGCGGAGCAAGTTTTGGAAGGCAAAAGGTGTGCTTGTCATCGACACGTGTCCTACTTGTGAAAATACCCCAGGGCACCACACCCCTCTTCTTCTTCTACCTTGCTGGGCGTGGTCGGGACCCATCCTCCTTCTTCAAGTTCTGCACTGTTGAGAAACGAGGGACTGCTTGGCCCCTATTCCTGCTGCTCCTTTCTGCGGCTTTCCTTTGCCACACTGCAGGGCATGATTTTTCCAACTAAACTGAAGAACACATCAGCCTGCTCCTGGCAACACAGGCGCATTGTGTTAATGCTTGTGAGCATCGGCTCTGAAAGAGATTCAGCAAAATAGCCTCAGATAAAATCAGGTAAAATGAAGTAATAGGAAAAGAAAACAACAAAATAAAATAAAAACGCATAAAGCAAGGTAAAGTAAAGTAAGATTAACCAACATAAAATAAAATAATAAAAATTAAACCCAAAGAAAATTTAATAAAATCAAATACAATAACATCACATGAAAGAAACTAAACTAAAGTAACATAAACCAACATAAGAAGACAGAAAATAAAATAAAGTAAAATCAAGTAAGCTAAAATAAAATCCTGTGTCTACTTGTATCCCTTTTGATTTGTGTCCTCAAAAGTGTTTCTGGAGCTGTAAACCCCCTGGCATTTCAGGCAAAGAGTGGTCTCCTTGCTATGCGCCTCATCGTGAGTGCAGGGAAGGGAAGGGAAGGGAAGGGAAGGGAAGGGAAGGAAGGGAAGGGAAGGGAAGGGAAGGGAAGGGAAGGGAAGGAAGGGAAGGGAAGGGAAGGGAAGGAAGGGAAGGAAGGAAGGGAAGGAAGGAAGGAAGGAAGGAAGGAAGGGAAGGGAAGGAAGAGAAGAGAAGAGAAGAGAAGAGAAGAGAAGAGAAGAGAAGAGAAGAGAAGAGAAGAGAAGAGAAGAGAAGAGAAGAGAAGAGAAGAGAAGAGAAGAGAAGAGAAGAGAAGAGAAGAGAAGAGAAGAGAAGAGAAGAGAAGAGAAGAGAAGAGAAGAGAAGGGTTGAGTTGGCAGGGACCTCCAGGGATCCTTCAGGACTCTCTAGCTGAGGTGAAGACGACTAGCAGGAGCAAGACAAAGGCTGAGAGGGCTGCCGTCACTTTCAGGAAAGGTCTTGAGGGTGAAGGCCAAAGGAGGAGAAAAGCTCTTGAGTGCAAGGAAAAAGAGGGTCAAGAAGAGGAAACAATTGGGGACTTCTTTCCCAGAAGAAGACCTCACCATAAGCAGGGTAGTAGCAAATGTCCCTTGGTGCATCGGTCAGGAGCGGTGAGGCCATCCTGCACGTGCTCTACGTCTCTGCACAGTTCACGCAGAGGGAACCCAAAGCCTTGCTTTCACCTCTGGCATCCCCACAACCAAATGAATGGCTATGGTACGAAGAGCCTTCACGACGCAGTCTGAATGTCCAGCTGTATTTAGCGGGACGCCCAGCAGCTGTGCCCGGTGCATGGCCAGCAAGGGCAGGGACAGCCCCCTGAGCCTCCTGGGCCCAGGGACTGCCTCGGGGCCAGCAGCCCAAAGGCCTTCCTGGGAAGGATGCTGGGCGGAGGGCCGGCGGGCGGGGCTGCGCAGGGGGGGCCCCGTCCCCCCCGTGTCACAGTGCCACCACCCGGCAACGCAGCAGTCACCATGCCCCGGGACAGTATAAAAGGGAGCACGCTCCCGCGGCCCGCTGCCATAGCTGGCCTGGGGGCAGCCCGAAGACGAAGTGCGAGAGGAAGTCCTTGAGGAGGCGGTGGAATTACTTGGCGAGGGCGGAGGGAGGAAGGCCGGAGGAGGCTGGCCGAGGCTGCAGGAGACGAGAAGAACCACCAACACGTGGAGGTTCCCGAGGCTGGCTGGCCTTTTCAGCTGGCTAGCAGTGGCAAGAGCAAGGGAATGCCTTCTTGAAGAGCACTGCAGAGCTCGCCGTCCTCATCCCCTGCGGAGCCAGTGGCAGCAGCCGTGAGGAATGGGATGCAGAGATGTTGGCGGGGGTCCCGGTGCTTTGCAGCAGCCACTGGTGCCTTGCCAGGCGCAGGAAGGATCGTTGCCCCCCCGATGGATCAGGCCGCGGGCGTTTTGCCCCTCTGGGAAGGCCCTGAGGTGGCAGCAGGTGGAGGGAGAATCGGGCTTGAGCATCTCCTGGGAGGCGTGAGCAGCCTGTGGGCCGAGGAGGCAGGTCTTGCTCACGTGCTCAGGGAATAGCCGGTCGCCGGCGGCGCTGGGGTCCGGAAGGAATTTTCCCCCGGGGCAGACTGGCACTGGTCCCCGGGGTTTTTTGCCTTCCTCTGCAGCATTGAGCATGAGCACTTGCCAGGGCTCCTCTGGTCCCTTTTGGCTGGGTTACTGCCTGCTGCTCATGCACCACGAAGATGGCCTCTCGTGCCCTGCAGCTGGGGGGAGGAAGGCCTTTTTTCCCCCACGCTGGGCTAGCAAGTGTCCTCGGGGGTTTTTTGCCTTCCTCTGCAGCACTGAGCACGGCCCCTTGCCAGGGCTCCTTTGGGCCATTTTGGCTAGGTGCCTGCTGCTCCTGCTCCACGAAGGTGGCCCTTGTGCCCCGCATGCGGGGGGGGACGCTTTCTAGACTCCCAGGGCGGACGCCCAGGGTGGCCCCCGGGGGGTTGCTGCTTCTCCTCTCTAACAGCATTGAGCGCAGCCCCTTGTCAGGGCTCCTCTGGGCCCTTTGGGCTCAGTTCTTGCCTGCTGCTCTTGCACCTCCGAGGCGCCGCTCGTGCCCTGGCGCTCCCTGGCTCTTTTGCCCATTGCAGGTTTGGAGCAGGAGCGAGCTCTGCTCTTGCCTTGGCTCCGTTTCCCGAGGTGTTCTTGCTTGTGCAAAACAGCCTGTGCTTGGAAGGGCTCCAGGCTTGCTGCGCCCTCCGCAGCTGCCGCTTTTCAGCTCTCCCTGCATGCGATCCAAGCAGGAGAGCGCTTTTCCTGCCTCCCTGGCCAAGAAGCACAGCGGAGCAAGTTTTGGAAGGCAAAAGCTGTGCTTGTCATCGACACGTGTCCTACTTGTGAAAATACCCCAGGGCACCACACCCCTCTTCTTCTTCTACCTTGCTGGGGGTGGTCGGGACCCATCCTCCTTCTTCAAGTTCTTCTGCACTGTTGAGAAACGAGGGACTGCTTGGCCCGTATTCCTGCTGCTCCTTTCTGCGGCTTTCCTTTGCCACACTGCAGGGCAGGATTTTTCCAACTAAACTGAAGAACACATCAGCCTGCTCCTGACTACACAGGCGCATTGTCTTAATGCTTGTGAGCATCGGCTCTGAAAGAGATTCAGCAAAATAGGACCACCTCCCTCATCAACCTCCCTCACCTCTCCGAGTACAGGGCAGGGGGCGGCGGCACCAAGGAGACAGCGGCAGCGCCCATGCTGGGGGACAGCGAGGACACCGCCCCCGATGTCCCCGACGACCCCCATGTCCCCGGCGGCCCCGACAGCACCGCCTTCCTCAACCGGCTCCCCAGCTTCCCGCAGGACAGGGCGCAGGGCGACTGCCCCCAGCACCAAGCGGCGGCAGCCATGCTAGGGGACGCCGACCCCTCCTGGGCGGGGCTGCCGACATCCCCCTCGCTGGACCCCAAGAGGAAGCCCCACCAAGAGGTGCAGGAGGCGCTGCGGAGGCAGCCCCGCGTGCTTTTGACCTGCTTGCCGCTGCCGCCGGGCGTCACCTCCTGCCGGGTGGTGCCCAGATCGGGCAAGGCGGGCGGCAAGCAGGCCAAGCGCCCCGCGCCGGCCGGCACCCCCAAGACGCAAGACACCTCCCCGCGGGACAACATGCCGCCCAAGAAGAAGAAGGTGGTGGTGTGCCGGGTGGCAAAACACTCCAAAACCCCGCGGGAGGGGAAGCCGGACAGGGACGGCGAGGCGGCGGGTGGCAGCGGGCAGCAGGTGGGCAGCGGCGCGCACCAAGCGGGCGCCACCAAGCGCAGGGCATCTGAGGACACCAATGGGCCCGCCTCGGTGCTCCAGCCACCCAGAAGCCCTGGGGACGCCGGGGGGCAAAGCGCCCCGCCCCCGCCGCCCACCCGCCCACCCCGCCCGCTGCTGCTCGAGAAGGCGCGCAGCACGCATCCCCGCGCCATGCGACCCCACGACAGGCTGCTGCGCAAAAGCTCCAGGCCAAAACACTGCGGGGGCCGAGGACGCCCCGCTCCGACCTGAGGGCCCACCTGCTGGCCTCCATCCAAAGCTTCCACCCGCTGGGGCAAAGGGTGAAGGCGGTGGGGCCCGTGCGCCAACCGCCCCAGCCGGAGCCCCAGGCCGGCCCCAGCGTGCCCCCCAAGGTCCCCAGGCCCCTGCCCCCTGCCCCCACAGCCGGCGAGGGGCCCGCTGCCTCCGAGGCCCCAGCTGACGGCCAGAAGGAGACGGCACCGGCGGCGCCATCGAGCAGCAAGGCGCGCACCGGGGCTGCCACCAAACCCAAGCGGCCCAGCTGGCTGCGCCTCTCGCCCACGGGGGGCCAAACCCCGCGGGAGGGGCTGCCGCAGCAGCTGCACATGCCGCCGCGCCTGACGCGCCCTCCCGCCGACTCCGCGCTGCTGCCTGACTCCCGCTGGCCCCGGGCTAGGCCCACCCCGCTGGAGGAGCAGGAGGAGTCCGTGCCCATCACGCCTGAGCAGCGGCCCGAGCGGGAGCGCCTCAAGAAGCTGGCCCAGCAGGAGCGGCAGCGGGCGGCCCTGCAGATGACACTGGGGCAGCTGCAGTTTTTTGTGCAGAGGGAGATTGACATGCAGATAGCCGACGCCTACGGCTACCCATAAGCCACCGCTCCAGCACCGTCCCCCCTACCACCCATGCACAGAGCAGATGCGCAGGCAGGGACCTGCACCCACCCGCTCCATCCCCAGCCCTCTCCCACATCCCCCCGCTTCTTCTTTCCGTCATTAAAAGGCTTGCCTGTTCGCTTTGCAGCGCCTCTCTCTGCCTGCGGCCATTTGCTCAGCGGGGGTGGGGGGGGTGGGGGGGGTTTAACGCAGCCTCTGCCCACCCCGCGGGTGGCTGAGCTGGGCTGGGGATGGCCACCCAGACGATGGGTAGACGGGGCATCGCTCCGGGTGGCAGGCGCCCGTGGGAGAAACCACACTGATTCGCACCAACGCCGGGAGGACGCAGGCCTCCAGCACTGCCCCACTACCGGCATCACCGCCCCGGTACCGCCATCACCAGCACCGCCCCAGCACCAGCATCACTGCCGGCCAGCTGGATCCGGCCCTGGCAAGGAGCCGCGGCCGCCCCAGGGGGCCAGGCAGAGACAGCCTGAGCGCGCAAAACGCAGCTCGCCCCGTGGCCGGCCAGCGGCCGTCGCCTGCCAAGGCTCGCGTGCCGAGATCCCGCAGCTGCCGCTGCAACGCCTGCACGGCTCGCTCGGCCCCCCTCTATGGCCTCGTCCGGCGCTGCCCGCACCTCATCCACCAAAAACCCCTGCCCACACGCCAGCCCTCAGCCGCTCTCACCAGCAACTCGCAAACGGCCCGTGCCGACCGAGGCCAGAGGCTAGGACGCAAAGGGTCCAAATACAGGGGCCAAGATTCTTTCACGCACGTGCCGGGTCCCAGCCCAACTGGGGCAGCCCCAGTGTGCCTTTACACAGGGTTCTTGGACCCTTCAGTCGGTCAGAGACCAGACCACTTGACTGATCACTCCCACCCACGCTACCCACTCCTCATCACAGGCCAACTTTGCAAAGCAGCTCTAGTTTTGCAGCATTCTTGCTGCTTGTCTACCGAGCCGCATCTCCCCGTACTCCGTCTCGCTACAGTTCCTCGTCTCTGAGGCCGGACGACGCCGGCAGGGTTTCAAAGACGTGGCAGAGGGGCTAGGATGCTGCCGTTATCTTGCTGGGCCCGGGGGATCCTTTCTCCGTCATGGACAGCTCTAAGCTTCCCGGAAGCAACGTCCTTCTTTCCAGGGCCGGGCTGTGCTCTCCTTTCTTTTCCTTCAGCGTGAGCAATACCACAGCCTCCAGGAAAACTCCACTACCTCCTCACATTGCAGGGGATCACGTGAACTCCGCGTCTCTCTCTCTCTCTCTCTCTCCCCCGCCCCCTCTCTCCACAAACCAACCTAATACACTTTTATCCTCTAAAGGCTGGTTGATGAAATGGTTAAGGACGGGACTCTTGGTAACGTGCCCTGAGGGTCCCAGCAGCCAGGGCCCCAAAAAGCCAGGGACAGGCTGACGGAGAGCCAGCAACCGCTGGGCTAGGACACCATCCCGGGGCTGGGAAAGCACCCTTGGGATGGGAAGCCATCATGCGGATGGCAAACCACCGTTGGGATGAAAAACCCTTGTGGGGGTGGGAACCCATCCTTCGGGACAGGAAAGCATGGGCAGGATGGGCAATCCTTGAGATGGGCAGCTGTTGCAGTAGGAAAAATCAACCCAGCGCAAGGCTGGCTGCAGCAGGTGCTGGCGGAATGAGCGCCGTGGAGACGAGGGCTGCTTGCCCCCAACAAACCCCACCCGGACCAAGCGCCATGGCAGGTACAGCAGCAGGCTCCCGCTCCTCCCGCTGCTCCTGCCCTCCAGGTAGCCCCCCAGCCGCCTCTGCCCGCCAAGCTCTCACCCCATTGCTCCTCTCTGCTTCCCCCAACAGACAGGTTCCCTCTCCGGCTGCCGACGGCATCGCAGGTGCCCAGCGGGAGCTCCAGCGCCCCGGCCATGCCGCCACCGGTCACTGCCAGCGTGCTGCCCTCCTCTGGCCCAGGGCTGCCGCTGTCCCGCGCGCCTGCTCGGCTGCACGCTGTCACCTCCCAGCCGGCCCAGGCCACTGTCTGGCAGGGGGTGCCGGGGCCCCTGGGGGCCCCGGGCCAGCTCGTGCAGCTCCCTGGCGTGGTGCCGCTTCCCCCCGTGGTGCAGCTCCTCCCGATGGCGCCGCTCCCCCGTGGCGTGCAGCTCCCCCACCAGGTGCAGCTCCCTCCCGTGGTGCAGCTCCCCCACGGGGCGCAGCTCCCCACCAGGCCTGCTCCCTGTCCCCCTGCCTATGGCTGGGGACAGCAGGTGCTGACGGGGACGCTGCTGCCCCACCAGCCCATGGGCCTGGGGCCGTGGGCCGTGCTCCAGGGGGAGCCCCTCTACCCCACAGGCTCCTGCCTGCTGCATGGCCCCGCCCGCCCCGGCCCCCCGCCACCGCGCCGCCCCGCGCCTCAGCACTGCCTGCAGGGCCCCCCTGTGCTCCACACCCTGCCCCGCACTGCCCACAAGCCGCCAGGGGCCTTCAAGAAGGATGCGGTGGCCAGCCAGGACAGCCACCCTGCTGCCAGCCCCCACCAGCCTGCCCTGCCTCCGCCGACCGGCACAACCACCACCAAGCCCAAAGGTGAGCAGCTGCGGGTGGCAGAGCCCGCGGGCGCGCGGCCCGCGCCCAGGAAACCTTGCAGCGCCACGGGCTTGCCTTGGCTTGCTTTGCTTTTTCAGCAGCGGTGACCACCCTGGCGGCCCTGCAGAAGCCCGTGCACCTGTCCCAGCAGGGGCCACACACCTTCGCCGAGGCCTTTCCTCAGCAGCCAGGTGACACCAACATCAACGAGACGCTCGCCTGCCTCCAAACCGCGCACGGCACCGAGGCCGTCCCTGACGTCTCCGACAGCCCCAGCTTCACCGCCTTGCTCCACCAGCTCCCCGACCTCTCCCAGTACGTGCCGAAGGGCGGCTGCCCCAAGGAGCGAGCGGTGGTGGCGGGGATGGGGGACAGCAAGGACACCGTCCCCGATGGCCCCGACGGCCCTGACTTGACCACCTCCCTCATCAACCTCCCTCACCTCTCCGAGTACAGGGCAGGGAGCGGCGGCACCAAGGAGACAGCGGCAGCGCCCATGATGGGGGACAGCGAGGCCACCGCCCCCGATGTCCCCGACGACCCCCATGGCCCCGGCGGCCCCGACAGCACCGCCTTCCTCAACCGGATCCCCAGCTTCCCACAGGACAGGGCGCAGGGCGACTGCCCCCAGCACCAAGCGGCGGCAGCCATGCTAGGGGACGCCGACCCCTCCTGGGCGGGGCTGCCGACATCCCCCTCGCTGGACCCCAAGAGGAAGCCCCACCAAGAGGTGCAGGAGGCGCTGCGGAGGCAGCCCCGCGTGCTTTTGACCTGCTTGCCGCTGCCGCCGGGCGTCACCTCCTGCCGGGTGGTGCCCAGATCGGGCAAGGCGGGCGGCAAGCAGGCCAAGCGCCCCGCGCCGGCCGGCACCCCCAAGACGCAAGACACCTCCCCGCGGGACAACATGCCGCCCAAGAAGAAGAAGGTGGTGGTGTGCCGCGTGGCAAAACACTCCAAAACCCCGCGGGAGGGGAAGCCGGACAGGGACGGCGAGGCGGCGGGTGGCAGCGGGCAGCAGGTGGGCAGCGGCGCGCACCAAGCGGGCGCCACCAAGCGCAGGGCATCTGAGGACACCAATGGGCCCGCCTCGGTGCTCCAGCCACCCAGAAGCCCTGGGGACGCCGGGGGGCAAAGCGCCCCGCCCCCGCCGCCCACCCGCCCACCCCGCCCGCTGCTGCTCGAGAAGGCGCGCAGCACGCATCCCCGCGCCATGCGACCCCACGACAGGCTGCTGCGCAAAAAGCTCCAGGCCAAAACACTGCGGGGGCCGAGGACGCCCCGCTCCGACCTGAGGGCCCACCTGCTGGCCTCCATCCAAAGCTTCCACCCGCTGGGGCAAAGGGTGAAGGCGGTGGGGCCCGTGCGCCAACCGCCCCAGCCGGAGCCCCAGGCCGGCCCCAGCGTGCCCCCCAAGGTCCCCAGGCCCCTGCCCCCTGCCCCCACAGCCGGCGAGGGGCCCGCTGCCTCCGAGGCCCCAGCTGACGGCCAGAAGGAGACGGCACCGGCGGCGCCATCGAGCAGCAAGGCGCGCACCGGGGCTGCCGCCAAACCCAAGCGGCCCAGCTGGCTGCGCCTCTCGCCCACGGGGGGCCAAACCCCGCGGGAGGGGCTGCCGCAGCAGCTGCACATGCCGCCGCGCCTGACGCGCCCTCCCGCCGACTCCGCGCTGCCGCCTGACTCCTGCTGGCCCCGGGCTAGGCCCACCCCGCTGGAGGAGCAGGAGGAGTCCGTGCCCATCACGCCTGAGCAGCGGCCCGAGCGGGAGCGCCTCAAGAAGCTGGCCCAGCAGGAGCGGCAGCGGGCGGCCCTGCAGATGACACTGGGGCAGCTGCAGTTTTGTGCAGAGGGAGATCGACATGCAGGTAGCCGCCGCCTACGCCTACCCAGAAGCCACCGCTCCAGCACCGTCCCCCCTACCACCCACGCACAGAGCAGATGCGCAGGCAGGGACCTGCACCCACCCGCTCCATCCCCAGCCCTCTCCCACATCCCCCCGCTTCTTCTTTCCGTCATTAAAAGGCTTGCCTGTTCGCTTTGCAGCGCCTCTCTCTGCCTGCGGCCATTTGCTCAGCGGGGGTGGGGGGGTGGGGGGGGGTTTAACGCAGCCTCTGCCCACCCTGCGGGTGGCTGAGCTGGGCTGGGGATGGCCACCCAGACGATGGGTAGACGGGGCATCGCTCCGGGTGGCAGGCGCCCGTGGGAGAAACCACACTGATTCGCACCAACGCCGGGAGGACGCAGGCCTCCAGCACTGCCCCACTACCGGCATCACCGCCCCGGTACCGCCATCACCAGCACCGCCCCAGCACCAGCATCACTGCCGGCCAGCTGGATCCGGCCCTGGCAAGGAGCCGCGGCCGCCCCAGGGGGCCAGGCAGAGACAGCCTGAGCGCGCAAAACGCAGCTCGCCCCGTGGCCGGCCAGCGGCCGTCGCCTGCCAAGGCTCGCGTGCCGAGATCCCGCAGCTGCCGCTGCAACGCCTGCACGGCTCGCTCGGCCCCCCTCTATGGCCTCGTCCGGCGCTGCCCGCACCTCATCCACCAAAAACCCCTGCCCACACGCCAGCCCTCAGCCGCTCTCACCAGCAACTCGCAAACGGCCCGTGCCGACCGAGGCCAGAGGCTAGGACGCAAAGGGTCCAAATACAGGGGCCAAGATTCTTTCACGCACGTGCCGGGTCCCAGCCCAACTGGGGCAGCCCCAGTGTGCCTTTACACAGGGTTCTTGGACCCTTCAGTCGGTCAGGGACCAGACCACTTGACTGATCACTCCCACCCACGCTACCCACTCCTCATCACAGGCCAACTTTGCAAAGCAGCTCTAGTTTTGCAGCATTCTTGCTGCTTGTCTACCGAGCCGCATCTCCCCGTACTCCGTCTCGCTACAGTTCCTCATCTCTGAGGCCGGACGAGGCCGGCAGGGTTTCAAAGACGTGGCAGAGGGGCTAGGATGCTGCCGTTATCTTGCTGGGCCCGGGGGATCCTTTCTCCGTCACGGACAGCTCTAAGCTTCCCGGAAGCAACGTCCTTCTTTCCAGGGCTGGGCTCTGCTGTCCTTTCTTTTCCTTCAGCGTGAGCAATACCACAGCCTCCAGGAAAACTCCACTACCTCCTCACATTGCAGGGGATCACGTGAACTCCGCGTCTCTCTCTCTCTCTCTCTCTCTCCCCCGCCCCCTCTCTCCACAAACCAACCTAATACACTTTTATCCTCTAAAGGCTGGTTGATGAAATGGTTAAGGACGGGACTCTTGGTAACGTGCCCTGAGGGTCCCAGCAGCCAGGGCCCCAAAAAGCCAGGGACAGGCTGACGGAGAGCCAGCAACCGCTGGGCTAGGACACCATCCCGGGGCTGGGAAAGCACCCTTGGGATGGGAAGCCATCATGCGGATGGCAAACCACCGTTGGGATGAAAAACCCTTGTGGGGGTGGGAACCCATCCTTCGGGACAGGAAAGCATGGGCAGGATGGGCAATCCTTGAGATGGGCAGCTGTTGCAGTAGGAAAAATCAACCCAGCGCAAGGCTGGCTGCAGCAGGTGCTGGCGGAATGAGCGCCGTGGAGACGAGGGCTGCTTGCCCCCAACAAACCCCACCCGGACCAAGCGCCATGGCAGGTACAGCAGCAGGCTCCCGCTCCTCCCGCTGCTCCTGCCCTCCAGGTAGCCCCCCAGCCGCCTCTGCCCGCCAAGCTCTCACCCCATTGCTCCTCTCTGCTTCCCCCAACAGACAGGTTCCCTCTCCGGCTGCCGACGGCATCGCAGGTGCCCAGCGGGAGCTCCAGCGCCCCGGCCATGCCGCCACCGGTCACTGCCAGCGTGCTGCCCTCCTCTGGCCCAGGGCTGCCGCTGTCCCGCGCGCCTGCTCGGCTGCACGCTGTCACCTCCCAGCCGGCCCGGGCCACTGTCTGGCAGGGGGTGCCGGGGCCCCTGGGGGCCCCGGGCCAGCTCGTGCAGCTCCCTGGCGTGGTGCCGCTTCCCCCCGTGGTGCAGCTCCTCCCGATGGCGCCGCTCCCCCGTCTCGTGCAGCTCCCCCACCAGGTGCAGCTCCCTCCCGTGGTGCAGCTCCCCCACGGGGCGCAGCTCCCCACCAGGCCTGCTCCCTGTCCCCCTGCCTATGGCTGGGGACAGCAGGTGCTGACGGGGACGCTGCTGCCCCACCAGCCCATGGGCCTGGGGCCGTGGGCCGTGCTCCAGGGGGAGCCCCTCTACCCCACAGGCTCCTGCCTGCTGCATGTCCCCGCCCGCCCCGGCCCCCCGCCACCGCGCCGCCCCGCGCCTCAGCACTGCCTGCAGGGCCCCCCTGTGCTCCACACCCTGCCCCGCACTGCCCACAAGCCGCCAGGGGCCTTCAAGAAGGATGCGGTGGCCAGCCAGGACAGCCACCCTGCTGCCAGCCCCCACCAGCCTGCCCTGCCTCCGCCGACCGGCACAACCACCACCAAGCCCAAAGGTGAGCAGCTGCGGGTGGCAGAGCCCGCGGGCGCGTGGCCCGCGCCCAGGAAACCTTGCAGCGCCACGGGCTTGCCTTGGCTTGGTTTGCTTTTTCAGCAGCGGTGACCACCCTGGCGGCCCTGCAGAAGCCCGTGCACCTGTCCCAGCAGGGGCCACACACCTTCGCCGAGGCCTTTCCTCAGCAGCCAGGTGACACCAACATCAACGAGACGCTCGCCTGCCTCCAAACCGCGCACGGCACCGAGGCCGTCCCTGACATCTCCGACAGCCCCAGCTTCACCGCCTTGCTCCACCAGCTCCCCGACCTCTCCCAGTACGTGCCGAAGGGCGGCTGCCCCAAGGAGCGAGCGGTGGTGGCGGGGATGGGGGACAGCGAGGACACCGTCCCCGATGGCCCCGACGGCCCCGACTTGACCACCTCCCTCATCAACCTCCCTCACCTCTCCGAGTACAGGGCAGGGGGCAGCGGCACCAAGGAGACAGCGGCAGCGCCCATGCTGGGGGACAGCGAGGCCACCGCCCCCGATGTCCCCGACGACCCCCATGGCCCCGGCGGCCCCGACAGCACCGCCTTCCTCAACCGGCTCCCCAGCTTCCCGCAGGACAGGGCGCAGGGCGACTGCCCCCAGCACCAAGCGGCGGCAGCCATGCTAGGGGACGCCGACCCCTCCTGGGCGGGGCTGCCGACATCCCCCTCGCTGGACCCCAAGAGGAAGCCCCACCAAGAGGTGCAGGAGGCGCTGCGGAGGCAGCCCCGCGTGCTTTTGACCTGCTTGCCGCTGCCGCCGGGCGTCACCTCCTGCCGGGTGGTGCCCAGATCGGGCAAGGCGGGCGGCAAGCAGGCCAAGCGCCCCGCGCCGGCCGG
The DNA here is from genome assembly GCF_047370975.1 of Nipponia nippon. Lineage (NCBI taxonomy): Eukaryota > Metazoa > Chordata > Aves > Pelecaniformes > Threskiornithidae > Nipponia > Nipponia nippon. Next base: position 92,992 of record NW_028262360.1, read on the forward strand.
CACCCCCAAGACGCAAGACACCTCCCCGCGGGACAACATGCCGCCCAAGAAGAAGAAGGTGGTGGTGTGCCGCGTGGCAAAACACTCCAAAACCCCGCGGGAGGGGAAGCCGGACAGGGACGGCGAGGCGGCGGGTGGCAGCGGGCAGCAGGTGGGCAGCGGCGCGCACCAAGCGGGCGCCACCAAGCGCAGGGCATCTGAGGACACCAATGGGCCCGCCTCGGTGCTCCAGCCACCCAGAAGCCCTGGGGACGCCGGGGGCAAAGCGCCCCGCCCCCGCCGCCCACCCGCCCACCCCGCCCGCTGCTGCTCGAGAAGGCGCGCAGCACGCATCCCCGCGCCATGCGACCCCACGACAGGCTGCTGCGCAAAAAGCTCCAGGCCAAAACACTGCGGGGGCCGAGGACGCCCCGCTCCGACCTGAGGGCCCACCTGCTGGCCTCCATCCAAAGCTTCCACCCGCTGGGGCAAAGGGGGAAGGCGGTGGGGCCCGTGCGCCAACCGCCCCAGCCGGAGCCCCAGGCCGGCCCCAGCGTGCCCCCCAAGGTCCCCAGGCCCCTGCCCCCTGCCCCCACAGCCGGCGAGGGGCCCGCTGCCTCCGAGGCCCCAGCTGACGGCCAGAAGGAGACGGCACCGGCGGCGCCATCGAGCAGCAAGGCACGCACCGGGGCTGCCACCAAACCCAAGAGGCCCAGCTGGCTGCGCCTCTCGCCCACGGGGGGCCAAACCCCGCGGGAGGGGCTGCCGCAGCAGCTGCACATGCCGCCGCGCCTGCCGCGCCCTCCCGCCGACTCCGCGCTGCCGCCTGACTCCCGCTGGCCCCGGGCTAGGCCCACCCCGCTGGAGGAGCAGGAGGAGTCCGTGCCCATCACGCCTGAGCAGCGGCCCGAGCGGGAGCGCCTCAAGAAGCTGGCCCAGCAGGAGCGGCAGCGGGCGGCCCTGCAGATGACACTGGGGCAGCTGCAGTTTTTTGTGCAGAGGGAGATCGACATGCAGATAGCCGACGCCTACGGCTACCCAGAAGCCACCGCTCCAGCACCGTCCCCCCTACCACCCACGCACAGAGCAGATGCGCAGGCAGGGACCTGCACCCACCCGCTCCATCCCCAGCCCTCTCCCACATCCCCCCGCTTCTTCTTTCCGTCATTAAAAGGCTTGCCTGTTCGCTTTGCAGCGCCTCTCTCTGCCTGCGGCCATTTGCTCAGCGGGGGTGGGGGGGTGGGGGGGGGTTTAACGCAGCCTCTGCCCACCCCGCGGGTGCCTGAGCTGGGCTGGGGATGGCCACCCAGACGATGGGTAGACGGGGCATCGCTCCGGGTGGCAGGCGCCCGTGGGAGAAACCACACTGATTCGCACCAACGCCGGGAGGACGCAGGCCTCCAGCACTGCCCCACTACCGGCATCACCGCCCCGGTACCGCCATCACCAGCACCGCCCCAGCACCAGCATCACTGCCGGCCAGCTGGATCCGGCCCTGGCAAGGAGCCGCGGCCGCCCCAGGGGGCCAGGCAGAGACAGCCTGAGCACGCAAAACGCAGCTCGCCCCGTGGCCGGCCAGCGGCCGTCGCCTGCCAAGGCTCGCGTGCCGAGATCCCGCAGCTGCCGCTGCAACGCCTGCACGGCTCACTCGGCCCCCCTCTATGGCCTCGTCCGGCGCTGCCCGCACCTCATCCACCAAAAACCCCTGCCCACACGCCAGCCCTCAGCCGCTCTCACCAGCAACTCGCAAACGGCCCGTGCCGACCGAGGCCAGAGGCTAGGACGCAAAGGGTCCAAATACAGGGGCCAAGATTCTTTCACGCACGTGCCGGGTCCCAGCCCAACTGGGGCAGCCCCAGTGTGCCTTTACACAGGGTTCTTGGACCCTTCAGTCGGTCAGGGACCAGACCACTTGACTGATCACTCCCACCCACGCTACCCACTCCTCATCACAGGCCAACTTTGCAAAGCAGCTCTAGTTTTGCAGCAGTCTTGCTGCTTGTCTACCGAGCCGCATCTCCCCGTACTCCGTCTCGCTACAGTTCCTCATCTCTGATGATGGATGACGCCGGCAGGGTTTCAAAGACTTTCGAACATGGCTACATTGCAGTCCTATGCCCCAGGAACTAAGATTTCTGACCAGCATCTTGAGTGCCTCAGGACTACAGTTCTCAGCTTTTCCCTGAAATAACATGGCCACCTTGCAGCTCTGTGCTCCAGGACTACACCTCCCAGCATGCTGCGGGGTGCTCCTTTCTTCGGTCTCACCCTGCTGGGACATTGCCTCACCGTCCTGGCTGGGCCCCATCCTCCTGCAGGCCCCGGGGTTTCCTCCCTCGGTCTGCCTGTGTCCCAGACCCCGGTGGGGCAGGGAGGAGGAAGAGAGAGGGACAGAGTGGCAGACAGGGGTGGGATAGGGTGTTGGGGTGCCCGGAGAGGGAAAGAAGCAGGACAGAGGGACAGGAGAGAGACAGAGAGAGGAGGAGAATGGGGCAGGGAGCTGGGCAGCGGGTGGAGAAAGGAAACCCCTGGTGCGGAGTGGGCACAGGGACAGGGAGTAGGGCATGGAGGGGAAGGGGGCAGGGGGTGTCCCAGATCATGGTGACGAGCAGCGGGACAGAGAGAGCAGGAGGGCAGGAGGGAGGACAGAGGTATGGAGCAACACAGGCAGGCTGAGGGAGAGGAACAGAGGGAAAAGGAGGAGAGGAAAAAGGAAGGGGAGAGAGAAAGGGAGAGGCAGGGACAGAGAGCAGGGCACAGAGAAGCAGAAGATCTGCAAAACAGTCAGTACTGTAAACTGCCTCTTGTCTGAAAAGATGTGAAAACTGGAGTTATCGACGACACAAGCAGCTGCACAAGCCAGGGGCCTGCTCTCGCCCTATCACCTGCTCAGCAATCAGTGAGATCAGAAGAAGTGTCACAAGCAAGGGGACTTCTCATACCCAGAAAGCTACTGAGCAACACGGGACACCACAAGCACCTGCACAAGCCCAGGACGTGCTGTGACGCTAACAGCTACTCAGAGACCGGTGACCTCACAAGCACCCGCGCAGCAGAAGCATCCTCGCTTCCAACACCCTGCATTTTGCCCCTCCATCACCATCCCTGTCTCCCATCTCCCCGTGCTCTCCTCTCTCCCAGGCGCCTTTCTCACCCACTCCACCACCTCCCAGTGGCTGTCTCTGGCTCTCTGTGGCAGATCTTACCTCGGCGGCAGCAGTGTCCCAGCCGGGTCACCTGCATCTCCTTCTCTTCCTCCTCTGCTGTCATCGCAACTGCGCCAGGTGCCTGATGCACTTTTTGACCTCAAAGGGCATTTCGTCCTGCCTCCCTTCTGCTGTGAAATCCTGCTCCTGCAAGAGAAGTGACAGTCAGTCACGGTCACCTCTGTTGCATCTTACCTGCATCTTCCTGAGCTGGACAGCTGCTGGGACCTGTCACCATCAGCCCCGGCTCTGCTTGAAGTCTTCTCCTGGCACAGGCGTAGCTCTGGCTGAGCTTGGGGCGGGCCATGCTTCCTGAAGGAGGACAGCAACACTCACAGTTACTCCTGGGCAGTTTCCAGCTGGGAAAAGCTGATTAGAGGCAGGTTTGCCACAGGTCCGGGTGTGCTTCTTGTCCCCCAGCTCGGCCACAGGTCCCACATTTGGCTCCCTCCAGCAGGAGCTTGGAAAACCCCTTCCCAGCTGGGAGCGCCAGGCCCAGGGCACGGGGCAGAAACAGCCCCCTCCCCTGAGCACCCCAGCCCCCAGCTGGCCTCTGCCCCCACACTCCTAAAATTCCAAACAGGCTCGCCCCCTAACTTAATTATCTTCAGTTTTAAGAAAAGAAACTGTGTACTGCCAGATTCAGTAGTCCGACTAAGACTGTTAGAGGGCCATTTGGGCTTCAGCTCCAGAACAAAAGGATTTCCAGTACAGAATCTCAGCTGCCAACTCCATGACCATCTTGGCACTGACACACAAACACGCTGTTGTACAAGAACTTACGGCAAATTAAAATTATCCTCCCCTCCCCAAATCTTTGTTCTTCTCATACCCTCAGACTGCCACAGGTAGTATTTAATGTAATAGAATATAATAATATAATCATGTCATTATTCTGCAATTACCACCGATCAGAAACCCCTCCAAAGCATTACTCCCTGACGGGACTGACAGTACTGCTGATAAGGGAGAACCATCACTACCCATGCACCTGCCTGTTAGGCCTTTTGCCTCTGCGACCAAGCACTTCTACATGGACATCTCTGCCTGACAGGAGAAGACCAGGCCCCCCAAAAATATCTTACATTGCCTTGGCTCTAGAGTAAGCCAGGGATCTATGAGAGTGATACAAACAAGTTTAAGAGAAAGCAGGATAGCGGAAAAAGCAGAAAATGTAAGATATCTCACCCCCCTCTCATTTCAGAAGAAAGTTTCAAGGGCGTTTTTTTTCTGTTTGGTTTGGTTTTTTTAACCACTGCAGAGCACAAGTTGAAAACACATGCCTATGTTTTAAGGAGAACTGTAAACTACAAGAGTAAAACTATCCAGTCTATGTAATGACACTTCTTTCCAGGATACATCAGTCATTTTTCTTACATTTCACTGGAGAGGTTTATGCTAAAATCACTGAATTCTGATGTGGAAATAGCAAAATGTCATCTTTAAATCTTGGAAAAGAACACCACATTGGAGGAAAACTGTTCATAGAAACTGTAAATGACGTGTTTCTGCTGCCAAAGGTTATAATGCTTTTGAGTATCTTTGCTGCCTTCATCTTCTTTGCCTTCACTTTCTTCTGATGGCATTATAACTACTGTACCTCAGCATAACATTAAACTGTTCAAGCACTCTTGCAAATTACATGAAATCCAACATGCCTTACTGTACTGGCTTTGGCTGGGAGAGTTAAATTTCTTCAAAGCAGTTTTTATGGGGCTGTGGTTTGGAGTTCTGCTGAAAATACTGTCGAGAATGCACCAATGTGTTAGTTACTGCTGAGCTGTACGTACACAGCATCAAGGCCTTTTCTGCTCCTCACGCTGCCCCGCCAGCGAGCAGGGTGGAGGTGCACAGCGAGTTGGGAGGGGCACAGCTGGGACAGCTGACCCCCGCTGACCCAAGGGATATTCCATACCCTATGACGTCGTGCTCGGCAATAAAACTGAGGGGGAGAGTGGCAGGGGGGACCCTGCTCAGGTACCGACTGACTGTCGGTCGGTTGGTGCTGAGCAATTGCTTTCATTTGCATCGCTTGTTTTTCTTGGGCTTTATTTTCCTCTCTCTGTTTGGTTTTTTTTTCTCTTTTCCCTACAATATTTTTTAAAAATTTCTTTTCAATTATTAAACTGGTTTTATCTCAGCCCACGAGTTTCTTTCTCACTTTTACCTTTCTGATTCTCAACCCCATCCAACTGGGTTTTGTTATTACCATCACATCCATGACACACTAGATCCTGCCAAACCTACAACCTGCAAAACCAAAAGACCAACTTATGCAAGACACGTTCCAGAAATTACCATCAGCACAGAGAAGCATACGTATCTATCTTGTTCTGTCCTTGCCGGAACTGCTGGCTGACCTGTCTTCAGCCTCGGTGACTAACAGCAGGCAAGACGCTCTCAGCTGCCTTAGCTCAGATGCAGCTCCTAGGAAAACAGCTATTTCAGAAAGTCATGCCTTGTTATTTTGGGAAAGTGTTTCAAGGAAATGTTTTTAACACTCCAGAATGGTAAGACTAAGCACGGTCATCTCACTCCAAGTTCAAGCTCTGCTACAGATTACCTTTTTTCTTTTCCCCCTCTTTTCCCCAAAAGGGTGGCACTTCTTCCTCAACACAAGATGAGTTACATGGGGTATACAGATAGCCCACGGAAAACTGAGAAATGAGCCTGTGATCCCTTCCATCCCCATTCCTTGGCACTCCAGCACTCCTTTCACACTCCTTTCCTCGCCAGCAGTCAGGCCTTACGCAGGCTGTGACACACGTACAAGACGCCAACTTCGCCAGATATTGCCCAAATCATTTCCTACTTGAGATCTGATGGGCTCAGCTACTGCCACAACCTTTTCTGTCCTTACATGCAGTCTTGCCCCCTTCTCACCCATCCAGAAAGCTCCTCAAAGGATCACCTCACTCACTGCCTTCATTGCAACTAACAGTCTCCTTAACACCCCAAAGTTGTTTCCCTCCCTTCACACATCGAGTTAATATGGCCTTTCATGACTTAGCTCCCTCCCTCGTTATCTCCCACCAAGTACCACGACGACAGCTCCGAATTACAGGCCCTGAGAGCAGCTCCCACCAACTGCCACCTGCGACACACCAACAGGAACGGCACTGTCTTCTCCCATGCCCGTCTCCATGCTGGGGAGGAGCTGCTCACACACCCCTGGCAGCCGGCCTTGGTGCCTGAAAATCCTTGCTGTCAACCAGAACCCCCAGATCCCTCTCCATGGGGCTGCCCTCCAGCCTCTCCTTCCCCAGGCTGTACGTACATCCAGGGTTGCCATGTCCCAGGTGCAAAATCCGGCACTTGCCCTTGTTAAACCTCATACGGTTGGTGATTGCCCAGCTCTCTGATTTGTCCAGATCCCTCTGCAGGGCCTCTCTGCCCTCAAGAGTCTCAACGGCTCCTCCCAGTTTTGTGTCATCGGCAAACTTTGATAACAAACCTTCAAGTCCTCCATCCAAGTCATTTATGAAGATATTGAAGAGCGCTGGCCCCAAGATAGATCCCTGTGGAACCCCGCTAGTGACTGGTCGCCAGCCCCATGTAACCCCATTTACTAGAACCCTTTGAGCCCGACCCATCAGCCAACTGCCCACGCACCAGAACTAACCTACACTCCCTCCTTGATTGGCACCTCTTTCTTCATCAGGTCCTTGCATTTCTACAGTTCCTGGGGAGTACCTATCAAGATTCTCCTGTTCAAAAGAAACAAGAAACATCAGTCACAACTATGCAGAAAACCTGCCCTTCACATACACGCTGCCCACCCAGGAGCATTATCAAGGCCCTGCATATATGCAAAAGATTACATTAATGCACCGGGGAGGAGAGAGCAGGAACAGCACTCCAGCGCCCATGATGAGCAACAAGAATTTCTGCTCTGAACTGGGGCTTAGTAAATGTGCAAGTACACTACTGATCCAGACACGAAACTAAGCCTGTCACTTCACCCCAGGTGCCACCCACACTGCCCGTTCTTCCATCGCCTCCTGCCGATGAACTGTTTTCCAGGCTCTTCCATCTCATCGCAGCTTCCTTACCTGCACTCTGGCTCCGGGCTGACTGGGGGAACTTCTCAGCGCTTTAACTTTGCTTCAGGCTTGCTACGAGCACGAGGCTTCATCCCTTTGGCTTCGCCCCCAGCAGAAGCTGGGCAAGTGGCAGGTTTGCAAGTGCCTTGATGGAACGGAGCTTGGACACCTACCAGGCATTAAAAACCAACCAAAGAAAAAGCCAGAGAAACTGCGTTAGAGAGCAGCAGAAAGAAACAACGGGGCTCAGCACTCTTTAACACACGGGGTTTGGAATTTGGGAGACTGGGGCTCCCAACAGACTCGCCTCTTGCAATGGAAACATCCTGTAGCTTTTGAGCCTGACAGAAATATGACAGACTGCCCCCATCCCTACGCTTGCAGTTGCAAGGAAATCAGCAAGATGACCACATCCTCCTGATCCCCGGCTCTCATGGGAACTTTGGCCTGGCAACCAATACAGGAAATGGCAGTGGGATCACAAAACCATCAAGGCTTGCCCCGGAGCAGGTGGGATGAGATTTGCTGGTGTTCTGCAGGGAAGCACAGCACAAAGAAAACCTGCTGAGGTCTAAGCATTAACAACTTTATTGGGCTTTACTGGGCTTTTGCTGCCTTCTGCAGACCTCTCGGCTGTTAACGTGCCAAACTTCCCAGCCCCCTGCAGGGGTAGTGAGGTGGCTCGTTTTGGCTTGGACTAGAGTACCAGTTAACACCTGCACTCCTGAACCCTCGTAGACCTGAGCGTGTTCCTCACAGCTCCGTGCCGCTGTCCCCTGGGGGAACTGGGGCTCAGGGGGAGCAGTGCTGCACAGATATGTGCTGGAAGGCAGCGCAATGGGAATACAGATACGAGACTGGTGGGGGAAAGGTCGAGTATCGACCCTGGGAAGCGTGATGCCAGTTCAGTGTCTGCAGCAGGCTCCGGGCAGCCACAGACCTGAGCAGCGACTCTCTTTGGAGACCATGAGGCAACGGGTACCCTCACTCCCACAACCCGCTCTAGATGACATCCCACTTCTCGCATCCTTGCCCTCCCTTTCCCCTCCAGCTTCCCAGACTGTGGCCGTCGTCCTCTGAGGGTACGACAAGAGAAAGTGCCCCTTGCTGAACCGCCACCATTGCCTCCACTGGAACCAGCCTGGCTCTGCACGCAAGGACATACGGCAGTGGCAGCAGGTCACTCCCGTTCTGCTCCCTGCATCCCCCCTGATGACCTGAAGGAAGTCTGCTCCCGGCATCTTCCTCGTGCCCACACCAGCCTCCTTGAAGAAGTCGACTCTCAGCCGCTTCTGCTGGCGCAGGAGCTTGCAGCGTGACAAGATCCTGGGGTGCACAAAGAAGGGGGTGCTGCCCTTCCCCCAGGGCCGTCGGCTCTCTGCTCGTGAGCACTGGAAAAGCTGGGAAAACACCCTGAGAGCACCCTTACCCAGTCGCCGTGCCAGGAGGTGTGACACCATCGGGGGTCAAGCAGCGCAGCTCTACGGATCTCTTCTGCTCTCTCCAGCCTTCCTTTTCTCCTGACGGTTTCCGTCAGCAGGGTTTGCTCCCGAGTTCTGGCAGATGTCAACAGAAACCCTGCCGTTATGGCTGAGGAACTAACTCACCCAGGAGCTATTTTTCAGAAAGGGCTACGGTTACTTGTCTGACAGAAGCCACGCCCAAACAGAGTTTCTGAGGCACCTCCTGAGCACAGGCGTGCAAACAAGGGATTGCTAAGACTCAGAGTAACTCGCATCATTTAAGAACCCACAACAGGCAACTGAATGTGAAAAGGAGCACAAAGAAAGGGGTCTTTTCAGAATCGCTATCTCTTTCTTTTTCATGCCCGTACTTTCCTCACCACGGGGAGCAAACACAGACTCTGCAGCCCCTGCAGGCACATACGGTTCTGTGGGACAGAGGGGAGAAGAAAGGAGAGAGACCTGCACACGGAATTTTCAAACCTCGGAAGAACCAAGTCGAAACACCTGCAAAGTGTACCAGCAACTTACAGAAATTTAAACCCGATGCAGCCGACTCGTAGAAGTGAGGATTACAGAGAACTAGAGGGGAGCACTGCAATCCAAGGGGGAAGCAACACAGGCAGCTCTAACCGCACATTTTCCCCTGATTGCCTTACACACAACAGGCCTGGGATCCCCACTGCTCACCTCACCCTGGAATAGTCCCATTCCTCCTCTGAAAGCTGCTGTGTGCCTGGCTGAGGACAGGCACAGGCCACACAGAGAGCAACCAGAGCTAAACGCTGCGCTTTCCTGGGTGAAGTTTCCTCAGAAAAAATACATTGACAAAAACAAATAACCTGCTACTGCAAGCACCAGGAAAAAAAAGTCCCTGACAGGTTACCGGACCTTCCCGGCTGTGGTAAAACCATCCGCCCTCGGTACCCCCAATTCCCAGAAGCCCGCAGCACAGCTTGGGTGGGGGGACAGGCAGGTATCCCACCTTGGGGCCCAGAGAGGGGCACAAGCGTTACCTGTGGGATTCAGAAAAGGAGTTCATTACCAAGGCCTGCTTCAAAACGTTCATCATCAAGGCCTGCTTAGAAGAAGCTGGTCACCAACAACTGACAGCTACCAAGGACAGAGTAGAGCTAGGAAGGAAGTGAATCAGCATGCCCGCAGAAACCAAGGACAGAGGAGAGGCCTGTAAGGTAAGAAGGAATCTCTGAATCAAAGAGTGAGCTCAGCACAAAGATCATGGGCAGTCTGAACAGAAACCAAGAAACTCCCTGAACACTGGCGAGTGTCAGCTGTCTTCTTAACAAAAGGAAACCGCCAAATCAGCATGCTGAGGTGGAAAAAAACAACGAGGTCAACAAGCGGACAGCTGGAATTTGAGGAGAATGACCACCAGGGGCCCCCAAAAGAAGCCCCAGAATCAAACAGCGCATGCTCCGGTGGGAGGGGAAAGATGGTAATGATTTCTGGGAAATAATTGCAATATCAGTGACTTTCCTCGGAAAATTAAGGAGTAGGTGCGTTTTAAGTGTGATAAACACTTTGCTGGCGTGACCTACGGCATGCACACTGGGCTGAGGTATCCCCCGTGCACCCAGCGCGGCAATAAAGAAGGCCTGCTGTCTGAATGCCAATTTTGCGTTAGAAAGTTTTTGGGCCGGTTGGCGGTTGCCCAAGCATCTGCCAAGGGAGCTGCCTCCAACCAGGAGCGCTCCCCACCGGCTGCTCTGCCAACAACGCCCCGGCGCTTGCTCCCACCAGGAGGCAGAAACAGCTCCGTGTCTGGAAATCCCCATTTCTCAAAGGCTGTCGGCAGAGGCGGGGCTGTCCATCAGCACCAGACCCACAGGAGGGGACAGCAAAGGCCCCTGGCCTGTCCCCACCACAGCATGCCTGCCCCAAAGCCCGGAGCCGCCTGCAGAGAGGAGGCCACTCTGCCTTCCCCTGCCCTGCGGACATCCAACACCCACCTCCAGCTGGCAGGGCTGGGGCTGGCGACCCTGGGGGCAGCAGCAGGAACCGCTCCCACCCTGCTGCTGGGGCTGGCCCTGGGGCTGAGCCCTCGGGCCCAGGGCTGGGGACTGGGCCGTGGCGGGGCCCGTGGGCGGTGAGGCCTCCAGGCCCCTGCCCCAGGCCCATCCCCACTGGCACATACCTGCTCCTGCAGCTCCCCTGGCCCTGTGGCCTGGCCCTGGCCCTGGCCCTGTGGCCTGGCCCTGCTCCCCCCGGGCCCCGGCTGCCCCCGGCCCGGCTCCCGCCCCTTTCTCCTCAGGCCCCTGGGCCTCGGCCCCCTCCGGCCCCGCCCCACCCGGCTCTGACTGACAGCCCGCCTCCGGCTCCGCCGATTGGCTCCGCCGTGGCCAATGGCGCGGCTGGGGGGGCTGGGCCTGCGCAGGGCGGGAGGGGAGGGAAGGGCGAGGGGCAGGGCCGGGGGCAGGGCCAGGGGGGAGCTGCCCGGGCTTTGCTGGGCACCGGCACGGCTTTCCCAAAGGGTGGCTCTGGCTGTGCTCCAGCCACCGCCCTGGGCAGGAGGAGCTGCGTGCCGGGAGCCGCTGGCAGCGGCCAGGCTGAGCCCGGCACCCAGGGCCTCCCTCAGGCCTCGCTGCCCCCGGGCGCTGAGGAGGAGAGACGCCCTGTGCTGGCGCGGCCCAGGGCGTCCTCCTGCGGCCAGAAGGGAGGACAGAGCCCTGTCCCTCTCCCCACGGGGGCTGACCGCTGTCCTTGGCTTCTGTCCCCGGGGGTCCCCGGTGCTGGCAGGCCCCGCGGGGCCTCGGGGCCAAGCAAATGCCGGGGCGCCAGGGGCTGCTGGGGCCCAGGGCGGCTTTGGGCCTCTCCGAAGCCGAGGCACGGCCGCCCCTTTGCTTCTGCAGGTGCAGTTGTTTGCTACCCCCTGGGAGTCTGGGAGGCCTTCGGGGAAACGAGGAGGTCCCAGCACGCACGCAGGGAGGAGGACAGTGAAAAGGAGCCCTGTCAGGGTTTTTCTGCTGTTTCCCATCTGAACGCAGACACCTGCGGGCATCAAAGAGCGAGGGGGGCTGCGCTGGTCTTCGCGATAACTGCGCTCCTTTCTTTTTCAGTTGTGTGCCCACCCTTTTCCTTTTCTCCACCTTTTCTTTCTTCCCCTTTCCCCCCCCCGTTGCATTCTCTGTTAAAGGTAATTAGGATTTGGCTTTCTGGACACATCCTCAAGTAAGTAGATATGGGAAGTATAGGCTGGTCTGTGTGTCCAGAGCTGTAGGCTACAGACTAGATAGATACGGGCTACGGGTAGAATTACTATTTGCTCATTCTAATTTCTTTTCCATATCCTACACTAGGTAAGCGTGGGGAGAGCAGTGTAGTCCTCCTGCTGAGAAGCTGGGCTCAGTGTAGAATGACAAGAAGCCCACCCTGAGTGATACGGTGGGAGGAAAGACAGAAAAGGAGCACGGGCAAGAGAGCCGTTAAGGTAGCGGCTGAAAGCCATTCACTCCTGGGCAGAAAGTGGGAAAGTGTGGGCTGGAGAGCCAGAGGGCTCTGCTGCTAACGCTGTCAACAGGAAAGCAGCAGGTCCTCTTCAGAGGAGGTGACGCGCATTTGAGCCTTTCCAAAGGGCTCATTTGAGCCTTTTCAAAGGGTAATGGCTGTGAACTGGGGCGCTGTGACAGTGATGGTAAGGTCGTCAGCCTGCAGCTCTGCGGCAGTTAAAACTCCCACTGAAACAGTTTTGTCCTGGGTTCAGCTGGGATAGAGTTAGTTTTCTTCTTCGTAGCTGGTAGAGTGCTGTGTTTTGGATTTAGGAGGAGAATAATGTTGATAACACACTGATGTTTTGGTTGTTGCTGAGCAGAGTTTACACCAGTCAAGGACTTTTCAGCTTCCCACGCTCTGCCCGGTGCACAAGAAGCTGGGAGAGGGCACAGCCAGGACAGCTGACCCAGACTGGCCAAAGGGCTATGCCATACCATATGACATCATGCCCAGTATATAAAGGTGAGGGAAGAAGAGGGAAGGGGGGGACGTTCAGAGTGATGGCGTTTGTCTTCCCAAGTAACCGTTGCGTGTGATGGAGCCCTCCTTTCCTGGGGATGGCAGAACACCTGCCTGCCCATGGGAAGCAGTGAATGAATTCCTTGCTTTGCTTGTGTGTGTGGCTTTTGCTTTACCTATCAAACTGTCTTTATCTCAACCCATGAGTTTTCTCACTTTTACTCTTCCCATTCTCTCCACCGGGGGGGGGGGGGGGGGGCAGAGTGAGCGAGCGGCTGTGTGGGGCTTAGTTGCTGGCTGGGGTTAAACCATGACAAAGGGCAACGAAGCTGGGGAAGGGTCTGGGGCACAAGTCTTATGAGGAGCGGCTGAGGGAGCTGGGGTTATTTAGCCTGGAGAAGAGGGGGCTGAGGGGAGACCTTATTGCTCTCTACAACTACCTGAAAGGAGGTTGCAGCCAGGTGGGGGTCAGGCTCTTCTCCCAGGAAACAAGTGATAGGACAAGAGGAATTGGGCTCAAGTTGTGCCAGGGGAGATTTAGGTTAGATATTAGGAAAAATTTCTTCACGGAGAGTGGTTAGGCATTGGAACAGGCTGCCCAGGGAAGTGGTGCAATCACAGTCCCTGAAAGTATTCAAAACCATGTGGATGTGGTGCTTAGGGACATGGTTTAGAGGTGGACCAGGATGTTAGGTTAACAGTTGGACTTGGTGACCTCACAGGTCGTTTCCAACATTAATGATTCTGTGATTCTATAACGTCCCTCTCCCCAGGCATGGTTCCCTCCTGGGGTTTCATTGTCCCTGTGGCACACGGTGGTGCCTGCACAGCTCTGGGTACCCCTGACAGCGCTGGCCTGGGCGCCCCGCAGTGCTCTGGCTCTGAGAGCCCCCAGAAGCTTCCCCCTGCAGCTCTGCTCCCCTGGGTGCCCACCACTCCTCCTCCTCCTCCTCCTCCTCCTCCTCCACTTCCCTAGTCCCACACCTCCTCTCCCCCTGGGGAAAATCCCCTCCTCAGCAGGGATGTGCAGCCACAGCAGGGCACACTGCCAGGGACCAGGAGGTGCACGGGCCACAAAGAGGAGGGCTGCAGCCGAGCAGGTGCAGCAAAGCCTTGCGAGAGGGCTGCCCTTGGAGCAGGACTGAAGCTCCAGCCCTCTTGCCTGCAGCGGCCTTTCCCCGCCCCACCAAAGCTCACCCACTGCCGAGAGCAGATTTCACAGCCACCAAGGAAAGACCCAGAGTGTCAGACCCAGTTGTTTGCGGACAGGGCTTTACTGAAGAGAAGGAAGCGTTGGTGTTAACAGCCTGGCTGGCCGGCACTGGCCCTCGGCATGCTGGAGGAGGCTCTTGCTGGACATCTCTCTCAGGAGCCTCTGTGTGCGAGAGGCTCTCCTGGCACTCGCCGATGCGGACTAGATCTGCTCCCCGATGCTGAGGAGTTGAATACAAAGCTCTGTAGCCTTGTATGCACACAGAGGTGCAGAGCACCACTGCAAGTCTAGTCAGGGCACATGGGGTGGGATCTGCTTCTGTCTGGAGAGAGCAGGCTCAAGGTCCCTGCAATGCAATCCCAGCCTGCCGCTCTCCATGCCACGAGGGCCGTCAGGAAAAGACCCTCTTTGCCCAGGGGCTGCGGGGAGTCGAAGGAAAGAAGGACACTGCTGGGCAGCGGCAAACACCGCGCATGTTTGGAGATCCTTACCTGAGGGACTCCTCCTCACCACCACGGCAATGGGCTCTTCTCTCTGTCTTCTCGAGGAGGCGGGTCGCTGCTCCTCGCAAAGCCCACTGGGTCCTTGGGGAAAGGCTCCTACCGCAGCAAGGACAAAGTCTCACATCTCGACCGAGACCCTCCTGCCTCTCCTCTCTCCCAGTTGTCCCCACGCACACAGTCCCATTCAACCCCACAGCCCCCTCAGTGCCGGCTGTGCTTGGGGCTGCAGAGAGGCACCGGGCATCGGGGACTGACCCCTGCCATTCCCAGGGCATGAGAAAGGAGGGGATGCTGTCCGTGCCCAGCCCCATGGCGCTGGGACTTGCTTCCCTCACCCACAGCTGGGCCACCAGCCCCCAGCTGGCCCAGGTCTGGCCTCAAGCTGGCTCACACTCACCTTTTCAGAGGTGAGGGCTCCAAAAGGCGAAGACTCAGCTTGTCCTCTGGGCTCTCCTCATCCTCCACGGAAGGCTCTTTTCTGCCCTCTCCCCACCACTCTGGAGTGCTGCGAATGCAGGAGCCCTGCACAGAGAGAGAGGGCTGAGCACAGGAGGTGGCGCTGGGCAGCAGGGAAGGCACCTCCAGCTGGTACGGCCCCACACAGGACAGTCAGCCCCCATGCTCCTAGGGCTTAGGGACCTTCCCACCTTGGCTCCCCGGCAGGAGAGGAATGCCCTTTTCCTAAGTGTTTTTCACCGCCTGCAGTACCTGGGCCTGCCATTGCTCTCGCTCTTCTTTCCAGGCCTTCGGGGCTGCCACTTTTGCCTTCGCCTTCTGCTGGCACTTCTTGCGCAAGGAGTCCCACAGCTTGCCTCCTTCCTCCTCCGTGCACACGTGGGGCTGTGCCTGCAGGGCCATGGCAATGCAGCAGCAGGCAACGTTAGTCTCCCTGGCAGAGGGCTGGGGGGATTTTAGCTCTCCCCCTCCCTCCTGCCCCTTCTTTTCAGCCTCTCCATGAGCCCTGCTTTGCTCGCAGTTCTCACAGGCCCCACTGCAGAGCCCTTCTGCAATGAGCCCTGAGCCAAGTGACCGTGGGGCTGAAAGCAACCCAGCTGCTTGCTATCCCAGACAAGCCTGGCACTGCCGTCGTCATTGCAAACACCACTACATCAAGTCTGTGGGTGTTTCTGGAGATGACACAAGTGAAGGCTGCCTCTCGAGAAAGCCTCGGGAGAAGTGCTTCAGCCTTCAGCTAAGCACACGCTAAGGGGTCTTGTAAGACGTCACACGCGTATAACTATGCTTTTCTACAGGTGGATACGACACAGTCCCTCCAGGAGCCCATGCCACGTACCGGTCCTGCCCTCCTCTTCCCTGGCCTAGCAGGGGGTACGGGTTGAGGTCCAGCTTCCTGCAGTTGGTGGCTGCTGCCTGCCTCTTTCCCCGACCGATGCCACTGCAGCACTGCCAGCTCACTGCAGACACACAGCGGGAGGAGGTGGTGTGAGCACAGGGAGACCGCTCTGCAGCGGGGGCTCCCAAGCTGGGTGCCTGCCGCGGCTGCAGAAGGTGGCTCTGCCGAGAGGCCGGTGCCAGGAAAGCGCCTCTCTCCCCTAGTGCTGTGGGGAGCGGGAGGAAGGGCACTGCGGGAGAGGAAGCACTGCCTGTGTCCGGAGAGATTTACCACTGGAGCTTGTCCTGCAGATCCAGCTGGTTGTCCCTCTGCCCCCTGCGCTTGCGGGCAACCTGCCCCAGGATGCACGTCACCACCTCCCGCAGGGCCTGGTGTGTCCGTGGGGAAAGGCTCCTGCACCAGCAAGGACAAAGTCTCTCTGACCCTGCAGCTGTGACCCTCCTGCCTCTTCCCACCCCCAGCCCCACACATACGTGGCCCCATTTGGCCCCACAGCCCCTTCGGGGCAGGATGAGTTTCAAGCACCTGCGTTGGTCCCTGCCATTGCTTTCTAACCCAGCTCATGCCCACGGCTGGAGAAATCCCCGGGCGCTCTATGCAGCCCCAGGGCTCAGGGCTTGGCTTCCTTGACCCACCACCTGTGCCACACCACCACCCCACTGCCCCAGGCCTTGGCTGGAGCTGGCGCACTCTTACCGCTTAAGGGGGACAGTGTCTTCCTCTTTTTCAGCCCCAGCCTCTTCTCTGGCTTCTTCCCACTCCTCCATCATCATCTCCAGGGTGTCAGGGCTGGACTCCCCTATGTCCGTGCTAGTCGGGACGCTGACTGATGATTGCACAGAGGAACTGGATTCCTGCACAGGAAGAGACTCTCGTACAACAGCCCTGCACCCAGAGGGTGCTGCTTCCCAGCATGCACACCCCCAAACCACTTCTGGCACAAACCCTAGTGGGACAGGGAAAACCAGGAGAAGGACCTCAGCACACCCTTGAGTGGCACCAGGGTTTCACAACAACTCCCTGTCACCCCTCTTGCTCAGGAAAGGCAGCAGTCACCTGCCCAGATCGGCTGCAGCAACGCTGCTATGAGGGCTTGGGTGCTAGAGGCACCTTGCAATCTCAGCCCCCCTGGAGGAGAAACTGCTCTTTTTCTGCAGGAATTCAGAGTACCTGGCTCCTCTGCGACTCTCGTCTCTTGGCTTTCGCTCCGGGTGTCCCCTTTTCTCTCTTAGCCTTCCCTTTGATTGCTGGCGGGGTATGCCGTTTCCTCTGTTTCTCTTCCACCAGCTCTGGTTTACTCTTTTTGTGTTCATCCAAGTATTTCTGGATGTGTTCTGGAAGCTTCTCCTTCCTATTGGAGTGTTTATTCTGGAGGGCGACCAAAATGCAACAGCAGGCAGCATTAGTCTGCCCTGCAGAGGGCTGAGCTGGTTTCATTCCTACCCTCCCTTCTGCCCCTTCTCCTCTGCCTTTCTCTCCACGCTGCTTTGCTCCCAGGTTCCTGCAGGCTCCAACAAAGAGCCCGCCTGTAAAGACCAGGCAGCTAAGCGACCGCCAGGCTAAAAACCACCTGGCAGCTGGCTATCCCCGACAAGCCTTGCAGTCACGTTGCCGACAGAAAACATCCACAAGTAAGGTCTTTGGGTGTGTTTCATGAGGCCAATGGAAGTGAAAAGGCTATTCTCAAAGGGCAGAGTAACCCGCCTCTCTTCAAGGAAGCACCAAAGCAACTAGGCATTGGCCCCGTGAACACACAGCGACGAATCTTGTGAGAATCGGCGTGCATGGAGCAACGCTTCTCTACAGTCCGCTACAACACGCTCACTGCAGCAGCCCGTGTCAGGTACCTTTTCACTCCTCTCAATAGTTCTGGCAATGAAGTCTACTTCAACCAGAGGAATTAGTTTCTCTTTCTCCTCCTTTGCCTTCAAGGAGCTCCCCTGGATGGCCGGTAGCTGCCTGCAAAGACACAACAGGGTGCGTTGGCAGGAGGGCAGGAGGAGCTGGTTCTGCATCTTGTGCTTCCAAGTGGCGCCCCTGCTTCTGCAGCAGAATGCGCTCTGCTTGCCTCCTTCTGATCAAGTGCCCAGAGACAGAGAAGACCCCAAGCTGTCAGACTTGGATGTGCCCAACAGCCCCACTAAAACTCAGCATGCCCCAGTCTAGGCCCTCTCTTGCTGCAGCAACGAGAGGAACAGGGTCCTATGCCCGGAGATACCGCTACGCCCTCCGGGTCAGTGCACTGAAGTCTGCTCAGTGGTCTGAAATACAGAGTGCTCACGGGCTCTACGAGCAGGTTGGGTGCTGGGGACGTAGTGTCAAAAGGAGGAGGACACGACCCTATGCGAAAAGCAGGCCTGCCACTGAGCTCTCTTTGGCCCTTCTCTTTTGCAGGCCATAAGGCAGGCTTTAGCATAGAAGAGGCTTCGGGTTAATCAGAGGAATCCTCTGCAGTAACTAACTGCAGAACTCTGTCCTCAGCAAACAGAAAGGTCGGGGTTGTTTCAAGCTGAAGGGAAAGCCAAAAAGACCTTCCTCTCCTGGAATGAGCATTTCCAGTTACTCACTCAGCGCATCTGCACAGCAGGAGCAAAGAAAGAAATGACGCTGCCAGCAGAGTCTCCCAAGAAGCTATGGGACGCTTGCCGTCCACCAAGAAACCATTGGTTAGTGGGCCGTGGATAACCACACTTTGAGTTCGTCTAGCCTCTGTGTCCAGGAGAAACATCTCGCTCCCACAGAGACGAGAGCACGCAGTCATCTTTGCATCATTGCACATTTATGCACGTGTCTCACCTAGCACGAGGCTCACTCCCCTCAGCTTTCTCACTCTCCTCTGGCTTTACAGTCATGGCAGGTAACCGCTTTGGAGAAAGCCTTGCTCGGCGAAGGAGACGCTTCTTGGCAAGATCCTCTAGAAAGAGGAAATGAGATGATTCCTTAGAACAGCATCTCGGTGTTGTTCTGGCAACTGCGTGCCTATTGTGTCCCAGTTCCAACATGAGTGACGGGCAGGTCTGCTCAAGCCTGTGCTAACCCTGATCAAAGTGGTCCTTTTCATCCCTTTGGATGAAAGCCATGTTTCCTGGGAGGTCTTAGGCCTCTTCCAACACTGGTTTTTTGTCCAGCTCCTCATGCCTACAGTGCACCATTATTCCCTGGGGAAAACTGTTTTCACGGCTTTCTCTCATTTGTGTGCTGAAATGAGAGATGCTGGTGGTCTCCAAGAGTCATTCTGGGGAGGGCAATCATTTAGCACAAGAGCAGCCGGCTTTTGGGTTTCTGCATTGGTCCCAGGCACACAGTTTTGCTGCTGGGGAAGGTTCACACCAAAGGCATTGCTTCGGAAACATCTGAGAATACGATGGAAAGCAGAAGCAGCAGTGTTAGAGCTTTGCACTGTTTGGAGCACGGGCTGAGGAGTGGAGGCCACTGGGAAGGTGTCCTTCAGCAGTCCCAGCGGCCGTTTGTGGTGCAGGGCTGTCCTGAGACCTTGTTCCACAATGGCTCACTGCAGCTTTACCATAATGGGTACAGCGAGTCACAGGAGGTGCCTCTCCCTCTTCCAGGCATCCTGGGGTAATCTCAGCTCTAATCCCCTCCAGACACGGAGCAAGGAAAACCTACAGCCCCTGCCAGCAACCCGCTGGTCCCTTACCTTTCTTTCCAGTGCCGTTGCCTTTTCCCCAGCCCCGCTCTGGGGCAGCCTTCCTATGTCCTGTCAGGTCTGCCTTCACTGTTGCCATTTTAGGCACGGTCTCAAGCTTGTACCTGGAAAGAGGAAGAAGGCACCAGGCTGAAGAAAGGACACCGCATTGTTTCCCAAGGCAGCCCATCCCGGAGGACCGGAGTAGGAACTCCAGTGCCTGGAGGGGCAGGCCAGGCCCCATCAGCCTGTGCCAGTGGCCTTCCGTCCCTCCCGTCAGAATGGTCGTCCTCCCACAAAACGCCCTTGCTGCTTCTGGGGAAAATGAGTCCTCTCTCACTCATAGTGCCCGTGGAGAGCAGACTAATCTCTAGTGCTCTGATGATCCAGCACCCTTTGGAATTCTGAGCTTGTTCTCTAAGTTTCTTGCCGCGCCTCGCAGATTAATGCCTTTGCAGCTCTAAGGAGTCCCCTCCCTCCCCTCAGTCGTCCATGGCACTGCACAGCAATGTTGGCACGAGACAGAGCTCTGCAGAACCCGGCCAGATGCAAGCTCCTGCTTGGACAAGAAACCACCCCGCTACCCCTTGGCCCCAAGCAGAAGGCAGTCTCACGCACAGGAAAGAAAACGAGCAGGAGAAACCTGGTGGAAAACGTTGCCTAACTGCCTCTCTAGGTCCACAGTAGGACAGACGCATAAAGCAGTGTCGCTCTCCCATGTTCCTCCAAAGGAAGTCAAACCGAACAGGAGCAAGCAGGGAGTTCCCTGCCAACAAGGCCTCCGAAACACTCAGTCCTCAGTGCCATCCCGAGTACGGTTCTCAGCGCCTGGCAAGGGAGCCCTCCCAAGCGTGGGCTGAGAAGCTGCTCGCTTGCTCAGCCAAGGGGCTGCAGGAGCAAACGTACCCTGGTAGGACGATAACACATCCAGAAGAGGTCTGGGCAGCAGCAGTGTCATGGCGTGAGATGACCGAGTCCCTCATCTCTGGCATCTGCAACGAGGACAGAGACAGATGACGGGAGATGGGGACGCTGGGAAGGGCTGGCTGCTCAGTCCACCTTAGACCAACGCAAGCAAAGAGCCAGAGCAGCCAAAGGGCTCTGGCCTCAGCAAGCCTTGCTCTGCCTGTGCCTCTGTTCCCTGCCCCGAGAGCGGGGCAAGCAGCGCTCCCCACCATCAGCGCTGGCCTTCGGTCACAAAGCGAGGCCCCTCTGCGGGTACCTCTTGCAAAGCCAGACCGTTGCACGCAAGGGAAGTGCTCTACAGAGAGCCTGCTGCACTGTAGGCCACGAGGAGCCCAGGTGGCTGAACGAGGCATGGCAGACCAGCAGAAAGCAGCCCCCCAGCCCCAGAACGCATGGCAGAAGAACCAGGAGTGGCGCTGCAAAAATGAAAATCCTACCTCGAGAACAGCTTGCAATGCCTTGTCAGTCCCATTCAGCCTTTGCAAAAAGTCAGTGTAAAAACTCATTTTTACGTCTCTTCCCTGGGTGATCAGCATGCCCATGTCCCTCCAAACGAGAGCAACGTTCTTCCTGTTCTCTAGGCAGACACGGAAAAGACGCATGGTCCTTTCCATGCAAAGCTGCACCGTGCTCTCAGAGACAGCGTTGTCGGAGGCTATGCGAGCATAGGGCAGCTGCTCAAAATGTTGATGACCTGAAAAGTAAGAGGAACACGTGAACTTGCAGAGCTGCTAAGCAGGCTACAACCAAAGGTCTGCAGCTTCCAGGCCCTCAGGCAATATATTGCTACTGAGTTGTCTAGCTGGTACAGCACCTCTGAGGAGAAGCTCGGGTCGTCCCTTCCTGTTACAAGGGGAAAGTGAGGCGCGGAGTGGACGGCTATGCTTTCTCTGATACAGAAAGGTAAAGAAAGCGCCCAAGAGGCGCTTGGCAGGAAGAAGAGCCATGGCTGCAGGACAAGGTGGGAGATAGGCGCCAGGTCCCACAGTAAGCTGGAGGGTGCCAGGCCATTGGAGCCATGCCCACCCTCGGGGCCCTCTTTGTCATTAGAGATAAACGCACTGCAAACACAGACCCAAGCTCTTGGTGCCCCCCAGGGTCCTACGGCAGCTGCTGCGATGGCAGCAGCAACTACAAAGCACAGGCATCGTGGTCACTGGGGTTTGGAACGAACCGTCTTTCCCCGCTGGGTTTCCCCCGCTTTTCCCCCTTGCAAAGAGGCTGTGAGAGCCGGGAAGAGCCCTGGCCTTTGCCTGCACGAGGTCTAGTGCAGCAGAAAGAGGGAGCGAGACTTGAAACACCGGGTAACGAGAAGACACAGCACCAAGAAAACTGGAAGGAAACCTGTTGTTAAAGCAGGTCAAAGGGAGTGTGCTGTTAGGCTGGATTGTCCTCTGGTGATTATTTAAAATGAGTAGGTAGGCAGGGTCCTTTTTTTCCGAGCAGGCTGGTTTTGTCGCGCTGAAGCTGTTCTCAGGACTGCGGCGGGAGTTTGGTACTCCGCTCAGTCACCTCTGGACACCAGAGCACACCTCCCCACTCTGCTCAAGGGCAAGCGCCGCTTTCCATCTGTCTGCTTACCAGGAACGTCTATGTAACCATATCGGAGGTCATGATCCTGCGCAATAGCCTTTGCAAGATGAAACACGGGTCTCTCCACAACCACCAGATCCTGCTCCGTGCTGGCTACTTGCTCTCTGACAACTGCAAAAGTCCCAAGTCCAGGAATGCGGACAGCCTGAAACAGAGGAGATGGAGGATCAGAAGAAGTCTTGGAGGAACAGACGAATGACTTGTCAGAGAACGGTGATGGTGCTTAGTGCCCTGCCCAGGCCCCGCCTCCTACAAAGGAGCAAGATGGGCTCCTTGGAAACCTTGGGAGAAGACAAACAGGGTCCGCACTTTTGCCTCTCACTCCCCTTCACCCATGAAGAAACAGACAGGTCAGGAAAAGCTGACAAACATCGTTTGGCTCATTAAGATAAAAGGCAAGGCGGGGGGCACGGTCCCACACTTGGAATAAACCCTCAAGTGTCCCAAGTTTTGTCATGCAGATCTGACTGTGGGGACTCCAGAAGCCCCAGAAAAAGTCCAGCCCTTTTTCTGACACTAGGCCTGGACCTTATGGTACATCTGAAGGCACAGAGGAGCTGGTCCGTTGCACACCTGTGCATTGCAGTGTCATGCTTTCAAAGGAGGGCAAGAACAATGGCACTCCATGGCAAAGGGCTGTCAGGACTTCATCAGCCTTCATCAGGATGTGAGGGGAGGAGAAGGAGGGAAGTCCCACCTGGTGGAGAGCCAGCTGTTGGCTGAGGTACCATGATGCGCTGGCCCAAATGTTCGCCAACTCTGGAAAAACAAGGGAAAGACATGTCATGCTCTGAGGTGGCAACCTCAAAACCAGTCAGCCCGCTCCTGCCCAAGGACCGACGCATTTCTAACACAAGCATTTCAGATGGTCTCTCTAGAGCCCGGCAAGAACCAAAGGACACCTCAGCCTGCCTGCAAGAGGTGCAGCTCTCCGGGATGTGACCCACTCCCACGCGAAACTGGCAGTGGATTGCCACGCCAGCGAGGGCACGGTGCTGTGCTCCACGAAAAGTGCAGAGGCTCAGGGCAGGCCCTGATGGCTCCCCAGCAGGGGCCAGTCTCCCTGTGTCGCAGCTCCAAACGCACTGACTCCGCACGGCCCATGAGCACCTTCAGCTCTTCCATTCAGACCTGAGCTCAGGCTGGGCAATGCCCACCGCCGGGCAAGGAGCAGCCCTTCGGGGCCAGAGACTTCTGCCTGGGGTGCCCCAGGAAGGCAGGGGCAACGTCGGAAGAGAACCAGGAGCCCTGGCTCCCAAATCAGCCCCTCAGCCCTTAGGGATGGTCAAGCAGGTCCCGCCTTGCAGTCAGCAGTCCTGAGCAGCCACCCCCACAGCCCTCAGCGTTTCCACGCCTGTTTTCAGAGATGGCCTTGACCCGACAACACCCATGAAATTGGGTCTGAAGGCCTTACCAGAACTCCTGAGCTTCTCAGTTGTTGGAAACAAGCCAGGCTGCAAGAAGAGGTCCTTTGCCATCTTAGTTCCGCCCTTGCTCCAGGTCAACTAGTGCAGCAGATGGCTGGCCGATGGCTCTCTTGCTTCCTGCAAAAAGCCTCCTCCTCCTCTCTGCTCTCCTCCTCCTCCTACGCCCTTCACCACTCCCAGTGCTGTTGTGCCGCCTGCCTCTGCCTTCTCCTCCTCACTGCAGAGCAGCTCCTCCGGAGCAGAGCGGTGGCAAGAGCAGCCCCCAGCGCCTGGAGTCCCCTCGGCCTCGCCGGGGTGTGTGGGGAGGATGCTGGTGACGATGGGGAAAGGGGGGCTGTCACCACTGTGATGCGGGGCTGTCCCACTGTGACCCCAGACCGTGTCACAGAGGGGCTGCACACCCCCGTCCCCCCGCCCCACCCGCCCAGGCCCTGCCAGGGGGGCTCCGCAGTGGGCAGGGGCTTCAGGGATCTGCCCTCACCCACCTCACTCTCTCCTGACCAGGAGGGGTTTCCCAGGCTGGGGCTCACCCCTGCCATGTCCCCACATGGCCACACCGGGCTGTAAGTGCTTAGGGGCTTCCTTCTACCCTTCCCTGCTTCTTCCTGCCTCTCCTGCCCAACGTGTCTGCAGCGGGGAGCGGTGGGCTCCCCTGACTGCTGGAGCTTTGGCAGGCGATGGCTGCTCACACCTCTGTTGGAGCTGGCTGGAACCGTCTCTGACCCCGGCAGCACCTCACCCGCTCCCACATGGGTCCCGCTGCAGCTCCCACTGCTCACTCCTTGTTATCCACGCCCCACACAGAGCACCCTTGACCCCGCCAAACACATTTTTAAGTACCATTTGGACATGCATCCATTACAAATGCTGCTTTTAGCATCCTCACAGTGGAAACGAACTGCACCCCTCTGCCCTCAGAGCAGACCACAGGCGTTACTCCTGATAGTGAGGGACGTCTATTGCTGAAATCCTCCCCTGCAAACCCGGCTGGGGGCTCCATGGCGTCACAGCCCTGAAGTTCATCAGCCCCCTTGACACTTTTCTCCAGTGCTGGCCCTACCATTGCACTGCCAGCGTTATCCATGAGGCTGATCTCCCCTCTGTTTCCCAGCATATTCTTCTCCAGCGTAGGTCACTCCTTGGCTGTCCGGGCATCCCACCACCTCATCAGGCATTGCCAGAGGGGCATTGCCTGTGTGTTACAGCCTCCAGGGATGGCCAGGAGCTGTCACAAACCTAGGCGCTAAGGGACAACCTGTCTGTGCCCAATTTACTTAAAAAAGAATGACAGCTCTTTGTTTTTAGATCCGTTCTCCTGGTGAGACTGCACCACTGCCAAGAATATAGTCAGCAAGGTTTGTAAGGAGAAGGAATACATTAGACTGGGAGAGCTTGTGGGTCTGGGACTTTAGCCTTTTTTTTTCCTAGCCATATCAGTCCACCTAATAAAACCTGGCTTCTTCTTTGTAGTAGTATTATTATTGTTGTTGCTGTTGTTGTTGCTGTTGTTGTTATTATTATTACTGCAACCAAGTTCAAAGCTAGAAACATAAAAGCGCATCTGGCTGTACAACACTTTGTAGTGCAACACGTAACCTTGAGGGCACTTGGTCTCTCCCAGAAAAACCACAGCCCTGAGCTGGGAGCCCTGCCTTCCTCTGTGGTGCATGAGAAGAATCAGATACCCAGGATGATACCGACGCGTGCAGAGCAGGAATCAGCCACAGCAAACAGTGAAAAACAAGTTGGTCTGCTCTTGTCTTGGCCTTAAACAATTTATCCTGGGTTTCACAAGTCTGAGCCTTCCTCTTCAATCTCTCTCCAAGTCTCCACTTTATGAGGAGACTGTTATATAAAGTGCGTGTAGGAGACACATAAAGTAACCTTCTTTTATCTAGTATCTCAGTATTTTAAATTCTCACCAAGATAACCAAAAACCAGAACCATTTTCTTCCTCTGCCTGAGAGGCGGTAAATCTGTACCTCTCATCTCTTGCAAACACTCTAACAATCAGATCAATTCAGAAGGGAAGACCCATACTGCCTCTCCTTGAAAAGGCTTCAATTTGCAGGAACAAATCTGTCCCCATAGAAGGGATGCCAAATTGGCGTTAGAAAGGTTTTGGGCCGGTTGGCGGTAGCACAAGCATCTGCCAAGGGAGCTGCCTCCAACCAGGAGCGCTCCCCACCGGCTGCTCTGCCAACAACGCCCCGGCGCGTGCTCCCACCAGGAGGCAGAAACAGCTCCGTGTCTGGAAATCCCCACACACGGGTATTGCTTTGAGCTTTGATGCCAGCAGCATCTCTCCTCTCCTTTCAGGGCAGCATTACAATACCAGGAGAGGGTGCCATCCAGCCAGAAACGCAGGATGCATTGACAAGACAGCACTAAGCATACGCATTGAAATTAACCCCCAAAACAAGGCCATGTTTATAAGCACAACGCTGTGGCGTCCAGAATTACTAGGTAGTGCCTGAAAGCACTGCAGCAACTCCTGCAGCAATCTGCCCAAAGTCTACATGCAGAGCCACATAAATTCAGGGTTTGTTGCTTGCAAATGCTTCATGGGTACCAGGATGCTGCTGTACTGTCTTTCTGAGACTCCCTGTAACTCATCCGCCTACTTTATTTCTTGAGAACCAACATCAGAAAGACATGGCAAAACCACAAGCTGATGACATCTACTAATTGTGGTGGAGAGGCGTATCTTTAAGGCGGCTGGAAAACAGGAGCAGGCAAACAATGCCAATGTAGCTGAGAGAGAACTGGACCGCGTGAATACCTAAATGACAGCATTAATCCTCTAGGCAGGATTGCATTTGAATATCTGTCGTTTTAGTCAGTACACCCAATTCCCGGTCCTCCATAAATCTCAGCAATACAGAATACAGAGTTAAAACTGGGAGCACAGAGACCAGCTTAGGGTAAAAACAGACTTTGAAAGTGTCCAGATGATGTGTCCAGAAAGCCAAATCCTCATTACCTTTAACAGAGAGTGCAGCTGGGGGGGAAAGGGGAAGGAAGAAAAGGTGGAGAAAAGGAAAAGGGTGGGCACACAACTGAAAAAGAAAGGAGCGCAGTTATCGCGAAGACCAGCGCAGCCCCCCTCGCTCTTTGATGCCCGCAGGTGTCTGCGTTCAGATGGGAACCAGCAGAAAAACCCTGACAGGGCTCCTTTTCACTGTCCTCCTCCCTGCGTGCGTGCTGGGACCTCCTCGTTTCCCCGAAGGCCTCCCAGACTCCCAGGGGGTAGCAAACAACTGCACCTGCAGAAGCAAAGGGGCGGCCGTGCCTCGGCTTCGGAGAGGCCCAAAGCCGCCCTGGGCCCCAGCAGCCCCTGGCGCCCCGGCATTTGCTTGGCCCCGAGGCCCCGCGGGGCCTGCCAGCACCGGGGACCCCCGGGGACAGAAGCCAAGGACAGCGGTCAGCCCCCGTGGGGAGAGGGACAGGGCTCTGTCCTCCCTTCTGGCCGCAGGAGGACGCCCTGGGCCGCGCCAGCACAGGGCGTCTCTCCTCCTCAGCGCCCGGGGGCAGCGAGGCCTGAGGGAGGCCCTGGGTGCCGGGCTCAGCCTGGCCGCTGCCAGCGGCTCCCGGCACGCAGCTCCTCCTGCCCAGGGCGGTGGCTGGAGCACAGCCAGAGCCACCCTTTGGGAAAGCCGTGCCGGTGCCCAGCAAAGCCCGGGCAGCTCCCCCCCGGCCCTGCCCCCGGCCCTGCCCCTCGCCCTTCCCTCCCCTCCCGCCCTGCGCAGGCCCAGCCCCCCCAGCCGCGCCATTGGCCACGGCGGAGCCAATCGGCGGAGCCGGAGGCGGGCTGTCAGTCAGAGCCGGGTGGGGCGGGGCCGGACGGGGCCGAGGCCCAGGGGCCTGAGGAGAAAGGGGCGGGAGCCGGGCCGGGGGCAGCCGGGGCCCGGGGGGAGCAGGGCCAGGCCAGGGCCAGGCCCAGGGCCAGGCCACAGGGCCAGGGGAGCTGCAGGAGCAGGTATGTGCCAGTGGGGATGGGCCTGGGGCAGGGGCCTGGAGGCCTCACCGCCCACGGGCCCCGCCACGGCCCAGTCCCCAGCCCTGGGCCCGAGGGCTCAGCCCCAGGGCCAGCCCCAGCAGCAGGGTGGGAGCGGTTCCTGCTGCTGCCCCCAGGGTCGCCAGCCCCAGCCCTGCCAGCTGGAGGTGGGTGTTGGATGTCCGCAGGGCAGGGGAAGGCAGAGTGGCCTCCTCTCTGCAGGCGGCTCCGGGCTTTGGGGCAGGCATGCTGTGGTGGGGACAGGCCCGGGGCCTTTGCTGTCCCCTCCTGTGGGTCTGGTGCTGATGGACAGCCCCGCCTCTGCCGACAGCCTTTGAGAAATGGGGATTTCCAGACACGGAGCTGTTTCTGCCTCCTGGTGGGAGCACGCGCCGGGGCGTTGTTGGCAGAGCAGCCGGTGGGGAGCGCTCCTGGTTGGAGGCAGCTCCCTTGGCAGATGCTTGGGCAACCGCCAACCGGCCCAAAAACTTTCTAACGCCAAATTGGCATTCAGAAAGCAGGCCTTCTTTATTGCAGCGCTGGGTGCACGGGGGATACCTCAGCCCAGTGTGCATGCCGTAGGTCACGCCAGCAAAGTGTTTATCACACTTAAAACGCACCTACTCCTTAATTTTCCGAGGAAAGTCACTGATATTGCAATTATTTCCCAGAAATCATTACCATATTTCCCCTCCCACCGGAGCATGCGCTGTTTGATTCTGGGGCTTCTTTCGGGGGCCCTTGGTGGTCGTTCTCCTCAAATTCCAGCTGTCCGCTTGTTGACCTCGTTGTTTTTTTCCACCTCAGCATGCTGATTTGGCTGTTTCCTTTTGTTAAGAAGACAGCTGACACTCGCCAGTGTTCAGGGAGTTTCTTGGTTTCTGTTCAGACTGCCCATGATCTTTGTGCTGAGCTCACTCTTTGATTCAGAGATTCCTTCTTACCTTACAGGCCTCTCCTCTGTCCTTGCTTTCTGCGGGCATGCTGATTCACTTCCTTCCTAGCTCTACTCTGTCCTTGGTAGCTGTCAGTTGTTGGTGACCAGCTTCTTCTAAGCAGGCCTTGATGATGAACGTTTTGAAGCAGGCCTTGGTAATGAACTCCTTTTCTGAATCCCACAGGTAACGCTTGTGCCCCTCTCTGGGCCCCAAGGTGGGATACCTGCCTGTCCCCCCACCCAAGCTGTGCTGCGGGCTTCTGGGAAACGGGGGTACCGAGGGCGGATGGTTTTACCACAGCCGGGAAGGTCCGGTAACCTGTCAGGGACTTTTTTTTCCTGGTGCTTGCAGTAGCAGGTTATTTGTTTTTGTCAATGTATTTTTTCTGAGGAAACTTCACCCAGGAAAGCGCAGCGTTTAGCTCTGGTTGCTCTCTGTGTGGCCTGTGCCTGTCCTCAGCCAGGCACACAGCAGCTTTCAGAGGAGGAATGGGACTATTCCAGGGTGAGGTGAGCAGTGGGGATCCCAGGCCTGTTGTGTGTAAGGCAATCAGGGGAAAATGTGCGGTTAGAGCTGCCTGTGTTGCTTCCCCCTTGGATTGCAGTGCTCCCCTCTAGTTCTCTGTAATCCTCGCTTCTACGAGTCGGCTGCATCGGGTTTAAATTTCTGTAAGTTGCTGGTACACTTTGCAGGTGTTTCGACTTGGTTCTTCCCAGGTTTGAAAATTCCGTGTGCAGGTCTCTCTACTTTCTTCTCCCCTCTGTCCCACAGAACCGTATGTGCCTGCAGGGGCTGCAGAGTCTGTGTTTGCTCCCCGTGGTGAGGAAAGTACGGGCATGAAAAAGAAAGAGATAGCGATTCTGAAAAGACCCCTTTCTTTGTGCTCCTTTTCACATTCAGTTGCCTGTTGTGGGTTCTTAAATGATGCGAGTTACTCTGAGTCTTAGCAATCCCTTGTTTGCACGCCTGTGCTCAGGAGGTGCCTCAGAAACTCTGTTTGGGCGTGGCTTCTGTCGGACAAGTAACCGTAGCCCTTTCTGGAAAAATAGCTCCTGGGTGAGTTAGTTCCTCAGCCATAACGGCAGGGTTTCTGTTGGCATCTGCCAGAACTCAGGAGCAAACCCTGCTGACGGAAACCGTCAGGAGAAAAGGAAGGCTGGAGAGATGAGAACAGATCCGTAGAGCTGCGCTGCTTTCCCCCGATGGTGTCACACCTCCTGGCACGGCGACTGGGTAAGGGTGCTCTCAGGGTGTTTTCCCAGCTTTCCCAGTGCTCACCAGCAGAGAGCCAACGGCCCTGGGGGAAGGGCAGGACCCCCTTCGTTGTGCACCCCAGGATCTTGTCACGCTGCCTAAGCTCCTGCGCCAGCAGAAGTGGCCTGCAGTCGACTTGTTGAGGGAGGCTGGTGTGGGCACGAGGAAGATGGCGGGAGCAGCCTTCCTTCAAGTCATCAAGGGGGGATGTAGGGAGCAGAACGGGAGTGACCTGCTGCCACTGCCGTATGTCCTTGCGTGCAGAGCCAGGCTGGTTCCAGTGGAGGCAATGGTGGCGGTTCAGCAAGGGGCACTTTCTCTTGTCTTACCCTCAGAGGATGACTCCCACAGTCTGGGAAAGCTGGAGGGGAAAGGGAGGGCACGGATGCAAGAGGTGGGATGTCATCTAGAGCGGGTTGTGGGAGTGAGGGTACCCGTTGCCTCGTGGTCTCCAAAGAGAGTCGCTGCTCAGCTCTGTGGCTGCCTGGATCCTGCTGCAGACACTGATCTGGCATCACGCTTCCCAGGGTCGATACTCGACCTTTCCCCCACCAGTCTCGTATCTGTATTCCCATTGCGCTGCCTTCCAGCACATATCTGTGCAGCACGGCTCCCCCTGAGCCTCACTTCCCCCAGGGCAGAGCGGTACGGAGCTGTGAGGAGCACGCTCAGGTCTACGAGGGTTCAGGAGTGCAGGTGTTAACTGCTACTCTAGTCCAAGCCAAAAGCAGCCTTCTCAAAACGCAGGGGGCTGGGAAGTTTGGCGTGTTAACAGCCGAGAGGTCTGCAGAAGGAGGAGCTGGAGAAGCCAGGGGATGTGCAATACTGCCGTCAGCCCAATGGCAGGAGGGAGGTTATTCAGTCCTTGGGGTTGGGCTGGAAATCTGCAGCCTGCGGTGTAACGTCCTGTGCTGGGATTTGGTAGTTAGCACTCATCATCCAGCTGATCAAAAGCAGACCCTTTCTGCAGGTGTTGGCGGCAGCTGGAAAAGAGAGATTGGGAAGACCTTGCTTTTGAAAACGTAAGCCAGAGCAGAAGCCTTGTCCTGTACCTGTGTTGTCTTTCACTGCAGTTTTCACATCTGAGGGAGAAGAGGCATTTGGCTGGCGGTTTGTAGGACTGCCTCTTTTGCAGATTAAACATCCCTTGTCAGCATGGAAGAGAGCTGGACATGGACAAGCAAACGCTTGGGGCAACTGCAGCGTAGGGATGGGGGCAGTCTGTCATATTTCTGTCAGGCTCAAAAGCTACAGGATGTTTCCATTGCAAGAGGCGAGTCTGTTGGGAGCTCCAGTCTCCCAAATTCCAAACCCCGTGTGTTAAAGAGTGCTGAGCCCCGTTGTTTCTTTCTGCTGCTCTCTAACGCAGTTTCTCTGGCTTTTTCTTTGGTTGGTTTTTAATGCCTGGTAGGTGTCCAAGCTCCGTTCCATCAAGGCACTTGCAAACCTGCCACTTGCCCAGCTTCTGCTGGGGGCGAAGCCAAAGGGATGAAGCCTCGTGCTCGTAGCAAGCCCAAAGCAAAGTTAAAGCGCTGAGAAGTTCCCCCAGTCAGCCCGGAGCCAGAGTGCAGGTATGGAAGCTGCGATGAGATGGAAGAGCCTGGAAAACAGTTCATCGGCAGGAGGCGATGGAAGAACGGGCAGTGTGGGTGGCACCTGGGGTGAAGTGACAGGCTTAGTTTCGTGTCTGGATCAGTAGTGTACTTGCACATTTACTAAGCCCCAGTTCAGAGCAGAAATTCTTGTTGCTCATCAGGGGCGCCGGAGTGCTGTTCCTGCTCTCTCCTCCCCGGTGCATGTATTTAATCTTTTGCATATATGCAGGGCCTTGATAATGCTCCTGGGTGGGCAGCGTGTATGTGAAGGGCAGGTTTTCTGCATAGTTGTGACTGATGTTTCTTGCTTCTTTTGAACAGGAAAATCTTGATAGGTACTCCCCAGGAACTGCAGAAATGCAAGGACCTGATGAAGAAAGAGGTGCCAATCAAGGAGGGAGTGTAGGTTAGTTCTGGTGGGTGTGCAGTTGGCTGATGGGTCGGGCTCAAAGGGTTCTAGTAAATGGGGTTACATGGGGCTGGCGACCAGTCACTAGCGGGGTTCCACAGGGCTCCATCTTGGGGCCAGCGCTCTTCAATATCTTCATAAATGACTTGGATGGAGGACTTGAAGGTTTGTTATCAAAGTTTGCCGATGACACAAAACTGGGAGGAGCCGTTGAGACTCTTGAGGGCAGAGAGGCCCTGCAGAGGGATCTGGACAAATCAGAGAGCTGGGCAATCACCAACCGTATGAGGTTTAACAAGGGCAAGTGCCGGATTTTGCACCTGGGACATGGCAACCCTGGATGTACCTACAGCCTGGGGAAGGAGAGGCTGGAGGGCAGCCCCATGGAGAGGGATCTGGGGGTTCTGGTTGACAGCAAGGATTTTCAGGCACCAAGGCCGGCTGCCAGGGGTGTGTGAGCAGCTCCTCCCCAGCATGGAGACGGGCATGGGAGAAGACAGTGCCGTTCCTGTTGGTGTGTCGCAGGTGGCAGTTGGTGGAAGCTGCTCTCAGGGCCTGTAATTCGGAGCTGTCGTCGTGGTACTTGGTGGGAAATAACGAGGGAGGAAGCTAAGTCATGAAAGGCCATATTAACTCGATGTGTGAAGGGAGGGAAACAACTTTGGGGTGTTAAGGAGACTGTTAGTTGCAATGAAGGCAGTGAGTGAGGTGATCCTTTGAGGAGCTTTCTGGATGGGTCAGAAGCGGGCAAGACTGCATGTAAGGACAGAAAAGGTTGTGGCAGTAGCTGAGCCCATCAGATCTCAAGTAGGAAATGATTTGGGCAATATCTGGCGAAGTTGGCGTCTTGTACGTGTGTCACAGCCTGCGTAAGGCCTGACTGCTGGCGAGGAAAGGAGTGTGAAAGGAGTGCTGGAGTGCCAAGGAATGGGGATGGAAGGGATCACAGGCTCATTTCTCAGTTTTCCGTGGGCTATCTGTATACCCCATGTAACTCATCTTGTGTTCAGGAAGAAGTGCCACCCTTTTGGGGAAAAGAGGGGGAAAAGAAAAAAAGGTAATCTGTAGCAGAGCTTGAACTTGGAGTGAGATGACCGTGCTTAGTCTTACCATTCTGGAGTGTTAAAAACATTTCCTTGAAACACTTTCCCAAAATAACAAGGCATGACTTTCTGAAATAGCTGTTTTCCTAGGAGCTGCATCTGAGCTAAGGCAGATGAGAGCGTCTTGCCTGCTGTTAGTCACCGAGGCTGAAGACAGGTCAGCCAGCAGTTCCGGCAAGGACAGAACAAGATAGATACGTATGCTTCTCTGTGCTGATGGTAATTTCTGGAACGTGTCTTGCATAAGTTGGTCTTTTGGTTTTGCAGGTTGTAGGTTTGGCAGGATCTAGTGTGTCATGGATGTGATGGTAATAACAAAACCCAGTTGGATGGGGTTGAGAATCAGAAAGGTAAAAGTGAGAAAGAAACTCGTGGGCTGAGATAAAACCAGTTTAATAATTGAAAAGAAATTTTTAAAAAATATTGTAGGGAAAAGAGAAAAAAAAACCAAACAGAGAGAGGAAAATAAAGCCCAAGAAAAACAAGCGATGCAAATGAAAGCAATTGCTCAGCACCAACCGACCGACAGTCAGTCGGTACCTGAGCAGGGTCCCCCTGCCACTCTCCCCCTCAGTTTTATTGCCGAGCACGACGTCATAGGGTATGGAATATCCCTTGGGTCAGCGGGGGTCAGCTGTCCCAGCTGTGCCCCTCCCAACTCGCTGTGCACCTCCACCCTGCTCGCTGGCGGGGCAGCGTGAGGAGCAGAAAAGGCCTTGATGCTGTGTACGTACAGCTCAGCAGTAACTAACACATTGGTGCATTCTCGACAGTATTTTCAGCAGAAATCCAAACCACAGCCCCATAAAAACTGCTTTGAAGAAATTTAACTCTCCCAGCCAAAGCCAGTACAGTAAGGCATTTTGGATTTCATGTAATTTGCAAGAGTGCTTGAACAGTTTAATGTTATGTTGAGGTACAGTAGTTATAATGTCATCAGAAGAAAGTGAAGGCAAAGAAGATGAAGGCGGCAAAGATACTCAAAAGCATTATAACCTTTGGCAGCAGAAACATGTCATTTACAGTTTCTATGAACAGTTTTCCTCCAATGTGGTGTTCTTTTCCAAGATTTACAGATGACATTTTGCTATTTCCACATCAGAATTCAGTGATTTTAGCATAAACCTCTCCAGTGAAATGTAAGAAAAATGACTGATGTATCCTGGAAAGAAGTGTCATTACATAGACTGGATAGTTTTACTCTTGTAGTTTACAGTTCTCCTTAAAACATAGGCATGTGTTTTCAACTTGTGCTCTGCAGTGGTTAAAAAAACCAAACCAAACAGAAAAAAACGCCCTTGAAACTTTCTTCTGAAATGAGAGGGGGGTGAGATATCTTACATTTTCTGCTTTTTCCGCTATCCTGCTTTCTCTTAAACTTGTTTGTATCACTCTCATAGATCCCTGGCTTACTCTAGAGCCAAGGCAATGTAAGATATTTTTGGGGGGCCTGGTCTTCTCCTGTCAGGCAGAGATGTCCGTGTAGAAGTGCTTGGTCGCAGAGGCAAAAGGCCTAACAGGCGGGTGCATGGGTAGTGATGGTTCTCCCTTATCAGCAGTACTGTCAGTCCCGTCAGGGAGTAATGCTTTGGAGGGCTTTCTGATCGGTGGTAATTGCAGAATAATGACATGATTATATTATTATATTCTATTACATTAAATACTACCTGTGGCAGTCTGAGGGTATGAGAAGAACAAAGATTTGGGGAGGGGAGGATAATTTTAATTTGCCGTAAGTTTTAGTACAACAACGTGTTTGTGTGTCAGTGCCAAGATGGTCATGGAGTTGGCAGCTGAGATTCTGTACTGGAAATTCTTTTGTTCTGGAGCTGAATCCCAAATGGCCCTCTAACAGTCTTAGTCGGACTACTGAATCTGGCAGTACACAGTTTCTTTTCTTAAAACTGAAGATAATTAAGTTAGGGGGCGAGCCTGTTTGGAATTTTAGGAGTGTGGGGGCAGAGGCCAGCTGGGGGCTGGGGTGCTCAGGGGAGGGGGCTGTTTCTGCCCCGTGCCCTGGGCCTGGCGCTCCCAGCTGGGAAGGGGTTTTCCAAGCTCCTGCTGGAGGGAGCCAAATGTGGGACCTGTGGCCGAGCTGGGGGACAAGGAGCACACCCGGACCTGTGGCAAACCTGCCTCTAATCAGCTTTTCCCAGCTGGAAACTGCCCAGGAGTAACTGTGAGTGTTGCTGTCCTCCTTCAGGAAGCATGGCCCGCCCCAAGCTCAGCCAGAGCTACGCCTGTGCCAGGAGAAGACTTCAAGCAGAGCCGGGGCTGATGGTGACAGGTCCCAGCAGCTGTCCAGCTCAGGAAGATGCAGGTAAGATGCAACAGAGGTGACCGTGACTGACTGTCACTTCTCTTGCAGGAGCAGGATTTCACAGCAGAAGGGAGGCAGGACGAAATGCCCTTTGAGGTCAAAAAGTGCATCAGGCACCTGGCGCAGTTGCGATGACAGCAGAGGAGGAAGAGAAGGAGATGCAGGTGACCCGGCTGGGACACTGCTGCCGCCGAGGTAAGATCTGCCACAGAGATCCAGAGACAGCCACTGGGAGGTGGTGGAGTGGGTGAGAAAGGCGCCTGGGAGAGAGGAGAGCACGGGGAGATGGGAGACAGAGATGGTGATGGAGGGGCAAAATGCTGGGATGTTGGAAGTGAGGATGCTTCTGCTGCGCGGGTGCTTGTGAGGTCACCGGTCTCTGAGTAGCTGTTAGCGTCACAGCACGTCCTGGGCTTGTGCAGGTGCTTGTGGTGTCCCGTGTTGCTCAGTATCTTTCTGGGTGTGAGAAGTCCCCTTGCTTGTGACACTTCTTCTGATGTCACTGATTGCTGAGCAGGTGATAGGGCGAGAGCAGGCCCCTGGCTTGTGCAGCTGCTTGTGTGGTCGATAACTCCAGTTTTCACATCTTTTCAGACAAGAGGCAGTTTACAGTACTGACTGTTTTGCAGATCTTCTGCTTCTCTGTGCCCTGCTCTCTGTCCCTGCCTCTCCCTTTCTCTCTCCCCTTCCTTTTTCCTCTCCTCCTTTTCCCTCTATTCCTCTCCCTCAGCCTGCCTGTGTTGCTCCATACCTCTGTCCTCCCTCCTGCCCTCCTCTGCTCTCTCTGTCCCGCTGCTCGTCACCATGATCCGGGACACCCCCTGCCCCCTTCCCCTCCATGCCCTACTCCCTGTCCCTGTGCCCACTCCTCACCAGGGGTTTCCTTTCTCCACCCGCTGCCCAGCTCCCTGCCCCATTCTCCTCCTCTCTCTGTCTCTCTCCTGTCCCTCTGTCCTGCTTCTTTCCCTCTCCGGGCACCCCAACACCCTATCCCACCCCTGTCTGCCACTCTGTCCCTCTCTCCTCCTCCTCCCTGCCCCACCGGGGTCTGGGACACAGGCAGACCGAGGGAGGAAACCCTGGGGCCTGCAGGAGGATCGGGCCCAGCCAGGACGGTGAGGCAATGTCCCAGCAGGGTGAGACCGAAGAAAGGAGCACCCCGCAGCATGCTGGGAGGTGTAGTCCTGGAGCACAGAGCTGCAAGGTGGCCATGTTGTTTCAGGGAAAAGCTGAGAACTGTAGGCCTGAGGCACACAAGATGCTGGTCAGAAATCTTAGTTCCTGGGGCATAGGACTGCAATGTAGCCATGTTCGAAAGTCTTTGAAACCCTGCCGGCGTCATCCAGCCTCAGAGATCAGGAACTGTAGCGAGACTGACTCCAGGGACATGCAGATCAGTAGACAAGCAGCAAGACTGCTGCAAAACTAGAGCTGCTTTGCAAAGTTGGCCTGTGATGAGGAGTGGGTAGCGTGGGTGGGAGTGATCAGTCAAGTGGTCTGGTCCCTGACCGACTGAAGGGTACAAGAACCCTGTGTAAAGGCACACTGGGGCTGCCCCAGTTGGGCTGGGACCCGGCACGTGCGTGAAAGAATCTTGGCCCCTGTATTTGGACCCTTTGCGTCCTAGCCTCTGGCCTCGTTCGGCACGGGCCGTTTGCGAGTTGCTGGTGAGAGCGGCTCAGGGCTGGCGTGTGGGCAGGGGTTTTTGGTGGATGAGGTCCGGGCAGCGCCGGACGAGGCCATAGAGGGGGTCCGAGCGAGCCGTGCAGCCGTTGCAGCGGCAGCTGCGGGATCTCGGCACGCGAGCCTTGGCAGGCGACGCCCGCTGGCCGGCCACGGGGCGAGCTGCGTTTTGCGCGCTCAGGCTGTCTCTGCCTGGCCCCCTGGGGCGGCCGCGGCTCCTTGCCAGGGCCGGATCCAGCTGGCCGGCAGTGATGCTGGTGCTGGGGCAGTGGTGGTGATGGCGGTACCGGGGCGGTGATGCCGGTAGTGGGGCAGTGCTGGAGGCCTCCGTCCTCCCGGCGTTGGTGCGAATCAGTGTGGTTTCTCCCACGGGCGCCTGCCACCCGGAGCGATGCCCCGTCTACCCATCGTCTGGGTGGCCATCCCCAGCCCAGCTCAGGCACCCGCGGGGTGGGCAGAGGCTGCGTTAAACCCCCCCCACCCCCCCCCCCCGCTGAGCAAATGGCCGCAGGCAGAGAGAGGCGCTGCAAAGCGAACAGGCAAGCCTTTTAATGACTGAAAGAAGAAGCGGGGGGATGTGGGAGAGGGCTGGGGATGGAGCGGGTGGGTGCAGGTCCCTGCCTGCGCATCTGCTCTGTGCGTGGGTGCTAGGGGGGACGGTGCTGGAGCGGTGGCTTATGGGTAGCCGTAGGCGTCGGCTATCTGCATGTCGATCTCCCTCTGCACAAAAAACTGCAGCTGCCCCAGTGTCATCTGGTGGGCCGCCCGCTGCCGCTCCTGCTGGGCCAGCTTCTTGAGGCGCTCCCGCTCGGGCCGCTGCTCAGGCGTGATGGGCACGGACTCCTCCTGCTCCTCCAGCGGGGTGGGCCTAGCCCGGGGCCAGCGGGAGTCAGGCGGCAGCGCGGAGTCGGCGGGAGGGCGCGTCAGGCGCGGCGGCATGTGCAGCTGCTGCGGCAGCCCCTCCCGCGGGGTTTGGCCCCCCGTGGGCGAGAGGCGCAGCCAGCTGGGCCGCTTGGGTTTGGCGGCAGCCCCGGTGCGCGCCTTGCTGCTCGATGGCGCCGCCGGTGCCGTCTCCTTCTGGCCGTCAGCTGGGGCCTCGGAGGCAGCGGGCCCCTCGCCGGCTGTCGGGGCAGGGGGCAGGGGCCTGGGGACCTTGGGGGGCACGCTGGGGCCGGCCTGGGGCTCCGGCTGGGGCGGTTGGCGCACGGGCCCCACCGCCTTCACCCTTTGCCCCAGCGGGTGGAAGCTTTGGATGGAGGCCAGCAGGTGGGCCCTCAGGTCGGAGCGGGGCGTCCTCGGCCCCCGCAGTGTTTTGGCCTGGAGCTTTTTGCGCAGCAGCCTGTCGTGGGGTCGCATGGCGCGGGGATGCGTGCTGCGCGCCTTCTCGAGCAGCAGCGGGCGGGGTGGGCGGGTGGGCGGCGGGGGCGGGGCGCTTTGCCCCCCGGCGTCCCCAGGGCTTCTGGGTGGCTGGAGCACCGAGGCGGGCCCATTGGTGTCCTCAGATGCCCTGCGCTTGGTGCCGCCCGCTTGGTGCGCGCCGCTGCCCACCTGCTGCCCGCTGCCACCCGCCGCCTCACCGTCCCTGTCCGGCTTCCCCTCCCGCGGGGTTTTGGAGTGTTTTGCCACGCGGCACACCACCACCTTCTTCTTCTTGGGCGGCATGTTGTCCCGCGGGGAGGTGTCTTGCGTCTTGGGGGTGCCGGCCGGCGCGGGGCGCTTGGCCTGCTTGCCGCCCGCCTTGCCCGATCTGGGCACCACCCGGCAGGAGGTGACGCCCGGCGGCAGCGGCAAGCAGGTCAAAAGCACGCGGGGCTGCCTCCGCAGCGCCTCCTGCACCTCTTGGTGGGGCTTCCTCTTGGGGTCCAGCGAGGGGGATGTCGGCAGCCCCGCCCAGGAGGGGTCGGCGTCCCCTAGCATGGCTGCCGCCGCTTGGTGCTGGGGGCAGTCGCCCTGCGCCCTGTCCTGCGGGAAGCTGGGGAGCCGGTTGAGGAAGGCGGTGCTGTCGGGGCCGCCGGGGCCATGGGGGTCGTCGGGGACATCGGGGGCGGTGGCCTCGCTGTCCCCCAGCATGGGCGCTGCCGCTGGCTCCTTGGTGCCGCCGCCCCCTGCCCTGTACTCGGAGAGGTGAGGGAGGTTGATGAGGGAGGTGGTCAAGTCGGGGCCGTCGGGGCCATCGGGGACGGTGTCCTCGCTGTCCCCCATCCCCGCCACCACCGCTCGCTCCTTGGGGCAGCCGCCCTTCGGCACGTACTGGGAGAGGTCGGGAAGCTGGTGGAGCAAGGCGGTGAAGCTGGGGCTGTCGGAGATGTCAGGGACGGCCTCGGTGCCGTGCGCGGTTTGGAGGCAGGCGAGCGTCTCGTTGATGTTGGTGTCACCTGGCTGCTGAGGAAAGGCCTCGGCGAAGGTGTGTGGCCCCTGCTGGGACAGGTGCGCGGGCTTCTGCAGGGCCGCCAGGGTGGTCACCGCTGCTGAAAAAGCAAAGCAAGCCAAGCCAAGCCCGTGGCGCTGCAAGGTTTCCTGGGGGCGGGCCGCGC
The DNA here is from genome assembly GCF_047370975.1 of Nipponia nippon. Classification (NCBI taxonomy): domain Eukaryota; kingdom Metazoa; phylum Chordata; class Aves; order Pelecaniformes; family Threskiornithidae; genus Nipponia; species Nipponia nippon. Next base: position 132,187 of record NW_028262360.1, read on the forward strand.
GCCCGCGGGCTCTGCCACCCGCAGCTGCTCACCTTTGGGCTTGGTGGTGGTTGTGCCGGTCGGCGGAGCCAGGGCAGGCTGGTGGGGGCTGGCAGCAGGGTGGCTGTCCTGGCTGGCCACCGCATCCTTCTTGAAGGCCCCTGGCGGCTTGTGGGCAGTGCGGGGCAGGGTGTGGAGCACAGGGGGGCCCTGCAGGCAGTGCTGAGGCGCGGGGCGGCGCGGTGGCGGGGGGCCGGGGCGGGCGGGGACATGCAGCAGGCAGGAGCCTGTGGGGTAGAGGGGCTCCCCCTGGAGCACGGCCCACGGCCCCAGGCCCATGGGCTGGTGGGGCAGCAGCGTCCCCGTCAGCACCTGCTGTCCCCAGCCATAGGCAGGGGGACAGGGAGCAGGCCTGGTGGGGAGCTGCGCCCCGTGGGGGAGCTGCACCACGGGAGGGAGCTGCACCTGGTGGGGGAGCTGCACGCCACGGGGGAGCGGCGCCATCGGGAGGAGCTGCACCACGGGGGGAAGCGGCACCACGCCAGGGAGCTGCACCAGCTGGCCCGGGGCCCCCAGGGGCCCCGGCACCCCCTGCCAGACAGTGGCCTGGGCCGGCTGGGAGGTGACAGCGTGCACCCGAGCAGGCGCGCGGGACAGCGGCAGCCGTGGGCCAGAGGAGGGCAGCACGCTGGCAGTGACCGGTGGCGGCATGGCCGGGGCGCTGGAGCTCCCGCTGGGCACCTCCGATGCCCTCGGCAGCCGGAGAGGCAACCTGTCTGTTGGGGGAAGCACAGAGGAGCAATGGGGTGAGAGCTTGGCGGGCAGAGGCGGCTGGGGGGCTACCTGGAGGGCAGGAGCAGCGGGAGGAGCGGGAGCCTGCTGCTGTACCTGCCATGGCGCTTGGTCCGGGTGGGGTTTGTTGGGGGCAAGCAGCCCTCGTCTCCACGGCGCTCATTCCGCCAGCACCTGCTGCAGCCAGCCTTGCGCTGGGTTGATTTTTCCTACTGCAACAGCTGCCCATCTCAAGGATTGCCCATCCTGCCCATGCTTTCCTGTCCCGAAGGATGGGTTCCCACCCCCACAAGGGTTTTTCATCCCAACGGTGGTTTGCCATCCGCATGATGGCTTCCCATCCCAAGGGTGCTTTCCCAGCCCCGGGATGGTGTCCTAGCCCAGCGGTTGCTGGCTCTCCGTCAGCCTGTCCCTGGCTTTTTGGGGCCCTGGCTGCTGGGACCCTCAGGGCACGTTACCAAGAGTCCCGTCCTTAACCATTTCATCAACCAGCCTTTAGAGGATGAAAGTGTATTAGGTTGGTTTGTGGAGAGAGGCGGGGGGGGAGAGAGAGAGAGAGAGAGACGCGGAGTTCACGTGATCCCCTGCAATGTGAGGAGGTAGTGGAGTTTTCCTGGAGGCTGTGGTATTGCTCACGCTGAAGGAAAAGAAAGGACAGCACAGCCCGGCCCTGGAAAGAAGGACGTTGCTTCCGGGAAGCTTAGAGCTGTCCATGACGGAGAAAGGATCCCCCGGGCCCAGCAAGATAACGGCAGCATCCTAGCCCCTCTGCCACGTCTTTGAAACCCTGCCGGCGTCGTCCGGCCTCAGAGATGAGGAACTGTAGCGAGACGGAGTACGGGGAGATGCGGCTCGGTAGACAAGCAGCAAGACTGCTGCAAAACTAGAGCTGCTTTGCAAAGTTGGCCTGTGATGAGGAGTGGGTAGCGTGGGTGGGAGTGATCAGTCAAGTGGTCTGGTCCCTGACCGACTGAAGGGTACAAGAACCCTGTGTAAAGGCACACTGGGGCTGCCCCAGTTGGGCTGGGACCCGGCACGTGCGTGAAAGAATCTTGGCCCCTGTATTTGGACCCTTTGCGTCCTAGCCTCTGGCCTCGTTCGGCACGGGCCGTTTGCGAGTTGCTGGTGAGAGCGGCTCAGGGCTGGCGTGTGGGCAGGGGTTTTTGGTGGATGAGGTCCGGGCAGCGCCGGACGAGGCCATAGAGGGGGTCCGAGCGAGCCGTGCAGCCGTTGCAGCGGCAGCTGCGGGATCTCGGCACGCGAGCCTTGGCAGGCGACGCCCGCTGGCCGGCCACGGGGCGAGCTGCGTTTTGCGCGCTCAGGCTGTCTCTGCCTGGCCCCCTGGGGCGGCCGCGGCTCCTTGCCAGGGCCGGATCCAGCTGGCCGGCAGTGATGCTGGTGCTGGGGCGGTGCTGGTGATGGCGGTACCGGGGCGGTGATGCCGGTAGTGGGGCAGTGCTGGAGGCCTCCGTCCTCCCGGCGTTGGTGCGAATCAGTGTGGTTTCTCCCACGGGCGCCTGCCACCCGGAGCGATGCCCCGTCTACCCATCGTCTGGGTGGCCATCCCCAGCCCAGCTCAGGCACCCGCGGGGTGGGCAGAGGCTGCGTTAAACCCCCCCCACCCCACCCCCCCGCTGAGCAAATGGCCGCAGGCAGAGAGAGGCGCTGCAAAGCGAACAGGCAAGCCTTTTAATGACTGAAAGAAGAAGCGGGGGGATGTGGGAGAGGGCTGGGGATGGAGCGGGTGGGTGCAGGTCCCTGCCTGCGCATCTGCTCTGTGCGTGGGTGCTAGGGGGACGGTGCTGGAGCGGTGGCTTATGGGTAGCCGTAGGCGTCGGCTATCTGCATGTCGATCTCCCTCTGCACAAAAAACTGCAGCTGCCCCAGTGTCATCTGGTGGGCCGCCCGCTGCCGCTCCTGCTGGGCCAGCTTCTTGAGGCGCTCCCGCTCGGGCCGCTGCTCAGGCGTGATGGGCACGGACTCCTCCTGCTCCTCCAGCGGGGTGGGCCTAGCCCGGGGCCAGCGGGAGTCAGGCGGCAGCGCGGAGTCGGCGGGAGGGCGCGTCAGGCGCGGCGGCATGTGCAGCTGCTGCGGCAGCCCCTCCCGCGGGGTTTGGCCCCCCGTGGGCGAGAGGCGCAGCCAGCTGGGCCGCTTGGGTTTGGCGGCAGCCCCGGTGCGCGCCTTGCTGCTCGATGGCGCCGCCGGTGCCGTCTCCTTCTGGCCGTCAGCTGGGGCCTCGGAGGCAGCGGGCCCCTCGCCGGCTGTCGGGGCAGGGGGCAGGGGCCTGGGGACCTTGGGGGGCACGCTGGGGCCGGCCTGGGGCTCCGGCTGGGGCGGTTGGCGCACGGGCCCCACCGCCTTCACCCTTTGCCCCAGCGGGTGGAAGCTTTGGATGGAGGCCAGCAGGTGGGCCCTCAGGTCGGAGCGGGGCGTCCTCGGCCCCCGCAGTGTTTTGGCCTGGAGCTTTTTGCGCAGCAGCCTGTCGTGGGGTCGCATGGCGCGGGGATGCGTGCTGCGCGCCTTCTCGAGCAGCAGCGGGCGGGGTGGGCGGGTGGGCGGCGGGGGCGGGGCGCTTTGCCCCCCGGCGTCCCCAGGGCTTCTGGGTGGCTGGAGCACCGAGGCGGGCCCATTGGTGTCCTCAGATGCCCTGCGCTTGGTGCCGCCCGCTTGGTGCGCGCCGCTGCCCACCTGCTGCCCGCTGCCACCCGCCGCCTCACCGTCCCTGTCCGGCTTCCCCTCCCGCGGGGTTTTGGAGTGTTTTGCCACCCGGCACACCACCACCTTCTTCTTCTTGGGCGGCATGTTGTCCCGCGGGGAGGTGTCTTGCGTCTTGGGGGTGCCGGCCGGCGCGAGGCGCTTGGCCTGCTTGCCGCCCGCCTTGCCCGATCTGGGCACCACCCGGCAGGAGGTGACGCCCGGCGGCAGCGGCAAGCAGGTCAAAAGCACGCGGGGCTGCCTCCGCAGCGCCTCCTGCACCTCTTGGTGGGGCTTCCTCTTGGGGTCCAGCGAGGGGGATGTCGGCAGCCCCGCCCAGGAGGGGTCGGCGTCCCCTAGCATGGCTGCCGCCGCTTGGTGCTGGGGGCAGTCGCCCTGCGCCCTGTCCTGCGGGAAGCTGGGGAGCCGGTTGAGGAAGGCGGTGCTGTCGGGGCCGCCGGGGCCATGGGGGTCGTCGGGGACATCGGGGGCGGTGGCCTCGCTGTCCCCCAGCATGGGCGCTGCCGCTGGCTCCTTGGTGCCGCCGCCCCCTGCCCTGTACTCGGAGAGGTGAGGGAGGTTGATGAGGGAGGTGGTCAAGTCGGGGCCGTCGGGGCCATCGGGGACGGTGTCCTCGCTGTCCCCCATCCCCGCCACCACCGCTCGCTCCTTGGGGCAGCCGCCCTTCGGCACGTACTGGGAGAGGTCGGGGAGCTGGTGGAGCAAGGCGGTGAAGCTGGGGCTGTCGGAGATGTCAGGGACGGCCTCGGTGCCGTGCGCGGTTTGGAGGCAGGCGAGCGTCTCGTTGACGTTGGTGTCACCTGGCTGCTGAGGAAAGGCCTCGGCGAAGGTGTGTGGCCCCTGCTGGGACAGGTGCGCGGGCTTCTGCAGGGCCGCCAGGGTGGTCACCGCTGCTGAAAAAGCAAAGCAAGCCAAGCCAAGCCCGTGGCGCTGCAAGGTTTCCTGGGGGCGGGCCGCGCGCCCGCGGGCTCTGGCACCCGCAGCTGCTCACCTTTGGGCTTGGTGGTGGTTGTGCCGGTCGGCGGAGCCAGGGCAGGCTGGTGGGGGCTGGCAGCAGGGTGGCTGTCCTGGCTGGCCACCGCATCCTTCTTGAAGGCCCCTGGCGGCTTGTGGGCAGTGCGGGGCAGGGTGTGGAGCACAGGGGGGCCCTGCAGGCAGTGCTGAGGCGCGGGGCGGCGCGGTGGCGGGGGGCCGGGGCGGGCGGGGACATGCAGCAGGCAGGAGCCTGTGGGGTAGAGGGGCTCCCCCTGGAGCACGGCCCACGGCCCCAGGCCCATGGGCTGGTGGGGCAGCAGCGTCCCCGTCAGCACCTGCTGTCCCCAGCCATAGGCAGGGGGACAGGGAGCAGGCCTGGTGGGGAGCTGCGCCCCGTGGGGGAGCTGCACCACGGGAGGGAGCTGCACCTGGTGGGGGAGCTGCACGCCACGGGGGAGCGGCGCCATCGGGAGGAGCCGCACCACGGGGGGAAGCGGCACCACGCCAGGGAGCTGCACCAGCTGGCCCGGGGCCCCCAGGGGCCCCGGCACCCCCTGCCAGACAGTGGCCTGGGCCGGCTGGGAGGTGACAGCGTGCACCCGAGCAGGCGCGCGGGACAGCGGCAGCCGTGGGCCAGAGGAGGGCAGCACGCTGGCAGTGACCGGTGGCGGCATGGCCGGGGCGCTGGAGCTCCCGCTGGGCACCTCCGATGCCCTCGGCAGCCGGAGAGGCAACCTGTCTGTTGGGGGAAGCACAGAGGAGCAATGGGGTGAGAGCTTGGCGGGCAGAGGCGGCTGGGGGGCTACCTGGAGGGCAGGAGCAGCGGGAGGAGCGGGAGCCTGCTGCTGTACCTGCCATGGCGCTTGGTCCGGGTGGGGTTTGTTGGGGGCAAGCAGCCCTCGTCTCCACGGCGCTCATTCCGCCAGCACCTGCTGCAGCCAGCCTTGCGCTGGGTTGATTTTTCCTACTGCAACAGCTGCCCATCTCAAGGATTGCCCATCCTGCCCATGCTTTCCTGTCCCGAAGGATGGGTTCCCACCCCCACAAGGGTTTTTCATCCCAACGGTGGTTTGCCATCCGCATGATGGCTTCCCATCCCAAGGGTGCTTTCCCAGCCCCGGGATGGTGTCCTAGCCCAGCGGTTGCTGGCTCTCCGTCAGCCTGTCCCTGGCTTTTTGGGGCCCTGGCTGCTGGGACCCTCAGGGCACGTTACCAAGAGTCCCGTCCTTAACCATTTCATCAACCAGCCTTTAGAGGATGAAAGTGTATTAGGTTGGTTTGTGGAGAGAGGCGGGGGGAGAGAGAGAGAGAGAGAGACGCGGAGTTCACGTGATCCCCTGCAATGTGAGGAGGTAGTGGAGTTTTCCTGGAGGCTGTGGTATTGCTCACGCTGAAGGAAAAGAAAGGACAGCACAGCCCGGCCCTGGAAAGAAGGACGTTGCTTCCGGGAAGCTTAGAGCTGTCCATGACGGAGAAAGGATCCCCCGGGCCCAGCAAGATAACGGCAGCATCCTAGCCCCTCTGCCACGTCTTTGAAACCCTGCCGGCGTCGTCCGGCCTCAGAGATGAGGAACTGTAGCGAGACGGAGTACGGGGAGATGCGGCTCGGTAGACAAGCAGCAAGACTGCTGCAAAACTAGAGCTGCTTTGCAAAGTTGGCCTGTGATGAGGAGTGGGTAGCGTGGGTGGGAGTGATCAGTCAAGTGGTCTGGTCCCTGACCGACTGAAGGGTACAAGAACCCTGTGTAAAGGCACACTGGGGCTGCCCCAGTTGGGCTGGGACCCGGCACGTGCGTGAAAGAATCTTGGCCCCTGTATTTGGACCCTTTGCGTCCTAGCCTCTGGCCTCGTTCGGCACGGGCCGTTTGCGAGTTGCTGGTGAGAGCGGCTCAGGGCTGGCGTGTGGGCAGGGGTTTTTGGTGGATGAGGTCCGGGCAGCGCCGGACGAGGCCATAGAGGGGGTCCGAGCGAGCCGTGCAGCCGTTGCAGCGGCAGCTGCGGGATCTCGGCACGCGAGCCTTGGCAGGCGACGCCCGCTGGCCGGCCACGGGGCGAGCTGCATTTTGCGCGCTCAGGCTGTCTCTGCCTGGCCCCCTGGGGCGGCCGCGGCTCCTTGCCAGGGCCGGATCCAGCTGGCCGGCAGTGATGCTGGTGCTGGGGCGGTGCTGGTGATGGCGGTACCGGGGCGGTGATGCCGGTAGTGGGGCAGTGCTGGAGGCCTCCGTCCTCCCGGCGTTGGTGCGAATCAGTGTGGTTTCTCCCACGGGCGCCTGCCACCCGGAGCGATGCCCCGTCTACCCATCGTCTGGGTGGCCATCCCCAGCCCAGCTCAGGCACCCGCGGGGTGGGCAGAGGCTGCGTTAAACCCCCCCCACCCCACGCCCCCGCTGAGCAAATGGCCGCAGGCAGAGAGAGGCGCTGCAAAGCGAACAGGCAAGCCTTTTAATAACTGAAAGAAGAAGCGGGGGGATGTGGGAGAGGGCTGGGGATGGAGCGGGTGGGTGCAGGTCCCTGCCTGCGCATCTGCTCTGTGCGTGGGTGCTAGGGGGGACGGTGCTGGAGCGGTGGCTTATGGGTAGCCGTAGGCGTCGGCTATCTGCATGTCGATCTCCCTCTGCACAAAAAACTGCAGCTGCCCCAGTGTCATCTGGTGGGCCGCCCGCTGCCGCTCCTGCTGGGCCAGCTTCTTGAGGCGCTCCCGCTCGGGCCGCTGCTCAGGCGTGATGGGCACGGACTCCTCCTGCTCCTCCAGCGGGGTGGGCCTAGCCCGGGGCCAGCGGGAGTCAGGCGGCAGCGCGGAGTCGGCGGGAGGGCGCGTCAGGCGCGGCGGCATGTGCAGCTGCTGCGGCAGCCCCTCCCGCGGGGTTTGGCCCCCCGTGGGCGAGAGGCGCAGCCAGCTGGGCCGCTTGGGTTTGGCGGCAGCCCCGGTGCGCGCCTTGCTGCTCGATGGCGCCGCCGGTGCCGTCTCCTTCTGGCCGTCAGCTGGGGCCTCGGAGGCAGCGGGCCCCTCGCCGGCTGTCGGGGCAGGGGGCAGGGGCCTGGGGACCTTGGGGGGCACGCTGGGGCCGGCCTGGGGCTCCGGCTGGGGCGGTTGGCGCACGGGCCCCACCGCCTTCACCCTTTGCCCCAGCGGGTGGAAGCTTTGGATGGAGGCCAGCAGGTGGGCCCTCAGGTCGGAGCGGGGCGTCCTCGGCCCCCGCAGTGTTTTGGCCTGGAGCTTTTTGCGCAGCAGCCTGTCGTGGGGTCGCATGGCGCGGGGATGCGTGCTGCGCGCCTTCTCGAGCAGCAGCGGGCGGGGTGGGCGGGTGGGCGGCGGGGGCGGGGCGCTTTGCCCCCCGGCGTCCCCAGGGCTTCTGGGTGGCTGGAGCACCGAGGCGGGCCCATTGGTGTCCTCAGATGCCCTGCGCTTGGTGCCGCCCGCTTGGTGCGCGCCGCTGCCCACCTGCTGCCCGCTGCCACCCGCCGCCTCACCGTCCCTGTCCGGCTTCCCCTCCCGCGGGGTTTTGGAGTGTTTTGCCACGCGGCACACCACCACCTTCTTCTTCTTGGGCGGCATGTTGTCCCGCGGGGAGGTGTCTTGCGTCTTGGGGGTGCCGGCCGGCGCGGGGCGCTTGGCCTGCTTGCCGCCCGCCTTGCCCGATCTGGGCACCACCCGGCAGGAGGTGACGCCCGGCGGCAGCGGCAAGCAGGTCAAAAGCACGCGGGGCTGCCTCCGCAGCGCCTCCTGCACCTCTTGGTGGGGCTTCCTCTTGGGGTCCAGCGAGGGGGATGTCGGCAGCCCCGCCCAGGAGGGGTCGGCGTCCCCTAGCATGGCTGCCGCCGCTTGGTGCTGGGGGCAGTCGCCCTGCGCCCTGTCCTGCGGGAAGCTGGGGAGCCGGTTGAGGAAGGCGGTGCTGTCGGGGCCGCCGGGGCCATGGGGGTCGTCGGGGACATCGGGGGCGGTGGCCTCGCTGTCCCCCAGCATGGGCGCTGCCGCTGGCTCCTTGGTGCCGCCGCCCCCTGCCCTGTACTCGGAGAGGTGAGGGAGGTTGATGAGGGAGGTGGTCAAGTCGGGGCCGTCGGGGCCATCGGGGACGGTGTCCTCGCTGTCCCCCATCCCCGCCACCACCGCTCGCTCCTTGGGGCAGCCGCCCTTCGGCACGTACTGGGAGAGGTCGGGAAGCTGGTGGAGCAAGGCGGTGAAGCTGGGGCTGTCGGAGATGTCAGGGACGGCCTCGGTGCCGTGCGCGGTTTGGAGGCAGGCGAGCGTCTCGTTGACGTTGGTGTCACCTGGCTGCTGAGGAAAGGCCTCGGCGAAGGTGTGTGGCCCCTGCTGGGACAGGTGCGCGGGCTTCTGCAGGGCCGCCAGGGTGGTCACCGCTGCTGAAAAAGCAAAGCAAGCCAAGCCAAGCCCGTGGCGCTGCAAGGTTTCCTGGGGGCGGGCCGCGCGCCCGCGGGCTCTGGCACCCGCAGCTGCTCACCTTTGGGCTTGGTGGTGGTTGTGCCGGTCGGCGGAGCCAGGGCAGGCTGGTGGGGGCTGGCAGCAGGGTGGCTGTCCTGGCTGGCCACCGCATCCTTCTTGAAGGCCCCTGGCGGCTTGTGGGCAGTGCGGGGCAGGGTGTGGAGCACAGGGGGGCCCTGCAGGCAGTGCTGAGGCGCGGGGCGGCGCGGTGGCGGGGGGCCGGGGCGGGCGGGGACATGCAGCAGGCAGGAGCCTGTGGGGTAGAGGGGCTCCCCCTGGAGCACGGCCCACGGCCCCAGGCCCATGGGCTGGTGGGGCAGCAGCGTCCCCGTCAGCACCTGCTGTCCCCAGCCATAGGCAGGGGGACAGGGAGCAGGCCTGGTGGGGAGCTGCGCCCCGTGGGGGAGCTGCACCACGGGAGGGAGCTGCACCTGGTGGGGGAGCTGCACGCCACGGGGGAGCGGCGCCATCGGGAGGAGCTGCACCACGGGGGGAAGCGGCACCACGCCAGGGAGCTGCACCAGCTGGCCCGGGGCCCCCAGGGGCCCCGGCACCCCCTGCCAGACAGTGGCCTGGGCCGGCTGGGAGGTGACAGCGTGCACCCGAGCAGGCGCGCGGGACAGCGGCAGCCCTGGGCCAGAGGAGGGCAGCACGCTGGCAGTGACCGGTGGCGGCATGGCCGGGGCGCTGGAGCTCCCGCTGGGCACCTCCGATGCCCTCGGCAGCCGGAGAGGCAACCTGTCTGTTGGGGGAAGCACAGAGGAGCAATGGGGTGAGAGCTTGGCGGGCAGAGGCGGCTGGGGGGCTACCTGGAGGGCAGGAGCAGCGGGAGGAGCGGGAGCCTGCTGCTGTACCTGCCATGGCGCTTGGTCCGGGTGGGGTTTGTTGGGGGCAAGCAGCCCTCGTCTCCACGGCGCTCATTCCGCCAGCACCTGCTGCAGCCAGCCTTGCGCTGGGTTGATTTTTCCTACTGCAACAGCTGCCCATCTCAAGGATTGCCCATCCTGCCCATGCTTTCCTGTCCCGAAGGATGGGTTCCCACCCCCACAAGGGTTTTTCATCCCAACGGTGGTTTGCCATCCGCATGATGGCTTCCCATCCCAAGGGTGCTTTCCCAGCCCCGGGATGGTGTCCTAGCCCAGCGGTTGCTGGCTCTCCGTCAGCCTGTCCCTGGCTTTTTGGGGCCCTGGCTGCTGGGACCCTCAGGGCACGTTACCAAGAGTCCCGTCCTTAACCATTTCATCAACCAGCCTTTAGAGGATGAAAGTGTATTAGGTTGGTTTGTGGAGAGAGGGGGCGGGGGAGAGAGAGAGAGAGAGAGACGCGGAGTTCACGTGATCCCCTGCAATGTGAGGAGGTAGTGGAGTTTTCCTGGAGGCTGTGGTATTGCTCACGCTGAAGGAAAAGAAAGGACAGCACAGCCCGGCCCTGGAAAGAAGGACGTTGCTTCCGGGAAGCTTAGAGCTGTCCATGACGGAGAAAGGATCCCCCGGGCCCAGCAAGATAACGGCAGCATCCTAGCCCCTCTGCCACGTCTTTGAAACCCTGCCGGCGTCGTCCGGCCTCAGAGATGAGGAACTGTAGCGAGACGGAGTACGGGGAGATGCGGCTCGGTAGACAAGCAGCAAGACTGCTGCAAAACTAGAGCTGCTTTGCAAAGTTGGCCTGTGATGAGGAGTGGGTAGCGTGGGTGGGAGTGATCAGTCAAGTGGTCTGGTCCCTGACCGACTGAAGGGTACAAGAACCCTGTGTAAAGGCACACTGGGGCTGCCCCAGTTGGGCTGGGACCCGGCACGTGCGTGAAAGAATCTTGGCCCCTGTATTTGGACCCTTTGCGTCCTAGCCTCTGGCCTCGTTCGGCACGGGCCGTTTGCGAGTTGCTGGTGAGAGCGGCTCAGGGCTGGCGTGTGGGCAGGGGTTTTTGGTGGATGAGGTCCGGGCAGCGCCGGACGAGGCCATAGAGGGGGTCCGAGCGAGCCGTGCAGCCGTTGCAGCGGCAGCTGCGGGATCTCGGCACGCGAGCCTTGGCAGGCGACGCCCGCTGGCCGGCCACGGGGCGAGCTGCGTTTTGCGCGCTCAGGCTGTCTCTGCCTGGCCCCCTGGGGCGGCCGCGGCTCCTTGCCAGGGCCGGATCCAGCTGGCCGGCAGTGATGCTGGTGCTGGGGCGGTGCTGGTGATGGCGGTACCGGGGCGGTGATGCCGGTAGTGGGGCAGTGCTGGAGGCCTCCGTCCTCCCGGCGTTGGTGCGAATCAGTGTGGTTTCTCCCACGGGCGCCTGCCACCCGGAGCGATGCCCCGTCTACCCATCGTCTGGGTGGCCATCCCCAGCCCAGCTCAGGCACCCGCGGGGTGGGCAGAGGCTGCGTTAAACCCCCCCCACCCCACCCCCCCGCTGAGCAAATGGCCGCAGGCAGAGAGAGGCGCTGCAAAGCGAAGAGGCAAGCCTTTTAATGACTGAAAGAAGAAGCGGGGGGATGTGGGAGAGGGCTGGGGATGGAGCGGGTGGGTGCAGGTCCCTGCCTGCGCATCTGCTCTGTGCGTGGGTGCTAGGGGGGACGGTGCTGGAGCGGTGGCTTATGGGTAGCCGTAGGCGTCGGCTATCTGCATGTCGATCTCCCTCTGCACAAAAAACTGCAGCTGCCCCAGTGTCATCTGGTGGGCCGCCCGCTGCCGCTCCTGCTGGGCCAGCTTCTTGAGGCGCTCCCGCTCGGGCCGCTGCTCAGGCGTGATGGGCACGGACTCCTCCTGCTCCTCCAGCGGGGTGGGCCTAGCCCGGGGCCAGCGGGAGTCAGGCGGCAGCGCGGAGTCGGCGGGAGGGCGCGTCAGGCGCGGCGGCATGTGCAGCTGCTGCGGCAGCCCCTCCCGCGGGGTTTGGCCCCCCGTGGGCGAGAGGCGCAGCCAGCTGGGCCGCTTGGGTTTGGCGGCAGCCCCGGTGCGCGCCTTGCTGCTCGATGGCGCCGCCGGTGCCGTCTCCTTCTGGCCGTCAGCTGGGGCCTCGGAGGCAGCGGGCCCCTCGCCGGCTGTCGGGGCAGGGGGCAGGGGCCTGGGGACCTTGGGGGGCACGCTGGGGCCGGCCTGGGGCTCCGGCTGGGGCGGTTGGCGCACGGGCCCCACCGCCTTCACCCTTTGCCCCAGCGGGTGGAAGCTTTGGATGGAGGCCAGCAGGTGGGCCCTCAGGTCGGAGCGGGGCGTCCTCGGCCCCCGCAGTGTTTTGGCCTGGAGCTTTTTGCGCAGCAGCCTGTCGTGGGGTCGCATGGCGCGGGGATGCGTGCTGCGCGCCTTCTCGAGCAGCAGCGGGCGGGGTGGGCGGGTGGGCGGCGGGGGCGGGGCGCTTTGCCCCCCGGCGTCCCCAGGGCTTCTGGGTGGCTGGAGCACCGAGGCGGGCCCATTGGTGTCCTCAGATGCCCTGCGCTTGGTGCCGCCCGCTTGGTGCGCGCCGCTGCCCACCTGCTGCCCGCTGCCACCCGCCGCCTCACCGTCCCTGTCCGGCTTCCCCTCCCGCGGGGTTTTGGAGTGTTTTGCCACCCGGCACACCACCACCTTCTTCTTCTTGGGCGGCATGTTGTCCCGCGGGGAGGTGTCTTGCGTCTTGGGGGTGCCGGCCGGCGCGGGGCGCTTGGCCTGCTTGCCGCCCGCCTTGCCCGATCTGGGCACCACCCGGCAGGAGGTGACGCCCGGCGGCAGCGGCAAGCAGGTCAAAAGCACGCGGGGCTGCCTCCGCAGCGCCTCCTGCACCTCTTGGTGGGGCTTCCTCTTGGGGTCCAGCGAGGGGGATGTCGGCAGCCCCGCCCAGGAGGGGTCGGCGTCCCCTAGCATGGCTGCCGCCGCTTGGTGCTGGGGGCAGTCGCCCTGCGCCCTGTCCTGCGGGAAGCTGGGGAGCCGGTTGAGGAAGGCGGTGCTGTCGGGGCCGCCGGGGCCATGGGGGTCGTCGGGGACATCGGGGGCGGTGGCCTCGCTGTCCCCCAGCATGGGCGCTGCCGCTGGCTCCTTGGTGCCGCCGCCCCCTGCCCTGTACTCGGAGAGGTGAGGGAGGTTGATGAGGGAGGTGGTCAAGTCGGGGCCGTCGGGGCCATCGGGGACGGTGTCCTCGCTGTCCCCCATCCCCGCCACCACCGCTCGCTCCTTGGGGCAGCCGCCCTTCGGCACGTACTGGGAGAGGTCGGGGAGCTGGTGGAGCAAGGCGGTGAAGCTGGGGCTGTCGGAGATGTCAGGGACGGCCTCGGTGCCGTGCACGGTTTGGAGGCAGGCGAGCGTCTCGTTGACGTTGGTGTCACCTGGCTGCTGAGGAAAGGCCTCGGCGAAGGTGTGTGGCCCCTGCTGGGACAGGTGCGCGGGCTTCTGCAGGGCCGCCAGGGTGGTCACCGCTGCTGAAAAAGCAAAGCAAGCCAAGCCAAGCCCGTGGCGCTGCAAGGTTTCCTGGGGGCGGGCCGCGCGCCCGCGGGCTCTGGCACCCGCAGCTGCTCACCTTTGGGCTTGGTGGTGGTTGTGCCGGTCGGCGGAGCCAGGGCAGGCTGGTGGGGGCTGGCAGCAGGGTGGCTGTCCTGGCTGGCCACCGCATCCTTCTTGAAGGCCCCTGGCGGCTTGTGGGCAGTGCGGGGCAGGGTGTGGAGCACAGGGGGGCCCTGCAGGCAGTGCTGAGGCGCGGGGCGGCGCGGTGGCGGGGGGCCGGGGCGGGCGGGGACATGCAGCAGGCAGGAGCCTGTGGGGTAGAGGGGCTCCCCCTGGAGCACGGCCCACGGCCCCAGGCCCATGGGCTGGTGGGGCAGCAGCGTCCCCGTCAGCACCTGCTGTCCCCAGCCATAGGCAGGGGGACAGGGAGCAGGCCTGGTGGGGAGCTGCGCCCCGTGGGGGAGCTGCACCACGGGAGGGAGCTGCACCTGGTGGGGGAGCTGCACGCCACGGGGGAGCGGCGCCATCGGGAGGAGCTGCACCACGGGGGGAAGCGGCACCACGCCAGGGAGCTGCACCAGCTGGCCCGGGGCCCCCAGGGGCCCCGGCACCCCCTGCCAGACAGTGGCCTGGGCCGGCTGGGAGGTGACAGCGTGCACCCGAGCAGGCGCGCGGGACAGCGGCAGCCCTGGGCCAGAGGAGGGCAGCACGCTGGCAGTGACCGGTGGCGGCATGGCTGGGGCGCTGGAGCTCCCGCTGGGCACCTGCGATGCCCTCGGCAGCCGGAGAGGGAACCTGTCTGTTGGGGGAAGCAGAGAGGAGCAATGGGGTGAGAGCTTGGCGGGCAGAGGCGGCTGGGGGGCTACCTGGAGGGCAGGAGCACCGGGAGGAGCGGGAGCCTGCTGCTGTACCTGCCATGGCGCTTGGTCCGGGTGGGGTTTGTTGGGGGCAAGCAGCCCTCGTCTCCACGGCGCTCATTCCGCCAGCACCTGCTGCAGCCAGCCTTGCGCTGGGTTGATTTTTCCTACTGCAACAGCTGCCCATCTCAAGGATTGCCCATCCTGCCCATGCTTTCCTGTCCCGAAGGATGGGTTCCCACCCCCACAAGGGTTTTTCATCCCAACGGTGGTTTGCCATCCGCATGATGGCTTCCCATCCCAAGGGTGCTTTCCCAGCCCCGGGATGGTGTCCTAGCCCAGCGGTTGCTGGCTCTCCGTCAGCCTGTCCCTGGCTTTTTGGGGCCCTGGCTGCTGGGACCCTCAGGGCACGTTACCAAGAGTCCCGTCCTTAACCATTTCATCAACCAGCCTTTAGAGGATGAAAGTGTATTAGGTTGGTTTGTGGAGAGAGGGGCGGGGGAGAGAGAGAGAGAGAGAGAGACGCGGAGTTCACGTGATCCCCTGCAATGTGAGGAGGTAGTGGAGTTTTCCTGGAGGCTGTGGTATTGCTCACGCTGAAGGAAAAGAAAGGACAGCACAGCCCGGCCCTGGAAAGAAGGACGTTGCTTCCGGGAAGCTTAGAGCTGTCCATGACGGAGAAAGGATCCCCCGGGCCCAGCAAGATAACGGCAGCATCCTAGCCCCTCTGCCACGTCTTTGAAACCCTGCCGGCGTCGTCCGGCCTCAGAGATGAGGAACTGTAGCGAGACGGAGTACGGGGAGATGCGGCTCGGTAGACAAGCAGCAAGACTGCTGCAAAACTAGAGCTGCTTTGCAAAGTTGGCCTGTGATGAGGAGTGGGTAGCGTGGGTGGGAGTGATCAGTCAAGTGGTCTGGTCCCTGACCGACTGAAGGGTACAAGAACCCTGTGTAAAGGCACACTGGGGCTGCCCCAGTTGGGCTGGGACCCGGCACGTGCGTGAAAGAATCTTGGCCCCTGTATTTGGACCCTTTGCGTCCTAGCCTCTGGCCTCGTTCGGCACGGGCCGTTTGCGAGTTGCTGGTGAGAGCGGCTCAGGGCTGGCGTGTGGGCAGGGGTTTTTGGTGGATGAGGTCCGGGCAGCGCCGGACGAGGCCATAGAGGGGGTCCGAGCGAGCCGTGCAGCCGTTGCAGCGGCAGCTGCGGGATCTCGGCACGCGAGCCTTGGCAGGCGACGCCCGCTGGCCGGCCACGGGGCGAGCTGCGTTTTGCGCGCTCAGGCTGTCTCTGCCTGGCCCCCTGGGGCGGCCGCGGCTCCTTGCCAGGGCCGGATCCAGCTGGCCGGCAGTGATGCTGGTGCTGGGGCGGTGCTGGTGATGGCGGTACCGGGGCGGTGATGCCGGTAGTGGGGCAGTGCTGGAGGCCTCCGTCCTCCCGGCGTTGGTGCGAATCAGTGTGGTTTCTCCCACGGGCGCCTGCCACCCGGAGCGATGCCCCGTCTACCCATCGTCTGGGTGGCCATCCCCAGCCCAGCTCAGGCACCCGCGGGGTGGGCAGAGGCTGCGTTAAACCCCCCCCACCCCACCCCCCCGCTGAGCAAATGGCCGCAGGCAGAGAGAGGCGCTGCAAAGCGAACAGGCAAGCCTTTTAATGACTGAAAGAAGAAGCGGGGGGATGTGGGAGAGGGCTGGGGATGGAGCGGGTGGGTGCAGGTCCCTGCCTGCGCATCTGCTCTGTGCGTGGGTGCTAGGGGGGACGGTGCTGGAGCGGTGGCTTATGGGTAGCCGTAGGCGTCGGCTATCTGCATGTCGATCTCCCTCTGCACAAAAAACTGCAGCTGCCCCAGTGTCATCTGGTGGGCCGCCCGCTGCCGCTCCTGCTGGGCCAGCTTCTTGAGGCGCTCCCGCTCGGGCCGCTGCTCAGGCGTGATGGGCACGGACTCCTCCTGCTCCTCCAGCGGGGTGGGCCTAGCCCGGGGCCAGCGGGAGTCAGGCGGCAGCGCGGAGTCGGCGGGAGGGCGCGTCAGGCGCGGCGGCATGTGCAGCTGCTGCGGCAGCCCCTCCCGCGGGGTTTGGCCCCCCGTGGGCGAGAGGCGCAGCCAGCTGGGCCGCTTGGGTTTGGCGGCAGCCCCGGTGCGCGCCTTGCTGCTCGATGGCGCCGCCGGTGCCGTCTCCTTCTGGCCGTCAGCTGGGGCCTCGGAGGCAGCGGGCCCCTCGCCGGCTGTCGGGGCAGGGGGCAGGGGCCTGGGGACCTTGGGGGGCACGCTGGGGCCGGCCTGGGGCTCCGGCTGGGGCGGTTGGCGCACGGGCCCCACCGCCTTCACCCTTTGCCCCAGCGGGTGGAAGCTTTGGATGGAGGCCAGCAGGTGGGCCCTCAGGTCGGAGCGGGGCGTCCTCGGCCCCCGCAGTGTTTTGGCCTGGAGCTTTTTGCGCAGCAGCCTGTCGTGGGGTCGCATGGCGCGGGGATGCGTGCTGCGCGCCTTCTCGAGCAGCAGCGGGCGGGGTGGGCGGGTGGGCGGCGGGGGCGGGGCGCTTTGCCCCCCGGCGTCCCCAGGGCTTCTGGGTGGCTGGAGCACCGAGGCGGGCCCATTGGTGTCCTCAGATGCCCTGCGCTTGGTGCCGCCCGCTTGGTGCGCGCCGCTGCCCACCTGCTGCCCGCTGCCACCCGCCGCCTCACCGTCCCTGTCCGGCTTCCCCTCCCGCGGGGTTTTGGAGTGTTTTGCCACCCGGCACACCACCACCTTCTTCTTCTTGGGCGGCATGTTGTCCCGCGGGGAGGTGTCTTGCGTCTTGGGGGTGCCGGCCGGCGCGGGGCGCTTGGCCTGCTTGCCGCCCGCCTTGCCCGATCTGGGCACCACCCGGCAGGAGGTGACGCCCGGCGGCAGCGGCAAGCAGGTCAAAAGCACGCGGGGCTGCCTCCGCAGCGCCTCCTGCACCTCTTGGTGGGGCTTCCTCTTGGGGTCCAGCGAGGGGGATGTCGGCAGCCCCGCCCAGGAGGGGTCGGCGTCCCCTAGCATGGCTGCCGCCGCTTGGTGCTGGGGGCAGTCGCCCTGCGCCCTGTCCTGCGGGAAGCTGGGGAGCCGGTTGAGGAAGGCGGTGCTGTCGGGGCCGCCGGGGCCATGGGGGTCGTCGGGGACATCGGGGGCGGTGGCCTCGCTGTCCCCCAGCATGGGCGCTGCCGCTGGCTCCTTGGTGCCGCCGCCCCCTGCCCTGTACTCGGAGAGGTGAGGGAGGTTGATGAGGGAGGTGGTCAAGTCGGGGCCGTCGGGGCCATCGGGGACGGTGTCCTCGCTGTCCCCCATCCCCGCCACCACCGCTCGCTCCTTGGGGCAGCCGCCCTTCGGCACGTACTGGGAGAGGTCGGGGAGCTGGTGGAGCAAGGCGGTGAAGCTGGGGCTGTCGGAGATGTCAGGGACGGCCTCGGTGCCGTGCACGGTTTGGAGGCAGGCGAGCGTCTCGTTGACGTTGGTGTCACCTGGCTGCTGAGGAAAGGCCTCGGCGAAGGTGTGTGGCCCCTGCTGGGACAGGTGCGCGGGCTTCTGCAGGGCCGCCAGGGTGGTCACCGCTGCTGAAAAAGCAAAGCAAGCCAAGCCAAGCCCGTGGCGCTGCAAGGTTTCCTGGGGGCGGGCCGCGCGCCCGCGGGCTCTGCCACCCGCAGCTGCTCACCTTTGGGCTTGGTGGTGGTTGTGCCGGTCGGCGGAGCCAGGGCAGGCTGGTGGGGGCTGGCAGCAGGGTGGCTGTCCTGGCTGGCCACCGCATCCTTCTTGAAGGCCCCTGGCGGCTTGTGGGCAGTGCGGGGCAGGGTGTGGAGCACAGGGGGGCCCTGCAGGCAGTGCTGAGGCGCGGGGCGGCGCGGTGGCGGGGGGCCGGGGCGGGCGGGGACATGCAGCAGGCAGGAGCCTGTGGGGTAGAGGGGCTCCCCCTGGAGCACGGCCCACGGCCCCAGGCCCATGGGCTGGTGGGGCAGCAGCGTCCCCGTCAGCACCTGCTGTCCCCAGCCATAGGCAGGGGGACAGGGAGCAGGCCTGGTGGGGAGCTGCGCCCCGTGGGGGAGCTGCACCACGGGAGGGAGCTGCACCTGGTGGGGGAGCTGCACGCCACGGGGGAGCGGCGCCATCGGGAGGAGCTGCACCACGGGGGGAAGCAGCACCACGCCAGGGAGCTGCACGAGCTGGCCCGGGGCCCCCAGGGGCCCCGGCACCCCCTGCCAGACAGTGGCCTGGGCCGGCTGGGAGGTGACAGCGTGCACCCGAGCAGGTGCGCGGGACAGCGGCAGCCGTGGGCCAGAGGAGGGCAGCACGCTGGCAGTGACCGGTGGCGGCATGGCCGGGGCGCTGGAGCTCCCGCTGGGCACCTGCGATGCCCTCGGCAGCCGGAGAGGGAACCTGTCTGTTGGGGGAAGCAGAGAGGAGCAATGGGGTGAGAGCTTGGCGGGCAGAGGCGGCTGGGGGGCTACCTGGAGGGCAGGAGCAGCGGGAGGAGCGGGAGCCTGCTGCTGTACCTGCCATGGCGCTTGGTCCGGGTGGGGTTTGTTGGGGGCAAGCAGCCCTCGTCTCCACGGCGCTCATTCCGCCAGCACCTGCTGCAGCCAGCCTTGCGCTGGGTTGATTTTTCCTACTGCAACAGCTGCCCATCTCAAGGATTGCCCATCCTGCCCATGCTTTCCTGTCCCGAAGGATGGGTTCCCACCCCCACAAGGGTTTTTCATCCCAACGGTGGTTTGCCATCCGCATGATGGCTTCCCATCCCAAGGGTGCTTTCCCAGCCCCGGGATGGTGTCCTAGCCCAGCGGTTGCTGGCTCTCCGTCAGCCTGTCCCTGGCTTTTTGGGGCCCTGGCTGCTGGGACCCTCAGGGCACGTTACCAAGAGTCCCGTCCTTAACCATTTCATCAACCAGCCTTTAGAGGATGAAAGTGTATTAGGTTGGTTTGTGGAGAGAGGGGGCGGGGGAGAGAGAGAGAGAGAGAGAGACGCGGAGTTCACGTGATCCCCTGCAATGTGAGGAGGTAGTGGAGTTTTCCTGGAGGCTGTGGTATTGCTCACGCTGAAGGAAAAGAAAGGACAGCACAGCCCGGCCCTGGAAAGAAGGACGTTGCTTCCGGGAAGCTTAGAGCTGTCCATGACGGAGAAAGGATCCCCCGGGCCCAGCAAGATAACGGCAGCATCCTAGCCCCTCTGCCACGTCTTTGAAACCCTGCCGGCGTCGTCCGGCCTCAGAGATGAGGAACTGTAGCGAGACGGAGTACGGGGAGATGCGGCTCGGTAGACAAGCAGCAAGACTGCTGCAAAACTAGAGCTGCTTTGCTCTCCAGGGCTTCTGGGTGGCTCTCTCTGTCTCTCCCCTATTCTTTTCCTCTCCTCCCTTGCCCTCCCTCCTCCCTCCGTTCTCTTCTCTCCTCAAATAAATGTAAAAGGTTGTACGACATCTGACCGATTCCAGCGTCTTAATCTCGTCCCTGGGATCGTATTGAAACCTCCCCCGACATTGGATCGGAACAGATTCCTAAAAACTTACTAACTTGCTGGACCACTTGTGATATGTAATGTGGTCCCTTGTCAGAGGACATTGCCTCTGGTTCTCCAAATCTAGGAATAACTTCCTTTAACAGAATTCTTTTTACCTCTCGGGCTTTATTTGTTCTGCAAGGGAAGGCTTCAGGCCACCCAGAAAAAGGGTCAGTTAATACTAGCAAATACCTATATCCCCCTTTTCTGGGGAGTTCCGAGAAATCTATCTGCCAGTTTTGACCTGGAACATTTCCTTTGCTGATATTTCCAAATTTCACACGGTTTTCTACCTTTGGGTTGTTCTTTAAGCATACTTCACATCTATTAACTACAGTCTTTAGAGTCTGATAGAAATTTCTAGCTACAATTTGCTTAAGAAGAGAGTTGGTTAAGGTTTCAGTTCCCCAATGAGTTTTGTCGTGCTCTGTTTTTATAAGTTCCCATAATATGCTAAAGGGAACTATTATTCTGTTATCTTTCAGCAGTGCCCATCCTGATGGGCTGATTTCAGCTCCTAAGTTAGTCATCAGCTTTTGATCCTTTTCATCACATTCAATTGTTTCAGGTGGTGGCAAAGATTTTTCAGGAATGATGCTTAATACCTCACCTTGTTCTGCAGCTCGCCTGCCCTTGTAATCAGCCAATTTCCCACTTCCCTGTCAGTGTTACCTTTCTGATGTCCTTTGCAGTGCATAATTGCCACTGCTGACAGAAGTTGTACAGCATCTAAAAGTCGCAAAATTCGGTCAGCACGTTTTATACCTTTCCCTTGAGCAGTCAAGAGTCCTCGTTCCTTCCAAATTGCTCCATGGGCATGGACTACACCCAAGGCATATTTTGAATCCGTCCAGATATTTACTCGCAGCCCTTCGGCCAGCTCCAACGCTCTCCCTAGGGCAATTATTTCATTTCAGCTCGTTGTGCAGATGTGCCCTTAGGGAGTGACTTCGCTTCCACCAGTCGCTCTGTGGTGGTTCCAGCACATCCTGCCATTCGAACTCCGTTCTTTACGAAACTGCTCCCATCAGTATACCCCGTTCGGTCGGCTTCCTCCAGTGGCTCCTCCTTCAGGTCTGCTCTGCTTGCATATACGGTTTCTATAGTTTCTATACAATCATGCACGACGGTCTCCATTTCCTGTTTATCACTTAAAATGGAAGCAGCGTTGATAATTGTAGATGTAACGATTTCCATATCATCCTGTTCCATCCAAACTGCTTGATATGTCAAGAATCTTGATAGTGAAAGCCAGGGTCCCCCTTTTTGTTCTAAAACGGAGGTTACAGTGTGGGAAGTGTGCACAATCATCTTTTGTCCCAAAGGAAATTTTTGAGCTTCTTGGACAATCAAAACAACGGCGGCCACTGCCCAAAGGCATCCCGGCCATCCTTTGCTTACTTCATCCAATTGTTTAGAGAAGTACGCTACAGCTCATTTATAAGGACCCAGCTCCTGGGCCAGAATTCCCAGAGCCACTCCTTGCCTTTCATACAAGAACAGCCAGAGAGGTTTCGTTCCATCTGGCAGGCCCAAAGCTGGAGCTTTCATTACCTCCAATTTCAGTTCCTTGAATGCCCTCTCAGCTTCATCAGTCCACAGTAATTGTGTCTGGCTATTTTCAACAGTTCATACAGAGGTTTAACCAAAAGTCCATAATTAGAGATCCATAACCGGCACCAACCTGTCATTCCCAAAAGGGTTCGAAGCTCTTTTACCGTGTTGGGTTCTGGAGTTCTGCAGATAGCTTCCTTTCGGTCATTCCCGAGCTGTCTTTGTCCCTTAGAAATCACGAATCCCAGGTATATCACTTCCTTCTTCAAGATTTGGGCTTTCTGTAATGAGACTCGATAACCGCTTAATCCCAGAAAGTTCAACAAGCTCACAGTCCATTCCTTACACTCTTCATCCTTTTCTGTGGCTATTAATGTATCATCCACATACGGCAAAAGAATCCCGTTTCCTGGGGGCCTCTCCCAGGTCTCTAATTCCTTAGCTAATTGATTTCCAAAAATGGTAGGGCTGTTTTTAAATCCTTGGGGTAACACTGTCCAGGTCAGTTGGGTTTTTCGTCCTGTATCAGGGTTTTCCCATTCAAAGGCAAATAAATTGCAGCTTTCTGGAGCCAAGGTAAGGCAAAAGAATGCATCCTTTAAATCTAATACAGTAAACCACTGAGAGTACAGGGGTTTGCCACTACTGGATACAAATCTTCACCTATTTGATTTATTGCCCGCAAATCTTGCCCCAATGGATAAGTTTTGCCGTCAGGCTTTTTGACAGGCAGCACGGGAGTGTTATATTCTGAAGAGCATTCAGTTAATAGTCCAAATTTTATAAACTCTTCTATAATACTTTGTACCCCTCGCCTATCTTCCAATTTCAAGGGGTATTGCTTTATCTTAACAGGTCGTGCCCCTCCTTTGAGTTTAACAACAACCAATTCAGCATTTTTACCCTTTCCAGGCATTCCTGAGGCCCACGCTCCTGGGTATACCTGGTCTTTTCTTTCTTGTGTAATTTCTTCTTCTTTAATTTGGGGTCAGTAAGAACCAAACTTAAAATTTCAGTCTGATTTTCATCTGGTATTTTAAATTCAGTTTCCCCGTTTCTAAATTTTATTTCGGCATTTAGTTGTTCTAATAGGTCTCTCCCCAGCAATGGTCTAGGAGCCTCAGGCAGGTGGAGAAATTTGTGAATCCCCACACTCTTCCCAATTCTAAATTTTAATGGTCTCAAGAAAAAAACCTTTTCAACCTGCCCAGTTGCTCCCACAACATGAACATTTTGTTTACTTAGAGGTAACAAGGTTTGATTCAATACAGAGAATGTGGCTAACAGAGCCACTATCTCCTTTCCCAGTTTCCTTCTGTCCTCCCCCTCCCCATTCCGATATACTCTCCACGCTTCCTCCAGCAACTTTTCTAAATTCCTTATGTCTGGTTCCCTACGTTTCTCAAGTTTCTTTCTGATACCATTAGTGGATTGTCCCAGAAACAGAGATACCAGCTGCTGTGTGGCAGCTTCTGACTAGTAGTAAATCTTCTCACAGCAGCCCATAAGCGATCTAAAAACTCCGTGGGCGTTTCAGTCTGCCCCTGCTTGACAGCATACAGAGCCGACCAGTTACCTGCCTTTGGGATCACATGTTCTATTCCAAATTTGATCCAGGTTCGGTATCGTTGCAATCAAACAGTACGGAGCTGGATCATTAGGGTCCCAACCTGGGTCCCTGGAGGGCGCATGATCTTCAGCTGTGCCCTGTAAAACTCGTCCCTCAGTCTGTGTTTCTACAGGAGCTCGGGCTGCCTTTAATACAAGCTGCTTCTCAGGTTCAGTCCTAGCATCTAGCATAAGATCCACATCTTTCCAATCCGGGTCCAAGTTCTTAGTAATCCACTCAAACCTTTTCGCAGCCCCACTTGGGTCCTCCCTGTACCTCTTCACTGCATCCTTCCACTTATCCACATCATCCATCCGGAAAGGCACTTTTCTTCCGCCTTTCTGGGTTTCTCTTTCACCTTCCAACACCTCTGTCCAATACTACATGCTGAACAACATCGCTTCAACTTCCCTAACTCTTTCTGATTTTCCTTTTCCAAAGCTAACACCATGGGATCTTGGGGAGCAAAATTAAAACCACAATCTTTCTGCCACTCGGGGTGATTTCGAAGGGTGAAAACGTATCCACATACAGAGCTTCGTCCCATTTTCCCTCCCTCCTTAAAAATAACAGAGGAGTTGCAGCAAGGCATTAGACTTCAGAGTCCCATTCAAAGGCCACTTTTCTTCATCATCTAATTTATACAATGGCCATCACTGATTACAATACTTAATTAGAGTTTTCTTATTCACATTTCCTGCAGGAGGACCCCCTATGCCCTTCCAGTGATATAAAATGCAACCTAACAGAGATTTCTTTGGTATCTCTTTACTTTGTTGTGACCCTCCCATTTTATTGGTCCCAGTTCTCTCCTGTATTCCCGCAGTATTTTAACAGTTAGTTCCACCGTCAACACTTTACCACTTAGAGGGTTACAGAATTACTGTTTTACATCCATACAATCTTTTTCTTTCGCTTCGTCCATCTCCGGCCGTTTCCCTTGCGGGACAACGAAACCACGGATCAGGACTCCGCACTCACTTTGTACTAAGAGTAGGTCTCATTCACGCACGCACAGGACGGTATAGACACTTTTGACAACAAAAACGCTCACATACCAATACAATGAACAAAAATCCTAAAAGCAAACACAGAGCAACTACTTGTCCTTGTAACATGCCAAACACAATCCCAAAACCAAATAACCGAGTTCCAAAGCCAAGATCCAATGTATCCAAATGCAAGTGTTCCAAATGAGCACCGAAGTGCTCCCAAGCGTATACCTTTAAGGCGCTAGCAGCCCGGTATACTCCACCAAGTGTGAACCACTCACGGCTTACAGGGGTTTCCAACAAATGCCTAGTCCCAAACCAAATTTCAGAAAGAATACCTTTTTCTGAAGACGGTCCTTATCTGCTCCCGCAGTGATCCGATTCAGAGAAGGAGTCCCTCCGGAAATTTTCCGGGGGTACCCTAGGGAATCCCGTTCTCAACGGGTCCTGCAGCCAAACAGAGAGGGTCCCACCTGGGTCGCCAAAACTGATACAAACATTCACGGGTGCTTCTCCTCACAGTCTGAATCTCCCCAAGGGAGAAACCGAGGATTCAGAGAGTCCCTGAAATGAAACTCAATAGCAATGAAGTCACTGTTAAGCAGGTATTCTTTATTGCAGCGCTGGGCAGCACTGGGGATTCTCCACCAGAAGCGCTCCAACGATTTGGTAGACCTTCAGAGATTATATACTATAAAGTCCTACATATTCACAGAAATTCCAAGAAATCATTTACATAAACATGAGAATTCCTGGAGCTCATTAACATATGCAAATGTCCGATCTGCATGCACAGTCGTCTCCCGTGGTGGTCTTCAAGTGCTCTTTGGGAGTCTTCAGATGAAGGCTCGTAGTCTTCTTCACTGTGTTCGCTGACCGACCCTTGCTTCTCTGCAAACTCAGTCCTAGGATCACCTAAACGGTGTCCTTCAAGGCTGTTGTCATTCTTTTGTGACTTCCTATCTTCCATGCATTTCTTCTTCCAAGGCCCAGTTGTCTGAGATGGGATTATCCCGGAGCCCCCTTATCTTACAACCATTCTAACTACACTCTAAATCACATAGGACTTTCTTTTGTTTAGTTAAGTGATTAAGATATGTAAAACATCTTCCTTGCCCCTAGGCTTTCATTCTTTCAGGAAGCATTTTCATGCAGTAGCTTTGTCTACCTTGGCTTTAACCCTTTCAGGGGTGCTGGCCCCGAGTCAGTCCCTGGGCCCAGGAGGCTCAGGGGGCTGTCCCTGCCCTTGCTGGCCATGCACCGGGCACAGCTGCTGGGCGTCCCGCTAAATACAGCTGGACATTCAGACTGCGTCGTGAAGGCTCTTTGTACCATAGCCATTCATTTGGTTGTGGGGATGCCAGAGGTGAAAGCAAGGCTTTGGGTTCCCTCTGCGTGAACTGTGCAGAGACGTAGAGCACGTGCAGGATGGCCTCGCCGCTCCTGACCGATGCACCAAGGGACATTTGCTACTACCCTGCTTATGGTGAGGTCTTCTTCTGGGAAAGAAGTCCCAAATTGTTTGTTTTCTCTTCTTGACCCTCTTTTTCCTTGCACTCAAGAGCTTTTCTCCTCCTTTGGCCTTCACCCTCAAGACCTTTCCTGAAAGTGACGGCAGCCCTCTCAGCCTTTGTCTTGCTCCTGCTAGTCGTCTTCACCTCAGCTAGATAGTCCTGAAGGATCCCTGGAGGTCCCTGCCAACTCAACCCTTCTCTTCTCTTCTCTTCTCTTCTCTTCTCTTCTCTTCTCTTCTCTTCTCTTCTCTTCTCTTCTCTTCTCTTCTCTTCTCTTCTCTTCTCTTCTCTTCTCTTCTCTTCTCTTCTCTTCTCTTCTCTTCTCTTCTCTTCTCTTCTCTTCTCTTCTCTTCTCCTCTTCTCTTCTCTTCTCTTCTCTTCTCTTCTCTTCTCTTCTCTTCTCTTCTCTTCTCTTCTCTTCTCTTCTCTTCTCTTCTCTTCTCTTCTCTTCTCTTCTCTTCTCTTCTCTTCCCTGCACTCACGATGAGGCGCATAGCAAGGAGACCACTCTTTGCCTGAAATGCCAGGGGGTTTACAGCTCCAGAAACACTTTCGAGGACACAAATCAAAAGGGATACAAGTAGACACAGGATTTTGTTTTAGCTTACTTGAGTTTACTTTATTTTATTTTCTGTCTTCTTATGTTGGTTTATGTTATTTTAGTTTAGTTTCTTTCATGTGATGTTATTGTCTTTGATTTTATTAAATTTTCTTTGGGTTTAATTTTTATTATTTTATTTTATGTTGGTTAATCTTACTTTACTTTACCTTGCTTTCTGTGTTTTTATTTTATTTTGTTGTTTTCTTTTACTATTACTTAATTTTATCTGATTTTATCTGAGGCTATTTTGCTGAATCTCTTTCAGAGCCGATGCTCACAAGCATTAACACAATGCGCCTGTGTAGCCAGGAGCAGGCTGATGTGTTCTTCAGTTTAGTTGGAAAAATCATGCCCTGCAGTGTGGCAAAGGAAAGCCGCAGAAAGGAGCAGCAGGAATACGGGCCAAGCAGTCCCTCGTTTCTCAACAGTGCAGAAGAACTTGAAGAAGGAGGATGGGTCCCGACCACCCCCAGCAAGGTAGAAGAAGAAGAGGGGTGTGGTGCCCTGGGGTATTTTCACAAGTAGGACACGTGTCGATGACAAGCACACCTTTTGCCTTCCAAAACTTGCTCCGCTGTGCTTCTTGGCCAGGGAGGCAGGAAAAGCGCTCTCCTGCTTGGATCGCATGCAGGGAGAGCTGAAAAGCGGCAGCTGCGGAGGGCGCAGCAAGCCTGGAGCCCTTCCAAGCACAGGCTGTTTTGCACAAGCAAGAACACCTCGGGAAACGGAGCCAAGGCAAGAGCAGAGCTCGCTCCTGCTCCAAACCCGCAATGGGCAAAAGAGCCAGGGAGCGCCAGGGCACGAGCGGCGCCTGGGAGGTGCAAGAGCAGCAGGCAAGAGCTGAGCCCAAAGGGCCCAGAGGAACCCTGACAAGGGGCTGCGCTCAATGCTGTTAGAGAGGAGAAGCAGCAACCCCCCGGGGGCCACCCTGGGCGTCCGCCCTGCGAGTCTAGAAAGCGTCCCCCCCCCGCATGCGGGGCACAAGGGCCACCTTCGTGGAGCAGGAGCAGCAGGCACCTAGCCAAAATGGCCCAAAGGAGCCCTGGCAAGGGGCCGTGCTCAGTGCTGCAGAGGAAGGCAAAAACCCCCGGGGACCAGTGCCAGTCTGCCCCGGGGGAAAATTCCTTCCTGACCCCAGCGCCGCCGGCGACCGGCTATTCCCTGAGCACGTGAGCAAGACCTGCCTCCTCGGCCCACAGGCTGCTCACGCCTCCCAGGAGATGCTCAAGCCCGATTCTCCCTCCACCTGCTGCCACCTCAGGGCCTTCCCAGAGGGGCAAAACGCCCGCGGCCTGATCCCAGTATTCCCATTAGAACTGTGCGAACGATGGCATTGCTCAGTTTTTACTACGCTGAATCAAATCCATTCTATTCACAACATATGCTGTCTTGTACTGGAAAATACATAAAGGTAATGTTTGGAAAATTACTACAAGGCTACATTGTTTAGAATGAAACAGCCATCAAAACACAAAGGCCACTTCAGCCAATGTCTATACCCCCAGTATTACAAATAGCTACCAGGTAGAGTACTTGAGTGTCGGAGAAAGAACAGTCATAGCCTAGACACGTCCAAGTGCAAGTCTCCTTCAGTGATAAAAATCACTCATCTGACAAGGAAATAACAGAAATGTCAGCAGCAGAGTCTTTAGAACAGTGTTTCTTTGTGGGAGCCCAAGCCCTGTGTTCAGATATCTACCATATCTACCTTATCCCCACACACGGGTATTGCTTTGAGCTTTGGTGCCAGCAGCATCTCTCCTCTCCTTTCAGGGCAGCATTACAATACCAGGAGAGGGTGCCATCCAGCCAGAAACGCAGGATGCATTGACAAGACAGCACTAACCATACGCATTGAAATTCACCCCCAAAACAAGGCCATGTTTATAAGCACAACGCTGTGGCGTCCAGAATTACTAGGTAATGCCTGAAAGCACTGCAGCAACTCCTGCAGGAATATGCCCAAAGTCTACATGCAGAGCCACATAAATTCAGGGGGTTTTGCTTGCAAATGCTTCATGGGTACCAGGATGCTGCTGTACTGTCTTTCTGAGACTCCCTGTAACTCATCCGTCTACTTTATTTCTTCAGAACCAACATCAGAAAGACATGGCAAAACCACAAGCTGATGACATCTACTAATTGTGGTGGAGAGGCGTATCTTTAAGGCGGCTGGAAAACAGGAGCAGGCAAACAATGCCAATGTAGCTGAGAGAGAACTGGACCGCGTGAATACCTAAATGACAGCATTAATCCTCTAGGCAGGATTGCATTTGAATATCTGTCATTTTAGTCAGTACACCCAATTCCCGGTCCTCCATAAACCTCAGCAATACAGAATACAGAGTTAAAACCTGGAGCACAAAGAGCAGCTTAGGGTAAAAACAGACTTAGAAATCTGTGTCCAGATGATGTGTCCAGAAAGCCAAATCCTCATTACCTTTAAGAGAGAGTGCAACTGGGGGGGAAAGGGGAAGGAAGAAAAGGTGGAGAAAAGGAAAAGGGTGGGCACACAACTGAAAAAGAAAGGAGCGCAGTTATCGCGAAGACCAGCGCAGCCCCCCTCGCTCTTTGATGCACGCAGGTGTCTGCGTTCAGATGGGAACCAGCAGAAAAACCCTGACAGGGCTCCTTTTCACTGTCCTCCTCCCTGCGTGCGTGCTGGGACCTCCTCGTTTCCCCGAAGGCCTCCCAGACTCCCAGGGGGTAGCAAACAACTGCACCTGCAGAAGCAAAGGGGCGGCTGCACCTCAGCTTCGGAGAGGCCCAAAGCCGCCCTGGGCCCCAGCAGCCCCTGGCGCCCCGGCATTTGCTTGGCCCCGAGGCCCCGCGGGGCCTGCCAGCACCGGGGACCCCCGGGGACAGAAGCCAAGGACAGCGGTCAGCCCCCGTGGGGAGAGGGACAGGGCTCTGTCCCCCCTTCTGGCCGCAGGAGGACGCCCTGGGCCGCGCCAGCACAGGGCGTCTCTCCTCCTCAGCGCCCGGGGGCAGCGAGGCCTGAGGGAGGCCCTGGGTGCCGGGCTCAGCCTGGCCGCTGCCAGCGGCTCCCGGCACGCAGCTCCTCCTGCCCAGGGCGGTGGCTGGAGCACAGCCAGAGCCACCCTTTGGGAAAGCCGTGCCGGTGCCCAGCAAAGCCCGGGCAGCTCCCCCCCGGCCCTGCCCCCGGCCCTGCCCCTCGCCCTTCCCTCCCCTCCCGCCCTGCGCAGGCCCAGCCCCCCAGCCGCGCCATTGGCCACGGCGGAGCCAATCGGCGGAGCCGGAGGCGGGCTGTCAGTCAGAGCCGGGTGGGGCGGGGCCGGAGGGGGCCGAGGCCCAGGGGCCTGAGGAGAAAGGGGCGGGAGCCGGGCCGGGGGCAGCCGGGGCCCGGGGGGAGCAGGGCCAGGCCAGGGCCAGGCCCAGGGCCAGGCCACAGGGCCAGGGGAGCTGCAGGAGCAGGTATGTGCCAGTGGGGATGGGCCTGGGGCAGGGGCCTGGAGGCCTCACCGCCCACGGGCCCCGCCACGGCCCAGTCCCCAGCCCTGGGCCCGAGGGCTCAGCCCCAGGGCCAGCCCCAGCAGCAGGGTGGGAGCGGTTCCTGCTGCTGCCCCCAGGGTCGCCAGCCCCAGCCCTGCCAGCTGGAGGTGGGTGTTTGATGTCCGCAGGGCAGGGGAAGGCAGAGTGGCCTCCTCTCTGCAGGCAGCTCCGGGCTTTGGGGCAGGCATGCTGTGGTGGGGACAGGCCAGGGGCCTTTGCTGTCCCCTCCTGTGGGTCTGGTGCTGATGGACAGCCCCGCCTCTGCCGACAGCCTTTGAGAAATGGGGATTTCCAGACACGGAGCTGTTTCTGCCTCCTGGTGGGAGCACGCGCCGGGGCGTTGTTGGCAGAGCAGCCGGTGGGGAGCGCTCCTGGTTGGAGGCAGCTCCCTTGGCAGATGCTTGGGCAACCGCCAACCGGCCCAAAACCTTTCTAACGCCAAATTGGCATTCAGAAAGCAGGCCTTCTTTATTGCAGCGCTGGGTGCACGGGGGATACCTCAGCCCAGTGTGCATGCCGTAGGTCACGCCAGCTAAGTGTTTATCAAACTTAAAACGCACCTACTCCTTAATTTTCCGGGGAAAGTCACTGATATTGCAGTTATTTCCCAGAAATCATTACCATATTTCCCCTCCCACCGGAGCATGCGCTGTTTGATTCTGGGGCTTCTTTCGGGGGCCCTTGGTGGTCGTTCTCCTCAAATTCCAGCTGTCCGCTTGTTGACCTCGTTGTTTTTTTCCACCTCAGCATGCTGATTTGGCTGTTTCCTTTTGTTAAGAAGACAGCTGACACTCGCCAGTGTTCAGGGAGTTTCTTGGTTTCTGTTCAGACTGCCCATGATCTTTGTGCTGAGCTCACTCTTTGATTCAGAGATTCCTTCTTACCTTACAGGCCTCTCCTCTGTCCTTGCTTTCTGCGGGCATGCTGATTCACTTCCTTCCTAGCTCTACTCTGTCCTTGGGAGCTGTCAGTTGTTGGTGACCAGCTTCTTCTAAGCAGGCCTTGATGATGAACGTTTTGAAGCAGGCCTTGGTAATGAACTCCTTTTCTGAATCCCACAGGTAACGCTTGTGCCCCTCTCTGGGCCCCAAGGTGGGATACCTGCCTGTCCCCCCACCCAAGCTGTGCTGCGGGCTTCTGGGAAACGGGGGTACCGAGGGCGGATGGTTTTACCACAGCCGGGAAGGTCCGGTAACCTGTCAGGGACTTTTTTTTTCCTGGTGCTTGCAGTAGCAGGTTATTTGTTTTTGTCAATGTATTTTTTCTGAGGAAACTTCACCCAGGAAAGCGCAGCATTTAGCTCTGGTTGCTCTCTGTGTGGCCTGTGCCTGTCCTCAGCCAGGCACACAGCAGCTTTCAGAGGAGGAATGGGACTATTCCAGGGTGAGGTGAGCAGTGGGGATCCCAGGCCTGTTGTGTGTAAGGCAATCAGGGGAAAATGTGCGGTTAGAGCTGCCTGTGTTGCTTCCCCCTTTGATTGCAGTGCTCCCCTCTAGTTCTCTGTAATCCTCGCTTCTACGAGTCGGCTGCATCGGGTTTAAATTTCTGTAAGTTGCTGGTACACTTTGCAGGTGTTTCGACTTGGTTCTTCCGAGGTTTGAAAATTCCCTCTTCAGGTCTCTCTACTTTCTTCTCCCCTCTGTCCCACAGAACCGTATGTGCCTGCAGGGGCTGCAGAGTCTGTGTTTGCTCCCCGTGGTGAGGAAAGTACGGGCATGAAAAAGAAAGAGATAGCGATTCTGAAAAGACCCCTTTCTTTGTGCTCCTTTTCACATTCAGTTGCCTGTTGTGGGTTCTTAAATGATGCGAGTTACTCTGAGTCTTAGCAATCCCTTGTTTGCACGCCTGTGCTCAGGAGGTGCCTCAGAAACTCTGTTTGGGCATTGCTTATGCCAGACAAGTAACCGTAGCCCTTTCTGAAAAATAGCTCCTGGGTGAGTTAGTTCCTCAGCCATAACGGCAGGGTTTCTGTTGGCATCTGCCAGAACTCGGGAGCAAACCCTGCTGACGGAAACCGTCAGGAGAAAAGGAAGGCTGGAGAGAGCAGAAGAGATCCGTAGAGCTGCGCTGCTTGACCCCCGATGGTGTCACACCTCCTGGCACGGCGACTGGGTAAGGGTGCTCTCAGGGTGTTTTGTCACCTTTTCCAGTGCTCACGAGCAGAGAGCCGACGGCCCTGGGGGAAGGGCAGCACCCCCTTCTTTGTGCACCCCAGGATCTTGTCACGCTGCAAGCTCCTGCGCCAGCAGAAGCGGCTGAGAGTCGACTTCTTCAAGGAGGCTGGTGTGGGCACGAGGAAGATGCCGGGAGCAGACTTCCTTCAGGTCATCAGGGGGGATGCAGGGAGCAGACCGGGAGTGACCTGCTGCCACTGCCGTATGTCCTTGCGTGCAGAGCCATGCTGGTTCCAGTGGAGGCAATGGTGGCGGTTCAGCAAGGGGCACTTTCTCTTGTCTTACCCTCAGAGGACGACTCCCACAGTCTGGGAAGCTGGAGGGGAAAGGGAGGGCAAGGATGCGAGAAGTGGGATGTCATCTAGAGAGGGTTGTGGGAGTGAGGGTACCCGTTGCCTCATGGTCTCCAAAGAGAGTCGCTGCTCAGGTCTGTGGCTGCCCGGAGCCTGCTGCAGACACTGAACTGGCATCACGCTTCCCAGGGTCGATACTCGACCTTTCCCCCACCACTCTCGTATCTGTATTCCCATTGCGCTGCCTTCCAGCACATATCTGTGCAGCACTGCTCCCCCTGAGCCCCAGTTCCCCCAGGGGACAGCGGCACGGAGCTGTGAGGAACACGCTCAGGTCTACGAGGGTTCAGGAGTGCAGGTGTTAACTGGTACTCTAGTCCAAGCCAAAACGAGCCACCTCACTACCCAGGGGGCTGGGAAGTTTGGCACATTAACAGCCGAGAGGTCTGCAGAAGGCAGCAAAAGCCCAGTAAAGCCCAATAAAGTTGTTAATGCTTAGACCTCAGCAGGTTTTCTTTGTGCTGTGCTTCCCTGCAGAACACCAGCAAATCTCATCCCACCTGCTCCGGGGCAAGCCTTGATGGTTTTGTGATCCCACTGCCATTTCCTGTATTGGTTGCCAGGCCAAAGTTCCCATGAGAGCCAGGGATCAGGAGGACGTGGTCATCTTGCTGATTTCCTTGCAACTGCAAGCGTAGGGATGGGGGCAGTCTGTCATATTTCTGTCAGGCTCAAAAGCTACAGGATGTTTCCATTGCAAGAGGCGAGTCTGTTGGGAGCTCCAGTCTCCCAAATTCCAAACCCCGTGTGTTAAAGAGTGCTGAGCCCCGTTGTTTCTTTCTGCTGCTCTCTAACGCAGTTTCTCTGGCTTTTTCTTTGGTTGGTTTTTAACGCCTGGTAGGTGTCCAAGCTCCGTTCCATCAAGGCACTTGCAAACCTGCCACTTGCCCAGCTTCTGCTGGGGGCGAAGCCAAAGGGATGAAGCCTCGTGCTCGTAGCAAGCCCAAAGCAAAGTTAAAGCGCTGAGAAGTTCCCCCAGTCAGCCCGGAGCCAGAGTGCAGGTAAGGAAGCTGCGATGAGATGGAAGAGCCTGGAAAACAGTTCATCGGCAGGAGGCGATGGAAGAACGGGCAGTGTGGGTGGCACCTGGGGTGAAGTGACAGGCTTAGTTTCGTGTCTGGATCAGTAGTGTACTTGCACATTTACTAAGCCCCAGTTCAGAGCAGAAATTCTTGTTGCTCATCATGGGCGCTGGAGTGCTGTTCCTGCTCTCTCCTCCCCGGTGCATGTATTTAATCTTTTGCATATATGCAGGGCCTTGATAATGCTCCTGGGTGGGCAGCGTGTATGTGAAGGGCAGGTTTTCTGCATAGTTGTGACTGATGTTTCTTGTTTCTTTTGAACAGGAAAATCTTGATAGGTACTCCCCAGGACCTGCAGAAATGCAAGGACCTGATGAAGAAAGAGGTGCCAATCAAGGAGGGAGTGTAGGTTAGTTCTGGTGCGTGGGCAGTTGGCTGATGGGTCGGGCTCAAAGGGTTCTAGTAAATGGGGTTACATGGGGCTGGCGACCAGTCACTAGCGGGGTTCCACAGGGCTCCATCTTGGGGCCAGTGCTCTTCAATATCTTCATAAATGACTTGGATGGAGGACTTGAAGGTTTGTTATCAAAGTTTGCCGATGACACAAAACTGGGAGGAGCCGTTGAGACTCTTGAGGGCAGAGAGGCCCTGCAGAGGGATCTGGACAAATCAGAGAGCTGGGCAATCACCAACCGTATGAGGTTTAACAAGGGCAAGTGCCGGATTTTGCACCTGGGACATGGCAACCCTGGATGTACCTACAGCCTGGGGAAGGAGAGGCTGGAGAGCAGCCCCATGGAGAGGGATCTGGGGGTTCTGGTTGACAGCAAGGATTTTCAGGCACCAAGGCCGGCTGCCAGGGGTGTGTGAGCAGCTCCTCCCCAGCATGGAGACGGGCATGGGAGAAGACAGTGCCGTTCCTGTTGGTGTGTCGCAGGTGGCAGTTGGTGGAAGCTGCTCTCAGGGCCTGTAATTCGGAGCTGTCGTCGTGGTACTTGGTGGGAAATAACGAGGGAGGAAGCTAAGTCATGAAAGGCCATATTAACTCGATGTGTGAAGGGAGGGAAACAACTTTGGGGTGTTAAGGAGACTGTTAGTTGCAATGAAGGCAGTGAGTGAGGTGATCCTTTGAGGAGCTTTCTGGATGGGTCAGAAGCGGGCAAGACTGCATGTAAGGACAGAAAAGGTTGTGGCAGTAGCTGAGCCCATCAGATCTCAAGTAGGAAATGATTTGGGCAATATCTGGCGAAGCTGGCGTCTTGTACGTGTGTCACAGCCTGCGTAAGGCCTGACTGCTGGCGAGGAGAGGAGTGTGAAAGGAGTGCTGGAGTGCCAAGGAATGGGGATGGAAGGGATCACAGGCTCATTTCTCAGTTTTCCGTGGGCTATCTGTATACCCCATGTAACTCATCTTGTGTTGAGGAAGAAGTGCCACCCTTTTGGGGAAAAGAGGGGGAAAAGAAAAAAAGGTAATCTGTAGCAGAGCTTGAACTTGGAGTGAGATGACCGTGCTTAGTCTTACCATTCTGGAGTGTTAAAAACATTTCCTTGAAACACTTTCCCAAAATAACAAGGCATGACTTTCTGAAATAGCTGTTTTCCTAGGAGCTGCATCTGAGCTAAGGCAGATGAGAGCGTCTTGCCTGCTGTTAGTCACCGAGGCTGAAGACAGGTCAGCCAGCAGTTCCGGCAAGGACAGAACAAGATAGATACGTATGCTTCTCTGTGCTGATGGTAATTTCTGGAACGTGTCTTGCATAAGTTGGTCTTTTGGTTTTGCAGGTTGTAGGTTTGGCAGGATCTAGTGTGTCATGGACGTGATGGTAATAACAAAACCCAGTTGGATGGGGTTGAGAATGAGAAGGGTAAAGGTGAGAAAGAAACTCGTGGGCTGAGATAAAACCAGTTTAATAACTGAAAAGAAATTTTTAAAAAATATTGTAGGGAAAAGAGAAAAAAAAACAAACAGAGAGAGGCAAATAAAGCCCAAGAAAAACAAGCGATGCAAATGAAAGCAATTGCTCAGCACCAACCGACCGACAGTCAGTCGGTACCTGAGCAGGGTCCCCCCTGCCACTCTCCCCCTCAGTTTTATTGCTGAGCACGACGTCATAGGGTATGGAATATCCCTTGGGTCAGCGGGGGTCAGCTGTCCCAGCTGTGCCCCTCCCAACTCGCTGTGCACCTCCACCCTGCTCGCTGGCGGGGCAGCGTGAGGAGCAGAAAAGGCCTTGATGCTGTGTACGTACAGCTCAGCAGTAACTAACACATTGGTGCATTCTCGACAGTATTTTCAGCAGAAATCCAAACCACAGCCCCATAAAAACTGCTTTGAAGAAATTTAACTCTCCCAGCCAAAGCCAGTACAGTAAGGCATGTTGGATTTCATGTAATTTGCAAGAGTGCTTGAACAGTTTAATGTTATGTTGAGGTACAGTAGTTATAATGTCATCAGAAGAAAATGAAGGCAAAGAAGATGAAGGCGGCAAAGATACTCAAAAGCATTATAACCTTTGGCAGCAGAAACACGTCATTTACAGTTTCTATGAACAGTTTTCCTCCAATGTGGTGTTCTTTTCCAAGATTTACAGATGACATTTTGCTATTTCCACATCAGAATTCAGTGATTTTAGCATAAACCTCTCCAGTGAAATGTAAGAAAAATGACTGATGTATCCTGGAAAGAAGTGTCATTACATAGACTGGATAGTTTTACTCTTGTAGTTTACAGTTCTCCTTAAAACATAGGCATGTGTTTTCAACTTGTGCTCTGCAGTGGTTAAAAAAACCAAACCAAACAGAAAAAAAACGCCCTTGAAACTTTCTTCTGAAATGAGAGGGGGGTGAGATATCTTACATTTTCTGCTTTTTCCGCTATCCTGCTTTCTCTTAAACTTGTTTGTATCACTCTCATAGATCCCTGGCTTACTCTAGAGCCAAGGCAATGTAAGATACTTTTGGGGGGCTGGTCTTCTCCTGTCAGGCAGAGATGTCCGTGTAGAAGTGCTTGGTCGCAGAGGCAAAAGGCCTAACAGGCGGGTGCATGGGTAGTGATGGTTCTCCCTTATCAGCAGTACTGTCAGTCCCGTCAGGGAGTAATGCTTTGGAGGGGTTTCTGATCGGTGGTAATTGCAGAATAATGACATGATTATATTATTATATTCTATTACATTAAATACTACCTGTGGCAGTCTGAGGGTATGAGAAGAACAAAGATTTGGGGAGGGGAGGATAATTTTAATTTGCCGTAAGTTTTAGTACAACAACGTGTTTGTGTGTCAGTGCCAAGATGGTCATGGAGTTGGCAGCTGAGATTCTGTACTGGAAATTCTTTTGTTCTGGAGCTGAATCCCAAATGGCCCTCTAACAGTCTTAGTCGGACTACTGAATCTGGCAGTACACAGTTTCTTTTCTTAAAACTGAAGATAATTAAGTTAGGGGGCGAGCCTGTTTGGAATTTTAGGAGTGTGGGGGCAGAGGCCAGCTGGGGGCTGGGGTGCTCAGGGGAGGGGGCTGTTTCTGCCCCGTGCCCTGGGCCTGGCGCTCCCAGCTGGGAAGGGGTTTTCCAAGCTCCTGCTGGAGGGAGCCAAATGTGGGACCTGTGGCCGAGCTGGGGGACAAGGAGCACACCCGGACCTGTGGCAAACCTGCCTCTAATCAGCTTTTCCCAGCTGGAAACTGCCCAGGAGTAACTGTGAGTGTTGCTGTCCTCCTTCAGGAAGCATGGCCCGCCCCAAGCTCAGCCAGAGCTACGCCTGTGCCAGGAGAAGACTTCAAGCAGAGCCGGGGCTGATGGTGACAGGTCCCAGCAGCTGTCCAGCTCAGGAAGATGCAGGTAAGATGCAACAGAGGTGACCGTGACTGACTGTCACTTCTCTTGCAGGAGCAGGATTTCACAGCAGAAGGGAGGCAGGACGAAATGCCCTTTGAGGTCAAAAAGTGCATCAGGCACCTGGCGCAGTTGCGATGACAGCAGAGGAGGAAGAGAAGGAGATGCAGGTGACCCGGCTGGGACACTGCTGCCGCCGAGGTAAGATCTGCCACAGAGATCCAGAGACAGCCACTGGGAGGTGGTGGAGTGGGTGAGAAAGGCGCCTGGGAGAGAGGAGAGCACGGGGAGATGGGAGACAGAGATGGTGATGGAGGGGAAAAAGCTGGGATGTTGGAAGTGAGGATGCTTCTGCTGCGCGGGTGCTTGTGAGGTCACCGGTCTCTGAGTAGCTGTTAGCGTCACAGCACGTCCTGGGCTTGTGCAGGTGCTTGTGGTGTCCCGTGTTGCTCAGTAGCTTTCTGGGTGTGAGAAGTCCCCTTGCTTGTGACACTTCTTCTGATGTCACTGATTGCTGAGCAGGTGATAGGGCGAGAGCAGGCCCCTGGCTTGTGCAGCTGCTTGTGTGGTCGATAACTCCAGTTTTCACATCTTTTCAGACAAGAGGCAGTTTACAGTACTGACTGTTTTGCAGATCTTCTGCTTCTCTGTGCCCTGCTCTCTGTCCCTGCCTCTCCCTTTCTCTCTCCCCTTCCTTTTTCCTCTCCTCCTTTTCCCTCTATTCCTCTCCCTCAGCCTGCCTGTGTTGCTCCATACCTCTGTCCTCCCTCCTGCCCTCCTCTGCTCTCTCTGTCCCGCTGCTCGTCACCATGATCCGGGACACCCCCTGCCCCCTTCCCCTCCATGTCCTACTCCCTGTCCCTGTGCCCACTCCTCACCAGGGGTTTCCTTTCTCCACCCGCTGCCCAGCTCCCTGCCCCATTCTCCTCCTCTCTCTGTCTCTCTCCTGTCCCTCTGTCCTGCTTCTTTCCCTCTCCGGGCACCCCAACACCCTATCCCACCCCTGTCTGCCACTCTGTCCCTCTCTCCTCCTCCTCCCTGCCCCACCGGGGTCTGGGACACAGGCAGACGGAGGGAGGAAACCCTGGGGCCTGCAGGAGGATCGGGCCCAGCCAGGACGGTGAGGCAATGTCCCAGCAGGGTGAGACCGAAGAAAGGAGCACCCCGCAGCATGCTGGGAGGTGTAGTCCTGGAGCACAGAGCTGCAAGGTGGCCATGTTGTTTGAGGGAAAAGCTGAGAACTGTAGTCCTGAGGCACACAAGATGCTGGTCAGAAATCTTAGTTCCTGGGGCATAGGACTGCAATGTAGCCATGTTCGAAAGTCTTTGAAACCCTGCCGGCGTCATCCAGCAGCAGAGATCAGGAACTGTAGCGAGACTGACTCCAGGGACATGCAGATCAGTAGACAAGCAGCAAGACTGCTGCAAAACTAGAGCTGCTTTGCAAAGTTGGCCTGTGATGAGGAGTGGGTAGCGTGGGTGGGAGTGATCAGTCAAGTGGTCTGGTCCCTGACCGACTGAAGGGTACAAGAACCCTGTGTAAAGGCACACTGGGGCTGCCCCAGTTGGGCTGGGACCCGGCACGTGCGTGAAAGAATCTTGGCCCCTGTATTTGGACCCTTTGCGTCCTAGCCTCTGGCCTCGTTCGGCACGGGCCGTTTGCGAGTTGCTGGTGAGAGCGGCTCAGGGCTGGCGTGTGGGCAGGGGTTTTTGGTGGATGAGGTCCGGGCAGCGCCGGACGAGGCCATAGAGGGGGTCCGAGCGAGCCGTGCAGCCGTTGCAGCGGCAGCTGCGGGATCTCGGCACGCGAGCCTTGGCAGGCGACGGCCGCTGGCCGGCCACGGGGCGAGCTGCGTTTTGCGCGCTCAGGCTGTCTCTGCCTGGCCCCCTGGGGCGGCCGCGGCTCCTTGCCAGGGCCGGATCCAGCTGGCCGGCAGTGATGCTGGTGCTGGGGCGGTGCTGGTGATGGCGGTACCGGGGCGGTGATGCCGGTAGTGGGGCAGTGCTGGAGGCCTCCGTCCTCCCGGCGTTGGTGCGAATCAGTGTGGTTTCTCCCACGGGCGCCTGCCACCCGGAGCGATGCCCCGTCTACCCATCGTCTGGGTGGCCATCCCCAGCCCAGCTCAGGCACCCGCGGGGTGGGCAGAGGCTGCGTTAAACCCCCCCCACCCCACCCCCCCGCTGAGCAAATGGCCGCAGGCAGAGAGAGGCGCTGCAAAGCGAAGAGGCAAGCCTTTTAATGACGGAAAGAAGAAGCGGGGGGATGTGGGAGAGGGCTGGGGATGGAGCGGGTGGGTGCAGGTCCCTGCCTGCGCATCTGCTCTGTGCGTGGGTGCTAGGGGGGACGGTGCTGGAGCGGTGGCTTATGGGTAGCCGTAGGCGTCGGCTATCTGCATGTCGATCTCCCTCTGCACAAAAAACTGCAGCTGCCCCAGTGTCATCTGGTGGGCCGCCCGCTGCCGCTCCTGCTGGGCCAGCTTCTTGAGGCGCTCCCGCTCGGGCCGCTGCTCAGGCGTGATGGGCACGGACTCCTCCTGCTCCTCCAGCGGGGTGGGCCTAGCCCGGGGCCAGCGGGAGTCAGGCGGCAGCGCGGAGTCGGCGGGAGGGCGCGTCAGGCGCGGCGGCATGTGCAGCTGCTGCAGCAGCCCCTCCCGCGGGGTTTGGCCCCCCGTGGGCGAGAGGCGCAGCCAGCTGGGCCGCTTGGGTTTGGCGGCAGCCCCGGTGCGCGCCTTGCTGCTCGATGGCGCCGCCGGTGCCGTCTCCTTCTGGCCGTCAGCTGGGGCCTCGCAGGCAGCGGGCCCCTCGCCGGCTGTCGGGGCAGGGGGCAGGGGCCTGGGGACCTTGGGGGGCACGCTGGGGCCGGCCTGGGGCTCCGGCTGGGGCGGTTGGCGCACGGGCCCCACCGCCTTCACCCTTTGCCCCAGCGGGTGGAAGCTTTGGATGGAGGCCAGCAGGTGGGCCCTCAGGTCGGAGCGGGGCGTCCTCGGCCCCCGCAGTGTTTTGGCCTGGAGCTTTTTGCGCAGCAGCCTGTCGTGGGGTCGCATGGCGCGGGGATGCGTGCTGCGCGCCTTCTCGAGCAGCAGCGGGCGGGGTGGGCGGGTGGGCGGCGGGGGCGGGGCGCTTTGCCCCCCGGCGTCCCCAGGGCTTCTGGGTGGCTGGAGCACCGAGGCGGGCCCATTGGTGTCCTCAGATGCCCTGCGCTTGGTGCCGCCCGCTTGGTGCGCGCCGCTGCCCACCTGCTGCCCGCTGCCACCCGCCGCCTCACCGTCCCTGTCCGGCTTCCCCTCCCGCGGGGTTTTGGAGTGTTTTGCCACCCGGCACACCACCACCTTCTTCTTCTTGGGCGGCATGTTGTCCCGCGGGGAGGTGTCTTGCGTCTTGGGGGTGCCGGCCGGCGCGGGGCGCTTGGCCTGCTTGCCGCCCGCCTTGCCCGATCTGGGCACCACCCGGCAGGAGGTGACGCCCGGCGGCAGCGGCAAGCAGGTCAAAAGCACGCGGGGCTGCCTCCGCAGCGCCTCCTGCACCTCTTGGTGGGGCTTCCTCTTGGGGTCCAGCGAGGGGGATGTCGGCAGCCCCGCCCAGGAGGGGTCGGCGTCCCCTAGCATGGCTGCCGCCGCTTGGTGCTGGGGGCAGTCGCCCTGCGCCCTGTCCTGCGGGAAGCTGGGGAGCCGGTTGAGGAAGGCGGTGCTGTCGGGGCCGCCGGGGCCATGGGGGTCGTCGGGGACATCGGGGGCGGTGGCCTCGCTGTCCCCCAGCATGGGCGCTGCCGCTGGCTCCTTGGTGCCGCCGCCCCCTGCCCTGTACTCGGAGAGGTGAGGGAGGTTGATGAGGGAGGTGGTCAAGTCGGGGCCGTCGGGGCCATCGGGGACGGTGTCCTCGCTGTCCCCCATCCCCGCCACCACCGCTCGCTCCTTGGGGCAGCCGCCCTTCGGCACGTACTGGGAGAGGTCGGGGAGCTGGTGGAGCAAGGCGGTGAAGCTGGGGCTGTCGGAGATGTCAGGGACGGCCTCGGTGCCGTGCGCGGTTTGGAGGCAGGCGAGCGTCTCGTTGACGTTGGTGTCACCTGGCTGCTGAGGAAAGGCCTCGGCGAAGGTGTGTGGCCCCTGCTGGGACAGGTGCGCGGGCTTCTGCAGGGCCGCCAGGGTGGTCACCGCTGCTGAAAAAGCAAAGCAAGCCAAGCCAAGCCCGTGGCGCTGCAAGGTTTCCTGGGGGCGGGCCGCGCGCCCGCGGGCTCTGCCACCCGCAGCTGCTCACCTTTGGGCTTGGTGGTGGTTGTGCCGGTCGGCGGAGCCAGGGCAGGCTGGTGGGGGCTGGCAGCAGGGTGGCTGTCCTGGCTGGCCACCGCATCCTTCTTGAAGGCCCCTGGCGGCTTGTGGGCAGTGCGGGGCAGGGTGTGGAGCACAGGGGGCCCTGCAGGCAGTGCTGAGGCGCGGGGCGGCGCGGTGGCGGGGGGCCGGGGCGGGCGGGGACATGCAGCAGGCAGGAGCCTGTGGGGTAGAGGGGCTCCCCCTGGAGCACGGCCCACGGCCCCAGGCCCATGGGCTGGTGGGGCAGCAGCGTCCCCGTCAGCACCTGCTGTCCCCAGCCATAGGCAGGGGGACAGGGAGCAGGCCTGGTGGGGAGCTGCGCCCCGTGGGGGAGCTGCACCACGGGAGGGAGCTGCACCTGGTGGGGGAGCTGCACGCCACGGGGGAGCGGCGCCATCGGGAGGAGCTGCACCACGGGGGAGGCGGCACCACGCCAGGGAGCTGCACGAGCTGGCCCGGGGCCCCCAGGGGCCCCGGCACCCCCTGCCAGACAGTGGCCTGGGCCGGCTGGGAGGTGACAGCGTGCACCCGAGCAGGCGCGCGGGACAGCGGCAGCCCTGGGCCAGAGGAGGGCAGCACGCTGGCAGTGACCGGTGGCGGCATGGCCGGGGCGCTGGAGCTCCCGCTGGGCACCTGCGATGCCCTCGGCAGCCGGAGAGGGAACCTGTCTGTTGGGGGAAGCAGAGAGGAGCAATGGGGTGAGAGCTTGGCGGGCAGAGGCGGCTGGGGGGCTACCTGGAGGGCAGGAGCACCGGGAGGAGCGGGAGCCTGCTGCTGT
The DNA here is from genome assembly GCF_047370975.1 of Nipponia nippon. Classification (NCBI taxonomy): domain Eukaryota; kingdom Metazoa; phylum Chordata; class Aves; order Pelecaniformes; family Threskiornithidae; genus Nipponia; species Nipponia nippon. The sequence goes on from NW_028262360.1 coordinate 174,086, forward strand.
ACCTGCCATGGCGCTTGGTCCGGGTGGGGTTTGTTGGGGGCAAGCAGCCCTCGTCTCCACGGCGCTCATTCCGCCAGCACCTGCTGCAGCCAGCCTTGCGCTGGGTTGATTTTTCCTACTGCAACAGCTGCCCATCTCAAGGATTGCCCATCCTGCCCATGCTTTCCTGTCCCGAAGGATGGGTTCCCACCCCCACAAGGGTTTTTCATCCCAACGGTGGTTTGCCATCCGCATGATGGCTTCCCATCCCAAGGGTGCTTTCCCAGCCCCGGGATGGTGTCCTAGCCCAGCGGTTGCTGGCTCTCCGTCAGCCTGTCCCTGGCTTTTTGGGGCCCTGGCTGCTGGGACCCTCAGGGCACGTTACCAAGAGTCCCGTCCTTAACCATTTCATCAACCAGCCTTTAGAGGATGAAAGTGTATTAGGTTGGTTTGTGGAGAGAGGCGGGGGGAGAGAGAGAGAGAGAGAGACGCGGAGTTCACGTGATCCCCTGCAATGTGAGGAGGTAGTGGAGTTTTCCTGGAGGCTGTGGTATTGCTCACGCTGAAGGAAAAGAAAGGACAGCACAGCCCGGCCCTGGAAAGAAGGACGTTGCTTCCGGGAAGCTTAGAGCTGTCCATGACGGAGAAAGGATCCCCCGGGCCCAGCAAGATAACGGCAGCATCCTAGCCCCTCTGCCACGTCTTTGAAACCCTGCCGGCGTCGTCCGGCCTCAGAGATGAGGAACTGTAGCGAGACGGAGTACGGGGAGATGCGGCTCGGTAGACAAGCAGCAAGACTGCTGCAAAACTAGAGCTGCTTTGCAAAGTTGGCCTGTGATGAGGAGTGGGTAGCGTGGGTGGGAGTGATCAGTCAAGTGGTCTGGTCCCTGACCGACTGAAGGGTACAAGAACCCTGTGTAAAGGCACACTGGGGCTGCCCCAGTTGGGCTGGGACCCGGCACGTGCGTGAAAGAATCTTGGCCCCTGTATTTGGACCCTTTGCGTCCTAGCCTCTGGCCTCGTTCGGCACGGGCCGTTTGCGAGTTGCTGGTGAGAGCGGCTCAGGGCTGGCGTGTGGGCAGGGGTTTTTGGTGGATGAGGTCCGGGCAGCGCCGGACGAGGCCATAGAGGGGGTCCGAGCGAGCCGTGCAGCCGTTGCAGCGGCAGCTGCGGGATCTCGGCACGCGAGCCTTGGCAGGCGACGGCCGCTGGCCGGCCACGGGGCGAGCTGCGTTTTGCGCGCTCAGGCTGTCTCTGCCTGGCCCCCTGGGGCGGCCGCGGCTCCTTGCCAGGGCCGGATCCAGCTGGCCGGCAGTGATGCTGGTGCTGGGGCGGTGCTGGTGATGGCGGTACCGGGGCGGTGATGCCGGTAGTGGGGCAGTGCTGGAGGCCTCCGTCCTCCCGGCGTTGGTGCGAATCAGTGTGGTTTCTCCCACGGGCGCCTGCCACCCGGAGCGATGCCCCGTCTACCCATCGTCTGGGTGGCCATCCCCAGCCCAGCTCAGGCACCCGCGGGGTGGGCAGAGGCTGCGTTAACCCCCCCCCGCTGAGCAAATGGCCGCAGGCAGAGAGAGGCGCTGCAAAGCGAACACGCAAGCCTTTTAATGACTGAAAGAAGAAGCGGGGGGATGTGGGAGAGGGCTGGGGATGGAGCGGGTGGGTGCAGGTCCCTGCCTGCGCATCTGCTCTGTGCGTGGGTGCTAGGGGGGACGGTGCTGGAGCGGTGGCTTATGGGTAGCCGTAGGCGTCGGCTATCTGCATGTCGATCTCCCTCTGCACAAAAAACTGCAGCTGCCCCAGTGTCATCTGGTGGGCCGCCCGCTGCCGCTCCTGCTGGGCCAGCTTCTTGAGGCGCTCCCGCTCGGGCCGCTGCTCAGGCGTGATGGGCACGGACTCCTCCTGCTCCTCCAGCGGGGTGGGCCTAGCCCGGGGCCAGCGGGAGTCAGGCGGCAGCGCGGAGTCGGCGGGAGGGCGCGTCAGGCGCGGCGGCATGTGCAGCTGCTGCGGCAGCCCCTCCCGCGGGGTTTGGCCCCCCGTGGGCGAGAGGCGCAGCCAGCTGGGCCGCTTGGGTTTGGCGGCAGCCCCGGTGCGCGCCTTGCTGCTCGATGGCGCCGCCGGTGCCGTCTCCTTCTGGCCGTCAGCTGGGGCCTCGCAGGCAGCGGGCCCCTCGCCGGCTGTCGGGGCAGGGGGCAGGGGCCTGGGGACCTTGGGGGGCACGCTGGGGCCGGCCTGGGGCTCCGGCTGGGGCGGTTGGCGCACGGGCCCCACCGCCTTCACCCTTTGCCCCAGCGGGTGGAAGCTTTGGATGGAGGCCAGCAGGTGGGCCCTCAGGTCGGAGCGGGGCGTCCTCGGCCCCCGCAGTGTTTTGGCCTGGAGCTTTTTGCGCAGCAGCCTGTCGTGGGGTCGCATGGCGCGGGGATGCGTGCTGCGCGCCTTCTCGAGCAGCAGCGGGCGGGGTGGGCGGGTGGGCGGCGGGGGCGGGGCGCTTTGCCCCCCGGCGTCCCCAGGGCTTCTGGGTGGCTGGAGCACCGAGGCGGGCCCATTGGTGTCCTCAGATGCCCTGCGCTTGGTGCCGCCCGCTTGGTGCGCGCCGCTGCCCACCTGCTGCCCGCTGCCACCCGCCGCCTCACCGTCCCTGTCCGGCTTCCCCTCCCGCGGGGTTTTGGAGTGTTTTGCCACCCGGCACACCACCACCTTCTTCTTCTTGGGCGGCATGTTGTCCCGCGGGGAGGTGTCTTGCGTCTTGGGGGTGCCGGCCGGCGCGGGGCGCTTGGCCTGCTTGCCGCCCGCCTTGCCCGATCTGGGCACCACCCGGCAGGAGGTGACGCCCGGCGGCAGCGGCAAGCAGGTCAAAAGCACGCGGGGCTGCCTCCGCAGCGCCTCCTGCACCTCTTGGTGGGGCTTCCTCTTGGGGTCCAGCGAGGGGGATGTCGGCAGCCCCGCCCAGGAGGGGTCGGCGTCCCCTAGCATGGCTGCCGCCGCTTGGTGCTGGGGGCAGTCGCCCTGCGCCCTGTCCTGCGGGAAGCTGGGGAGCCGGTTGAGGAAGGCGGTGCTGTCGGGGCCGCCGGGGCCATGGGGGTCGTCGGGGACATCGGGGGCGGTGGCCTCGCTGTCCCCCAGCATGGGCGCTGCCGCTGGCTCCTTGGTGCCGCCGCCCCCTGCCCTGTACTCGGAGAGGTGAGGGAGGTTGATGAGGGAGGTGGTCAAGTCGGGGCCGTCGGGGCCATCGGGGACGGTGTCCTCGCTGTCCCCCATCCCCGCCACCACCGCTCGCTCCTTGGGGCAGCCGCCCTTCGGCACGTACTGGGAGAGGTCGGGGAGCTGGTGGAGCAAGGCGGTGAAGCTGGGGCTGTCGGAGATGTCAGGGACGGCCTCGGTGCCGTGCGCGGTTTGGAGGCAGGCGAGCGTCTCGTTGACGTTGGTGTCACCTGGCTGCTGAGGAAAGGCCTCGGCGAAGGTGTGTGGCCCCTGCTGGGACAGGTGCGCGGGCTTCTGCAGGGCCGCCAGGGTGGTCACCGCTGCTGAAAAAGCAAAGCAAGCCAAGCCAAGCCCGTGGCGCTGCAAGGTTTCCTGGGGGCGGGCCGCGCGCCCGCGGGCTCTGCCACCCGCAGCTGCTCACCTTTGGGCTTGGTGGTGGTTGTGCCGGTCGGCGGAGCCAGGGCAGGCTGGTGGGGGCTGGCAGCAGGGTGGCTGTCCTGGCTGGCCACCGCATCCTTCTTGAAGGCCCCTGGCGGCTTGTGGGCAGTGCGGGGCAGGGTGTGGAGCACAGGGGGGCCCTGCAGGCAGTGCTGAGGCGCGGGGCGGCGCGGTGGCGGGGGGCCGGGGCGGGCGGGGACATGCAGCAGGCAGGAGCCTGTGGGGTAGAGGGGCTCCCCCTGGAGCACGGCCCACGGCCCCAGGCCCATGGGCTGGTGGGGCAGCAGCGTCCCCGTCAGCACCTGCTGTCCCCAGCCATAGGCAGGGGGACAGGGAGCAGGCCTGGTGGGGAGCTGCGCCCCGTGGGGGAGCTGCACCACGGGAGGGAGCTGCACCTGGTGGGGGAGCTGCACGCCACGGGGGAGCGGCGCCATCGGGAGGAGCTGCACCACGGGGGGAAGCGGCACCACGCCAGGGAGCTGCACGAGCTGGCCCGGGGCCCCCAGGGGCCCCGGCACCCCCTGCCAGACAGTGGCCTGGGCCGGCTGGGAGGTGACAGCGTGCACCCGAGCAGGCGCGCGGGACAGCGGCAGCCCTGGGCCAGAGGAGGGCAGCACGCTGGCAGTGACCGGTGGCGGCATGGCCGGGGCGCTGGAGCTCCCGCTGGGCACCTGCGATGCCCTCGGCAGCCGGAGAGGGAACCTGTCTGTTGGGGGAAGCACAGAGGAGCAATGGGGTGAGAGCTTGGCGGGCAGAGGCGGCTGGGGGGCTACCTGGAGGGCAGGAGCAGCGGGAGGAGCGGGAGCCTGCTGCTGTACCTGCCATGGCGCTTGGTCCGGGTGGGGTTTGTTGGGGGCAAGCAGCCCTCGTCTCCACGGCGCTCATTCCGCCAGCACCTGCTGCAGCCAGCCTTGCGCTGGGTTGATTTTTCCTACTGCAACAGCTGCCCATCTCAAGGATTGCCCATCCTGCCCATGCTTTCCTGTCCCGAAGGATGGGTTCCCACCCCCACAAGGGTTTTTCATCCCAACGGTGGTTTGCCATCCGCATGATGGCTTCCCATCCCAAGGGTGCTTTCCCAGCCCCGGGATGGTGTCCTAGCCCAGCGGTTGCTGGCTCTCCGTCAGCCTGTCCCTGGCTTTTTGGGGCCCTGGCTGCTGGGACCCTCAGGGCACGTTACCAAGAGTCCCGTCCTTAACCATTTCATCAACCAGCCTTTAGAGGATGAAAGTGTATTAGGTTGGTTTGTGGAGAGAGGGGCGGGGGAGAGAGAGAGAGAGAGAGAGACGCGGAGTTCACGTGATCCCCTGCAATGTGAGGAGGTAGTGGAGTTTTCCTGGAGGCTGTGGTATTGCTCACGCTGAAGGAAAAGAAAGGACAGCACAGCCCGGCCCTGGAAAGAAGGACGTTGCTTCCGGGAAGCTTAGAGCTGTCCATGACGGAGAAAGGATCCCCCGGGCCCAGCAAGATAACGGCAGCATCCTAGCCCCTCTGCCACGTCTTTGAAACCCTGCCGGCGTCGTCCGGCCTCAGAGATGAGGAACTGTAGCGAGACGGAGTACGGGGAGATGCGGCTCGGTAGACAAGCAGCAAGACTGCTGCAAAACTAGAGCTGCTTTGCAAAGTTGGCCTGTGATGAGGAGTGGGTAGCGTGGGTGGGAGTGATCAGTCAAGTGGTCTGGTCCCTGACCGACTGAAGGGTACAAGAACCCTGTGTAAAGGCACACTGGGGCTGCCCCAGTTGGGCTGGGACCCGGCACGTGCGTGAAAGAATCTTGGCCCCTGTATTTGGACCCTTTGCGTCCTAGCCTCTGGCCTCGTTCGGCACGGGCCGTTTGCGAGTTGCTGGTGAGAGCGGCTCAGGGCTGGCGTGTGGGCAGGGGTTTTTGGTGGATGAGGTCCGGGCAGCGCCGGACGAGGCCATAGAGGGGGTCCGAGCGAGCCGTGCAGCCGTTGCAGCGGCAGCTGCGGGATCTCGGCACGCGAGCCTTGGCAGGCGACGCCCGCTGGCCGGCCACGGGGCGAGCTGCGTTTTGCGCGCTCAGGCTGTCTCTGCCTGGCCCCCTGGGGCGGCCGCGGCTCCTTGCCAGGGCCGGATCCAGCTGGCCGGCAGTGATGCTGGTGCTGGGGCGGTGCTGGTGATGGCGGTACCGGGGCGGTGATGCCGGTAGTGGGGCAGTGCTGGAGGCCTCCGTCCTCCCGGCGTTGGTGCGAATCAGTGTGGTTTCTCCCACGGGCGCCTGCCACCCGGAGCGATGCCCCGTCTACCCATCGTCTGGGTGGCCATCCCCAGCCCAGCTCAGGCACCCGCGGGGTGGGCAGAGGCTGCGTTAAACCCCCCCCACCCCCCCCCCCGCTGAGCAAATGGCCGCAGGCAGAGAGAGGCGCTGCAAAGCGAAGAGGCAAGCCTTTTAATGACTGAAAGAAGAAGCGGGGGGATGTGGGAGAGGGCTGGGGATGGAGCGGGTGGGTGCAGGTCCCTGCCTGCGCATCTGCTCTGTGCGTGGGTGCTAGGGGGATGGTGCTGGAGCGGTGGCTTATGGGTAGCCGTAGGCGTCGGCTATCTGCATGTCGATCTCCCTCTGCACAAAAAACTGCAGCTGCCCCAGTGTCATCTGGTGGGCCGCCCGCTGCCGCTCCTGCTGGGCCAGCTTCTTGAGGCGCTCCCGCTCGGGCCGCTGCTCAGGCGTGATGGGCACGGACTCCTCCTGCTCCTCCAGCGGGGTGGGCCTAGCCCGGGGCCAGCGGGAGTCAGGCGGCAGCGCGGAGTCGGCGGGAGGGCGCGTCAGGCGCGGCGGCATGTGCAGCTGCTGCGGCAGCCCCTCCCGCGGGGTTTGGCCCCCCGTGGGCGAGAGGCGCAGCCAGCTGGGCCGCTTGGGTTTGGCGGCAGCCCCGGTGCGCGCCTTGCTGCTCGATGGCGCCGCCGGTGCCGTCTCCTTCTGGCCGTCAGCTGGGGCCTCGCAGGCAGCGGGCCCCTCGCCGGCTGTCGGGGCAGGGGGCAGGGGCCTGGGGACCTTGGGGGGCACGCTGGGGCCGGCCTGGGGCTCCGGCTGGGGCGGTTGGCGCACGGGCCCCACCGCCTTCACCCTTTGCCCCAGCGGGTGGAAGCTTTGGATGGAGGCCAGCAGGTGGGCCCTCAGGTCGGAGCGGGGCGTCCTCGGCCCCCGCAGTGTTTTGGCCTGGAGCTTTTTGCGCAGCAGCCTGTCGTGGGGTCGCATGGCGCGGGGATGCGTGCTGCGCGCCTTCTCGAGCAGCAGCGGGCGGGGTGGGCGGGTGGGCGGCGGGGGCGGGGGGCTTTGCGCCCGGCGTCCCCAGGGCTTCTGGGTGGCTGGAGCACCGAGGCGGGCCCATTGGTGTCCTCAGATGCCCTGCGCTTGGTGCCGCCCGCTTGGTGCGCGCCGCTGCCCACCTGCTGCCCGCTGCCACCCGCCGCCTCACCGTCCCTGTCCGGCTTCCCCTCCCGCGGGGTTTTGGAGTGTTTTGCCACCCGGCACACCACCACCTTCTTCTTCTTGGGCGGCATGTTGTCCCGCGGGGAGGTGTCTTGCGTCTTGGGGGTGCCGGCCGGCGCGGGGCGCTTGGCCTGCTTGCCGCCCGCCTTGCCCGATCTGGGCACCACCCGGCAGGAGGTGACGCCCGGCGGCAGCGGCAAGCAGGTCAAAAGCACGCGGGGCTGCCTCCGCAGCGCCTCCTGCACCTCTTGGTGGGGCTTCCTCTTGGGGTCCAGCGAGGGGGATGTCGGCAGCCCCGCCCAGGAGGGGTCGGCGTCCCCTAGCATGGCTGCCGCCGCTTGGTGCTGGGGGCAGTCGCCCTGCGCCCTGTCCTGCGGGAAGCTGGGGAGCCGGTTGAGGAAGGCGGTGCTGTCGGGGCCGCCGGGGCCATGGGGGTCGTCGGGGACATCGGGGGCGGTGGCCTCGCTGTCCCCCAGCATGGGCGCTGCCGCTGGCTCCTTGGTGCCGCCGCCCCCTGCCCTGTACTCGGAGAGGTGAGGGAGGTTGATGAGGGAGGTGGTCAAGTCGGGGCCGTCGGGGCCATCGGGGACGGTGTCCTCGCTGTCCCCCATCCCCGCCACCACCGCTCGCTCCTTGGGGCAGCCGCCCTTCGGCACGTACTGGGAGAGGTCGGGGAGCTGGTGGAGCAAGGCGGTGAAGCTGGGGCTGTCGGAGATGTCAGGGACGGCCTCGGTGCCGTGCGCGGTTTGGAGGCAGGCGAGCGTCTCGTTGACGTTGGTGTCACCTGGCTGCTGAGGAAAGGCCTCGGCGAAGGTGTGTGGCCCCTGCTGGGACAGGTGCGCGGGCTTCTGCAGGGCCGCCAGGGTGGTCACCGCTGCTGAAAAAGCAAAGCAAGCCAAGCCAAGCCCGTGGCGCTGCAAGGTTTCCTGGGGGCGGGCCGCGCGCCCGCGGGCTCTGCCACCCGCAGCTGCTCACCTTTGGGCTTGGTGGTGGTTGTGCCGGTCGGCGGAGCCAGGGCAGGCTGGTGGGGGCTGGCAGCAGGGTGGCTGTCCTGGCTGGCCACCGCATCCTTCTTGAAGGCCCCTGGCGGCTTGTGGGCAGTGCGGGGCAGGGTGTGGAGCACAGGGGGGCCCTGCAGGCAGTGCTGAGGCGCGGGGCGGCGCGGTGGCGGGGGGCCGGGGCGGGCGGGGACATGCAGCAGGCAGGAGCCTGTGGGGTAGAGGGGCTCCCCCTGGAGCACGGCCCACGGCCCCAGGCCCATGGGCTGGTGGGGCAGCAGCGTCCCCGTCAGCACCTGCTGTCCCCAGCCATAGGCAGGGGGACAGGGAGCAGGCCTGGTGGGGAGCTGCGCCCCGTGGGGGAGCTGCACCACGGGAGGGAGCTGCACCTGGTGGGGGAGCTGCACGCCACGGGGGAGCGGCGCCATCGGGAGGAGCTGCACCACGGGGGAAGCGGCACCACGCCAGGGAGCTGCACGAGCTGGCCCGGGGCCCCCAGGGGCCCCGGCACCCCCTGCCAGACAGTGGCCTGGGCCGGCTGGGAGGTGACAGCGTGCACCCGAGCAGGCGCGCGGGACAGCGGCAGCCCTGGGCCAGAGGAGGGCAGCACGCTGGCAGTGACCGGTGGCGGCATGGCCGGGGCGCTGGAGCTCCCGCTGGGCACCTGCGATGCCCTCGGCAGCCGGAGAGGGAACCTGTCTGTTGGGGGAAGCACAGAGGAGCAATGGGGTGAGAGCTTGGCGGGCAGAGGCGGCTGGGGGGCTACCTGGAGGGCAGGAGCAGCGGGAGGAGCGGGAGCCTGCTGCTGTACCTGCCATGGCGCTTGGTCCGGGTGGGGTTTGTTGGGGGCAAGCAGCCCTCGTCTCCACGGCGCTCATTCCGCCAGCACCTGCTGCAGCCAGCCTTGCGCTGGGTTGATTTTTCCTACTGCAACAGCTGCCCATCTCAAGGATTGCCCATCCTGCCCATGCTTTCCTGTCCCGAAGGATGGGTTCCCACCCCCACAAGGGTTTTTCATCCCAACGGTGGTTTGCCATCCGCATGATGGCTTCCCATCCCAAGGGTGCTTTCCCAGCCCCGGGATGGTGTCCTAGCCCAGCGGTTGCTGGCTCTCCGTCAGCCTGTCCCTGGCTTTTTGGGGCCCTGGCTGCTGGGACCCTCAGGGCACGTTACCAAGAGTCCCGTCCTTAACCATTTCATCAACCAGCCTTTAGAGGATGAAAGTGTATTAGGTTGGTTTGTGGAGAGAGGGGCGGGGGAGAGAGAGAGAGAGAGAGAGACGCGGAGTTCACGTGATCCCCTGCAATGTGAGGAGGTAGTGGAGTTTTCCTGGAGGCTGTGGTATTGCTCACGCTGAAGGAAAAGAAAGGACAGCACAGCCCGGCCCTGGAAAGAAGGACGTTGCTTCCGGGAAGCTTAGAGCTGTCCATGACGGAGAAAGGATCCCCCGGGCCCAGCAAGATAACGGCAGCATCCTAGCCCCTCTGCCACGTCTTTGAAACCCTGCCGGCGTCGTCCGGCCTCAGAGATGAGGAACTGTAGCGAGACGGAGTACGGGGAGATGCGGCTCGGTAGACAAGCAGCAAGACTGCTGCAAAACTAGAGCTGCTTTGCAAAGTTGGCCTGTGATGAGGAGTGGGTAGCGTGGGTGGGAGTGATCAGTCAAGTGGTCTGGTCCCTGACCGACTGAAGGGTACAAGAACCCTGTGTAAAGGCACACTGGGGCTGCCCCAGTTGGGCTGGGACCCGGCACGTGCGTGAAAGAATCTTGGCCCCTGTATTTGGACCCTTTGCGTCCTAGCCTCTGGCCTCGTTCGGCACGGGCCGTTTGCGAGTTGCTGGTGAGAGCGGCTCAGGGCTGGCGTGTGGGCAGGGGTTTTTGGTGGATGAGGTCCGGGCAGCGCCGGACGAGGCCATAGAGGGGGTCCGAGCGAGCCGTGCAGCCGTTGCAGCGGCAGCTGCGGGATCTCGGCACGCGAGCCTTGGCAGGCGACGCCCGCTGGCCGGCCACGGGGCGAGCTGCGTTTTGCGCGCTCAGGCTGTCTCTGCCTGGCCCCCTGGGGCGGCCGCGGCTCCTTGCCAGGGCCGGATCCAGCTGGCCGGCAGTGATGCTGGTGCTGGGGCGGTGCTGGTGATGGCGGTACCGGGGCGGTGATGCCGGTAGTGGGGCAGTGCTGGAGGCCTCCGTCCTCCCGGCGTTGGTGCGAATCAGTGTGGTTTCTCCCACGGGCGCCTGCCACCCGGAGCGATGCCCCGTCTACCCATCGTCTGGGTGGCCATCCCCAGCCCAGCTCAGGCACCCGCGGGGTGGGCAGAGGCTGCGTTAAACCCCCCCCCACCCCACCCCCCCGCTGAGCAAATGGCCGCAGGCAGAGAGAGGCGCTGCAAAGCGAACAGGCAAGCCTTTTAATGACGGAAAGAAGAAGCGGGGGGATGTGGGAGAGGGCTGGGGATGGAGCGGGTGGGTGCAGGTCCCTGCCTGCGCATCTGCTCTGTGCGTGGGTGCTAGGGGCGACGGTGCTGGAGCGGTGGCTTATGGGTAGCCGTAGGCGTCGGCTATCTGCATGTCGATCTCCCTCTGCACAAAAAACTGCAGCTGCCCCAGTGTCATCTGGTGGGCCGCCCGCTGCCGCTCCTGCTGGGCCAGCTTCTTGAGGCGCTCCCGCTCGGGCCGCTGCTCAGGCGTGATGGGCACGGACTCCTCCTGCTCCTCCAGCGGGGTGGGCCTAGCCCGGGGCCAGCGGGAGTCAGGCGGCAGCGCGGAGTCGGCGGGAGGGCGCGGCAGGCGCGGCGGCATGTGCAGCTGCTGCGGCAGCCCCTCCCGCGGGGTTTGGCCCCCCGTGGGCGAGAGGCGCAGCCAGCTGGGCCGCTTGGGTTTGGCGGCAGCCCCGGTGCGCGCCTTGCTGCTCGATGGCGCCGCCGGTGCCGTCTCCTTCTGGCCGTCAGCTGGGGCCTCGCAGGCAGCGGGCCCCTCGCCGGCTGTCGGGGCAGGGGGCAGGGGCCTGGGGACCTTGGGGGGCACGCTGGGGCCGGCCTGGGGCTCCGGCTGGGGCGGTTGGCGCACGGGCCCCACCGCCTTCACCCTTTGCCCCAGCGGGTGGAAGCTTTGGATGGAGGCCAGCAGGTGGGCCCTCAGGTCGGAGCGGGGCGTCCTCGGCCCCCGCAGTGTTTTGGCCTGGAGCTTTTGCGCAGCAGCCTGTCGTGGGGTCGCATGGCGCGGGGATGCGTGCTGCGCGCCTTCTCGAGCAGCAGCGGGCGGGGTGGGCGGGTGGGCGGCGGGGGCGGGGCGCTTTGCCCCCCGGCGTCCCCAGGGCTTCTGGGTGGCTGGAGCACCGAGGCGGGCCCATTGGTGTCCTCAGATGCCCTGCGCTTGGTGCCGCCCGCTTGGTGCGCGCCGCTGCCCACCTGCTGCCCGCTGCCACCCGCCGCCTCACCGTCCCTGTCCGGCTTCCCCTCCCGCGGGGTTTTGGAGTGTTTTGCCACCCGGCACACCACCACCTTCTTCTTCTTGGGCGGCATGTTGTCCCGCGGGGAGGTGTCTTGCGTCTTGGGGGTGCCGGCCGGCGCGGGGCGCTTGGCCTGCTTGCCGCCCGCCTTGCCCGATCTGGGCACCACCCGGCAGGAGGTGACGCCCGGCGGCAGCGGCAAGCAGGTCAAAAGCACGCGGGGCTGCCTCCGCAGCGCCTCCTGCACCTCTTGGTGGGGCTTCCTCTTGGGGTCCAGCGAGGGGGATGTCGGCAGCCCCGCCCAGGAGGGGTCGGCGTCCCCTAGCATGGCTGCCGCCGCTTGGTGCTGGGGGCAGTCGCCCTGCGCCCTGTCCTGCGGGAAGCTGGGGAGCCGGTTGAGGAAGGCGGTGCTGTCGGGGCCGCCGGGGCCATGGGGGTCGTCGGGGACATCGGGGGCGGTGGCCTCGCTGTCCCCCAGCATGGGCGCTGCCGCTGGCTCCTTGGTGCCGCCGCCCCCTGCCCTGTACTCGGAGAGGTGAGGGAGGTTGATGAGGGAGGTGGTCAAGTCGGGGCCGTCGGGGCCATCGGGGACGGTGTCCTCGCTGTCCCCCATCCCCGCCACCACCGCTCGCTCCTTGGGGCAGCCGCCCTTCGGCACGTACTGGGAGAGGTCGGGGAGCTGGTGGAGCAAGGCGGTGAAGCTGGGGCTGTCGGAGATGTCAGGGACGGCCTCGGTGCCGTGCGCGGTTTGGAGGCAGGCGAGCGTCTCGTTGATGTTGGTGTCACCTGGCTGCTGAGGAAAGGCCTCGGCGAAGGTGTGTGGCCCCTGCTGGGACAGGTGCGCGGGCTTCTGCAGGGCCGCCAGGGTGGTCACCGCTGCTGAAAAAGCAAACCAAGCCAAGCCAAGCCCGTGGCGCTGCAAGGTTTCCTGGGCGCGGGCCGCGCGCCCGCGGGCTCTGCCACCCGCAGCTGCTCACCTTTGGGCTTGGTGGTGGTTGTGCCGGTCGGCGGAGCCAGGGCAGGCTGGTGGGGGCTGGCAGCAGGGTGGCTGTCCTGGCTGGCCACCGCATCCTTCTTGAAGGCCCCTGGCGGCTTGTGGGCAGTGCGGGGCAGGGTGTGGAGCACAGGGGGGCCCTGCAGGCAGTGCTGAGGCGCGGGGCGGCGCGGTGGCGGGGGGCCGGGGCGGGCGGGGACATGCAGCAGGCAGGAGCCTGTGGGGTAGAGGGGCTCCCCCTGGAGCACGGCCCACGGCCCCAGGCCCATGGGCTGGTGGGGCAGCAGCGTCCCCGTCAGCACCTGCTGTCCCCAGCCATAGGCAGGGGGACAGGGAGCAGGCCTGGTGGGGAGCTGCGCCCCGTGGGGGAGCTGCACCACGGGAGGGAGCTGCACCTGGTGGGGGAGCTGCACGAGACGGGGGAGCGGCGCCATCGGGAGGAGCTGCACCACGGGGGAAGCGGCACCACGCCAGGGAGCTGCACGAGCTGGCCCGGGGCCCCCAGGGGCCCCGGCACCCCCTGCCAGACAGTGGCCTGGGCCGGCTGGGAGGTGACAGCGTGCACCCGAGCAGGCGCGCGGGACAGCGGCAGCCCTGGGCCAGAGGAGGGCAGCACGCTGGCAGTGCCCGGTGGCGGCATGGCCGGGGCGCTGGAGCTCCCGCTGGGCACCTGCGATGCCGTCGGCAGCCGGAGAGGGAACCTGTCTGTTGGGGGAAGCAGAGAGGAGCAATGGGGTGAGAGCTTGGCGGGCAGAGGCGGCTGGGGGGCTACCTGGAGGGCAGGAGCAGCGGGAGGAGCGGGAGCCTGCTGCTGTACCTGCCATGGCGCTTGGTCCGGGTGGGGTTTGTTGGGGGCAAGCAGCCCTCGTCTCCACGGCGCTCATTCCGCCAGCACCTGCTGCAGCCAGCCTTGCGCTGGGTTGATTTTTCCTACTGCAACAGCTGCCCATCTCAAGGATTGCCCATCCTGCCCATGCTTTCCTGTCCCGAAGGATGGGTTCCCACCCCCACAAGGGTTTTTCATCCCAACGGTGGTTTGCCATCCGCATGATGGCTTCCCATCCCAAGGGTGCTTTCCCAGCCCCGGGATGGTGTCCTAGCCCAGCGGTTGCTGGCTCTCCGTCAGCCTGTCCCTGGCTTTTGGGGCCCTGGCTGCTGGGACCCTCAGGGCACGTTACCAAGAGTCCCGTCCTTAACCATTTCATCAACCAGCCTTTAGAGGATGAAAGTGTATTAGGTTGGTTTGTGGAGAGAGGGGCGGGGGAGAGAGAGAGAGAGAGAGAGACGCGGAGTTCACGTGATCCCCTGCAATGTGAGGAGGTAGTGGAGTTTTCCTGGAGGCTGTGGTATTGCTCACGCTGAAGGAAAAGAAAGGACAGCACAGCCCGGCCCTGGAAAGAAGGACGTTGCTTCCGGGAAGCTTAGAGCTGTCCGTGACGGAGAAAGGATCCCCCGGGCCCAGCAAGATAACGGCAGCATCCTAGCCCCTCTGCCACGTCTTTGAAACCCTGCCGGCGTCGTCCGGCCTCAGAGATGAGGAACTGTAGCGAGACGGAGTACGGGGAGATGCGGCTCGGTAGACAAGCAGCAAGAATGCTGCAAAACTAGAGCTGCTTTGCAAAGTTGGCCTGTGATGAGGAGTGGGTAGCGTGGGTGGGAGTGATCAGTCAAGTGGTCTGGTCCCTGACCGACTGAAGGGTCCAAGAACCCTGTGTAAAGGCACACTGGGGCTGCCCCAGTTGGGCTGGGACCCGGCACGTGCGTGAAAGAATCTTGGCCCCTGTATTTGGACCCTTTGCGTCCTAGCCTCTGGCCTCGGTCGGCACGGGCCGTTTGCGAGTTGCTGGTGAGAGCGGCTGAGGGCTGGCGTGTGGGCAGGGGTTTTTGGTGGATGAGGTCCGGGCAGCGCCGGACGAGGCCATAGAGGGGGGCCGAGCGAGCCGTGCAGGCGTTGCAGCGGCAGCTGCGGGATCTCGGCACGCGAGCCTTGGCAGGCGACGCCCGCTGGCCGGCCACGGGGCGAGCTGCGTTTTGCGCGCTCAGGCTGTCTCTGCCTGGCCCCCTGGGGCGGCCGCGGCTCCTTGCCAGGGCCGGATCCAGCTGGCCGGCAGTGATGCTGGTGCTGGGGCGGTGCTGGTGATGGCGGTACCGGGGCGGTGATGCCGGTAGTGGGGCAGTGCTGGAGGCCTGCGTCCTCCCGGCGTTGGTGCGAATCAGTGTGGTTTCTCCCACGGGCGCCTGCCACCCGGAGCGATGCCCCGTCTACCCATCGTCTGGGTGGCCATCCCCAGCCCAGCTCAGGCACCCGCGGGGTGGGCAGAGGCTGCGTTAAACCCCCCCCACCCCCCCCACCCCCGCTGAGCAAATGGCCGCAGGCAGAGAGAGGCGCTGCAAAGCGAACAGGCAAGCCTTTTAATGACTGAAAGAAGAAGCGGGGGGATGTGGGAGAGGGCTGGGGATGGAGCGGGTGGGTGCAGGTCCCTGCCTGCGCATCTGCTCTGTGCGTGGGTGGTAGGGGGGACGGTGCTGGAGCGGTGGCTTATGGGTAGCCGTAGGCGTCGGCTATCTGCATGTCGATCTCCCTCTGCACAAAAAACTGCAGCTGCCCCAGTGTCATCTGCAGGGCCGCCCGCTGCCGCTCCTCCTGGGCCAGCTTCTTGAGGCGCTCCCGCTCGGGCCGCTGCTCAGGCGTGATGGGCACGGACTCCTCCTGCTCCTCCAGCGGGGTGGGCCTAGCCCGGGGCCAGCGGGAGTCAGGCGGCAGCGCGGAGTCGGCGGGAGGGCGCGGCAGGCGCGGCGGCATGTGCAGCTGCTGCGGCAGCCCCTCCCGCGGGGTTTGGCCCCCCGTGGGCGACAGGCGCAGCCAGCTGGGCCGCTTGGGTTTGGCGGCAGCCCCGGTGCGCGCCTTGCTGCTCGATGGCGCCGCCGGTGCCGTCTCCTTCTGGCCGTCAGCTGGGGCCTCGGAGGCAGCGGGCCCCTCGCCGGCTGTCGGGGCAGGGGGCAGGGGCCTGGGGACCTTGGGGGGCACGCTGGGGCCGGCCTGGGGCTCCGGCTGGGGCGGTTGGCGCACGGGCCCCACCGCCTTCACCCTTTGCCCCAGCGGGTGGAAGCTTTGGATGGAGGCCAGCAGGTGGGCCCTCAGGTCGGAGCGGGGCGTCCTCGGCCCCCGCAGTGTTTTGGCCTGGAGCTTTTTGCGCAGCAGCCTGTCGTGGGGTCGCATGGCGCGGGGATGCGTGCTGCGCGCCTTCTCGACCAGCAGCGGGCGGGGTGGGCGGGTGGGCGGCGGGGGCGGGGCGCTTTGCCCCCCGGCGTCCCCAGGGCTTCTGGGTGGCTGGAGCACCGAGGCGGGCCCATTGGTGTCCTCAGATGCCCTGCGCTTGGTGCCGCCCGCTTGGTGCGCGCCGCTGCCCACCTGCTGCCCGCTGCCACCCGCCGCCTCGCCGTCCCTGTCCGGCTTCCCCTCCCGCGGGGTTTTGGAGTGTTTTGCCACGCGGCACACCACCACCTTCTTCTTCTTGGGCGGCATGTTGTCCCGCGGGGAGGTGTCTTGCGTCTTGGGGGTGCCGGCCGGCGCGGGGCGCTTGGCCTGCTTGCCGCCCGCCTTGCCCGATCTGGGCACCACCCGGCAGGAGGTGACGCCCGGCGGCAGCGGCAAGCAGGTCAAAAGCACGCGGGGCTGCCTCCGCAGCGCCTCCTGCACCTCTTGGTGGGGCTTCCTCTTGGGGTCCAGCGAGGGGGATGTCGGCAGCCCCGCCCAGGAGGGGTCGGCGTCCCCTAGCATGGCTGCCGCCGCTTGGTGCTGGGGGCAGTCGCCCTGCGCCCTGTCCTGCGGGAAGCTGGGGAGCCGGTTGAGGAAGGCGGTGCTGTCGGGGCCGCCGGGGCCATGGGGGTCGTCGGGGACATCGGGGGCGGTGGCCTCGCTGTCCCCCAGCATGGGCGCTGCCGCTGGCTCCTTGGTGCCGCCGCCCCCTGCCCTGTACTCGGAGAGGTGAGGGAGGTTGATGAGGGAGGTGGTCAAGTCGGGGCCGTCGGGGCCATCGGGGACGGTGTCCTCGCTGTCCCCCATCCCCGCCACCACCGCTCGCTCCTTGGGGCAGCCGCCCTTCGGCACGTACTGGGAGAGGTCGGGGAGCTGGTGGAGCAAGGCGGTGAAGCTGGGGCTGTCGGAGATGTCAGGGACGGCCTCGGTGCCGTGCGCGGTTTGGAGGCAGGCGAGCGTCTCGTTGATGTTGGTGTCACCTGGCTGCTGAGGAAAGGCCTCGGCGAAGGTGTGTGGCCCCTGCTGGGACAGGTGCGCGGGCTTCTGCAGGGCCGCCAGGGTGGTCACCGCTGCTGAAAAAGCAAACCAAGCCAAGCCAAGCCCGTGGCGCTGCAAGGTTTCCTGGGCGCGGGCCGCGCGCCCGCGGGCTCTGCCACCCGCAGCTGCTCACCTTTGGGCTTGGTGGTGGTTGTGCCGGTCGGCGGAGCCAGGGCAGGCTGGTGGGGGCTGGCAGCAGGGTGGCTGTCCTGGCTGGCCACCGCATCCTTCTTGAAGGCCCCTGGCGGCTTGTGGGCAGTGCGGGGCAGGGTGTGGAGCACAGGGGGGCCCTGCAGGCAGTGCTGAGGCGCGGGGCGGCGCGGTGGCGGGGGCCGGGGCGGGCGGGGACATGCAGCAGGCAGGAGCCTGTGGGGTAGAGGGGCTCCCCCTGGAGCACGGCCCACGGCCCCAGGCCCATGGGCTGGTGGGGCAGCAGCGTCCCCGTCAGCACCTGCTGTCCCCAGCCATAGGCAGGGGGACAGGGAGCAGGCCTGGTGGGGAGCTGCGCCCCGTGGGGGAGCTGCACCACGGGAGGGAGCTGCACCTGGTGGGGGAGCTGCACGACACGGGGGAGCGGCGCCATCGGGAGGAGCTGCACCACGGGGGGAAGCGGCACCACGCCAGGGAGCTGCACCAGCTGGCCCGGGGCCCCCAGGGGCCCCGGCACCCCCTGCCAGACAGTGGCCTGGGCCGGCTGGGAGGTGACAGCGTGCACCCGAGCAGGCGCGCGGGACAGCGGCAGCCCTGGGCCAGAGGAGGGCAGCACGCTGGCAGTGCCCGGTGGCGGCATGGCCGGGGCGCTGGAGCTCCCGCTGGGCACCTCCGATGCCGTCGGCAGCCGGAGAGGGAACCTGTCTGTTGGGGGAAGCAGAGAGGAGCAATGGGGTGAGAGCTTGGCGGGCAGAGGCGGCTGGGGGGCTACCTGGAGGGCAGGAGCACCGGGAGGAGCGGGAGCCTGCTGCTGTACCTGCCATGGCGCTTGGTCCGGGTGGGGTTTGTTGGGGGCAAGCAGCCCTCGTCTCCACGGCGCTCATTCCGCCAGCACCTGCTGCAGCCAGCCTTGCGCTGGGTTGATTTTTCCTACTGCAACAGCTGCCCATCTCAAGGATTGCCCATCCTGCCCATGCTTTCCTGTCCCGAAGGATGGGTTCCCACCCCCACAAGGGTTTTTCATCCCAACGGTGGTTTGCCATCCGCATGATGGCTTCCCATCCCAAGGGTGCTTTCCCAGCCCCGGGATGGTGTCCTAGCCCAGCGGTTGCTGGCTCTCCGTCAGCCTGTCCCTGGCTTTTTGGGGCCCTGGCTGCTGGGACCCTCAGGGCACGTTACCAAGAGTCCCGTCCTTAACCATTTCATCAACCAGCCTTTAGAGGATAAAAGTGTATTAGGTTGGTTTGTGGAGAGAGGGGGCGGGGGAGAGAGAGAGAGAGAGAGAGAGACGCGGAGTTCACGTGATCCCCTGCAATGTGAGGAGGTAGTGGAGTTTTCCTGGAGGCTGTGGTATTGCTCACGCTGAAGGAAAAGAAAGGACAGCAGAGCCCGGCCCTGGAAAGAAGGACGTTGCTTCCGGGAAGCTTAGAGCTGTCCGTGACGGAGAAAGGATCCCCCGGGCCCAGCAAGATAACGGCAGCATCCTAGCCCCTCTGCCACGTCTTTGAAACCCTGCCGGCGTCGTCCGGCCTCAGAGATGAGGAACTGTAGCGAGACGGAGTACGGGGAGATGCGGCTCGGTAGACAAGCAGCAAGAATGCTGCAAAACTAGAGCTGCTTTGCAAAGTTGGCCTGTGATGAGGAGTGGGTAGCGTGGGTGGGAGTGATCAGTCAAGTGGTCTGGTCCCTGACCGACTGAAGGGTCCAAGAACCCTGTGTAAAGGCACACTGGGGCTGCCCCAGTTGGGCTGGGACCCGGCACGTGCGTGAAAGAATCTTGGCCCCTGTATTTGGACCCTTTGCGTCCTAGCCTCTGGCCTCGGTCGGCACGGGCCGTTTGCGAGTTGCTGGTGAGAGCGGCTGAGGGCTGGCGTGTGGGCAGGGGTTTTTGGTGGATGAGGTGCGGGCAGCGCCGGACGAGGCCATAGAGGGGGTCCGAGCGAGCCGTGCAGGCGTTGCAGCGGCAGCTGCGGGATCTCGGCACGCGAGCCTTGGCAGGCGACGCCCGCTGGCCGGCCACGGGGCGAGCTGCGTTTTGCGCGCTCAGGCTGTCTCTGCCTGGCCCCCTGGGGCGGCCGCGGCTCCTTGCCAGGGCCGGATCCAGCTGGCCGGCAGTGATGCTGGTGCTGGGGCGGTGCTGGTGATGGCGGTACCGGGGCGGTGATGCCGGTAGTGGGGCAGTGCTGGAGGCCTGCGTCCTCCCGGCGTTGGTGCGAATCAGTGTGGTTTCTCCCACGGGCGCCTGCCACCCGGAGCGATGCCCCGTCTACCCATCGTCTGGGTGGCCATCCCCAGCCCAGCTCAGCCACCCGCGGGGTGGGCAGAGGCTGCGTTAAACCCCCCCCCCCCCACCCCCGCTGAGCAAATGGCCGCAGGCAGAGAGAGGCGCTGCAAAGCGAACAGGCAAGCCTTTTAATGACGGAAAGAAGAAGCGGGGGGATGTGGGAGAGGGCTGGGGATGGAGCGGGTGGGTGCAGGTCCCTGCCTGCGCATCTGCTCTGTGCGTGGGTGGTAGGGGGACGGTGCTGGAGCGGTGGCTTATGGGTAGCCGTAGGCGTCGGCTATCTGCATGTCGATCTCCCTCTGCACAAAAAACTGCAGCTGCCCCAGTGTCATCTGCAGGGCCGCCCGCTGCCGCTCCTCCTGGGCCAGCTTCTTGAGGCGCTCCCGCTCGGGCCGCTGCTCAGGCGTGATGGGCACGGACTCCTCCTGCTCCTCCAGCGGGGTGGGCCTAGCCCGGGGCCAGCGGGAGTCAGGCGGCAGCGCGGAGTCGGCGGGAGGGCGCGGCAGGCGCGGCGGCATGTGCAGCTGCTGCGGCAGCCCCTCCCGCGGGGTTTGGCCCCCCGTGGGCGAGAGGCGCAGCCAGCTGGGCCGCTTGGGTTTGGCGGCAGCCCCGGTGCGCGCCTTGCTGCTCGATGGCGCCGCCGGTGCCGTCTCCTTCTGGCCGTCAGCTGGGGCCTCGGAGGCAGCGGGCCCCTCGCCGGCTGTCGGGGCAGGGGGCAGGGGCCTGGGGACCTTGGGGGGCACGCTGGGGCCGGCCTGGGGCTCCGGCTGGGGCGGTTGGCGCACGGGCCCCACCGCCTTCACCCTTTGCCCCAGCGGGTGGAAGCTTTGGATGGAGGCCAGCAGGTGGGCCCTCAGGTCGGAGCGGGGCGTCCTCGGCCCCCGCAGTGTTTTGGCCTGGACCTTTTTGCGCAGCAGCCTGTCGTGGGGTCGCATGGCGCGGGGATGCGTGCTGCGCGCCTTCTCGAGCAGCAGCGGGCGGGGTGGGCGGGGGGGCGGCGGGGCCGGGGCGCTTTGCTCCCCGGCGCCCCCAGGGCTGCTGGGTGGCTGGAGCACCGAGGCGGGCCCATTGGTGTCCTCAGATGCCCTGCGCTTGGTGCCGCCCGCTTGGTGCGCGCCGCTGCCCACCTGCTGCCCACCTGTGGGCAGAGGCTGTGTTAACCCCCCCCCCAATCACCTGGATAGAACCCTTATGAAATGCGGTTTTGTCTCGACATTGCCGCTGTAGCACTATCCAGCGTCGTGCTTCGAGAAAGCCCTCTTCTCCACAGTTTTGAGAAAAACAACCTCGTGCACCTGCGCAGGGACTAAAGGCGCGGAAAGAGCAGAGGCGGGAGCAGTACGTCCGTGAGAAACCGCACGTACGCATTTGTGATCCGCGCATCCGTGAGAGCCCCTATATAAGGAGCGCACGTGCCCCTCGGCGGGGGCGGCGGCGGCGGCGTGCGCGACCACTCCTTCCGTCCTGCACCCTCAAGGCCCCCCCTTGCCTCCGTCCCCGACGAAGCCTGAGGCCACCAAAGACGCAGCGGAAGATCATCGGACTCGGAGTGGTGGTGATAAACTCCTTCTCTCTCTCTCTCTCTCTCCCCTATTCTTTTCCTCTCCTCCCTTGCCCTCCCTCCTCCCTCCATTCTCTTCTCCCCTCAAATTAAAGTAAAAGGTTGTACGACATCTGACCGATTCCAGCGTCTTAATCTCGTCCCTGGGATCGTATTGAAACCTCCCCCGACATTGGATCGGAACAGATTCCTAAAAACTTACTAACTTGCTGGACCACTTGTGATATGAAATGTGGTCCCTTGTCAGAGGACATTGCCTCTGGTTCTCCAAATCTAGGAATAACTTCCTTTAACAGAATTCTTGTTACCTCTCGGGCTTTATTTGTTCTGCAAGGGAAGGCTTCAGGCCACCCAGAAAAAGGGTCAGTTAATACTAGCAAATACCTATATCCCCCTTTTCTGGGGAGTTCCGAGAAATCTATCTGCCAGTTTTGACCTGGAACATTTCCTTTGCTGATATTTCCAAATTTCACACGGTTTTCTACTTTTGGGTTGTTCTTTAAGCATACTTCACATCTATTAACTACAGTCTTTAGAGTCTGATAGAAATTTCTAGCTACAATTTGCTTAAGAAGAGAGTTGGTTAAGGTTTCAGTTCCCCAATGAGTTTTGTCGTGCTCTGTTTTTATAAGTTCCCATAATATGCTAAAGGGAACTATTATTCTGTTATCTTTCAGCAGTGCCCATCCTGATGGGCTGATTTCACCTCCTAAGTTAGTCATCAGCTTTTGATCCTTTTCATCACATTCAATTGTTTCAGGTGGTGGCAAAGATGTTTCAGGAATTATGCTTAATACCTCACCTTGTTCTGCAGCTCGCCTGCCCTTGTAATCAGCCAATTTCCCACTTCCCTGTCAGTGTTACCTTTCTGATGTCCTTTGCAGTGCATAATTGCCACTGCTGACAGAAGTTGTACAGCATCTAAAAGTCGCAAAATTCTGTCAGCACGTTTTATACCTTTCCCTTGAGCAGTCAAGAGTCCTCGTTCCTTCCAAATTGCTCCATGGGCATGGACTACACCCAAGGCATATTTTGAATCCGTCCAGATATTTACTCGCAGCCCTTCGGCCAGCTCCAACGCTCTCCCTAGGGCAACTATTTCATTTCAGCTCGTTGTGCAGATGTGCCCTTAGGGAGTGACTTCGCTTCCACCAGTCGCTCTGTGGTGGTTCCAGCACATCCTGCCATTCGAACTCCGTTCTTTACGAAACTGCTCCCATCAGTATACCCCGTTCGGTCGGCTTCCTCCAGTGGCTCCTCCTTCAGGTCTGCTCTGCTTGCATATACGGTTTCTATAGTTTCTATACAATCATGCACGACGGTCTCCATTTCCTGTTTATCACTTAAAATGGAAGCAGGGTTGATAATTGTAGATGTAACGATTTCCATATCATCCTGTTCCATCCAAACTGCTTGATATGTCAAGAATCTTGATAGTGAAAGCCAGGGTCCCCCTTTTTGTTCTAAAACGGAGGTTACAGTGTGGGAAGTGTGCACAATCATCTTTTGTCCCAAAGGAAATTTTTGAGCTTCTTGGACAATCAAAACAACGGCGGCCACTGCCCAAAGGCATCCCGGCCATCCTTTGCTTACTTCATCCAATTGTTTAGAGAAGTACGCTACAGCTCATTTATAAGGACCCAGCTTCTGGGCCAGAATTCCCAGAGCCACTCCTTGCCTTTCATACGAGAACAGCCAGAGAGGTTTCGTTCCATCTGGTAGGCCCAAAGCTGGAGCTTTCATTACCTCCAATTTCAGTTCCTTCAATGCCCTCTCAGCTTCATCAGTCCACAGTAATTGTGTCTGGCTATTTTCAACAGTTCATACAGAGGTTTAACCAAAAGTCCATAATTAGAGATCCATAACCGGCACCAACCTGTCATTCCCAAAAGGGTTCGAAGCTCTTTTACCGTGTTGGGTTCTGGAGTTCTGCAGATAGCTTCCTTTCGGTCATTCCCGAGCTGTCTTTGTCCCTTAGAAATCACGAATCCCAGGTATATCACTTCCTTCTTCAAGATTTGGGCTTTCTGTAATGAGACTCGATAACCGCTTAATCCCAGAAAGTTCAACAAGCTCACAGTCCATTCCTTACACTCTTCATCCTTTTCTGTGCCTATTAATGTATCATCCACATACGGCAAAAGAATCCCGTTTCCTGGGGGCCTCTCCCAGGTCTCTAATTCCTTAGCTAATTGATTTCCAAAAATGGTAGGGCTGTTTTTAAATCCTTGGGGTAACACTGTCCAGGTCAGTTGGGTTTTTCGTCCTGTATCAGGGTTTTCCCATTCAAAGGCAAATAAATTGCAGCTTTCTGGAGCCAAGGTAAGGCAAAAGAATGCATCCTTTAAATCTAATACAGTAAACCATTCAGAGTACAGGGGTTTGCCACTACTGGATACAAATCTTCACCTATTTGATTTATTGCCCGCAAATCTTGCCCCAATGGATAAGTTTTGCCGTCAGGCTTTTTGACAGGCAGCATGGGAGTGTTATATTCTGAAGAGCATTCAGTTAATAGTCCAAATTTTATAAACTCTTCTATAATACTTTGTACCCCTCGCCTATCTTCCAATTTCAAGGGGTATTGCTTTATCTTAACAGGTCGTGCCCCTCCTTTGAGTTTAACAACAACCAATTCAGCATTTTTAGCCTTTCCAGGCATTCCTGAGGCCCACGCTCCTGGGTATACCTGGTCTTTTATTTCTTGTGTAATTTCTTCTTCTTTAATTTGGGGTCAGTAAGAAGCAAACTTAAAATTTCAGTCTGATTTTCATCTGGTATTTTAAATTCAGTTTCCCCGTTTCTAAATTTTATTTCGGCATTTAGTTGTTCTAATAGGTCTCTCCCCAGCAATGGTCTAGGAGCCTCAGGCAGGTGGAGAAATTTGTGAATCCCCACACTCTTCCCAATTCTAAATTTTAATGGTCTCAAGAAAAAAACCTTTTCAACCTGCCCAGTTGCTCCCACAACATGAACATTTTGTTTACTTAGAGGTAACAAGGTTTGATTCAATACAGAGAATGTGGCTAACGGAGCCACTATCTCCTTTCCCACTTTCCTTCTGTCCTCCCCTCCCCATTCCGATATACTCTCCACGCTTCCTCCAGCAACTTTTCTAAATTCCTTATGTCTGGTTCCCTACGTTTCTCAAGTTTCTTTCTGATACCATTAGTGGATTGTCCCAGAAACAGAGATACCAGCTGCTGTGTGGCAGCTTCTGACTAGTAGTAAATCTTCTCACAGCAGCCCATAAGCGATCTAAAAGCTCCGTGGGCGTTTCAGTCTGCCCCTGCTTGACAGCATACAGAGCCGACCAGTTACCTGCCTTTGGGATCGCATGTTCTATTCCAAATTTGATCCAGGTTCAGTATCGTTGCAATCAAACAGTACGGAGCTGGATCATTAGGGTCCCAACCTGGGTCCCTGGAGGGCGCATGATCTTCAGCTGTGCCCTGTAAAACTCGTCCCTCAGTCTGTGTTTCTACAGGAGCTCGGGCTGCCTTTAATACAAGCTGCTTCTCAGGTTCAGTCCTAGCATCTAGCATAAGATCCACATCTTTCCAATCCGGGTCCAAGTTCTTAGTAATCCACTCAAACCTTTTCGCAGCCCCACTTGGGTCCTCCCTGTACCTCTTCACTGCATCCTTCCACTTATCCACATCATCCATCCGGAAAGGCACTTTTCTTCCGCCTTTCTGGGTTTCTCTTTCACCTTCCAACACCTCTGTCCAATACTACATGCTGAACAACATCGCTTCAACTTCCCGAACTCTTTCTGATTTTCCTTTTCCAAAGCCAACACCATGGGATCTTGGGGAGCAAAATTAAAACCACAATCTTTCTGCCACTCGGGGTGATTTCGAAGGGTGAAAACGTATCCACATACAGAGCTTCGTCCCATTTTCCCTCCCTCCTTCAAAATAACAGAGGAGTTGCAGCAAGGCATTAGACTTCAGAGTCCCATTCAAAGGCCACTTTTCTTCATCATCTAATTTATACAATGGCCATCACTGATTACAATACTTAATTAGAGTTTTCTTATTCACATTTCCTGCAGGAGGACCCCCTATGCCCTTCCAGTGATATAAAATGCAACCTAACAGAGATTTCTTTGGTATCTCTTTACTTTGTTGTGACCCTCCCATTTTATTGGTCCCAGTTCTCTCCTGTATTCCCGCAGTATTTTAACAGTTAGTTCCACCGTCCACACTTTACCACTTAGAGGGTTACAGAATTACTGTTTTACATCCATACAATCTTTTTCTTTCGCTTCGTCCATCTCCGGCCGTTTCCCTTGCGGGACAACGAAACCACGGATCAGGACTCCGCACTCACTTTGTACTAAGAGTACGTCTCATTCACGCACGCACAGGACGGTATAGACACTTTTGACAACAAAAACACTCACATACCAATACAATGAACAAAAATCCTAAAAGCAAACACAGAGCAACTACTTGTCCTTGTAACATGCCAAACACAATCCCAAAACCAAATAACCGAGTTCCAAAGCCAAGATCCAATGTATCCAAATGCAAGTGTTCCAAATGAGCACCGAAGTGCTCCCAAGCGTATTCCTTTAAGGCGCTAGCAGCCCGGTATACTCCACCAAGTGTGAACCACTCACGGCTTACAGGGGTTTCCAACAAATGCCTAGTCCCAAACCAAATTTCAGAAAGAATACCTTTTTCTGAAGACGGTCCTTATCTGCTCCCGCAGTGATCCGATTCAGAGAAGGAGTCCCTCCGGAAATTTTCCGGGGGTACCCTAGGGAATCCCGTTCTCAACGGGTCCTGCAGCCAAACAGAGAGGGTCCCACCTGGGTCGCCAAAACTGATACAAACATTCACGGGTGCTTCTCCTCACAGTCTGAATCTCCCCAAGGGAGAAACCGAGGATTCAGAGAGTCCCTGAAATGAAACTCAATAGCAATGAAGTCACTATTAAGCAGGTATTCTTTATTGCAGCGCTGGGCAGCACTGGGGATTCTCCACCAGAAGCGCTCCAACGATTTGGTAGACCTTCAGAGATTATATACTATAAAGTCCTACATATTCACAGAAATTCCAAGAAATCATTTACATAAACATGAGAATTCCTGGAGCTCATTAACATATGCAAATGTCCGATCTGCATGCACAGTCGTCTCCCGTGGTGGTCTTCAAGTGCTCTTTGGGAGTCTTCAGATGAAGGCTCGTAGTCTTCTTCACTGTGTTCGCTGACCGACCCTTGCTTCTCTGCAAACTCAGTCCTAGGATCACCTAAACGGTGTCCTTCAAGGCTGTTGTCATTCTTTTGTGACTTCCTATCTTCCATGCATTTCTTCTTCCAAGGCCCAGTTGTCTGAGATGGGATTATCCCGGAGCCCCCTTATCTTACAACCATTCTCACTACACTCTAAATCACATAGGCCTTTCTTTTGTTTAGTTAAGTGATTAAGATATGTAAAATATCTTCCTTGCCCCTAGGCTTTCATTCTTTCAGGAAGCATTTTCATGCAGTAGTTTTGTCTACCTTGGCTTTAACCCTTTCAGGGCTGCTGGCCCCGAGGCAGTCCCTGGGCCCAGGAGGCTCAGGGGGCTGTCCCTGCCCTTGCTGGCCATGCACCGGGCACAGCTGCTGGGCGTCCCGCTAAATACAGCTGGACATTCAGACTGCGTCGTGAAGGCTCTTTGTACCATAGCCATTCATTTGGTTGTGGGGATGCCAGAGGTGAAAGCAAGGCTTTGGGTTCCCTCTGCGTGAACTGTGCAGAGCCGTAGAGCACGTGCAGGATGGCCTCGCCGCTCCTGACCGATGCACCAAGGGACATTTGCTACTCCCCTGCTTATGGTGAGGTCTTCTTCTGGGAAAGAAGTCCCAAATTGTTTTCTCTTCTTGACCCTCTTTTTCCTTGCACTCAAGAGCTTTTCTCCTCCTTTGGCCTTCACCCTCAAGACCTTTCCTGAAAGTGACGGCAGCCCTCTCAGCCTTTGTCTTGCTCCTGCTAGTCGTCTTCACCTCAGCTAGAGAGTCCTGAAGGATCCCTGGAGGTCCCTGCCAACTCAACCCTTCTCTTCTCTTCTCTTCTCTTCTCTTCTCTTCTCTTCTCTTCTCTTCTCTTCTCTTCTCTTCTCTTCTCTTCTCTTCTCTTCTCTTCTCTTCTCTTCTCTTCTCTTCTCTTCTCTTCTCTTCTCTTCTCTTCTCTTCTCTTCTCTTCTCTTCTCTTCTCTTCTCTTCTCTTCTCTTCTCTTCTCTTCTCTTCTCTTCTCTTCTCTTCTCTTCTCTTCTCTTCTCTTCTCTTCTCTTCTCTTCTCTTCTCTTCTCTTCTCTTCTCTTCTCTTCTCTTCTCTTCTCTCTTCTCCTCTCCTCTCCTCTCCTCTCCTCTCCTCTCCTCTCCTCTCCTCTCCTCTCCTCTCCTCTCCTCTCCTCTCCTCTCCTCTCCTCTCCTCTCCTCTCTCTCTCTTCTCTTCTCTTCTCTCTCTCTTCTCTTCTCTTCTCTTCTCTTCTCTTCTCTTCTCTTCTCTTCCCTTCTCTTCTCTTCTCTTCTCTTCCCTGCACTCACGATGAGGCGCATAGCAAGGAGACCACTCTTTGCCTGAAATGCCAGGGGGTTTACAGCTCCAGAAACACTTTCGAGGACACAAATCAAAAAGGATACAAGTAGACACAGGATTTTATTTTAGCTTACTTGATTTTACTTTATTTTATTTTCTGTCTTCTTATGTTGGTTTATGTTAGTTTAGTTTAGTTTCTTTCATGTGATGTTATTGTATTTGATTTTATTAAATTTTCTTTGGGTTTAATTTTTATTATTTTATTTTATGTTGGTTAATCTTACTTTACTTTACCTTGCTTTATGCGTTTTTATTTTATTTTGTTGTTTTCTTTTACTATTACTTCATTTTATCTGATTTTATCTGAGGCTATTTTGCTAAATCTCTTTCAGAGCCGATGCTCACAAGCATTAGCACAATGCGCCTGTGTAGCCAGGAGCAGGCTGATGTGTTCTTCAGTTTAGTTGGAAAAATCATGCCCTGCAGTGTGGCAAAGGAAAGCTGCAGAAAGGAGCAGCAGGAATACGGGCCAAGCAGTCCCTCGTTTCTCAACAGTGCAGAAGAACTTGAAGAAGGAGGATGCTCAAGCCCGATTCTCCCTCCACCTGCTGCCACCTCAGGGCCTTCCCAGAGGGGCAAAATGCCCACGGCCTGATCCCAGTATTCCCATTAGAACTGTGCGAACGATGGCATTGCTCAGTTTTTACTACGCTGAATCAAATCCATTCTATTCACAACATATGCTGTCTTGTACTGGAAAATACATAAAGGTAATGTTTGGAAAATTACTACAAGGCTACATTGTTTAGAATGAATCAGCCATCAAAACACAAAGGCCACTTCAGCCAATGTCTCTACCCCTAGTATTACAAATAGCTACCAGGTAGAGTACTTGAGTGTCGGAGAAAGAACAGTCATAGCCTAGACACGTCCAAGTGCAAGTCTCCTTCAGTGAAAAAAATCACTCATCTGACAAGGAAATAACAGAAATGTCAGCAGCAGAGTCTTTAGAACAGTGTTTCTTTGTGGGAGCCCAAGCCCTGTGTTCAGATATCTACCATGTCTACCTTATCCCCACACACGGGTATTGCTTTGAGCTTTGATGCCAGCAGCATCTCTCCTCTCCTTTCAGGGCAGCATTACAATACCAGGAGAGGGTGCCATCCAGCCAGAAACGCAGGATGCATTGACAAGACAGCACTAAGCATACGCATTGAAATTAACCCCCAAAACAAGGCCATGTTTATAAGCACAACGCTGTGGCGTCCAGAATTACTAGGTAGTGCCTGAAAGCACTGCAGCAACTCCTGCAGCAATCTGCCCAAAGTCTACATGCAGAGCCACATAAATTCAGGGGGTTTTGCTTGCAAATGCTTCATGGGTACCAGGATGCTGCTGTACTGTCTTTCTGAGACTCCCTGTAACTCATCCGTCTACTTTATTTCTTGAGAACCAACATCAGAAAGACATGGCAAAACCACAAGCTGATGACATCTACTAATTGGTGGAGAGGCGTATCTTTAAGGCGGCTGGAAAACAGGAGCAGGCAAACAATGCCAATGTAGCTGAGAGAGAACTGGACTGCGTGAATACCTAAATGACAGCATTAATCCTCTAGGCAGGATTGCATTTGAATAGCTGTCGTTTTAGTCAGTACACCCAATTCCCGGTCCTCCATAAATCTCAGCAATACAGAGTTAAAACTGGGAGCACAGAGACCAGCTTAGGGTAAAAACAGACTTAGAAAGTGTCCGGATGATGTGTCCAGAAAGCCAAATCCTCATTACCTTTAACAGAGAATGCAACTGGGGGGGAAAGGGGAAGGAAGAAAAGGTGGAGAAAAGGAAAAGGGTGGGCACACAACTGAAAAAGAAAGGAGCGCAGTTATCGCGAAGACCAGCGCAGCCCCCCTCGCTCTTTGATGCCCGCAGGTGTCTGCGTTCAGATGGGAACCAGCAGAAAAACCCTGACAGGGCTCCTTTTCACTGTCCTCCTCCCTGCGTGCGTGCTGGGACCTCCTCGTTTCCCCGAAGGCCTCCCAGACTCCCAGGGGGTAGCAAACAACTGCACCTGCAGAAGCAAAGGGGCGGCCGTGCCTCGGCTTCGGAGAGGCCCAAAGCCGCCCTGGGCCCCAGCAGCCCCTGGCGCCCCGGCATTTGCTTGGCCCCGAGGCCCCGCGGGGCCTGCCAGCACCGGGGACCCCCGGGGACAGAAGCCAAGGACAGCGGTCAGCCCCCGTGGGGAGAGGGACAGGGCTCTGTCCCCCCTTCTGGCCGCAGGAGGACGCCCTGGGCCGCGCCAGCACAGGGCGTCTCTCCTCCTCAGCGCCCGGGGGCAGCGAGGCCTGAGGGAGGCCCTGGGTGCCGGGCTCAGCCTGGCCGCTGCCAGCGGCTCCCGGCACGCAGCTCCTCCTGCCCAGGGCGGTGGCTGGAGCACAGCCAGAGCCACCCTTTGGGAAAGCCGTGCCGGTGCCCAGCAAAGCCCGGGCAGCTCCCCCCGGCCCTGCCCCCGGCCCTGCCCCTCGCCCTTCCCTCCCCTCCCGCCCTGCGCAGGCCCAGCCCCCCCAGCCGCGCCATTGGCCACGGCGGAGCCAATCGGCGGAGCCGGAGGCGGGCTGTCAGTCAGAGCCGGGTGGGGCGGGGCCGGAGGGGGCCGAGGCCCAGGGGCCTGAGGAGAAAGGGGCGGGAGCCGGGCCGGGGGCAGCCGGGGCCCGGGGGGAGCAGGGCCAGGCCAGGGCCAGGGCCAGGGCCAGGGCCAGGCCACAGGGCCAGGGGAGCTGCAGGAGCAGGTATGTGCCAGTGGGGATGGGCCTGGGGCAGGGGCCTGGAGGCCTCACCGCCCACGGGCCCCGCCACGGCCCAGTCCCCAGCCCTGGGCCCGAGGGCTCAGCCCCAGGGCCAGCCCCAGCAGCAGGGTGGGAGCGGTTCCTGCTGCTGCCCCCAGGGTCGCCAGCCCCAGCCCTGCCAGCTGGAGGTGGGTGTTGGATGTCCGCAGGGCAGGGGAAGGCAGAGTGGCCTCCTCTCTGCAGGCGGCTCCGGGCTTTGGGGCAGGCATGCTGTGGTGGGGACAGGCCAGGGGCCTTTGCTGTCCCCTCCTGTGGGTCTGGTGCTGATGGACAGCCCCGCCTCTGCCGACAGCCTTTGAGAAATGGGGATTTCCAGACACGGAGCTGTTTCTGCCTCCTGGTGGGAGCACGCGCCGGGGCGTTGTTGGCAGAGCAGCCGGTGGGGAGCGCTCCTGGTTGGAGGCAGCTCCCTTGGCAGATGCTTGTGTGACCGCCAACCGGCCCAAAACCTTTCTAACGCCAAATTGGCATTCAGAAAGCAGGCCTTCTTTATTGCAGCGCTGGGTGCACGGGGGATACCTCCGCCCAGCGGGCATGCCGTAGGTCACGCCAGCAAAGTATTTATCAAACTTAAAATGTACATATTCCTTAATTTTCCGAGGAAAGTCATTGATATTACAATTATTTCCCAGAAATCATGACCATATTTCCCCTCCCACCGGAGCATGTGCTGTTTGATTCTGGGGCTTCTTTCGGGGGCCCTTGGTGGTCGTTCTCCTCAAATTCCAGCTGTCCGCTTGTTGACCTCGTTGTTTTTTTCCACCTCAGCATGCTGATTTGGCTGTTTCCTTTTGTTAAGAAGACAGCTGACACTCGCCAGTGTTCAGGGAGTTTCTTGGTTTCTGTTCAGACTGCCCATGATCTTTGTGCTGAGCTCACTCTTTGATTCAGAGATTCCTTCTTACCTTACAGGCCTCTCCTCTGTCCTTGCTTTCTGCGGGCATGCTGATTCACTTCCTTCCTAGCTCTACTCTGTCCTTGGGAGCTGTCAGTTGTTGGTGACCAGCTTCTTCTAAGCAGGCCTTGATGATGAACGTTTTGAAGCAGGCCTTGGTAATGAACTCCTTTTCTGAATCCCACAGGTAACGCTTGTGCCCCTCTCTGGGCCCCAAGGTGGGATACCTGCCTGTCCCCCCACCCAAGCTGTGCTGCGGGCTTCTGGGAAACGGGGGTACCGAGGGCGGATGGTTTTACCACAGCCGGGAAGGTCCGGTAACCTGTCAGGGACTTTTTTTTCCTGGTGCTTGCAGTAGCAGGTTATTTGTTTTTGTCAATGTATTTTTTCTGAGGAAACTTCACCCAGGAAAGTGCAGCGTTTAGCTCTGGTTGCTCTCTGTGTGGCCTGTGCCTGTCCTCAGGCAGGCACACAGCAGCTTTCAGAGGAGGAATGGGACTATTCCAGGGTGAGGTGAGCAGTGGGGATCCCAGGCCTGTTGTGTGTAAGGCAATCAGGGGAAAATGTGCGGTTAGAGCTGCCTGTGTTGCTTCCCCCTTTGATTGCAGTGCTCCCCTCTAATTCTCTGTAATCCTCGCTTCTACGAGTCGGCTGCATTGGGTTTAAATTTCTGTAAGTACACTTTGCAGGTGTTTCGACTTGGTTCTTCCCAGGTTTGAAAATTCCGTGTGCAGGTCTCTCTACTTTCTTCTCCCCTCTGTCCCACAGAACCGTATGTGCCTGCAGGGGCTGCAGAGTCTGTGTTTGCTCCCCGTGGTGAGGAAAATACGGGCGTGAAAAAGAAAGAGATAGCGATTCTGAAAAGACCCCTTTCTTTGTGCTCCTTTTCACATTCAGTTGCCTGTTGTGGGTTCTTAAATGATGCGAGTTACTCTGAGTCTTAGCAATCCCTTGTTTGCACGCCTGTGCTCAGGAGGTGCCTCAGAAACTCTGTTTGGGCGTGGCTTCTGTCGGACAAGTAACTGTAGCCCTTTCTGGAAAAATGGCTCCTGGGTGAGTTAGTTCCTCAGCCATAACGGCAGGGTTTCTGTTGGCATCTGCCAGAACTCAGGAGCAAACGCTGCTGACGGAAACCGTCAGGAGAAAAGGAAGGCTGGAGAGAGCAGAAGAGATCCGTAGAGCTGCGCTGCTTTCCCCCGATGGTGTCACACCTCCTGGCACGGCGACTGGGTAAGGGTGCTCTCAGGGTGTTTTCCCAGCTTTCCCAGTGCTCACCAGCAGAGAGCCAACGGCCCTGGGGGAAGGGCAGGACCCCCTTCTTTGTGCACCCCAGGATCTTGTCACGCTGCCTAAGCTCCTGCGCCAGCAGAAGCGGCTGAGAGTCGACTTCTTCAAGGAGGCTGGTGTGGGCACGAGGAAGATGCCGGGAGCAGCCTTCCTTCAGGTCATCAAGGGGGATGTAGGGAGCAGAACGGGAGTGACCTGCTGCCACTGCCGTATGTCTGGAAAGCTGGAGGGGAAAGGGAGGGCAAGGATGCAAGAGGTGGGATGTCATCTAGAGCGGGTTGTGGGAGTGAGGGTACCCATTGCGTCACGGTCTCCAAAGAGAGTCGCTGCTCAGCTCTGTGGCTGCCTGGATCCTGCTGCAGACACTGATCTGGCATCACGCTTCCCAGGGTCGATACTCGACCTTTCCCCCACCAGTCTCGTATCTGTATTCCCATTGCGCTGCCTTCCAGCACATATCTGTGCAGCACTGCTCCCCCTGAGCCTCACTTCCCCCAGGGCAGAGCGGTACGGAGCTGTGAGGAGCACGCTCAGGTCTACGAGGGTTCAGCAGTGCAGGTGTTAACTGCTACTCTAGTCCAAGCCAAAAGCAGCCTTCTCAAAACGCAGGGGGCTGGGAAGTTTGGCGTGTTAACAGCCGAGAGGTCTGCAGAAGGAGAAGCTGGAGAAGCCAGGGGATGTACAATACTGCCGTCAGCCCAATGGCAGGAGGGAGGTTATTCAGTCCTTGGGGTTGGGCTGGAAATCTGCAGCCTGCGGTGTAACGTCCTGTACTGGGATTTGGTAGTTAGCACTGATCATCCAGCTGATCAAAAGCAGACCCTTTCTGCAGGTGTTGGCGGCAGCTGGAAAAGAGAGGTTGGGAAGACCTTGCTTTTGAAAACGTAAGCCAGAGCAGAAGCCTTGTCCTGTACCTGTGTTGTCTTTCACTGCAGTTTTCACATCTGAGAGAGAAGAGGCATTTGGCTGACGGTTTGTAGGACTGCCTCTTTTGCAGATTAAACATCCCTTGTCAGCATGGAAGAGAACGGGGCATGGACAAGCAAACGCTTGGGGCAACTGCAGCGTAGGGATGGGGGCAGTCTGTCATATTTCTGTCAGGCTCAAAAGCTACAGGATGTTTCCATTGCAAGAGGCGAGTCTGTTGGGAACTCCAGTCTCCCAAATTCCAAACCCTGTGTGTTAAAGAGTGCTGAGCCCCGTTGTTTCTTTCTGCTGCTCTCTAACGCAGTTTCTCTGGCTTTTTCTTTGGTTGGTTTTTAATGCCTGGTAGGTGTCCAAGCTCCGTTCCATCAAGGCACTTGCAAACCTGCCACTTGCCCAGCTTCTGCTGGGGGCCAAGCCAAAGAGATGAAGCCTCGTGCTCGTAGCAAGCCCGAAGCAAAGTTAAAGCGCTGAGAAGTTCCCCCAGTCAGCCCGGAGCCAGCGTGCAGCTGCGATGAGA
Organism: Nipponia nippon; assembly: GCF_047370975.1. Lineage (NCBI taxonomy): Eukaryota > Metazoa > Chordata > Aves > Pelecaniformes > Threskiornithidae > Nipponia > Nipponia nippon. The sequence goes on from NW_028262360.1 coordinate 207,890, forward strand.
TGGAAGAGCCTGGGAAACCATTCGTCAGCAGGAGGCGATGGAAGAAGGTATGGTGCATGTGGCACCTGGGATTAAGCGATACGCTCAGTTTCGTGTCTGGACCAGTACTGTGCTTGCCCTTTGACTAAGCCCCAGTTCAGAGCAGAAATTGTTGTCACTCATCGTGGGTGCCAGAGTGCTGTTCCTGCTCTCTCCTCCCCGGTGCCTTAATTTAATCTTTTGTGTCTAGGCAGGGCCTTGATAATGCTCCTGGGTGGGCACTGTGTATGTGAATGGCAGGTTTTCTGCATAGTTGTGACTGATCTTTCTTGCTTCTTTTCATGAGGAAACTCTTGATATGTACTGCGCAGGAACTATAGAAATGCAAAGGAGTGATGAAGAAAGAGGTGCCAGTCAAGGAGGGAGTGCAGGTTAGTTCTGGTTTTCAATTTTCTTGACTGTGTTCTAGCCAAAAGCCTTGTCTGAAACAATTGCAATGAGCTGAACTACTGGGTATTTCAGTAGCTTTCAGATGACCACCTTCAGTCCTTGCCCCAGCAGGTGGAAACGCGGGATGGAGGTCAGCACGTGCTCCCTCAAGTCGTAGCGGGGCTTCCTCAACACCGCGGTGGGGATGCTGTTCCTGGGGACGCCGGTTGCAGCCTGCGATGGGGATGCTGATCCTGGGGATGCTGGTTGCAGCCCGCGGTGGGGATGCTGTTCCTGGGGACGCTGGTTGCAGCCCGCGGTGGGGATGCTGTTCCTGGGGACGCTGGTTGCAGCCCGCGGTGGGGATGCTGTTCCTGGGGATGCTGGTTGCAGCCCGCGGTGGGGATGCCGGCGGTGGGGCTGTCAGCAGCAGGCCGGGGCAGAGCTGGCGGTAGCAGGGGTGTGGGTACCAGGCCGGGGTGGGGATGCTGGTTTGGGGGCGGTTGTTCCTTTAGGAACGGCGAGGTGGCGCCGCGGCTGCAGCCTGTGCCAGGCAGGGGCTTGGTGTGAAGGCAGCAGAAGTGGAAGTGGCGCTGGGTGGGCCCGGGGCCAGCAGCGTGATGGTGGGCAGAGAGGGCTCCCACAGACCAGAGCGGTGAGGGCGTCTGCCCTGTCTTGCCCCTGCCCCCACCGCTCTGCAGCTTCCTCCCGGCCCAGGGGCTCCTGGGGGCTGCCCCGGGGGGCTGCAGCGGCGTGCGGCCCACTGCTGCCGGGAGCTGTGGGGCGCAGCCTGGCCATGACACCAGTGGCGCCAGCAGCTGGCAGCACTGTGTCACCCGTTCCATTGAACGTATCGCAGCCCCCGGGCAGCGGGGAGCCGTAGCTTGAAGAGCATGGGGCCGGGGGACTGGGGCAGGCAAGGGTCCCCGGGCCGGGGCAGGGCTCGGGGCCAGAGCCCCAGGCCAGAAGTTTAGGGCCTCCGTGCTGCGGGGTTTCAGTAGACGGGCTGCATGAAAACTGTCCCCTCTGGTGCGCGAAGGGCCTTTACCCCTGGCATCCCTCTGGCTTCTAGATGGCTTGGCAGGCACGTTGTTGCTGTTGGATGCTCTCCGCTTGCTGTGTCCTGCCTGCTGCCCGCTGCCACACACACCGTGCCGTGCCCACCCACCTTCCCCTTCGACAGCGTTTTTGAGTTTTTGGGCACCTGGCACAACCACCCTCTTCTTCTTTTTCTTTGGTGGGATGCTGTTGCGCAGGGAGGTCTCTTGTGTCTTGGGGGCGCTGGCTGGTGCGGGCCGCTTGGCCTTCTTGCCGCCCATCTCTCCCGATCTGGGTACCATCTGGCAGGAGGCGGCAGCCGGCGGCAGCAGCAAGCGGGTCAAAAGCACCCGGGGCTGCCTCCGCAGCGCCTCCTGCACCAGTTGGGCCGTGCGGGGCGGGTGACGCCGGGGGACAGCCGGGGGGCTGGCCAGGGGACTCAGCAGTGGGATCTGCAGGGGGCTCAGCAGGGGAGTCTCCGCAAGAGCCTTCAGGGGATCCTTGCGGGGACTCTCCACAGGACTGTCCTCTGAAGTCTCCGGAGAGCTCTCCTCAGAAGTCTCCGAGGGGCTGAGTGGCAGCCAGGTGGGGAGGTCTGCCGCCACCGTGCCCTGCTTCCCCTCGGGGTCCTGCAAGGGGGAGGCCGGCCCCCCCCAGAAGGGGTCGGCGTCCCCCAGCATTGCCGCTGCCAGGTGGTCCTTGGGGCAGCCTCCCTCCAGCCCACTGTGCCAGAAGTCGGGGACTTCGCTGAAGGAGGCGGTGCTGGCAAGGCTGTCGGGGACATCAGGGAAGGTGTTTTCGCCTTCCCCCAGCATCACCGCTGCCACTTGCTCCTTGTTGCAGCCGCCCTCTGCCCTGTACTCCAAGAGGTGGGGGAGCTTGTTGAGGGAGGTGGTGAAGCTGGGGATGACGGGGACATTGGGGACGGTGTCCTCACCATCCCCCAGCCCCGCCGCCACCGCTCGTTCATTGGGGCAGCCACCCTCTGCCACGTACTCGGAGAGGTCAGGGAGCTCATTGAGGACGTCGGCGGTCAAGTTGGGGACGTTGGTGGTCAAGATGGTGTCCTCGCTGTCCCCTAGCCGCGCCACCACGGTTTGGTCCTGGGGGCAGTCGCCGTCTGCCACGTGGTCTGAGGAGTTGTGGAGCTCACTTAGGGAAGCAGTGCTGGCGAGGCTGTTGGGGAAATCAAGGCCATCAGGGACAGTGTCCTCACTGTCCCCCAGCCCCGCCACCGCCACTCGTTCACTGGGGCAGCTGCCCTCTGCCACGTACTCGGAGAAGTCAGGGAGGTGGCTGAGGAAGTTGGTAGCGTCGGGGACATTGTCGACAATGACATCACCATCCCCCAGCCCCGCCACTGACGCTCTCTCTTTGGGGCTGCCGCCGTATGCCCTGTACGCCAAGAAATCAGGGAACTTGTTGAGGTAGGTGCTCAAGTCGGGGACATTGGGGACGGTGTCCTCGCTGTCCGTGATGTCAAGCCAGGCGAGCACACGGCTGGCGGTGGTGTCCTCTGCCTGCTCAGGAAAGGCCTCGACGAAGGCATCTGGCCCCTGCTGGGGCAGATCCGCGGGCTTCCCCGGGGCCCCCAGGGTGGTCACCGCTGCTGAAAAAGGAAACAAAAGCAATCGAACCCCGGGGCGATGCCAGCTTTGCTAAGCTTGGCCACCCGACCATGGGCTCTGCCACCCCCCAAACCTCACCTTTGGGCTTCGTTGTGGTTCTGCCAGTCGGCAGAGGCAGGGCGGTCTGGCGGGGGCTGGCAGCAGGGACACTGTCCTCGATGGCCGCCCCGTCCTTGCTGGAGGCCTCCGATGGCTTCTGGGCGCTGCCGGCAGGGTGAGGAGCACAGGGGGGCCTGTGGGGTTCAGGGTCTCCCCCGGCCCCTGGCCCCCAGCCCCAGGCCCATCGGGTGGTGGGGCACCAGTGTCCCTATCACCACCTGCTGTCCCCAGCCATAAGCAGGGGGACAAGGAGCGGCCACGGTGGGGAGCTGCACACCGCAGGGGAGCTGCATGACACGGGGAAGCTGCACAACAGGAATGAGCTGCAGCATCGGGGGGAGCTGCACCACAGGGTGAAGCTGCCCCCCTTGGGGGAGCTGCCCCCCTTGGGGGAGCTGCACCACGGGAGGGAGCTGCACCCCAGAAGAGAGCTGCACGACAGGGGGGAGCCGCGCCATCGGGGGGAGCTGCACCACGGGGGAAGCAGCACCACGCCGGGGAGCTGCACCACCTGGCCTGGGGCCCCCAGGGGCCCCGGCACCCCCTGCCAGACAGTGGCCTGGGCCGGCTGGGAGGTGACGGTGGGCACCTGAGCAGGCCTGCGGGACACCGGCAGCCCCGGGCCAGAGGAGGGCAGCACGCCGGCAGTGACCGGTGGCGGCATGGCCGGGGTGGTGATGCTCACGCTGGGCACCTCCAATGCCATCGGCAGCCGGAGAGGGAACCTCTCTGTTGGGGGAAGTGCAGAGGAGCAATGGGGTGGAGCACCGGGAGGAGCAGGAGCCTGCTGCTGTACCTGCCATGGCGCTTGGTCCGGGTGGGGTTTGTTGGGGGCAAGCAGCCCTCGTCCCCATGGCGATCATTCCGCCAACACCTGCTGCAGCCAGCCTTGTCCTGGGTTGATTTTTCCTACCACAACAGCTTCCCATCTCAAGGATTGCCCATCCTGCTGAGGTTTCCTGTCCTCAATGATGGGTTCCCACCCGCACAATGGCTTTTAAACCGCATGATGGTTTGCCATGCCAATGAGGATTTCTCAGCCCCCGTCATGGTTTCCTAACCCGAGGGTCTCCCATCCCCACGATTTCCCATCCCAAGCATGATTTTTGGGGGGAGGTGAATTTCCTGTGCAAGGGGAAGGGATGGGGCTGGCACTGGTGTCCCTGCAATGCCGACACGTGTGTGCTGCCCCATCCCACACCGGTGGTGGGGATGGGGGGATTGGGGCGCTTTTAGGTCGTTTTTGTCCTCCCCCTCTCTGCCGTGGCAGGGGGGCAACTGCTGCTCTTGATCCAGACGTCCCTGCCGTCGGTCTTGCTGCAGTTCCTTATCTCTGATGGCAGATAAGGGGAGGGTTCCCCAGAGGTGTCGGAGGGGCTGGGATGCTGGCATGATCTGGGTAGTCCAGGGGTATCCTTGCTTCTTCAGGGTGGGGGCTGTCCTTCTCCTCCTTGCAATGAGCTGGGGTCCTTCAGTCATGCTGACTGAACCATGACTGAGCAGTATCCAACGTAATCTGGATGGATCTTAAGAAATGTCATACAATTTCCTACTCTCAAGACTAATTGCTATGATAGTTTTTCCTAGCAATGAGATGTTCCTAGCAGTCCCTCCTTTTCTTTTGACCATCAGGGTCACACTATACCCTTCCTTCTTTAAGTCGTATGTGGAGCATATAAGGTAGTAGAAGACTGGAAACGCACAGATAGATAATTACAAAGCCAAACAAGAGAGTGACTACAACAACCCAAATCCTTCTAGTTCACAGGCCTCTCCCTAAGTCTGGGAGCCAAGAGGTTAGCCACCCAAACAGATTCAGGAGAGATCCCTGCCTTACTTCATGTAGTATTTTTAAATGAGTCTTTCTCTTGTTTCTATCCGTTTCATTTTTCTGGTCTTGACTGACATAAAACCCCAGCAGCTGTTATTCGACAATGCACATTCTCTGTCCTGTGCTGCTGAAAGGTGCTCTAGGGCTAATGCATTCGTGCGGAGGCGCCAGAAAGAGAGAGCGCCAGCGCTTGTGGGGCTGTGAATGGGGTTGCCTGGATACTTGAAGCGCAGCAAGAGCTTTTGGTCCTGGCCCCTTTGGTGTGGGAGGAATCCCTGGACGTTGGCCGTTTCCAGGCTGGGCTCTGGCTGTAATCAGCGGGCCAGGGAGAGGGACTCTCGGGAACTTTTCTTTCTCCCTGCTTCCCCCCAGTTCCAATCTCTATTAGAGGTAATGATGATTTGGCTTCCTGGACACATCCTAGAGAAGGTAGATCCAGGATGGAAGTGTGGGCTGGTCTCTACCTTCAGAGCTGTAGGCTGGCGTTGGAGTTCCTGTTTGCTCATTCTAATTTCTTTTCCATATCCTACACTAGGTAAGCGTGGGGACAGCAGTGTAGTCCTCCTGCTGAGAAGCTGGGCTCAGTGTAGAATGACAAGAAGCCCACCCTGAGTGATACGGTGGGAGGCAAGACGGAAAAGGAGCCGTTGAAAATGAAACCGTTCTTGCTGCTTGTGTTTGATATCACACCTGCAGGTTTCTTGAACTGTACGATAGAAGCGCGATGTTCGATATCAAATTTGGCTTTTTTAGCTCAAAGGGGTTCTCTGAAGTGCTGTGTAATTAGATATCAATATACGTTCTTACGAATTGACTAATGTTTTTTCTGTATTTATGTTGTTTTCAGAATACACCGCTGATAATGCCCTGATTCCTAAGCACTCATCGGTCGTTGTTAGAAGAATCCCTGTTGGAGGAGTTAAAGCTCCCAGCAAAACATAGGTTGTGTAAGGCTCCAACAAGCATTGTATTCTTTGTCAGGGGTTTCCATGTGTTAACTGTTTTAACGGCTGTTAGTTTACAGAGGCATTCCGATTGTATCTTTCTTGTTAAAGCTGCTGTTAATTGTCGTTGTCCTGGTGTAGATTTTAATGTATCCGTTTGACTCTTTCTTGCATTTGGGGAAGGGGGGGGCGGGATATGGCAGGTATTCCTACGCCCCAAATCGGGGTCTTTTGCATGCTAGCTCTAGAGGAGAGACCAAGGGTTGCCAGCTGGCGAACCATGCAAACAAGAAGTTCCACTCCTCAGGGATTCCTGCTAGTTTCCTAAAGACAATGTCCATTTCAGGCAAGATAAAACCAACACTATCCTAAAGCGTGTTTCCTTTTGTGTCAGTACGATGAAGGAAGAGTTAATCCTTTCCAAACTTGAAAGTCAGGAAGCGGTTTCACATGTTACCAAATGTTGCTAGTTCCCTTTCTAAGTCTGTTTTTACCCTAAGCTGATCTCTGTGCTCCAGGTTTTAACTCTGTATTCTGTATTGCTGAGATTTATGGAGGACAGGGAATTGGGTGTCCTGATTAGAATGACAGCTATTCAAATGCAGTCCTGACTGGAGGATTAATGCTGTCAGTTAGGTATCCATGCAGTCCAGTTCTCTCTCAGCTACATTGGCATTGTTTGACTGGTCATGTTTTCCAGCCTTCTTCTAGGAATTCTGGATGTCTCAGCGTTGTGCTTATAAACATGGCCTTGTTTTGGGGGTTAATTTCAATGCGTATGCTTAGCGCTGTCTTGTCAATGCATCCTGCGTTTCTGGCTGGATGGCACCCTCTCCTGGTATTGTAATGCTGCCCTGAAAGGAGAGGAGAGATGCTGCTGGCATCAAAGCTCAAGGCAATACCCGTGTGTGGGGATAAGGAAAGAATGGCACTGCTGTTCTCCCGTAGAAAATGAACCGGGCAGCTTAGCTTTCTATCCCTTCAGTGGGAAACGTTGCAGAAAGAACTGGTAGAGTGGTTCCTGTTTGGGAATGATGAATGTATGCTGTCAGGGCGGAGAGGCCTTCAGCAATGCGTTACTCGCCTTGTAGCATGTTCTTCAAGGGAAATGGCTGAAGCAATCCTTGTGTGGTAATCTAAAATATTTCCTTGTACTTCCTCATCTGCCGGAGGTGCGTGGCTGTAATTGCCAGCCCGGTGGTGTTCTAGCAGTGGCAGGGAGCACGTGCCTTTCTATTTGTACAGAAATTCCAGAGCAGCCTTTGAATTGCCTCTGCTCATGGGACACTTTGGGTGATGTATGAATTGGTTGCTAACTACGTCAATGCTTGCATGTCTGAGTCAGGATGAGCAGCATGCAGGGACAGATGAATGAGCATGCGGAATCTCAGCAAGTTTTCAAACGTAATAAATGTTGCCTAGAATATTGTAGCATTTTCAAGATTATCTTCAAGCAAGTTCTGGCAATTAAGACCTTTTTTTTTTAGTTTGTCACAGGGCTCCTAAATCGCACAAACTCCTCGGAACTGCTGTCAGGTGAGATATCTACTGCTATTTTTAGTCAATACAGCATATGGAACACATGTAGTATTTTGGCCCTTTCCTGGCCAAGTGTGGTAGATATCTGAACACAGGGCTTGGGCTCCCACAAAGAACCACTGTCCTAAAGACTCTGCTGCTGACATTTCTGTTATTTCTTGATTTTTTTCACTGAAGTAGACTTGCACTTGGACGTGTCTAGGCTATGACTGTTCTTTCTCAGACACTCAAGTACTCTATCGGGTACCTATTTGCAGTACTAGGGGTGTAGAGATTGGCTAAAGTGACCTTTGTGTTTTGATGGCTGATGATTGAAGAACACAAAACTGTAGGACAGACTTCATCTTTTTGATACTGATGTAGCAGAGACAAAATACCTGAGGGCTTCCTCTTGCACTGTTGTGTTCTGTCTCTGTAAGTCCTAGAGTGATTTGTGACAAAGTAGAAATGTGATTGTTGGGCTTCTTTTTAGCTGCACTGCATGTACCAAGAGAGAACAGTTTCTGTGTACGAATAAATGTCCACATTCACTAGACTATCAGAACATCATGTTTGGATGTTCAGGTTTTAGAATCTGTTTTCACCGCTTTATGCTGGGTACAAGTGCTCTGTTTTAAGTTCTGATCCCCTGTATTTCTTCTTCCAGAAGTCCAACTGAGCCAGTGAGCCGAGCATCAAACGCAGTATGTAAAAACGCAGACTTTTTGCTAGACACTGCACTTCATTCTAAACAATGTAACCTCGTATTACTTTTCCAAACATTACCTTTATGTATTTCCCAGTAAAAGACAGCATATGTTGTGAATAGAATGGATAGTAAAAACTGAGCAATGCCATCGTTCGCACAGTTCTAATGGGAACACTGGTATTTGTGCCTAGGAGTGCATTGTGTTTCATCTTGAATCTGCTGGAACATTTCCTGAATGACTTTGAGTTGTACAGATAATGTATGATCATTTTGAGATCACGTAGGTGCGAGGTTTGCCCAACTGAACGTGGTGCCCTGTTCTACATCTGTCTGTCTCTAGCTAGCAATATGGATGTTTGTATAGGGTGTCGTGTGCTTTTTGTTTCTTGCAATAAAAATGGTTTGGAGCGTATTTTTTGCCATTTTCACCTTGTATCACTTAGCTTTTGGTTTTAAATCCGTTTTGGCCTCCTGGTTTTTGAAAATGTTATCAAAACCCCCTGAGAAACCATGATTGTTAAAGTTGGGACTGTTTCTTACTTTTGCCTTGGGCGTTCAAACAAATACCAAAACCAACATATCCCTTATGTTTGGAGGACAGTTCTGTGCAGCTGAATGATTCCTTCTCGTGTCCTTAAATACCTGGGTATTTGTTCCTACAACTGTGAAATTGAAGTGCTATTGTTTGGGCCCCTCTGGGTACATAAGTGTTTTGAATCCCTTGCCGTGAATGTCAGTAGCGTTGCTACGCAAAGTGGTCTTCTAGAGCTCTGCAGTTGATCTTTCCGCTTTACCTGATGAAGCAGTTGAGTTGAACAGTTTGTCTGCAAATGAAAATACCTGAAACCCAGCGTCCGCGCTTTGGCACAGGGTTAGAGCCTGGTGCATTTGTGGGTAAAATGCCTGTCATCTTTCTTACCTTCTGCCTGCAGTACTTGTTTGGAGCTCGGCGACCTCAGGCTCGCCTGCTGCTTTACTTTCCCAAAGGTGAAGCCTTTCTTCAGTCTACCACCGCTTTGAATGTACCTTTGGAAAAGGGGCAGCGTTTTTCTTCAGGTTTGAAAACACTGTCCTGCTGCTGGTAAAATATAAATAAGTAACCCAAGGAGAGACTTATTTTGCCAGGCAACTATGCTGTGTTCGTAAAAGCATAACCATGTGCATGTATGCCTGATGAGACACTGGCTGATTCATTGACAAACTCCACTGAAAAGAAGTTTCCTGTAGTGATGCTTCCTTCTCAAATAAACTCCAGGGTTTTTTTAAGTCCTCTTAAGCTGAAACTTGACAGCTTCCTTATCCCTTTGACGTTTAAGCAGCTGTGAGTATTTGACAATTAAATTGGTGAAGGACCTTGAGAGGAGGAATGATGCTAATGGACACCTGCGGAATAATGTGAAATGGTTCTTTAAAAAACAATAAAAGAAAAACTTGTGAAGAAAACAGTCAGGGTAGCTGATGTTTTCTATCCCCCAAAATCACTCGGGCAGGAGTCTGAAGAGCTCTCTGTTAGTAATGCTGTTGGTATCTTTCCTGGAGTAATGGCATTGAGTCCAGTTCCTAGAGGCTGAGTTGAGCAGCTTTTAGGTATGATTTTTCCTGACATGCGGTCACTATCCTTGCTTAGAGCTAGAGGTATGTGCAAAATTTTGCTAGGCCATCTGGCTAGAAGTGTTGGTTAAATAGTCCTGTATGTCGGATTGCAGTGCAAGTCTTTTGCATCCTGGACAAGTTGCCAAAGAAGCAGTGAAGTTGAAGGGACTAAGGTGGCATTTTAAAATTGAGCTTTACTGTCTTCAGGCTAAATTGTGCTTTCTTGGTGGTTGATACTGCACTGTAGCCATGAAGACTTGCTCTCTTTGCATCTTCCTGCAACAAAACGGATTTGCACTGCACGTAGCTGTGGAGTAGTGAAAGCTGTGTTTGTTGACGTAGCAGAAGAGGCCAGTCTACAGCACCTGAAGTCAATGCACAGCTCTGGTGGCTCCTGTGGTAGAAGTGGCAATAGCCTTACCCTTCCTGTATGCCACTCCTTCTGGACGCTGTGCAGGCTCAGGGACAGCCGCCATTTCTGGGGACCCGCCTGGCGCTGGCAGCGGGGTTCTCCTGCTCTTGCTGTCCTGCGAGGCAGGGACAACGGAAAGCCCTGCACAGAGCCCCGGGGGCCCTTTTCTAGAGCCTTCCCCCGGAGTACGATCATGCTATCAAACTAGCAATAGGGTGAGCTATGAGTCATCCCTCTCATTATCCTGGGAATGTTAGGTAGAAATAGGTCTCCCTAAGGAATATCTGAAAAAATATTAACGTGTTTCATGCGCAAAGAACAAAATGGAATCCAGAGAAGAACTGGTATCTTCTGAAAGTCCAACTCAAGCTGTCCACACTTGGAGGGAGACAGAGGAGTGTGTTTGCGAATGCAAGCATCCTTCTGCATGGGCATGGCAAAGTGATGTCATGCTCAGATTTCTGTGTAGATCTTGGCAAGGACGTTCAGAAGAAAAAGAACCAGAACAAGAAGACACGGAAAACAAACTTGGTGTGTCCTGTGCTTAGGCCTGTGCTCTGAACAGAGGACCATTTCATAAGTCGACAGCAAGCTGACACCTGCTCGTCAGCAGACAGTAAAGGAGAGCCCGTACGGGAGTACAGGCACAGCCAGTTTCCATCTGCGGTCTTAGCAGGGGCGGTCTTGGCCCATCAGTACAAAGAGGACGAATGCAGACCTTCCCTTGACAACTTCAGTGTGCTTTGACATGGTTTTGAAGACAAAGGGATGTAAACCAGGGAGACATTCACGTGACTTATTTCTTCTAATGAACTGATTTATTGGTCCTTTTGGCATTTTTCATATCTGCAAGGTAACAGAAATCAAAAGTCAGTGGGACCCTGCTTTTCCTGACAGATAGTAAGGTCTGAATTATTGAAGAGGCAGAGACCAACAAAACCCTTGGTTAGGCAGGCTTGAGAGTCCATCAAAGGGCCAGGAAGATGCTGAAGGGACTCATCTGTCCTATGAGGACAGGCTGAGAGCTGGGACTGCTCAGCCTGGAGAAGAGGAGGCTCAGGGGGGACGGCATCAATGTGTCTTGATACCCAAAAGGAGGGTGCAAAGAGGATGGAGACAGGCTCTTTCCAGTGCAGGACCAGAGGCGATGGGCACAGCCCGAAACACAGGAGGTTCCCTCTGAACATCAGAACGCACTTTTTTACTGCGTGGGTGGCTGAGCCCTTCCAACCTCAACCATTCTGTGATTCTGTGATCTGTGACTGCAGACATCATCAAATAGCGTTTGTCCTCTCTGCTGCCCACCTTAGAAGTCTCTAGAAATCGCTAAAGGCACAAATAAGGAGCGGCTTGGATGCTGTTCAAATCAGCCACCTTTCCTTTGGATCCCAACGAGATCCGTATGTTTAAAGAAGAAGAATTGCTGAACCGCCCTTCAAGCTCTCTGTCTGTCGGCCTGTAGGGGAGGGGACTGATGGAAAATGTTAAGACACTTTAGGAAAGAGAGCATATTTTGTTCCGGTTTCCTCTTCTGATAGCATCTGGTCAGCAATACAGCATGTTAACGTTCCGTCGACAGTTGTAACACCAAACAAGGATCAGAGGAGAGAGGCAAGTGTAAACGGCTTTTTGCTGAAAGAGATTCTCAGAACGGAGGAAAGGCTGTGAATTGTAAGATGCCAGAAATTGTAGAAATGTGAAGAGAGCATCTCGTCCCATCTGTGGTGAACTCCGCACTGTGGCCAGTGTCGTATCCTCACGGGAATGATTAAAGATTAGCATGAGATTCCAAAAGAACTGGTAAATGTCATTAGCAACATCAAAAGTCAGTTGGGATAGAAACACTCGGTTAGGATCCTAGCCTTGCACTTTCTTATGCAGCTCCGAGCTGAAAGCAGACAGTGGTATTTCCTGCTGTGCTGCAGGGGAGAAGTTTCCACATTGCTAAAAACCCAGCATAAGACAGCCCTGCCTGGAGCTACCATTGCCCACAGGCCAAAAGACTCCAATTATAAAACTTCTGTGCAGCCCGCGCAGCAATGGGCTTCCCACCGTTCTGAAAGCTGGGAGGGGGAGCAGGCCATCAGGCAGAAGTGGCCCAGAAGATGCCCATGGAGCACTGGAGATGGCGCTCAGCCAGCACCAGCACAATGAGGAGGGCTTCTCGCTTGCGGTCCAAAACCAGGCCAAGAGAAAAGCAGCAAGAGAGCAATCTCCATTTGTGAAAGGTTCCCAACTCCTAAAAGGGCAAACTCCGTGAAAGATGCTTCCTTTTCTTTTCCCTCTTTTCTGCATAAGCTCTTCCTGTTTGATAGGAGGAAGAGAGGAAGTGACAAAAACTAGGACTTGTGTTCAGCTTGACTAAATCTAACATCGCCAAGGGAGAGAAGCAGCGCTCTGGAGTGCACAGAAGGGAAGGGAAGGTCCTGGGGGCACGCTGGGACGCGTGAACACGGGGCTCTGGGCCAGTTGGAGAGCAACAGGGAGGTCTGCAGGGAACATGAGGGCAAATGTGGGGCTTGGGGCACGCCAAGAGGACCCAAGTGCCCAGGGGTCAGTGGGCCTCGTGACGCCCCCAGAGGACACCCTGCCCCTCCCGGCCTGGGTGGCGGGTCACAGTGGTGCCCTTTGTGACCCGCCTCTGTGACACCCTGTGGCACTGCATATGGTCAACGCGGTCACAGCCCCCAGCCTGCAGTGTCCGGCAGGACGGCGACGGGACAGGGCGGGAGCCTGGAGCTGGCGAGCAGCCCCTGAGCACAGCCCACGTCTTTCCCCGGCAGCCCCGCGGTGCCAAGGCATTTTGCCAAAGCTTCCCCCTTCCCCACCCCTAGCCCTTTCCTGCGTCGCGCAGGATGGCGGAGAGACCCCCCAGCCGCCCCAGGGTGGCCTGGGAGGAGAAGAGGGCTCCCCAGGAGAGCAGCTCTCCACCGCAGCCCTACGAGGTGTGCGTGCCCCAGCCGCTGCAGAGAAGTAAGTGAGGGGCCCCGCCGGGCTGGGCAGGGCTGGGGCCGGCACCCTGATCGACACCAGGGTCCTGTTTCCCGGGCACAGTGGCAGTGGGGGTCCCACGGGCGGGGAGCACGGCACTGGTGGAATGCTGCTCGGGGCTGGGAGCTGGCCCCAGCACAGCCTCCCCCAGGGCGGGACGGGGCTCCTGCTCCAGGCTATGGGGCAGCAAGAGGCAGCTGGCCTGGAGGGAGGCAGCGGTGGTGGGGGACGGGGACCTTTCCAGTCTGTCTGCAAGCGAGTTTCTGAGCCCAGTGCACTTGTGCCTTTCTGTGCCGCGCTGTGCTCCAACATCGCAGCCCATCTGCCGGGCACCCTCCGGGCCAGACACCCATGGGGAGACTGCGCCAGGGGAGCGGGCACGGGGCCGGATGGAGGGCAGAGCTCCTCCGTCTCCTTGCATTTGCCTTCAGCCCCTCTCTACAGCCCTCCTTGCTCTCCTCCTTTACTAGGTGCCCCCGCTGGTGCATCCAGCTGGCAATCTCTGTACCGAGAGGAAAAAGAAGCCGTAGAGCTCATCCAGGCTTTTCTGAAGAGCTCAGAAAAGGTAAGCGTGGCTATTTCCATGGTAGCTGTGCCTGCGTCTCCTGACGGTGGCACCGGCTCTGCTGCCTGCTGCCGGGGCTGCTGGGGGGCTGGTGGCTGGGCAGAGCTGCTCCTCCCAGGTCTCCTGCACAGCACTGCAGCCCCAGGGCTCCAGTGCTGCTGGCCATGTGTCTGCCTTCTCACGCTCCCCGTTTGTCTCTCTGTCCCCTGGCTGCCAGGAGGAGGCCCAGAAGATACAGTTCCTAGAGACCATCTGCACCCTGTGCGAAGCTGCCAGGTGCAAGGGCTTGTCACAGGGCCTGAATGCGTTCTGCCACAGCTTTGAGTTGGCAGAGAATATCAAGGTGAGGGGACACCTGGCAGGTCTGGGGACGGGGGCAAGGTCCCCGGGCACCGGCACAGTGTGCGGGCAGTGCACGGGCAGGGGTCGGGCAGGGACAAGTGTGAGTGGACGCGGAGCTGCCCTGAGGGGACTCGGGTGCCGCTGAGAAGCCCTGCCAGCAGAGACCCCATCACCAGGAGTGGCAGGGGGCACGCTGGGGTTGGTGCTTGGGGCGGGGGCAGAGGGTCTCCACCAGCCCCACCGCCTGGTGCTGGGTCTGCTGGCACTGGCTGCTGGTGGCTGCCAGGTGCCATGCCGGTTGCGCTTTGCAGGTGCTGCTGGAAGAGGAGCCCGGGGACCACCTGCACACAGCGGTGCGGCAGCAAGCCATGCTTGCCATCGCCGCCTTGAGGTAGCTGCCCAGCCCCTGGTTTGGCTGGCACCTCTCCCCGTCCCCCATCCAGGCAGAGTCCAGTAGTGCCGTCAGAGGGACTCTGCTCTGCCCTGCTCGCGGCTTGTTGGGAGGGCGTAGGGGAGGCCAGAGGGATAGTGCAGCTGCCTGCCATGCCTCGGCTCTTCCCCAAAGCGGGAGGCGGGAGGCAGGAGGCGGGAGGCTTGCCTGCCAGGACTGTCCTTTGGCCCAGGCCATGTTGGGGAGGGAGGAGGTGCCTCCTGGCAGGGCTCCCTGCACACCCTCCATCCCTCTCGGGGACCCCTGCTCCAGAGGCGCGTGGCCACCTGCCCAAGGCATCAAGGCGCCCAGCACCAGTGTCCAACAGGCCCCTCTCTCTCTTTGCAGCAAAGTGGAGATGGTGCTGGAGGGCAAAAAGAAAAGCCTTTTAGAGGCCTGCTTCAGGAGTGTCTTCTTGCTTCCTCCAAAAACAGACATGCAGGACCTGGACACTGCTCTCTACTTTAACGTAAGTGCTGGCTGAGCGGCAGGAGTCCCTAGTCCCTCTGGGCTGCTCCCTGGCCGCCATGTGCTGAGAGACACCCGGAGATCCAAGGCAGGGCAGGGGCTCGGCTTTGCTTTCCCACCTTCCTCCCTTCACCCGCAGTCCTTGGCGTGGGGAGTTCAGATCCATCTCCAGGGTGAGAGGGACTGCAGAAAGACTGCCACAACCCTTTGTCCTTCTTGCAGACCCTGGATACCATGGATACCATGCTGTGGACGCTGGTGCTCAGCTCTCCTGCCTCTGGCTTCACGCAGCTGCAGACAATCTTACAGGTGTGGCATTGGCAAAGAGTGGGGTGCGCAGGGGCTGTTCCTGACGCTGGAGGGACGGGAGTGTCCACTCTCGAGTGGATGGTCCCCACCCCAGTGCCACGCACAGAGCACATTGCAGGGAGGGTGCCCAGCTGCCTGGGGGAGCCAGGGCTGGCCCGCCATGCTCTTCTGGCAGCCCCGTGTCCCCTGGCTGCACTCAATGTCGCTTCCCCTCTGCAGCCTCCTCCTGTGTCACGGCAAAGCCTTGCCCATGGCACTTCTGGGCCAGCTCCGTCCCCAGAGCTTTCCTTGCACCAAAGCGGTGGCAGACATTTGACCCCTCTCCTTAGGCACCTCAGCGGTGGCAGCTGGTGCTGCTCTTCCCCTGCCTCACCGTCCCTCGTGCTTTCCTCCCCAGATCTGACTGGGGCAGAGAGCCACTGAGACCTGCCTGTCCTGCACAGGCAGCCCAGCCCTGAAGCTCTGTACTCCTGGCTTCCCAGGGGGCCGTATCCCCATTGCCCCACTGCAGACCCTGCAGGCAGGCTCCTGCCCAAGAGCCCAGCCTTCACTGGAGAGGGGACACAGGGCTGTGTTGTGGGGGAGGGCACGGAAGGGAGCAGGCACTGCCCTGGGGGTGGCATCTGCCCACCTGCCTGGCCACAAGGGCTGCGTGAGTCCAGCCAGGGCTTCAGCAGTGCTGCTTCTGCTGGCGCGGGCACCAGCTCCCAGGGCACGTGAGCACTTTCTCTCCTCCCAGATGCTGCTGACCTTCGTCAACTGCCAGAACGCAGCTGCGTGTGAGAGGGCTGTGGGGAGGATTGGGAGGCTGAGCGATTTGCTGGCCAGCTCTTCCTCAGTGGAGGTAAGGAGCCAGGCAGCCTCCCCTTGCCTGCACACCAGAGCAGCCTGCAGCTCAGAGATGCCTGTGAGGCAAGCCTGGGCAGCGACTGAGGCATTCAGCAAGGCTCTGCCCTGGAGCCAGCGTCTTGCTTTCTTTCTTTTTCCCATGCTCTTCTCTCCCCAGCTGGCTGCTTTGGGAGGGCCCTCCAAAGCTCTGACTCCCCGGGGATCCTTCCCCGTGCAGACTCTTGTGTCGCAGCTGCTGCCCCTCAGCCCTTCTACCTGTCCTGCCTCCCTCGCCCAGGTCCGGAGCACCTTTGTAGGAGACGATGACAGCCGTGCCTGCCAGACAGAGATCCGTATCCCCATCCTGGGACAGCTGCTGGGGCGTCTCATCCTTTGCCGCACTTGCACGAACTGGGAGATCAGCTGGGGGGCTTTGGATGCTCTTCATCGCCTCTTCAGGTTCATCCTGTGGCAAAAACGTAAGTGAAGCTGTGGTGGGCTGTGTCCCTCCACACACAGGCATCTCCTCAGATGCGTGCTTGTTTCCCTGAGTGTTGCAACGGACCGTTCTTGTGCCTGCTGGAGGCTGTCCAGGAAAGCCTGCCAGCTTCTCTGTCCCTCGCATCTCAGTTATTCCAACAACGTGTGAGTTGTGTGACTGCGTGCAGAGTTCTAGTTCCTTTGAGCTTCCCAGGCCATGAGCATTTGCACACATACGCTTGAGGCAGGTGTCTCTCATCCTTCTCCATCGTCCCTGAGGTCCCTCTTGTTCCCTTCGCCTGTCGTCACCCTTTGCTTTATACCCCTGCCCACCACCTCCTCCCCTGACTGTGGGTCGGAACCCCCCTCCTCAGCCATTCCTAGTTCAAAGCTCTTTTCACCATTTGCTAAGCTTGTTGGCAAAGATGCTTTGACCTAATTGATCACTTGTCTGTGATCCCCTCCTGTTTAGGCACGATGCTGCCAGAGGATAATCCAGAGCATCCGCGGCGTCAAAGGGAATGGAAAGCTGAGAACACCACCTGGCTTTCTTCGCCCAGCACCAGCAACATAACAATGGTAATGAGCTCCTCCCTTGCTGGGCCTCTTGTGCCCAGAGATCCAGAATCAGTGGGGCCGGCATGGCCTCACTGTCCCTGGTGAGAGGGTTGCTGCTGTCCCCGAGCAGGGACTAGAAGGGGCTGCACTCCCAAGTGTCCCAGCATCAGCTCCAGCCCGCCTGGCCACCAGCAACCCCTGGTTCTCTGTAGGGCCGGCACGCTGGGCTCACGACCCCAACCCTCCTCCCTCACCCTGAGGGCCCTCTCTTCTCCTCCTCCACCACGCAGTACTGCAGCCCCTGCTTCCAGCTTTCCTGCGGGCACCGCTGCCAGCACTGCTGGGCCATGTCTTGCCAGAGCTGCTCTCACTGCTCAGCTAAGCAGCACCATCAGGGCGCTCGGTGTGCCATGTCTTCCCCGCCTTCCTTCCTCCCATAGGCGTTTGGAAAATACCTGCAGCCTTCTGAGAAGAGAGACGTCGTCCTCGTGGCCATTGAGGCCATGAGAGACTCCAGCGTCTATGACAAGGAGGAGGCGAGCAGCATCCTGGATGTGGCTGGGAGAGAGCCTGCCTCCTGGCTGACAGAGGTAAGCGGCCTGTGGCTGCCCTGCCCTGAAGCCCTTTCAGGCACTGTTCCTCCCTCCCTCCCTCCCTGATGCAGGTGCCTCAGGCACCTTGAAGCCATCTGAAGCCAGCAGAGCAGGATGGGAAGAGCAGCAGTTTGAGAGGCAGCTGAGGAAATGGCTGCATTCCAGTGGCAGCACCATCCTCACCTGTGTGCCCTCCAGGTGCCAAGCATCGTGAGGTGCATCTATGAAAACACGGCATGCATCCGCACGGCATCCGCCCGGCACAGACTGGACTTGCTGCTTCTCCTGATGACGGAGCAGTGCCCCAGGGGAGTGGTCGCGAGCCTGCTGAAGCTCTCTCCATCGTGTGACAGGTACTGACCCCAGCAGCCCCCGGGGGCTTGTGCCGTGTGGGGAGAGGGGCCTGGAGACTTTCTGGCTGCCGGAGCCACGGGAAAGCGCAGGACACCCCCAAGGAGCAGGGCCCTCCAGCCCACGCCACTTTCCAGCCCTGGTGGATGTGCCAGGCCCGCAGTAGCCAAAGCTGGCCAAGGCAGCCCAGAGCCCTGCCACGAGGTTCCTCCGGGCCCCACGGGGAAGACTATCTCAGCCCCCTCCTCCTTGCCCAGGCAGGGACCTGGGCACTCCAAGCGAGGGGTCGGGAAGGGCCAGGACAGCCTGGGTCCTGTGGGGCTGGCGCGGGCACAGTGTGGTGGCCGAGGCAGCCCTGCTGACAGAGCGCTCTGGGCCTGCAGTGCTGCTCTGGCCATGTGGGACGTGATGCTTTCCCAGCCCCACACCCTGAAGAAGGTCTTGAGGGAGCTGCTCAGCCAGCTCCAGGACCAGCGGCTGCGCAGGGTGTTCAGCTCCAGCACAGAGGACGCCTGCATCCATCACTTGGCTGTGAGTGACCAGAGCAGTCCTTGCTCACCCTCGGGGCTGTGCCTGCCTCTTCAGGCAAACAGGCACGGCCCTCTCCCCTCCCATCTGCCCCAAACAGTCGCCTTCTCCAGGACATAGGGACACAGCCCCTTAGGGCCAGCAGGGACCCGCCCAGCAGCAGGTTCCCCTGCGCCAGCCATGCAGGGCCGCCCCACGCTGCTTGGGCCCCGGTGCACAAATACGAAGCCCAGGCAGCCCCTGCCTGCCCAGGCAGCTCTCTGCTTCTCCCCTGCCTGCACCCCCCTGCCCTGCTCTGCAGACTGGAAGCCTGGGGCAGGGCAAGGGCTGGGTCAGGGGCAGAGATGTGGCCTTTGCACAGGCTGAGCAGGCTGCAAGGTTGGGGGCAGGAGACACTCGTCACCACTCGCGTGTCGTGCCTCCTTTGTGCCCGCTCTTGCTGTTGCATCGCTCCTCAGAGGTGTGAGAGCAAGAGGCTGCCGATGCTCAGAGGACAGGAGGAGCCGGCACAGGCAACCATGTGGTGTGCGGCGAGGCGCAGGGCGCGGGGAAGCCAAGCGGCCCTCCACGGGCAGAGCTGCCCCTGGGTCGGGCTGTCTGGCCCCGGTGCCCTTGCCCTGAGGTGCCAGTGGGAAGCAGGAGCCACACGGAGCAGGGGCCCAGTGGGCTCTGCCAGTCTCTCACTGCCGCCTTTGTTTCAGCTGCTGGCCTCCAGCGACATTGAATCGGAGGAGTTTGCTGGCCTCTACAAAGTCCAGAGGTACCTGAGGCGTCCAAGCCTGGTGCTGCTCTCGCTGGTGCTCAGAGGCCTCATCACGCTGTCGCAGAGACCCGAGACGGTGAGCAGGGCCTGGTCAAGTGAAGCCATGTTGGCAGCCTGGGGCTGGGGAAGTGGGTAACGCGGTGGCTTGGCCTGCCCTGGGAGTCAGGAGGTGGGGTGACAGCTCCAAATGCCCCTGCTGTCCCCTTTACGGGCCCCAGGCTCCTTCAGGCTTGGACCTTGCCGCTGCAGCGCAAGGAGAAAAGCTCCCTCACCAGCAGCTCTCGCTCCTGGCTCATCCCTGTGGTGCCAGGCAGGAATTTCTGCTCCGCACCGAGGCAGCCAGCGCCAAGGTGCCTCAGTCGAGGGAGCCCTGTCCCCAGAAGAAGCGTTCTGCTGAGAGAGGGGGATGAGCCAGAGCCCAGGGTACAGCTGATGCTAGGGGCTGACTCTGGGGCTGGGGCAGTGGGCCTCTGTCATGACGGGGTCACCGCCTGCTCATTGCCAGCTTGGAGATGGCTGCCCTTCCCCGCACCCTGCGGTGCACGAGCCATGGGGGTCCGCAGAGTGCTGCCATGGAGGGGCCTGGTGGTGGCTGCCTGGGGAGCTTTCCAGGCCCGGAGGGTTACCAAGCCTTCTGCCCCTTTGGTTTGGGATTCCTGTGCCACCTGCCAGGAAGGCGGAGAGGAGGCTGGTGCTTAGTGGCCAGAGCATTTTTGCCAGGGTGGCCTTTCACCGCTTCACAAGAAGAAAATTCTGTGCTTCCTACAGGCAAGAAAAATGCTGGTCCTGCTGCCGGACATCATGGAGACGCAGCAGAATGCCAACACTGACAACAAGATGAAGGCCCTGCTTGTCTTCAGAAATGTGATGGGTCATATGACGAGGGAGGAGGCCAGCCTGACCGCTCTGCAGCTGGTGGAGAAGCTCCTGCCGCTCTTTGATGATGTAAGGCTGCTGTGATGTAAGCCACGCTGACGCCCTTGCTCAGGGAGAGGCTGTTGCTGACGTCCTCCTGTTCTCCTCCCTGCCAGGAGTCCAGCCAGCTGCGAGAGCTCTCCATCTGCCTCTTCAAAGAGGTGCTACAGATGGTGGTGGGGAACGACAAGCGGCAGGTGAAGGAGAACGTGCGGAGAAGCCTGCTCCGACTCTTCTTCCGCATGAGTGACGAGAGCGAGAGCGTGGCCAAGGTAGAGATTTCAAACGTGACCAGTGATGCGGGGAAGGGCGTGCTGCCAGCACAGGGGTGGGCTGGGCATCAGGGAGGGGGAAGGGCTGCTGGCAGTTGGCCTCTTGGCGTCTGTCTCACCCCAGGCTCCAACTGCCCGAGTCACTGAGGACAGGGCAGAGCTGCCCTCCTTCCCTGCCCCAGTCCCACCACTGCTGCAGAGGATGGAGATGTGGGGTCCCCTCCCATCCCTGCTCCCCACAGTCCTGTCCCTGGCAGGTGTTGGAGGCCAGGGCTTTGAGCCCCAATCCCTGTCCCCCTCTGCAGGCCTCTCAGGAAGCCCTCCTCGTCGCTGCAAAGCTGCTGAAGTGGAGGCAGCTCAAGCACCTGGCCCAGACACAGCAGACCTGGAGAATTGGGGAGTGCTTGGTGAGGACAACCCCCAGGCCCAGGGCCCGGGCTGGACAAGGGGTGCCCCTGTGCAGCTGTGCCTGGCCTGCCCTGCTCCAGCCCAGAGCCCGCAGCCTGGAGCTGCATCCTCCTTCCCTGCCCCCAGGCACAGAGCCCCCCAAGGGCTCTTCTCCAGGCCCCTCTCCCCTCCCCACCCTCAAGATGTCGAACGAGACCCTAGCCCACCCAGGCCCTGGCAGTGGGACAGAGGGCTCTCAGGACCTCCAGATCTGCCTCTGCCTGGGGCTGTCTCTGAACCTCAGCCCCACAGGGCTCCTGGCTGGGAGATGGGAAGGGCCTGAGGTGGGAGGGGGACTGGGGGTGCTGGGAGGAGGGACCGGTCCGGCCGAGAGTGGGGAGGGCCTGTGCCAGCCCCATGCCCTTGTGCTCTCTCCAGCTGGTGCAGGACAGGAGCAGACTTGAAGACTATCTGAGTCAGAGCCTGCCGTACTTGAAGGATGCTCAGGTCCCCTTGCGAGAGGCGGCCGTGAGGTTCATTGGTGAGCCACAGCCCCTGGAGACCCTCCTTTGGCAGCCTGGCCCCAGTGCCAGCCGCTGCACTGGCAGCAAGGGGCAGCCCTGTGGCTGCCAGAGCCCTGGCTGCCCCGGGCAGGGCCTGGGCAGCCAGGGGCTCTGGGCCTCCCTCTCCCAGCCCTGCCCACGCAGGTGGGCTTGGTGGCCGCCCTGCTCAGTCCCACCCCGCCTCGGGTCCCGTCCTTCCCTGGGGTCACCCTGCTGAGGGGGAGGAGGGTGTGCAGCCAAACCGGCAGAGCCGGGAGCTGTGCTGCTGGGAGCACGCTGGGGAGCGGGAGGTCTGACGCAGCTCTGTGCCTAGGGCTTGCCGCGCGGCACCGGAGGGACCAAAGCGAGGAGGAGCTGGCTGAGCTCTGCAGCGGTGAGCAGGGGCAGTGCTGTGTGTGGCGGGGCTGGTGGGGCAGGGGCCCCAGCCTGGGCAGGGTGCTGCCATGCCTTGCCCTGCTGCAGGGAAATGCTTCAAGGGCAGGGGAACATCTCAGGGGCATTTGGGGCATTCCTGAGCAGCAGCTTCCAGCTGATGCCTTTGTCCCACCTGCTCCTCCTGGCCAGGGAAAGGGATGGGTGGGGCTGGCATGGTCCGGAGGGGATGCCTGGGGGTCTCTGCAGATCGGTGGGCTTCAGCTCTGTTCTCTTTCCTCCTCTTGCAGCCCTACAGCTTTTGGAGAAAGATGACGAACTCTCGGTCTCGTCCCTGGCAATTCAGACCGTGCTCCTCCTGAGATCTCCCAGGAAGCAGCCAAAACGGGGATGGGCCCTGTGGGCGCTCTGCTGCTGGCCCTGCAAAGCTGGGCAGAAGTGAAGCGCTCTCCAAGAAAATGGCTCTGTTGGATTAAAGCTGGAAGCACAAGTCCGAGGCCATGGTGTCCTTCACACAGGAAGCACCCTGAGCGTGCCCACGGCAGCACAGCACACGCTGACGCAGGGCGTCCTTGCCGCAAAGCCCCAGCTGCCCTGCTGGACTGCCACACCTGGAGGTTTCATCCTGCTGTTCAGACGCGGCCACCTCTGGCATGCTCTGGGCTTGCACATCCTTGTTTGGGAGCCGGGGGAGAAGTTTCCCTGTGGAGAGGGAGCAGCTGTGCCCTCAGGGGCACCCTGCCCCACCTCCTCTGGGCTGCTGAGGCCAGGCTCCCAGCCCTTTGGCCTCTGCCCCGACACATCCCCCTCACCAGTGCTTCTTGTCCTTCTACACTGAGCCCAGCTTCTCAGCAGGAGGACTACACTGCTGTCCCCACGCTTACCTAGTGTAGAATATGGAAAAGAAATTACAATTAGCAAATAGTAATTCTACCTGTAGCCCATATCTATCAAGTCTATAGCCTACAGCTCTGGACGCACAGACCAGCCTATATTTCCTGTATCTGCTTACTCGATGATGTGTCCAGAAAGCCAAATCCTCATTACCTTTAAGAGAGAATGCAACGGGGGGGGGGGGAAGGAAAAGAAAGAAAAGTTGGAGAAAAGGAAAAGGGTGGGCACACAACTGAAAAAGAAAGGAGCGCAGTTATCGCGAAGACCAGCGCAGCCCCCCTCGCTCTTTGATGCCCGCAGGTGTCTGCGTTCAGATGGGAACCAGCAGAAAAACCCTGACAGGGCTCCTTTTCACTGTCCTCCTCCCTGCGTGCGTGCTGGGACCTCCTCGTTTCCCCGAAGGCCTCCCAGACTCCCAGGGGGTAGCAAAGAACTGCACCTGCAGAAGCAGAGGGGCGGCCGTGCCTCGGCTTCGGAGAGGCCCAAAGCCGCCCTGGGCCCCAGCAGCCCCTGGCGCCCCGGCATTTGCTTGGCCCCGAGGCCCCGCGGGGCCTGCCAGCACCGGGGACCCCCGGGGACAGAAGCCAAGGACAGCGGTCAGCCCCCGTGGGGAGAGGGACAGGGCTCTGTCCCCCCTTCTGGCCGCAGGAGGACGCCCTGGGCCGCGCCAGCACAGGGCGTCTCTCCTCCTCAGCGCCCGGGGGCAGCGAGGCCTGAGGGAGGCCCTGGGTGCCGGGCTCAGCCTGGCCGCTGCCAGCGGCTCCCGGCACGCAGCTCCTCCTGCCCAGGGCGGTGGCTGGAGCACAGCCAGAGCCACCCTTTGGGAAAGCCGTGCCGGTGCCCAGCAAAGCCCGGGCAGCTCCCCCCCGGCCCTGCCCCCGGCCCTGCCCCTCGCCCTTCCCTCCCCTCCCGCCCTGCGCAGGCCCAGCCCCCCCAGCCGCGCCATTGGCCACGGCGGAGCCAATCGGCGGAGCCGGAGGCGGGCTGTCAGTCAGAGCCGGGTGGGGCGGGGCCGGAGGGGGCCGAGGCCCAGGGGCCTGAGGAGAAAGGGGCGGGAGCCGGGCCGGGGGCAGCCGGGGCCCGGGGGGAGCAGGGCCAGGCCAGGGCCAGGGCCAGGGCCAGGGCCAGGCCAGGGCCAGGGCCAGGCCACAGGGCCAGGACCAGGCCACAGGGCCAGGGGAGCTGCAGGAGCAGGTATGTGGCAGTGGGGATGGGCCTGGGGCAGGGGCCTGGAGGCCTCACCGCCCACGGGCCCCGCCACGGCCCAGTCCCCAGCCCTGGGCCCGAGGGCTCAGCCCCAGGGCCAGCCCCAGCAGCAGGGTGGGAGCGGTTCCTGCTGCTGCCCCCAGGGTCGCCAGCCCCAGCCCTGCCAGCTGGAGGTGGGTGTTGGATGTCCGCAGGGCAGGGGAAGGCAGAGTGGCCTCCTCTCTGCAGGCGGCTCCGGGCTTTGGGGCAGGCATGCTGTGGTGGGGACAGGCCAGGGGCCTTTGCTGTCCCCTCCTGTGGGTCTGGTGCTGATGGACAGCCCCGCCTCTGCCGACAGCCTTTGAGAAATGGGGATTTCCAGACACGGAGCTGTTTCTGCCTCCTGGTGGGAGCACGCGCCGGGGCGTTGTTGGCAGAGCAGCCGGTGGGGAGCGCTCCTGGTTGGAGGCAGCTCCCTTGGCAGATGCTTGTGCGACTGCCAACAAGCCCAAAAACTTTCTAACGCCAAATTGGCATTCAGAAAGCAGGCCTTCTTTATTGCAGCGCTGGGTGCACGGGGGATACCTCAGCCCAGTGTGCATGCCGTAGGTCACGCCAGCAAAGTGTGACACACAGCAAAGTGTGACACACAGCGCTGGGTGCACGGGGGATACCTCAGCCCAGTGTGCATGCCGTAGGTCACGCCAGCAAAGTGTGACACACTTAAAACGCACCTACTCCTTAATTTTCCGAGGAAAGTCACTGATATTGCAATTATTTCCCAGAAATCATGACCATATTTCCCCTCCCACCGGAGCATGCGCTGTTTGATTCTGGGGCTTCTTTTGGGGGCCCTTGGTGGTCGTTCTCCTCAAATTCCAGCTGTCCGCTTGTTGACCTCGTTGTTTTTTTCCACCTCAGCATGCTGATTTGGCTGTTTCCTTTTGTTAAGAAGACAGCTGACACTCGCCAGTGTTCAGGGAGTTTCTTGGTTTCTGTTCAGACTGCCCATGATCTTTGTGCTGAGCTCACTCTTTGATTCAGAGATTCCTTCTTACCTTACAGGCCTCTCCTCTGTCCTTGCTTTCTGCGGGCATGCTGATTCACTTCCTTCCTAGCTCTACTCTGTCCTTGGGAGCTGTCAGTTGTTGGTGACCAGCTTCTTCTAAGCAGGCCTTGATGATGAACGTTTTGAAGCAGGCCTTGGTAATGAACTCCTTTTCTGAATCCCACAGGTAACGCTTGTGCCCCTCTCTGGGCCCCAAGGTGGGATACCTGCCTGTCCCCCCACCCAAGCTGTGCTGCGGGCTTCTGGGAAACGGGGGTACCGAGGGCGGATGGTTTTACCACAGCCGGGAAGGTCCGGTAACCTGTCAGGGACTTTGGTGTTCCTGGTGCTTGCAGTAGCAGGTTATTTGTTTTTGTCAATGTATTTTTTCTGAGGAAACTTCACCCAGGAAAGCGCAGCGTTTAGCTCTGGTTGCTCTCTGTGTGGCCTGTGCCTGTCCTCAGCCAGGCACACAGCAGCTTTCAGAGGAGGAATGGGACTATTCCAGGGTGAGGTGAGCAGTGGGGATCCCAGGCCTGTTGTGTGTAAGGCAATCAGGGGAAAATGTGCGGTTAGAGCTGCCTGTGTTGCTTCCCCCTTGGATTGCAGTGCTCCCCTCTAGTTCTCTGTAATCCTCGCTTCTACGAGTCGGCTGCATCGGGTTTAACTTTCTGTAAGTTGCTGGTACACTTTGCAAGTGTTTCGACTTGGTTCTTCCCAGGTTTGAAAATTCCGTGTGCAGGTCTCTCTACTTTCTTCTCCCCTCTGTCCCACAGAACCGTATGTGCCTGCAGGGGCTGCAGAGTCTGTGTTTGCTCCCCGTGGTGAGGAAAATACGGGCATGAAAAAGAAAGAGATAGCGATTCTGAAAAGACCCCTTTCTTTGTGCTCCTTTTCACATTCAGTTGCCTGTTGTGGGTTCTTAAATGATGCGAGTTACTCTGAGTCTTAGCAATCCCTTGTTTGCATGCCTGTGCTCAGGAGGTGCCTCAGAAACTCTGTCTGGGCATTGCTTCTGTCGGACAAGTAACCGTAGCCCTTTCTGGAAAAATAGCTCCTGGGTGAGTTAGTTCCTCAGCCATAACGGCAGGGTTTCTGTTGGCATCTGCAAGAACTCAGGAGCAAACCCTGCTGACGGAAACCGTCAGGAGAAAAGGAAGGCTGGAGAGATGAGAACAGATCCGTAGAGCTGCGCTGCTTTCCCCCGATGGTGTCACACCTCCTGGCACGGCGACTGGGTAAGGGTGCTCTCAGGGTGTTTTCCCAGCTTTCCCAGTGCTCACCAGCAGAGAGCCAACGGCCCTGGGGGAAGGGCAGCACCCCCTTCTTTGTGCACCCCAGGATCTTGTCACGCTGCCTAAGCTCCTGCGCAAGCAGAAGTGGCCTGCAGTCGACTTGTTGAGGGAGGCTGGTGTGGGCACGAGGAAGATGCCGGGAGCAGCCTTCCTTCAAGTCATCAAGGGGGGATGTAGGGAGCAGAACGGGAGTGACCTGCTGCCACTGCCGTATGTCTGGCAAGCTGGAGGGGAAAGGGAGGGCACGGATGCAAGAGGTGGGATGTCATCTAGAGCGGGTTGTGGGAGTGAGGGTACCCGTTGCGTCACGGTCTCCAAAGAGAGTCGCTGCTCAGCTCTGTGGCTGCCTGGATCCTGCTGCAGACACTGATCTGGCATCACGCTTCCCAGGGTCGATACTCGACCTTTCCCCCACCAGTCTCGTATCTGTATTCCCATTGCGCTGCCTTCCAGCACATATCTGTGCAGCACTGCTCCCCCTGAGCCTCACTTCCCCCAGGGCAGAGCGGTACGGAGCTGTGAGGAGCACGCTCAGGTCTACCAGGGTTCAGCAGTGCAGGTGTTAACTGCTACTCTAGTCCAAGCCAAAAGCAGCCTTCTCAAAACGCAGGGGGCTGGGAAGTTTGGCGTGTTAACAGCCGAGAGGTCTGCAGAAGGAGGAGCTGGAGAAGCCAGGGGATGTACAATACTGCCGTCAGCCCAATGGCAGGAGGGAGGTTATTCAGTCCTTGGGGTTGGGCTGGAAATCTGCAGCCTGCGGTGTAACGTCCTGTACTGGGATTTGGTAGTTAGCACTGATCATCCAGCTGATCAAAAGCAGACCCTTTCTGCAGGTGTTGGCGGCAGCTGGAAAAGAGAGGTTGGGAAGACCTTGCTTTTGAAAACGTAAGCCAGAGCAGAAGCCTTGTCCTGTACCTGTGTTGTCTTTCACTGCAGTTTTCACATCTGAGAGAGAAGAGGCATTTGGCTGGCGGTTTGTAGGACTGCCTCTTTTGCAGATTAAACATCCCTTGTCAGCATGGAAGAGAACGGGGCATGGACAAGCAAACGCTTGGGGCAGCTGCAGCGTAGGGATGGGGGCAGTCTGTCATATTTCTGTCAGGCTCAAAAGCTACAGGATGTTTCCATTGCAAGAGGCGAGTCTGTTGGGAGCTCCAGTCTCCCAAATTCCAAACCCCGTGTGTTAAAGAGTGCTGAGCCCCGTTGTTTCTTTCTGCTGCTCTCTAACGCAGTTTCTCTGGCTTTTTCTTTGGTTGGTTTTTAATGCCTGGTAGGTGTCCAAGCTCCGTTCCATCAAGGCACTTGCAAACCTGCCACTTGCCCAGCTTCTGCTGGGGGCCAAGCCAAAGAGATGAAGCCTCGTGCTCGTAGCAAGCCCGAAGCAAAGTTAAACTGCTGAGAAGTTCCCCCAGTCAGCCCGGAGCCAGCGTGCAGCTGCGATGAGATGGAAGAGCCTGGGAAACCATTCGTCAGCAGGAGGCGATGGAAGAAGGTATGGTGCATGTGGCACCTGGGATTAAGCGATACGCTCAGTTTCGTGTCTGGACCAGTACTGTGCTTGCCCTTTGACTAAGCCCCAGTTCAGAGCAGAAATTGTTGTCACTCCTCGTGGGTGCCAGAGTGCTGTTCCTGCTCTCTCCTCCCCGGTGCCTTAATTTAATCTTTTGTGTCTAGGCAGGGCCTTGATAATGCTCCTGTGTGGGCACTGTGTATGTGAATGGCAGGTTTTCTGCATAGTTGTGACTGATCTTTCTTGCTTCTTTTCATGAGGAAACTCTTGATATGTACTGCGCAGGAACTATAGAAATGCAAAGGAGTGATGAAGAAAGAGGTGCCAGTCAAGGAGGGAGTGCAGGTTAGTTCTGGTTTTCAATTTTCTTGACTGTGTTCTAGCCAAAAGCCTTGTCTGAAACAATTGCAATGAGCTGAACTACTGGGTATTTCAGTAGCTTTCAGATGACCACCTTCAGTCCTTGCCCCAGCAGGTGGAAACGCGGGATGGAGGTCAGCACGTGCTCCCTCAAGTCGTAGCGGGGCTTCCTCAACACCGCAGTGGGGATGCTGTTCCTGGGGACGCCGGTTGCAGCCTGCGATGGGGATGCTGATCCTGGGGATGCTGGTTGCAGCCCGCGGTGGGGATGCTGTTCCTGGGGACGCTGGTTGCAGCCCGCGGTGGGGATGCTGTTCCTGGGGACGCTGGTTGCAGCCCGCGGTGGGGCTGCTGTTCCTGGGGATGCTGGTTGCAGCCCGCGGTGGGGATGCCGGCGGTGGGGCTGTCAGCAGCAGGCCGGGGCAGAGCTGGCGGTAGCAGGGGTGTGGGTACCAGGCCGGGGTGGGGATGCTGGTTTGGGGGCGGTTGTTCCTTTAGGAACGGCGAGGTGGCGCCGCGGCTGCAGCCTGTGCCAGGCAGGGGCTTGGTGTGAAGGCAGCAGAAGTGGAAGTGGCGCTGGGTGGGCCCGGGGCCAGCAGCGTGATGGTGGGCAGAGAGGGCTCCCACAGACCAGAGCGGTGAGGGCGTCTGCCCTGTCTTGCCCCTGCCCCCACCGCTCTGCAGCTTCCTCCCGGCCCAGGGGCTCCTGGGGGCTGCCCCGGGGGGCTGCAGCGGCGTGCGGCCCACTGCTGCCGGGAGCTGTGGGGCGCGGCCTGGCCATGACACCAGTGGCGCCAGCAGCTGGCAGCACTGTGTCACCCGTTCCATTGAACGTATCGCAGCCCCCGGGCAGCGGGGAGCCGTAGCTTGAAGAGCATGGGGCCGGGGGACTGGGGCAGGCAAGGGTCCCCGGGCCGGGGCAGGGCTCGGGGCCAGAGCCCCGGGCCAGAAGTTTAAGGCCTCCGTGCTGCGGGGTTTCAGTAGACGGGCTGCATGAAAACTGTCCCCTCTGGTGCGCGAAGGGCCTTTACCCCTGGCATCCCTCTGGCTTCTAGATGGCTTGGCAGGCACGTTGTTGCTGTTGGATGCTCTCCGCTTGCTGCGTCCTGCCTGCTGCCCGCTGCCACACACACCGTGCCGTGCCCACCCACCTTCCCCTCCGACAGCGTTTTTGAGTTTTTGGGCACCTGGCACAACCACCCTCTTCTTCTTTTTCTTTGGTGGGATGCTGTTGCGCAGGGAGGTCTCTTGTGTCTTGGGGGCGCTGGCTGGTGCGGGCCGCTTGGCCTTCTTGCCGCCCATCTCTCCCGATCTGGGCACCATCTGGCAGGAGGCGGCACCCGGCGGCAGCAGCAAGCGGGTCAAAAGCACCCGGGGCTGCCTCCGCAGCGCCTCCTGCACCAGTTGGGCCGTGCGGGGCGGGTGACGCCGGGGGACAGCCGGGGGGCTGGCCAGGGGACTCAGCAGTGGGATTTGCAGAGGGCTCAGCAGGGGAGTCTCCGCAAGAGCCTTCAGGGGATCCTTGCGGGGACTCTCCACAGGACTGTCGTCTGAAGTCTCCGGAGAGCTCTCCTCAGAAGTCTCCGAGGGGCTGAGTGGCAGCCAGGTGGGGAGGTCTGCCGCCACCGCGCCCTGCTTCCCCTCGGGGTCCTGCAAGGGGGAGGCCGGCCCCACCCAGAAGGGGTCGGCGTCCCCTAGCATTGCCGCTGCCAGGTGGTCCTTGGGGCAGTCGCACTCCAGCCCGCTGTGCCAGAAGTCGGGGACTTCGCTGAAGGAGGCGGTGCTGGCAAGGCTGTCGGGGACATCAGGGAAGGTGTTTTCGCCTTCCCCCAGCATCACCGCTGCCACTTGCTCCTTGTTGCAGCCGCCCTCTGCCCTGTACTCCAAGAGGTGGGGCAGCTTGTTGAGGGAGGTGGTCAAGCTGGGGATGACGGGGACATTGGGGACGGTGTCCTCACCATCCCCCAGCCCCGCCGCCACCGCTCGTTCATTGGGGCAGCCACCCTCTGCCACGTACTCGGAGAGGTCAGGGAGCTCATTGAGGACATCGGCGGTCAAGTTGGGGACGTTGGTGGTCAAGATGGTGTCCTCGCTGTCCCCTAGCCGCACCACCACGGTTTGGTCCTGGGGGCAGTCGCCGTCTGCCACGTGGTCTGAGGAGTTGTGGAGCTCACTGAGGGAAGCAGTGCTGGCGAGGCTGTTGGGGAAATCAAGGCCATCAGGGACAGTGTCCTCACTGTCCCCCAGCCCCGCCACCGCCACTCGTTCACTGGGGCAGCTGCCCTCTGCCACGTACTCGGAGAAGTCAGGGAGGTGGCTGAGGAAGTTGGTAGCGTCGGGGACATTGTCGACAATGACCTCGCCGTCCCCCAGCCCCGCCACTGCCTCTCTCTCTTTGGGGCTGCCGCCGTATGCCCTGTACGCCAAGAAATCAGGGAACTTGTTGAGGTAGGTGCTCAAGTCGGGGACATTGGGGACGGTGTCCTCGCTGTCCGTGATGTCAAGCCAGGCGAGCACACGGCTGGCGGTGGTGTCCTCTGCCTGCTCAGGAAAGGCCTCAGCGAAGGCGTCTGGCCCCTGCTGGGGCAGATCCGCAGGCTTCCCCGGGGCCCCCGGGGTGGTCACCGCTGCTGAAAAAGGAAACAAAAGCAATCGAACCCCGGGGCGATGCCAGCTTTGCTAAGCTTGGCCACCCGACCACGGGCTCTGCCACCCCCCAAACCTCACCTTTGGGCTTCGTTGTGGTTCTGCCAGTCGGCAGAGGCAGGGCGGTCTGGCGGGGGCTGGCAGCAGGGACACTGTCCTCGATGGCCGCCCCGTCCTTGCTGGAGGCCTCCGATGGCTTCTGGGCGCTGCCGGCAGGGTGAGGAGCACAGGGGGGCCTGTGGGGTTCAGGGTCTCCCCCTGGCCCCTGGCCCCTGGCCCCCAGCCCCAGGCCCATCGGGTGGTGGGGCACCAGTGTCCCCATCACCACCTGCTGTCCCCAGCCATAAGCAGGGGGACAAGGAGCGGCCACGGTGGGGAGCTGCACACCGCAGGGGAGCTGCATGACACGGGGAAGCTGCACAACAGGAATGAGCTGCAGCATCGGGGGGAGCTGCACCACAGGGTGAAGCTGCCCCCCTTGGGGGAGCTGCCCCCCTTGGGGGAGCTGCACCCCAGGAGGGAGCTGCACCCCAGAAGGGAGCTGCACGACAGGGGGGAGCCGCGCCATGGGGGGGAGCTGCACCACGGGGGGAAGCAGCACCACGCCGGGGAGCTGCACCACCTGGCCTGGGGCCCCCAGGGGCCCCGGCACCCCCTGCCAGACAGTGGCCTGGGCCGGCTGGGAGGTGACGGTGGGCACCTGAGCAGGCCTGCGGGACACCGGCAGCCCCGGGCCAGAGGAGGGCAGCACGCCGGCAGTGACCGGTGGCGGCATGGCCGGGGTGGTGATGCTCACGCTGGGCACCTCCAATGCCATCGGCAGCCGGAGAGGGAACCTCTCTGTTGGGGGAAGTGCAGAGGAGCAATGGGGTGGAGCACCGGGAGGAGCAGGAGCCTGCTGCTGTACCTGCCATGGCGCTTGGTCCGGGTGGGGTTTGTTGGGGGCAAGCAGCCCTCGTCTCCACGGCGCTCATTCCGCCAGCACCTGCTGCAGCCAGCCTTGCGCTGGGTTGATTTTTCCTACCACAACAGCTTCCCATCTCAAGGATTGCCCATCCTGCTGAGGTTTCCTGTCCTCAATGATGGGTTCCCACCCGCACAATGGCTTTTAAACCACATGATGGTTTCCCAAGCCAATGAGGATTTCTCAGCCCCGTCATGGTTTCCTAACCCGAGGGTCTCCCATCCCCACGATTTCCCATCCCAAGCATGATTTTTGGGGGGAGGTGAATTTCCTGTGCAAGGGGAAGGGATGGGGCTGGCACTGGTGTCCCTGCAATGCCGACACGTGTGTGCTGCCCCATTCCAGCCCGGTGGTGGGGATGGGGGGATTGGGGCGCTTTTAGGTCGTTTTTGTCCTCCCCCTGTCTGCCGTGGCAGGGGGGCAACTGCTGCTCTTGATCCAGACGTCCCTGCCGTCGGTCTTGCTGCAGTTCCGTATCTCTGATGGCAGATAAGGGGAGGGTTCCCCAGAGGTGTCGGAGGGGCTGGGATGCTGGCATGATCTGGGTAGTCCAGGGGTATCCTTGCTTCTTCAGGGTGGGGGCTGTCCTTCTCCTCCTTGCAATGAGCTGGGGTCCTTCAGTCATGCTGACTGAACCATGAC
The DNA here is from genome assembly GCF_047370975.1 of Nipponia nippon. Taxonomy (NCBI): domain Eukaryota; kingdom Metazoa; phylum Chordata; class Aves; order Pelecaniformes; family Threskiornithidae; genus Nipponia; species Nipponia nippon. The sequence continues at coordinate 240,329 of NW_028262360.1, forward strand.
TGAGCAGTATCCAACGTAATCTGGATGGATCTTAAGAAATGTCATACAATTTCCTACTCTCAAGACTAATTGCTATGATAGTTTTTCCTAGCAATGAGATGTTCCTAGCAGTCCCTCCTTTTCTTTTGACCATCAGGGTCACACTATACCCTTCCTTCTTTAAGTCGTATGTGGAGCATATAAGGTAGTAGAACACTGGAAACGCACAGATAGATAATTACAAAGCCAAACAAGAGAGTGACTACAACAACCCAAATCCTTCTAGTTCACAGGCCTCTCCCTAAGTCTGGGAGCCAAGAGGTTAGCCACCCAAACAGATTCAGGAGAGATCCCTGCCTTACTTCATGTAGTATTTTTAAATGAGTCTTTCTCTTGTTTCTATCCGTTTCATTTTTCTGGTCTTGACTGACATAAAACCCCAGCAGCTGTTATTCGACAATGCACATTCTCTGTCCTGTGCTGCTGAAAGGTGCTCTAGGGCTAATGCATTCGTGCGGAGGCGCCAGAAAGAGAGAGCGCCAGCGTTTGTGGGGCTGTGAATGGGGTTGCCTGGATACTTGAAGCGCAGCAAGAGCTTTTGGTCCTGGCCCCTTTGGTGTGGGAGGAATCCCTGGACGTTGGCCGTTTCCAGGCTGGGCTCTGGCTGTAATCAGCGGGCCAGGGAGAGGGACTCTCGGGAACTTTTCTTTCTCCCTGCTTCCCCCCAGTTCCAATCTCTCTTAGAGGTAAGGATGATTTGGCTTCCTGGGCACATCCTAGAGAAGGTAGATCCAGGATGGAAGTGTGGACTGGTCTCTACCTTCAGAGCTGTAGGCTGGCATTGGAGTTCCTGTTTGCTCATTCTAATTTCTTTTCCATATCCTACACTAGGTAAGCGTGGGGACAGCAGTGTAGTCCTCCTGCTGAGAAGCTGGGCTCAGTGTAGAATGACAAGAAGCCCACCCTGAGTGATACGGTGGGAGGCAAGACGGAAAAGGAGCCGTTGAAAATGAAACCGTTCTTGCTGCTTGTGTTTGATATCACACCTGCAGGTTTCTTGAACTGTACGATAGAAGCGCGATGTTCGATATCAAATTTGGCTTTTTTAGCTCAAAGGGGTTCTCTGAAGTGCTGTGTAATTAGATATCAATATACGTTCTTACGAATTGACTAATGTTTTTTCTGTATTTATGTTGTTTTCAGAATACACCGCTGATAATGCCCTGATTCCTAAGCACTCATCGGTCGTTGTTAGAAGAATCCCTGTTGGAGGAGTTAAAGCTCCCAGCAAAACATAGGTTGTGTAAGGCTCCAACAAGCATTGTATTCTTTGTCAGGGGTTTCCATGTGTTAACTGTTTTAACGGCTGTTAGTTTACAGAGGCATTCCGATTGTATCTTTCTTGTTAAAGCTGCTGTTAATTGTCGTTGTCCTGGTGTAGATTTTAATGTATCCGTTTGACTCTTTCTTGCATTTGGGGAAGGGGGGGGCGGGATATGGCAGGTATTCCTACGCCCCAAATCGGGGTCTTTTGCATGCTAGCTCTAGAGGAGAGACCAAGGGTTGCCAGCTGGCGAACCATGCAAACAAGAAGTTCCACTCCTCAGGGATTCCTGCTAGTTTCCTAAAGACAATGTCCATTTCAGGCAAGATAAAACCAACACTATCCTAAAGCGTGTTTCCTTTTGTGTCAGTACGATGAAGGAAGAGTTAATCCTTTCCAAACTTGAAAGTCAGGAAGCGGTTTCACATGTTACCAAATGTTGCTAGTTCCCTTTCTAAGTCTGTTTTTACCCTAAGCTGATCTCTGTGCTCCAGGTTTTAACTCTGTATTCTGTATTGCTGAGATTTATGGAGGACAGGGAATTGGGTGTCCTGATTAGAATGACAGCTATTCAAATGCAGTCCTGACTGGAGGATTAATGCTGTCAGTTAGGTATCCATGCAGTCCAGTTCTCTCTCAGCTACATTGGCATTGTTTGACTGGTCATGTTTTCCAGCCTTCTTCTAGGAATTCTGGATGTCTCAGCGTTGTGCTTATAAACATGGCCTTGTTTTGGGGGTTAATTTCAATGCGTATGCTTAGCGCTGTCTTGTCAATGCATCCTGCGTTTCTGGCTGGATGGCACCCTCTCCTGGTATTGTAATGCTGCCCTGAAAGGAGAGGAGAGATGCTGCTGGCATCAAAGCTCAAGGCAATACCCGTGTGTGGGGATAAGGAAAGAATGGCACTGCTGTTCTCCCGTAGAAAATGAACCGGGCAGCTTAGCTTTCTATCCCTTCAGTGGGAAACGTTGCAGAAAGAACTGGTAGAGTGGTTCCTGTTTGGGAATGATGAATGTATGCTGTCAGGGTGGAGAGGCCTTCAGCAATGCGTTACTCGCCTTGTAGCATGTTCTTCAAGGGAAATGGATGAAGCAATCCTTGTGTGGTAATCTAAAGTATTTCCTTGTACTTCCTCATCTGCCGGAGGTGCGTGGCTGTAATTGCCAGCCCGGTGGTGTTCTAGCAGTGGCAGGGAGCACGTGCCTTTCTATTTGTACAGAAATTCCAGAGCAGCCTTTGAATTGCCTCTGCTCATGGGACACTTTGGGTGATGTATGAATTGGTTGCTAACTACGTCAATGCTTGCATGTCTGAGTCAGGATGAGCAGCATGCAGGGACAGATGAATGAGCGTGTGGAATCTCAGCAAGTTTTCAAACGTAATAAATGTTGCCTAGAATATTGTAGCATTTTCAAGATTATCTTCAAGCAAGTTCTGGCAATTAAGACTTTTTTTTTTTTAGTTTGTCACAGGGTTCCTAAATCGCACAAACTCCTCGGAACTGCTGTCAGGTGAGATATCTACTGCTATTTTTAGTCAATACAGCATATGGAACACATGTAGTATTTTGGCCCTTTCCTGGCCAAGTGTGGTAGATATCTGAACACAGGGCTTGGGCTCCCACAAAGAACCACTGTCCTAAAGACTCTGCTGCTGACATTTCTGTTATTTCTTGATTTTTTTCACTGAAGTAGACTTGCACTTGGACGTGTCTAGGCTATGACTGTTCTTTCTCAGACACTCAAGTACTCTATCGGGTACCTATTTGCAGTACTAGGGGTGTAGAGATTGGCTAAAGTGACCTTTGTGTTTTGATGGCTGATGATTGAAGAACACAAAACTGTAGGACAGACTTCATCTTTTTGATACTGATGTAGCAGAGACAAAATACCTGAGGGCTTCCTCTTGCACTGTTGTGTTCTGTCTCTGTAAGTCCTAGAGTGATTTGTGACAAAGTAGAAATGTGATTGTTGGGCTTCTTTTTAGCTGCACTGCATGTACCAAGAGAGAACAGTTTCTGTGTACGAATAAATGTCCACATTCACTAGACTATCAGAACATCATGTTTGGATGTTCAGGTTTTAGAATCTGTTTTCACCGCTTTATGCTGGGTACAAGTGCTCTGTTTTAAGTTCTGATCCCCTGTATTTCTTCTTCCAGAAGTCCAACTGAGCCAGTGAGCCGAGCATCAAACGCAGTATGTAAAAACGCAGACTTTTTGCTAGACACTGCACTTCATTCTAAACAATGTAACCTCGTATTACTTTTCCAAACATTACCTTTATGTATTTCCCAGTAAAAGACAGCATATGTTGTGAATAGAATGGATAGTAAAAACTGAGCAATGCCATCGTTCGCACAGTTCTAATGGGAACACTGGTATTTGTGCCTAGGAGTGCATTGTGTTTCATCTTGAATCTGCTGGAACATTTCCTGAATGACTTTGAGTTGTACAGATAATGTATGATCATTTTGAGATCACGTAGGTGCGAGGTTTGCCCAACTGAACGTGGTGCCCTGTTCTACATCTGTCTGTCTCTAGCTAGCAATATGGATGTTTGTATAGGGTGTCGTGTGCTTTTTGTTTCTTGCAATAAAAATGGTTTGGAGCGTATTTTTTGCCATTTTCACCTTGTATCACTTAGCTTTTGGTTTTAAATCCGTTTTGGCCTCCTGGTTTTTGAAAATGTTATCAAAACCCCCTGAGAAACCATGATTGTTAAAGTTGGGACTGTTCCTTACTTTTGCCTTGGGCGTTCAAACAAATACCAAAACCAACATATCCCTTATGTTTGGAGGACAGTTCTGTGCAGCTGAATGATTCCTTCTCGTGTCCTTAAATACCTGGGTATTTGTTCCTACAGCTGTGAAATTGAAGTGCTATTGTTTGGGCCCCTCTGGGTACATAAGTGTTTTGAATCCCTTGCCGTGAATGTCAATAGCGTTGCTACGCAAAGTGGTATTCTAGAGCTCTGCATTTGATCTTTCCGCTTTACCTGATGAAGCAGTTGAGTTGAACAGTTTGTCTGCAAATGAAAATACCTGAAACCCAGCGTCCGCGCTTTGGCACAGGGTTAGAGCCTGGTGCATTTGTGGGTAAAATGCCTGTCATCTTTCTTACCTTCTGCCTGCAGTACTTGTTTGGAGCTCGGCGACCTCAGGCTCGCCTGCTGCTTTACTTTCCCAAAGGTGAAGCCTTTCTTCAGTCTACCACCGCTTTGAATGTACCTTTGGAAAAGGGGCAGCGTTTTTCTTCAGGTTTGAAAACACTGTCCTGCTGCTGGTAAAATATAAATAAGTAACCCAAGGAGAGACTTATTTTGCCAGGCAACTATGCTGTGTTCGTAAAAGCATAACCATGTGCATGTATGCCTGATGAGACACTGGCTGATTCATTGACAAACTCCACTGAAAAGAAGTTTCCTGTAGTGATGCTTCCTTCTCAAATAAACTCCAGGGTTTTTTTAAGTCCTCTTAAGCTGAAACTTGACAGCTTCCTTATCCCTTTGACGTTTAAGCAGCTGTGAGTATTTGACAATTAAATTGGTGAAGGACCTTGAGAGGAGGAATGATGCTAATGGACACCTGCGGAATAATGTGAAATGGTTCTTTAAAAAACAATAAAAGAAAAACTTGTGAAGAAAACAGTCAGGGTAGCTGATGTTTTCTATCCCCCAAAATCACTCGGGCAGGAGTCTGAAGAGCTCTCTGTTAGTAATGCTGTTGGTATCTTTCCTGGAGTAATGGCATTGAGTCCAGTTCCTAGAGGCTGAGTTGAGCAGCTTTTAGGTATGATTTTTCCTGACATGCGGTCACTATCCTTGCTTAGAGCTAGAGGTATGTGCAAAATTTTGCTAGGCCATCTGGCTAGAAGTGTTGGTTAAATAGTCCTGTATGTCGGATTGCAGTGCAAGTCTTTTGCATCCTGGACAAGTTGCCAAAGAAGCAGTGAAGTTGAAGGGACTAAGGTGGCATTTTAAAATTGAGCTTTACTGTCTTCAGGCTAAATTGTGCTTTCTTGGTGGTTGATACTGCACTGTAGCCATGAAGACTTGCTCTCTTTGCATCTTCCTGCAACAAAACGGATTTGCACTGCACGTAGCTGTGGAGTAGTGAAAGCTGTGTTTGTTGACGTAGCAGAAGAGGCCAGTCTACAGCACCTGAAGTCAATGCACAGCTCTGGTGGCTCCTGTGGTAGAAGTGGCAATAGCCTTACCCTTCCTGTATGCCACTCCTTCTGGACGCTGTGCAGGCTCAGGGACAGCCGCCATTTCTGGGGACCCGCCTGGCGCTGGCAGCGGGGTTCTCCTGCTCTTGCTGTCCTGCGAGGCAGGGACAACGGAAAGCCCTGCACAGAGCCCCGGGGGCCCTTTTCTAGAGCCTTCCCCCGGAGTACGATCATGCTATCAAACTAGCAATAGGGTGAGCTATGAGTCATCCCTCTCATTATCCTGGGAATGTTAGGTAGAAATAGGTCTCCCTAAGGAATATCTGAAAAAATATTAACGTGTTTCATGCGCAAAGAACAAAATGGAATCCAGAGAAGAACTGGTATCTTCTGAAAGTCCAACTCAAGCTGTCCACACTTGGAGGGAGACAGAGGAGTGTGTTTGCGAATGCAAGCATCCTTCTGCATGGGCATGGCAAAGTGATGTCATGCTCAGATTTCTGTGTAGATCTTGGCAAGGACGTTCAGAAGAAAAAGAACCAGAACAAGAAGACACGGAAAACAAACTTGGTGTGTCCTGTGCTTAGGCCTGTGCTCTGAACAGAGGACCATTTCATAAGTCGACAGCAAGCTGACACCTGCTCGTCAGCAGACAGTAAAGGAGAGCCCGTACGGGAGTACAGGCACAGCCAGTTTCCATCTGCGGTCTTAGCAGGGGCGGTCTTGGCCCATCAGTACAAAGAGGACGAATGCAGACCTTCCCTTGACAACTTCAGTGTGCTTTGACATGGTTTTGAAGACAAAGGGATGTAAACCAGGGAGACATTCACGTGACTTATTTCTTCTAATGAACTGATTTATTGGTCCTTTTGGCATTTTTCATATCTGCAAGGTAACAGAAATCAAAAGTCAGTGGGACCCTGCTTTTCCTGACAGATAGTAAGGTCTGAATTATTGAAGAGGCAGAGACCAACAAAACCCTTGGTTAGGCAGGCTTGAGAGTCCATCAAAGGGCCAGGAAGATGCTGAAGGGACTCATCTGTCCTATGAGGACAGGCTGAGAGCTGGGACTGCTCAGCCTGGAGAAGAGGAGGCTCAGGGGGGACGGCATCAATGTGTCTTGATACCCAAAAGGAGGGTGCAAAGAGGATGGAGACAGGCTCTTTCCAGTGCAGGACCAGAGGCGATGGGCACAGCCCGAAACACAGGAGGTTCCCTCTGAACATCAGAACGCACTTTTTTACTGCGTGGGTGGCTGAGCCCTTCCAACCTCAACCATTCTGTGATTCTGTGATCTGTGACTGCAGACATCATCAAATAGCGTTTGTCCTCTCTGCTGCCCACCTTAGAAGTCTCTAGAAATCGCTAAAGGCACAAATAAGGAGCGGCTTGGATGCTGTTCAAATCAGCCACCTTTCCTTTGGATCCCAACGAGATCCGTATGTTTAAAGAAGAAGAATTGCTGAACCGCCCTTCAAGCTCTCTGTCTGTCGGCCTGTAGGGGAGGGGACTGATGGAAAATGTTAAGACACTTTAGGAAAGAGAGCATATTTTGTTCCGGTTTCCTCTTCTGATAGCATCTGGTCAGCAATACAGCATGTTAACGTTCCGTCGACAGTTGTAACACCAAACAAGGATCAGAGGAGAGAGGCAAGTGTAAACGGCTTTTTGCTGAAAGAGATTCTCAGAACGGAGGAAAGGCTGTGAATTGTAAGATGCCAGAAATTGTAGAAATGTGAAGAGAGCATCTCGTCCCATCTGTGGTGAACTCCGCACTGTGGCCAGTGTCGTATCCTCACGGGAATGATTAAAGATTAGCATGAGATTCCAAAAGAACTGGTAAATGTCATTAGCAACATCAAAAGTCAGTTGGGATAGAAACACTCGGTTAGGATCCTAGCCTTGCACTTTCTTATGCAGCTCCGAGCTGAAAGCAGACAGTGGTATTTCCTGCTGTGCTGCAGGGGAGAAGTTTCCACATTGCTAAAAACCCAGCATAAGACAGCCCTGCCTGGAGCTACCATTGCCCACAGGCCAAAAGACTCCAATTATAAAACTTCTGTGCAGCCCGCGCAGCAATGGGCTTCCCACCGTTCTGAAAGCTGGGAGGGGGAGCAGGCCATCAGGCAGAAGTGGCCCAGAAGATGCCCATGGAGCACTGGAGATGGCGCTCAGCCAGCACCAGCACAATGAGGAGGGCTTCTCGCTTGCGGTCCAAAACCAGGCCAAGAGAAAAGCAGCAAGAGAGCAATCTCCATTTGTGAAAGGTTCCCAACTCCTAAAAGGGCAAACTCCGTGAAAGATGCTTCCTTTTCTTTTCCCTCTTTTCTGCATAAGCTCTTCCTGTTTGATAGGAGGAAGAGAGGAAGTGACAAAAACTAGGACTTGTGTTCAGCTTGACTAAATCTAACATCGCCAAGGGAGAGAAGCAGCGCTCTGGAGTGCACAGAAGGGAAGGGAAGGTCCTGGGGGCACGCTGGGACGCGTGAACACGGGGCTCTGGGCCAGTTGGAGAGCAACAGGGAGGTCTGCAGGGAACATGAGGGCAAATGTGGGGCTTGGGGCACGCCAAGAGGACCCAAGTGCCCAGGGGTCAGTGGGCCTCGTGACGCCCCCAGAGGACACCCTGCCCCTCCCGGCCTGGGTGGCGGGTCACAGTGGTGCCCTTTGTGACCCGCCTCTGTGACACCCTGTGGCACTGCATATGGTCAACGCGGTCACAGCCCCCAGCCTGCAGTGTCCGGCAGGACGGCGACGGGACAGGGCGGGAGCCTGGAGCTGGCGAGCAGCCCCTGAGCACAGCCCACGTCTTTCCCCGGCAGCCCCGCGGTGCCAAGGCATTTTGCCAAAGCTTCCCCCTTCCCCACCCCTAGCCCTTTCCTGCGTCGCGCAGGATGGCGGAGAGACCCCCCAGCCGCCCCAGGGTGGCCTGGGAGGAGAAGAGGGCTCCCCAGGAGAGCAGCTCTCCACCGCAGCCCTACGAGGTGTGCGTGCCCCAGCCGCTGCAGAGAAGTAAGTGAGGGGCCCCGCCGGGCTGGGCAGGGCTGGGGCCGGCACCCTGATCGACACCAGGGTCCTGTTTCCCGGGCACAGTGGCAGTGGGGGTCCCACGGGCGGGGAGCACGGCACTGGTGGAATGCTGCTCGGGGCTGGGAGCTGGCCCCAGCACAGCCTCCCCCAGGGCGGGACGGGGCTCCTGCTCCAGGCTATGGGGCAGCAAGAGGCAGCTGGCCTGGAGGGAGGCAGCGGTGGTGGGGGACGGGGACCTTTCCAGTCTGTCTGCAAGCGAGTTTCTGAGCCCAGTGCACTTGTGCCTTTCTGTGCCGCGCTGTGCTCCAACATCGCAGCCCATCTGCCGGGCACCCTCCGGGCCAGACACCCATGGGGAGACTGCGCCAGGGGAGCGGGCACGGGGCCGGATGGAGGGCAGAGCTCCTCCGTCTCCTTGCATTTGCCTTCAGCCCCTCTCTACAGCCCTCCTTGCTCTCCTCCTTTACTAGGTGCCCCCGCTGGTGCATCCAGCTGGCAATCTCTGTACCGAGAGGAAAAAGAAGCCGTAGAGCTCATCCAGGCTTTTCTGAAGAGCTCAGAAAAGGTAAGCGTGGCTATTTCCATGGTAGCTGTGCCTGCGTCTCCTGACGGTGGCACCGGCTCTGCTGCCTGCTGCCGGGGCTGCTGGGGGGCTGGTGGCTGGGCAGAGCTGCTCCTCCCAGGTCTCCTGCACAGCACTGCAGCCCCAGGGCTCCAGTGCTGCTGGCCATGTGTCTGCCTTCTCACGCTCCCCGTTTGTCTCTCTGTCCCCTGGCTGCCAGGAGGAGGCCCAGAAGATACAGTTCCTAGAGACCATCTGCACCCTGTGCGAAGCTGCCAGGTGCAAGGGCTTGTCACAGGGCCTGAATGCGTTCTGCCACAGCTTTGAGTTGGCAGAGAATATCAAGGTGAGGGGACACCTGGCAGGTCTGGGGACGGGGGCAAGGTCCCCGGGCACCGGCACAGTGTGCGGGCAGTGCACGGGCAGGGGTCGGGCAGGGACAAGTGTGAGTGGACGCGGAGCTGCCCTGAGGGGACTCGGGTGCCGCTGAGAAGCCCTGCCAGCAGAGACCCCATCACCAGGAGTGGCAGGGGGCACGCTGGGGTTGGTGCTTGGGGCGGGGGCAGAGGGTCTCCACCAGCCCCACCGCCTGGTGCTGGGTCTGCTGGCACTGGCTGCTGGTGGCTGCCAGGTGCCATGCCGGTTGCGCTTTGCAGGTGCTGCTGGAAGAGGAGCCCGGGGACCACCTGCACACAGCGGTGCGGCAGCAAGCCATGCTTGCCATCGCCGCCTTGAGGTAGCTGCCCAGCCCCTGGTTTGGCTGGCACCTCTCCCCGTCCCCCATCCAGGCAGAGTCCAGTAGTGCCGTCAGAGGGACTCTGCTCTGCCCTGCTCGCGGCTTGTTGGGAGGGCGTAGGGGAGGCCAGAGGGATAGTGCAGCTGCCTGCCATGCCTCGGCTCTTCCCCAAAGCGGGAGGCGGGAGGCAGGAGGCGGGAGGCTTGCCTGCCAGGACTGTCCTTTGGCCCAGGCCATGTTGGGGAGGGAGGAGGTGCCTCCTGGCAGGGCTCCCTGCACACCCTCCATCCCTCTCGGGGACCCCTGCTCCAGAGGCGCGTGGCCACCTGCCCAAGGCATCAAGGCGCCCAGCACCAGTGTCCAACAGGCCCCTCTCTCTCTTTGCAGCAAAGTGGAGATGGTGCTGGAGGGCAAAAAGAAAAGCCTCTTACAGGCCTGCTTCAGGAGTGTCTTCTTGCTTCCTCCAAAAACAGACATGCAGGACCTGGACACTGCTCTCTACTTTAACGTAAGTGCTGGCTGAGCGGCAGGAGTCCCTAGTCCCTCTGGGCTGCTCCCTGGCCGCCATGTGCTGAGAGACACCCGGAGATCCAAGGCAGGGCAGGGGCTCGGCTTTGCTTTCCCACCTTCCTCCCTTCACCCGCAGTCCTTGGCGTGGGGAGTTCAGATCCATCTCCAGGGTGAGAGGGACTGCAGAAAGACTGCCACAACCCTTTGTCCTTCTTGCAGACCCTGGATACCATGGATACCATGCTGTGGACGCTGGTGCTCAGCTCTCCTGCCTCTGGCTTCACGCAGCTGCAGACAATCTTACAGGTGTGGCATTGGCAAAGAGTGGGGTGCGCAGGGGCTGTTCCTGACGCTGGAGGGACGGGAGTGTCCACTCTCGAGTGGATGGTCCCCACCCCAGTGCCACGCACAGAGCACATTGCAGGGAGGGTGCCCAGCTGCCTGGGGGAGCCAGGGCTGGCCCGCCATGCTCTTCTGGCAGCCCCGTGTCCCCTGGCTGCACTCAATGTCGCTTCCCCTCTGCAGCCTCCTCCTGTGTCACGGCAAAGCCTTGCCCATGGCACTTCTGGGCCAGCTCCGTCCCCAGAGCTTTCCTTGCACCAAAGCGGTGGCAGACATTTGACCCCTCTCCTTAGGCACCTCAGCGGTGGCAGCTGGTGCTGCTCTTCCCCTGCCTCACCGTCCCTCGTGCTTTCCTCCCCAGATCTGACTGGGGCAGAGAGCCACTGAGACCTGCCTGTCCTGCACAGGCAGCCCAGCCCTGAAGCTCTGTACTCCTGGCTTCCCAGGGGGCCGTATCCCCATTGCCCCACTGCAGACCCTGCAGGCAGGCTCCTGCCCAAGAGCCCAGCCTTCACTGGAGAGGGGACACAGGGCTGTGTTGTGGGGGAGGGCACGGAAGGGAGCAGGCACTGCCCTGGGGGTGGCATCTGCCCACCTGCCTGGCCACAAGGGCTGCGTGAGTCCAGCCAGGGCTTCAGCAGTGCTGCTTCTGCTGGCGCGGGCACCAGCTCCCAGGGCACGTGAGCACTTTCTCTCCTCCCAGATGCTGCTGACCTTCGTCAACTGCCAGAACGCAGCTGCGTGTGAGAGGGCTGTGGGGAGGATTGGGAGGCTGAGCGATTTGCTGGCCAGCTCTTCCTCAGTGGAGGTAAGGAGCCAGGCAGCCTCCCCTTGCCTGCACACCAGAGCAGCCTGCAGCTCAGAGATGCCTGTGAGGCAAGCCTGGGCAGCGACTGAGGCATTCAGCAAGGCTCTGCCCTGGAGCCAGCGTCTTGCTTTCTTTCTTTTTCCCATGCTCTTCTCTCCCCAGCTGGCTGCTTTGGGAGGGCCCTCCAAAGCTCTGACTCCCCGGGGATCCTTCCCCGTGCAGACTCTTGTGTCGCAGCTGCTGCCCCTCAGCCCTTCTACCTGTCCTGCCTCCCTCGCCCAGGTCCGGAGCACCTTTGTAGGAGACGATGACAGCCGTGCCTGCCAGACAGAGATCCGTATCCCCATCCTGGGACAGCTGCTGGGGCGTCTCATCCTTTGCCGCACTTGCACGAACTGGGAGATCAGCTGGGGGGCTTTGGATGCTCTTCATCGCCTCTTCAGGTTCATCCTGTGGCAAAAACGTAAGTGAAGCTGTGGTGGGCTGTGTCCCTCCACACACAGGCATCTCCTCAGATGCGTGCTTGTTTCCCTGAGTGTTGCAACGGACCGTTCTTGTGCCTGCTGGAGGCTGTCCAGGAAAGCCTGCCAGCTTCTCTGTCCCTCGCATCTCAGTTATTCCAACAACGTGTGAGTTGTGTGACTGCGTGCAGAGTTCTAGTTCCTTTGAGCTTCCCAGGCCATGAGCATTTGCACACATACGCTTGAGGCAGGTGTCTCTCATCCTTCTCCATCGTCCCTGAGGTCCCTCTTGTTCCCTTCACCTGTCGTCACCCTTTGCTTTATACCCCTGCCCACCACCTCCTCCCCTGACTGTGGGTCGGAACCCCCTCCTCAGCCATTCCTAGTTCAAAGCTCTTTTCACCATTTGCTAAGCTTGTTGGCAAAGATGCTTTGACCTAATTGATCACTTGTCTGTGATCCCCTCCTGTTTAGGCACGATGCTGCCAGAGGATAATCCAGAGCATCCGCGGCGTCAAAGGGAATGGAAAGCTGAGAACACCACCTGGCTTTCTTCGCCCAGCACCAGCAACATAACAATGGTAATGAGCTCCTCCCTTGCTGGGCCTCTTGTGCCCAGAGATCCAGAATCAGTGGGGCCGGCATGGCCTCACTGTCCCTGGTGAGAGGGTTGCTGCTGTCCCCGAGCAGGGACTAGAAGGGGCTGCACTCCCAAGTGTCCCAGCATCAGCTCCAGCCCGCCTGGCCACCAGCAACCCCTGGTTCTCTGTAGGGCCGGCACGCTGGGCTCACGACCCCAACCCTCCTCCCTCACCCTGAGGGCCCTCTCTTCTCCTCCTCCACCACGCAGTACTGCAGCCCCTGCTTCCAGCTTTCCTGCGGGCACCGCTGCCAGCACTGCTGGGCCATGTCTTGCCAGAGCTGCTCTCACTGCTCAGCTAAGCAGCACCATCAGGGCGCTCGGTGTGCCATGTCTTCCCCGCCTTCCTTCCTCCCATAGGCGTTTGGAAAATACCTGCAGCCTTCTGAGAAGAGAGACGTCGTCCTCGTGGCCATTGAGGCCATGAGAGACTCCAGCGTCTATGACAAGGAGGAGGCGAGCAGCATCCTGGATGTGGCTGGGAGAGAGCCTGCCTCCTGGCTGACAGAGGTAAGCGGCCTGTGGCTGCCCTGCCCTGAAGCCCTTTCAGGCACTGTTCCTCCCTCCCTCCCTCCCTCCCTGATGCAGGTGCCTCAGGCACCTTGAAGCCATCTGAAGCCAGCAGAGCAGGATGGGAAGAGCAGCAGTTTGAGAGGCAGCTGAGGAAATGGCTGCATTCCAGTGGCAGCACCATCCTCACCTGTGTGCCCTCCAGGTGCCAAGCATCGTGAGGTGCATCTATGAAAACACGGCATGCATCCGCACGGCATCCGCCCGGCACAGACTGGACTTGCTGCTTCTCCTGATGACGGAGCAGTGCCCCAGGGGAGTGGTCGCGAGCCTGCTGAAGCTCTCTCCATCGTGTGACAGGTACTGACCCCAGCAGCCCCCGGGGGCTTGTGCCGTGTGGGGAGAGGGGCCTGGAGACTTTCTGGCTGCCGGAGCCACGGGAAAGCGCAGGACACCCCCAAGGAGCAGGGCCCTCCAGCCCACGCCACTTTCCAGCCCTGGTGGATGTGCCAGGCCCGCAGTAGCCAAAGCTGGCCAAGGCAGCCCAGAGCCCTGCCACGAGGTTCCTCCGGGCCCCACGGGGAAGACTATCTCAGCCCCCTCCTCCTTGCCCAGGCAGGGACCTGGGCACTCCAAGCGAGGGGTCGGGAAGGGCCAGGACAGCCTGGGTCCTGTGGGGCTGGCGCGGGCACAGTGTGGTGGCCGAGGCAGCCCTGCTGACAGAGCGCTCTGGGCCTGCAGTGCTGCTCTGGCCATGTGGGACGTGATGCTTTCCCAGCCCCACACCCTGAAGAAGGTCTTGAGGGAGCTGCTCAGCCAGCTCCAGGACCAGCGGCTGCGCAGGGTGTTCAGCTCCAGCACAGAGGACGCCTGCATCCATCACTTGGCTGTGAGTGACCAGAGCAGTCCTTGCTCACCCTCGGGGCTGTGCCTGCCTCTTCAGGCAAACAGGCACGGCCCTCTCCCCTCCCATCTGCCCCAAACAGTCGCCTTCTCCAGGACATAGGGACACAGCCCCTTAGGGCCAGCAGGGACCCGCCCAGCAGCAGGTTCCCCTGCGCCAGCCATGCAGGGCCGCCCCACGCTGCTTGGGCCCCGGTGCACAAACACGAAGCCCAGGCAGCCCCTGCCTGCCCAGGCAGCTCTCTGCTTCTCCCCTGCCTGCACCCCCCTGCCCTGCTCTGCAGACTGGAAGCCTGGGGCAGGGCAAGGGCTGGGTCAGGGGCAGAGATGTGGCCTTTGCACAGGCTGAGCAGGCTGCAAGGTTGGGGGCAGGAGACACTCGTCACCACTCGCGTGTCGTGCCTCCTTTGTGCCCGCTCTTGCTGTTGCATCGCTCCTCAGAGGTGTGAGAGCAAGAGGCTGCCGATGCTCAGAGGACAGGAGGAGCCGGCACAGGCAACCATGTGGTGTGCGGCGAGGCGCAGGGCGCGGGGAAGCCAAGCGGCCCTCCACGGGCAGAGCTGCCCCTGGGTCGGGCTGTCTGGCCCCGGTGCCCTTGCCCTGAGGTGCCAGTGGGAAGCAGGAGCCACACGGAGCAGGGGCCCAGTGGGCTCTGCCAGTCTCTCACTGCCGCCTTTGTTTCAGCTGCTGGCCTCCAGCGACATTGAATCGGAGGAGTTTGCTGGCCTCTACAAAGTCCAGAGGTACCTGAGGCGTCCAAGCCTGGTGCTGCTCTCGCTGGTGCTCAGAGGCCTCATCACGCTGTCGCAGAGACCCGAGACGGTGAGCAGGGCCTGGTCAAGTGAAGCCATGTTGGCAGCCTGGGGCTGGGGAAGTGGGTAACGCGGTGGCTTGGCCTGCCCTGGGAGTCAGGAGGTGGGGTGACAGCTCCAAATGCCCCTGCTGTCCCCTTTACGGGCCCCAGGCTCCTTCAGGCTTGGACCTTGCCGCTGCAGCGCAAGGAGAAAAGCTCCCTCACCAGCAGCTCTCGCTCCTGGCTCATCCCTGTGGTGCCAGGCAGGAATTTCTGCTCCGCACCGAGGCAGCCAGCGCCAAGGTGCCTCAGTCGAGGGAGCCCTGTCCCCAGAAGAAGCGTTCTGCTGAGAGAGGGGGATGAGCCAGAGCCCAGGGTACAGCTGATGCTAGGGGCTGACTCTGGGGCTGGGGCAGTGGGCCTCTGTCATGACGGGGTCACCGCCTGCTCATTGCCAGCTTGGAGATGGCTGCCCTTCCCCGCACCCTGCGGTGCACGAGCCATGGGGGTCCGCAGAGTGCTGCCATGGAGGGGCCTGGTGGTGGCTGCCTGGGGAGCTTTCCAGGCCCGGAGGGTTACCAAGCCTTCTGCCCCTTTGGTTTGGGATTCCTGTGCCACCTGCCAGGAAGGCGGAGAGGAGGCTGGTGCTTAGTGGCCAGAGCATTTTTGCCAGGGTGGCCTTTCACCGCTTCACAAGAAGAAAATTCTGTGCTTCCTACAGGCAAGAAAAATGCTGGTCCTGCTGCCGGACATCATGGAGACGCAGCAGAATGCCAACACTGACAACAAGATGAAGGCCCTGCTTGTCTTCAGAAATGTGATGGGTCATATGACGAGGGAGGAGGCCAGCCTGACCGCTCTGCAGCTGGTGGAGAAGCTCCTGCCGCTCTTTGATGATGTAAGGCTGCTGTGGGAGCCTGAGCCCCACTGCTGGGCCCTCAGCAAGGACAACTGCCCGTCAGCCCAGCCCTGTGGCAGCACTTAGGCAGGGCTGTTCCCCTCCTCGCGCCCCTGGGCTCTCGTGGGGATGGCTTCTGGGCTCTGCAGCCCAGCACGGCTTCTCCCTGACAGGCTGATGCCTCCGGGTGACCTGAGCCCCCTGTGCTGGGGCCCAGCCCAGCCCCTGTGCAAAGCACCTGCAGGCCAAGAGCTGCTCACAGATCCCTGAGGCTGCCCGCAGCTGTGCTGCCAGGCAGGACCAGACGTTGTCCCCAGGCGCCGTGGCAGGGGGCTGAGGCGGCGATGTGTGCCCTGGAGGCATTGCCAAGGGCCAGCCTGGTCCCTGGGGAGCTCTGCGCTGGTGCGGCTGGTGTGGCTGGTGGTGAATGCTGGGGGCTGGCACAGGCACCGCCTGATGGAAACCTCATGCGTGGCCTTTCGTGGGCCTGGGCCCATTCAGCCACAGCTGCAGATCTGGCCCACGGCTCCTGTGTACAGAACCTGACTGCAGAGCATCTCCCCTCACATCAGCCCCGCTAACGCCCTTGCTCAGGGAGCGGCTGTTGCTGACGTCCTCCTGTTCTCCTCCCTGCCAGGAGTCCAGCCAGCTGCGAGAGCTCTCCATCTGCCTCTTCAAAGAGGTGCTACAGATGGTGGTGGGGAACGACAAGCGGCAGGTGAAGGAGAACGTGCGGAGAAGCCTGCTCCGACTCTTCTTCCGCATGAGTGACGAGAGCGAGAGCGTGGCCAAGGTAGAGATTTCAAACGTGACCAGTGATGCGGGGAAGGGCGTGCTGCCAGCACAGGGGTGGGCTGGGCATCAGGGAGGGGCAAGGGCTGCTGGCAGTTGGCCTCTTGGCGTCTGTCTCACCCCAGGCTCCAACTGCCCGAGTCACTGAGGACAGGGCAGAGCTGCCCTCCTTCCCTGCCCCAGTCCCACCACTGCTGCAGAGGATGGAGATGTGGGGTCCCCTCCCATCCCTGCTCCCCACAGTCCTGTCCCTGGCAGGTGTTGGAGGCCAGGGCTTTGAGCCCCAATCCCTGTCCCCCTCTGCAGGCCTCTCAGGAAGCCCTCCTCGTCGCTGCAAAGCTGCTGAAGTGGAGGCAGCTCAAGCACCTGGCCCAGACACAGCAGACCTGGAGAATTGGGGAGTGCTTGGTGAGGACAACCCCCAGGCCCAGGGCCCGGGCTGGACAAGGGGTGCCCCTGTGCAGCTGTGCCTGGCCTGCCCTGCTCCAGCCCAGAGCCCGCAGCCTGGAGCTGCATCCTCCTTCCCTGCCCCCAGGCACAGAGCCCCCCAAGGGCTCTTCTCCAGGCCCCTCTCCCCTCCCCACCCTCAAGATGTCGAACGAGACCCTAGCCCACCCAGGCCCTGGCAGTGGGACAGAGGGCTCTCAGGACCTCCAGATCTGCCTCTGCCTGGGGCTGTCTCTGAACCTCAGCCCCACAGGGCTCCTGGCTGGGAGATGGGAAGGGCCTGAGGTGGGAGGGGGACTGGGGGTGCTGGGAGGAGGGACCGGTCCGGCCGAGAGTGGGGAGGGCCTGTGCCAGCCCCATGCCCTTGTGCTCTCTCCAGCTGGTGCAGGACAGGAGCAGACTTGAAGACTATCTGAGTCAGAGCCTGCCGTACTTGAAGGATGCTCAGGTCCCCTTGCGAGAGGCGGCCGTGAGGTTCATTGGTGAGCCACAGCCCCTGGAGACCCTCCTTTGGCAGCCTGGCCCCAGTGCCAGCCGCTGCACTGGCAGCAAGGGGCAGCCCTGTGGCTGCCAGAGCCCTGGCTGCCCCGGGCAGGGCCTGGGCAGCCAGGGGCTCTGGGCCTCCCTCTCCCAGCCCTGCCCACGCAGGTGGGCTTGGTGGCCGCCCTGCTCAGTCCCACCCCGCCTCGGGTCCCGTCCTTCCCTGGGGTCACCCTGCTGAGGGGGAGGAGGGTGTGCAGCCAAACCGGCAGAGCCGGGAGCTGTGCTGCTGGGAGCACGCTGGGGAGCGGGAGGTCTGACGCAGCTCTGTGCCTAGGGCTTGCCGCGCGGCACCGGAGGGACCAAAGCGAGGAGGAGCTGGCTGAGCTCTGCAGCGGTGAGCAGGGGCAGTGCTGTGTGTGGCGGGGCTGGTGGGGCAGGGGCCCCAGCCTGGGCAGGGTGCTGCCATGCCTTGCCCTGCTGCAGGGAAATGCTTCAAGGGCAGGGGAACATCTCAGGGGCATTTGGGGCATTCCTGAGCAGCAGCTTCCAGCTGATGCCTTTGTCCCACCTGCTCCTCCTGGCCAGGGAAAGGGATGGGTGGGGCTGGCATGGTCCGGAGGGGATGCCTGGGGGTCTCTGCAGATCGGTGGGCTTCAGCTCTGTTCTCTTTCCTCCTCTTGCAGCCCTACAGCTTTTGGAGAAAGATGACGAACTCTCGGTCTCGTCCCTGGCAATTCAGACCGTGCTCCTCCTGAGATCTCCCAGGAAGCAGCCAAAACGGGGATGGGCCCTGTGGGCGCTCTGCTGCTGGCCCTGCAAAGCTGGGCAGAAGTGAAGCGCTCTCCAAGAAAATGGCTCTCTTGGATTAAAGCTGGAAGCACAAGTCCGAGGCCATGGTGTCCTTCACACAGGAAGCACCCTGAGCGTGCCCACGGCAGCACAGCACACGCTGACGCAGGGCGTCCTTGCCGCAAAGCCCCAGCTGCCCTGCTGGACTGCCACACCTGGAGGTTTCATCCTGCTGTTCAGACGCGGCCACCTCTGGCATGCTCTGGGCTTGCACATCCTTGTTTGGGAGCCGCGGGAGAAGTTTCCCTGTGGAGAGGGAGCAGCTGTGCCCTCAGGGGCACCCTGCCCCACCTCCTCTGGGCTGCTGAGGCCGGGCTCCCAGCCCTTTGGCCTCTGCCCCGACACATCCCCCTCACCAGTGCTTCTTGTCCTTCTACACTGAGCCCAGCTTCTCAGCAGGAGGACTACACTGCTGTCCCCACGCTTACCTGGTGTAGAATATGGAAAAGAAATTACAATTAGCAAATAGTAATTCTACCCGTAGCCCATATCTATCTAGTCTATAGCCTACAGCTCTGGACGCACAGACCAGCCTATATTTCCTGTATCTGCTTACTCGATGATGTGTCCAGAAAGCCAAATCCTCATTACCTTTAAGAGAGAATGCAACGGGGGGGGGGGGAAGGAAAAGAAAGAAAAGGTGGAGAAAAGGAAAAGGGTGGGCACACAACTGAAAAAGAAAGGAGCGCAGTTATCGCGAAGACCAGCGCAGCCCCCCTCGCTCTTTGATGCCCGCAGGTGTCTGCGTTCAGATGGGAACCAGCAGAAAAACCCTGACAGGGCTCCTTTTCACTGTCCTCCTCCCTGCGTGCGTGCTGGGACCTCCTCGTTTCCCCGAAGGCCTCCCAGACTCCCAGGGGGTAGCAAACAACTGCACCTGCAGAAGCAAAGGGGCGGCCGTGCCTCGGCTTCGGAGAGGCCCAAAGCCGCCCTGGGCCCCAGCAGCCCCTGGCGCCCCGGCATTTGCTTGGCCCCGAGGCCCCGCGGGGCCTGCCAGCACCGGGGACCCCCGGGGACAGAAGCCAAGGACAGCGGTCAGCCCCCGTGGGGAGAGGGACAGGGCTCTGTCCCCCCTTCTGGCCGCAGGAGGACGCCCTGGGCCGCGCCAGCACAGGGCGTCTCTCCTCCTCAGCGCCCGGGGGCAGCGAGGCCTGAGGGAGGCCCTGGGTGCCGGGCTCAGCCTGGCCGCTGCCAGCGGCTCCCGGCACGCAGCTCCTCCTGCCCAGGGCGGTGGCTGGAGCACAGCCAGAGCCACCCTTTGGGAAAGCCGTGCCGGTGCCCAGCAAAGCCCGGGCAGCTCCCCCCGGCCCTGCCCCCGGCCCTGCCCCTCGCCCTTCCCTCCCCTCCCGCCCTGCGCAGGCCCAGCCCGCCCAGCCGCGCCATTGGCCACGGCGGAGCCAATCGGCGGAGCCGGAGGCGGGCTGTCAGTCAGAGCCGGGTGGGGCGGGGCCGGAGGGGGCCGAGGCCCAGGGGCCTGAGGAGAAAGGGGCGGGAGCCGGGCCGGGGGCAGCCGGGGCCCGGGGGGAGCAGGGCCAGGCCAGGGCCAGGGCCAGGGCCAGGGCCAGGCCACAGGGCCAGGGGAGCTGCAGGAGCAGGTATGTGCCAGTGGGGATGGGCCTGGGGCAGGGGCCTGGAGGCCTCACCGCCCACGGGCCCCGCCACGGCCCAGTCCCCAGCCCTGGGCCCGAGGGCTCAGCCCCAGGGCCAGCCCCAGCAGCAGGGTGGGAGCGGTTCCTGCTGCTGCCCCCAGGGTCGCCAGCCCCAGCCCTGCCAGCTGGAGGTGGGTGTTGGATGTCCGCAGGGCAGGGGAAGGCAGAGTGGCCTCCTCTCTGCAGGCGGCTCCGGGCTTTGGGGCAGGCATGCTGTGGTGGGGACAGGCCAGGGGCCTTTGCTGTCCCCTCCTGTGGGTCTGGTGCTGATGGACAGCCCCGCCTCTGCCGACAGCCTTTGAGAAATGGGGATTTCCAGACACGGAGCTGTTTCTGCCTCCTGGTGGGAGCACGCGCCGGGGCGTTGTTGGCAGAGCAGCCGGTGGGGAGCGCTCCTGGTTGGAGGCAGCTCCCTTGGCAGATGCTTGTGCGACCGCCAACCGGCCCAAAAACTTTCTAACGCCAAATTGGCATTCAGAAAGCAGGCCTTCTTTATTGCAGCGCTGGGTGCACGGGGGATACCTCAGCCCAGTGTGCATGCCGTAGGTCACGCCAGCAAAGTGTGACACACAGCAAAGTGTGACACACAGCGCTGGGTGCACGGGGGATACCTCAGCCCAGTGTGCATGCCGTAGGTCACGCCAGCAAAGTGTGACACACTTAAAACGTACAGATTCCTTAATTTTCCAAGGAAAGTCACTGATATTGCAGTTATTTCCCAGAAATCATGACCATATTTCCCCTCCCACCGGAGCATGCGCTGTTTGATTCTGGGGCTTCTTTTGGGGGCCCTTGGTGGTCGTTCTCCTCAAGTTCCAGCTGTCCGCTTGTTGACCTCGTTGTTTTTTTCCACCTCAGCATGCTGATTTGGCGGTTTCCTTTTGTTAAGAAGACAGCTGACACTCGCCAGTGTTCAGGGAGTTTCTTGGTTTCTGTTCAGACTGCCCATGATCTTTGTGCTGAGCTCACTCTTTGATTCAGAGATTCCTTCTTACCTTACAGGCCTCTCCTCTGTCCTTGCTTTCTGCGGGCATGCTGATTCACTTCCTTCCTAGCTCTACTCTGTCCTTGGGAGCTGTCAGTTGTTGGTGACCAGCTTCTTCTAAGCAGGCCTTGATGATGAACGTTTTGAAGCAGGCCTTGGTAATGAACTCCTTTTCTGAATCCCACAGGTAACGCTTGTGCCCCTCTCTGGGCCCCAAGGTGGGATACCTGCCTGTCCCCCCACCCAAGCTGTGCTGCGGGCTTCTGGGAAACGGGGGTACCGAGGGCGGATGGTTTTACCACAGCCGGGAAGGTCCGGTAACCTGTCAGGGACTTTGTTCTTCCTGGTGCTTGCAGTAGCAGGTTATTTGTTTTTGTCAATGTATTTTTTCTGAGGAAACTTCACCCAGGAAAGCGCAGCGTTTAGCTCTGGTTGCTCTCTGTGTGGCCTGTGCCTGTCCTCAGCCAGGCACACAGCAGCTTTCAGAGGAGGAATGGGACTATTCCAGGGTGAGGTGAGCAGTGGGGATCCCAGGCCTGTTGTGTGTAAGGCAATCAGGGGAAAATGTGCGGTTAGAGCTGCCTGTGTTGCTTCCCCCTTGGATTGCAGTGCTCCCCTCTAGTTCTCTGTAATCCTCACTTCTACGAGTCGGCTGCATCGGGTTTAAATTTCTGTAAGTTGCTGGTACACTTTGCAGGTGTTTCGACTTGGTTCTTCCCAGGTTTGAAAATTCCCTCTTCAGGTCTCTCTACTTTCTTCTCCCCTCTGTCCCACAGAACCGTATGTGCCTGCAGGGGCTGCAGAGTCTGTGTTTGCTCCCCGTGGTGAGGAAAACACGGGCATGAAAAAGAAAGAGATAGCGATTCTGAAAAGAGCCCTTTCTTTGTGCTCCTTTTCACATTCAGTTGCCTGTTGTGGGTTCTTAAATGATGCGAGTTACTCTGAGTCTTAGCAATCCCTTGTTTGCACGCCTGTGCTCAGGAGGTGCCTCAGAAACTCTGTTTGGGCATTGCTTATGCCAGACAAGTAACCGTAGCCCTTTCTGGAAAAATAGCTCCTGGGTGAGTTAGTTCCTCAGCCATAACGGCAGGGTTTCTGTTGGCGTCTGCAAGAACTCGGGAGCAAACCCTGCTGACGGAAACCGTCAGGAGAAAAGGAAGGCTGGAGAGAGCAGAAGAGATCCGTAGAGCTGCGCTGCTTGACCCCCGATGGTGTCACACCTCCTGGCACGGCGACTGGGTAAGGGTGCTCTCAGGGTGTTTTGTCACCTTTTCCAGTGCTCACGAGCAGAGAGCCGACGGCCCTGGGGGAAGGGCAGCACCCCCTTCTTTGTGCACCCCAGGATCTTGTCACACTGCAAGCTCCTGCGCCAGCAGAAGCGGCTGAGAGTCGACTTCTTCAAGGAGGCTGGTGTGGGCACGAGGAAGATGCCGGGAGCAGACTTCCTTCAGGTCATCAGGGGGGATGCAGGGAGCAGAACGGGAGTGACCTGCTGCCACTGCCGTATGTCCTTGCGTGCAGAGCCAGGCTGGTTCCAGTGGAGGCAATGGTGGCGGTTCAGCAAGGGGCACTTTCTCTTGTCGTACCCTCAGAGGACGACTCCCACAGTCTGGGAAGCTGGAGGGGAAAGGGAGGGCAAGGCTGCGAGAAGTGGGATGTCCTCTAGAGCGGGTTGTGGGAGTGAGGGTACCCGTTGCCTCATGGTCTCCAAAGAGAGTCGCTGCTCAGGTCTGTGGCTGCCTGGAGCCTGCTGCAGACACTGAACTGGCATCACGCTTCCCAGGGTCGATACTCGACCTTCCCCCCACCAGTCTCGTATCTGTATTCCCATTGCGCTGCCTTCCAGCACATATCTGTGCAGCACGGCTCCCCCTGAGCCCCAGTTCCCCCAGGGGACAGCGGCACGGAGCTGTGAGGAACACGCTCAGGTCTACGAGGGTTCAGGAGTGCAGGTGTTAACTGCTACTCTAGTCCAAGCCAAAACGAGCCACCTCACTACCCAGGGGGCTGGGAAGTTTGGCATGTTAACAGCCGAGAGGTTGTTTTGCTGCAGAAGGCAGCAAAAGCCCAGTAAAGCCCAATAAAGTTGTTAATGCTTAGACCTCAGCAGGTTTTCTTTGTGCTGTGCTTCCCTGCAGAACACCAGCAAATCTCATCCCACCTGCTCCGGGGCAAGCCTTGATGGTTTTGTGATCCCACTGCCATTTCCTGTATTGGTTGCCAGGCCAAAGTTCCCATGAGAGCCAGGGATCAGGAGGACGTGGTCATCTTGCTGATTTCCTTGCAACTGCAAGCGTAGGGATGGGGGCAGTCTGTCATATTTCTGTCAGGCTCAAAAGCTACAGGATGTTTCCATTGCAAGAGGCGAGTCTGTTGGGAGCTCCAGTCTCCCAAATTCCAAACCCTGTGTGTGAAAGAGTGCTGAGCCCCGTTGTTTCTTTCTGCTGCTGTCTAACGCAGTTTCTCTGGCTTTTTCTTTGGTTGGTTTTTAATGCCTGGTAGGTGTCCAAGCTCCGTTCCATCAAGGCACTTGCAAACCTGCCACTTGCCCAGCTTCTGCTGGGGGCGAAGCCAGAGGGATGAAGCCTCGTGCTCGTAGCAAGCCCAAAGCAAAGTTAAAGCACTGAGAAGTTCCCCCAGTCAGCCCGGAGCCAGAGTGCAGGTATGGAAGCTGTGATGAGATGAAGAGCCTGGAAAACAGTTCATCGGCAGGAGGCGATGGAAGAACGGGCAGTGTGGGTGGCACCTGGGGTGAAGTGACAGGCTTAGTTTCGTGTCTGGATCAGTAGTGTACTTGCACATTTACTAAGCCCCAGTTCAGAGCAGAAATTCTTGTTGCTCATCATGGGCGCCGGAGTGCTGTTCCTGCTCTCTCCTCCCCGGTGCATTAATGTAATCTTTTGCATATATGCAGGGTCTTGATAATGCTCCTGGGTGGGCAGCGTGTATGTGAATGGCAGGTTTTCTGCATATTTGTGACTGATGTTTCTTGTTTCTTTTGAACAGGAGAATCTTGATAGGTACTCCCCAGGAACTGCAGAAATGCAACGACCTGATGAAGAAAGAGGTGCCAATCAAGGAGGGAGTGTAGGTTAGTTCTGGTGGGTGTGCAATTGGCTGATGGGTCAGGCTCAAAGGGTTCTAGTAAATGGGGTTACATGGGGCTGGCGACCAGTCACTAGCGGGGTTCCACAGGGATCCATCTTGGGGCCAGTGTTCTTCAATATCTTCATAAATGACTTGGATGGAGGACTTGAAGGTTTGTTATCAAAGTTTGCCGATGACACAAAACTGGGAGGAGCCGTTGAGACTCTTGAGGGCAGAGAGGCCCTGCAGAGGGATCTGGACAAATCAGAGAGCTGGGCAATCACCAACCGTACGAGGTTTAACAAGGGCAAGTGCTGGATTTTGCACCTGGGACATGGCAACCCTGGATGTACCTACAGCCTGGGGAAGGAGAGGCTGGAGGGCAGCCCCATGGAGAGGGGTCTGGGGGTTCTGGTTGACAGCAAGGATTTTCAGGCACCAAGGCCGGCTGCCAGGGGTGTGTGAGCAGCTCCTCCCCAGCATGGAGATGGGCATGGGAGAAGACAGTGCCGTTCCTGTTGGTGTGTAGCAGGTGGCAGTTGGTGGAAGCTGCTCTCAGGGCCTGTAATTCGGAGCTGTCGTCGTGGTACTTGGTGGGAAATAACGAGGGAGGGAGCTAAGTCATGAAAGGCCATATTAACTCGATGTGTGAAGGGAGGGAAACAACTTTGGGGTGTTAAGGAGACTGTTAGTTGCAATGAAGGCAGTGAGTGAGGTGATCCTTTGAGGAGCTTTCTGGATGGGTCAGAAGGGGGCAAGACTGCATGTAAGGACAGAAAAGGTTGTGGCAGTAGCTGAGCCCATCAGATCTCAAGTAGGAAATGATTTGGGCAATATCTGGCGAAGTTGGCGTCTTGTACGTGTGTCACAGCCTGCGTAAGGCCTGACTGCTGGCGAGGAAAGGAGTGTGAAAGGAGTGCTGGAGTGCCAAGGAATGGGGATGGAAGGGATCACAGGCTCATTTCTCAGTTTTCCGTGGGCTATCTGTATACCCCATGTAACTCATCTTGTGTTCAGGAAGAAGTGCCGCCCTTTTGGGGAAAAGAGGGGGAAAAGAAAAAAAGGTAATCTGTAGCAGAGCTTGAACTTGGAGTGAGATGACCGTGCTTAGTCTTACCATTCTGGAGTGTTAAAAACATTTCCTTGAAACACTTTCCCAAAATAACAAGGCATGACTTTCTGAAATAGCTGTTTTCCTCGGAGCTGCATCTGAGCTAAGGCAGCTGAGAGCGTCTTGCCTGCTGTTAGTCACCGAGGCTGAAGACAGGTCAGCCAGCAGTTCCGGCAAGGACAGAACAAGATAGATACGTATGCTTCTCTGTGCTGATGGTAATTTCTGGAACGTGTCTTGCATAAGTTGGTCTTTTGGTTTTGCAGGTTGTAGGTTTGGCAGGATCTAGTGTGTCATGGATGTGATGGTAATAACAAAACCCAGTTGGATGGGGTTGAGAATCAGAAAGGTAAAAGTGAGAAAGAAACTCGTGGGCTGAGATAAAACCAGTTTAATAATTGAAAAGAAATTTTTAAAAAATATTGTAGGGAAAAGAGAAAAAAAAACAAACAGAGAGAGGAAAATAAAGCCCAAGAAAAACAAGCGATGCAAATGAAAGCAATTGCTCAGCACCAACCGACCGACAGTCAGTCGGTACCTGAGCAGGGTCCCCCCTGCCACTCTCCCCCTCAGTTTTATTGCCGAGCACGACGTCATAGGGTATGGAATATCCCTTGGGTCAGCGGGGGTCAGCTGTCCCAGCTGTGCCCCTCCCAACTGGCTGTGCACCTCCACCCTGCTCGCTGGCGGGGCAGCGTGAGGAGCAGAAAAGGCCTTGATGCTGTGTACGTACAGCTCAGCAGTAACTAACACATTGGTGCATTCTCGACAGTATTTTCAGCAGAAATCCAAACCACAGCCCCATAAAAACTGCTTTGAAGAAATTTAACTCTCCCAGCCAAAGCCAGTACAGTAAGGCATTTTGGATTTCATGTAATTTGCAAGAGTGCTTGAACAGTTTAATGTTATGTTGAGGTACAGTAGTTATAATGTCATCAGAAGAAAGTGAAGGCAAAGAAGATGAAGGCGGCAAAGATACTCAAAAGCATTATAACCTTTGGCAGCAGAAACATGTCATTTACAGTTTCTATGAACAGTTTTCCTCCAATGTGGTGTTCTTTTCCAAGATTTACAGATGACATTTTGCTATTTCCACATCAGAATTCAGTGATTTTAGCATAAACCTCTCCAGTGAAATGTAAGAAAAATGACTGATGTATCCTGGAAAGAAGTGTCATTACATAGACTGGATAGTTTTACTCTTGTAGTTTACAGTTCTCCTTAAAACATAGGCATGTGTTTTCAACTTGTGCTCTGCAGTGGTTAAAAAAACCAAACCAAACAGAAAAAAAACGCCCTTGAAACTTTCTTCTGAAATGAGAGGGGGGTGAGATATCTTACATTTTCTGCTTTTTCCGCTATCCTGCTTTCTCTTAAACTTGTTTGTATCACTCTCATAGATCCCTGGCTTACTCTAGAGCCAAGGCAATGTAAGATATTTTTGGGGGGCCTGGTCTTCTCCTGTCAGGCAGAGATGTCCATGTAGAAGTGCTTGGTCGCAGAGGCAAAAGGCCTAACAGGCAGGTGCATGGGTAGTGATGGTTCTCCCTTATCAGCAGTACTGTCAGTCCCGTCAGGGAGTAATGCTTTGGAGGGGTTTCTGATCGGTGGTAATTGCAGAATAATGACATGATTATATTATTATATTCTATTACATTAAATACTACCTGTGGCAGTCTGAGGGTATGAGAAGAACAAAGATTTGGGGAGGGGAGGATAATTTTAATTTGCCGTAAGTTCTTGTACAACAACGTGTTTGTGTGTCAGTGCCAAGATGGTCATGGAGTTGGCAGCTGAGATTCTGTACTGGAAATCCTTTTGTTCTG
Source organism: Nipponia nippon (assembly GCF_047370975.1). Lineage (NCBI taxonomy): Eukaryota > Metazoa > Chordata > Aves > Pelecaniformes > Threskiornithidae > Nipponia > Nipponia nippon. The sequence continues at coordinate 267,224 of NW_028262360.1, forward strand.
GAGCTGAAGCCCAAATCGCCCTCTAACAGTCTTAGTCGGACTACTGAATCTGGCAGTACACAGTTTCTTTTCTTAAAACTGAAGATAATTAAGTTAGGGGGCGAGCCTGTTTGGAATTTTAGGAGTGTGGGGGCAGAGGCCAGCTGGGGGCTGGGGTGCTCAGGGGAGGGGGCTGTTTCTGCCCCGTGCCCTGGGCCTGGCGCTCCCAGCTGGGAAGGGGTTTTCCAAGCTCCTGCTGGAGGGAGCCAAATGTGGGACCTGTGGCCGAGCTGGGGGACAAGAAGCACACCCGGACCTGTGGCAAACCTGCCTCTAATCAGCTTTTCCCAGCTGGAAACTGCCCAGGAGTAACTGTGAGTGTTGCTGTCCTCCTTCAGGAAGCATGGCCCGCCCCAAGCTCAGCCAGAGCTGCGCCTGTGCCAGGAGAAGACTTCAAGCAGAGCCGGGGCTGATGGTGACAGGTCCCAGCAGCTGTCCAGCTCAGGAAGATGCAGGTAAGATGCGACAGAGGTGACCGTGACTGACTGTCACTTCTCTTGCAGGAGCAGGATTTCACAGCAGAAGGGAGGCAGGACGAAATGCCCTTTGAGGTCAAAAAGTGCATCAGGCACCTGGCGCAGTTGCGATGACAGCAGAGGAGGAAGAGAAGGAGATGCAGGTGACCCGGCTGGGACACTGCTGCCGCCGAGGTAAGATCTGCCAGAGAGAGCCAGAGACAGCCACTGGGAGGTGGTGGAGTGGGTGAGAAAGGCGCCTGGGAGAGAGGAGAGCACGGGGAGATGGGAGACAGAGATGGTGATGGAGGGGCAAAATGCAGGGTGTTGGAAGCGAGGATGCTTCTGCTGCGCGGGTGCTTGTGAGGTCACCGGTCTCTGAGTAGCTGTTAGCGTCACAGCACGTCCTGGGCTTGTGCAGGTGCTTGTGGTGTCCCGTGTTGCTCAGTAGCTTTCTGGGTATGAGAAGTCCCCTTGCTTGTGACACTTCTTCTGATGTCACTGATTGCTGAGCAGGTGATAGGGCGAGAGCAGGCCCCTGGCTTGTGCAGCTGCTTGTGTCGTCGATAACTCCAGTTTTCACATCTTTTCAGACAAGAGGCAGTTTACAGTACTGACTGTTTTGCAGATCTTCTGCTTCTCTGTGCCCTGCTCTCTGTCCCTGCCTCTCCCTTTCTCTCTCCCCTTCCTTTTTCCTCTCCTCCTTTTCCCTCTGTTCCTCTCCCTCAGCCTGCCTGTGTTGCTCCATACCTCTGTCCTCCCTCCTGCCCTCCTCTGCTCTCTCTGTCCCGCTGCTCGTCACCATGATCCGGGACACCCCCTGCCCCCTTCCCCTCCATGCCCTACTCCCTGTCCCTGTGCCCACTCCTCACCAGGGGTTTCCTTTCTCCACCCGCTGCCCAGCTCCCTGCCCCATTCTCCTCCTCTCTCTGTCTCTCTCCTGTCCCTCTGTCCTGCTTCTTTCCCTCTCCGGGCACCCCAACACCCTATCCCACCCCTGTCTGCCACTCTGTCCCTCTCTCCTCCTCCTCCCTTCCCCACCGGGGTCTGGGACACAGGCAGACCGAGGGAGGAAACCCCGGGGCCTGCAGGAGGATCGGGCCCAGCCAGGACGGTGAGGCAATGTCCCAGCAGGGTGAGAGCGAAGAAAGGAGCACCCCGCAGCATGCTGGGAGGTGTAGTCCTGGAGCACAGAGCTGCAAGGTGGCCATGTTGTTTCAGGGAAAAGCTGAGAACTGTAGTCCTGAGGCACTCAAGATGCTGGTCAGAAATCTTAGTTCCTGGGGCATAGGACTGCAATGTAGCCATGTTCGAAAGTCTTTGAAACCCTGCCGGCATCATCCAGCATCAGAGATGAGGAACTGTAGCGAGACTGACTCCAGGAACATGCGGCTCGGTAGACAAGCAGCAAGAATGCTGCAAAACTAGAGCTGCTTTGCAAAGTTGGCCTGTGATGAGGAGTGGGTAGCGTGGGTGGGAGTGATCAGTCAAGTGGTCTGGTACCTGACCGACTGAAGGGTCCAAGAACCCTGTGTAAAGGCACACTGGGGCTGCCCCAGTTGGGCTGGGACCCGGCACGTGCGTGAAAGAATCTTGGCCCCTGTATTTGGACCCTTTGTGTCCTAGCCTCTGGCCTCGGTCGGCACGGGCCGTTTGCGAGTTGCTGGTGAGAGCGGCTGAGGGCTGGCGTGTGGGCAGGGGTTTTTGGTGGATGAGGTGCGGGCAGCGCCGGACGAGGCCATAGAGGGGGGCCGAGCGAGCCGTGCAGGCGTTGCAGCGGCAGCTGCGGGATCTCGGCACGCGAGCCTTGGCAGGCGACGGCCGCTGGCCGGCCACGGGGCGAGCTGCGTTTTGCGCGCTCAGGCTGTCTCTGCCTGGCCCCCTGGGGCGGCCGCGGCTCCTTGCCAGGGCCGGATCCAGCTGGCCGGCAGTGATGCTGGTGCTGGGGCGGTGCTGGTGATGGCGGTAGCGGGGCGGTGATGCCGGTAGTGGGGCAGTGCTGGAGGCCTGCGTCCTCCCGGCGTTGGTGCGAATCAGTGTGGTTTCTCCCACGGGCGCCTGCCACCCGGAGCGATGCCCCGTCTACCCATCGTCTGGGTGGCCATCCCCAGCCCAGCTCAGCCACCCGCGGGGTGGGCAGAGGCTGCGTTAAACCCCCCCCACCCCACCCCCCCGCTGAGCAAATGGCCGCAGGCAGAGAGAGGCGCTGCAAAGCGAACACGCAAGCCTTTTAATGACTGAAAGAAGAACCGGGGGGATGTGGGAGAGGGCTGGGGATGGAGCGGGTGGGTGCAGGTCCCTGCCTGCGCATCTGCTCTGTGCGTGGGTGCTAGGGGGGACGGTGCTGGAGCGGTGGCTTATGGGTAGCCGTAGGCGTCGGCTATCTGCATGTCGATCTCCCTCTGCACAAAAAACTGCAGCTGCCCCAGTGTCATCTGCAGGGCCGCCCGCTGCCGCTCCTCCTGGGCCAGCTTCTTGAGGCGCTCCCGCTCGGGCCGCTGCTCAGGCGTGATGGGCACGGACTCCTCCTGCTCCTCCAGCGGGGTGGGCCTAGCCCGGGGCCAGCGGGAGTCAGGCGGCAGCGCGGAGTCGGCGGGAGGGCGCGGCAGGCGCGGCGGCATGTGCAGCTGCTGCGGCAGCCCCTCCCGCGGGGTTTGGCCCCCCGTGGGCGACAGGCGCAGCCAGCTGGGCCGCTTGGGTTTGGCGGCAGCCCCGGTGCGCGCCTTGCTGCTCGATGGCGCCGCCGGTGCCGTCTCCTTCTGGCCGTCAGCTGGGGCCTCGGAGGCAGCGGGCCCCTCGCCGGCTGTCGGGGCAGGGGGCAGGGGCCTGGGGACCTTGGGGGGCACGCTGGGGCCGGCCTGGGGCTCCGGCTGGGGCGGTTGGCGCACGGGCCCCACCGCCTTCCCCCTTTGCCCCAGCGGGTGGAAGCTTTGGATGGAGGCCAGCAGGTGGGCCCTCAGGTCGGAGCGGGGCGTCCTCGGCCCCCGCAGTGTTTTGGCCTGGAGCTTTTTGCGCAGCAGCCTGTCGTGGGGTCGCATGGCGCGGGGATGCGTGCTGCGCGCCTTCTCGAGCAGCAGCGGGCGGGGTGGGCGGGTGGGCGGCGGGGGCGGGGCGCTTTGCCCCCCGGCGTCCCCAGGGCTTCTGGGTGGCTGGAGCACCGAGGCGGGCCCATTGGTGTCCTCAGATGCCCTGCGCTTGGTGCCGCCCGCTTGGTGCGCGCCGCTGCCCACCTGCTGCCCACCTGTGGGCAGAGGCTGTGTTTAACCTCCCCCCCCCCCCCATCGCCTGTATAGAGCCGTTATGAAATGCGGTTTTGTCTCGACATTGCTGCTGTAGCACTATCCAGCGTCGTGCTTCGAGAAAGCCCTCTTCTCCACAGTTTTGAGAAAAACAACCTCGTGCACCTGCGCAGGGACTAAAGGCGCGGAAAGAGCAGAGGCGGGAGCAGTACGTCCGTGAGAAACCGCACGTACGCATTTGTGATCCGCGCATCCGTGAGAGCCCCTATATAAGGAGCACACGTGCCCCTCGGCGGGGGCGGCGGCGGCGTGCGCGACCACTCCTTCCGTTCCTGCACCCTCAAGGCCCCCCCCCCCTCCGTCCCCGACGAAGCCTGAGGCCACCAAAGACCCAGCGGAAGATCATCGGACTCGGAGTGGTGGTGATAAACTCCTTCTCTCTCTCTCTCTCTCTCCCCTATTCTTTTCCTCTCCTCCCTTGCCCTCCCTCCTCCCTCCGTTCTCTTCTCCCCTCAAATAAAAGTAAAAGGTTGTACGACATCTGACCGATTCCAGCGTCTTAATCTCGTCCCTGGGATCGTATTGAAACCTCCCCCGACATTGGATCGGAACAGATTCCTAAAAACTTACTAACTTGCTGGACCACTTGTGATATGAAATGTGGTCCCTTGTCAGAGGACATTGCCTCTGGTTCTCCAAATCTAGGAATAACTTCCTTTAACAGAATTCTTGTTACCTCTCGGGCTTTATTTGTTCTGCAAGGGAAGGCTTCAGGCCACCCAGAAAAAGGGTCAGTTAATACTAGCAAATACCTATATCCCCCTTTTCTGGGGAGTTCCGAGAAATCTATCTGCCAGTTTTGACCTAGAACATTTCCTTTGCTGATATTTCCAAATTTCACACGGTTTTCTACTTTTGGGTTGTTCTTTAAGCATACTTCACATCTATTAACTACAGTCTTTAGAGTCTGATAGAAATTTCTAGCTACAATTTGCTTAAGAAGAGAGTTGGTTAAGGTTTCAGTTCCCCAATGAGTTTTGTCGTGCTCTGTTTTTATAAGTTCCCATAATATGCTAAAGGGAACTATTATTCTGTTATCTTTCAGCAGTGCCCATCCTGATGGGCTGATTTCAGCTCCTAAGTTAGTCATCAGCTTTTGATCCTTTTCATCACATTCAATTGTTTCAGGTGGTGGCAAAGATGTTTCAGGAATTATGCTTAATACCTCACCTTGTTCTGCAGCTCGCCTGCCCTTGTAATCAGCCAATTTCCCACTTCCCTGTCAGTGTTACCTTTCTGATGTCCTTTGCAGTGCATAATTGCCACTGCTGACAGAAGTTGTACAGCATCTAAAAGTCGCAAAATTCTGTCAGCACGTTTTATACCTTTCCCTTGAGCAGTCAAGAGTCCTCGTTCCTTCCAAATTGCTCCATGGGCATGGACTACACCCAAGGCATATTTTGAATCCGTCCAGATATTTACTCGCAGCCCTTCGGCCAGCTCCAACGCTCTCCCTAGGGCAACTATTTCATTTCGGCTCGTTGTGCAGATGTGCCCTTAGGGAGTGACTTCGCTTCCACCAGTCGCTCTGTGGTGGTTCCAGCACATCCTGCCATTCGAACTCCGTTCTTTACGAAACTGCTCCCATCAGTATACCCCGTTCGGTCGGCTTCCTCCAGTGGCTCCTCCTTCAGGTCTGCTCTGCTTGCATATACGGTTTCTATAGTTTCTATACAATCATGCACGACGGTCTCCATTTCCTGTTTATCACTTAAAATGGAAGCAGGGTTGATAATTGTAGATGTAACGATTTCCACATCATCCTGTTCCATCCAAACTGCTGATATGTCAAGAATCTTGATAGTGAAAGCCAGGGTCCCCCTTTTTGTTCTAAAACGGAGGTTACAGTGTGGGAAGTGTGCACAATCATCTTTTGTCCCAAAGGAAATTTTTGAGCTTCTTGGACAATCAAAACAACGGCGGCCACTGCCCAAAGGCATCCCGGCCATCCTTTGCTTACTTCATCCAATTGTTTAGAGAAGTACGCTACAGCTCATTTATAAGGACCCAGCTTCTGGGCCAGAATTCCCAGAGCCACTCCTTGCCTTTCATACGAGAACAGCCAGAGAGGTTTCGTTCCATCTGGTAGGCCCAAAGCTGGAGCTTTCATTACCTCCAATTTCAGTTCCTTGAATGCCCTCTCAGCTTCATCAGTCCACAGTAATTGTGTCTGGCTATTTTCAACAGTTCATACAGAGGTTTAACCAAAAGTCCATAATTAGAGATCCATAACCGGCACCAACCTGTCATTCCCAAAAGGGTTCGAAGATCTTTTACCGTGTTGGGTTCTGGAGTTCTGCAGATAGCTTCCTTTCGGTCATTCCCGAGCTGTCTTTGTCCCTTAGAAATCACGAATCCCAGGTATATCACTTCCTTCTTCAAGATTTGGGCTTTCTGTAATGAGACCCCATAACCGCTTAATCCCAGAAAGTTCAACAAGCTCACAGTCCATTCCTTACACTCTTCATCCTTTTCTGTGCCTATTAATGTATCATCCACATACGGCAAAAGAATCCCGTTTCCTGGGGGCCTCTCCCAGGTCTCTAATTCCTTAGCTAATTGATTTCCAAAAATGGTAGGGCTGTTTTTAAATCCTTGGGGTAACACTGTCCAGGTCAGTTGGGTTTTTCGTCCTGTATCAGGGTTTTCCCATTCAAAGGCAAATAAATTGCAGCTTTCTGGAGCCAAGGTAAGGCAAAAGAATGCATCCTTTAAATCTAATACAGTAAACCACTGAGAGTACAGGGGTTTGCCACTACTGGATACAAATCTTCACCTATTTGATTTATTGCCCGCAAATCTTGCCCCAATGGATAAGTTTTGCCGTCAGGCTTTTTGACAGGCAGCATGGGAGTGTTATATTCTGAAGAGCATTCAGTTAATAGTCCAAATTTTATAAACTCTTCTATAATACTTTGTACCCCTCGCCTATCTTCCAATTTCAAGGGGTATTGCTTTATCTTAACAGGTCGTGCCCCTCCTTTGAGTTTAACAACAACCAATTCAGCATTTTTAGCCTTTCCAGGCATTCCTGAGGCCCACGCTCCTGGGTATACCTGGTCTTTTATTTCTTGTGTAATTTCTTCTTCTTTAATTTGGGGTCAGTAAGAACCAAACTTAAAATTTCAGTCTGATTTTCATCTGGTATTTTAAATTCAGTTTCCCCGTTTCTAAATTTTATTTCGGCATTTAGTTGTTCTAATAGGTCTCTCCCCAGCAATGGTCTAGGAGCCTCAGGCAGGTGGAGAAATTTGTGAATCCCCACACTCTTCCCAATTCTAAATTTTAATGGTCTCAAGAAAAAAACCATTTCAACCTGCCCAGTTGCTCCCACAACATGAACATTTTGTTTACTTAGAGGTAACAAGGTTTGATTCAATACAGAGAATGTGGCTAACGGAGCCACTATCTCCTTTCCCACTTTCCTTCTGTCCTCCCCTCCCCATTCCGATATACTCTCCACGCTTCCTCCAGCAACTTTTCTAAATTCCTTATGTCTGGTTCCCTACGTTTCTCAAGTTTCTTTCTGATACCATTAGTGGATTGTCCCAGAAACAGAGATACCAGCTGCTGTGTGGCAGCTTCTGACTAGTAGTAAATCTTCTCACAGCAGCCCATAAGCGATCTAAAAGCTCCGTGGGCGTTTCAGTCTGCCCCTGCTTGACAGCATACAGAGCCGACCAGTTACCTGCCTTTGGGATCGCATGTTCTATTCCAAATTTGATCCAGGTTCAGTATCGTTGCAATCAAACAGTACGGAGCTGGATCATTAGGGTCCCAACCTGGGTCCCTGGAGGGCGCAGGATCTTCAGCTGTGCCCTGTAAAACTCGTCCCTCAGTCTGTGTTTCTACAGGAGCTCGGGCTGCCTTTAATACAAGCTGCTTCTCAGGTTCAGTCCTAGCATCTAGCATAAGATCCACATCTTTCCAATCCGGGTCCAAGTTCTTAGTAATCCACTCAAACCTTTTCGCAGCCCCACTTGGGTCCTCCCTGTACCTCTTCACTGCATCCTTCCACTTATCCACATCATCCATCCGGAAAGGCACTTTTCTTCCGCCTTTCTGGGTTTCTCTTTCACCTTCCAACACCTCTGTCCAATACTACATGCTGAACAACATCGCTTCAACTTCCCGAACTCTTTCTGATTTTCCTTTTCCAAAGCTAACACCATGGGATCTTGGGGAGCAAAATTAAAACCACAATCTTTCTGCCACTCGGGGTGATTTCGAAGGGTGAAAACGTATCCACATACAGAGCATCGTCCCATTTTCCCTCCCTCCTTAAAAATAACAGAGGAGTTGCAGCAAGGCATTAGACTTCAGAGTCCCATTCAAAGGCCACTTTTCTTCATCATCTAATTTATACAATGGCCATCACTGATTACAATACTTAATTAGAGTTTTCTTATTCACATTTCCTGCAGGAGGACCCCCTATGCCCTTCCAGTGATATAAAATGCAACCTAACAGAGATTTCTTTGGTATCTCTTTACTTTGTTGTGACCCTCCCATTTTATTGGTCCCAGTTCTCTCCTGTATTCCCGCAGTATTTTAACAGTTAGTTCCACCGTCCACACTTTACCACTTAGAGGGTTACAGAATTACTGTTTTACATCCATACAATCTTTTTCTTTCGCTTCGTCCATCTCCGGCCGTTTCCCTTGCGGGACAACGAAACCACGGATCAGGACTCCGCACTCACTTTGTACTAAGAGTACGTCTCATTCACGCACGCACAGGACGGTATAGACACTTTTGACAACAAAAACGCTCACATACCAATACAATGAACAAAAATCCTAAAAGCAAACACAGAGCAACTACTTGTCCTTGTAACATGCCAAACACAATCCCAAAACCAAATAACCGAGTTCCAAAGCCAAGATCCAATGTATCCAAATGCAAGTGTTCCAAATGAGCACCGAAGTGCTCCCAAGCGTATTCCTTTAAGGCGCTAGCAGCCCGGTATACTCCACCAAGTGTGAACCACTCACGGCTTACAGGGGTTTCCAACAAATGCCTAGTCCCAAACCAAATTTCAGAAAGAATACCTTTTTCTGAAGACGGTCCTTATCTGCTCCCGCAGTGATCCGATTCAGAGAAATTTTCCGGGGGTACCCTAGGGAATCCCGTTCTCAACGGGTCCTGCAGCCAAACAGAGAGGGTCCCACCTGGGTCGCCAAAACTGATACAAACATTCACGGGTGCTTCTCCTCACAGTCTGAATCTCCCCAAGGGAGAAACCGAGGATTCAGAGAGTCCCTGAAATGAAACTCAATAGCAATGAAGTCACTATTAAGCAGGTATTCTTTATTGCAGCGCTGGGCAGCACTGGGGATTCTCCACCATAAGCGCTCCAACGATTTGGTAGACCTTCAGAGATTATATACTATAAAGTCCTACATATTCACAGAAATTCCAAGAAATCATTTACATAAACATGACAATTCCTGGAGCTCATTAACATATGCAAATGTCCGATCTGCAGGCACAGTCGTCTTCCGTGGTGGTCTTCAAGTGCTCTTTGGGAGTCTTCAGATGAAGGCTCGTAGTCTTCTTCACTGTGTTCGCTGACCGACCCTTGCTTCTCTGCAAACTCAGTCCTAGGATCACCTAAACGGTGTCCTTCAAGGCTGTTGTCATTCTTTTGTGACTTCTGGTCTTCCATGCATTTCTTCTCCCAAGGCCCAGTTGTCTGAGATGGGATTATCCCGGAGCCCCCTTATCTTACAACCATTCTCACTACACTCTAAATCACATAGGCCTTTCTTTTGTTTAGTTAAGTGATTAAGATATGTAAAATATCTTCCTTGCCCCTAGGCTTTCATTCCTTCAGGAAGCATTTTCATGCAGTAGTTTTGTCTACCTTGGCTTTAACGCTTTCAGGGCTGCTGGCCCCGAGGCAGTCCCTGGGCCCAGGAGGCTCAGGGGGCTGTCCCTGCCCTTGCTGGCCATGCACCGGGCACAGCTGCTGGGCGTCCCGCTAAATACAGCTGGACATTCAGACTGCGTCGTGAAGGCTCTTTGTACCATAGCCATTCATTTGGTTGTGGGGATGCCAGAGGTGAAAGCAAGGCTTTGGGTTCCCTCTGCGTGAACTGTGCAGAGCCGTAGAGCACGTGCAGGATGGCCTCGCCGCTCCTGACCGATGCACCAAGGGACATTTGCTACTACCCTGCTTATGGTGAGGTCTTCTCCTGGGAAAGAAGTCCCAAACTGTTTTCTCTTCTTGACCCTCTTTTTCCTTGCACTCAAGAGCTTTTCTCCTCCTTTGGCCTTCACCCTCAAGACCTTTCCTGAAAGTGACGGCAGCCCTCTCAGCCTTTGTCTTGCTCCTGCTCGTCGTCTTCACCTCAGCTAGATAGTCCTGAAGGATCCCTGGAGGTGCCTGCCAACTCAACCCTTCTCTTCTTCTCTTCTCTTCTCTTCTCTTCTCTTCTCTTCTCTTCTCTTCTCTTCTCTTCTCTTCTCTTCTCTTCTCTTCTCTTCTCTTCTCTTCTCTTCTCTTCTCTTCTCTTCTCTTCTCTTCTCTTCTCTTCTCTTCTCTTCTCTTCTCTTCTCTTCCCTTCCCTTCCCTTCCCTTCCTTCCTTCCTTCCTTCCTCTCCTTCCTCTCCTCTCCTCTCCTCTCCTTCCCTTCCTCTCCTCTCCCTTCCCTTCCTCTCCTCTCCTCTCCCTTCCTCTCCTCTCCCTTCCCCTTCCCTTCCTCTCCCTTCCCTCTCCTCTCCTCTCCCTTCCTCTCCTCTCCTCTTCCCTTCCCTTCCCTCTCCCTTCTCCTCTCCTCTTCCCTTCCCTTCCTCTCCTCTTCCCTCTCCTCTCCTCTCCTCTTCCCTTCCTCTCCTCTCCTCTTCCCTTCCCTTCTCTTCTCTTCTCTTCTCTTCTCTTCTCTTCTCTTCTCTTCTCCTCTCCTCTCCTCTCCTCTCCTCTCCTCTCCTCTCCTCTCCTCTCCTCTCCTCTCCTCTCCTCTCCTCTCCTCTCCTCTCCTCTCCTCTCCTCTCCTCTCCTCTCCTCTCCTCTCCTCTCCTCTCCTCTCCTCCTCTCCTCTCCTCTCCTCTCCTCTCCTCTCCTCTCCTCTCCTCTCCTCTCCTCTCCTCTCCTCTCCTCTCCTCTCCTCCTCTCCTCTCCTCTCCTCTCCTCTCCTCTCCTCTCCTCTCCTCTCCTCTCCTCTCCTCTCCTCTCCTCTCCTCTCCTCTCCTCTCCTCTCCTCTCCTCTCCTCTCCTCTCCTCTTCTCTTCTCTTCTCTTCTCTTCTCTTCTCTTCTCTTCTCTTCTCTTCTCTTCTCTTCTCTTCTCTTCTCTTCTCTTCTCTTCCCTTCCCTACACTCACGATGAGGCGCATAGCAAGGAGACCACTCTTTGCCTGAAATGCCAGGGGGTTTACAGCTGCAGAAACACTTTCGAGGACACAAATCAAAAGGGATACAAGTAGACACAGGATTTTATTTTAGCTTACTTGATTTTACTTTCTTTTATTTTCTGTCTTCTTATGTTGGTTTATGTTATTTTAGTTTAGTTTCTTTCATGTGATGTTATGGTATTTGATTTTATTAAATTTTCTTTGGGTTTAATTTTTATTATTTTATTTTATGTTGGTTAATCTTACTTTACTTTACCTTGCTTTATGCGTTTTTATTTTATTTTGTTGTTTCCTTTTCCTATTACTTCATTTTACCTGATTTTATCTGAGGCTATTTTGCTGAATCTCTTTCAGAGCCGATGCTCACAAGCATTAACACAATGCGCCTGTGTAGCCAGGAGCAGGCTGATGTGTTCTTCAGTTTAGTTGGAAAAATCCTGCCCTGCAGTGTGGCAAAGGAAAGCCGCAGAAAGGAGCAGCAGGAATACGGGCCAAGCAGTCCCTCGTTTCTCAACAGTGCAGAAGAACTTGAAGAAGGAGGATGGGTCCCGACCACCCCCAGCAAGGTAGAAGAAGAAGAGGGGTGTGGTGCCCTGGGGTATTTTCACAAGTAGGACACGTGTCGATGACAAGCACACCTTTTGCCTTCCAAAACTTGCTCCGCTGTGCTTCTTGGCCAGGGAGGCAGGAAAAGCGCTCTCCTGCTTGGATCGCATGCAGGGAGAGCTGAAAAGCGGCAGCTGCGGAGGGCGCAGCAAGCCTGGAGCCCTTCCAAGCACAGGCTGTTTTGCACAAGCAAGAACACCTTGGGAAACGGAGCCAAGGCAAGAGCAGAGCTCGCTCCTGCTCCAAACCTGCAATGGGCAAAAGAGCCAGGGAGCGCCAGGGCACGAGTGGTGCCTCGGAGGTGCAAGAGCAGCAGGCAAGAGCTGAGCCCAAAGGGCCCAGAGGAGCCCTGACAAGGGGCTGCGCTCAATGCTGTTAGAGAGGAGAAGCAGCAACCCCCCGGGGGCCACCCTGGGCGTCCGCCCTGCGAGTCTAGAAAGCGTCCCCCCCCCGCATGCGAGGCACAAGGGCCACCTTCGTGGAGCAGGAGCAGCAGGCACCTAGCCAAAATGGCCCAAAGGAGCCCTGGCAAGGGGCCGTGCTCAGTGCTGCAGAGGAAGGCAAAAACCCCCGGGGACCAGTGCCAGTCTCTCCCGGGGGAAAATTCCTTCCTGACCCCAGCGCCGCCGGCGACCGGCTATTCCCTGAGCACGTGAGCAAGACCTGCCTCCTCGGCCCACAGGCTGCTCATGCCTCCCAGGAGATGCTCAAGCCCGATTCTCCCTCCACCTGCTGCCACCTCAGGGCCTTCCCAGAGGGGCAAAATGCCCACGGCCTGATCCCAGTATTCCCATTAGAACTGTGCGAACGATGGCATTGCTCAGTTTTTACTACGCTGAATCAAATCCATTCTATTCACCACATATGCTGTCTTGTACTGGAAAATACATAAAGGTAATGTTTGGAAAATTACTACAAGGCTACGTTGTTTAGAATGAATCAGCCATCAAAACACAAAGGCCACTTCAGCCAATGTCTCTACCCCTAGTATTACAAATAGCTACCAGGTAGAGTACTTGAGTGTCGGAGAAAGAACAGTCATAGCCTAGACACGTCCAAGTGCAAGTCTCCTTCAGTGAAAAAAATCACTCATCTGACAAGGAAATAACAGAAATGTCAGCAGCAGAGTCTTTAGAACAGTGTTTCTTTGTGGGAGCCCAAGCCCTGTGTTCAGATATCTACCATATCTACCTTATCCCCACACACGGGTATTGCTTTGAGCTTTGATGCCAGCAGCATCTCTCCTCTCCTTTCAGGGCAGCATTACAATACCAGGAGAGGGTGCCATCCAGCCAGAAACGCAGGATGCATTGACAAGACAGCACTAAGCATACGCATTGAAATTAACCCCCAAAACAAGGCCATGTTTATAAGCACAACGCTGTGGCGTCCAGAATTACTAGGTAGTGCCTGAAAGCACTGCAGCAACTCCTGCAGCAATCTGCCCAAAGTCTACATGCAGAGCCACATAAATTCAGGGTTTTTTGCTTGCAAATGCTTCATGGGTACCAGGATGCTGCTGTACTGTCTTTCTGAGACTCCCTGTAACTCATCCGTCTACTTTATTTCTTGAGAAGCAACATCAGAAAGACATGGCAAAACCACAAGCTGATGACATCTACTAATGGTGGTGGAGAGGCGTATCTTTAAGGCGGCTGGAAAACAGGAGCAGGCAAACAATGCCAATGTAGCTGAGAGAGAACTGGACCGCGTGAATACCTAAATGACAGCATTAATCCTCTAGGCAGGATTGCATTTGAATATCTGTCGTTTTAGTCAGTACACCCAATTCCCGGTCCTCCATAAATCTCAGCAATACAGAGTTAAAACTGGGAGCACAGAGACCAGCTTAGGGTAAAAACAGACTTAGAAATCTGTGTCCAGATGATGTGTCCAGAAAGCCAAATCCTAATTACCTTTAACAGAGAATGCAACTGGGAGGGGAAGGGGAAGGAAGAAAAGGTGGAGAAAAGGAAAAGGGTGGGCACACAACTGAAAAAGAAAGGAGCGCAGTTATCGCGAAGACCAGCTCAGCCCCCCTCGCTCTTTGATGCCTGCAGATGCCTGCGTTCAGATGGGAACCAGCAGAAAAACCCTGACAGGGCTCCTTTTCACTGTCCTCCTCCCTGCGTGCGTGCTGGGACCTCCTCGTTTCCCCGAAGGCCTCCCAGACTCCCAGGGGGTAGCAAAGAACTGCACCTGCAGAAGCAGAGGGGCGGCCGTGCCTCGGCTTCGGAGAGGCCCAAAGCCGCCCTGGGCCCCAGCAGCCCCTGGCGCCCCGGCATTTGCTTGGCCCCGAGGCCCCGCGGGGCCTGCCAGCACCGGGGACCCCCGGGGACAGAAGCCAAGGACAGCGGTCAGCCCCCGTGGGGAGAGGGACAGGGCTCTGTCCCCCCTTCTGGCCGCAGGAGGACGCCCTGGGCCGCGCCAGCACAGGGCGTCTCTCCTCCTCAGCGCCCGGGGGCAGCGAGGCCTGAGGGAGGCCCTGGGTGCCGGGCTCAGCCTGGCCGCTGCCAGCGGCTCCCGGCACGCAGCTCCTCCTGCCCAGGGCGGTGGCTGGAGCACAGCCAGAGCCACCCTTTGGGAAAGCCGTGCCGGTGCCCAGCAAAGCCCGGGCAGCTCCCCCCCGGCCCTGCCCCCGGCCCTGCCCCTCGCCCTTCCCTCCCCTCCCGCCCTGCGCAGGCCCAGCCCCCCCAGCCGCGCCATTGGCCACGGCGGAGCCAATCGGCGGAGCCGGAGGCGGGCTGTCAGTCAGAGCCGGGTGGGGCGGGGCCGGAGGGGGCCGAGGCCCAGGGGCCTGAGGAGAAAGGGGCGGGAGCCGGGCCGGGGGCAGCCGGGGCCCGGGGGGAGCAGGGCCAGGCCAGGGCCAGGGCCAGGGCCAGGGCCAGGCCAGGGCCAGGGCCAGGCCACAGGGCCAGGGCCAGGCCACAGGGCCAGGGGAGCTGCAGGAGCAGGTATGTGCCAGTGGGGATGGGCCTGGGGCAGGGGCCTGGAGGCCTCACCGCCCACGGGCCCCGCCACGGCCCAGTCCCCAGCCCTGGGCCCGAGGGCTCAGCCCCAGGGCCAGCCCCAGCAGCAGGGTGGGAGCGGTTCCTGCTGCTGCCCCCAGGGTCGCCAGCCCCAGCCCTGCCAGCTGGAGGTGGGTGTTGGATGTCCGCAGGGCAGGGGAAGGCAGAGTGGCCTCCTCTCTGCAGGCGGCTCCGGGCTTTGGGGCAGGCATGCTGTGGTGGGGACAGGCCAGGGGCCTTTGCTGTCCCCTCCTGTGGGTCTGGTGCTGATGGACAGCCCCGCCTCTGCCGACAGCCTTTGAGAAATGGGGATTTCCAGACACGGAGCTGTTTCTGCCTCCTGGTGGGAGCACGCGCCGGGGCGTTGTTGGCAGAGCAGCCGGTGGGGAGCGCTCCTGGTTGGAGGCAGCTCCCTTGGCAGATGCTTGGGCAACCGCCAACCGGCCCAAAAACTTTCTAACGCCAAATTGGCATTCAGAAAGCAGGCCTTCTTTATTGCCGCGCTGGGTGCACGGGGGATACCTCAGCCCAGTGTGCATGCTGTAGGTCACGCCAGCAAAGTGTTTATCACACTTAAAACGCACCTACTCCTTAATTTTCCGAGGAAAGTCACTGATATTGCAATTATTTCCCAGAAATCATGACCATATTTCCCCTCCCACCGGAGCATGCGCTGTTTGATTCTGGGGCTTCTTTCGGGGGCCCTTGGTGGTCGTTCTCCTCAAATTCCAGCTGTCCGCTTGTTGACCTCGTTGCTTTTTTCCACCTCAGCATGCTGATTTGGCTGTTTCCTTTTGTTAAGAAGACAGCTGACACTCGCCAGTGTTCAGGGAGTTTCTTGGTTTCTGTTCAGACTGCCCATGATCTTTGTGCTGAGCTCACTCTTTGATTCAGAGATTCCTTCTTACCTTACAGGCCTCTCCTCTGTCCTTGCTTTCTGCGGGCATGCTGATTCACTTCCTTCCTAGCTCTACTCTGTCCTTGGGAGCTGTCAGTTGTTGGTGACCAGCTTCTTCTAAGCAGGCCTTGATGATGAACGTTTTGAAGCAGGCCTTGGTAATGAACTCCTTTTCTGAATCCCACAGGTAACGCTTGTGCCCCTCTCTGGGCCCCAAGGTGGGATACCTGCCTGTCCCCCCACCCAAGCTGTGCTGCGGGCTTCTGGGAAATGGGGGTACCGAGGGCGGATGGTTTTACCACAGCCGGGAAGGTCCGGTAACCGGTCAGGGACTTTTTTTTTCCTGGTGCTTGCAGTAGCAGGTTATTTGTTTTTGTCAATGTATTTTTTCTGAGGAAACTTCACCCAGGAAAGCGCAGCGTTTAGCTCTGGTTGCTCTCTGTGTGGCCTGTGCCTGTCCTCAGCCAGGCACACAGCAGCTTTCAGAGGAGGAATGGGACTATTCCAGGGTGAGGTGAGCAGTGGGGATCCCAGGCCTGTTGTGTGTAAGGCAATCAGGGGAAAATGTGCGGTTAGAGCTGCCTGTGTTGCTTCCCCCTTGGATTGCAGTGCTCCCCTCTAGTTCTCTGTAATCCTCGCTTCTACGAGTCGGCTGCATCGGGTTTAAATTTCTGTAAGTTGCTGATACACTTTGCAACTGTTTCGACTTGGTTCTTCCCAGGTTTGAAAATTCCGTGTGCAGGTCTCTCTACTTTCTTCTCCCCTCTGTCCCACAGAACCGTCTGTGCCTGCAGGGGCTGCAGAGTCTGTGTTTGCTCCCCGTGGTGAGGAAAACACGGGCATGAAAAAGAAAGAGATAGCGATTCTGAAAAGACCCTTTTCTTTGTGCTCCTTTTCACATTCAGTTGCCTGTTGTGGGTTCTTAAATGATGCGAGTTACTCTGAGTCTTAGCAATCCCTTGTTTGCACGCCTGTGCTCAGGAGGTGCCTCAGAAACTCTGTTTGGGCGTGGCTTCTGTCGGACAAGTAACCGTAGCCCTTTCTGGAAAAATAGCTCCTGGGTGAGTTAGTTCCTCAGCCATAACGGCAGGGTTTCTGTTGGCATCTGCCAGAACTCAGGAGCAAACCCTGCTGATGGAAACCGTCAGGAGAAAAGGAAGGCTGGAGAGAGCAGAAGAGATCCGTAGAGCTGCGCTGCTTTCCCCCGATGGTGTCACACCTCCTGGCACGGCGACTGGGTAAGGGTGCTCTCAGGGTGTTTTGTCACCTTTCCCAGTGCTCACCAGCAGAGAGCCGACGGCCCTGGGGGAAGGGCAGCACCCCCTTCTTTGTGCACCCCAGGATCTTGTCACGCTGCCTAAGCTCCTGCGCCAGCAGAAGCGGCTGAGAGTCGACTTCTTCAAGGAGGCTGGTGTGGGCACGAGGAAGATGCCGGGAGCAGCCTTCCTTCAGGTCATCAGGGGGGATGCAGGGAGCAGAACGGGAGTGACCTGCTGCCACTGCCGTATGTCCTTGCGTGCAGAGCCAGGCTGGTTCCAGTGGAGGCAATGGTTGCGGTTCAGCAAGGGGCACTTTCTCTTGCCTTACCCTCAGAGGACGACTGCCACAGTCTGGAAAGCTGGAGGGGAAAGGGTGGGTAAGGATGCAAGAGGTGGGATGTCATCTAGAGCGGGTTGTGGGAGTGAGGGTACCCGTTGCCTCGTGGTCTCCAAAGAGAGTCGCTGCTCAGCTCTGTGGCTGCCTGGATCCTGCTGCAGACACTGAAGTGGCATCACGCTTCCCAGGGTCGATACTCGACCTTTCCCCCACCAGTCTCGTATCTGTATTCCCATTGCGCTGCCTTCCAGCACATATCTGGGCAGCACGGCTCCCCCTGAGCCCCAGTTCCCCCAGGGCAGAGCGGTACGGAGCTGTGAGGAGCACGCTCAGGTCTACGAGGGTTCAGCAGTGCAGGTGTTAACTGCTACTCTAGTCCAAGCCAAAAGCAGCCTTCTCAAAACGCAGGGGGCTGGGAAGTTTGGCGTGTTAACAGCCGAGAGGTCTGCAGAAGGAGAAGCTGGAGAAGCCAGGGGATGTACAATACTGCCGTCAGCCCAATGGCAGGAGGGAGGTTATTCAGTCCTTGGGGTTGGGCTGGAAATCTGCAGCCTGCGGTGTAACGTCCTGTACTGGGATTTGGTAGTTAGCACTGATCATCCAGCTGATCCAAAGCAGACCCTTTCTGCAGCTGTTGGCGGCAGCTGGAAAAGAGAGGTTGGGAAGACCTTGCTTTTGAAAACGTAAGCCAGAGCAGAAGCCTTGTCCTGTACCTGTGTTGTCTTTCACTGCAGTTTTCACATCTGAGAGAGAAGAGGCATTTGGCTGACGGTTTGTAGGACTGCCTCTTTTGCAGATTAAACATCCCTTGCCAGCATGGAAGAGAGCTGGACATGGACAAGCAAACGCTTGGGGCAACTGCAGCGTAGGGATGGGGGCAGTCTGTCATATTTCTGTCAGGCTCAAAAGCTACAGGATGTTTCCATTGCAAGAGGCGAGTCTGTTGGGAGCTCCAGTCTCCCAAATTCCCAGCCCCGTGTATTAAGGAGTGCTGAGCCCCGTTGTTTCTTTCTGCTGCTCTCTAACGCAGTTTCTCTGGCTTTTTTCTTTGGTTGGTTTTTAATCTCCGATAGGTGTCCAAGCTCTGTTCCATCAAGGCACTTGCAAACCTGCCACTTGCCCACATTCTGCTGGGGGCCAAGCCAAAGGGATGAAGCCTTGTGCTCGTAGCAAGCCTGAAGCAAAGTTAAACTGCTGAGACGTTCCCCCAGTCAGCCCGGAGCCAGCGTGCAGCTGCGATGAGATGGAAGAGCCTGGGAAACCATTCGTCGGCAGGAGGCGACGGAAGAAGGTACAGTGCGTGTGGCGCCCGGGATTAAGCGATACGCTCAGTTTCGTGTCTGGACCAGTACTGTGCTTGCCCTTTGACTAAGCCCCAGTTCAGAGCAGAAATTGTTGTCACTCCTCGTGGGTGCCAGAGTGCTGTTCCTGCTCTCTCCTCCCCGGTGCATGAATTTAATCTTTTGTGTCTGGGCAGGGCCTTGATAATGCTCCTGTGTGGGCAGCGTGTATGTGAATGGCAGGTTTTCTGCATAGTCGTGACTGGTCTTTCTTGCTTCTTTTCATGAGGAAAATCTTGATATGATAGAAATGCAAAGAAGTGATGAAGCAAGAGGTGCCAGTCAAGGAGGGAGTGCAGGTTAGTTCTGGTTTTCAATTTTCTTGCCTGTGTTCTAGCCAAAAGCCTTGTCCTAAACAATGGCAATGAGCTGAACTACTGGGTATTTCAGTAGCTTTCAGATGACCACCTTCAGTCCTTGCCCCAGCAGGTGGAAACGCGGGATGGAGGTCAGCACGTGTGCCCTCAGGTCGTAGCGGGGCCTCCTCAGCCCCAGGGTGGGGATGCTGTTCCTGGGGATGCTGGTTGCAGCCCGCGGTGGGGATGCTGTTCCTGGGGACGCTGGTTGCAGCCCGCGGTGGGGATGCTGTTCCTGGGGATGCTGGTTGCAGCCCGCGGTGGGGATGCCGGCGGCGGGGCTGTCAGCAGCAGGCTGGGGCGGAGCTGGCAGTAGCAGGGGTGTTGGTACCAGGCCGGGGAGGGGATGCTGGTTCGGGGGCGGTTGTTCCTTTAGGAACGGCGAGGTAGCGCCACGGCTGCAGCCTCTGCCGGGCAAGGGCAAGGTGTGAAGGCAGCAGAAGTGGAAGTGGCGCTGGGTGGGCCCAGGGCCGGCAGTGTGATGGCGGGCAGAGAGGGCTCCCGCATACCAGGGCGGTGAGGGCGTCTGCCCTGCCTTGCCCCTGCCCCCACCGCTCCGCAGCTTCTTCCCGGCCCAGGGGCTCCTGGGGGCTGCCCCGGGGGGCTGCAGCGGCGTGCGGCCCACTGCTGCCGGGTGCCGCGGGGCGCGGCCTGGCTGTGACACCAGTGGCGCCAGCGGCCGTCAGCACCGTGTCACCCGTTCCATTGAACGTATCGCAGCCCCCGGGCAGCGGGGAGCCGTAGCTCAAAGTGCGTGGGTCTGGGGGACTGGGGCAGGCAAGGGTCCCCGGGCCGGGGCAGGGCTCGGGGCCGGGGCAGGGCTCGGGGCCAGAGCCCCAGGCCAGAAGTGTAAGGCCTCCGTGCTGCGGGGTTTCAGTAGACCGGCTACATGAAACCTGTCCCCTCTGGTGTGCGAAGGGCCTTTGCCCCCCGGCATCCCTCTGGCTTCTAGATGGCTTGGCAGGCACGTTGTTGCTTTTGGATGGTCTCCGCTTGCTGCGTCCTGCCTGCTGCCCGCTGCCACCCCCAGCGTGCCGTGCCCGCCCACCTTCCCCTCCGACAGCGTTTTTGAGTTACGGGGCACCTGGCACAACCACCCTCTTCTTCTTTTTCTTTGGTGGGATGGTGTCGCGCAGGGTGGTCTCTTGCGTCTTGGGGGCGCTGGCTGGTGTGGGGCGCTTGGCCTTCTTGCCGCCCATCTCTCCCGATCTGGGCACCACCCGGCAGGAGGTGGCACCCGGCGGCAGCGGCAAGCGGGTCAAAAGCACCTGGGGCTGCCTCCACAGCGCCTCCTGCACCAGTTGGGCCGTGCGGGGTGGGTGAGGCCGGGGGACAGCCGGGGGGCTGGCCAGGGGACTCAGGAGCGGGATCTGCAGGGGGCTCAGCAGGGGAGTCTCCGCAAGAGCCTTCAGGGGATCCTTGCGGGGACTCTCCACAGGACTGTCCTCTGAAGTCTCCGGAGAGCTCTCCTCAGAAGTCTCCGAGGGGCTGAGTGGCAGCCAGGTGGGGAGGTCTGCCTCCACCGCGCCCTGCTTCCCCTCGGGGTCCTGCAAGGGGGAGGCCGGCCCCCCCCAGAAGGGGTCGGCGTCCCCCAGCATTGCTGCTGCCAGGCGGTCCTTGGGGCAGCCTCCCTCCAGCCCGTTGTCCCAGAAGTCGGGGACTTCGCTGAAGGAGGCGGTGCTGGCAAGGCTGTCGGGGACATCAGGGAAGGTGTTTTCGCCATCCCCCAGCATCACCGCTGCCACTTGCTCCTTGTTGCAGCCGCCCGCTGGCCTGTGCTCCAAGAGGTGGGGGAGCTTGTTGAGGGAGGTGGTCAAGCTGGGGAGGACGGGGACACTGGGGACGGTGTCCTCAGCATCCCCCAGCCCCGCCGCCACCGCTCGTTCATTGGGGCAGTCACTCTCCGCCACGTACTCGGAGAGGTCAGGGAGCTCATTGAGGACGTCGGCGGTCAAGTTGGGGACGTTGGCGGTCAAGATGGTATCCTCGCTGTCCCCTAGCCGTGCCACCACGGCTTGGTCCTGGGGGCAGTCGCCGTCCGCCAGGTACTCTGAGGAGTTGTGGAGCTCACTGAGGGAAGCAGTGCTGGCGAGGCTGTTGGGGAAATCAAGGCCATCAGGGACAGTGTCCTCGCTGTCCCCCAGCTCCGCCGCCGCCACTCGTTCACTGGGGCAGCCGCCCTCTGCCACGTACTCGGAGAAGTCAGGGAGGTGGCTGAGGAAGTTGGTAGAGTTGGGGACATTGTCGACAGTGACCTCGCCGTCCCCCAGGCCCGCCACTGCCTCTCTCTCTTTGGGGCTGCCGCCGTATGCCCTGTAGTCCAAGAAATGAGGGAACTTGTTGAGGTAGGTGCTCAAGTCAGGGACATCGGGGACACCAGGGGCGGTGTCCTCGCTGTCCCCCAGCCCCGCTGCCACTGCTTGCTCCTTGGGGTAGCCATCGTCCGCCACGTACTTGGGGAGGTTGGGGAGCATATTGAGGAAGGCAGTAAAGTCGAGGACATGGGGGACGGTGCCCTCGCTGTCCCCCAGCCCCGCCGGCACCGCTCGCTCCTTGGGGCAGCCGCCCTCCGCCACGTACTCGGAGAGGTCGGGGAGCTGGTGGAGGAAGGCGGCCAAGCTGGGGCTGTCGGGGACATCGGGGACGGTGTCCTCGCTGTCCGTGGTGTGGAGCCAGACGAGCACATGGCTGGCGGTGGTGTCCTCTGCCTGCTCAGGAAAGGCCTCGGTGAAGGCATCTGGCCCCTGCTCGGGCAGATCCGCGGGCTTCCCCGGGGCCCCCGGGGTGGTCACCGCTCCTGAAAAAGGAAACAAAAGCAATCGAACCCCGGGGCGATGCCAGCTTTGCTAAGCTTGGCCACCCAACCATGGGCTCTGCCACCCCCCAAACCTCACCTTTGGGCTTTGTCGTGGTTCTGCCAGTCGGCAGAGGCAGAGCGGTCTGGCGGGGGCTGGCAGCAGGGACACTGTCCTCGATGGCCGCCCCGTCCTTGCTGGAGGCCTGCGATGGCTTCTGGGCGCCGCCGGGCAGGGTGAGGAGCACAGGGGGGCCTGTGGGGTTCAGGGTCGCCCCCTGGCCCACGGCCCACAGCCCCAGGCCCATCGGCTGGTGGGGCACCAGTGTCCCCATCACCACCTGCTGTCCCCAGCCGTAGGCAGGGGGACAAGGAGTGGCCACGGTGGGGAGCTGCACCCCGCAGGGGAGCTGCACGACAGGGGGAAGCTGCACAACAGGGGCGAGCTGCACCATCGGGGGGAGCTGCACCCCGCTGTGAAGCTGCACTCCTTGGGGGAGCTGCCCCCCTTGGGGGAGCTGCACCCCAGGAGGGAGCTGCACCCCAGAAGGAAGCTGCACGACAGGGGGGAGCTGCACCATCGGGGGGAGCTGCGCCACGGGGGGAAGCGGCACCACGCCGGGGAGCTGCGCCACCTGGCCTGGGGCCCCCAGGGGCCCCTGCACCCCCTGCCAGACGGTGGCCTGGGCCAGCTGGGAGGTGACGGTGGGCACCTGAGCAGGCCTGCGGGACAGCGGCAGCCCCGGGCCAGAGGAGCGCAGCACGCTGGCAGTGACCGGTGGCGGCATGGCCGGGGCGGTGACGCTCACGCTGGGCACCTCCAATGCCATCGGCAGCCGGAGAGGGAACCTGTCTGTTGGGGGAAGCGCAGAGGAGCAATGGGGTGAGAGATTGGTAGGCAGAGCTCGCTGCAGGGCTACCTGGAGGGCAGGAGCAGCGGGAGGAGCGGGAGCCTGCTGCTGTACCTGCCATGGCGCTTGGTCCGGGTGGGGTTTGTTGGGGGCAAGCAGCCCTCGTCTCCACGGCGCTCATTCCGCCAGCACCTGCTGCAGCCAGCCTTGCGCTGGGTTGATTTTTCCTACCGCAGCAGCTTCCCAGCTCAAGGATTGCCCATCCTGCCCAGGCTTTCCTGTCCTGACTGAGGGGTTCCCACCCGCACAATGGCTTTTAAACCGCGTGATGGTTTCCCATGCCAATGAGGATTTCTCAGCCCCTGTCATGGTTTCCTAACCCGAGGGTCTCCCATCCCCACGATTTCCCATCCCAAGCATGATTTTTGGGGGGAGGTGAATTTCCTGTGCAAGAGGAAGGGATGGGGCTGGCACTGGTGTCCCTGCAATGCCGACACGTGTGTGCTGCCCCATCCCGCCCCGGTGGTGGGGTTGGGGGGTTGGGGCGCTTTTAGGTCGTTTTTGTCCTCCCCCTCTCTGCCGCGGCAGGGGGGGAACTGCTGCTCCCAACCGTGGTGGAACTGGTGCCGGTGCCGGCGCCAGTTCCGTGCGGCTGGGATGGGGAGCTGTCAGGAAAATTTGGCAACTGTCCTGTGCCAACCGAGGAGAGAGGCCGGGATGCAAAGTAGAGCATTACAAGAGGCATTCTTGCATTTGTGAGCGTGAGCTGTCCCATTAAAAGGGGGGCACCCCGAATGCGGTCTTACACGTGGTTCTTACCCATGGTTCAAGCATTCAGGCGCAACGCGATTTGACCAAGCGCTGCTGAACGCACACACACAGGCTGCTGCTTTGCAAAGCGACTCTCATTCTGTGGCGGCGTCATCCATCTGCTTCTTTCTTGATCCAGACGTCCCGGCGGTCGGTCTTGCTGCAGTTCCGTATCTCTGATGGCAGATAAGGGGAGGGTTCCCCAGAGGTGTCGGAGGGGCTGGGATGCTGGCATGATCTGGGTAGTCCAGGGGTATCCTTGCTTCTTCAGGGTGGGGGCTGTCCTTCTCCTCCTTGCAATGAGCTGGGGTCCTTCAGTCATGCTGACTGAACCATGACTGAGCAGTATCCAACGTAATCTGGATGGATCTTAAGAAATGTCATACAATTTCCTACTCTCAAGACTAATTGCTACGATAGTTTTTCCTAGCAATGAGATTTTCCTAGCAATCCCTCCTTTTCTTTTGACCATCAGGGTCACACTACACTCTTCCTTCTTTAAGTCCTGTGTTGAGCATAGAAGGTAGTAGAACACTGGAAACGCACAGATAGATAATTACAAAGCCAAACAAGATAGTGACTACAACAACCCAAATCCTTCTAGTTCACAGGCCTCTACCGAAGTCTGGGAGCCAAGAGGTTAGCCACCCAAACAGATTCAGGAGAGATCCCTGCCTTGCTTCATGTGGTATTTTTAAATGAGTCTTTCTCTTGTTTCTATCCGTTTCATTTTTCTGGTCTTGACTGACATAAAACCCCAGCAGCTGTTATTCGACAATGCACATTCTCTGTCCTGTGCTGCTGAAAGGTGCTCTAGGGCTAATGCATTCGTGCGGAGGCGCCAGAAAGAGAGAGCGCCAGCGCTTGTGGGGCTGTGAATGGGGTTGCCTGGATACTTGAAGCGCAGCAAGAGCTTTTGGTCCTGGCCCCTTTGGTGTGGGAGGAATCCCTGGACGTTGGCCGTTTCCAGGCTGGGCTCTGGCTGTAATCAGCAGGCCAGGGAGAGGGACTCTCGGGAACTTTTCTTTCTCCCTGCTTCCCCCCAGTTCCAATCTCTCTTAGAGGTAATGATGATTTGGCTTCCTGGCCACATCCTAGAGAAGGTAGATCCAGGATGGAAGTGTAGGCTGGGGTACACCTTCAGAGCTGTAGGCTGGGGTTGGAGTTCCTATTTGCTCATTCTAATTTCTTTTCCATATTGTGCACTAGGTAAGCGTGGGGACAGCAGTGTAGTGCTCCTGCTGAGAAGCTGGGCTCAGTGTAGAATGCCAAGAAGCCCACCCTGAGTGATACGGTGGGAGGCAAGACAGAAAAGGAGCACGGGCAAGAGAGCCATTAAGGTAGCGGCAGAAAGCCATTCACTCCTGGATAGAAAGTGGGAAAGTGTGGGCTGGAGAGGCAGAGGGCTCTGCTGCTAACGCTGGCACCAGGGAAGCAGTAACGGCTTCAGCATCAGGCTTGGATTTTGTGAATGCCCAAAGGCGACGGACGGGGCTGGTGCTCGTCCCTGAATGTTGGTGTGCTGACAATCTAGAGTGAATTCTGGGGTGTTCCCTGATGGCAGCCAGACTTAGCCAGGTGTTTTCTGTTAGACACAGAACTTAAAATGCCTTAAAAACGCATAGTGCGAACACAGGAGAGCTTGGTGGTGGGTGGGAAGTGGAATGGACTGTGTCCTTGTATGGAGGCCATGGCGGTGGTCTCTCTGTAGGCGCTGGCTTTAAGGTGGACAAGCACGCGTTATCCTCTCTGCACCCTTGACGTACTGTCATCCTTCTTCCTTTTGCCCTCCCTCCCTACCCGTCTGACTCCTGGGCTGATGGCTTGTATTGCTTTCCTTCTGGATGACCCTGCACACCATCGGTAGCTGAACCGGGCGGTGCCACAGAGAGGTAGCTCTTGATGGCCCTGGGAATCCCTGGGAGATGAGGGACATGCTCACCATAATCCCCTCTTTCTGCCTCCTTCTGGACATTGCTTGCAGGTTCACAGTGGGTTTCCCAGTGTCCTTTAGCTGGGGTTTGTCGTCAACTCCTCGTAAGTGTTTGGGAGAGGGCGTTTTGCCGAGCTCAGTGCTCTCCTTTCTCACTCCTCCAGGCAGGCTCATGTCTCACTGCAGCTCTGGAGGACTTTGTGGAACCTGAGCAGCTGGGTGGCGAAAACTGCTTGAAGTGTAGCAAGTAAGATGATGAGTAACGATGTCTTCATACTAGATCCTGCATGAAGGCGTTGCATGTCAGCGAGCGTAAGTCATCTTTTCACGTAGGTTTAAGGCACAGTAATGAGACGCAGCTTTTTTTTCAGTTGGCCTTGTGCATCTGCATAGCCTTACAATAACGTGAGGCTATGTGAGACATGAAAGCTTGTCTGGCTTTCTGGGGGAAAAAAGGGTGCATTGGGGCGTGGGCCTGCTCAGGGAGGGAGGGGAGGGAAGGGAAGGGAAAGCGGGGCGGGGGAACATGACAGGAGGGGAGGGGAAGGGAGGGGAGCTGCCCCTTGGAAGTGTAGGGCAGCGACACTCCCCCATGGCGTGCGGGGAGATGTGCGTGTGTCCTCTCGTAAACCTGGCTCTCATCCAACACAGCATCCACTCTGGCAGAGCTATGTCTTTGTACATAGCCAGTCTGGCTCTGGCCTTTCACCTGTGATTGGACAGGCTTCCTTTTGGGGACAAGGCAGCATGCTTTCTCCAACTCTGTTAGTCGTTTGTTTGGGGAGAAAAGCAAAACATAAGGCATGTGTTACTAAGGAAGAAGGGAGGACTCCAGCCTCTGAAGAGCACGTGTAGCAGCAAACATGCTCGGAGTCGAGTACGCTGCCTTCCTCTCCTCTGAACTGTCTGCTGAAATGCAGAGCGCGGTGCCTACGGCAACAACTAGAAATGAACGTGTCCCTTGTGCCCCTATGGCCCCTCGCCATCATTTTCCAAACATTACCTTTATGTATTTTCCAGTAAAAGACAGCATATGTTGTGAATAGAATGGATTTGATTCAGCGTAGTAAAAACCGAGCAATGCCATCGTTCGCACAGTTCTAATGGGAACACTGGTATTTGTGCCTAGGAGTGCATTGTATTTCCTATTGAATCTGCTGGAACATTTCCCGAATGACTTTGAGTTGTACAGACAATGTACGATCATTTTGAGATCACGTAGGTGTGAGGTTTGCCCAACTGAACGTGGTGCCCTGTTCTACATCTGTCTGTCTCTAGCTAGCAATATCTATGTTTGTCCAGGGTGTCATGTGCTTTTTGTTTCTTGCGCTAAAAATGGTTTGGAGTGTATTTTTTGCCGTTTTCACCGTGTATCACTTAGCTTTTGGTTTTAAATTCATTTTGGCCTCCTGGTTTTTGAAAATGTTATCAAAACCCACTGAGAAACCATGATTGTTAAAGTTGGGACTGTCTCTTACTTTTGCCTTGGGGGTTCAAACAAATACCAAAGCCAACATATCCCTTATGTTTGGAGGACAGTTCTGTGCAGCTGAATGATTCCTTCTCGTGTCCTTAAATACCTGGGTATTTGTTCCTACAACTGTGAAATTGAAGTGCTGTTGTTTGGGCCCCTCTGGGTACGTGAATGTTTTGAATGCCTTGCCGTGAATGTCAGTAGCGTTGCTACGCAAAGTGGTCTTCTAGAGCTCTGCATTTGATCTTTCCGCTTTACCCGATGAAGCAGTTGAGTTGAACAGTTTGCCTGCAAATGAAAATACCTGAAACCCAGCGTCCACGCTTTGGCACAAGGTTAGAGCCTGGTGCATTTGTGGGTAAAATGCCTGTCATCTTTCTTACCTTCTGCCTGCAGTACATGTTTGGAGCTCGGTGACTTCAGGCTCGCCTGCTGCTTTACTTTCCCAAAGGCGAAGCCTTTCTTCAGTCTACCGCCGCTTTGAATGTACCTTTGGAAAAGGGGCAGCGTTTTTCCTCAGGTTTGAAAACACTGTCCTGCTGCTGGTAAAATATAAATAAGTAACCCAAGGAGAGACTTATTTTGCCAGGCAACTATGCTGTGTTCGTAAAAGCATAACCATGTGCATGTATACATGATGAGACATTAGCTGATTAATTGACAAACCACCCTGAAAAGAAGTTTCCTGTAGTGATGCTTCCTTCTCAAATAAACTCCAGGGGTTTTTTAAGACCTTTTTAGCTGAAAATTGACAGCTTCCTTACCCCTCGACGTTTAAGCAGTTGTGAGCATTTGCCGTCTCTGAAATGTTCTGGAGCAAGAGGTCGATCTCAAGTGGGTTTGGCTGTTTTAGTTTCTTCTCGTTAACCACATCGGCACTCTGAAGGTGTCATAGGCTTGGCCTTTGTTTTGAACAACTACAAGTGACACTAGGTTGGAAATGCCTCTCTCAGTGACACTCGGAGGTTACCGTGCCACCTTTCAGAGTACAGTGGAGGTTAAGTATTGCTATGTTTGGCTTGTAGAACTTGAATCTGTGTTTAATTTTTTGTGAACAGCTTGATGACTCTTCTGCATCTCTTTCTCTGGGCCAGCTTATTAGGGTATAGATATCTTCTGGTCAAATAAAAAAAATTTTGCTTCGTAGCATTAAATCTTATACTGTGATCTATAGCTGGAGAACTGTTGTAATGTGAACACAACTTTAATGTACTTTTTAATAATGGTGCAAAGTATTTACAAAGTTTTTATTATAACTTTAAAATGTGTGCGTATTTTGATACTGTCCTGTAAGGAGGAGTTGCCAGTTTGGGAAGACAGAAGGGGAGTACCTTCTCAGCCTCAACGTAATGTTGCAGTGTAAATCATCTTCAAGACACAAAGCAGCAGCATTTCAGCAGCTGTTTACCATTTTTTGAACGTTTTGTTAATTTTGCGTTGGAAAGGAACTAACACAATTTTTACATCAGAATTTAATTGGCTGTAAGTGATGGAAATTTCAGGGGGGTTTGCAGCAGGGAAAATGGAAGCGTTTCTGGAGCAGGGAGAATTACATGGCTGTTCTTGAATTTCTAGTCATTGTCGTTCTAGATCCATTGTGTGAATGTTGCACAATTTCATCAGTTGTAGTACATATACAGTGGACAGCACAATCGAACTTGTTTGAAGGCAGACTGTGCAAATTGTGTAAATGTGCCTAATTGTTGATAGGAATATGCCAATGTGTATGTGTGGCATGGTAGCAGATGTGACCTTCTGAAACTGTTGTAATGCCACGTTTTGCTATGGAACTGCTCGCATTTTGCGCTCAACCATGTGTAACTTTGTCTGGGAAAGCACTTTGTGAAAGGCGCAGCGCTAGCCAATGAACTTACTGGTCTTTCAAGTTACAAAGGTTAGAGAAGGCAGGGCCTAATGCAAAGGAGCTGCTTCTTTCTTCTGAAAGTAAAGCTTGGAGTTCTTTGCCAAGAAAGAGAAATGTCTTCCCACTGGTAACTTCTTCCCTCCCTCACTGCAGAAATTAAATTGTGAAGCCGATGCCTCCGAAGAAGATAAAATCAAAGCCATGATGATACAGTCTTGCCATGAATATGACCCAATCAAGTAAGTGCTGATAATGCCAAATCTGTTCTTTGCAGACTATGGAAACTACATGGTAGAGATGTTTGTTTTAACAGGAGAGATACAGGCATACCTTTTTCTTTTTTTCCCAAAAAACCTTTAGTTACATGAAGGAACCCTTGGGTCCACCTCCACCATCATAGACTTGCTTTCGTTGCGGAAAACCTGGCCACTATATAAAGAACTGCCCAACAAATGGGGTAAGACTGCGGGGGACTTCTGGTGTTCCTTACTTCTTAATTTTTGTTCCCTTGGCAGTTACATAACAGAGAGGTGACTACTCCTATTAGGAATTGTTTCTCTTGGGGTGAAATACAGAGGTTATATGGCAATGTTGCAAAGCCCTTCAAAACTCAAGGGAAACCTGGAAGTATAAATGAGAATGTTCTTTTTTCTAGGTCATGGACGTTAAATATGTCCATAGCTCTCCCCCTCTGAACTTTCATGCATATCTTTATATGTTGCAATGTTACTGGAAACGTTTCTGGTTTTACCTCTTTTGAAGGAGAGTTGGGAGTTTTTAGTGTTTCGTATAAAACCCAGATATTTCTGTTGACCCCATCTGTTGAATGTTTGCGTGTTTGAATTACACAAGCCTCTGGTTGAGTATTCATGCCGCTGAAGGTTAGTCACTGAATGTATATGCAGGAGGCAGGAATTCACCCTTCCTATAGAGATGGTGACTATAAGTTTCTCCAGTGACTGATTCGCAGCACCGAATTAAGCTCTCGCTCTGAATTGCTCTTTGGAGGAGGAGCGGGTTTGTGCCTCTTCTCTGAGTGGAGGGTGAGCTAAGGGATATTTCACCCTTAAGGAACCTGAAGTTAAGGCAAGGAATGTCAAATGAGTTCAAAACACTGCTCAAGCCTTTGGAACATCCTGGCTATATTCAGTTAGGAAAACCAGTATTTTAGTCGAGCAGCCCTTACACTCGGTGAAAGGAGAGGATTAAAGGCTTTTGCTGCCTAAAATCATCATTGAAATGTCATTGTGTGAAGTGTGGGTCTTAAGGTGAGATATGTCTGCATTTCTTTTCTCAACAGGACAAAAATTTTGCATCTGTTCCCAGAATTAAAAAGAGCACAGGAATCCCAAGGAGTTTCCTGATGGAGGTGAAAGATCCCCATACAAAGGGCGCTATGCTGACCAACACTGCAAGATATGCAATACCAACTATTAGTGCCTAAGTATGGCATTAATGGGACGGACCAAAAAGCGAATGAGACAAACCACGCCGAAATGTCTGAGGGGCAAGGCACCCGAGTTGGCCAGCACCTGTAATGACGGGGGAGGAAGCATTGCCATTGTATCGTAACCTTAACATCTGTGATACTTTCTGAGATTAAAATCGGGTGGCCCTACCATTCGTGCCCCTGGGAGCTGGTTAAACTTGTGCTGCGCTAAGAATCGGCATTTTTTCTGCAAAACATTTCAGTCATGTTTACAGTGGAGTCGTTCTCTTTGAAAGCTCGCGTGGCTTCTGGTTTGTGTTTCAAAGGGTTCCTGCAAAATTTGACAAATGGCCGTTGGACTGAGATTTCCTCCCCCTCTGACTGTTATCAAATCCCATGGGTGAAACAGACGGATGTTTTCCTCTTGCGATAAACTAAGAAAATGCTACCGTGTGCTGACAAGAGGGGCTGTTTGAAAATGCACTTGGTAGCACTTCTGTCCTTCTGCCATGGCTCTCCTTTTGTAGAAGCTGTAAGATAGACTTCTTCCATCTCTAAACTGTAATTCCTCGGAGACTCACTTTATCCTGAGCCTGCAATTTACATTTAGCCTCTGGCAAAGGAGAGGTGGGATTCCTTTCACCCGATGTCCAGCTCTCAAAACTATTATTGTTCTAGTCGGAGCTAGTTTCTTAGCTGATCCAATGAATGGGAGAGTTCTGCAGAAGGAAACTTGTTCCCATCTCCCTCTTCTAGTCTTGTGGCTATAGAAAAGTAGTTTAAACTGAATGCCTGCCTTTTAGAAGGCTCATGTGGAGGGAGAGGAATTCCATCTATTATCTTCCTTTGATAAAGTCCAAAGCTTGGAAAAGCGTTCCTTTACCCATCTCTAACTTTTTTCTTTGTCCTTCCCCACCCCCCTCCAGGGAAGCGTATGCCAGAGGGAAGAAGCAGAAGCCTCCCTTTTTACCAGAGGAGCCGTCCTTCTCCTCCTCAGATGATCCTGTTCCAGAGGAGCTGTTATGTCTCATTTGTAAAGAGATAATGACTGACGCAGTTGTTATTCCCTGCTGTGGAGACAGTTGTTGTGACGAATGTAAGTGTTACTCCCGTGTCTGCTAGTTCAAAACATCACAGCTGATCTTGTGAAAGCAGGAATAGGAGATAACGAAATTCCGTTGTTACCAGCTCTGTGTCCTACTTAAGTATACCCTGAATGGGAAAGGACTCTTCGCGTATCAAGGAAAAAAGAAGGCAGAAAGCTTTTTTCCCTTTTTACGTATCTAGTTACATGCTCTTGACCTGCAGAAGGACGAGGCTGAGAAGAGTGCATCAATGCGCAGGTGATTACGGGATTCGCTATCGAAGGCATTGAGTTTGTCCACAGCCCTTTCTCTCATACAAAACTATAGAGGCAACCATGGTGCCTTACTGTGGCCTGCAACAGACGGAGAGTTAGGCATTTAATCCACAGTCTTCTGCCCGGGTGAGCTGGTTAAAACCTTCAGAACTCAAACCCACTGATGGTTTTTTGCGATGTGTTTTCTTCATTAGCCTTGAGGTTGGTGACTTCTCACTGTACTAGATAGTGGAAAAAAGGCTAGTGGACACATCAAGACACAGCCTACTCTGCATCCTCAAATGTTACCGCAGTGAAATACCAAAACTGTGGGGTTATTTGCCGCATACAATGTATTTTTTACACTGTTGAACATTTATAGCTTCATGCTCTCAATTCAAGACCGTCTTCACCCATTAGTCAGAGACGGGGTTTTATAACTGATGAGAATGCCAAAAATGTCCTTAGTTTGGCTAAAACCTATTTTGACGGTTCTACTTAGACACAGGTGTTAGAACAGCATTACTGGACTCGGAGGAGCATCCCTGCCCAACGTGTCATCAGGCAGCTGTTTCTCCCGATGCTTGATTTGCCAACAAGTTCCTACGCCAGGTAAGACGATGACTTTTACGTAAACTGTTTGTAAGAAAAGTCTATTTGTACAAAGCTGAAAGGGAAGAAAATATTAACTGACATCTCCTTAAGCAAGGCTAAATTGAATAAGGCTAAATGTACTTTTCAAATACCTTATCTGTTGTTACAGAAGCTTACAACTCTGGAGAGACATTCTGGAAAATTCAGGTCACGCTTTTATTTAACAGGCTTGCCTCACTGTCAGGTTTGGTGTTAAGACTGAGGTACCTGAAATACAGATACTCTGCGTTACCCATCATTAATGTCAGTGTTTAACGTGATGTGTTCATCTATCTGTTTGTTGGTTTCTTTTAGGATTGAGAGCATTGATAGGAATACACAAGTAATTTTACTCCGTGGAGGCTTTTGTTCCTGCATCTACTGAAGTTTCACATTACCTTTTTGCAAATGCTTTCCTGCCTCCAGGCTGTGAACGACTTCAGAAATGGAGCTGGCTACACAAAAAGGCTCCGTAAGCAGGTTTGGCAGCAACAACAGCAGCAGCCGCCACCGCCACCACCTGCACCACCTCTCCTGACTGTTACACCTCCTGCTGCTCTGGTGACTGCTGCTGAACTTTCTGAATCTTCCTCTCTGTCAGTCAGCAGTTTGTTGGAAGAGAAGGTAAGTGTTATTTCAACATCAGCAGTGATCCTCGTACTTGTGTAGAGCTTATTTTCCAACTGTTTGTTTGCATTGATTGACAAGGGCTGTCAGGTTCCTGTACGAAGGCAACCAGCATTACCAAGTCTTCTGGGCCCCCAAGGACAATCAAGACCCACAGCTGGCAAGTAATGATAACTTGAGAATTTCTTTAAAAGAATAATCTTCAGATAAACTGAATGGGATTGTTTTTCTTTTTCATCTCCCCTCTCCAATAGGTCATGCCATGAGAGCCAGTACAGTTCGCTCAGCAGGTGGCAGACCAGGCTGCGAACTCTAAGTATTCTACAGAAATTCAACATCTTGCTACTTGTAACCTGTTAAACGAGGCCATAACACAGAACTTCTCCAACAGCTGATTCAGAATGAAATGAGTATGCACAGATAGCTGTGGAGAATACGAGTGGTAATTAATTTTGAAATGGCTTAATTTCAGTTGGCTTGAAGAAAGGGGATCTGTGCTTGCTGGAGGATGAGTTGTAATAAAACTCCAGTACATGACTGAAAAGAGGACTCTGAAAAACGAACGCATTCTGAGGAAACCGTAACGACATATAAAAAATTTTTTCCAGTACACTTTGTTGTTGTGTATGGTAAACATCCCAAACTAAAACAAGACCAATGTCATGCTAAAACTTTCCCTAAAACTTGTAGGAATTCTAAACTGGTGTTGCTTCGACAGGATGTTCACCTTTTGCCTTTGCATGCAGTCTCCTGTTTCTCCTGTTGGCCATGTTTTGTTTCTTGGTGTCTTTTTGTAATAAAGGTCAAACTCTGATTGCAAAAAAGGTCAAACTTATTTTAACAGGGAAAAGAAAAAGTCCGTTCTCGATGAGTTTACGGAGGATTTTGGTACGGAATGGACGGAAGATAAAAAGATTCAAAAGGAGCATAGACGTTCGTTTTCCAGGTCACTGCTTTACACGCTCGTAACGGAGAAGCAGGTTGCCTAGAAGAATCAGGAGCATTTGCACTCCAGCTCTCTGTCGTTAGATGGATTGGAAGAGTCAAGGGATTAGCAGGGACAGGGGTTTCCTGTGTAGGTTCCTCGCTCCACTGTGGCAGAGATGACAGTTGACTGACAGTTATCATTTGCTAGCAGTTGTGAAGGAACAGGTGTCTCTGTTCCTAAAGCTTCTCTGCAACGACATCCTTCATCTCCTGACAGCCACGAGAGGCTGGAAACGGAATCGGTGCAGCTGCTGGATGTTCTGTGTCTGCCTCTTCGGATTGTAACCATTACCTCAAAGTGCTTTGGAGGAGATAAGGTGATTGTAACCTGGACTGGTAACTGGTGGCTGTGGCTCGTATTTTGTTGGCATTGTTGAACTTTTCTTAGGAATTAAAAGATGAGACTTGTTTCTAAGGAAACCTTAAATTGGTGAAGGACCTTGAGGGGAGGAATGATGCTAATGGACACCTGCGGAATAATGTGAAATGGTTCCTTAGAAAACAATAAAAGAAAAACTTGTGAAGAAAACAGTCAGGGTAGCTGATGTTTTCTGTCCCCCCAAATCACTCGGGCAGGAGTCTGAAGAGCTCTCTGTTAGTAATGCTGTCGGTATCTTTCCCAGAGTAATGGCATTGAGTCCAATTCCTAGAGGCTGAGTTGAGCAGCTTTTAGGTCTGATTTTTCCTGACGTGCGGTCACTATCCTTGCTTAGAGCTAGAGGTATGTGCAAAATTTTGCTAGGCCATCTGCCTAGAAGTGTTGGTTAAATAGTCCTGTATGTCGGATTGCAGTGCAAGTCTTTGCATCCAGTACAAGTTGCCAAAGAAGTAGTGAAGCTGAAGAGACTAAGGTGGCATTTTAAAATTGAGCTTTACTGTCTTCAGGCTAAATTGTGCTTTCTTGATGGTTGATACTGCGCTGTAGCCATGAAGACTTGCTCTTTTTGCATCTTACTGCAACAAAACTGAGTTGCACTGCATGTCGCTGCGGAGTAGCGAAAGCTGTGCGTGTTCACGTACCAGTAGAGGCCAGTCTACAGCACCTGAAGTCAATGCACAGCTCTGGTGGCTCATGTGGTAGAAGTGAGTGGAAATAGCCTTACCCTTCCTGGATGTTTTTACACTAACAAAGCAGCAGCTGTTGTGTCCTGTAAGCAGAAACTTTGACATGTTATCAAGTTCTTCAATTTGCAGTAGCGTTATGTCAGCAGCTGAAAGAAGCTTTGACTTAAGCATATGGAGAGGGAAAAAAAAAAAACAAACCCAACGAAATTCAGGAGGAAAAAAATTGGGGAGAGTGACTATTTTGCAATAACTTCATTTATTTCTTTTGTGTTGTGTTTTTCTTAAGGTCCAGGTCTCCCTGTAGTGCTTCATCTTCCTCTAGAAGTTCCAAGTGAAGATCCAGTTCTTCCCACCCTCACTCTTGCTCTCAGTCATTGAGTCGTGCCCATTCCCCTTCCTACTCGCGATCTCCACCATGGCCACGAAGAGGCAAAGGGAAGAGTCGTAACTATGGCTCCAGGTCAAGGTCACATGGTTATCCCCGTTCAAGGTCAAGGTCACCCCCATGCAGAAGATACCATCCACGGTCAAGGTCTCCAGTATGCAGAGGCCAGTCTCCCACTGACAAAGGTACATCCATTCGGCTGCTCCAAACCAGGCCTTGGTTTTGCTGTGCAAAAAGGAGAGGGCTAAACAAGATTAATTCCCTCTCTTTGTCCTTAAGAATATCGTTAATTCCTTTCATAGCCCTTCTGTTTCCTCCCAGGCCTGTGTTCAAGAGCTGTCCCGTGGAAAGTTCAGCTGCTTTTCCGGAGAAGGCTGTCTAGAAATGAAATGAGGTTCTGCAGCTCCTGTGCAGTCCTGCCAACAGATATTTTCATGGTTAGCTTCCCGCATGGCAGCAGCACGTGCAGAACCGCAGGGCTATTTCTGCAAGCGGAGCTGAGCACGTGCTGTGAAGATGTGGGCCTCTTGGCATGCTTACACCAGAGTCACAAAGCTGACTTGGAGAGAAAACCATCGAGAGCTCTGTGCCAGACGGTTTCCTGAGCCAGATTTGTAAAAAGGTAGCATGGAGAGTGTGGGAAAGGAACGAAGATTAGTGAGGAGGCTTGTAAACACCTGAAAGAGAGCCGGGAGCGATGGCCAGCGGTCACCTCTGCTCCTTCCTCAGAGAGCGTCCCTGGGCTGCAGGGGTCGGGGTCGGTCCCTCTGGGGCAGAAGGCTTTGGGCAGGACAAAGGGCTGAGGCAGCCGGGGTGCTGGGGAGGCCTGGGGGCTGCACAGTGGGAGCCACAGGGCCGGCAGCTCCACGGTGCCTTCTGTCTGTTGGATGCTAAGGACTCTCGGGGGTTGCTGGCTCTGGCCATTTCTGTTTAGGGGTCTCCCAGGAGGGAATGTGGGGGCTCCCCGTGTTCTGCCCGGCCACAACAGCCCCCCCAGCTCCTCGTGGGGAGGGAAAGGCTTAACAGAAGAGACACCCCTTAAGTTGTTTGGGGTTTGTTTGTTTGTTTGTTTTTAAGGATGGTAAACCAAAACTCTTGTTTTCAACAGGAAAAAGACTGAAAGGCCCCTTACAGGTGGTGTGAAAAGCTCAGCTGGAGCTGAGCTGGAACTCCCAGCAAGTGCAGAGGACGTCTAGCTCCGGCCAGACTTTGCTACGTTCCCCTCCCCTCCAAGTTCATCTTCCCAGCATGACGAAGGCAGGGACCTGCATCTGCTGGCCCCTTCTGAGGTGCGTCCTCCTGAAGAGCCTGCAATGTACGAGCCCGTAACATTTAATGGCTGAGACAGTGGGAAGGAAAAGATGTGTTCCTTGCCTTTCCTCTGCTCGCGGTTGGGACAAGGGAAGGGAGCAGGCCTGCTGTCCTGCAGCTTGTCACTCCAGTAAGACAGTCTTTACTTCTCAGGAGCCCCAGCGGGAGGGGGAGATGCTTAAGGGATGGCTTTGGAAAAGGAGCGAAGGAGCAGATGGCAGGCTGCCTTACCCTTCCTGCGCAGGGTCTGCCGGCCCTGCTTTTACAGTCTTGTCTCCTCCAAGGTTAGTTTGCGTTCCCATAGAGTACCTGCGAGCTCTGGTATTGTAAGCACCCACTTCCGTCTTTGGGAACGCAGCAGGGCCTGGAATCTCTAAGACTGGGGAGCTGATGGGTAAAAATGGCAGGTGTTTCTTTTTACCCATTCCCCCTGTGGGCTGCACCAGTCCAGCTAGCTGGACAAAGCAGCGGCGTGAGAAGAATTGAGCCCTTTGAGGGATCGTGCAAAGGACGCAGGCCAGACGGCGCGAGCGAGGCTGGGAAGTGGGGTGCTGGTGCCGGTGCCGGTGCCGGTGCCGGGGCAGCGCTGCTTGGCCAGCCCCTGCCTCCTCCCAGCGCCACTCTTTCCTCTGTCACGCTGTGGGCATAGCTGGGCATAGGCAATGCCAGCCCCCAGCCTCAGCCACCCTCTGAGGCCACCATCTTCCTTTAGCCATGAGCAAGATCTCAAATGTTGTGGCAAATGTTGTGTTGTGGCAAAGGTTGTGTCTGCAGCCCTGCTCTTCTGTTCTCCCTGTAGGGTCCTGGTCAATCAAACAGGCTCTATCCTTGGAAATGAGCACTGTGGCTAAGGACAGACTCCTCTTGGTGGACACCAGCCAAGCTGTGGGAATGTCTCTGGCACACACGCTATTCCAATTTTCAATCCCAAAGGCGCCGGAATTAAGGCAGGTCCAACAGGAATAAAACTTGCCGTTTTGACTGAAAGAGGGGAGGAACCCCCAGCGCTGAAGAGCTGTTCGTATCCTGCCAAGAGCCACATGGAAATGAAATCGGTGGTGAGCTTAGGCAGGAATACTCATGTCCGTGGAGCAGCACGCTTGGGCGTTAAGGCTTTATTACACTTGTGACGTGCAGAAACAGACTCCACAACCCTGGAGGTTGTAAAGTAGGTATGTTTATTCAGCGCTGGGCAGCACGGGGGGTCATCCCGCCAAAGTCGTGCGCGCCCACGTGGTGGCTTGTCCTGGATTTATACGACCAAGTGTTACATAGACAGAAGGTTTCCCAACACGCCTAGACATATGCATGACCTGTCCCCGCTTTGTCTTAAAATGAGCCCCCAGAGGTCGTTTCCGTAAACCCCTCCCTGTGCCCCTCCGAGCACAGGCTTGCACAGTGCCTCCTGGTGGTGGTCGCGGGGGGTCGTGGGGATGAAGGCTGAGGACTCTTCTTCGTCACCGCTCGTAACCCCTTGTTCTTGCGCAGACTCAGTTGCTCCTTGACTCTTGTCCAAACGGCAGGGTCGGTTTCAGCTGGTTTTTTAAGACAAGTTTCTGTTCTTATCAGGAACTGTCCTTCGCTGAGAGATTACAAGACTCCTTACTTCAATCATTTTGTACAATCGTTAAACTTTTATAGTTACACTCTGAAGCCCCTTTTCAGTCCCCCCTTTTCTATACAGTTAGTAAATTCTTTTACTATCTCTTATTTTCATATAATGTTTCTTTATCTAACATCTTCTCAAAATATTTGTTCGATTCAAGTTTTCGTTGAAGTTGGTTCTTTTTCCATTCGCTGTAGGAATCCCCTGTGCTCTGGAAATACCCCCAAGCACACCGAATTATTACACACAGAGCCAGGGGCAGAATTACAACTATAATTGTCATAACAAACAATTCTTTTAACCACGCCAAGTTTGGTACCCAAGATGTTAATTTTTCCATGAAGTCACTAAATCCCCCAGATGTGTTATCTTGGGCCACTTCATGCAAGATTTTGGTTTTTTTCCCAAATTTGAGATAGATAAATCTTTTTCAATCCTTTTGTCTTGGCTAACATAGGTACAGCAATCTTCACCAATAACCGTACACAAACCTCCTTCTTTAGCAAAAAGCAAATCCAGCCCTAGCCTGTTTTGAAGTGGTACTTGTTTTAAGGAAGACATTTCTTTCTGTAGAGCTGTGAGCGCACTTAAACCCGGTATCGGGGAAAACTGAACTTAAACCCAGTGTTGGGGGAGACTGAACTTAATCCAGGAATCAGTGGAGACTTAAACAAAATAGCTCTTCTCTTCTCTTCTGTTCTATTCCCTGCAGTCACGATGAGGCGCAGAACAAGGACACCACTCTTTGCCTGAAATGCCAGGGGGTTTACAGCTCCAGAAACACTTTCGAGGACACAAATCAAAAGGGATGCAAGTAGAAACAGGATTTTATTTTACTTTACTTAATTTTACTTTATTTTTGCTGCCGGCGACCGGCTATTCCCTGAGCACGTGAGCAAGACCTGCCTCCTCGGCCCACAGGCAGTAACCCAGCCAAAAGGGACCAGAGGAGCCCTGACAAGTGCTCATGCTCAATGCTGCAGAGGAAGGCAAAAAACCCCCGGGGACCAGTGCCAGTCTGCCCCGGGGGAAAATTCCTTCCGGACCCCAGCGCCGCCGGCGACCGGCTATTCCCTGAGCACGTGAGCAAGACCTGCCTCCTCGGCCCACAGGCTGCTCACGCCTCCCAGGAGATGCTCAAGCCCGATTCTCCCTCCACCTGCTGCCACCTCAGGGCCTTCCCAGAGGGGCAAAACGCCCGCGGCCTGATCCATCGGGGGGGCAACGATCCTTCCTGCGCCTGGCAAGGCACCAGTGGCTGCTCCAAAGCACCGGGACCCCCGCCAACATCTCTGCATCCCATTCCTCACGGCTGCTGCCACTGGCTCCGCAGGGGATGAGGACGGCGAGCTCTGCAGTGCTCTTCAAGAAGGCATTCCCTTGCTCTTGCCACTGCTAGCCAGCTGAAAAGGCCAGCCAGCCTCGGGAACCTCCACGTGTTGGTGGTTCTTCTCGTCTCCAGCAGCCTCGGCCAGCCTCCTCCGGCCTTCCTCCCTCCGCCCTCGCCAAGTAATTCCACCGCCTCCTCAAGGACTTCCTCTCGCACTTCGTCTTCGGGCTGCCCCCAGGCCAGCTATGGCAGCGGGCCGCGGGAGCGTGCTCCCTTTTATACTGTCCCGGGGCGTGGTGACTGCTGCGTTGCCAGGTGGTGGCACTGTGACACGGGGGGGACGGGGCCCCCCCTGCGCAGCCCCGCCCGCCGGCCCTCCGCCCAGCATCCTTCCCAGGAAGGCCTTTGGGCTGCTGGCCCCGAGGCAGTCCCTGGGCCCAGGAGGCTCAGGGGGCTGTCCCTGCCCTTGCTGGCCATGCACTGGGCACAGCTGCTGGGCGTCCCGCTAAATACAGCTGGACATTCAGACTGCGTCGTGAAGGCTCTTTGTACCATAGCCATTCATTTGGTTGTGGGGATGCCAGAGGTGAAAGCAAGGCTTTGGGTTCCCTCTGCGTGAACTGTGCAGAGCCGTAGAGCACGTGCAGGATGGCCTCGCCGCTCCTGACCGAAGCACCAAGGGACATTTGCTACTCCCCTGCTTATGGTGAGGTCTTCTTCTGGGAAAGAAGTCCCAAATTGTTTTCTCTTCTTGACCCTCTTTTTCCTTGCACTCAAGAGCTTTTCTCCTCCTTTGGCCTTCACCCTCAAGACCTTTCCTGAAAGTGACGGCAGCCCTCTCAGCCTTTGTCTTGCTCCTGCTCGTCGTCTTCACCTCAGCTAGATAGTCCTGAAGGATCCCTGGAGGTCCCTGCCAACTCAACCCTTCTCTTCTCTCCTCTTCTATTCCCTGCACTCACGATGAGGCGCATAGCAAGGAGACCACTCTTTGCCTGAAATGCCAGGGGGTTTACAGCTGCAGAAACACTTTCGAGGACACAAATCAAAAGGGATACAAGTAGACACAGGATTTTATTTTAGCTTACTTGATTTTACTTTCTTTTATTTTCTGTCTTCTTATGTTGGTTTATGTTATTTTAGTTTAGTTTCTTTCATGTGATGTTATTGTATTTGATTTTATTAAATTTTCTTTGGGTTTAATTTTTATTATTTTATTTTATGTTGGTTAATCTTACTTTACTTTACCTTGCTTTATGCGTTTTTATTTTATTTTGTTGTTTTCTTTTCCTATTACTTCATTTTACCTGATTTTATCTG
Organism: Nipponia nippon; assembly: GCF_047370975.1. Lineage (NCBI taxonomy): Eukaryota > Metazoa > Chordata > Aves > Pelecaniformes > Threskiornithidae > Nipponia > Nipponia nippon. Next base: position 307,930 of record NW_028262360.1, read on the forward strand.
AGGCTATTTTGCTGAATCTCTTTCAGAGCCGATGCTCACAAGCATTAACACAATGCACCTGTGTAGCCAGGAGCAGGCTGATGTGTTCTTCAGTTTAGTTGGAAAAATCATGCCCTGCAGTGTGGCAAAGGAAAGCCGCAGAAAGGAGCAGCAGGAATACGGGCCAAGCAGTCCCTCGTTTCTCAACAGTGCAGAAGAACTTGAAGAAGGAGGATGGGTCCCGACCACCCCCAGAAAAGTAGAAGAAGAAGAAGAGGGGTGTGGTGCCCTGGGGCATTTTCACAAGTAGGACACGTGTCGATGACAAGCACACCTTTTGCCTTCCAAACCTTGCTCCGCTGTGCTTCTTGGCCAGGGAGGCAGGAAAAGTGCTCTCCTGCTTGGATCGCATGCAGGGAGAGCTGAAAAGCGGCAGCTCCAGAGCGGGCAGCAAGCCTGGAGCCCTTCCAAGCACAGGCTGTTTTGCACAAGCAAGAACACCTCGGGAAACGGAGCCAAGGCAAGAGCAGAGCTCGCTCCTGCTCCAAAGCTGCAATGGGCAAAAGAGCCAGGGAGCGCCAGGGCACGAGTGGCGCCTCGGAGGTGCAAGAGCAGCAGACGGGGCTCTGTCCTCCCTTCTGGCCGCAGGAGGATGCCCTGGGCCGCGCCAGCACAGGGCGTCTCTCCTCCTCAGCGCCCGAGGGAGGCCCTGGGTGCTGGGCTCAGCACGGGCGCTGGGACCGGGGACAAAGCCCCGTCTCCTGCCAGCTGCCGGCCTGGCCCATGCCAGCGGCTCCCGCCACGCAGCTCCTCCTGCCCAGGGCTGGGGCTGGAGCACAGACAGAGCCGCAGTTTGGGAAAGGCTTGCCGATCCAGAGCAAACCCAGGGCAGCTCCTCAGTGTCCCAGCGGGCTGAGGAGCCGCTGCGCTGCGGGGGGAGTGGGCGCAGGGCGGCTCTGGGAGGAGAGGCCCGGGCTGCCTGAGCCTGCCCGGCAACAGCCGCCCCATTGGCCACAGCTGAGCCAATCAGCGGAGCCGGAGGCAGCCTGTCAGTCAGAGCCAGGCTGGGGCGGGGCCAGAGGGGGCCGAGGCCGAGGGGCCTGAGGAGAAAGGGGCGAGAGCCAGGCCGGGGGCAGCCGGGGCCCGGGGGGAGCAGGGCCAGGCCAGGGCCAGGGCCAGGGCCAGGGCCAGGGGAGCTGCAGGAGCAGGTATGTGCCAGTGCGGCTGGGCCTGGGGCAGGGGCCTGGAGGCCTCACCGCCCACGGGCCCCGCCACGGCCCAGTCCCCAGCCCTGGGCCCGAGGGCTCAGCCCCAGGGACAGCCCCAGCAGCAGGGTCAGGGCGGTTCCTGCTGCTGCCCCGAGGGTCGCCAGCCCCAGCCCTGCCAGCTGGAGGTGGGTGTTGGATGTCCGCAGGGCAGGGGAAGGCAGAGTGGCCTCCTCCCCAGCAGGCGGCTCCAGGCTTTGGAGCGGGCATGCTGTGGTGGGGACAGGCCAGGGGCTATGGCTGTCCCCAGGCCTTCACGTGGGTCTGGTGCTGATGGACAGCCCCGTCTCTGCTGACAGCCTTTGATAAATGGGGATTTCCAGACATGGAAGTTGTTTCTGCCCCCAGGTGAGAGCACGCACCAGGGCTTTGTTGCCAGAGAAGCCAGTGGGGAGTGCTCCTGGCTGGATGCAGCTCCCTTGGCAGATGCTTGTGCCCCTCTCTGGGCCCCAAGGTCTGATACCTGCCTTTGCCCCCACCCAAGCTGTGCTGCCGGCTTTTGGGAAATGGTGATCCAAGCATAGACCCACCATCAGTTGGTGACCTGAATCTCAGGTCTGAGGCAGAGCCGTCGTGGGGCGATGGGAGCCACCTCCCTCCGACCCGTCAGCTGACATTCATTGACAAGGTCACGCACTTGTCCTACCATCAGAGATTCCTTTATTCGCTTTCTAGCTGTAGTTCAAAAGAACCGGGGCCTTGCTGGGGGGCTCCCAAAGGCAGCCGCCAGCTTTGGTGGCAGGACGCAGTTAAGGCTGTCCCTCTTCAGCAGGACCAGGATGAGGACGGCGATCTGCAGGAAGGCGAGGAACAGAAGAAGTCTCCTGTGGGACAGGAGAGGGGTCAGGCAGAGCAGGGGGCAAATTTCTCTCAGCTCTTTCCAAGCCCCCTCTTTGAACACCACCGTGGGACCTTGCAGCGTGAGGGGCACAACCCTCCCCGAAGTCAGGACTGGGGCGAGGGGCCCGGCCATCTCTCTCGCCTCTGCTCTACGTCTCCCCAGTGAGCCCCAAAATCCCCCCCTATGCGCCCCCCAAGTTTGGAAGAAAAGAAATACTGAAACCTTTCATCCCCAAGAAGTCCAAAGCTGCCTAATACCCTTGGACCCCTGGCACGGACAGCCCACTGCCTGTGGAAGAGCCCCGGCACCCCGCCCCCAACCCCCGCAGGGCAACTCACCTCAGCCAAGAAGTGATCCTGTGCCTCCTGGACACCCGCTGCTCCTCCTGCAGGCCAAGGCACAACAGCGACATGTGTTGGGGTGTGCGAGGTTGCTGAGGTTTGGGGGCTCAGACCCCCTGCCTCGTCCCCGCTCACATCAGTGCCCCCATGTCCCCTGGGCACAGCGCAGACCCTTCCCTCCCCAACGCCCACAGCGGGCTTGTCTGTCCTACCAGCCGCACAGCCACCATCTCCTGCAGCAGCGACTCGCCTCCCTCCTCTGCCTGCGCCGTCTTCCCCCTGCTACGGACACCACGGGGTTCTGGGCTGTGAGAAGAGACCTCGGCCGGCATGGCGCCGTGCTGGGGGGCCAAGAGGGAGCCAGGGTGCTGCCCAGCCTCTGCTGGGGCTGGCACCAGGCGCCCCTGGCATCCCAGCACTGCACAGACCCACCCCTCACCCCTGTCCTCCCCACGCCTGCTGGAGCTGCTCAGAGTTGTGCAGAGCTGCTTCCAGGAGTCCCAAATTGCTAAGAGAGGTTTTTGAGCCGCTCGGGAGCAGACCAAGGGCTCTCCAGAGCAGGCTGGAGGAGTGGACAGGAGCCAGAAAGATGTCTGCAAGTGGCAGAGGTCTGCCCGAAGCTGCTCAGCAGCCCCCACCCCGCTGCCCCACATTTCCATCAGGGCCCCATCGCCACTCACAAAGCTGTTGGCTCTCGGAGGCGTTCCCGTCTCTCCTGGAGGCGCTGCAGCTTCTTCCTGAGCAGCTGGACAAGCAAAGGGCCCGGTCAAGAGTCCATGCCCTGCCTGCTCTGCGGGGGCTTCCCCCCACAACCACGTTGAGCCCTCCTCCCCCCTGTCACCACTACCTTCTTGACCTTAACGTGCTCCTGAACAGCTTCTGTCAGCTCTGACCACTGCTCCTTCTGCAAAGCAAGCGGGACACATTGCAGAGAGGCATGCTGGGAAAGGGCATGCGCAGTCAGTCCCCAGGGCCCGGGAGGTCAGGCCAGGGCCAGGGCAGCAGGCACCTGGGTGTCCTAGGGCTGGCACCATTGCCCAGCAGCTCTGGCCACCCCCCGAGGGATTTAGGGATGCGGGTCACAGACCTTCATCAGCTCCCGCACTGCTGTGCCTCCCGCTGCCTTTCCCCGGAAGAGGGCTGCCTGGGAGAGAAGAGGGAACAGGAACGTCTCCAGGAGGGGCAGGGGGTGGAGGATGACCCCCATGACAGCGGCCAGAGCCCAACACTCCTCTACCCCGCACCCCACCTCCAGCCCATGCCTGGGTTCCTGTTTCGCATGGCGTCCCCTGACACACAAGTGAGGCTCACTCATCCCACCCCCTTCCCCAAAGCCGTACTGCTGTGCCTGCAGACCCGCAGCAGGCTCCTCTCCGCACCACAGCCACAGCCAAGAGCCCGGGGGATCTGCACAGGCCCAATCCCTCCACCACAGACGCCGTCTCCCGGAGGAAATCTCCCCAGCCACACCCCTGCCCGTGGCTGCTGGGGTGCATGGACCCACCACTGGCACCCCCCTCCCTGACCCTTTCAGGACAGGCCTCCTTTTCCCCTGTACCTTCTGTGCCTCTTCCAGGCTCGCGGCTGCCTCCCAACTTGCCACTGGCACGTGCTCCTGTGGGAGAGGAGGGGAAGAAAAGGAGCCATCAGGGCAGCGGGACACTGCCACGAGTGCATTCCCCTCGCCATTATCCCCTCCCAGCTCCCCTCGGGCACTGCCGTTGCCCTCGCGTCCCCTCGCCTTCCCAGCCCTGCAGGCATCAGGGGCAGACAGAGGGACCCCCAGGCCCAACGCTGCACGCAGTCCCCCTCTGGAGCAACTGGCTCTAAGTGACCCTGCTCGAGCAGGGGCATTGCACAAGACAAGACGCTCTCCAGAGGTCCCGTCCAACCTCAAGCACTCTCTGATGCTGTGAACTCACCTTCGTCTGGGCCACCAGCCGCTCCAGCGCGGGTGCTGGCACAGGTACAGCCCTACGCCCGCGGGCACAGCCACGCACGGCCTTGTGCTCTGCAAACGCAGGCGCACCCACGCTCTCTCACGCAAGGAAGGCCGCGCACGTGCACAGTCAGGGATGCCCAGGGCTGGCAGGTCGTTGGCGAGTACTCTCCAGACTCCTGCCCAGCACCACTGAGGTTCTCCTCCAGGTGCTGCCCTGCCTCTGGGAGCAGCCCCCTTTGTACCCATGGGGGTGCCCGTGTCACAAGGCCAGAGTGACACCACGGTTACACGGCCACCACTGCCCACTGTGACGTGGCAATCAGCTCCCTGGGGCTGGCGCCAAGCTGGCCGTGGGGCCCAGCCATGGCCAGGGGGAAACAGGGCATCACTCTCAGCATCCACTCTTAGCGCGTGGGCGGGAGTACCATTTTCTGAGTCATCACCTGCAGAAAGGACTCAACGTTTATCTGCCCTGACCCTTCTTCACTGACTTCCCCGATAATTCTCTTCATCTCCTCTTCCCACAATTCACAGCCCAGAGCCCTGACGATTATCTTCCACCACTCATGGCTGCACAACGAGTCAGAGCTCAGGCAGCAAAGTCTGGTAGCACAGCAAGTGGTCCAAAAGCAATGGGTGGTGTCACGGAGGAGTGGAAGGCACCTCACTCCAAAGAGAGAAGCAACGATGTGTTTGGGGGGGAAATACCACACCCCCCCATGGCCCTCTGGCATTTTTGGGGGGCGGAAATAAATCCCCCCAACATCCTCCTCTATATTGTCCAAGGGGAACTACGTCCCATCCCATGGCCCTCCTCTCTTTTGGGGTGAGAAATAACTGGTGTTCATCTTACTTTGCAGCCAAATATTTTGTAGTCGACTGCTCGCAGCTGAGCCGGGCCCTTGGCCATCGTGTTGCGTGGGGCTGTTGGGGTTATAATCCGCAGGAATCACAAAGACAGGAGCAAACTCCCACTCTGAGGCTGGATTTTTCTCTTTGTTGCAATTTAAAAAAAAAAAAAAAGAGAATTGCAAAATTTGATAAAAGGATATTAAACCTCAAACATGTTTGTGCCAGACGGGTTTCGTGGATGGGCTGACCTCTTCTGGACGCACACCCCTCCCCACCACGTAATGAAGCCCAGATGACTCAGGCAGGGCAACGCTGCCACCTTCCTGACAATGTCAAAGCGAAAGGATTCCAGTCGTTTTCTCCTGGCAATTCTTCCAGTGCCAGAATTCCTGTAGGGACACCCCCTGCCCGCAGGCTGTCCCATGGGCTTTCTCGGAAGGGGGTGATCGCTGGGGAGGAGCAGGGCGGCAGCAGGGCCCTGGCTTGTGCTTCTCCCATCAGGCAGATCCCTCAGCCCTCGCGCGTGCATCCCCTCTGGGCCCAGGCACTTCTGTAGGTCCGGTTTCCTTAAGCATTCCCTGCCCTGATCGTCTTCCACCAAGGCTACGTCTGCCTTGCTCCAGCCTTTCCCCGGCCTCAGTGACCTGGGATTCCTGAAGGCTGCTGGGGCCCCTAGAGACGGAGGCAAAGACGGCCTTCAGTGCTGCAGCCTTTCCCACGTGCTGTGTGCCCAGGTCCCACGCCTCGTTCAGCAGCGGGCCCCCATTTGCCCCTCGCTGTCCTTGTGTCACCTGGGTGCTGACAGAAGCCCTTCTTGTTGCCTTGGAGATCCCAGGCCAGGTTGAGTTCCAGCTGGGCTTTGGCTTTCCTAACCACATCCCTGGCTGCTCGGGCAACATCTGGGCACAACAGCCCCCACTCAGGACTGGGGTGAGGGGCCCAGTAATGTCTCTCGGCTCTGCAGTCAGTCTCCCCAGAGAGCCCCAGAATCCCCCCCTACCCACCCCCTAGCTCAGGAGAAGCCGAAATACTGAAACATTACATGCCGGAGAAGTCCAAAGCTGCCTTATGCCTCGGGACCACTGGCACAGGCATCTCCCTGCCTATGGAGAGAGGGCAGAGGGCCTCGCAGACAGGTCTGCTTCGCTCCTCTGCCAGCGGGAGGGCTTTCCCGGGGCTGCAGTTCTGCTCTCCCAGTGACACTGGAGCTTTGGTGAGCCTCCCTGGGCTGCGGAAGCTGGAGCTGGACCATCGCGGGCTTCTCCTTCAAGCCCCATTCCCCCACCCTGTTCCTTGCAGCCCAGACCACCAGCATCCTTCTCCCGAGGGAGAAAGCTCCCTTCCCCACTAGCAGTGCAAACTGTTGGAAGCTCCCTGGCAGAACCTTTGCAAGGAACATACACAAGTCGAGCTGCCACACGTCTTCTTTCTTTTGTCATTCTTCCTCAAGGAGCTCTTGGGCCTGCGGGTGGTCGTTGTGGCTCGCCATCTTCCCGTGAACCTGCACTCGGTCCATAGAGGTGTACAGGCAGAGGCGTCGTGGGGAGCGCAGCAGCCACCTCCCTCCCACCGGTCACCTGGCACTCACTGACGCAGGACAAAAAGGATTTGCTTGCATTTTGTTTTCTTCTCGTTCGTGCGCAGGTACTGGGAAGAAGGCAGCAGAACTACACGCTAGCTAAAAGCCCTTTTATTGCTGGCAAGAAAGGTGCCTCTTGGCTGAGAGCACAACAAGTAGCCCTTTTGCCGCTCTTGATTCTTTAGATACGGTTTTAAGACTACTCACGTGCTCATTTTTACAGTTGACATTACCTATATGCTTTGGCCATGGCATCATTGTTACCGTACGCTTTTGAGTATTTGTTCACATGACCCCCCCGTGCAAGCATGCTTAATGCATATTTATTAGCTGAATTTGCACTGGTTTGTTGCAGCTTTGCCGCTTTCAGCTGGTTTGGTCTGGTTTCTTCTAACAGCAAACCCTCTTGTACAAGTGAGGGCATTGTTGGTCAAGTTCCGTTGTGCCGGTCTTCAAACGGGCAGCCGTTGAGGCGGGATGCTGGATACACCCTCCTGCCTCCAAATCGGGCAAGAAGCAGGTCTGAGGCAGAGCCGTCGTGGGGCGACGGGAGCCACCTCCCTCCGACCCGTCAGCTGACATTCATTGACAAGGTCACGCACTTGTCCTACCATCAGAGATTCCTTTATTCGCTCTCTAGTTGTAGTTCAAAAGAACCGGGGCCTTGCTGGGGGGCTCCCACAGGCAGCCACCAGCTTTGGGGGCAGGACGCAGTTAAGGCTGTCCCTCTTCAGCAGGACCAGGATGAGGATGGCGATCTGCAGGAAGGCGAGGAACAGAAGAAGTCTCCTGTGGGACAGGAGAGGGGTCAGGCAGAGCAGGGGGCAAATTTCTCTCAGCTCTTTCCAAGCCCCCTCTTTGAACACCACCGTGGGACCTTGCAGCGTGAGGGGCACAACCCTCCCCCCAGTCAGGACTGGGGCGAGGGGCCCGGCCATCTCTCTCGCCTCTGCTCTACGTCTCCCCAGTGAGCCCCAAAATCCCCCCCTATGCGCCCCCCAAGTTTGGAAGAAAAGAAATACTGAAACCTTTCATCCCCAAGAAGTCCAAAGCTGCCTAATACCCTTGGACCCCTGGCACGGACAGCCCACTGCCTGTGGAAGAGCCCCGGCACCCCGCCCCCAACCCCCGCAGGGCAACTCACCTCAGCCAAGAAGTGATCCTGTGCCTCCTGGACACCCGCTGCTCCTCCTGCAGGCCAAGGCACAACAGTGACACGTGTTGGGGTGTGCGAGGTTGCTGAGGTTTGGGGGCTCAGACCCCCTGCCTCGTCCCCGCTCACATCAGTGCCCCCATGTCCCCCGGGCACAGCGCAGACCCTTCCCAACGCCCACAGCGGGCTTGTCTGTCCTACCAGCCGCACAGCCACCATCTCCTGCAGCAGCGACTCGCCTCTCTCCTCTGCCTGCGCCGTCTTCCCCCTGCTACGGACACCACGGGGTTCTGGGCTGTGAGAAGAGACCTCGGCCGGCATGGCGCCGTGCTGGGGGGCCAAGAGGGAGCCAGGGTGCTGCCCAGCCTCTGCTGGGGCTGGCACCAGGCGCCCCTGGCATCCCAGCACTGCACAGACCCACCCCCCACCCCTGTCCTCCCCACGCCTGCTGGAGCTGCTCAGAGTTGTGCAGAGCTGCTTCCCGGAGTCCCAAATTGCTAAGAGAGGTTTTTGAGCTGCTCGGGAGCAGACCAAGGGCTCTCCAGAGCAGGCTGGAGGAGTGGACAGGAGCCAGAAAGATGTCTGCAAGTGGCAGAGGTCTGCCCGAAGCTGCTCAGCAGCCCCCACCCCGCTGCCCCACATTTCCATCAGGGCCCCATCGCCACTCACAAAGCTGTTGGCTCTCGGAGGCGTTCCCGTCTCTCCTGGAGGCGCTGTAGCTTATTCCTGAGCAGCTGGACAAGCAAAGGGCCCGGTCAAGAGTCCATGCCCTGCCTGCTCTGCGGGGGCTTCCCCCCACAACCACGCTGAGCCCTCCTCCCCCCTGTCACCACTACCTTCTTGACCTTAACGTGCTCCTGAACAGCTTCTGTCAGCTCTGACCACTGCTCCTTCTGCAAAGCAAGCGGGACACATTGCAGAGAGGCATGCTGGGAAAGGGCATGCGCAGTCAGTCCCCAGGGCCCGGGAGGTCAGGCCAGGGCCAGGGCAGCAGGCACCTGGGTGTCCTAGGGCTGGCACCATTGCCCAGCAGCTCTGGCCACCCCCCGAGGGATTTAGGGATGCGGGTCACAGACCTTCATCAGCTCCTGCACTGCTGTGCCTCCCGCTGCCTTTCCCCGGAAGAGGGCTGCCTGGGAGAGAAGAGGGAACAGGAACGTCTCCAGGAGGGGCAGGGGGTGGAGGATGACCCCCATGACACCGGCCAGAGCCCAACACTCCTCTACCCCGCACCCCACCTCCAGCCCATGCCTGGGTTCCTGTTTTGCATGGCGTCCCCTGACACACAAGTGAGGCTCACTCATCCCACCCCCTTCCCCAAAGCCGTACTGCTGTGCCTGCAGACCCGCAGCAGGCTCCTCTCCGCACCACAGCCACAGCCAAGAGCCCGGGGGATCTGCACAGGCCCAATCCCTCCACCACAGACGCCATCTCCCGGAGGAAATCTCCCCAGCCACACCCCTGCCCGTGGCTGCTGGGGTGCATGGACCCACCACTGGCACCCCCCTCCCTGACCCTTTCAGGACGGGCCTCCTTTTCCCCTGTACCTTCTGTGCCTCTTCCAGGCTCGCGGCTGCCTCCCAACTTGCCACTGGCACGTGCTCCTGTGGGAGAGGAGGGGAAGAAAAGGAGCCATCAGGGCAGCGGGACACTGCCACGAGTGCATTCCCCTCGCCATTATCCCCTCCCAGCTCCCCTCGGGCACTGCCGTTGCCCTCGCGTCCCCTCGCCTTCCCAGCCCTGCAGGCACCAGGGGCAGACAGAGGGACCCCCAGGCCCAACGCTGCACGCAGTCCCCCTCTGGAGCAACTGGCTCTAAGTGACCCTGCTCGAGCAGGGGCATTGCACAAGACAGGACGCTCTCCAGAGGTCCCGTCCAACCTCAAGCACTCTCTGATGCTGTGAACTCACCTTCGTCTGGGCCACCAGCCGCTCCAGCGCGGGTGCTGGCACAGGTACAGCCCTACGCCCGCGGGCACAGCCACGCACGGCCTTGTGCTCTGCAAACACAGGCGCACCCACGCTCTCTCACGCAAAGGAAGGCCGCAGTCAGGGATGCCCAGGGCTGGCAGGTCGTTGGCGAGTACTCTCCAGACTCCTGCCCAGCACCACTGAGGTTCTCCTCCAGGTGCTGCCCTGCCTCTGGGAGCAGCCCCCTTTGTACCCACGGGGCTGCCCGTGTCACAAGGCCAGAGTGACATCACGGTTACACGGCCACCACTGCCCACTGTGACGTGGCAATCAGCTCCCTGGGGCTGGCGCCAAGCTGGCCGTGGGGCCCAGCCATGGCCAGGGGGAAACAGGGCATCACTCTCAGCATCCACTCTTAGCGCGTGGGCGGGAGTACCATTTTCTGAGTCATCACCTGCAGAAAGGACTCAACGTTTATCTGCCCTGACCCTTCTTCACTGACTTCCCCGATAATTCTCTTCATCTCCTCTTCCCACAATTCACAGCCCAGAGCCCTTACGGTTATCTACAGCGACAGAAATACTCTGGGATGAAGGGAGGTGAGGCCAGCACGCGCAGGGACCTGGCTTGCCACAGTGTGGTGCTGCATCTCCCCTGCCCCCTCTTCCTGGACTGCTTTACCATCTCAGATACTGCCATCAAACTTGGCATTTGTGCAGCGAATTTGGCCGTTCAGCGTCCCTTGGCCTTATTAGAAACTCTTGCATGGCGAAGGTGGCAGTAGCACTGTCTGTACCAGGGATAATCAGTCACCTCCTGACACCCTGGGAACATATCTTATCTGGGTCGTAACTCGGGTGGATTAGTGCGGGTGGATCTGTACCAGCGCCACTGGAATTTTTCAGAACTCCAGTAATTAATGACCCGGACTGTGACAATAGGATGGAAATTTACTGATGCCTAAAGCCAATCCTTTCACGACCCTATAAACAGCAGGACCAAGAGAGTCCCTTGGAGCTCTCCTGGACCGCAACGGGCTGCGCCAGCATCTCCCTCCGAGTGGGACGCCCCTCAGAGCTGCAAACGGTTAAGTTTGCACACAGAGGCCCGACAACAGGACCCGGGCTGATCTCCGGCGCCTTTCACTCCTCGAGACTCAACCTTCGCCCGCTGAGTTAATCATTTGATGTGAGTGTTTCACTGAACTCGAGGCGAATTTTTACTAGGTACCTTTATATATGCCTATTGTGCGTCTTTCACTAAATTCACGACAAATTACTAGGCCTGTCGTGTCTGCGTGTATCGATACAAATATTGTAGTAAACCCTACTTAATCGCCTTGTCGGTGCTAAATTAACCAATGATTAGTTATTGCTAAATTCCTCTGATTCTCTCTGAACCTTCAACTGCTGCTAGACATATAGACATATAGAATCCTTAGACACGAACTTTTGACCAAGTCTGAGACTAGGAGTGGATCCAGCCGCACCTAGGCTCCTCTCTGAGCAGGCGTTTAGAAAGCAAGGGGGGCCATTCTGAACCTCATGCCTCAATGGGAGGGCCTCCTTTTTCCCCCTTGTGTTTTCTTCTAACTCAATTTTCTCTTTCTTTATCTAGATATATATGCCATCCATTTAATAAGTAAGAGTGAACCTTGCCATCGCACTCTGTTAAATCACACTTTTCGAGATTTCTATTAAAATCACTATTTGCAAATACCTTTGATGGTGATTCTGTAAGCGACCTAACCACTCATCCGTCACACGTTGGCGTAGGCGGCAGGATGGCAAGCAGCATCACTGGTTACTTACAAAAAAATGGAATAAGTCCACTTCCTAAATTCTCCGATGAACGGCTCGTGATAACTGGCAGGACTGGGAAACTGTGGAAAAACAACTAGCGTTGGCCAGGGCTCATGTAAAAGAGGGTAAAGGAAACGGAATTATTTGCAAAATGCTGGCTACCTGCTTAGAGGCTGCCTGTCAAGCTACGGAGAAATTGCCTAAAGAGAGGCGAGATCTGAGAGAAGAAGTAGAAGGCAGAAAGAAAGCGGAGTTATGACTATCCCTGCAAATTGAACAGCTGCAAAAACAGGTACAGCATGAAAGGGAAGAGAAACCAAGGACGGCAGACAGGGTTGAAATGATGCTAATGCGGGCTCCCAACCCCCCCCCCCCCGACACCATACAGGTTAGGAACTTAATTTTATCCCCTGAAGAATGGGACGCAGATGATAGCGAACCAAGGGAAAATGATTTGCCTCCTCCAATTCCTCTGGAATAGAAAGCCAGACCCATTATAAAAACAGAGGTAACTACTGGACCTCGAGGTGGAGCAGGGGATCGTACCCGAAAAACAACCCCCTTCCATCCACTTCAGATGGCCAATTTACAGGAACGCTATGGCCGTAAGCCAGGTGAAACTGAGACAGAATCTTTGTGGCGAGCCAGTTTAACTGGGGGAGACAGAATCCTGCTAAGTGGCGATGAAGCCAACGGATTCTGGGGTCCTGGAGTCTTTTTCAATTCTGGTCCAGAAGCCCCAAATGATCCTCACTCGATAACAAGCAGAGTGGCATACTGGGCTGGGGGAATAGATAGACTGGAGAGAGGAAAGCCTTTATCAATACCTATGAGATCCCTGGAGGAACTCTCCACCGCTCTTACAAAAGCTGCCTGTATTCGGACCATGCATGAACGCGGTGCTCTTGATGTCCCCGGATCGGCAACTGTAGATCCGGACATGCTAAACCCACTCGTTAGAAGAGCCCCTGCTATATTTTTAAACCCTACCTTAGGGCTAAACGAGATGAAATGAGGAGAGACAACGGTTTCAGTGACCTATTGGACAGAAGAGAAGCTGCTGAGGAACAGGAAGAAGCCCCGGTACACAGAAGTCTTCCCACCCTGGCAACATTAACGCATGACACCATAAATCATGGGCAAGAAATGGGATGGGTTAACCTATCTAATGAAACCAAAAAGACAAGCCGTAACGTTAGACAAGTGGAACAATTATCCCAGGATAATTCCCAGGAACCAGAACCCATTTGTCGCCAACCTAAAACTCCAAGGGGGAGGGAACTAGATAATCAAGCAATACCATTAGGCATTCCGAGAGCTGGAATTCAAAGGCAACTTGCCAGCGTTATCCAGAGTCTACTTTGTGCAGTTCAAAGACACAACCCGAGAGAAAACATTCCACGCATCCCAAACACTCCCATACAAAGACATAATAGCCCTTTTCTTCCCCAAAATTCGAGATCAAAAAACGAGTAGTGCCCGGACGGCAACTGGGCTTGTGCGTCTGGCAAGTGGAATCCTATCAATGGATAAATAATCGTGGCCCATATATTGTAATCCCAGTCCGACCTCGACAACAATAAACAAACTTTTTAATAGATAGAGGAGCACAAATTTCAATATTAACACAGCAAGATGCTGAGAAGCTGGGTATATGACCCAGGAGGCAAAGAGCTAAAATTACCAGAGTAAACGGAGCAACCGCTATTTGCCAAACTGCAAAAGTTGACTTATGGCTCCCTGCTGAGAAATGGATGTCGTCTGCTCATTTTGCTGTTAATGATCACGATGAAAACATTTTAGGACTCGATGTTTTAAGCAGACGAGCCTAGCGTTTGCCGAACGGCAGCGGGTGGTCCTTCGGTTCACATATCAGTCCTAACCCAAACAAACATCAGGAAGCCACAGTGCGCTTACTCCACGCAGCTCCAGCACTCCCTGATTCCCAGATTACCAATGGCCCCCAGGATCCCATTTCTGCTGCGGCATGAGCTGCAAGTTCTGCAAGTCATAGCTCGTTTGGAAAAACACCACATTCTTTCCAGAACTCACTCCCCATGTAATTCACCAATTTGGCCAGTCAGAAAACCGGACGGGAGACGGCGATTAATGGTCGATTATGGGCGTTTAAACGCCAACACAGCCCCACTAACGGCTGCAGTACCCAATAGTGCAACTCTAACTGCCACACTACAAGCAGCTGCACACCCATGGATGGCAACATTAGACATACAAGATATGTTTTTATGATCCCCTCGCCGGAAAGAGATAAAGAAAGATTTGCTTTCACTTGGGAAGGTGTACAATACACCGTTAGCAGACTCCCGCGGGGATATAAACATTCACCTCCAGTTGCTCATCCTGCGCTTGCCCAACTTTTACAGTCTCGCTCCCTCAAGATGTAAAACGGTATCGATAGAGAGATGACATCCTAATCGGAGGGACCTCCCCCGGAAAGGTGGGGGAAGCAGCAACAGCAGTGTGGCAAGCATGAGACAGAGCAGCAGCTGAAACTCCACCTGTAAAATGTCAGGGACTGAGTAGAGAACTAAAACTTCTTGGCACTCGGTGGATTGCAGGCAGTGCAGCAATTCCACCAGACACCTGAAATAAAATAGAACAATGACAAATGCCCCAGTCTAGGAAAGAATTACAACAGCTTATGGGTAATTTAGGATATTGGAGAAAACACGGACCTGCATTTTCTGTCATTGCTCGTCCCCTGTACTCACTTTTACGGAAGGGAAAACCATGGGAATGGCATTCGGAGCATGCAGAGGCGGTCAAGACCCTGATACGAGAATTCAAAACATAGCCGTCATTGGGACCAGTACACCCCCGCGACACTATTACAGCAGAACATGTCTAAGGATTATATGTATTTAGCAGCAACTTAGGTTTATTCACAATAAGGAGAGAATCACAAGCATTTAGTAGTAACAAATCCTTGGTTACTCTAGCATCTACATAGTGATTAAATAAAGCTTACTACAATATTTGTATAATACACACACAGACAATCACACAAGAGGCCTAATAAAAGAACGCCTCTTAAAATCCCTCACGAGTTTGATAATGCACTGATAAAGATACCCATCAAAAATTCCCCTCGAGTTCAGTGAAATACTCACTTCAATGATTGTCTCAACGGGCAAAGGGTTGAACCTCAAGAAGTGAAGGGCACTGGAGATCAGCCCAGGTCCTGTTGCCAGGCCTCTGTATGCAAACTGAAGAGTTCGCAGCTCTGAGAGGCGTCCCGCTCCGAGGGAGACACTGGCGCAGCCCGCTGCGGTCCAGGAGAGCTCAAAGCGTCTCCCACGGTGCCGCTGTTTATAGGGTTGTGAGATGATTGACTTTAGGCATCAGTAAATTTCCATTCTGGCCACAGCTGTGATCAGTTATTGCTGAGTTCTCATTAATCTCAGCAAGGCAGGTACAATCCTCCTGTACTGATCTGCCTGAGTTACGATCCACAACGAGGTGTTCCCAAGCTGTCAAGGGGTGACTGATTATGCTGGGTGGACCAAGGCATTCTTGTTCCCCAGCTCAACCATGCAAGAGTGCCTGGTACGACCAAGGGGCGCCTGGTCGCCAGACTCATTGCTCAGAGGCCAAGCCTTGACAGGAGTCCCTGTGATCTTAAGTTGGTCCAGAGGAAGGGGACGGGGGGGATGCACCACCACAATCCACCCTGTGACTGAAGTCAATCTGTTTCTTTTCCACAGAGTGGCGGTGTGGTCGCCTCTTGCCTCTGTACATGAGGGACGTCGGGGATGTCAGGGACATTGAAGACGGTGTCCTCGTTGTCCCCCAGCATCGCTGCTGCCACTCGCTCCTTGGTGCAGATGCCCTCTGCCCTGTACTCAGAGAGGTCAGGGAGCTTGTTGAGGAAGGCAGTCAAGTTGGGGACATCAGGAACGGTGTCCTCACTGTCCCCCAGCCCCACCACCACCGTTCACTCCTTGGGGCAGCTGTCCTTCGCCACGTACTGGAAGAAGTCAGGGAGCTCGTGGACAAAGGCGGTCAAGCTGGGGCTGTCGGGGATGTCTAGGACGGTGTCCATTCCACCTGCAGTGTTGAGACAGGTGAGTGTATTGTTGATGTTGGTGTCACCTGCCTGCTCAAGAAAGGCCTCGGTGAAGGCGTCTGGCCCCTGCTTGGAGAGGTCCACAGGCTTCCCTGGGGGGGTCGCTGCTGCTTAAAAAGCAAACAAAACCAACCCAACCCCGGGGCACTGCAAGCTTTCCTCAGTGCAGGCTGCCCATCCACAGGCTCTGCCACCCCCCAAACCTCATCTTTGAGCTTCGTTGTGGTTCTGCCGGTTGGTGGAGCCAGGGCAGGCTGGTGGGGGCTGGCAGCAGGGTTGCTGTCCTCGATGGCTGCTGCATCCTTCTTAAAGGCCTCCAACGGCTCCTGAGCACTGCATGGCAGGGTGTGGAGCACAGGGGGGGCCTGGCAACCGGTGCTGAGCTGCAGGGCAGTGGGGTGGTGGGGAGCCGGGGCGGATGGGGACATGCAGCAGGCAGGAGGCCATGGGCTACAGGGGCTACCCCTGGACCACGGCCCACGGCCCCAGCCCCATCAGCTGGTGGGGCACCAGCGTCCCTGTCACCAGCTGCTGTCCCCAGCCATAGTCAGGAGGACAGGGAGCAGGCATGGCAGGGTAGCTGCACCCCACGGGGGAGCTGCACCACAGGAGGAAGTGTCAGCAGGTTGGGGAGCAGCACCACCTGCGCCGGGGCCCCCAGAGGCTCTGGCACCCCCTGCCAGGCAGTGGCCTGGGCCAGCTGGGAGGCGACGGTGTGGACCTGGGCAGGCTCACAGGACACCGGCAGCCCCGGGACAGAGGGCAGCACACTGGCAGTGACCAGTGGCAGCGTGGCTGGGGCAGTGAAGCTCATGCTGGGCACCTCCGACGTCGTCGGCAGCCAGAGAGAGAACCTCTCTGTTGGGGGAGGTGAAGAGGAGCAATGGGGTGAGAGATTGGCGGGCAGAGGCGGCTGGGGGGCTACCTGGAGGGCAGGAGCACCGGGAGGAGCGGGAGCCTGCTGCTGTACCTGCCATGGCGCTTGGTCCGGGTGGGGTTTGTTTGGGCAAACAGTGGTCTTGGGGGTCCGTCCCCATGGCGATCGTTCCGCCAGCACCTCCTTCAGCCAGCCTTGCGATGGTTTGGTTTTTCATGCCACAACAAATTCCTACCTCAATGATTTCCCATCCTGCCCATGATTTCCTCTCCTGAACGCTGGTTTCCCAGCCCCACCATGGTTTCCCATCCCAGTGATGATTTCTCAGCCACGTGATGGTTTCCTTTCCCAACGGTTCCCCATCCCCATGATTTCCCATCCCACACGTGATTTTTGGGGGGAGGTGAATTTCATGCCCAAGGGGAAGGGATGGGGCTGGCACCGGTGGCCCTGCAATGCCACCATGTCTGTGCTGTCCCATCCTGCCCCGGTGGCGGGGATGGGGTGCTTTTATTTGTTTTGGTCTTCCACCTCTCTGCCCCAGGGAGGCAACTGCTGCTCCCAACTGTGGCGGAACCGGTGCTGGTACCATATGGCCCTGATGGGGAGCTGTCAGGAAAACTTGGCAACTGGCCCGTGCCAACCGAGGAGAGAGGCTGGGAGGCAAAGCATAACATGACAAGAAGAATTCTTGCATTCATGCATATGAGCTGTCCCATTCAATGAGGGGCACCCCAAATGCGGTCGTACACATGGTTCTTCTACCTTTCAAGCGTTCAGGTCTAACGCAATTTGACCAATCGCTACTTAATACACACACAGGCTGCTGTTTTGCAAAGTAACTTTAATTCTGTGGTGTCATCATCCATCTGCTTCTTTCTTGATCCAGACGTCCCGGCGGTCGGTCTTGCTGCAGTTCCGTATCTCTGATGGCAGATAAGGGGAGGGTTCCCCAGAGGTGTCGGAGGGGCTGGGATGCTGGCGTGATCTGGGTAGTCCGGGGTGTCCTTTCCTCTTCAGGGTGGGGGCCGTCCTTCTCCTTGCAATGAGCAGGGGTCCCTTAGTCATGCTGACTGAACCATGGCTGTGCACTGTACAGCGTCAACTATGCATATCTCTATCTATCTATCTGTTTATCTTAAGGAACTTGATCCAGTTTCATACTCTGAAGACGAATTGGTGCCATAGCTGGGGCATGAGATTTTCCTACGGGAGCCCCTGGGCTGTCCTCTTGTGGGGGTTCCCGGGAGGTACTTGTGGGGTGGCTCCTAGCGAGGTGGGGGCTGCAGGTACTGGGGGCAATGGCAGCAGCGTGGGGTGGGGATGCTGTTCCAAGTGCAAGGGTGGGCTTCAGAGAGAGACCAGGCACAGGGTAGCTGGCAACAGAAGCCAAGTAGAAATTAAAGAAGAAAGAAGAGGCGGGAGGAAAAAGAGGGAGGAAGAAGAAGAAGGGGCTATGGACAAGTAGATATGTTTCTATAATTTTATTTGATTTTTCCCACCAACCCTTTACGTTACTCTCCGGCACGTGCAGGTGTCCATTTGCAATATATCTCTACCGTTTTGAAAGGATGGAAAAGATGGTGGAGTTTGCAAGGAGCTAGTCTGAGGACAGCAGCGCCTGCCAGTGCCGGTGAAAATCTACAGTGTTCAAACAGCCAGGTGGACGTCTAAATCCATGCCCTGGAAGACAGAAACGTAAGGAGGAAGGCAATTGCTTGTGGCACAGCCACAGCCTTCCTAGCTGAAGGCACAAGTGGCCACTGAAGTAGATGCCACATACGTAGTGACGGTCCCCGCTGGCAGCAGGGAGGCCGTTACGTGCAGCCAGAGGGACCTCAGTGCTGCTTGACGCCTTGTTCTGTGATTGTCCGGGAAGAGGGGGCCTGGCTGCTTCGGGGGCCAGAGAGGAAGCACCTCCACCCTCTTCCCCCTTTCAGGTAGCACTCATGCTTTTGGTCCTCATGTGCATGAGCTGGGGCATCGCTGCTGCTGCCTCCTCCTTCCAGGGGACAGCTCCACCCTGAGCATCTGGAGGTGGCAACATAAGCAAACACACAAGACTCTTTCTGCCCCATTTCCAGTGCCGGCCCCTGCTTTCCAACACCTCGTAGTCCCATCCCCCCAGCGAGCACCTGCATTTTCTCTCCTCAGGTGCCCCGAGTCCTGCTCTTCTCTTGCCCACTGATCCTGATGTGGAGGAGGTGCTTATGAAGTACGTGCCAGAAGCTGCTCTCAGGAAGGTACGGCCAGGCCACCACTGCAGCGGGCTGCATTTTTGTAGGGCAGAAGAAGGGGTGCATTGCAGAGACGGAGTTCTCACGAGAACAGACAAACAAAGGAGAATGCACCCTGAGACGACAATGCGGGGAAACTGAGCCAAGGGGCACCGGTGCTGCACCATTGTGCGCCTTGTCCTCAGAGAGAGATGGGTGGCTGTCATGGTTTAACCCCGGCCAGCAACTCAGCACCACGCAGCCGCTCGCTCACTCCCCCCTTGGTGGGATGGGGGACAGAATCAGAAGGGTAAAAGGGAGAAAACTCGTGGGTTGAGATAAGAACAGTTTAATAATTGAAGTAAAATAAATTAGAACAGTTAAATAGACAAAGCAAAAACCATGCACGCAAACAAAGCAAAGCAAGGAATTCATTCACTCCTTCCCATCGGCAGGCAGGTGTTCAGCCATCCCCAGGAAAGCAGGGCTCCCTCACGCTTAACAGTTACTTGGGAAGACAAACGCCATCACGCCCAATGTCCCCCCACTTCCTTCTTCTTCCCCCAGCTTATATACTGAGCATGACGCCATACGGTATGGAATAGCCCTTGGGCCAGTCTGGGTCAGCACCCTCCCCGGCTGTGCCCCCTCCCAGCTTCTTGTGCACCTGGCAGAGCAGGGGAAGCTGAAAAGTCCTTGACCAGTGTGAGCGCCACTTAGCACCTATGTAGCAACAGCTTAGCACTACTTAGCAAGAACCAAAGCTTCAGTGTATCATCCACATTGTTCTCATCCTAAACCCAAAACACAGCCCCATACCGGCCACCAAGATGAAAATTAACTCTATCCCAGCTGAAACCAGGACAGTGGTGCGAGGCGTACTTCTGTCTCTCTGTCTTTTCCGTGGGTGTGGTTCTGGATGTGCTGCGGACCTGGCGGTGGGATAAAAGGGAGATTCTACTGAAGTCGCTAGAGCATCCCTGAGGGTCTCCCCTCGTGTCCATACCTGGCCCAAGATGGGGTGTTACCGGAGTGCCTTTCTCTCCTTTGTCATTTGTGTTATGGTTCAGTATCTGCCTGCCACAGGCTGGGCCGCCTGCCCGCCATTTGCACCGCGAGGAGGATTATCCCTTCCTCCGGTAGCACCTGCTCTTGCCAGTACGCCTGCTCTCCCTCGGTATCTGGCGTGGGCAGTGAGCCACCGGGAGAGCAGGATGGTGAAGCTGTCGTGCTCTTCTCTTATAGCTCAATGGCAGAGTGCCGCTGGACCTCTTCTCTGAGCTACGGCCAGTCACCAGCCTCTTCGTCCACCTGCAGCTGGCTGCAGATATCAACGCAGTGGATCTGTGCACCCTCCTCCACAACGTCAGCAGGATGATGCTAGAAATCCTCAGTCCTCACAAGGCTGAAGTGAACAAAATCCTCCTGTTTGATAAAGTGAGTGTGGGGGAGCGATCGCCTCCCCGCGCCCCGAGAGGGTGGGCAGCGAGCAAGAGGGAGTGACTCCCTCTTAGGCATTGTAGCAAGATGTGCTGCATCTGTCCTTGGCAGGGCTGCACGTTCCTCTGTCTGTTTGGACTCCCTGGAGTAAAGCTGCCCTGTGAGAGCCTTCACGCCTTGCAGAGTGCTCTTCAGATCCTCACCTTGTGCTCCGCGACGCGCGTGGAAATAGAGTGAGTCAGCGTGTGGCGGGGTGGGGGGGGTGCATGCTGCCTGGGACAGCGCAAGGGGCCTTTACCAGAAAGAGATGTGAGGCAGTTCCCTGAGAGGTGGCAGGGCCCAGCCACCTGATTTCAAGTTTCTGTCGCCGCAGGTGGTGACATCGTGGGCGCCACCTTCCCTCCCTCTTTGCTCGCGAGAGGGCTGTGGCCTGCTGCAGGTCGCAGCTCAGGGAATGTGGCCTCAGGGGAAGTGTCCAAAACCTCCTGTGTGCGCTCTACCCCTGTCCCTTGTCCCTCGCAACATGGGTATGTTGCACCCCCGAGCTCTCCACGGCCCCAAGACCCGTGCCGGCAGGGCAGGACAGCAGGTGGCCCAGGCTAGCGCCGAGGGGAGGTGCGGGAAGGGATGAAGCTGGGTGGGCAGGACCGCACCTGGGGTGCTGCTGAAGCCTCACTGTTTCCCTGTGTGCCAGGGGAGTGTCTGTTGCAGTGACCAGCGGGACGGTGTTCTGCGGAGTCACTGGCCACCCTCAGAGGCATGAATACACAGGTACGAGGCGTGTGTCAGAGGCGCGGGAGGCTGGCGTGGGCCTGCTTAAGCACAGCAGTCTGGAAGAGGAAGGCGGGCTGGGAGAGCGCTTGCCCAGCAGCCGGCCAGGAACGGCCTAGGCAGCGCCGGTTCTGGCCCAGGGTGGGAGAAGGGGCTCTGTGGCCGGTTGTTCCCCTGCGTTCTGCTGACCCCGTTGTGGGGTTGGTCTGTGCCAGAGGTGAGGCAGCCATTGGCCTGGAAGGGCACCGCAGGGCTGGTGGCACAGGTCCATCAACACGTGCGCTCTCTCTCTCTCTCTCTCCAGCCATTGGCCAGAAGGTGAATTTGGCAGCCCGGATGATGGTGCACTACCCTGGGCTGGTGTCCTGTGATGCAGTGACCTATGCCGCCTCTCAGCTGCCCCCTTGCTGCTTCCAGGAGCTGCCGGAGAGACAGATGAAAGGCGTTAGCCATGCTGGCACTCTCTATCAATACATGGGGATCACCGAGGAGAGGTGAGGGTCCTCTGAGAGGGCTGCCTGAGCGGACGGTGGCACCAAAGGCGCAGCCTTGGCCAGCAAAGAGGAGTCCTGCAGAGAGAGACCAAGCTGGTCTCCCTTCCCTGTGGCTGAGACGGTCGGAAGCCCTGGCATGGGAGGCTTTTTGCCTCTCTCCCCTGCTGTCTCCTGCTGCTGAGAGCGCGGGAGCAAAGCCAAAGGGATGGAGAAGGTTCATCTGTCTTGGTAGACGCAACCTGGCCTTGCAGGCTCTGTACAAATGGCTTTTGACTGTGCTTGCTCCACCACGGGCCCAAGGAGGCTTTTGTCCCGGCTGCTTCTGAGCGGGAAGTTTTGGGCCAGTCCAGTTCCCGTGGGGACACGGGGACTTAACAGGACACTCTTCCTCCTGTCTTCCTGCTGAAATCTCCGCTCTTCCTCTGGGCCAGGATTTGACCTTCTCTTTGGATGACGGTTTGAACGGTAACATTGCCGTCTCTTGGAAGCTACAGGAAGACTTGAGCCAAAGGTGCCAGGTGCTTGGCATCCCAACCCATTCAGGGACACAAGTCCTTCTTTCCAAGACACTTGTTTTCTTGGCCAATGTGGTAGAGCTGTCTGCTAGCCAACAACACAGCCTGGCTTCTTTCGCATGTCTCCGATTTCTCTGGGTTTGGCCTCTGGTGATGGATTCTCAATACATTCTCCTGTCCCGCCATGGTCGTTGGGCTTGTTTATGCTTGAAGCTGTCCTAGCGTGCAGCCTGAACTTTGGCTGGGGGAGTGTGCAGAGAATAACACGCTGCTCGAAAGAAAAGCAGGTACCCGAGGAGCACATCCTGCCCCTCCAGGCCAGGCTGCTTCTCTATGTCTCCTAGCTTCTCTGAGGGGAGACCTTATTGCTCTCTACAACTACCTGAAGGGAGGTTGTAGCGAGGTGGGGGTCGGTCTCTTCTCCCTAGTAACAAGTGATAGGACAAGAGGAAACGGCCTCAAGCTGCGCCAGGAGAGGTTTAGGTTGGATATTAGGAAAACGAAAGGGCAGTCAAGCATTGGAACAGGCTGCCCAGGGAAGTGGTTGAGTCTCCATCCCTGGAGGTATTTAAAAGACGGGTAGACGCGGTGCTCGAGGACATGGTTTAGCCCCCCTGGCGCTGTAGTGCCAAGACGCCCTCTCGAGTGGTCAGCTTCCCCCAGCAGCACTTCTTTGTTTGCCCCCTTCCACTCCAGCAGCCCTCCCTCCATCAGCTCTCTTTCTTCCAGGGAGGTGTAACTGGCTGGTCGGCCGCCCTGCTTTCCCCCGGCCCTGTCCAGTTTAGCACTGGACAGCTAGAGCCTCTGGGCCCAGCAGTTTCTCTTGTGTGGCAGGAGGAAGAGGCTAGCCTGGCTGCTGTGGCAGAGCTGCTGCCTTTCCTTACTGGAGCACCTCTTCAGCCTGGAGGGGGCTTCCAGCGGACGGACGTTCTCCCGCCTGGCAGCGCGCATGAAGGCCAACACGGAGAGGGCAGCGGATTCCTATCAGGCAGCAGACTCCCACCACAGATAGAGTTAAGACAGAAGGGGGGAGATGAAGTTCTCTCATTAAACATCTCCTTTTGGAAGACCTTTCTTGTTGGGCCTTTCTTTCTGAGGCATGAAAAGACATGCTGTCGTCTTCTTTCTGTTGAGGGCTACTGTGGCTCCAGCTGTGGTGCCTACAGCTCTCTCGCAGGCCCTGATGCAGTCGTGATTGAAGACGCTTCTGATTTGAGGTCACATTAAAACCAGAGACCCTCTCAAACCCTAGCCCTCTCTGTTGCTCTTGTTCCTCACCACCCACGTACGGTCAGCCGCCTACTGCTGCTCCCCACCTTTCCCCAGCTAAAGGGGAAGAGAAACCTGTTTAATAAGGCCAGGGTGACAGAAAATGCCCCAGACACCCAGGGGACTTTGGACAGGTATCTCCAAAGGTTTTGCCTTGACTGAACTCATCGGGGGACGTGAAACAACACACCCTTCTGCCTAGCATTGCCCCCATGTCAGGGTCTGCAGCAAAACTCTGCAAACAATTATGGTCTATAAGCAGCGCCGCAGACACTGGGGAAGAATGTGGGGACACAGCACGCAGGCAGGTCATATGTCCGCTCCTCCTTCCCTTCCAGCTGGCTGCGCTCCTTCTAGCAGAAGAATTCCTTAGATTCGTCCCCTCCAGCTGCCTACCAATGGCTTTGGCATGAGAAAGGTTTGCATCTGGAGGCTGTCTTCTGTGCTTCTGTCGTGGTTTAACCTCAGCCGGCAACTAAGCACCACACAGCCGCTCGCTCACTCCCTGCTGGTGGTGTGGGGGAGAGAAGACAGTTTAATAGGTAAAGCAAAAGCCACGCACGCAAGCAAAGCAAAGCAAGGAATTCATTCACTCCTTCCCATCAGCAGATGGGTGTTCAGCCATCCCCAGGAAAGCAGGGCTTCATCATGCCTAAGGGTAACTTAGGAAGACAAACGCCATCACTGCGAACGTCCCCCCTTTCCTTCTTCTTCCCCCAGTTTATATACTGGGCATGACGTCATACACTATGGAATAGCCCTTTGGCCAGTCTGGGTCAGCCCCCCCGGCTGTGCTCCCTCCCAGCTTCTCATGCACCTGGCAGAGCAGGGAAAGCTGAAAAGTCCATGACTAGTATCAACACTACTGAGCAACAACTAAAACATCAGGGTGTTCTCAACATTATTCTTATCCGAAATCCAAACCACGGCGCTATACCAGCTACTAAGAAGGAAATCAGCTCTATCCCAGCTGAAACCAGGACAGCTTCTCACGGAGGCACCTGTAAGTTGGTGGCAGACTTCAAAATTGTGGGCATAGCTACAGGTGTGCTCACGGAGATGGGCAGGAGATCACTGGCCCATTGCAGCTCCGTTTGGGAACTGCAGGATGGCAGGGGCTTCATTCCGGGAGCTTCCAGTCACCTGCAGGAGCTCTGCAGATGCAGCTTTGCCTCTGGCACCCTCTTTAGCACAGAATTGCCATGGCCACCCCAGGAACACCAGGCATGCCGAGCTTACAGCTCTGCCTCGCCTCCTGCTCCGAAAGCTTCCGTTGCTTCACACGGCGTCGAGCAGGACTGGGGGCCCTCTGGCTGCACGTAACGGCCTCCCTGCTGCCGGCGGGGACCGTCACTACGTATGTGGCATCTACTTCAGTGGCCACTTGTGCCTTCAGCTAGGAAGGCTGTGGCTGTGCCACAAGCAATT
Source organism: Nipponia nippon (assembly GCF_047370975.1). Classification (NCBI taxonomy): domain Eukaryota; kingdom Metazoa; phylum Chordata; class Aves; order Pelecaniformes; family Threskiornithidae; genus Nipponia; species Nipponia nippon. The sequence goes on from NW_028262360.1 coordinate 332,692, forward strand.
GCCTTCCTCCTTACGTTTCTGTCTTCCAGGGCATGGATTTAGACGTCCACCTGGCTGTTTGAACACTGTAGATTTTCACCGGCACTGGCAGGCGCTGCTGTCCTCAGACTAGCTCCTTGCAAACTCCACCATCTTTTCCATCCTTTCAAAACGGTAGAGATATATTGCAAATGGACACCTGCACGTGCCGGAGAGTAACGTAAAGGGTTGGTGGGAAAAATCAAATAAAATTATAGAAACATATCTACTTGTCCATAGCCCCTTCTTCTTCCTCCCTCTTTTTCCTCCTGCCTCTTCTTTCTTCTTTAATTTCTACTTGGCTTCTGTTGCCAGCCACCCTGTGCCTGGTCTCTCTCTGAAGCCCACCCTTGCAAACCATCCACCTCAGAGCATTTTGCAACTTTGTCGTGTTCATCTTTGCCTGTATCAGTAGCTGGAAGCAAAACAAACTCCCGAGCTTGTGTTAAACAGAACAGAATCTGGCGGTGATCAAGAGGTGGCAATGTTGTCACGGGCTCAGACTGGCAGCACGCAGTTGTCTCTTCTCGAAACGAGCGGCTTAGCTTAACTGTGATGGCGAGCCGGCTGGAATAGTCCTTGTGGTGATTCCATTTTATTTTGCTGTTTTCTAGTTGAAAGTACATTTTTTTGAGAAATAAGCTAAGCGGATCCTTGAATTTCATATGGGGGGGAACATTCCCCCAGGTTGAGCCCACGGCATTGCCCCGTGCTCCAGGCCCTGTTCCAGGCGGTGAGGGCTCCCTGTCCCCACAGCAATGGAACACCGTGGCCAGGCCGTGGCCCCGCCGTCGAACACCGCCCCTGCTGCACACTCCACCCTGCCCCATCCCATGCCAGGGTCATGCGTATTTATGTGTCAGTGGCCAGTCGTGCCCTCGGCTAGGAAGGCTGTGGCTGTGTCACAAACCATTGCCTTCCTCTTTACGTTTCTGGACAAACAACACAAACAACACAAAACGTGGCCTAGAGTCAAGAGAAGAATAAACAACCCTTGATTTGAGGAAGGCTGCTAACTAAAAATGACTTAATGCCATCATGCGGAGCACTTTACTATGGAAGACCACCATAATTTCTTTCTAAGAATGCAAATATAAGAAAGAGATTACTTTTTTACTGTGCTCAGCAAAAGGGAAAACGAACCGGAAAACAGCATATGATTGCAAATCCCCCACCACTTGTTCTGAAATCTATCTATAAAAAGTCAACATTTGACCTGTTGGAGCGGGTCCAGAGGGGAAAGGAGAGGATGCGAGTGCGGCTGGGGAGGCACAGAGGGGACCTACGTGCAGGGGCAGTGGAGGCCACCTGAGCTTTCACCCAGGGCCATAATGGACCAAGGAAGGCAAGAGAGCAAGGCTGAGCCCAGCTCTGCTGGGCTGGACTTTCTGCTTCCAGTTGGGGTAGAGCCAGGGCTCTTTACCATCCAATTTTTCTCACAATTTACCCAATTTATTTCAAATTTATCTCTCTACTTAAGAAATCCTCCAAGCAGGTCTGCTGTTTGGCCATCCCGTGGGCCGCCCGCAGTGACAGAAGGTGCAGCTCCAGTCCCAGCACTGTGACACTCATGTCCCTTGCTTTTTCCTGGCATTTTCCTCCTTGCCCAAATCCATCCTATTCAACCCAGGAACCCAACCGCCCTTACAGGAAGCTTCTACTTAGGACCCTCTTCCAGCATCTGGCGGCAGGGGCCACCCTGATGCCACCCTAAAAATTCAATCTTTGACCTTGAGCAAAGGTCGTTCCTGAAGACACCGGCGCGAGTGAGTGATAAGCATCTGCAAAGCCAAAGATCACTTTGCAGGGAAGAATCTTTCTGCACTGGTTTGCAAGAGGTCTGAGGGTCCCAGGCTGGGAATTTGAATATGTTGTTGAAGTGACAAATTGGGTGATCTACCCAGAACCAGGAGCTCCAGGTTGGGGTGAGTTCTGTCTCGCTGCGTTGTCTGTAGTGTCACCCCGTCAAGCTGAGCTTGACAAGCCAGGCCTTTCTACAGAGGGAAATCACTAAGTCATGTAATAAATTAGGTCAGAGGGACCATCAAGAGGTCTCCAGCCTGACTCCATGCTCAGAGGAGGCTTCATCAGGCTGGTCCGGGTCGTTGGCAGTGGAAGCTTAACACCCCTGAGGTTAGAGATCCCACTGCCTCATTTTAGGGCACAAAACCTAATTTCAGGGTTCAAAACCTCATTTTCATTTCCAAAGCCCCATTTTAAGGGCCCAAAGCCACATTTTTAAGGCCCAAACCATCCTTTTGAGGATCCAAAGTCTCATTTGCCATTTCCAGTGGAAGCTTGACGCCCCCAAGGTTAGAGATCCCACCAGATCTGCCCACCCTTTGAGTAAAAAATGGGTTTTCTGACATGTGATTTGAGTTGTGCATGTCGCACCTTGTGCCTGTGGAACGTGGGTGGGTGCTTCCTTTCACACTCACCCACAAAGAAAGTTTCCCACCAAGATGGAAAAGGTTTAATTCCTGGGCAGCAAACGCAGAGCGCAGCAGCATGCCCGGTAGTCACCGGCACCTCTTCTCCGGCAGGTGAAACGTTGTCCCCATGCTGACGACACCTGAAACAGGCTCAGTTTAGGCACAGGGAAATCCTGTCGGCATCTGTCAGGACATCAGTGATAGGATTTGTGGCCCATGGAGCTTGGGGTTCTCTTTCGTTTAGGACCTGCTCTTGGGCTTGTGGCCACGTGGACTTCCTTCTATCGGGATGGACGTTTCTCTTGCCCCCCACATCTCTGGCTTATCCTCCTCTCTCCTTGTGCGGAGAACAGGGATTGCTGGGCTTGGGAGCGCCCAAAGGCTGCCCAGGCGCAGTGACCAGGCTCAAACCAGATGGATGACAGAGGGGTGGCTTCCCTGGGCCCTTTGGCAGGATTCCCCTTTCTGTGTTCCCTCATTTTTAGGGCCAAAAGCCACTTTAACACCCAAATCTACATTTATAGAGTCTGAAGTCTCATTTTCAAGCCCAGAGAGTGATTTTTAATTTCCAAAGTCTTGTTTTTAGAGTCCAAAGCATCAATTCTAGGGTACAAAGCCTCATATTTATGGTCCAGACCCTCACTTTAGGGAACGAAACCTCATTTGGGGTCTCAAAGCCTCCTTTTTATTGTTCAAAGCCTCATTTTTAGGGTCCAAACATTTTTTTCAGGGCCAAAAGCCTCATTTTTAAGGCTCAGAGAATCAGTTTCAGATCCAAACCTTCAATTTTCGAATCCAAAGCTTCATTGGTAGTGTTTTAACTCTCATTTGCAGGGTCCAAAGCTTCATTTGTAGGGTCTTAAGCCTCACTTTAGGGTAACAAGCCTCATTTTTAGGGTCCAAAGCCTCAGTTTTAGTTTATTAGTTTAGTTTTACTAAACTGGGCCGGGTCCAGCCCTTCCCTCAGGCTGTTCCAGGCCTCGGTGGCCGTTTGGGCACACAGAAGTCCCGCCAGTGCCTGACAGGGAGGAGAGACAAGGCCGGCACAGAGGCGATGCCTGCCTTTGCCCCCGGGGTGACGTCTCTCTGCATGCGGTCCCAGGCCCATGCACTTCTTCTGCCAGCTCCTGGGCACATGCGGTGTGAAAACCTGCATCCCCCAAACCACATTTCCTTCTTTGAGCAGCAATTTTTGTTTAGTCTGGTGTAGGATGATGAGCTCATCTGTTTATATTTCTGTTTTAGGTCATGCTTCTTGCTAGTTTTCATATGGGAAGGGGCTCACGCGTTTGCAGCCTTGAGTAAGTGGGGAAATTCTCAATGATGTCCGATGCACAAATAACCAGAAAATTCTGAAAAAAACAAACAAACAAAGAGAAGAAATCTCATAAACTCTCTGTAGCAGAGAAAGGAAAAAAAGATGTTTCTTTTTTGCATGGACATGGCAGGTTACAGGGGCGGGCACCTTGACAGTGGTGGAGGAAACAAGGAGGTAGATGGCAGATTGCTCAGCCTGAGGTATGGACCAAGGGCACCTGGAGCCCCAGTATGGCTGGAAGCTTTTGGGCATGTTTCCAAGCTACCAACACAGGGAAGAGACTGCTTTCTCTAGGGACAATTACCCAGGCAGGGATGGGGGCACCTACTAGGGGCTAATGGTTCTAGAGTAGCAGGGCCCACGTTGCCCCAGTCCACCCCTCCTTAAGTCCCCAAGTGCTGTCTCAGGTCCTTCAGCCCTTGCTGCCTTCCTCTCTGTGCTGCGGTTTTGCTGACTCCTCGTCTGTTAAGGCTTTCCTGTTGAGTGTTGCTGAAGGGAAGTCACACCCTGTGGTTTGAGCAATTGCCAGAGGGAGAGGGAGCGGGGGACAACGTACAGAGGAGACGGGCACAGATCCCTGCAAAGACCCCAGGAGAGAAGACACAAGTCCTGGAAGCGCTGGGGACACGGAACCTGAGGAACCTTATGAGGTAGGAAGAGGAGCTGGGGTGCAATGGAAGGGCATATGGGGCAACTGGGAGAGCTTGGAGGGCACTGGGAAGGGGTGGAAGAAAGTAGGGGATATGGGAAGGGCCCGCATTCTGTGAGCAACCCCCTAAGAGTGCCCTGACGTGCCATGGGGTTAAGGGGAAGGCTGTTCCCTCCTAATAAACTGTAGATAACACTGGGTAATTAGGGGAGAGCCCATGGCTGGGTGCCAGGGGGGATGTGGGTGTACTTGGGTGTGTGGGGTGGAGCAGGGACAGCTGAGTCCTGTGTGGGTAGGAATGGGGGGGACGGGGGACACTGAGGTAGGTTGGGACACCGAGTTGCCTGGGTCCCCTGAAGGGCAGGGCTGTGTGAGGGGTTGAACAGGGGAGATGGCATGCCTGGGTCCCCTGAAGGGTTAGTGTGTGGAGGGGGGAGTAGAGGGAGCTGGGGCATCTGGGTCTCTCCTGGGGAGCGGTTGTGTGTGTTGGGTGCAGCAGGGGCACCTGGATACCACAGTCCCACGGGGAACTGCGGTTGCCCATACAACGGGGTTGCCCTTACAATTCCCTTCCCAGGTCACCACAGCCGTGAAGTCTCCGTGGTTGATTGCAATCCTGCTCCTGCCCTATGGGCAGCCCAGAGATCTGCTACCAGAAGCTCTTGTGGCAGCATGTGGACTACCTCGTGGCACCAATCCATAGGGGGGCCCATTACGCGGCATGATGTCCACTGCAACCCCATAGCGCAGTGCCTAAGCCATAGCCCCACTCCTACTCCATCCTGCGCGCCCACCCTATAACCTGTGTCTGTGCCACCTCAATCCCATAGCCCCACTCCCACCTCCTGCTCAAACACCCATCCCATTGTGCCTTCCCATCATGCCGCTCCCACTCCATACCCCAAACACACCCCAAAGTCCAACACTGACCACATGGGCCCACTCCCACTGCCACAACACCACCAACCTGGTCCTTGGTAAACCACAGACCCCTCTCTCCCCGTAGCCCCTTCTCACCCCACATCTGCACTGTCTCCTCATAAACAAAACCCTATGCCCAAGTGCTGCTTCCACCATCTAGCTTCCCGTTTCTTGGCCTACTCTTTCTCCATAGTATAAAGCCTTTACCTATAGTGCTACTCCACCCCTGTAGCCTCAATTCTACCCCAGAGCATAATGCCCACTCCATAACACAAATCTTACCCCATGGACCCACTCACACCATGTAGCCCAATTCTACACCATGGGCAAGTAACCACCCTGTAGCTTCCATTCCAACACCTACATCAAACCCTCATTCTCACCCCATAGCCCGAAGAATACCCCACAGAAGACTCGCTGTATTACTCTACTCCTATCCCATAATCCATCGTCCACTCCATCCCTGCTCCCACAAGACAGCCTGACAGCCACCCTATATCCCACATCCCATATCCCACTCCGACCTGGTAATCCATCATGAAGTCTGTTTCCTTTCTCACACCCTGTTTCCCTTCTCCCATCCTACAGGGCAAGGACAAGCCCATAGAGCAACACAAACTGCAAACATCCGTTCATCCATCTACCCCTACAAACCCAATATCCCATCCTCATAGTCCCTATAGCCCATCTTTACAGCCTCCAGTAACCCCAACGCCTACCCTGATCTCATCCCCCCAGATGCCACATGCCCACAGTACCCCCTATACATCTACTCCCTCAATATTTTATGCCTGCAACTCCAGCTGCCTCACAGCCCCTCATTTTTCCAAGGTCATAGAATCATAGAACCATAGTATCACAGAATGGTTTGGGCTGGAAGGGACATTTAAAGATCATCTAGTCCGATCCCCCTGCCGTGGGCAGGGACATCTTTCACTAGATCACGTTGCTCAAAGCCCCATCCAACGTGACCTTGAACATTTCCAGTGATGGGGTATCCACAAATTCTCTGGGCAACTCGTGCCAGTTTCTTATCACCCTCATCGTAAAAAATGTCTTCCTTATGTTCGGCCTGAATCTCTCCGCATATTCCAGCCCCACACCTCCCGTATATCGTACATAGAGCCCTCAAAAATGCAATATCCCTCCTTCACATACCCCTTAACCCCACAATGTCCCCATCAGCCATCCCCACCAACATCATATCCCTGCAAAGCCCCATGTCTCCTTCCACAGTCCTTGATATACCCAAACTGCGCCCCCCCCCCCCCCCCCCGCCACATTCTTGCAGTGCCTGGCAAATCCCCGCTTTCCCCTAGACTGACCCATTTTCTCAGTGCTCCTTCACTGCTGTCCCAGAGATCCCGGACATCCGTACTGTCCTGGTTTCACCTGGGATAGAGTTAATTTTTCTTCCTAGTAGCTGGTATAGTGCAGTGGTTTGGATTTAGTATGAGAATAATGCTGATAACACGTTGATGTTTTAGTTGTTGCTAAGTAGTGTTTCCACTGCTTACGACCACAGGTCATGGGTTTGATCCCCATACGGGCCACCACCGGTGCAGAGTGTATATATATATATATATATATATATATATATATATATACACCCCCATAGTTATCATTCCCTCAGTCTATAGGCCACCCCTCCAAAATGCTTGCTGAGTTCATTTAGTCCATGACTTTGGGCTTCATCCGTCATAACAGTCTTTCAGGGCAGGAGAGATGGTGCGTGGTGTTGGGTTGTTGCCTGCTGAAGCCAGCTCTGGTTCCATCACCGCTGCGCTTTGCGCGGTTTCCTCCGAGTTCATTCTTCCTTAATCTGGGTGATTCTTTCTGTATCCTGTGGATATGGCACAGAGTAATCATTGGAGTGATGACATCCAGTATTACATAGCAACTGCCATGATACAATTCAGTTCATTGGCTATTTTCACCCCAAATCAAATCCCCTTGAGGTATATATCAGAATTCCCCATCCTCCCGCATCACCTACCAAGTGCACCCAGGTCTTTATTGGGACGACGGGGTGCGCATTGGTAAGTACCAAGTTTCTTGTTTACATGATAAATTCAGTAATTCAGAGTCTACAATGCATAAATATTGCCTTTCTTTAGCTCGGTGGATTGCTAACGTGAACAGTTAATTTTTATTCTGGGGTTGTTGTATGATTGCGCAACACGGCATTGGAAGCATGAGCACAAACCAGAAAAAAAAGGACAGTTAAATGATTAAGCTTAATTAATTAAACTAAAATTACAGTAAAATGTAAACCAATGAAAAGGATAAAATGTAAAATGAGTAAATTGATGGTAAAATAGTAACCTAATGTTGTTATTTATAGAATATATATTTTGTATAAGTCGAACTGTGCCCTGGACTTAGGACAACGCATATGAGGAGGATTTGTTCTCAAACTTATGGGGAACATCACCATAGATGGGAAGCTTTAATTAATTTCCTTGATATTAATAAATTCAAATTATCTTCAGATAAGACATATCTAGAGTCTCTTACCCTTATCTACATCTACAGTGTATTATCCTTGTGATAACTGTAAGCTATCCCCTGAGATGATCACAAGTAATGCACAAAATTGTGGGGTTTTTTAACGTACCGAAACGTTGCAAGGAGTCTGCACAATGCGTGCACATGCCTGTAGTATACGCGGCACGATTCTTCTATTTAATTAAAAAAAACAAAGGTGAATAGCAAATACATTTTACTATTCTTTCTTTTTCACAGATGCATATGAAGATGGTGTATATCTGCTGACCTCCTTCACTGCTAATCGGGTATGTCATGGAAACTAAGTGGTTTTGAGTAGCCACGGTGATTATTGTCGTTTAATCAATGTATTTTAATTTAGCATTTTAAAAAATGTATTAATATCCCAACACGCCACTAATCCTCTGGGATGGACTAGCTCTTATCCGGTATCATGAAAACCATTGCAGGTCTTTAATGGTTGATTAAAAAAAAAAAAAAGCAATATATGCAATAGCGTATCCTAGGTGGATAAACTAATTTTGCAATAAATTGGGGCAACTTAATTTATTTCAGTGGGGTTATTCCACATAGGTATGTTTATATTAAGTAGCTGGCCCAGCCTGAGGCCTCCAAGACAGACGGTGGCTCACGTTTGTTATCTCCACATCGGTTTTCAGTAAGTGAGGAGGTTTTAATTTACCAGTAAAAATCCCAGACACAGCCGTTCACAAATTCTCCTTCTACATATCAAGGACTTTAGGAGTGTTTTGTGCCCGGGCTCCAATATCATGCAATTCATATAATTTAATTGTGTTAAGAACAAATTTAAGCTGGATTCAGAAGACGCCTGTTTTTGCTTATCTCTATATTTGTTGTATATTCACGATGTTATAATTTCTTACAATTCTGAAAATGCCAGCTTGTTTCAAAAAGGATTTGTAGGAAATGAAAGCAGGTAGCAATGCAGAAATCCAATCAGGCCAATATTTTGTCAGATAGGTATTCCACATCGCTTTTGCGGATCATTTATTAGCATCTATGTAAATGAATACATTTTAGCTAATCAGCTCGTGCGTATGTTATAGCCTCGCAGTTAAGCGTATAGATCTGTATAGGACACAGATTTACTTGGACAGATTAGAAAGAAGGGACTATATCCAAAATAAATCTATCCAGTCTGGAATATAGCCACAGTTAGATCCTGGAAAGTGCTTTCAAATGGTTTATAAATCTGTGAGTGTCCAGTAGAGCCGTGGCCTCCAAGTTTTTTTGACCATGCATCCCTAGCAGGAAAAATTTTTGAGCATCTCCCCCAACATACGCATATTTAGTTATAAATTATATCCGCGTGCTACCGTACCATTATGTACATTATAAACCACACACAAAAATCAAAATTAAAAAAGGAGGGTAAAGATGAAAGAGATGCTATTATAAAAATAATCTTGATTTTATTTATTAATAGCACAGAAATATTTTCTTCCCGCACCCCAATGGATTTTCTCGCACAGCATTGCAATAGAGGACAGTATTTTCTGCTACCGCTATCAAATATCCACGGGAGGAGCCTGATGGGAAAGCAGAGAAAAGCTAGTTGGGCAAAACCCGTTTAATTTTGTTTAATTGTTGTTAATAATTGTCAATTGTTTAAAGGTCCTTTGACCAGAGGCTGGTCTGGAGTCACTGACGCAGTTTGTGACTACTTTTTATCGTTATTCTTAATTTTTATCATTATTCAACATAGAAGAGCAACCATGGAGCAGTTATCGTGTAAAAAGTCAGTGATCAGTACTGCGTATTATAATTATTGGCATTTACAACATGCCAGCTTTAAATTTGTGTTTTAAGCGGTTGAATAGCTGGGATTAAATTAGATGGTAATGATACGGACTATCTATTTAAAAGAAAAGCATTTTTTACGGTAAGAAAAAAGGATGTTGTTTCATTTGTTTTCCATGGTGGCCAAAATGTGCTATTATTTTATGCTCAGTGCTCTTATTGCTCATTCGTTTTGACTTTGTCGGGTAACTGGACATTAGCTCCTAAGGGAAAAAAGGGTTTTTTTGCTGTTTCCAGTTGTAAGATTACATAGTAAACGCACATTTTCTTGCTCTTACAGAAAGCTGGTAAGGAAAAGTTTAATTAAAGCGGTCTTAAATTGAGCAATAATGAAGAATGCAATAAAATAACTATATAATTACATTGTATTTGTATAATTACATCATAGCAGATTTGCATGGAAGAGGAGCTGGGATCTGGCCCAGTAAGTGCCACCTCTGGGCAACTTTAATATTCTCTGCCCGGAGACCTGGTAGAATTGGGTGCAAACTAAAGAAATTGTGAATCCGTTACCTACCTAAAATCAAATCAGCTGGTCCAAGAAATGCTCCCCCCGCCCCGTTTCACCCTCCTATTTCGTTAGGTCAGGAATGAAGAGTTTTGCAATCCACCCTAAGCATTTTTTGCGATTGTAAAAGGCGATTTAAAAAAAAAAAAAAACAACAACCTAGCAAAATACCCGCAGGACTCGAGCAATCACCAGTGGACGCACAGAAAGCTTTCCACTGAATTCAGTAGTTTGGGAAACTTCAGAGAATTACAGGAAACTGAGGAAAAAAAGGTCTGAATTATGAAAATGTGTTGTTTTAATCCTTTCTTATGCTGCAAAATTGCTGTCAGGACAAATTTGTTTGATATTCAGCACCTCGTTGGTAGGGAAGTCTGCGAGAGATGTCTGAAGGTGGAGGAACTAGGAAAATCAAAGCCTCCAACGTCTGGAAAATAAATAACAACATAGAGGGTTTGTTTTTTTTTTTTAAATTGAAGAAGAGCAAAAAATTGGAAGCCTCAAGCGGGCTGAAAAAAGTGTATTCTGCCAAGGAACTGCCCAAGGACAAATCACTGAGTTTCTTTTTCCTCTTCCTGCAGAACATTTTAGAGATAAAGGCTTTGCACCGTGGTTATGCCGATCCCAATAATTTGAAGTTTACTCAAATTCAAATTTGGGGGGTGACCTCGCATGTCCAGGAGGTGACGGTATCGCAGAATGGTGGAGCAATCCAGTCTCCTCATGTTGTGTTCTACAACAACCAAACCCAGGTAAGTTTGACAGTTTACGGTGAAATCCTATCTTTGCCGTTCGTTTTGTGCTCTTAAACCCTTGGGGATTCACCTCTTGGCTGTAATACAATTTCTAAAATATATTTCTTTGCTGTAGTAAAACCACTGACAGCGAAGAAGTAAGAACTCAGGGTACTTTTGCTACAAATTTTTTTCCTACAGAATTAATGAAGTCTTGTCCCAAGTCATGGTCACGCTGTTCAGTGAGAGCCGCAAGCTAAAATCAGTTGACGTTTAATTTAATTTAACGCCCTTCCTACAGAACTCAGTGTCCTGTTGAGTCTCATTTATTTCTGCCTTTCATTGGGAAGCCAGAAGATAATCTATTAAAATACAAAAGTGTTATCTGAAAGGAATATATAATATAGAAAAATATTATGTAAAATCTATGGTAACAGCATAGCATAATAGAATATAATTTAATATGATAAAATACAATATAATGCAATGTAATGTAATATATAATGTAACATAATAGAACATACCGCAATGCAATACAATATAATTAATGTAATATAATTAAGATAATGCAATGCAATGCAATGTAATGTAATGTAATGTAATATAATATAATATAATATAATGTAATATCATATCATAAATATAATATAATGTAATATAATATAATGTAATATAATATAATGTAATATAATGTAATGTAATGTAATGTAATATAATATAATATAATATAATATAATATAATATAATATAATATAATATATTAACCAAAAAGATGAATTAAGAAGCTAAAGAGAAGTAATCTGAAATAAGAACCTGCTGTCTTCTCTGAGCTGCAGAAAACCAAGGCATCCTCAGAGCAGAGTTGCTCATTGGGTTTTTTTTTTTTTTGTTTGTTTTTCAAAGGTCCTGGAAATCACCCGGCTTGAACTTGAATTAGGCAAAGACTACACTTTACAATGGAGATAAAATGGCTGCAAATAACGCCTGCTGCTGAGCTGAACTTTCTCAGCTTCACAAATTTTTCCCTTCCCCGAATTTTTCCCTTCCCCTTCGGTCTATTTGATGTCTTAAAATACGTCGCACTGAAACCATGTACAGCCAGTTTGTATTAAGTTATTATGTGCAGAAAGGAGTCGTGGTTTGGTATAGATCCCGGCTAACTACACGCTCTCCTTGTAAAGTGGAATTTGTTTTTTGGGCGCAGGTATAAATTGGGAGAGGAATGGCTGGAGAGCAGCAGTGTGCCCTGGCAGCCAAGAGAATTGTGTGCAGTTCTGGGTCCCACCATTTAAAAAGGACGTGAAGGTCCTTGAATGCGTCCAGAGGAGGGCAACAAAGCTGATGACGGGGCTGGAAGGTCGTAGAATCATAAAACACTTTGGGATGGAAGGGACCTTTAAAGGCCATCCAGTCCATCCCCCCTGCAATTGGCAGGGACATCTTCAACCAGATCAGGTTGCTCAGAGCCCCGTCCAGCCTGGCCTTGAATGTTTCCAAGAATGGGGCATCTCCCACCTCTTTGGGCAACCCATTGTAGTGTTTCACCACCCTCAGCGTAAAAAATTTCTTCCTTATATCGAGTCTGAATCTACCCTCTTTCAGTTTAAAACCATCTCCCCTTGTCCTGTCGCTACAGGCCCTGCTAAAAAGCAGCGGAGGAGCGGCTGAGCGCCCTGGGTTTGTCTCGTTTGGAGAGAAGGAGGCTGAGGGGCGACCTCGTGGCTCTCTGCAGCTTCCTGAGGAGGGGACGTGGAGAGGGAGGTGCTGGGCTCTTCTCCCTGGGATCCAGGGCCAGGATGCGTGGGAGTGGTTCAAGGCTGAGCCAGGGGAGGTTTAGACTGGAAACATCAGGAAGCATTTCTTCACCGAGAGGATGGTCAAAGACTGGAACAGGCTTCCTCGAGAGGTGGTCGATGCTCCGTGCCTGGCAGTGTTTAAGAGGCATTTGGACAATGCCCTTAATCATAGAATCATAGAATCGTTAAGGTTGGAAAAGACCTTTAAGATCATCAAGTCCAACCATTAACCTACCACTGCCAATTCCACCACTAAACCATGTCCCTAACACCACATCTCCCCATCTTTTAAATCCCTCCAGGGATGGGGACTCAGCCCCTGCCCTGGGCAGCCTGGGCCAGGGCCTGACAGCCCTTTCGGGGAAGAAATTTTTCCCAATACCCAACCCAAACCTGCCCTGGCGCAGCTTGAGGCCGTTCCCTCTCGTCCTATCGCTTGTTACTGGGGAGAAGAGACCGACCCCCCCCCCCCCCGGCTCCAGCCTCCTTTCAGGCAGTTGCAGAGAGCGATGAGGGCTTCCCTCAGCCTCCTCTTCTCCAGGCTGAATAATATGCTCCAGGCTTAATGCCATGCTTTAACTTCTGGTCAGCCCTGAATTGGTCAGGCAGTTGGACCAGAGGATCGTTGTAGCTCCCTTCCAACTGAAAAATATTCTAGTCTCGTCTCGTCTCGTCTATTCCCCTGCCTTGTGCAGGTGCTTCTGATCTCACGTGTGGCTCAGTAGCTGATGGGGCAGGATCAGGCCCCTGGCTTGTGCACATGGTTATGATGTCACATTTTTCTGTTGAGCTAATTGGTCAAGATCGGGCCCTTTGCTTTTGCAGCTGCTTGGGATGTCAGGTGTGGTTGAGGAGCTGATAGGGCAGGAGCGGGTACCTGCCATGTTTTTGCGGAGGGATTGAGGGATGGACGGATGTTTTGGTGGATGGCTGGCTGAATTGGAAGGTTGGGATGATTGAGCAAAACTTGCAGCTCTTGGCAGTCCAGGTCCAGCCCGCTCCTGAATTTCAAACCCTGGGAAAATGCTGAAGAGAGTGTTTTTATGGCTCTGTCTCCTGGGCACAACAGGAGACAGCGAAATATTCCCACACCCTGAACAGCTTCATCATAAAAGCAGAAGTGTCTTTTCAAGCAAGGTTTTTCTGCCCACACTTAGTACTTTATGAAAAGAGCAAATGGGGACGGTGGTGGAAAAGGCAAAGGCCGAAGGGTTTTACCATTGCTGGTGCTCCTCTGCAGAGGTCATTGGGAAAATGTTTGGAGACAGAGTTTGGTCTCTACGTGCCCCTGCCCAGCTTCTAACCCTAGAAAAACACCATCTTCCCCCACACAGTGGCTTGTGTCTCCTCGTACGAAAGGGAATTCAGCCCTGTTTGGCAGGACTGATTTACACCACCTCCGTCCAGACAGGAGGTGATGAGCTCCTGTGCTGGGGTGGGCTGTCTGGTCTTCTGTGGGAGTAGATGCTGGACAAAGTGGTTTGACCCCCCCCGGGTGGTTTGCCGTGTAAAGGTGACCCCCTCGTCACACACCTCCTGCCCATGTTTCTCTTCCCAAGACATCAGCCCTCTACAGATGCAAGCCAGAAGGAATCAACCGTACAGACGCTAGATGTATTTATTGGGCCTGGAGAGCCAACACAGGCAAGCCAGAGGGGCAAGGAGCTGACCTGGGTGGTTGTCCTCCTCCCCGACCCCTTCTCTGACTGCACAGTCCAGAGATCGAAGCCCAAGGTGCAGTGGTTCCCCCAAAGGAGGCTGAAATTCAGATGCAAATAAGAACCAGGTGTGACGGGAACACGATGGGGTTATGGGTGCGATGGAGCAGCAGCACGCACACGCACACGAGCACGCGCTTTGGGAACACGCATGGAAACATGCGTCTTTCAGTGAAACCCACAACACCAAAACACAACGTCCAGCTTTATTTCGAGGGACCTGAGGCAGGTTGGAAAGCACGGGGGTCTGCACAGAGGAAAGGAGCAGGCAAAGCAACGCCGGCTGAACACGCACCGCTTCTGCCTCTTGGAGACGCCGAGGCAGACAGTGAGGAATCGGGTAGGGCCCGAGGGAACGGATTGCCTTAGCTAAATGGAGCAAAACCTTCAGGGGATTCTTCTTCTCCTTCACCTCATTAGTCCACCCAGAATCCCTCTTCCCGATCTGCAGATGAGGGAAGCAGCAGCATCGGAAACGGCTTCTCTTCAGTCTTGGCCCTCTAAAGGGAGATAAATTTGGGGATCAAAGGAGGTAGAAGGGGAGGAGCAATCATGTTCAAATTCTCTGTCCAGAACATCCTCCAAAGACAGCTTTGAACAAAAGGTTTGTTTGCTTCCTTTTTTCCTTTGGAAAGTAAAGTGGAATAAGTGTCAAACCAGGTCATTATTTGGCAAAGAAAATGAAGTGCTGGGAGGCTAAGAATTAGTGTGGCCTAATGAAAGTCAAATATTTACCTCTTCTCTTCATCTGGTGGTGGGAGAAGAAGAAGATGAGGCCGTTGATGGTAAAGAACAAACCCCCAACAATAACCTCTCGAATCCAGCCGATTTTACGACCTGGGGAGGAATCAACGGTGACTTTACCATGACACAACATTCCCCTCCCCCCACCCCCCCCAAGAAAAACAAAACAAAAACCAGACAAGGTGATGATACAGTCTTTTCATTGGGATCTTTTTCTCCAGTATCTCTCCTTATTTTTGTCCATAAAACCGTGGGCAGGTATGGCAATGAGCTCATTTAGTGATGGAAAGAGAGACTGAGACAAAGAGATGCATGGTCACAGGACAGGAAAGGATGGAGATGAGACTGAGGGATGAGTTCATAGGCAAGCACACGGGGAATGAATTAACTAATGATGGGTCAGTAGCTACTCGATGCTCTAGTGAGGAAGTGTTTGAAAACTCACTTTTCACATTGACACTGATCCAGCGGCTCCTTTCTGAGCGAACGACACGTTGAGATTGCATTACAAAATAGGCACAACTGTAAGACCCAGCGACCTCCTCTCCTGTGATACTGAGGTCATAGGTGTAGTTGGTCATATTCGACACTGGGATGGAGGTCTGAAATCCAGAGTCCGCATAGTACTGGACTTCTCTAACATAATCTGGAGATGAGGGGATGGAGCAGAGTAGCTTGATGTCATTCCCGATTCTATAGATCTCCTGCTGAGGATCCAGGGACAAAGTTGGGGGCATGGGAGCCGCTGGGGAAGAAAAAAAAAAAAGGCAAAAAACAACCGAACTAATCATCTATCTATTGACATCAGGACCTGTGGACAAACCCCATGATTTTTCCTGATGTCACGACTCAGCCTTGACAAAGGGACTAGAAAAGAAATGATACTTCTGACCATTATTGGGGCAAATATAGAGACTTGATCTAAGAGCAGCTTCCGGAGGTCATTCTGGGTAGTGGTCAATGGCTCGGTGTCCAGATGGAGACCAGTGATGAGTGGTGTCCCTCAGGGGTCCGTACTGGGGCCGGTGCCGTTCAATATCTTCATCAATGACACAGACAGCGGGAGCGAGTGCACCCTCAGCAAGTTTGCAGATGACACCAAGCTGAGGGGTGCAGTCGACACGCCTGAGGGACGGGATGGCATCCAGAGGGACCTGGGCAGGCTGGAGAGGTGGGCCTGGGTGAACCTCAGGGGTTCAACAAGGGCAAGGGCAAGGTCCTGCACCGGGGTCGGGGCGATCCCTGGTGTCAGCACAGGCTGGGGGATGGAGGGATGGAGAGCAGCCCTGAGGAGAAGGACTTGGGGGTGCTGGGAGATGAAAAGCTGGCCATGAGCCGGCGATGTGCTCTGGCAGCCCAGAAAGCCAAGCGTCTCCTGGGCTGCATCCCCCGCAGCGTGGGCAGCGGGGCGAGGGAGGGGATTCTGCCCCTCTGCTCCGCTCTGGGGAGACCGCCCTGGAGCCCCGCGTCCAGCTCGGGGGTCCTCAGCACGGGAAGGACATGGAGCTGTTGGAGCGGGGCCAGAGGAGGCCACGGAGATGATGAGAGGGCTGGAGCACCTCTGCTGTGAGGAAAGGCTGAGAGAGGTGGGGGTGTTCAGCCTGGAGAGGAGAAGGCTGCGGGGAGACCTGACTGCGGCCTTTCAGTACTTAAAGGGGGCTTAGAAGAAAGATGGGGACAGAGTTTTTAGCAGGGCCTGTAGCGATAGGACAAGGGGGGATGGTTTTAAACTGAAAGAGGGGAGATTCAGACTGGATATAAGGAAGAAATTGTTTACGCTGAGGGTGGTGAAACGCTGGCAGGGGTTGCCCAGAGAGGTGGTGATGCCCCATCCTTGGAAACATTCAAGGCCAGGTTGGACGGGGCTCTGAGCAACCTGATGTGGTTGGAGATGTCCCTGCCAACTGCAGGGGGGATGGACTGGATGAGCTTTAAAGGTCCCTTCCATCCCAAAGCATTCTATGATTCTACTATTCGTGACTCACTTTTCTATGCCCTTCTTGAACCATGGCCAGAGGGAAAAAGACCCACGATTCTCAGAGATAAGAACTCACAGCAGCTTAAACGGTTTCTTTGTAAGCACTCAAGTGCAGAAAATCAGTCTTTGTACATGCCCAGCGTAGGAAGGCATGTAATACACCCCAGGCCCTCAGGAAAGGCTTGGGAGGCTCACTACTCTAAGACCTCCTGGAGGTGACGCGGCTGTTAGGCCAACTTATTCCTGCTTTCTCAGAGAAATCGAGGAGCGCAAAAGGAGTTTGTGAGAAGCCAGAGCAACTTCATCTGTACATTGGCAACCAAATGATAGGGCCATCGGACAAGATCGTGCGCTAAAGGGGGGCGTGGGGTGTCTGGGCTGAGGGTACCCAAGCCATAGAGACAAGACCAACCTACCCTCAACCTTAACTGAAAGAGGAAGGCTCCTATTGGAAGGAATTTCTTGTCCCAAGTCCTCCACAAAGTACATGCACGTGTACTCCCCAGCAGATGCTTTTGTAGCTGTAAGCTGGAGGCTGGCGGTCGGGAGGGAGTAAGGTGCTCTCAGGTCGATTTGCTCCCCAGTTTGATTGAAGAACCGAAATCCCCCTATTTTCGTTTTTTCCAGAGCCGAGCATACGATAGCGAGACGTTCCCCTTCGTAATAGAAACGATAAGCGGGTTCTGCGGAGAGCGTAGGGGCTGGCAGAGGGTCTGGGAAGAAAGAAAGGATTTGCAGGATGGGCGGGAGCTTTCCAAGAGGAGAAGGAACGTGAGAGACCCCTTTTCCCTCCATTTTACAAAGCACAAGTCAACCTCTCCTCGCTGTCAAAGGCTCAGTTCAGCTGGAGAGCATCTTCGGCGAGGTCAAGCTGCACTTACCCGCAGAGGACACAGCCAATGTTAGCAGCTGGAGGAAAGCTGCGAGAGAGGTGCCTTGAGGCGACAAGAGAGAGGAGGCTGCAAAAGGGAGAGAAAAGAAGTCACTTACGCAGCCGCTGCCCTAGGAAGTCCTGCCCCTTTTGGCCATCAGTCAAGAGGGCAGCCCCTCCACACCACCATGGATTCATACAGGTCATGGGTCCTTTTTGTGCCACCGAGGCATGGCCAGGCTAGACCGAGGATGGAGAAAACCTGTGAAAACAGTTGCGCATGCCAATGAGGCCACCCACGGGAAAAAAATCTACAAAACTCAACGTGCCCCTCGACTTATCTTTTAGCTGCAGACAGCACATGTTGCATGAGATTATTTCTCCTGTTTGTTAGAAGCGATTTGGTGATTGCCAAGCAATTGATGGATATCGGCACCGGGAAACGATATCTTGAAACTTAAAGAAACGGGGCTGCTGGAGTCCTTCCGGGCTTAGGAAGGACGGGAGGGCTCCTGGGTCCTCCCAAGGGAGAAAGAGGCTTTGAGGCGGGCTGCAGGACAGGATGAGCTCAAGGTCTGCTTGCATCAAGTACCAGGCTGCAGAAAGGAATCTCTGGGGTTTCTGGCCAGCTACGAAGTGGGGGGTGTTGCTCGGGTTAGAGATGAGGGGGCCTGGGGGGCCGTGGTGGGCTGGCCCTGGCTGGCAGACCAGCCCCACACCGCCATGCGCTTCCCCCTGCCCCCAGCAGGACGGGGGAGGAGAATAGGAAGAGCAAAAGCAGGAAAAGTCTTGGGTTGAGACAGAAAAGTTAACTAAGTAAGGGGAAGCGGAAGAGAGGAAAAAAACCTTAACAAGAGATGCAAAGACAATCACTCCCCACCCTCCACAAGCGCAGGGATACCCAGCCAGACCCCGAGCGACGGCTGCCTGTCCCAAACCCCCTTGCCCTCCATTTTTGTTGCCGAGCATGACATTATAGGGCATGGAATATCTCTTGGGACGCTGGGGATCAGCTGTTCCGGTTGCGTCCCCTCCCAGCTTCTTGCGCACCCCCAACCTTCTCCTTGCAGGGCAGAGTGGGAAACAGCGAAGGCCTCGACACCGTGCAAACGCTGTCAGCAACAGCCAAAGCTCTGGGATGTTATCAACACTCTTCTCCTCACAAATCCAAACCGGCACCGTACGGGCTGCTATGAAGCAAAGTAACTGCAGCCAGCCAGACGCAGGGCAGGAGCCGGGATCCTGGGGTCTCTCCCTGGCCCGGGAGCAGTAACCCATCGCATCAGCCCTGCACAGGACATCAGTGGAGAAGTGTCCCAAGTCATCCCGAGGCAAATTCTTCTTTTCAAGCCCTTTTCCGTCTCTCCAGGGAGAGAGGGCAGCGCATCCCAAAACCGTTGGCCTCTTCCTTTCCGCCTCCTGGAAAAAACAGCTTAGCCTTGAGCAACTTGAGTGTCATCCAAGCGCCTTAACTTTGGTCGTTTCACTCAAGAAGCTGAGTGCCGTGCCAGTGTTGGCAACGTGGCAATGCAGGACAAGGTCTCGGCTAACTCCACGGTCTCCCAGACCCTTAGGGCTGTCTGGAAATAATCTTGGGAGTCCAGGGAGTGGGGAGGCTGGGAACGGGCAGCAGCAGGGAGCAGGACCCTGGGCCCAGCAACGGGAGCACAGGGCTGAACTAGCAAGATGAAGGATGCGGTTGGGTGGTGTGGCTTTTGCTGTTGCAAGTGGGAGGCAGCAGATCTGAGCAGTTGGTTTCTGCTGAAAAGTGTCTTCCCCACGCCGAGCAGTTGAACGTAGCGTCCTTTGTAACGGGGCGAGATGCACACAAGAAGAGGACGCGTGCAGGTGCATGTCCCTTCGTTTCACACACGCACCCCCCACCCCCCCCTCGATGATGCTGAAAAATTAGTGCTGACCAGAGGTCGGAGCGGGGCCTGTACTAGAGCACAGTTTTGCCCTGAGATAGGGCTTTCTTAGGCAGAGCATAACTTTGTTTGACCCCCAGCCTGGGATGAACCGGTGCTGGTGTGGCTTTCAAGCCAGGGCGTAAAAGGAAGGAGAAGAGCTGAGCAGCTCGGATTTCGTAGCATCTACACCAAAGGAAATGAAAGCAAATGGCGGAGCTGAACTTTAAGAGCCAGGCTCATTTGCCACACTGAAGATCACCTGTTGAGATCCTCTCCAGCACCACCAGAGCAATGAGTTTTCAGCCCAATGTTCTTCATCTCCTGAGAATATGGATATCCAGCTGAGAGGGCAGAACTAACTGCATCAACGCACCAGAGAGAAAGTTATTATTAGGATAGGATAGGATGGGATAGGATAGGATAGGATAGGATAGGATAGGATAGGATAGGATAGGATAGGATAGGGTAGGATAGGATAGGATAGGATGGGATGGGATAGGATAGGATAGGATAGGATAGGATAGGATAGGATAGGATAGGATAGGATAGGATAGGGTAGGATAGGATAGGATGGAATGGAATGGAATGGAATGGAATGGAATGGAATGGAATTGAGGAGAGGAGAGGAGAGGAGAGGAGAGGAGAGGAGAGGAGAGGAGAGGAGAGGAGAGGAGAGGAGAGGAGAGGAGAGGAGAGGAGAGGAGAGGAGAGGAGAGGAGAGGAGAGGAGAGGAGAGGAGAGGAGAGGAGAGGAGAGGAGAGGAGAGGAGAGGAGAGGAGAGGAGAGGAGAGGAGAGGAGAGGAGAGGAGAAGCAAAGAGACGGGAAGGGAAGGGAAGGGAAGGAAGGGAAGGGGAAGGAAGGGAAGGGAAGGAAGGAAGGGAAGGGAAGGGAAGGGAAGGAAGGGAAGGAAGGAAGGGAAGGGAAGGGAAGGAAGGAAGGGAAGGAAGGGAAGGGAAGGAAGGGAAGGAAGGAAGGGAAGGGAAGGGAAGGGAAGGGAAGGGAAGGGAAGGGAAGGAAGGGAAGGGAAGAGAAGAGAAGAGAAGGGAAGGGAAGAGAAGAGAAGGGAAGAGAAGGAAGGAAGAGAAGAGAAGAGAAGAGAAGAGAAGAGAAGAAGAAGAGAAGAGAAGAGAAGAGAAGAGAAGAGAAGAGAAGAGAAGAGAAGAGAAGAGAAGAAGAAGAGAAGAGAAGAGAAGAGAAGAGAAGAGAAGAGAAGAGAAGAGAAGAGAAGAGAAGAGAAGAGAAGAGAAGAGAAGAGAGAAGAGAAGAGAAGAGAAGAGAAGAGAAGAGAAGAGAAGAGAAGAGAAGAGAAGAGAAGAGAAGAGAAGAGAAGAGAAGAGAAGAGAAGAGAAGAGAAGAGAAGAGAAGAGAAGAGAGAAGAGAAGGCAAAGTGGGGGATGAGGGACTCACTGAGGAGTATCACGAGGTGGTAGATGACCATGGCACCGCGATCCCAGGGATTGCTCAGGGCTCTGTGCTGGCCTGTCCAGGACAGGAGAGGCGTGTGCTGCCTGGTGGCTCTGTCGTGCCCTCTCCATCTGTCTGACTCGAGTTGTGTGGTCAGAGGGTCAGGGAGAGGAAGTGCTGTGTAATGAAGTAGAAGCCACTAATCATACAGAGGGAACTACACACAGGATGTTGCATGTCTTGGGAATGTGATCATGTTTTCAGAGATCTTTTCCTCACCACATCCCCTTTGGGCTGTATCTTTGCGCCTGTGAACCATGAGTCACTTCCAGTGAATGTGGCCCAGCAAAGAGTTTCTTGGTAAACCAACTGGCTTGCAATAAAGTGTGCTGTCGCTAGCCGAAAAGGCTTGTAGGAGGCCCTCCAGATGTCCTAGACCTTGGCAGTCCATGTTGTGTTAGCTCTCATCTTGCATTCTGAGGATGAGGGGTAGGGATGAGGAGGTATCGCTGATCTGCGCTGCCACCGTCCCACATGCATGGCATGGTTTTGGAGAAGGATGCTCTGCATTGCTCAATATTTTGGGCACTCGGGTGTGGTCCAGGCATTGAAGGAATCCCCAATGCAAGGGCATCCCAGGAGCAGGGATGCTCCCTGAACTGGACATGAACTCTCCTCCTCTGACAGCTATAGGCTGCCAGCAGCAGCAACAGGCCGGGTACAGCAGCAGCAGCAGCTGCACATGCAGGCATCAATGTGACGGATGGAGACGAGGACTGTTATTTAGAGATGCGAGGGAAGATTCACGACTCCAAACAGTCAGCAAGAGAGCCTCAGGCCATGCATCTACATCCAAGTGTTTCTTCTTTCTGTCCTGGTTCCCCATGAGAGGAAACACAAGGTTGGTGTCTGAGGTATCCTCCTCCAGCTTTGGTCCCTGTAGACGATGAGGATGTTCGGCTATGTTTCATTGCCTCTGTCTCCCTCCACAATCTCTCATCCCATCCCATCCCTTTCTGAAAAGTCCATTTCTCCTGCAGTCTTGGGGACCAACCATGCCGTCAGAAGGATTCTCCAGCTAATCCACACACGTGGGTTTTGCCCTGGAGGGATGATGGGAAGCACATTATGGGAATCTACTTCCAAAACCAGACCTGAATTTAACAAGTCTTAACTATGTCCACATAGACTCCCAGACCTTGCTGTAGACCCTGAGAAGAACTTTCTCTTTACAGTAACACCCGGAACCTTGCGCTGCATAAGCAGCATCCACTCACTTCCTCCTCAAACCCAGAGTTTATTTCTCATTGAATCTCAATGGGAATGCCAATGAAGATAGACCTTCAATTTCTAGAAAAACAAATTAATTGCCTGTGGATCAGAGCAAATGCATGCTCACCAAGGCAACAGTTGTACTGGGAAGATACCAACCAGCTCTCCTAAAGGTCCGTATCTGCACAGCCCCCTTCTGGTGTATGGAAGGCATTTGCAGCTAGCTCAGCTTCTCACTGAAGTTCAGGCAATTCCTTTTGTCCATGGTTTGTTCAGCAACAGGGTTCTTGCCCACCATGGTGTTGACGCATGCCACCCACCTGCCGTGATTGTTAGGTGAATCAGGGTGGTATGTCCCCAGGTGGAGCACCTGATATTCTTGAGTCCTTGGGGCAAGAGATTTGAAATGGGTTCTCATGGGCCCAGGTGTTGACGGCTCCCAAGAGGAGAAGGAAATAAGCCACCCCGCACACTCTCCCCACACCCAGGATTGTTACCTGCAGACGATCCACTTGAGAAAAATACCTGTAGAGAGGCTGAAAGACAGAAAAGAGACGAGTGAGAGATCTGTGGGGGATACAGGCGGTGTTGCAGCAACTGGTGTAGCCTTGGAAATGGAGGCCAGTTGAGAGAGCTGTCCTGGGGTGGAGCTTACGCAAGGGAAAGAGCAAAACAATTCTGTATCGGTAGGGATCCAAAAGAAAGTGAAGGAGTAGGAGAAAATGAAAACTGATTTACCTACAAAGAAAAAAGATAGAGGAAAAGGAGAAAGGAGAAAGGAGAAAGGAGAAAGGAGAAAGGGGGAAGGGAAGGGAAGGGAAGGGAAGGGAAGGGAAGGGAAGGGAAGGGAAGGGAAGGGAAGGGAAGGGAAGGGAAGGGAAGGGAAGGGAAGGGAAGGGAAGGGAAGGGAAGGGAAGGGAAGGGAAGGGAAGGGAAGGGAAGGGAAGGGAAGGGAAGGGAAGGGAAGGGAAGGGAAGGGAAGGGAAGGGAAGGGAAGGGAAGGGAAGGGAAGGGAAGGGAAGGGAAGGGAAGGGAAGGGCAGGGCAGGGCAGGGCAGGGCAGGGCAGGGCAGGGCAGGGCAGGGGAGGGGAGGGGAGGGGAGGAAAATACCATAGACACTACCATAGACACTGCTTTGGTCCTCCTGGGGGGAAGAGGGTGCACTGAACTTCCTTGCCCAGTTCCCAGCTGGATCTATTGAATACTCTCTCTGAGCCATGGAGAGAGAGAGAGAGAGACACAAGCTCTTTTCATAACCTCCATGTTTATCTATCTCTACTGTCCACAGCAAAGACCACGGCAAAACCATTTTCCTCTCAAGGGTGGGCTAATGTCACTAAATTCCCCGTGAGCCCATTGCAGTCAATGAAGTGAAAGAAATACCTTTGCAATTTGTCCTCCCTGTCTTTGCAACTTGCACTGATCCGAGTCGGTCCTGGCGACAGTCCCACTGTGGATGAACAAAACCTCCTTCCCATTTTGTTCAGCTTGGTCCATCTATGTAGTCTCAAAAGTTCTGTAGGTGTTTACATGTCAAAAATATGCAAGTGAATTCAGTACATCGGTGGGTACAGAGTAACCCCTTGCCCTTTGTCACGGAGGAGTGGTTAGGTCGCTTAAAGGATCACTGTCAAAGCTATTTGCAAATAGTGATTTTAATAGAAATTCATAAAAAGGGTGATTTAACAAAGTTCGATGGCAAGGGTCACTCTATTACTTATTAAATGAATGGAACACATGCATAAAGAGAAAAAAAAGAGAAGACTGAGTTAGAAGAAAATACAAGGGGGAAAAGGGGGTCCTCCTGTTGAGTCCCAGGGTTCAGAATGGCCCCCCTAAACTCCTTCTCAGGGAGGAACCTAGGTGCGGCTGGATCCAATCCTAGTCTCAGATTTAGTCAACAGTTTATGTCTAAGGATTCTACATGTCTAGCAGCAGTTTAAGGTTTGTTCACGGTTAAGAGACAATCACAAGAATTTAGTAGTAACTAATCATCGGTTAATTTAGCAGTAACCAATCATTGGTTAATTTAGCATAGACAAGGTGATTAAATAGGGTTTACTACAGCATTTGTATCAATATACACACACTAGGCCTAGTAATTTGTCATGAATTTAGTGAAATACTCACAATATGCATATATAAAGGTTGCTAGTAAAAATTCCTGTCAAGTTCAGTGAAATACTCACATCAAATGATTATCTCAACAGGCAAAGGTTGAGTTTTGAGGAGTGAAAGGCGCCGGAGATCAGCCCAGGTCCTGTTGTCGGGCCTCCGTATGCAAACTTAGAAGTTCGCAGCTCTGATAGGCGTCCCGCTCAGAGGGAGACGCTGGCGCAGCCCGCTGCGGTCCAGGAGAGCTCAAAGGGTCTTACTTGGCACCGCCGTTTTCAGAATTGTGAGATGAATGACTTCAGTCATCAGCAAATTTTCATCCTATTGTCACAATTTGGGTTGGTGATTACTAAAGTTCTCAAAAATTCTGGCGATGCTGGTATGGAGCCTCCTGAGTTCCAACCCAGATAAGATGTGCCCCAAGGCTGTTGGGGGCAACTGGTTATTCCGGGTACAGCCGTAAAATATGTTCCAAGGGTGTCAGGGGGTGAGTGGCTCCCTGGTGCTACTCCCACCTTTGCCATGTAAGAGTTTCTGACATGGTTCAGGGACGCTTAACGGCCAAACTCGTTACACAAAGGCCAAGTCTTTGACAGGGGTTACTGAGATTGTAGAACAGTTCAGGAAGGGCGGGGGGGGGGGGGGATGCACCACCGCACCCTTAGTGCCATCTGCGTAGCGCTGGGTTTTCTGACAATAGAAGAAGATATATTGTTTTACTTCCCAAATCCTGAACTTGGGGAACTTCATTAATTCACTGAAACTTGCCCTTCGCAGTCAAAGGTTCACACAGTTCTTCCCTGGCTTTATTGTTCTCTATTCGACAGTGAATCATCTTTTGTGGTGATATTCTTCTAGAAATTATTTTTTTGCTTTTTAGGTGATCATCTAAATCTACTCTGTGGACAGAAATCAGGCTATCTGGAGGACTATTACCCATGTCTAAAATCAGGGGCTGAGCCAGATGCGATGAATCACCTTTAGGAAGCGTTGATTTCTCTCCATATTCCAAAAGGAGAACCTGCGTGCAGTGTTCAGTACCTCTGAATTGACTGTAAATACAAGAGAGAGATCATGGCCGCCTTTAGTTTTCCCTTGGAAACAAGGGTTGTTGTATCTATGTGTCCTAGTTTGCTCCCATTGCTATCAGTAGGAACCTCATCCATGGGCTTTAGGGCAAAATTCATCTGACCTTCTAGAAATTCTGTGGGTTTGCTGCCTAAACACTGGTATTTGATGACCTTTCTGATGCTTGGGGTATCTCCTATCTGGTCTCCAGCTACCATACTACAAGGTTGAGGGTCTTCAAATTTAGGCATCCCACCTGGTCGCTTGCTGAAAAGGTCTCTGCTACCTCACGCTCCTTGGATGTTTCTAGATGCCTGTATTTATGTGCGTGAATTGCTCCCGGGATGTGGCTCATCTCATCTGAAGACTTGTGGCCGGAGGAACCATATTGCAGATGTATCGCTGACTATGCAAGCTGAAAGGGAAGACCGTGGCTACCAGGCAGGGCAGCCACATCCTCATTGATCTGCTCAGCAAGAAGATTCTCAGCCTTTGGGATTGCGATTCCTATTGCTTCTCGCATGATCAGTTAGCCTCAGGGTGCTCCTTCCAATTCAAACATAAATAAGGTCTTGAACATGCACAGGACTTTGTCCAGCATAAGAAACAGCTCCCTGGAAAGAGTGAAATGCATAGAAATATCTGTAGACAAACAGAAGAGTTAGTTAACTCCATAAAAATCCCCCTTGAAGTTATTTTTTTTTAAAACATCATTTTATGCTCAAAAAGGGTTAAGAATACAATCAAAACAGTGTCTTTCTTAATCACGTCCACTCATTGGAGTGATTCTGGATACGAGAGTAACTCATTTGTCATTAGCTCTCAGTTTTCCCTGAAAAAATCTTTTAAGAAGAGCCCAGAGATTTGCTGTGCAGGTTTACACCTAGCTGCATATGATGTTTTTTAGACTGGAGCAGGAGTTTATTGCAGAGGTATATTATTGAACGACGCATCACAAAGATGCAGCACAAGATCCCTGTGTAGCCTCAGAGCTTGTCTATTAATAAACTGAGCGACTGCGGCATTAGGTGTTCCTCTCCTTGGAGCTACGCTCTCTCATGTTTTCATTACTCTCTTTTCTTGCAGACAACTAAGTAGACCAGGGATTTCTGCTGAAAGCTAGAGTCTGCCCTCCTGAAGGATGCAAGCCACAGACTTCACCCTGTGCACAAGAGCAGCCAGCTGCCAACTCTGCACTGCCTCTCATGTTTGGTTCGTGTCATCCCAAGATGGACATGGATTGCATCAGGTCAATAAAACTCTACCATTAGGTTAGCTCTAGGAGCCTGGATGCCTCGTTCAGCTGCAGACATCTGATATGAGGAGAGTTAAATCCCACACCTAGATTGCTTTAAAGATTAATGTTGATCTGGCCCTGGAACAGATCAACGCTGGGTTGCTGCTGGAAGAAATAAGCTTAGAGCACACCTCCTTGGGCAAATGTCCTTGTCCTACCATCCCACCACCGGATACTTGACGATACGGCGAACCAAGAGTGGGTTTTGAGATGATGAAGAAACAATATTAACACCTATGAAGGGCAGAAAAGACTGTGAATGGGGGTGGGAAATAAAGGGGTTTTGATGCAGTTACTCAAAGTGTCTTGTAGCTTTATAGTTGACCTTCAGCTTTTATGAGCTTGTGGATGCTCTGTAAGTCCTGTGCTATATCTACTAGTCCCAGATACATGTCTCAAATGCCTTAATGCATTCAAACTGGTAGCAGCTGCCCACTTTTAGGCAAATGAATCCCATCTTAAGCTGGCAGATGATGTCCTTTTTTGTTTCTTTCCTTCAGCTTCTCCTACCAGCTGGTGACAAGCAAAGATTCCCCATCTCAGCTGGTGACTGGGCAACATTCCCTGTCTGAACAAGCTGACCACGTCCTCTTGTGGCAAAGCAAACCAATGGTGTCCTGGGCTGCATTAGGAGAACACTGCCAGCAGGTCGAGGGAGGTGATCCTTCTCCTCTTCTCAGTTCCAGTGAGGTCTCACTGGAGTGCTGAGTCCAATTCTGGGCTCCCCAGTACAAGAAAGGCAGGGGTTTACTGGAGTCCAGCAAAGGACCATGAAGATGACTGAGAGACTGGAGCATCTTTCCTCCAAGGAAAGGCTGAGAGTGCTGGAACGCTTCAGTCTGGTGAACAGAAGGCTCAGGAGAATCTTACCAAGTATCTGATGAATATTTATATGCAGTGGTGCCCAGTGACAGGACAGGAGGCACAAACTGAAACGCATGAAATTCTATCTGAATACAAAGAAACAACTTTTTTTTCACTCTTAAGGTGATCAGACATGGGAACAGGTTTCCCAGAGAGGTTGTGGAGTCTGTGTCCTTGGAGATATTCAAAATCTCACTGGACATGGTCCTGGGCAACCTGCTCCAGCAGACCCTGCATGAGCAGGGGAGGCTGGACTAGATGACCTCAAGAGGTTCCTACCCACCTCAACTACTGTGTGACTCTGTGTTACCCAGCATTCATCCTTAAATGAGCAGGTCATCTTTTATTCTTTGGGAAGATGTTATGGGCTGGCACAGGAGAGGCTTGATTGTTCCAGTGGGTCTGGAAAGGTGAAAATAGAAAAGTGAGAAGAGGAATCAGTGATTTTAACACATGTATCCTCAGTTCCAGGACTGTCATCATTTCATAGAATCATAGAATGCTTTGGGATGGAAGGGACCTTTAAAGCTCCTCCAGTCCATCCCCCCTGCAGTTGGCAGGGACATCTCCAACCACATCAGGTTGCTCAGAGCCCCGTCCAACCTGGCCTTGAATGTTTCCAAGGATGGGGCATCACCACCTCTCTGGGCAACCCCTGCCAGTGTTTCACCACCCTCAGCGTAAACAATTTCTTCCTTATATCCAGTCTGAATCTCCCCTCTTTCAGTTTAAAACCATCCCCCCTTGTCCTATCGCTACAGGCCCTGCTAAAAACTCTGTCCCCATCTTTCTTCTAAGCCCTCTTTAAGTACTGAAAGGCCGCAGTCAGGTCTCCCCGCAGCCTTCTCCTCTCCAGGCTGAACACCCCCACCTCTCTCAGCCTTTCCTCACAGCAGAGGTGCTCCAGCCCTCTCATCATCTCCGTGGCCTCCTCTGGCCCCACTCCACCAGCTCCATGTCCTCCCCGTGCTGAGGACCCCCGAGCTGGACGCGGGGCTCCAGGGGGGTCTCCCCAGAGCGGAGCAGAGGGGCAGAATCCCCTCCCTCGCCCCGCTGCCCACGCTGCGGGGGATGCAGCCCAGGAGACGCTTGGCTTTCTGGGCTGCAAGAGCACATCGCCGGCTCATGGCCAGCTTTTCATCTCCCAGCACCCCCAAGTCCTTCTCCTCAGGGCTGCTCTCCATCCCTCCATCCCCCAGCCTGTGCTGACACCGGGGATCGCCCCGACCCCGGTGCAGGACCTTGCCCTTGCCCTTGTTGAACCCCTGAGGTTCACCCAGGCCCACCTCTCCAGCCTGCCCAAGTCCCTCTGGATGCCATCCCGTCCCTCAGGCGTGTCGACTGCACCCCTCAGCTTGGTGTCATCTGCAAACTTGCTGAGGGTGCACTCGCTCCCGCTGTCTGTGTCATTGATGAAGATATTGAACGGCACCGGCCCCAGTACGGACCCCTGAGGGACACCACTCATCACTGGTCTCCATCTGGACACCGAGCCATTGACCACTGATGAGCCATTGGGCTTACAGGAGTTTGAAATGGAGAGGCAGTTACGTTGTCAGCCAGCAGAAAGAGTAGCTTATCGGGGATCTTGTCATATGAGCTCATTGTTGTTTCAGTTTCATTGCTAAGGAAAGATTAACCTCAAAAAAAAAAGAAACATCTGAAATAATTCACTCTTCTGTCTTTACCAGTGGTGTTACTCATTGAACAGGAAAAAGAAACAGCACCATAATTGTCACAAAGACAGAGATAAGGTTTCTGCACTAGATATGATCTCTCAGCCAGTTTCCATTCAGTATGACCTTGCCGACCCAGTCTGAGCTGTGCTCGGCCACTCTCTTCTGCCAGCAACACTGGAAAAAAAGCTCAATGTTTGTTAAAAATCTTGATGC
This sequence comes from Nipponia nippon, assembly GCF_047370975.1. Taxonomy (NCBI): domain Eukaryota; kingdom Metazoa; phylum Chordata; class Aves; order Pelecaniformes; family Threskiornithidae; genus Nipponia; species Nipponia nippon. The sequence continues at coordinate 362,531 of NW_028262360.1, forward strand.
CCTTCCCAGCACAGGAGCTGAGCACCTTAGGGTTCTCGTGGTAGAACTGCAGGAGCATGTGGTGGATCTAGAGCAAGAGAAAAGAGGTGGGACAGAAGGAAGTATCCCACCGGGGAGGTGGAGAGCAGCAGTCACTCATGACATGATTCAGAGCCCTCCTGTTGAGCTGGAGGAGAGGAGGGAAATTATTAGCACCCGTGCAAAAGAAGGAGTTAATCATAAAGAAATGAGACCAGACCTGTCACTACTAACCATGAGATTCAGCGCGTCTGAGAGTCCCCTAGCTGGAAATGGCCCCAAGAGATTCATTAATCCACTCTTCTGCCCTAGAGGCAGCTCTGTTCTATCAGATATTTCAGGTTGGGGCTGGTATGACTAGTCTTATGGTCATCCATGCAGGCCTTAAAAGTGAATTAAATGTCTTATGGTTTCTTATGTGGGTGTTGGTTCATATGGGAAAAATCGGCGTGCTCTTCGATCAAATATGACTTCTATAAATAGAAGAAGAGAATATTCTTCCATAAATAGAATAGAATTACATTCTTATTTTACTCATTTTACCTTTGATCATTTGTAAATGTCTTATGTTTTGAACATTTTAATCATTTTACTCTTGTGGTGGGTTAGTCTTGGCTAGGAGCCAAACTCCCACCCAGCCGCTTGCTCCCTCCCCCTCAGTGGGACGGGGCAGAAAAATGGGAAGAATGCAAATGAGGAAGCTCATGGGTTGAGATAAATACAGGTGATTACTTACCAATTACCGTCATGGGGAAAAACAGACTCCACTTGGGGAGAATTGACTGAATATATTGCCAATTAAAATACATGCGTCATTATGGGTAGACGAACATTAAACCAACACCTTTCCTCCCCATTTCCCCTGCTCAGCTTCACTCTTTCACACCTGACTCTTCCACCCATTGCAAAGCGGCGCAGGGGGACGGGGTTGAGGGGTTAAGGTCAATACGGAGCAGTTTCTCTCTGACATTCCTTTCTTCTCACCTTTCCTCTGCTCTGCCGTGGGCTCTCCATGGGCTGGAGTTCCTTCAGGAATATCCATCTGCTCCACCGTGGGTCCTCCATGGGCTGCAGGGAGTATCTGCTCCTCCATGGTGCACCTCCTCCTCCAACCTCCTTGTTCCCTCTCTTGTTTCTTGCCCTTCTTGGCATTTTCTGCCCTTTCTGAACTATTTTTGCTCAGGCAAAGCCCCCTCTCCACACCCCATACTCTCCCATCCCCACAGACACAGGACAGACATTGAGCAGCTGGAGCCAGCTCAGAGGTGTCCATGGCTGCGAGGGGAGGACACGGGAGCACTCACCACCCGGGGAGAGCCTGAGGGCAGGAGAAGGCTCCAGGGCTCAAAGCAGCCCAACAGGACCTTCAGCCAGGCTCTTCGTCCTGGTACATGGTAGGAGGGCGAGACACACCACAGGCCACAGCGGAGAGAAGAGACCTGGCAATGTCCCTCCAAGCCATGAGCCTGCTGCTGGCCTACCAGGGGCTGGGGAAGACGTGCCTAAGGAACAGGACTGTCAGTTGTGTGTTGTGGTTATTCTGCCTGTCACATTGCTATGTCTACATATGAAAAGAAGGGAAAAAAAATAGTATAAACTGCTCTCAATTGGGTCAGAAGAACAGTCACTATCACAAAAGGTGTTGAAGGCCGAGGAAACAAGTTCAGCCAAGAAATGCTGAGCACATTCCCAAGTTGCCTGCAGTGGTTGTATCTGGTGGTATTTGCAAGGCGCCTGCCCTTTGATTTCTGTAGAGCTCAGCACCCCTTAAGCATGGTAATTTTTAGCTGAAAGAGCCACAACTAATGCTGATGGAGAAGCTCATGGGGCTGATGGTTTGTGGTCTCGAATCTTCCCTCACATCTCTAAATAACGGCCCTCGTCTCCATCCATCCCGTTGGCCCCTGCACGTGCAGCTGCTGCTGCTGTACCCATCCTGCTGCTGCTGCACCCGTCCTGTTGCTGCTGCTGGCAGCCTGTAGCTGTCAGAGGAGGAGAGTGATGAGGGCAAAGGAGGATCAGACCAGGGGATACAAGGTGAAGGCAGAAAGGCAATGCGACACTAGTGAGCAGAACACGTCCAGTTCAGGGAGAAGTGCTTCTGCTCCTGGGATGCCCTTGCATTGGGGATTCCTTCAATGCCTGGACCACACCCGAGTGCCCAAAATATTGAGCAATGCAGAGCAGCCTCCTCCAAAACCATGCCATGCATGTGGGACGGTGGCAGCGCAGATCAGCGGTACCTCCTCATCCCTACCCCTCATCCTCAGAATGCAAGATGAGAGCTAACACAAGATGGACTGCCAAGGTCTAGGACATCTGGAGGGGCCTCCTACAAGACTTTTCAGCTAGCGACAGCACACAGTGCAAGCCAGCTGGTTTACCAAGAAACTCCACAACAAAGATGACACAAGTGCTTAGCCTATGGCCCTGATTAGTTAAAGCGGTATTGGATCTCAGGATTACCTGGATCGCGTCTTTGCTCACAAGGTGCACTTGCAGCCTCTTCTCTCTCTCAGTGGAGGAGGAAAGAAGGAAGAAGGAAAGGATCAGTTCTATTCTCCTTTGCTTTGAACATCCAAAACAGCATTTTAACTGGATGTTGTTGTAGCTTAAGATGGGTCCTTGAGTCCTCTGCAGCTCCCAAATCATCCAAAAGTGGCCCCTGTACAACTGCTGACGCTATCCCAGTTCTGGTGCAATGCAAGAGGAAGCTGTGGGAGACCATCTTCATGCTACCTGTTGGCAGATGTCCCTTCCCAGCCATTTTTGCTGCACGTCACTAGACAATAGACATCTCTAGTCTTGTCACGCTTGGGTTGGTCACAGGCATGATGGGAGCTAAGGAAAAAGAGGAGAAGGTTGGATCCTGTGGTTTGGGAAATAGGAACAAGAATAAAGGACCTTGCTACTGCTCATCCTCTTTGTCACTCATAGTGAGGAAGATGTCTAAGGCAAAAGAGAGTAGATAATGGCCACCTTCTGTCCCCCAGTTCAAGTGAGGGATGAGGCGGACTATGGTTCATGGAGCAGAGACAGCCCAAATGGTATCTAGAGCTTGTAGGGAGGAAAAGATCTCCGAAAACACAAAGACAGCCCCAAAACACGCAGTATCCAGACTGTAGCTTCCCCCGCCCTCCCAGCTGTGGTTAGCAGCTTCTACTTCATTACACAGCACTTCCTCTCCCTGACCCTCTGACCACACAACTCGTCAGACAGATGGAGACGGCACGACAGAGCCACCAGGCAGCACACGCCTCTCCTGTCCTGGACAGGCCAGCACAGAGCCCTGAGCATCCCCTGGATCGCGGTGCCATGGTCATCTACCACCTCGTGATACTCCTCAGTGAGTCCCACATCCCCCACTTTGCCTTCTCTTCTCTTCTCTTCTCTTCTCTTCTCTTCTCTTCTCTTCTCTTCTCTTCTCTTCTCTTCTCTTCTCTTCTCTTCTCTTCTCTTCTCTTCTCTTCTCTTCTCTTTTCTCTTCTCTTCTCCTCTTCCCTTCTCTTCTCCTCTTCCCTTCCCTTCCCTTCCCTTCCTTCCCTTCCCTTCCCTTCCCTTCCCTTCCCTTCCCTTCCCTTCCCTTCCCTTCCCTTCCCTTCCCTTCCCTTCCCTTCCCTTCCCTTCCCTTCCCTTCCCTTCCCTTCCCTTCCCTTCCCTTCCCTTCCCTTCCCTTCCCTTCCCTTCCCTTCCCGTCTCTTTGCTTCTCCTCTCCTCTCCTCTCCTCTCCTCTCCTCTCCTCTCCTCTCCTCTCCTCTCCTCTCCTACCCTCTCATCTCCTCTCCTCTCCTCTCCTCTCCTCTCCTCTCCTCTCCTCTCCTCTCCTCTCCTAATTCCATTCCATTCCATTCCATTCCATTCCATCCTATCCTATCCTACCCTATCCTATCCTATCCCATCCTATCCTATCCTATCCCATCCTATCCTAGCCTAATAATAACTTTCTCTCTGGTGCGTTGATGCAGTTAGTTCTGCCCTCTCAGCTGGATATCCATATTCTCAGGAGATGAAGAACATTGGGCTGAAAACTCATTGCTCTGGTGGTGCTGGAGAGGATCTCAACAGGTGATCTTCAGTGTGGCAAATGAGCCTGGCTCTTAAAGTTCAGCTCCGCCATTTGCTTTCATTTCCTTTGGTGTAGATGCTACGAAATCCGAGCTGCTCAGCTCTTCTCCTTCCTTTTACGCCCTGGCTTGAAAGCCACACCAGCACCGGTTCATCCCAGGCTGGGGGTCAAACAAAGTTATGCTCTGCCTAAGAAAGCCCTATCTCAGGGCAAAACTGTGCTCTAGTACAGGCCCCGCTCCGACCTCTGGTCAGCACTAATTTTTCAGCATCATCGGGGGGGGGGTGGGGGGTGCGTGTGTGAAACGAAGGGACATGCACCTGCACGCGTCCTCTTCTTGTGTGCATCTCGCCCCGTTACAAAGGACGCTACGTTCAACTGCTCGGCGTGGGGAAGACACTTTTCAGCAGAAACCAACTGCTCAGATCTGCTGCCTCCCACTTGCAACAGCAAAAGCCACACCACCCAACCGCATCCTTCATCTTGCTAGTTCAGCCCTGTGCTCCCGTTGCTGGGCCCAGGGTCCTGCTCCCTGCTGCTGCCCGTTCCCAGCCTCCCCACTCCCTGGACTCCCAAGATTATTTCCAGACAGCCCTAAGGGTCTGGGAGACCGTGGAGTTAGCCGAGACCTTGTCCTGCATTGCCACGTTGCCAACACTGGCACGGCACTCAGCTTCTTGAGTGAAACGACCAAAGTTAAGGCGCTTGGATGACACTCAAGTTGCTCAAGGCTAAGCTGTTTTTTCCAGGAGGCGGAAAGGAAGAGGCCAACGGTTTTGGGATGCGCTGCCCTCTCTCCCTGGAGAGACGGAAAAGGGCTTGAAAAGAAGAATTTGCCTCGGGATGACTTGGGACACTTCTCCACTGATGTTCTGTGCAGGGCTGATGCGATGGGTTACTGCTCCCGGGCCAGGGAGAGACCCCAGGATCCCGGCTCCTGCCCTGCGTCTGGCTGGCTGCAGTTACTTTGCTTCATAGCAGCCCGTACGGTGCCGGTTTGGATTTGTGAGGAGAAGAGTGTTGATAACATCCCAGAGCTTTGGCTGTTGCTGACAGCGTTTGCACGGTGTCGAGGCCTTCGCTGTTTCCCACTCTGCCCTGCAAGGAGAAGGTTGGGGGTGCGCAAGAAGCTGGGAGGGGACGCAACCGGAACAGCTGATCCCAAGCGTCCCAAGAGATATTCCATGCCCTATAATGTCATGCTCGGCAACGAAAATGGAGGGCAAGGGGGTTTGGGACAGGCAGCCGTCGCTCGGGGTCTGGCTGGGTATCCCTGCGCTTGTGGAGGGTGGGGAGTGATTGTCTTTGCATCTCTTGTTAAGGTTTTTTTCCTCTCTTCCGCTTCCCCTTACTTAGTTAACTTTTCTGTCTCAACCCAAGACTTTTCCTGCTTTTGCTCTTCCTATTCTCCTCCCCCGTCCTGCTGGGGGCAGGGGGAAGCGCATGGCGGTGTGGGGCTGGTCTGCCAGCCAGGGCCAGCCCACCACGGCCCCCCAGGCCCCCTCATCTCTAACCCGAGCAACACCCCCCACTTCGTAGCTGGCCAGAAACCCCAGAGATTCCTTTCTGCAGCCTGGTTCTTGATGCAAGCAGACCTTGAGCTCATCCTGTCCTGCAGCCCGCCTCAAAGCCTCTTTCTCCCTTGGGAGGACCCGGGAGCCCTCCCGTCCTTCCTAAGCCCGGAAGGACTCCAGCAGCCCCGTTTCTTTAAGTTTCAAGATATCGTTTCCCGGTGCCGATATCCATCAATTGCTTGGCAATCACCAAATCGCTTCTAACAAACAGGAGAAATAATCTCATGCAACATGTGCTGTCTGCAGCTAAAAGATAAGTCGAGGGGCACGTTGAGTTTTGTAGATTTTTTTCCCGTGGGTGGCCTCATTGGCATGCGCAACTGTTTTCACAGGTTTTCTCCATCCTCGGTCTAGCCTGGCCATGCCTCGGTGGCACAAAAAGGACCCATGACCTGTATGAATCCATGGTGGTGTGGAGGGGCTGCCCTCTTGACTGATGGCCAAAAGGGGCAGGACTTCCTAGGGCAGCGGCTGCGTAAGTGACTTCTTTTCTCTCCCTTTTGCAGCCTCCTCTCTCTTGTCGCCTCAAGGCACCTCTCTCGCAGCTTTCCTCCAGCTGCTAACATTGGCTGTGTCCTCTGCGGGTAAGTGCAGCTTGACCTCGCCGAAGATGCTCTCCAGCTGAACTGAGCCTTTGACAGCGAGGAGAGGTTGACTTGTGCTTTGTAAAATGGAGGGAAAAGGGGTCTCTCACGTTCCTTCTCCTCTTGGAAAGCTCCCGCCCATCCTGCAAATCCTTTCTTTCTTCCCAGACCCTCTGCCAGCCCCTACGCTCTCCGCAGAACCCGCTTATCGTTTCTATTACGAAGGGGAACGTCTCGCTATCGTATGCTCGGCTCTGGAAAAAACGAAAATAGGGGGATTTCGGTTCTTCAATCAAACTGGGGAGCAAATCGACCTGAGAGCACCTTACTCCCTCCCGACCGCCAGCCTCCAGCTTACAGCTACAAAAGCATCTGCTGGGGAGTACACGTGCATGTACTTTGTGGAGGACTTGGGACAAGAAATTCCTTCCAATAGGAGCCTTCCTCTTTCAGTTAAGGTTGAGGGTAGGTTGGTCTTGTCTCTATGGCTTGGGTACCCTCAGCCCAGACACCCCACGCCTCCCTTTAGCGCACGATCTTGTCCGATGGCCCTATCATTTGGTTGCCAATGTACAGATGAAGTTGCTCTGGCTTCTCACAAACTCCTTTTGCGCTCCTCGATTTCTCTGAGAAAGCAGGAATAAGTTGGCCTAACAGCCGCGTCACCTCCAGGAGGTCTTAGAGTAGTGAGCCTCCCAAGCCTTTCCTGAGGGCCTGGGGTGTATTACATGCCTTCCTACGCTGGGCATGTACAAAGACTGATTTTCTGCACTTGAGTGCTTACAAAGAAACCGTTTAAGCTGCTGTGAGTTCTTATCTCTGAGAATCGTGGGTCTTTTTCCCTCTGGCCATGGTTCAAGAAGGGCATAGAAAAGTGAGCCGTGAATGACCTCCAGAAGCTGCTCTTAGATCAAGGCTCTATATTTGCCCCAATAATGGTCAGAAGTATCATTTCTTTTCTAGTCCCTTTGTCAAGGCTGAGTCGTGACATCGGGAAAAATCATGGGGTTTGTCCACAGGTCCTGATGTCAATAGATAGATGATTGACTTGGTTGTTTTGCTTTTTTTTTCCTTCCCCAGCGGCTCCCGTGCCCCCAGCTTTGTCCCTGGATCCTCAGCAGGAGATCTATAGAATCGGGAATGACATCAAGCTACTCTGCTCCATCCCCTCATCTCCAGATTATGTTAGAGAAGTCCAGTACTATCTGGACCTTGGACGTGCAGTCTCCATCCCAGTATCAAATGTGAAAAACTACAGCTACGACCTCAGTATCACAGGAGAGGAGGTCGCTGGGTCTTACAGTTGTGCCTATTTTGTAAGTCGGTCTCGACGTCTCGTTCGCTCAGAAAGGAGCCGCTGGATCAGTGTCAATGTGAAAAGTGAGTTTTCAAACACTTCCTCACTAGAGCATCGAGTAGCTACTGACCCATCATTAGTTAATTCATTCCCCGTGTGCTTGCCTATGAACTCATCCCTCAGTCTCATCTCCATCCTTTCCTGTCCTGTGACCATGCATCTCTTTGTCTCAGTCTCTCTTTCCATCACTAAATGAGCTCATTGCCATACCTGCCCACGGTTTTATGGACAAAAATAAGGAGAGATACTGGAGAAAAAGATCCCAATGAAAAGACTGTATCATCACCTTGTCTGGTTTTTGTTTTGTTTTTCTTGGGGGGGGTGGGGGGAGGGGAATGTTGTGTCATGGTAAAGTCACCGTTGATTCCTCCCCAGGCCATAAAATCAGCTGGATTCGAGAGGTTATTGTTGGAGGTTTGTTCTTTACCATCAACGGCCTCATCTTCTTCTTCTCCCACCACCAGATGAAGAGAAGAGGTAAATATTTGACTTTCATTAGGCCACACTAATTCTTAGCCTCCCAGCACTTCATTTTCTTTGCCAAATAATGACCTGGTTTGACACTTATTCCACTTTACTTTCCAAAGGAAAAAAGGAAGCAAACAAACCTTTTGTTCAAAGCTGTCTTTGGAGGATGTTCTGGACAGAGAATTTGAACATGATTGCTCCTCCCCTTCTACCTCCTTTGATCCCCAAATTTATCTCCCTTTAGAGGGCCAAGACTGAAGAGAAGCCGTTTCCGATGCTGCTGCTTCCCTCATCTGCAGATCGGGAAGAGGGATTCTGGGTGGACTAATGAGGTGAAGGAGAAGAAGAATCCCCTGAAGGTTTTGCTCCATTTAGCTAAGGCAATCCGTTCCCTCGGGCCCTACCCGATTCCTCACTGTCTGCCTCGGCGTCTCCAAGAGGCAGAAGCGGTGCGTGTTCAGCCGGCGTTGCTTTGCCTGCTCCTTTCCTCTGTGCAGACCCCCGTGCTTTCCAACCTGCCTCAGGTCCCTCGAAATAAAGCTGGACGTTGTGTTTTGGTGTTGTGGGTTTCACTGAAAGACGCATGTTTCCATGCGTGTTCCCAAAGCGCGTGCTCGTGTGCGTGTGCGTGCCGCTGCTCCATCGCACCCATAACCCCATCGTGTTCCCGTCACACCTGGTTCTTATTTGCATCTGAATTTCAGCCTCCTTTGGGGGAACCACTGCACCTTGGGCTTCGATCTCTGGACTGTGCAGTCAGAGAAGGGGTCGGGGAGGAGGACAACCACCCAGGTCAGCTCCTTGCCCCTCTGGCTTGCCTGTGTTGGCTCTCCAGGCCCAATAAATACATCTAGCGTCTGTACGGTTGATTCCTTCTGGCTTGCATCTGTAGAGGGCTGATGTCTTGGGAAGAGAAACATGGGCAGGAGGTGTGTGACGAGGGGGTCACCTTTACACGGCAAACCACCCGGGGGGGGTCAAACCACTTTGTCCAGCATCTACTCCCACAGAAGACCAGACAGCCCACCCCAGCACAGGAGCTCATCACCTCCTGTCTGGACGGAGGTGGTGTAAATCAGTCCTGCCAAACAGGGCTGAATTCCCTTTCGTACGAGGAGACACAAGCCACTGTGTGGGGGAAGATGGTGTTTTTCTAGGGTTAGAAGCTGGGCAGGGGCACGTAGAGACCAAACTCTGTCTCCAAACATTTTCCCAATGACCTCTGCAGAGGAGCACCAGCAATGGTAAAACCCTTCGGCCTTTGCCTTTTCCACCACCGTCCCCATTTGCTCTTTTCATAAAGTACTAAGTGTGGGCAGAAAAACCTTGCTTGAAAAGACACTTCTGCTTTTATGATGAAGCTGTTCAGGGTGTGGGAATATTTCGCTGTCTCCTGTTGTGCCCAGGAGACAGAGCCATAAAAACACTCTCTTCAGCATTTTCCCAGGGTTTGAAATTCAGGAGCGGGCTGGACCTGGACTGCCAAGAGCTGCAAGTTTTGCTCAATCATCCCAACCTTCCAATTCAGCCAGCCATCCACCAAAACATCCGTCCATCCCTCAATCCCTCCGCAAAAACATGGCAGGTACCCGCTCCTGCCCTATCAGCTCCTCAACCACACCTGACATCCCAAGCAGCTGCAAAAGCAAAGGGCCCGATCTTGACCAATTAGCTCAACAGAAAAACGTGACATCATAACCATGTGCACAAGCCAGGGGCCTGATCCTGCCCCATCAGCTACTGAGCCACACGTGAGATCAGAAGCACCTGCACAAGGCAGGGGAATAGACGAGACGAGACGAGACTAGAATATTTTTCAGTTGGAAGGGAGCTACAACGATCCTCTGGTCCAACTGCCTGACCAATTCAGGGCTGACCAGAAGTTAAAGCATGGCATTAAGCCTGGAGCATATTATTCAGCCTGGAGAAGAGGAGGCTGAGGGAAGCCCTCATCGCTCTCTGCAACTGCCTGAAAGGAGGCTGGAGCCGGGGGGGGGGGGTCGGTCTCTTCTCCCCAGTAACAAGCGATAGGACGAGAGGGAACGGCCTCAAGCTGCGCCAGGGCAGGTTTGGGTTGGGTATTGGGAAAAATTTCTTCCCCGAAAGGGCTGTCAGGCCCTGGCCCAGGCTGCCCAGGGCAGGGGCTGAGTCCCCATCCCTGGAGGGATTTAAAAGATGGGGAGATGTGGTGTTAGGGACATGGTTTAGTGGTGGAATTGGCAGTGGTAGGTTAATGGTTGGACTTGATGATCTTAAAGGTCTTTTCCAACCTTAACGATTCTATGATTCTATGATTAAGGGCATTGTCCAAATGCCTCTTAAACACTGCCAGGCACGGAGCATCGACCACCTCTCGAGGAAGCCTGTTCCAGTCTTTGACCATCCTCTCGGTGAAGAAATGCTTCCTGATGTTTCCAGTCTAAACCTCCCCTGGCTCAGCCTTGAACCACTCCCACGCATCCTGGCCCTGGATCCCAGGGAGAAGAGCCCAGCACCTCCCTCTCCACGTCCCCTCCTCAGGAAGCTGCAGAGAGCCACGAGGTCGCCCCTCAGCCTCCTTCTCTCCAAACGAGACAAACCCAGGGCGCTCAGCCGCTCCTCCGCTCCTTTTTAGCAGGGCCTGTAGCGACAGGACAAGGGGAGATGGTTTTAAACTGAAAGAGGGTAGATTCAGACTCGATATAAGGAAGAAATTTTTTACGCTGAGGGTGGTGAAACACTACAATGGGTTGCCCAAAGAGGTGGGAGATGCCCCATTCTTGGAAACATTCAAGGCCAGGCTGGACGGGGCTCTGAGCAACCTGATCTGGTTGAAGATGTCCCTGCCAATTGCAGGGGGGATGGACTGGATGGCCTTTAAAGGTCCCTTCCATCCCAAAGTGTTTTATGATTCTACGACCTTCCAGCCCCGTCATCAGCTTTGTTGCCCTCCTCTGGACGCATTCAAGGACCTTCACGTCCTTTTTAAATGGTGGGACCCAGAACTGCACACAATTCTCTTGGCTGCCAGGGCACACTGCTGCTCTCCAGCCATTCCTCTCCCAATTTATACCTGCGCCCAAAAAACAAATTCCACTTTACAAGGAGAGCGTGTAGTTAGCCGGGATCTATACCAAACCACGACTCCTTTCTGCACATAATAACTTAATACAAACTGGCTGTACATGGTTTCAGTGCGACGTATTTTAAGACATCAAATAGACCGAAGGGGAAGGGAAAAATTCGGGGAAGGGAAAAATTTGTGAAGCTGAGAAAGTTCAGCTCAGCAGCAGGCGTTATTTGCAGCCATTTTATCTCCATTGTAATGTGTAGTCTTTGCCTAATTCAAGTTCAAGCCGGGTGATTTCCAGGACCTTTGAAAAACAAACAAACAAAAAAAAACCCAATGAGCAACTCTGCTCTGAGGATGCCTTGGTTTTCTGCAGCTCAGAGAAGACAGCAGGTTCTTATTTCAGATTACTTCTCTTTAGCTTCTTAATTCATCTTTTTGGTTAATATATTATATTATATTATATTATATTACATTACATTACATTATATTACATTATATTACATTATATTACATTATATTATATTACATTATATTATATTTATGATATGATATTACATTATATTATATTATATTATATTACATTACATTACATTATATTGCATTGCATTGCATTATCTTAATTATATTACATTAATTATATTGTATTGCATTGCGGTATGTTCTATTATGTTACATTATATATTACATTACATTGCATTATATTGTATTTTATCATATTAAATTATATTCTATTATGCTATGCTGTTACCATAGATTTTACATAATATTTTTCTATATTATATATTCCTTTCAGATAACACTTTTGTATTTTAATAGATTATCTTCTGGCTTCCCAATGAAAGGCAGAAATAAATGAGACTCAACAGGACACTGAGTTCTGTAGGAAGGGCGTTAAATTAAATTAAACGTCAACTGATTTTAGCTTGCGGCTCTCACTGAACAGCGTGACCATGACTTGGGACAAGACTTCATTAATTCTGTAGGAAAAAAATTTGTAGCAAAAGTACCCTGAGTTCTTACTTCTTCGCTGTCAGTGGTTTTACTACAGCAAAGAAATATATTTTAGAAATTGTATTACAGCCAAGAGGTGAATCCCCAAGGGTTTAAGAGCACAAAACGAACGGCAAAGATAGGATTTCACCGTAAACTGTCAAACTTACCTGGGTTTGGTTGTTGTAGGACACAACATGAGGAGACTGGATTGCTCCACCATTCTGCGATACCGTCACCTCCTGGACATGCGAGGTCACCCCCCAAATTTGAATTTGAGTAAACTTCAAATTATTGGGATCGGCATAACCACGGTGCAAAGCCTTTATCTCTAAAATGTTCTGCAGGAAGAGGAAAAAGAAACTCAGTGATTTGTCCTTGGGCAGTTCCTTGGCAGAATACACTTTTTTCAGCCCGCTTGAGGCTTCCAATTTTTTGCTCTTCTTCAATTTAAAAAAAAAAAACAAACCCTCTATGTTGTTATTTATTTTCCAGACGTTGGAGGCTTTGATTTTCCTAGTTCCTCCACCTTCAGACATCTCTCGCAGACTTCCCTACCAACGAGGTGCTGAATATCAAACAAATTTGTCCTGACAGCAATTTTGCAGCATAAGAAAGGATTAAAACAACACATTTTCATAATTCAGACCTTTTTTTCCTCAGTTTCCTGTAATTCTCTGAAGTTTCCCAAACTACTGAATTCAGTGGAAAGCTTTCTGTGCGTCCACTGGTGATTGCTCGAGTCCTGCGGGTATTTTGCTAGGTTGTTGTTTTTGTTTTTTTTTAAATCGCCTTTTACAATCGCAAAAAATGCTTAGGGTGGATTGCAAAACTCTTCATTCCTGACCTAACGAAATAGGAGGGTGAATCGGGGCGGGGGGAGCATTTCTTGGACCAGCTGATTTGATTTTAGGTAGGTAACGGATTCACAATTTCTTTAGTTTGCACCCAATTCTACCAGGTCTCCGGGCAGAGAATATTAAAGTTGCCCAGAGGTGGCACTTACTGGGCCAGATCCCAGCTCCTCTTCCATGCAAATCTGCTATGATGTAATTATACAAATACAATGTAATTATATAGTTATTTTATTGCATTCTTCATTATTGCTCAATTTAAGACCGCTTTAATTAAACTTTTCCTTACCAGCTTTCTGTAAGAGCAAGAAAATGTGCGTTTACTATGTAATCTTACAACTGGAAACAGCAAAAAAACCCTTTTTTCCCTTAGGAGCTAATGTCCAGTTACCCGACAAAGTCAAAACGAATGAGCAATAAGAGCACTGAGCATAAAATAATAGCACATTTTGGCCACCATGGAAAACAAATGAAACAACATCCTTTTTTCTTACCGTAAAAAATGCTTTTCTTTTAAATAGATAGTCCGTATCATTACCATCTAATTTAATCCCAGCTATTCAACCGCTTAAAACACAAATTTAAAGCTGGCATGTTGTAAATGCCAATAATTATAATACGCAGTACTGATCGCTGACTTTTTACACGATAACTGCTCCATGGTTGCTCTTCTATGTTGAATAATGATAAAAATTAAGAATAACGATAAAAAGTAGTCACAAACTGCGTCAGTGACTCCAGACCAGCCTCTGGTCAAAGGACCTTTAAACAATTGACAATTATTAACAACAATTAAACAAAATTAAACGGGTTTTGCCCAACTAGCTTTTCTCTGCTTTCCCATCAGGCTCCTCCCGTGGATATTTGATAGCGGTAGCAGAAAATACTGTCCTCTATTGCAATGCTGTGCGAGAAAATCCATTGGGGTGCGGGAAGAAAATATTTCTGTGCTATTAATAAATAAAATCAAGATTATTTTTATAATAGCATCTCTTTCATCTTTACCCTCCTTTTTTAATTTTGATTTTTGTGTGTGGTTTATAATGTACATAATGGTACGGTAGCACGCGGATATAATTTATAACTAAATATGCGTATGTTGGGGGAGATGCTCAAAAATTTTTCCTGCTAGGGATGCATGGTCAAAAAAACTTGGAGGCCACGGCTCTACTGGACACTCACAGATTTATAAACCATTTGAAAGCACTTTCCAGGATCTAACTGTGGCTATATTCCAGACTGGATAGATTTATTTTGGATATAGTCCCTTCTTTCTAATCTGTCCAAGTAAATCTGTGTCCTATACAGATCTATACGCTTAACTGCGAGGCTATAACATACGCACGAGCTGATTAGCTAAAATGTATTCATTTACATAGATGCTAATAAATGATCCGCAAAAGCGATGTGGAATACCTATCTGACAAAATATTGGCCTGATTGGATTTCTGCATTGCTACCTGCTTTCATTTCCTACAAATCCTTTTTGAAACAAGCTGGCATTTTCAGAATTGTAAGAAATTATAACATCGTGAATATACAACAAATATAGAGATAAGCAAAAACAGGCGTCTTCTGAATCCAGCTTAAATTTGTTCTTAACACAATTAAATTATATGAATTGCATGATATTGGAGCCCGGGCACAAAACACTCCTAAAGTCCTTGATATGTAGAAGGAGAATTTGTGAACGGCTGTGTCTGGGATTTTTACTGGTAAATTAAAACCTCCTCACTTACTGAAAACCGATGTGGAGATAACAAACGTGAGCCACCGTCTGTCTTGGAGGCCTCAGGCTGGGCCAGCTACTTAATATAAACATACCTATGTGGAATAACCCCACTGAAATAAATTAAGTTGCCCCAATTTATTGCAAAATTAGTTTATCCACCTAGGATACGCTATTGCATATATTGCTTTTTTTTTTTTTTTAATCAACCATTAAAGACCTGCAATGGTTTTCATGATACCGGATAAGAGCTAGTCCATCCCAGAGGATTAGTGGCGTGTTGGGATATTAATACATTTTTTAAAATGCTAAATTAAAATACATTGATTAAACGACAATAATCACCGTGGCTACTCAAAACCACTTAGTTTCCATGACATACCCGATTAGCAGTGAAGGAGGTCAGCAGATATACACCATCTTCATATGCATCTGTGAAAAAGAAAGAATAGTAAAATGTATTTGCTATTCACCTTTGTTTTTTTTAATTAAATAGAAGAATCGTGCCGCGTATACTACAGGCATGTGCACGCATTGTGCAGACTCCTTGCAACGTTTCGGTACGTTAAAAAACCCCACAATTTTGTGCATTACTTGTGATCATCTCAGGGGATAGCTTACAGTTATCACAAGGATAATACACTGTAGATGTAGATAAGGGTAAGAGACTCTAGATATGTCTTATCTGAAGATAATTTGAATTTATTAATATCAAGGAAATTAATTAAAGCTTCCCATCTATGGTGATGTTCCCCATAAGTTTGAGAACAAATCCTCCTCATATGCGTTGTCCTAAGTCCAGGGCACAGTTCGACTTATACAAAATATATATTCTATAAATAACAACATTAGGTTACTATTTTACCATCAATTTACTCATTTTACATTTTATCCTTTTCATTGGTTTACATTTTACTGTAATTTTAGTTTAATTAATTAAGCTTAATCATTTAACTGTCCTTTTTTTTCTGGTTTGTGCTCATGCTTCCAATGCCGTGTTGCGCAATCATACAACAACCCCAGAATAAAAATTAACTGTTCACGTTAGCAATCCACCGAGCTAAAGAAAGGCAATATTTATGCATTGTAGACTCTGAATTACTGAATTTATCATGTAAACAAGAAACTTGGTACTTACCAATGCGCACCCCGTCGTCCCAATAAAGCTGACCTTCTGCAAGTTGACTGTCACTCAGAGCAACAATAAGTGCCAACGGGTTTTTTCGGCTACGAAATAAAGAATATTTTTCTTGGGCAATCACATTTTATGTTTCGCAAGCGCTATAATTTATATTACAGACATTGTACACAGCACAATTTCTCTCTGTTACCAACCCATAGCGTTACGTTTAACGGAGGCCGTGGGGAGGAAACCACAAAGAGAAAAAAAGGGCCATAAAGTTAAGGTGCTACCACGTATATTGATTTTCTCAGGACTGCTAATGTTTATACGAAGTGGGAGATACTTCCAAGCATGGGAAAATTTTGTTTTTCCCAGGCTGAAAATAAGGAGTCCGGAAAAATGCTCTCGCTATGTAATTAATACACACAGGCCACTAATTAAAGATCTCCCTTACAAAGCAAAAAAAAAAAAAAAAATTAAATTAAATTTTAATGGCTTGGTTCTTCTTATCATACCTGTAAAACGTCGTATTAGCAGGGCTTTGCTGAGGGAGGATGTAACCGCCGCGGACATGGAGGTTGATGTGTTCCAAAGGAGATGGTAAATCCCTGAATTGTCCCCTAAAGCCAATGTACTTACCCTATTTATGACAAAAAAAAAAAAAAGTCTTTGTTGAATTATGCATTTTAAACATTTTTTTAGTATGAAAAGTATTTAGTATTTAGTACTTAGTACTTAGTATTTCGTATTTCGTATTTAGTATTTAGTATTATTTTTTTTTAATGCAGAGCTACGTATTTTCAAGATAACATCTGAAATTCTGCACATATAGAACAATTACACAACACCTGATAAACAGGGTGACTTTTAAAGCCTGAGGCTGTCAAAATTGTTTAAAACTTTTGTCTTTCTCCACTCCACCATTCTTAGAAAAGAAATTCAATGTATCGTTGAAGGGTTAAAAAACAAGGCAAACATGGAAGCACTTCAGATTACAGATATTATTTCACCTATTTACTGGTCGTGTTGAACAAGATTATATTAAATCAAACTGATGAATTTAACAAAAAATTTAGCCAAGATGTCATTTTTTATATCACTAAAAACTCCTACTAGTCACATGTTGGTAAAACAGAGGTGGTGGATTCACACTCCCCCCCAGCAAACTGGACTCCTCCTTAAACATATGAGGAAAAAATAAATATAATATAGTTTTAAAAATGACTTACTGTGTAGTAATCATACCAGCGGGCTTTGGGTAGGTAAGCATTCACCTCTACAGCACCCTGGAATTAAACATTGTTGGTTTAAGTCTATTAAAGCCAAAAAGTAAAGTTTAGCTCAAGTCACTTCTAATATTTTCATGAATTTCTAATATTTTCTAATTTTTTTCCCCAACTTTTCTGATATTTCTATTTCTGATACCCACCTGTTTCAGTACAGGGCTGATGAGCAGTGCCGGGCCCCACAGAAATTGTTCATATATTTCCCACGTCCTTTTGTCTTCCACAAACCTGCCAAGGAACGAAGAGCGGTCAAACCCTCGGTGTCAACCTTTCCCCGAATGTTTCCTTGATGCAGCCCTTTTTCTCAGTAAAACTACCATTTCCTCAACTGCTACCAGTAATACTAGGTACTATTATTACCTATTTAGTAATAACAGATAATAACTGTTAAAATTAGAATCACAGAATCATAGAATCGTTAAGGTTGGAAAAGACCTTTAAGATCATCGAGTCCAACCGTTAACCTATCACTACCAAGTCCACCACTAAACCATGTCCTCCAGCACCACGTCTACCCAGCTTTCAAATACCTCCAGGGATGGAGACTCAACCACTTCCCTGGGCAGCCTGTTCCAATGCTTGAGAACCCTTTCGGTGAAGAAGTTTTTCCTAATATCCAACCTAGTTTTGGGCCCTTCACTCCAAGAAGGACATCAAGGTGCTGGAGCATGTCCAGAGGAGGGCAACGAAGTTGGTGAAGGGTCTAGAGCACAAGTCTTACGAGGAGAGAAGCTGAGGCAGCTGGGGTTGTTTAGCCTGGAGAAGAGGAGGCTGAGGGGGGACCTTATTGCTCTCTACAGCTGCCTGAAAGGAGGTTGTAGTGAGGTGGGGGGTCGGCCTCTTCTCCCTAGTAACAAGCGATGGGACGAGAGGAAACAGCCTCAAGCTGCGCCAGGGGAGGTTTAGGTTGGATATTAGGAAAAACTTCTTCACCAAAAGGGTGGTCAAGCATTGGCACAGGCTGCCCAGGGAAGTGGTTGAGCCTCCATCCCTGGAGGTGTTTAAAGAACGGATAGATGTGGTGCTCGAGGACATGGTTTAGTGGTGGACTTGGCAGTGATAGGTTAACGGTTGGACTCGATGATCTTCAGGGTTTTTTCCAACCTTAACGATTCTATGATTCTAAACCTGCCCTGGCGCAGCTTGAGGCCGTTTCCTCTCGTCCCATCGCTTGTTACTGGGGAGAAGAGACCGACCCCCACCTCGCTACAGCCTCCTTTCAGGTAGTCATAGAGAGCGATGAGGGCTCCCCTCAGCCTCCTCTTCTCCAAAAAAGAAGCAGCGTTGGAGGAAAGTGAAAGACAAAAAGAGAAAGTGAGAGAGCTACAGAAAAAGTTTGCAGAAAGAGAGCAGAATGTGGCAAGCGATTTGCCTGGGGAAGAGCGTGAGGAAATGAAGAATTCATATCGTTCAGTTATTGATAACATTAATCACGAGAAAGCATTGTTGATTGAGAGGTACAAAGAAGGGCAAGAGGAGATTAAAAGGCTACAGGACAAGCTGACAAATCAGACGCCGTTGGAGTCTAGCGCTGACGCTGGAGAAATGAAAGCTGCGATGCACGGAATGATAGATGGGCTCCACAGACAACTTAGTGATTTGTCTCAGTCGTACAAAGAAGCACAAACAGAGCTTGAAGACTATAGGAAGAGAAAAACTCCAGATGATACAGCTTTGGACTACATTCCTAGAGATGAACATGAGAAACTGATGCAGGTGACAAATTCTTTGAAATACAAAGCAGAGAATGAGTTATCAGAAATGAAATCCCATTATCATCCCATATTAGATGAAGCAGAAGAACTAAAGCCACGGTTAGATGCTCAGAAACAAAACTCTCTGCCAATTACTGAACACCATCAGGTGACGAGAGCACTCAGAAACACCGTAAAGAAAAACTAATCCCATTTTATTTACAAATGTATCAATTAAAGCTTGTGAAGAATGCGTTAAGATCCTAATGTGAAAATCTTTAGGGAAATACCATCTATTACTTAATTTTCATTTCTGCTGTTTCTATGTGTTTGCTGGCCTGTACCTACATATATACTAAAAATTTTATTAGTAAAATAAATATATACAATATATATATAAATAAATACATACAATATAAATATAATATATAAAATACATATATACTAAAAATTAGTATATTTAGATCACCAAAGTTTCCAAAAAATCACTTTTGCTTGATATTAGCAACAGCAAAATTAAGTAGTGGCCCAATTACTTTCTGATTTGTACCAGGTTTTTTTTTTTGACAGGTACTTTGTCAGAATCAAGGCTTAGATTAGTCAAAATTAGGCCGGGATTACATGCTGACAATTCAGTGTGTTTTTCAGCGGAAGACAAGCATTTTTAAAAATCAGACTTCATCCTTAACATTAAGGCATTAACCAGTCTTTGGCACGCATTGCCCCTTCTGACCAGGTACAAATAAAGTCTTACGTCTCTAAAAACATGACTTTGTTAAAAGAAAAATGCTATAAAACCCTTTTTTTTAAAAAAACTGCTATATCAGTTTAGCCAAAATAAGTTACCTTGCCCTGCAACTGCCTCAAGACTTGTGTCAAAACCCCTGTTTTCTCCCTCTTTTTCCGTTTCTCTGCTTAAAATTTTTGCCCAGGTATTTTTGCACCACGTGCTTTCCGATTCTACGTATATCCAGCACCAGGCAGAACGTATTTGCTGAATGCCACTAGGGATGACGAGAATGAGCTTTAAAATTTATATATTGACTATATTTAGAGATCAGAAAAAAACGTTGGCGCTGTGGGAAATGGAGACCTTGAGCTGTCATGGCGAGCCGATGCCGAACACGCAAATTCTCGATCCCTTGCCAGTTTGAAAAGAAAAATTGCTGTAACTGAGGGAAAAGCTTTTGACGACAATCACGGAAACCTTACGGACTTCCGTGGGAATTCATTATTAACGGAGAAGGAAGGACCGCACTTACTCGTGGAGCAGAGGGCGGATGACGGTGCTGCCGTGAGCGTTGGCTTCGTACATTAATGTGTACAAATAGGGTAAGAGGGTATATCTTATGTTTAGCACTTTCCTGGAAATGTCTTCAAATGTTGAATTCCAGGCAACAGGATCTTGCCTCTAAACAAGAGAAAAGGGGCTCTCATTATTCGAGCAGGATTATTTGGTTGGGAAGAGATGGCGGAAAAAAAAAAGACCTCGTGTTTAGCATCTTTTTTTCATCTTATTACCCACAAATTCATATAATTTAGCGGCAGTAATTGTCCAACACGCCTCAAAGTCGACATAGCAAAGCGTAGCTGAGGAGATCTGGGTGGAGCCTTACAAATTCCTTGGCCTCCTCTAATTTAGAGTCCCTTTATTTATTTCTCTGTTGTTTAACGAAGGACAAATAGCTCTGCTCGACCTAAAGCTCCAATGAGGATAAAAACGCTGTTTCCTTTATTGCCATTTTGCCAGTTCTCTTGTTTTTCTATCACAGAGTCCTAAAGCAGCACAGTCCTGCATTTAAACAGTTAATTTCATTTATTCTTAAAAGAAATACGATATTTTATAGCACAAAGTAGGGAAAGTACAGGAATTTTAGATACTCGGGAATCTCATTCCACTGTTCCCTTTTCTAATTTGCTGGAAAATGACGAATAATTAGGGATGACAACACTAAGGTCAGTTTTGCCCCTTGAAATGTGTATAAAAGTAACTATTTCAGCCTCATAAGTGTGGTACGTTTAAATAAAGATGGCCTACATGACAAAATTAACTATTTTAGTCTTGCAGAGGTGGTATGTTTAAGTAGAACTGGAACGTATGAAAAATAAGCGTTTTCTTCTTGTAGCTGTGGTGTGTTTACCTAACTATAGCATATATGGGGAACCAAAAAATGTAGGAAACGGGGAAAAAAATGGGAAATAAAAAACAACTCGCTCGAAGCAAATGTGGAAGGTGCCCACCTTGGCTCCTTTTCCATTGTGATTCCTTGAATATGGGTAAAAGGCACCCAGTTCCATCCATCGAACACACAGCTCATACTCCGAGTCTCCAAAGAAGCCGCAGATATCTGCTCCTGTCTGAAAATTAAAAAAAAATAAAAAAAATCCAATGGCAATACTATACACTTTTGTTAATAAAGATAACTGAAATATAAGGCGATAAATTGGGAGCTTACGTAAGATATTCCAAAGAGACTAAACTCCATCATACCTGCAATGAAAAAAAAACAATTCAATAATAATAATTATAATAATAATTCAATAAGAACGGCTGTCATCTATCTGGACTTCCGTAAGGCCTTTGACACGGTCCCCCACAATATCCTCCTCTCTGAATTGGAAGGATGTGGATTTGATGGGCGGACTGTTTGGTGGATAAGGAATTGGCTGGATGCTCGCATCCAGAGGGTAGTGGTCAATGGCTCGGTGTCCAGATGGAGACCAGTGATGAGTGGTGTCCCTCAGGGGTCCGTACTGGGGCCGGTGCCGTTCAATATCTTCATCAATGACACAGACAGCGGGAGCGAGTGCACCCTCAGCAAGTTTGCAGATGACACCAAGCTGAGGGGTGCAGTCGACACGCCTGAGGGACGGGATGGCATCCAGAGGGACCTGGACAGGCTGGAGAGGGGGGCCCGTGTGAACCTCAGGGGTTCAACAAGGGCAAGGGCAAGGTCCTGCACCGGGGTCGGGGCAATCCCTGGTGTCAGCACAGGCTGGGGGATGGAGGGATGGAGAGCAGCCCTGAGGAGAAGGACTTGGGGGTGCTGGGAGATGAAAAGCTGGCCACGTGCCGGCAATGTGCTCTGGCAGCCCAGAAAGCCAAGCGTCTCCTGGGCTGCATCCCCCGCAGCGTGGGCAGCGGGGCGAGGGAGGGGATTCTGCCCCTCTGCTCCGCTCTGGGGAGACCCCCCTGGAGCCCCGCGTCCAGCTCGGGGGTCCTCAGCACGGGGAGGACATGGAGCTGGTGGAGCGGGGCCAGAGGAGGCCACGGAGATGATGAGAGGGCTGGAGCACCTCTGCTGTGAGGAAAGGCTGAGAGAGGTGGGGGTGTTCAGCCTGGAGAGGAGAAGGCTGCGGGGAGACCTGACTGCGGCCTTTCAGTACTTAAAGGGGGCTTAGAAGAAAGATGGGGACAGAGTTTTTAGCAGGGCCTGTAGTGATAGGACAAGGGGGGATGGTTTTAAACTGAAAGAGGGGAGATTCAGACTGGATATAAGGAAGAAATTGTTTACGCTGAGGGTGGTGAAACACTGGCAGGGGTTGCCCAGAGAGGTGGTGATGCCCCATCCTTGGAAACATTCAAGGCCAGGTTGGACGGGGCTCTGAGCAACCTGATGTGGTTGGAGATGTCCCTGCCAACTGCAGGGGGGATGGACTGGAGGAGCTTTAAAGGTCCCTTCCATCCCATAGCGTTCTATGATTCTACAAATAACCACGGTGAGGGTTGCCTAGATCGTACAACTCGGGATGAGAAAAAGAATTGCCAGAATTCCCCCAGGAAAGCCGGTTCTTAAGAAGTAAAGCAGCAGATTTCGGGCAATGGGAAGAGGATAATGGGAAGATGATAGGGGATGAATTTGAGGACAATGTGGTGCTCAAACCCATGCAATCAAACCCAATTCCTATAGAAACTGTGAGGATTTTCTTAACAGGCCATAAGAAGAAAAAGAAGATCAAGAAGAAATTGGCCATAAATTCTGATTCCTCAACTGAGTAGCCCACTTCGGCTCAAAAGATGTGATTATTAGGAAGGAAACCAAGAAGAAACATGGAATAAATTGGTTATAGGTTGCGTCGACGTACCGATAATGGATTTATCGAGCTGATTCCAGGCTGCTGTGTTGTCTCCCAGCCAATGTCCCGACCATCTTCCGCTGGTGGGGTAGGTTGAACGGGTGACGACGATTCCTCGCTCCTTTGTGATATTCCGCAAGGCACTGGGGTTGCACGTGGGAGAAGAAACCAACAGGATGAGAACTAAGATAATCGTAAAAGGTCTTACGCACAACTCTGAAAATAAAATCGGTGGCTTATATTTCTGTAGGCAAGCGCTGCTGTGCTGTCCTTGTGAGCATGGGCAGCCGTAAATCAACCGAGCTGTGGGTTTTGTTGGAATTCACTATGGTTCACACACCTGCAGAAACTAAGTGTCAACCAAATCGTAGTTAGGAAATGAATTGGCAAAGCGAGGAGGCCCTAAATTAAGGATTTCCAGTTAAGGCTAATGGGAAAGCAGAAGGGTAGCCCAACTTACGCATTTTTAAAGGATCGCATGATCTGGTCCAGGGCACGTTAGTCCGTTATTGCAATACTAGAAAACTTGCAGCAACGGCTAAAAATCATCCTAACAAAATTCAGACCAAGGCAATAATAAGGGAGAAAAAAGAAGTACTGGGACTATTAGACCTGTCAGCATAGCCTTAGTTGCCAAAAGGGTACTGGAACAAAAAATAAGCCTTTGCTCTGTAATCATTGCAAAGGAAATAAGATTATTTGAAATAGCCAGCATGGATTTTCATTTCCTTAAAGAAGTCTTTGACCACCACAGCAAGATACCTGTAAAGGCGACCGAGTCAAAAAAACGTTTAAAGTCAAAGTCAAAGAGAAAAGCCAAAAAACAAAGTAAAAAAAAAAAAAACAACTAAGTTAGGCAGAATTTATGCTACTTAATTTCGCTGATGATGATGCTGGCACTTTTTGCTAAAACCTATGTCGTTAATCTCTGTTGTGTGACTACGGTGTACGCATCGGCTGTCTGATTTCTTAGGAGAATTCCTCCGCAAGCTGTAAAGATTCACAAAAAAATACTAGTTAAAGCCCTTCACTGACGAAATTGCTTCGCGCTCTCGGTACCTCCATCGTAGTGGCCTAAAATGCTGCTTCCAATAAGTTACTATCTATTTTTCTACAAGATTTGCAGCTTTTGTGACGCTAGAATTACATACTGTTCACTGAAATTCCCTTAGTAATGCAACTAGACTAACGTAGTACAATTATTTCTTCCAAGATACACAGTAAGTCTTCTGGTCTCTTTTATTTCTTTGCAATATATTATGATATGTACATATATGATATATTTTTATATATAAGATATATAATTTTATATATAAGATACATATAACATGTAATACACTATAAGATACGATAAAAAATATTACAATTACAATGTTATATTACCTAATATATTATAGTGCCTCTTAAAACAGAAGAAAACATTTCGTAACAGATTTAATATTCAGAACCAATAATAATATTCCCCTTCGTGTTCAATTGCTGTCTACTTACAATAACCAAATTGCTTTAGATTTGGCTGATAATAAAAGTCTTATTATGATGATGTCAGCAATATTGTGAACGCCTCGGCTTCAAGCAATGCAACGCCACGTTGCTAACTGTAACATCCCCTCCGTTAAAAATGCAAGTACACTCGATTTTTTTTCTTTATTTATGTTAATATAAATGTTACCGAGGGGTCAGGAGATCTATAACGAAACACTGTTCCTTGCTGGCTCATTAAACTGGAAATGAAACATTGGTATATTATCATTACATCAGAAGTTATCAAAAATAGGCTACGATACGATTCAGTACGAAATATATCATAAAATTTGTCTTGGAACTGAGAAAACAATTTCTTAGAAGGGAAACCTAGGCACACGATTTACATTTCAAAAGTCAGTTTTCCCTTTTCAGCACCGTTTCGTTTGTTCTAATGATATTCACTTAACGGCTGTATCGCAGCCTGTATTTTAACATCTAGATTCATTTTTCCTCCCTTGATGTAAGGCCAAGAGAAAGATCAACACTATAAATAAACCATGTTATCATAGAAATAGGTGGAAACAAAAATTTTTGCATACTTGAATGACTCTAAGCACTTGAGAGTGGCATTGATTAATTGCTTTTGATTAAGTGTTCAGAATTGTTCTCAGTTCTGTTTTGTAAGGGACAGAAGAGTGGTTTGGGGATGGGTTTTTGGGGGGCAATCATTCACTTTTAACTGAAGAACTGACTATATTCGGATGAAAAGAAAAATTACGAGGGAAAAAAGAGATTTTTCATCATTATAGACACTGAATATTAATTTGTCACGAGAATATAGTCACTGAATATTAATTTGCAACATATTTTGGAAAGAAAGGGAAAAAAAAAGCAACTTACTCGAGGGTAGGTTTTGTTTGTGACCATCCATAAAGGTTGTGGACGTTGTAGTGACTGACTGGGGAACCATCTGGGAGATATTGCTGACCTTCCATGCAGAGCGTTTTGAAGCTCAGTCCCTCGGATCTAGATCCTAAGTCTATTGGAAAGGGAATGAAGACACTCGGATTTTAACAATTTACATCCCGCAAGGATTGTAAGGAGTTTACTTTTTTTTTAATTTGCATCGTCTTGATTGGTGTTTGCTTCCTTTTACGTATTTACGTGGTCATCTATTTTATTCTAAAGAAAACAACATTTTAGGTTTTCTGAGGTTGGATTTCAGAAATTTAGGAAATGCTTAAATTCTATTCCAGAAATTTAGGAAATTCTAAAATTCCTGATACTCCTGTGTAAGTATCTGGGTCTGCAAGAGAAGTAGTAACTCTTACTGAAGAGGATCAAAGAGTAAACAGAATATATCCTAACTCAAAAAATACTGCAAATCTTTGTAATTACCACCGTATCAGCCATATACCCAGAAAACTTGGGCGGGGGGGAAGTCTATCTCTGAATACTCTGAGAAATTATATTTAAACACAATCAGAAAGCAACAGAAGTCTTCTATTAAAGCATTAGTGAGTTATTGCCAATTAGTGCTACTCTACACCAGTACTCAAGTAAAGCCCTGCTAAGAAGAGCAAGTATTTCAAGACCATTCCTCAAATTAGGCCTTATAGTTTTACATATAAGTAACTATTAATCAGAGGAGGCACAAGGATATCTTTGAAAGTTTTAGTCATTATTTGCATTTTTCATCTGGGAAAACTATGCAAAACCCTGAAAGCCATATTCTTGCCCATGTCCAAAGCCAATTAGATAATGGGTACCAAAATCTAGCCAAAAAATAAAAATCTTAGTTGTCAGAGGTGCCATGTGGTCGCTGTTCTCACCAACAAAGACTGCCGTTAAGAGCGTTGATCATCTCCAAAAATTGGTTGACTTTCTGTTATGGGTTCGGTTACGGATTTGGCTACCTAATTTTAGGCATTTATGCCACAGCTAGCGTGTAAGAAGTTCGATTCAAACTAGAGTGACCCAAAACGGTTTCAGAAGTGAGCAGACTTACGGGGCATATATGGTGGAAAATTTAGCTCTTGATTTCTACAGCCACCAACGGCACCGTTAACGAAGCTTGAAGGTTCGTTCATGTCCTGAAAACACAGAGCAAAATGCCAGATGAACAAATTTCTCTTAACTTTGGGCAATTAGTTCCTTTCAGCTATTTTAGTTTGCGCCCCTGATGTTTAATTCTCTTTGTCAGCGGGCTGACCGAGTAAATGAAATGAACGGGAAAATTCAGATTTTCAGGACCGCCCATTGCATTTCTTTTTTAACCAGTGTAAAACAATGGCTCAACAGATAATTTTTGCTGATGAGGAATTCCCTTCATAGGCAGATTCTAAATATCTCATTTCCCAGAGAGCAAAGCATCAAATTCATAGAGGTTAACTGAAGGCTTCAGTTTTAAGAACTTATTTATCAACCATATTTCCTGAAAAGAGCAGCTTTTCCTCCGTGTAAAATTGAAGTCAATATAGAAAATATAGCTACAGAAATGTAAATGACAAAAATCTCTGGACTTTGTAATGACGGCTCTTGTGCTCGCTGCCTGTGGTCCTCTGGCTGCAGCAGTACACCGGAGCCGGGGTACGGGAAAACACCAAATATTTTACTTGGTTTCTAGATGTTTTGGGGCTTTCTATAGGAATATATTAAAATTTAATAGATTCTACAGCTATTGCAAGTCCACTTCATTTAAAAAACAAACTAAACCTGTTATTTCTCTCATTTTGCCTCGCAGAAGTAGTAATGGTAAAAAATAATAGTCTCTTATTGCCCAAAAAAAAAAAATACTTTAGGAACTTAGAGAAGAAAAACAACACTGCAAAAGAGCCGTTAGGCAGGTCAAAAGTAAATAACGAAGATTTGAGAAAGTAAACTTTTTCAACTGGCAAAAAAAAAAATAGAACAAGTAACGATGCTGGTAACAAGAAGGATTTTTAAACTTTAGTTGACCATTCATGATTTTTAGCATTAAACGTCTGTATCCTTCCTTCCTCGGAGGCCTCAGAGCATTGCTGGGTTTTGAGGTGTTGAGAACCAATCTTAGGGTAAAAAGATGCAGACGAATCTCAGAAATAGAATCATTTTTTGCACTTACAATCCATAGGCCGTCAAACTTCAAGCTTTTCGATGCGTTGTACGGATTGGTGTAGACTTCAGCGATTTCTCTTGTCCACCATTCAGTTGTGGAATTGCGGAAGAAATCCGGAAAAGCTACACACGCTCGGTAGAGCTGGAAAGGTAGAAATAAAAAATAAATGAAGCATAGACACAGGACTGAAAGCATCCCACTACTAAAATGTTGGAATTTAGTTTATTTTTTTTTAAATTACAAATTTAATTTTTTCTTAAATAATTCATGGGTTTGCTACGGTTTTTAGATGTTCTGGCAGAAAGGCCGGACAGTTTCTGCAACTCACTCTGATGTTCTTTAGGTTTTTTTGATGTTCTGCTAGAAAAGCCGGTCACTTTCTGCATTTGACTTCTTAGATTCAATTTTATCAGGCAGTTCACTACTATAAGCCTGAACGAATTTGCTGCTCCCTCTCTATTTGTGTCCGTCACCAAAAGATATCAATGTTTACCTCCACTTGGGTATCCCAATCCAGCGTGTCATTAACTTCTACGTTGGGAAGATCCGGCCAGACCTATTAGGAGGAAGGAGATGTTAAAATAATCAAATTAAACTGGATAAAAATGAGTATCAACAGCAATAAAGCTTTGCTGCTATAGTCCAATGGCTACGTAAAATGAAAAGATTTCCATTTGTAGCACTCAACGCGTCAACTAAATTTGGGAATGTACTTGGTATGAGAAGTCTTCTCCCCAGCGTCGAACCTGGCATGACGCTTATTTGGATAAAATAATCAGCTTTTTAAGAACAGCACCTTTGCATAGATGATGTCATCGGTATTGGGCCATTTTATGAAGACATCCTGCTCCAAACCTCTTGTGAAGGCGGGGTAATTGGTTTCATTACCAGATATGGCTGGATCCTAAAATTAAAGGTAATACAATTTTACTTCTCTGCTGAAAAGACAAACGCAGAAATGCTGTTAAATGCGTTCTGTATTCTGCAACGACAACTCTAATTTAAAACCAGAATTCAACACTGACCAGGATCAGGATAAACCTCATGCCTTCTTCTCGTATTTTCGTAACTAGAGCCGGTAATCCAGCGAAGCGGGGGTTAAGGGTGAAGTCCAGTTGCCGTTCCATATAATCAATATCTGCGTACTGGACATCCTGCAGTTCACACACACAAAAAAAAAAATTAAAATAAAGCGCTTTTTTTTGTCATTTCCTGAATGACATCATCCATCAGCAAGTTCATCAGCCATTTGCAAAATTAGGCAATTTAAAATGTAAAATTGGAATCTGCTGCAGCTTAAAGGTCAGGTTATCAGATGAACGCACTTCCACAAGCTATCCAGTCTGAAATGCAGCTTTCACCACCGTATTTATGGTGAAGAAAACAGAAATTCACACATGCAAGCAAAAAAACCACCCCGGGATTTGTGCGTATGTATAAATATATGTCGATAGACACATTGCTTGCACACACTGTCCAGAAACACGGGAATCGGTTGCTCCACACTGAAATAATTTGATGTTAATTACCTGTAAAATGAAAACCATGCTTAATTTAGATATAATTTAGTTAGGGCTAAAGCTTTTGCAGCTTTCCCAAAAAGAAGCTTTGTCAGCGCAGGACAACCTATAATGCAAATGAAGTTGCCTTCTTTTGCTTTCCTCACGTTTCCCTGTAAAGTGCATGGAAAAGTCGAACTACGGCATTCATCGTAGCCTTTCTTTTACTGTTTTAAATTAGACAATACCCTGAAGCCAGAAATTCAAGTGCCATCGCAAGCTTTAACGGCTCTCAACGTACATAGGGTATCTCGGCTGCTTTCATGTCTTCCACCAAGTTGGCGATTTCGGTGTCATTTTCATAACCGTAGCGGCATAACTGGAATCCCAGGGCCCAGTAGGGTGGCATGACTGGTCGCCCTATCAGCTAAAAATGAAAAAGAAAGAATACTTATTGCAAATAGGTGAAAAGAGAAGAAAACATCAACAAAAAAACCAGCAAAAGTTTAAAAAACAAAACAAACGGACAAAAAAAGCAGACCAAAAAAATAAAAAAACCCAAACCACTTCGAATTTGCAATAGGAGAATCGTACCGCAGTGTATTCCTGAACGACGAGCTCTGGCGTCGGCCCCAAAACCATGTAAAAGTCCAGAATTCCCCCAGTTGTGCGATACGTCAGAGCAGGCGTGGGCTGGAAGGTCACATCTGGAAAACGGAGACAGTGCAAGAAGGCAACAAATGCCTGGGTAAGGCAAAAACCGAACATTGAAGTAAAACACATTGAGAAAATAAAGTGAATTTGGGGTGGTTTTTTTACCCATTGCATTGCTGTTAAGCAAGAAAACTCCATGGGCGTTGCCGTCTTCTTCAAGACCCATGTAGAACGGCTGGAAACCATACGAATTCAACTTGTACTGCAAAAGAAAGTATTTGCTATTGGAAAGACATCGTAAGCATTCAGCTATTTGCATCTACCAATAAATTATCCATTATAAATAACAAGGTTAATAAATGATCAGATACACCACGGTCAAGCGTCCAGCAAAGAGTCTTGCATGTTGAACAGGCAACGGGAAACGTTGACCAGGAGCAAACATTTTCAACTTCAAATTTTGAGGTCAATCTGTTTCCGAGTGCTCAAGGCGGGGAGGGAAGAAAATGTATTTCGAGCTTTAAAAATTGCTAATATGGAATCGCTTCCCTGGGAGGAAACTTTCTCTTCTTTTCAAACATTTCCAGGTAGCCTTTATCATCCAGACAAGCTGGTGACTTTCTCTTATTTTTCATTTACTCAAAATGATTCAAATTTTCAAATTATAGCTATAATAAGGCACTGCTATTCCATGATTAATCCCTTGCAAATCGCCAATATTTCTGTTACGCAAAAACCAGTACTTGGGTAAGCTGAAACATAGATTTTTTTTTCATTTGACTCTGTAAGTCCTAATTCAATCCTGAAGTTGTAGGACTTTGCCCAGGTCTGACCCAGGAGGACAGATCATAGAATCATTGAATAGTTTGGGTTGGAAGGGACCTTCAAAGCTCATCTAGTCCCACCCCCCTGCCATGAGCAGGGACATCTCCAACCACATCAGGTTGCTCAGAGCCCCGTCCAACCTGGCCTTGAATGTTTCCAAGGATGGGGCATCACCACCTCTCTGGGCAACCCCTGCCAGTGTTTCACTACCCTCAGCGTAAACAATTTCTTCCTTATATCCAGTCTGAATCTCCCCTCTTTCAGTTTAAAACCATCCCCCCTTGTCCTATCGCTACAGGCCCTGCTAAAAACTCTGTCCCCATCTTTCTTCTAAGCCCCCTTTAAGTACTGAAAGGCCGCAGTCAGGTCTCCCCGCAGCCTTCTCCTCTCCAGGCTGAACACCCCCACCTCTCTCAGCCTTTCCTCACAGCAGAGGTGCTCCAGCCCCCTCATCATCTCCATGGCCTCCTCTGGCCCCACTCCACCAGCTCCATGTCCTCCCCGTGCTGAGGACCCCCGAGCTGGACGCGGGGCTCCAGGGGGGTCTCCCCAGAGCGGAGCAGAGGGGCAGAATCCCCTCCCTCGCCCCGCTGCCCACGCTGCGGGGGATGCGGCCCAGGAGACGCTTGGCTTTCTGGGCTGTGAGCGCACGTTGCCGGCTCATGGCCGGCTTTTCATCCCCCAGCACCCCCAAGTCCTTCTCCTCAGGGCTGCTCTCCATCCCTCCATCCCCCAGCCTGTGCTGACACCGGGGGTTGCCCTGACCCAGGTGCAGGGTTGCCTATCTCCATAGCCAATCGACACCGGTTGATACAAAGCAAAAAAAGCAGAAATTCCAGAGAAGAAAGCAAAATGACAATTTTTCCCCGCCCCCCCCTTACTCCAGGAGGCTGGTCCCTGGCGAACATTCCCCAGGTGTTCCAGTTCATGTCGTGCCGAAACGTTCTGTGTTCGGTTTCGCCAAACCCATACAAATATTGGGATGCTAAACGGGTGGAAATCTGAATGAACATGTCGCTGAAGGTGAAAGTCGGTAGCTGAGAATCCCAGCTGAAAAGGATAAAAACAGAACAAGATGACAGCACTTTCAGCGCCGGGATGGTCACCCTTTCAAGGCCAACTCTTTTTTCTGTAAAAATCTCATTATTCACAAAAGTTGGAATAAAACTGTTATGGTTATCAAGAAAACATAAACAACATTAGGACTTTTTTTTAGAGTTTAACGTATTTTTTTTAGGGTTTAATTATTTTTTTGAGACTTTAATGTTGGTTTTTTTTTTTCACAGATTATGTTAAAACTTTAAGTGCAAATCAGCTTTTTCCTGTCAAAAACTGAGTCACAATCTGACAGTGTTCTTCCACTGCCCGCTGTAGATGTGGGAGGCTGAATTATGGAAGGAATAATTTACTCTGCTTGGCAAAAAAGGAACTCGATTAGCAATTAAATTACTTTAAAGAATGGCGAAAAAAGATATTTTAAATCAAAAGCATAAGACAAAAAAAAAAAGCAAACAGACACACAAAACCCATCTTAAACAATGCTGTGGTCACCTAAGGGAAGCATTAGAAAGTGTCAGAAATTGTTGTGCTTCCCAGATACTTGGTATTTGACAGATGGGGCCATTTTATGGGACGGACAGAAAAACTTGTCTGGAGAAGACTGGAGAAGAAAATGTTTTGGCAGGAAAAAAGGAAAAGGAAAAAGGAGAAGAGAAGAAAGAAAAGGGGAGGGGAAAAAGTAATGAGATGAAAAATGTAAAGAAAAATAATGAAAGTCAATCCAATTTATAAAGAAAAGAGAAATGACTAACACAAATGAAATTAACGAAATGAAAAATTTAAATGAGCAAAACGAAATTAAAATAATAAATGAGGAAATGAAATGAAAAGCTAAATTAGCCAAATGAAAGGAAAGAATGAAATGAAATAAGCATGGCTTACATCACTGTCCCTGTGCTTCTGCGTCGAACCTGGATGCCAAACGGTTTGATCTGAACCGTTACGTCATAAAGTTGATTCTCGACTGTGCTCTCTGGGGACGTGGGGAGATTCAGCGGTACCGGCACCTCATATCGTTCATTTGCATAATCATAAATCTAGGCATGGAAAATTAATTCATTTCAACGTACGTGGAATAGGCATGAATTCGCAAGTTACATTTTCAAGAAATCAGGATAAAAATAGCAAAAGCATTTTCTTGTATTACTATTGACCGATAGAAATTCATCTACAGAGTGGAAGACTCCGAGTCGGATACAGAGAATTGTTCAATTGCTTCTTACCAATAACAGTAAGAAATCTGAATTACGTAAAATGGTTGAGGAAATTTGCCGAGATAAGCGTTTTCTTTCAATATGTATTCTTTCTCAAATCCCTTCAAAATCCTTCAAATCCCTTTCTTCAAATCCCTTTGGGTCGGGAAATAATGAACCTCAAGGTTTTATTTTGGGCCAGGAATGACTCATTGAATTATTTAAATATATTGATTCAAGTGTATTTTTCTGTACGATGAATAAATTTCAGCTTTTTGGTTGAATTTTTAGCCAGCCTTAAGTGATTTTTCTTCAGGTTTTCTGTATCATCCAAGTTGGCACGAGTTGATTCGAGACTAAGAGCAATAAAAGCTGTTGGGTTAAGAGGAGAAACATTTGGATGATAAAGCATTATCCATATAACACAAAATTGACTGGAAACATTATTCCTGAAAATAACACTACTTTCACCAGTGGAACAATACAAACTCGGAGAAATTCTGCATTACCTTGAACTGCAGCATATGGTTGGTGTGATATTTCACCTCCAGGCGAAGGGTACTGATGGGTAACATTGATTTCTCGGCGGCTTTGAGATTGCTCTTGTCGAAGGTGAGATTGGCCGTCACGCCTGACGACGTGTATTTCACGTCGACAACCGAATAACCGTTGTCAGAGCTGTTGTAGTGGCAGTACGGAACCCCTGGGTTGGAGGTATCTTCCTGCGGAGGGAAACATGTGGCTGATGAGGGAATTATTTGATTGCTGACTTTTTTTTTTTTTTTATTGAGCAGCGAGAATTCCCGAACTGTTTTTACCAGATAACTAGTTAACACAGAATTTTGCCCAAAACTTCATGCCGTTACTGAACGATAAAGCAGCAGCGCTGAACCCACCGATCCCCGTACTATTTTAGATATAATTAATTAGTTCAAGGCTGTTCAGTCCTGTTTATATCATTACAAAGCGACAATGATTTAATATTCCCTCTGTCTGTGACCTTCACCTCGATCCCACAAAAAAAAGACCTTTAAGTCTCGATGGTCTCTGGCCATTTTGGACACCTTCGAGAGGATTTGCCCAAAATTTATTAGCGATGTCAGATGAGAGCTCTCCATCAGCTTTTCCATTTCTTTACTCATACAAATTATCTCCAAAATACCCGTTGGGAATTGTGGTTTATCTGTCAAATAGCTCCTGATAGCAAGGTCAAAGTAACTTTCCTTTTCTTCTGTAGTTGAATATAAACACCCCAATTATTCTGAAATTAGATGTGCTTATGTTGGTTAATGCATTATCTTCCCGCCTCTGAATAATTGTGATCTTTCCTGCCTATTTGCAAAAACGAAACTACGCCTGCTCACCTCATCTTTATTCCTAATGAATATTTTTTCATCTTTTGTCACCAAAGCCTCTTTTGACTTAAGAAAAGGTTTTAAATATATCCAGTTCATAACCTGACCAGAACGTGCTGAAGACCCAGTTCCAAATATCTTGAATTATAAAAATATTTCTAATAACATGACAAATTCAGGGAAATTTATCAACCAGTTCAGCCTGTTGTTGCTACCAGGACTTCATCCTGAGATGACATGGCCAATTTTTAAATTAAGATTTCGGGAATGACGGACTAACGTCATTTGAAGGAGGACTCCAAAGAGCATTCCCATCGGGGCGCAATGCCGGCATCTATTTACAGCCATGCGATATCCAGAAATAAAAGCTATCCACCAAAACACTTCAATATCGGGAATTATGGTTTGGGTAGATCTGATAGACGGGGACGTAGCCAGTTAAGTTCACAGAAAGATGAAAACGTCTCTGAGGTTCAAGGATTTCTTCTTATTCTCGATTCCAGAGGAATCTGGTTTATTTGAATTTATTTATGTATGTGTTTATTTTTTATTAGTGACTTCAATTTATTTATTTTTCAATGTGTATAAGCATAAGATAAAGCAAAAAGGCACACACACCCCCCCAAAAAAAAGGCCTGCAGGTCCCAGCTGCAGTGTCAGAGTTGCATGAAGATGGTGATCTCAAGTCTATTCTATTTTTCATAACCCTGACATTATTTGTTACCATCTTTCAAAAAATACCAGCTCTTGCCTCTGTTTTTCACATACTTCAGAAGGCCAGAAGTTGTTGACAATGACGCTAGTTTCAATAAACCGCTTATTTTTTTAAGTCAAAATGAGACTGTTTCTTTTGTTGTGAAAAAAAAAAAGACACAAAAATAAAGTTACAGTTCTTAACGTGGGTCTTCCCCAATTTGGTTTTCCCAAATTTTTGCTTACGGTCCAGACGCAGCCGAGCTGTTCACATTTTTCCTTGCTAGCGTTCAGCCCGGGATAACAATCGTATTTTTCGTTGAAACTGGTTCCTTGCGTCCATCTTAATGAGTACGATTTTCCCAGTTCGAGCTGGAGTCCTTGTATGAGAGCAACCTATAAATATTAAACCGTAAAGCTCGATTAAATTCGACCTCCCATCAATGTTTTTTTCAGATCCTTAAAACCAAGAAATCGCTCTACGCAGCAGCTCGCGCCCAACTTAACGCCTCTCCTGAGACACCCTTAATTTACGAATTCACGCGTCTGAAATTCCTGCGCAGAAGATCTGGAAAAGATCTGGTCCCGCAAGTCCCGGGGAAGCTCGCCGGGGTGAAGAGACGTGCACGGCTCTTTAGCCTTTTTAAATTAAAATGGAAGTCGTTAAAAAATATAAATATTATTCACCCTCCGACAATATCGACTAAAATCCTAAAGCTGTTCCCTTATAAATTGAATGCGCCTGCATAAATAAATGCAAAAATAAACTTTGTGTCGCGTGCAATGTCTGATGGCAAAATGAGATCCACCCTCTTTAACATAATTAATGTTATTATTAACATAATTCGCGTTATTATTAAGGTAAATAACGTAATCGTACTTTTTAATGAAATACATTGCATATACCGTGGCATTTACCGCAGCACGGATTACTCTCCTGTTCGATATATAAAATACAGGCAGAGATAAAATACAACTCCAGAGATGTTTCATTCCAGGTTTCCTATTATCATTTACCTTATCTACAGGATTATAGGTGATATTATGAGAAGAATTTTGCACGTTATTGTTCTGCAACACCGTAACTGACACCGGTTCCTGGAGCAATCCCAAGATTTTGATTTCTTCAAACATCAGGTTGTTTGGATCGGCGTAGTTATTGTTTGTGACATTCATTTGTAGAACGTTCTGGGGGATAATGAAATAATTGCATTGAATTGCCAAAATTTCTCCTGATTAAAATTGACAGGCGACAATTTTTTTCTGTTATATATGTAACATTTATGTATATTTTATATATATGTCTATTATATTATATATATATGTGTGTATTATATATTTTTATATACATATAATGTATATTTCTGCATTATACGCGTAATATAGCTACGCACAAAATACATTCACTTCTCTCGACACAGAAAAACCAGGCTCTGTTCAATTATATTTAATAATATGAGTCCAGCCTCTCAAACCGTGCCACAGCTGTCACAGACACCCATAAAAAACCTCACTACAATAAAAAATCACGAGGTAGATGACTTTTTTCCTCATTGTAGACATTTTCAGCTATGGTTTTTCCCAATGCGCAAGGATTTTTGTCAATTTTTCAAATTTTGGAGACTCAAAACTGATCCATCCATCTCCTTTCTTACCTTAACTGCCACTGATGCTTGACAGTTTTTCCGCTCTATAAACTGTTATAAACTCTATAAACTGTCATCAACTCTATAAACGTTTGTTGTTGTTGTTCTATAAAGTGGCAGGAAATTGGGAATCTTCAGATATTAAAAATAATTAGAGGAAGACAAGACAAATATCGCGACTTCCATCTTGGTCAAGCGACGATACTTTGAAATGGCACCTCTTAGACTTTGGTAAATACTTCGGTTTTTAGTAAATATTTTAGGAAAATAGGGAGGGGAAAAAGGAATATCCATAGAAAGCATTATTGATTCAAATGGGAAAAGAAAATCAGATCCTTTAAAAAATATATACTTACATTGGAAACTTTAAAGTCATAGGAAATGTAGGTTTTGCTGTTAATGGTACCTAAAATGTGGAGAAAGAAATGACAGTTGCAGCGCGGAATGAAAGAGCATTAGAAAAGGGAAGCTAGAAGACCAAAAAAAAAGCTAATTATTTTTATCGTTACGGTTACCTTCAAAGCCACCCCACCGAGCAACAACCTAGAAAATCCTATTTTTTGAAGAGGGAAACACGGCTGTTGATATTTAACATTCTGCCAATTCAAATCTTCTGTCAAACGGATCCATTTCTACATTCGATATTTCTACATTTTCCTGAAATCCTGGGGTTTTGGGGAGTTTTTTTCAAGTCCCGAAGTTACCTATTGAGTCATGGTGTTATACGCTGCTGGGGTGGAGAAGGCCACCAAACCTGCCCATTTTTGCCCCTTTTATTATGCATATTTCCTTTTTTTTATTATTCCTGGCCTTAGCAAAGTATTTGTTACATATACGTTACTTTTGAGAGCCTTTCCCAGCTGTCTGTCATAACCCACTATTGTTTTCCAATTATTTTTCTCTCAGATGAAGGACTATAAACTCCCATTAAATCAATATATATTAATGCCAAATATGTGCCGTTTTAGTATGTATTTTTGGCATATTTTAGTAATTAGGTATGGTCTGCTCTCTAAGGTTAAGGATCTTCCAGTCTCTAACCTACACTTTATTTCAGTATAGGTAAATAAAGCTCAAATATTTTCCCATTTTTTGGAAAACCCCATGAAGTTTCCCATTCACAGCAGCCTACGGAAAGAACGGGATATGAATTAGAGAGCAGGTCCACCTGAAATACAGTGGCATTAACAGAAATATGCCACAAAAGAAAGCCCTTTGCTCTTAATATTATGGTTGGTTGCAAATAAAACAATGAAATTTGTAGAATAATAATAATAATAATAATAATAATAATAATAATAATAATAATAATAATAATAATAATAATAATAACAACAACAACAACAACAATAATAAATTACAAAATAATAATTAAATAATAATGATAAATTACAAAATAATAATAATTTACAAAATGATAATTAAATAATGATAAATAAGAATAAGAATAAGAATAAGAATAAGAATAAGAATAAGAATAAGAATAAGAATAAGAATAAGAATAAGAATAAGAATCCATCTTTAATACAAGCTTGAGTGTTTTATAAAATGCCTTCCAAAAATCATTTCAGAAAAAATGTTGAAACAGCCTTTTGGCTTTTCCAGAAAATGTATATCAAATTTAAGTCTCCGAAGTTATTTGGATCTAATGAAAACCAGATGCCTAACCGAAGCCTCAGAAATACCTTAGAAATTTCAAAGGTTCTTCATTTTCCAAAAACACCTGCGCCTCAATATGAAAATAAAAAAATCACGGTATTTTTGTTGGCAAGGGTCTTCCATCGCTCTGGAATCACCTGTGCTTTTCTTAGACGTGCCTGCATTCCGAAGGCATTCATTTTCACAATAAGAAAAATGAATTTAGCCTAAAATTCAAGGGTTTTTTACTTGGGTTGAATTAAGTCATGACCTTAATATTACACTAAACTTTTTCTTAAGAAGGATATAAATTGTTTGATAGAAAAACACTTGGGAGTTGAGCAGTATCAACCCCAGGTCATCACAAGAGGTTGCGGGGCTTTGGCCTGATAATTATAGCTGAAAAATAAGTTTTCAGGCCGATACCAACAAAAAATGAGGTTGGAAAGGTAACGCGTGTGGCCTGTTCAACTTACTCAAGTCATGGATATGCTGTGGGACCCAAATGCCATCACAAATTTGGGGTTCAACACCACACCTTGGGAGTTAACGACCTTTCTGCTGATTCCCCAAGGAATTTAAGTCCAAACCGTTCAGTAACTGTACGAGTTTTTCACCTTCAACTGAATCTTCTTGTGAAACATGGATTACGGCTGTCCTTGTACCCATTGAAACTCATTTGGGTGCGTAACAGAAAATATATTCATTGTGACAGCATGGTTTAACAGTTGGCAAAATCTTCTCGTGTAAGACTCGTGAAATCGGAACAAGCAATAAAAAAAACAAATTAAAAAAAAATAAGAAGATTGCATTTTTTTACTTGATGATGAAAAAGTAGTAATAGCTTGTTCAGATTTCAATTCTTAAGGTTTTTTTTAATTAAAATATTTACATCTTTTAAAATATTTTAATTGTTGTTTCTTTTTCTTTTAGCCTCCTTCCATGAAATCAACTCAACCGTTCAAATCTGTGCGTATTAATATTTCGGTTGTCACCGTGGCCTCACTACGACAGTCGAGAAAGGCTCACCTGTGGATTCTCCGTCATCCCAGAATAACTCCCCAGCCGCCTCGTTATTGTCATCCAGTGCAATTATAAGCCCCATAGGATTCTTACGGCTGTGGAAAAATAAAAACAACACAATTTTAGATATATAATAAATATCTAGGCAGTCTTTAATGTTCCTATTCAGAGTCTAGCGTTCAACGCAGGTTCGAAACGTTGAGAATTGTCTTGCCTTAGTCCCCGGCTGTCCAAGGTTTCTGTGTTCGATGATTTTCATGCAACAGAATAAAATCCACGGCGAGATTAGAAAATGTCACACCAAAAAAAACCCCTCTGGTTAATCATTAAATATGTTTTGTCATCAGCCGTGGCAGTGAGTGGGGACTGACAGTTATTCCCAATTTTCAAAGTGCAAATGCTAATTATTATTGAATTCTAATACTCCTATAAATACTACTAGAAATACTACTAATAATAATGTAATATTGTAGTGTAACAATGTAATGCTAATAATAATACTACTAATAAAAAGTAATGATTAGAATGATGATGATTATGATAATAATAATAACAACAACAATAATAATGATGCTACTTTTTTTCCCTGCAACCAGGTTACCTTGAGTCCATTCTTGAAATCACTTTTCGTAATAATTTAGTGAAGGAAACGTTCAGTCTGGAGCTTTACCTTGCCACCGTTGTGGTGCCCGGCCGTTGGAAAGGGAAGATGTAGCCTCCTCTCAAGTGAAGCCCCATTTTGTCTGCAGGAAGGTACATATCCACCCACTGCTTTCTCAACCTGATGTTTGCACCCTAATTAACGGGGATTAAAAAGGAAGAGTAGGTTGCATTACTCGCTGCTGCCTTAAATCCTGAGTTTTATCATAATTCTTCTTAATTCTTCCTTTTAGTCAAAGTTTTCAGCTCTGGGAATGGCCGTATTGCTGCCGACGGTCACAAAAATCAAATCACCACAGACCAGAATGCTATAGATAAATAAGCAACTCTCATTATTTAATTTCAACTTATTATTTCCGTTTATTATATCGGATTATTTACTTAATAATCAACCCAGCGAGAGCAAGTCCTGCTGGGATGTCTGAAGCGAACCGCAGCCCTTTTCTACCAACTAAAACCACCACCACAGCAGCGGGAAATTGATTTCCAGAAATGAGATTAGCAAGCATTAATGGCAACCCCCCTCGTGCGTTAATTAGTAATATTACATTTTGCTTATATGTGCCCTTCGCTTAAGGTTTCGTTCAGCCTGGTCCTCCCAAATCCTGAACTCAACCCACAACTATGTGACCTTCTCAGTTGGATATTTAGAAACCCCCACCCAGTTATCCTGCTTAACTTACCGAATCGTAATCGTACCAGACTGCGTCAGGGATATATGCTGGGATGGTCTCCACCCCCTGGAAGGGGAACACAGAAATTACTTTCACACTCAAGCCTCCATTAATCCAATGTAGTGGGTTGATCTTGGGTGGCGGCCAGGTGCCCACCCAGCCGCTCTATCGCTCCCCCTCCTCAACTGGCCAGGGGGGAGAAAATACAATGAAAACAAGCCAAAATTTCCAAAAATTGTAATAAAGTTGACAATGAGAAAACCATCGCTATTTCCCCTCAGTTTTTGGTTTTCTTCCACGGTTTTCTATACGACGATGCCCAAAAAGGAAGAGAATAATCCAGGTATAATTTCAGCAAAGCCGTAAGACAGAAACCCACTGTTTGTAACCCAAAATTACAATGCTGCAAACACACCATCTCAGAGGCTATTCACACGCATCGTTAAATCTTCTTAATTTTACTTT
Organism: Nipponia nippon; assembly: GCF_047370975.1. Taxonomy (NCBI): domain Eukaryota; kingdom Metazoa; phylum Chordata; class Aves; order Pelecaniformes; family Threskiornithidae; genus Nipponia; species Nipponia nippon. Next base: position 403,351 of record NW_028262360.1, read on the forward strand.
TTCCACACTGGCTTGCTTCAGATATTTGCTACATTTAACAAATGCTTTGTGCTTCTAAATAGCTTATGCGGTACGAGCATTCGTGAGCATTACGTACCAGGTTTTGGAACAGGAAAAGCAACGATCCGTATTTTTTTTGTCTTGATGAATCACAGGTAAGGTGAAATCAAGTGAGAAAGAAGCAGCTGGCTCTGAACGAAATGCAGAGGTGATGGAAGGAGGAGATGAAGCAGAATTTTGCAACGGAAGGATCAGAATTCCCAACGGATGGGAAAACAGAAGTAATACAAAACAGAGTAATATAAAAATAATGGCACAAAAAAGAGAAGATGGAGTTTAAGGAGAAAATTAAATTTAGAACAAATTGAATTTAAAGAGGAAATTAAACTAGAGAAAATGGTATTTAGTATGCATGAAAGAAGGATATAATCAAAGCTTATATTAAGACACGTGTTTCCACTGGAGATATATCAACGGTAATGAACAAGGGCCTCTTTGGGAATACGCCTGCCAGTTTTCCCCAAGACAATTCAGGCTAAAACAGGACCAGAGCAAATTTATTAGGTTCATCAGGGAAATGGAAGACCCTATTTTTCTTTTTTTTTTTATTTTCAGCTTAAAAAACGGAGAAGGAGCATGACTACAGGCGAAATACGTATGCCCTAAATAGGGGAGCTCCAACTCTATAGCTGAGTAACAATATCGTCCCAAGACTTGAATAAGATAGAAAATTCAAAAGCAGTTTCAAATCGAGGGAATAAAAGAATGAGGGGAATAGAGGGTCGAGAAATTCAACGTGTTGGGGCTTTTACTGCAATTCCCTGTAGAACAAAAGGTGTCGCTGGTGACTCAAGGTGCCCCCGCGAATTCATTACAAGGCATCAAGAAAGTGAGACCTACCGGCTCAAGCACAGGGGTAATGAGGAGCCCAGGACCCCACAAGAACTGCTTATCCACACCCCACGTTGCTTCATCAGAATAAAACCTAAACGAATAGGAAAGCAGCGGCATTAATCGCACTTACAAATTAATAACGTTAATTAATATTAGCACGAGCAATCCTAATGTTTCAAGGTCTCGGTTGTCTAGAATCGCTGTTGAAAAGCGTCATATGGTGATGCCCCGTTTTGGTGGAGGCAATCTGAAGTTAAGAAAGCAAATTCACAGCTTATTAAGTTCGTATGTATTAATTACGCATACGCATAAGTGTTTCTGGGGGCATCTGGTCTTAATATAGTTCCATTCAAGAGGTTCAAGAAAATAAAGGTGAGAAAATAAAAATTTTAAAATATATATCCCGATGGGGAATGCTTTCATCAGCTGCCAGTGACGTTTCGTCACTGGCGATAACGCCAGCGCGCGTGCAGAAATCACAGATGGGTTTTGATGGGTTTTGATGACACCAGTACTCCAAAATGGTGTCACGTGACTGCAGCCATCTGTACGCACGATGACGGGCAACATCCTTCACAAACTATGGCTGGGTTTAGCAAACCCCCAACAGCGTTTGACCTGGCTGAATTATTTTGTTCCAGTATGGTGAAGGTCAACTTACTCGTGGAGAACCGGCCGTGCCACCGTGTCCCCTCGGGTATGAGCTTTGTAAAAGAGCGTATAGAGGTAGGGCAGCAACGTATAGCGGATATTCAAGTAGTGCTTTGAGGAGTTCACCAAAAGTGAATCGTTTCCAAAGGCAGCAGGATCCTGGGGCTGAAAACAAATAATATATTCTTATTATTGCTGTGGCACCGAGGGGTGCAGCCAAAAATGAAGGAAGGTAGGTCAAACAGCAGCGAGCGCTTGGTCCTCATCGTAGGCACCACCAACTGGGACCAAATTTGATGTCAGTTGATGATTTCAGAAAATGAAATGATGCCAAATGCATTCCCTGGTGCCTATAATTAACCCCTACAAAGCTAAACATTTTGGAGCGCGTATTTCCCAAAGCGTAAGGTCGTACCAATTTTCAACCAGTCAACTACTTAATGATCAGTGACAGAAATTTAGGTATCAGAGTTTAATTTAATTATCAGAGGAGAAAGGCGATGGTGTACCGCAAAAGAAGTGTTCCTAGCAGGAGGTACCACTTACTATGTATTTTTCACTATTGTGATTCCTGGAAAACGGGTAAAACGCTCCCACTTGCATCCATCGTCTGCAAAGTTCTTCCGTGACGTTTTCGAAGAAACCACAAATATCTGCTCCGATCTTAAAATAAAACCAGAACGCGTTGTTCGTACGGTGCATCGCGCCTCAAACCTCTACCAAAAAACCCCCAAGGAGTGAGTTGCAGAGATTTTTTTTTTTTCAATTCAGCCCTAATCACTAACCAGGGTAACAGTCATTCAACAGATTTCTACATAGAGTCTTCCAAATCTCTCATCCATACCTAAATTTGCCCACTGTTATTTTCCTTTGGTTGAACCACAGAATTTCTGAAGTTTCTAAGACGTTTTTTTTTCGCGGCAGACGTAGCCACGTAAATACAGATTTTTCAGTAACATCAGAGTTCAGCAATTAATTTTACGGCCCACCACCTACGCAGACAGTGTTAGAATAATTCAAATATAGGTGGTACAGAAAATTAAACTGACTACACGCTATCACTGCCCGTTGGTCTCTCTCCCCCCGAGATTTATCTTCCACTTCGGTGCTCATAGGCAAAGTAGCCCAAAAATCACAGAAATTCAAATCGTGAAGAGGAAAGCGGGCATTTCATTAAGAAGCGGGCGTTCCTCTCGCATTTCAAGAGCCTCGCATCAACCGCTAATGAACGACAAATAGTAGAGGCAGCAGGGGGCTGGAAACATAAAAATAATATATTTGCTAACCATATACCCGCATATTCAATAAGCAATAGAGGGAAATGGCCTAAAGCTAAGATCAGTTATTACTGGGGAGAAAAGTATTTAAAGCAAAGGGATTCATTTATAGCGGGATTAAAATGCATTATATTATCTTTTCCTTTCTATTAATTTATATCATTTATAAATAAATGTATGAATAAATGTTTTTCTATCTTTAGATATAATTATTTCTATACACTTATTTATTCATATAGGGGTTTTTTAAAATTCAGATGGGCTTATACATATCAGGCTTGATCAAGTATCACGTATACACGTTTCTTTTGAAAAGTCACCATAAATGACTGTTTTCATACATAAGGGATTCCAAAAAGGCCAAATTCCAGCATTCCAGGTATCGCCCACTTTATGTGGTCCCACGTGGCCGCGTTATCTCCCAGCCAGTGTCCGGCGTACTTTCCCGATCCCGCAAAAGTCGACCTCGAAAGAAGGAAGCTTCGTTTTCCAGGAAACAAAGCTTCAATGGCTCTGAAAGTAAGAAAAAAAGGTTGGAATTAGACAAAAAAAAAATGTTAAAAGAAGTTGTGGAGGTGAGTAGATTTGTGTAAGCCAAGTTTCTATTAATTTTCATTTATTCATTCACAATGATAAATAAGCGAAGGACACAGACTCCCTTAAGTTTAACTAGAAGTCTAATAACTAAATTAATTCTATATTTTTTTTCACCTCAAAGAATCTTTCTCTAAGTTTTTGCCTGCCAACCTTCATCATATTTGAACTCCAGATAATAAAGCTCAGGTCCTTTCAGCTTCCTCTACCCACAGCGGCGCTGCTGAAATCCAACCCGAGGACTTCGAATTTTGATTCAGAATTCAATTCCAATTTAAAAAAAAAAAAAAATGTGATTTTTGAACGCTCAGGTTCAGCCCATTGTGGGAAGATTGGGGCTATCGATCCCCAGAGCAGGTTCCCCGGGGAATGAAATTGCTCAGTGTCTCCAAATAGAGGCCACGGGCTCAACTTTGCCGTTTTTCGCAAAGATATTAAGACGGATTCCTCACTGTTGTGTGGAGAGGGTCATAGAGTATCCAAAAAGGTTGTGAACGTCATATTGTCGCCCCCACTTCTGCACTGCATCCATACAGAGCGTCTTGGAATACATGAGTCTATCAACAATATCTGCAGGAAAAACGTAGGGAAGTGCATTTAAATCGATTTACTTACATTATTTTTGGAAGAATTACGTCTCATCAATTTAATTAAGGGAAAAAAACAGTATTTCTATTCTTTTCCTTCATGCACATTCATGAAATTTCGGCCTTTTTCTCAGTTTGGCGTTTGTGTTAACCCCAGTACTCCAAAGCCAAAGCGGCACGTGCTCACCTGCGTCATACGACGTTACTACAGGTTTCCAGATTTATTCATCTTTGCTTTAACAAAGAATACTTCTGTCTTCAAAGTTGCCGTATCTCCCAGCAATCAATGTAAAAATAGCAAAATAATTGCCCGACCGCCGCTAAAATGCGCACAAACGCAGCTTTGCTAACAGGGTGGGATTTAGTAGCCTGATGATCGATACTTCAGTATCAATTGATACGTCAATTTTTCAATTCGTTAAGCTTAAATCCAGCTTCAAGATGGATTTCGCATGCAAGGAAGGATTCGCCCAAAAACAACACCCCAGATTTCTCAATAATTTGATCCGACCATGTACCAGCAACGATCAAATTTCTGACTTGATAAAGAATTTAAACCTATGAGCTGATAGGATGGTAATTCACAAATATTTCGATTTTTTTTTTTTTTTTTCTCCACAGCCAAAGACGACGGACTTACGGGGCGTGAAAGGAGGATAGTTTAAGTCGTTTTGCTCACAGCCGTTACTTGAGCCTTGAACAAAGTTGGCTACTTCATTCATATCCTGAAAAATTGCAAATTTGAATTTCGAAGGGCGGCTCTAACGTTTATTCGTAACGGAAAGACTTCCTGGGCTTTCAGCCAAATATATGGTTACGAACCCACACAAAGGCATAAGAACTCACCCAGCAACCAGGACATTGATTTGCAAAATAACCAAAGGGGAAAAAAAAAAAATTAAGAATATCGTTCTGAATGTCAAAAGATGATTTTAAGTGGCGATGGTGGTGCTCCACCCAAATGGGAGAAATTAAGTACTATAACTCTTCCCAAATCCTGCAACATAAAGACAGGTCATTTGTTCTGGCCTGAGAAAAATTACTTTCTTCAGTTAAAACCCGAAATCCTACAGAGGGTGTTCATCTTTTCTCTAGAGGGGAAATAATTTCTCCCAAAAGATACTCTTTATTAAAATTAGAAGTTAGTGTAGTAATTATGATCCTGGTCACAGTCCGTTCTGGGATAAATTAAATGACATTAAATACACCTCAACGGAAAGAAGCAAGCATCCAACGCATCGGATAAATGCGATTTCTCACAAAATCCCTCCGACACCAGAAAAAAACAAGGATTTCACCCAAGCGCGTTGAACGCTACAGAAAAGATCCAAATCCCCCATGGATTTCAGGTTATTCTCAGCAAATCTCCCTTCAAATGCAGACTAAAACCCGACTCGCCATCAGCCTAATTTTGCAAAACGTGAAAAATTCAGGAATTACTTACAATCCAGATCCCGTCATAAGGCACCTGCTTATAAAATATTTTGCATTCCTCCACCCACCAGCTGGTGCAGTCGGGGTTGGTAAAGTCTGGGAAGACGGTTCTTCCTGGCCACACCTAGTTTAAAAAAAGGGAAATAATGAAATTAAACTGTCGATGAGCTTGCAGAAAGATTAAAATCCTCAGCTTTCCTTCAGATTTATGCGAATTGCTCTCTTGGAGAAACATTTGGGTAGAAAACCTCAGGACTGATAGGACAGCGTTGATATAGCGAGCGGGAGAAGGTTTTTGAGCTGTAAATCGCAAGAGTGAATTATCGTTATTAATTAACATGAATTATCATTATTAATTAATGTGAATTAACATTATTAAATAATACAAATCATCATTATTAATTAATGTGGATTGTCATTGTTAATTAATATGAATTATCATTATTAAGCAATATGAATCATTATTAATTAATATGGAGTATCATTACTAATTAATATGGTTTATCATTATTAATTAATATGGATTATATTATGCTTAAATTCACACACAGGAAGAAGGCAGACAGTGGCTTTGTTAGCTCCCGAGTTCTAAACTCCAAAGCCACTTTTCAAGTCAAAATTCTTTTTAAGTTATGCAAATTTTACAAATTTACAAATTTACAAATTGCAAATTTTACAGCTGCATTTGTAAACCTATTAGAAACAAATTTTCAAAGCAGTAAAGCGGGAATTGCTCTCTGATAACTATTGAAAAGAATCAGACGTTGGCTGCCCACGTCTCCCCCAAACCTTCAAAATCGCTCATTTTTCCTTTTGAAAAATCAAAATTTCAAGAAAACCGATTAAAAAAACCAAGAAATGTTGCAAAATATTGAGAACAGCAGAGAAACGGGAGATTATCCTGGCTCCAACTAAACAGGATTTGGGCTCCGGCTTCGTAAGGGTTTGGTTACCTCGCCAACTAACGGCGTTACTCCATCCGACTCATTAACCCAAATTTTCTTGCTCTGTCCCCTCTCGTAGGCTTGGTAGGGAGAACCATCAGCGAGAGCCTCTGTGCTAATGGCAGGATCCTAAAAAAGGGGAAAAGCTCATAAAAAACGGTTCCCTCCGCCAATTATTGGTTCTCTACAGCGATTACGTAGAGCCCAGCAACGACACGGAAAGACGTCTCGTCTAAGAACACAGATAATATATATTTTTTTATTCTTTTCATATTTTTTTTAATACATGTCTATAACGGTTCTATATATGTAACGGTTCTCTCCGCTGATCATGTAGAGCCCAACGACACAGAAAGACGTCTTGTGTCACAACACATATATATATATATAAAAAAACATATGTACACACATATCTAAAATACATAAAATATTTAAACTATATAAAATATATATATAATGTATATATAATGTATATTATATATATTAAATATAGAACAGTTCTCTCCACTGATTATCGGTTCTCTACCCTGATTATGTAGAGCCCAGCAACAAGACGGAAAGATGTCTCATGTAACAACTAAGAAGAAGATGAAGAAGACGACGAAGATGAAGAAGACGACGAAGATGAAGAAGAAGAAGAAGAAGACGAAGAAAAAGAAGAAGACGAAGAAAAAGAAGACGACGAAGAAAAAGAAGACGACGAAGAAGACGACGAAGAAGACGACGAAGAAGACGAAGAAGAAGACGAAGAAGACGAAGACGAAGAAGACGAAGACGAAGAAGACGAAGACGAAGAAGAAAAAAGTATATATAATGCATATATTATATATATATAATTGTTCTCTACATCAATTATGTAGAGTTCAGCAACTACATGGAAAGATGTCTCGTGTAACAACATACATATTAAAAAAAATATTTATATATATGTACATATAACATAAATACTGATAATGATACTATTTAAAACGGAAAAATGAACAGCTAAATGCTTACCAGTATGATAATGTATTTTTGCCCATAGTCATGCAAGTAACTTTGAAAACTGGGGAGGTCTTTAAAGTTCACTTTGTCGTAAGTAAAATCTTTCCTCGCTTCCATGTAGTCGATATCCGTGTACTGAACATCCTGGGAGAAGACGGGGCGTTAGCCGAGACGCTGACGCGGCGCATCTTCTCAACGCGCTGCGTTTTGGTTAAAAATTCCCAGAAAAGCAGCTGGATGTGGGCACCGAAAGTATTTTTTGAACTGCTATCCAGCGCTAAATTGGGGGGAAAATTAGCTTCTGATGCTCTTTAATTTTCCAGGGTTTCTGAGAGTATCAAGTGAATTTGCATACTGATCTCACTGGTTCACGGATTAAGCCAAAGAAAGGTGCAGAAATAAATATATTGAGCTGGAAATTTTAAACCGAAAAATTTTCCATGAAAAAAGGGAGTGAAAGGCATTTAAAATCAATCAGCATTTTATACAGAAAACTGTGCAGCCAATGAAAATGGCCGGAGCTAAAGAGGGGGAAAAAAAAAAATCACATTTTTACTCACGTAAGGGAGTCCGATTGCTCTGTTTCGCTCCACAACAGCCTTCACCGCTTTGAGAGAGCCGTAATCATAGCGGCTGAGGTGAAATCCCAGGCTCCAGTAGGAGGGCAACGCCGGCAACCCTATGAACTGGAAAGTAAACCCAAAAATAACGAGCGTCGTTGGCCTCCTCTCTTTGGGTCCCATTCCCTGAATTTGCCGATTCTCTCCCAAACCCAGAGATTCAACTCGAGGACGACAAAGTGCGTTTTACGCCATCGCCCACAGCTGCTATGTTTTTCCGTGCTCTTTTTCCCCCCCCCCACAAAAAAATAACCAAAATGTGAACGGTGCGAAGAATGATCTATCCGTTGCTACCGATAAAGATATTATATTATTCTATTTATATGATATAAAATTGCCACCTCATTTCTATTTTCTGGCATCGCACCCATTTATTTGCTGCCTTACCAAAAAAGTGTAAGCTCTTAGTTTTAATAATATGTTTTTAGCATGTATTTATACAGCAGCTGTTATACTCGAAGGATGATTTTAGGTAATATCACAACACAAATACCCCTGAACTGAGGAGCGGAATTAGCAAGGAGAGGCGAGGTAAAAAGCTGCAGAATGAACCTAAAAAAAATGGTGATGATCTAAGTAAGGGAAAACTGCATAGAAATAAAAGAAACTGCACAGAAATAAAGAAAACTGCATAAAAATAAGGGAATGGAATGGGACGGAAATTTTTTTAGTCTAAATTTAAATATTTAAGTTACCAAAGAACTAAATTTCATGCTGTTTTAAAATTTACATATCCTTTCTTTAAGAAGTCATTGAAACACGTATTTGGCCCAAAAAAGTACAGACGGGAATTAATTGCCACAGAGACCTCAATCGACACGTAGAAGTGTAGATACTTTCCTGCCATAAAATCGTGACGAATTGCTCAGCACGTTATCTATCTTATAATTTTAGCATATAAGTAAAAAACTATCGCCAGTGCGGTGTTGCACGCTGACCACGGCAGGCTCCAGTAGCAGACAGCCAAACTTTTGGCACACGCGTACAGATGGATTTAGCAATCTGGGCAAAATTCGTGCTTAAATTTCACCCTTAATCCCAACTAAACCTAGAGAGCAGTTCCTGATGACAGCAAAGAGGTGAGGGACAAACCCCGAGTTATAATTTTGGATGAATAAAATAGTGAAGAGACATGGAAATAGAGGGGGAGAAAAGAAATCGTTAAAAAAAAATCTGTTCAATGCATAATTTCTCAAGATAAACCACAAGATGATGGAGGTTGGAGATCATCTACTCAAAGATCACCCTTGGGCAAAGCAGAAGGAACGAGAAGCGTTCGCCCAGGGCTGTCCGCAGTCATGCTTTGAGTGTCTCCAAGGATGGAGGATCCACCAGTTTTGGGCTGGGCTTCACCACCGTACCTTCACATACTCCTGCACCACTTCCTCAGGGGTGTCTCCCAAGAAGACGTAAAAATCCAGAATTCCCCCGATTGTTCTGTACGTAACAGCCGGCGCCGGCTGCAGGGCGAACTCTGCGAGCCAAAAAAATGCACAAAATCAATTTGGGATATTATCTAAATCTCTAAATAACCGTGACGCCGATATGAAAGATAGAAAAAATGTTTAGGAGAAAATATCAAACAAAAATATTCAAGGAAATCCAAAACCATTGCTGGAGCTTACTATGCAGGTGGAATGTTTGCAGCTCTTTTTTTTTCCCTAAAAATGTCCGTATTTACATTCCTTTACAGTCCAGAAAGAGAAATCCAATGGCACAACTTCTTCTCATTAAATTTTCAGTCTCAAGACACTTGAATATTTGTTAAGCACCCAACTACGTACACATTTATCTAAGGGAAATTTAGGGCAAGTGCTGCTCCGTATAAATTTAGGCTCAGATTTTAATATCTTGTACCGAAACGTCCCTGACCGTGGACAAAAATGTGCACGAGGTACATGACGCTGCTCTCGCAATACAACCTTAATGCTGCTTGTATAGGAAACGTGAGTAAATGCTTGAAAAACCGGCCGCAGCCACCGATTTTAAGACAACTTTCTTCAAAATTTGACGTGTGACCCTGTTTTTTTAAAAAAATCTACATCAGCTCAGCAGGATCGCAGTGCAATAGCCCTGCAGCTCATTTAAAATATATATAAATCTATGTCATATATGTATGATATATAAATATAATATAAAATATATATTTTGCAACGCTTAGGGCTACGGAGAAGGCGTTCCTACCCGCGGCATTGCAGATCATTGAAATAATATATTTAATTTTTTTTTTTTTGCAATACTTATGGAGAAGACATCCTTACCCATGGCGTTGCTGTTCATCAAGAAAACACCAAGAGAGGCTCCAGTGTTGTCTTCCAAGCACAAGAAGAAAGTCTGAACGCCGTATAAGTTATCCATGTTCTTAAAGAAAAACAGAAAAGCCGAGTTAAAAAAAAAACAGTAACTATACGAACCCTGCAGTGCCTCAAAAATAGATCGCGCGTGAGGTTAAACTTGTCAAAAGGAGACAAACAGCAACAATAAAATTGCTGACATTAACCTCATCGGTTTTATTTCTCTCTTTCATGGGAATGTCTTTAAGTTGCTTAAAAATCTGCTGAAAGCACGAATTTGGGGAAACCAACCTTCAGCGGAGCCGTTTGGTTAAGAACTATCTTCAAAAGTCCACGTACTCATTATTAAAAAGATGAAGGTTATAAATTGCATCTCCCGTAGGGATGGAAAGAAAAGAAAGGCGACGATTTCATGAGGCAAATTCCGGTTTTTGGTTCAAAAACCAAAATAGATGTCGAAAAGATGTTCAAAACCCAAAATAGCCCATAGACGACGTCGCAAAGCTTTGAAAGATATTTCTTCCAGAACATTCATTAACTGCAAACACCGAGCTGCTCCCTGAATCCCGTTCACATCACTCCTATTTCAGCAAAAGCCTTCAGGACTCGCTCCAAATTCAGCAGAAGGATCGGTGCTGCATTAAAGCCTCAGTCTGACACTCATTTAATCTCATTTTTACCTCAAATAATGAAAAACGATGTCGAAGAGAGGTTGAGATGCTGCGGTTATAAATAAGCTGGTTTAGGGACTCAAATAAAATCAAGTGTAAAAACATTCTTATTATTCCTTCTTTCATGACCTACGTTAGTTTTCTTTCTCCCTAGCATTGATTAGAACCAGAAATTTAATGTTTTCCATTGATGTTTTGGGTTTTTTTTGCAACTTTACCTTGTCAAGCGCTCACTCTACCAAATATTTTCTTTTTCTCATCAAGCCCACAATCTATGAATAAGCCCTGCAATAACATTTGGCTACCTATTTCCCCCAAAGTACCCCCAAAAAAATGTTGGGGGGGAGGGGGGGGGAGGAATCCAAGGCAGAAAAAACAATAAGCGAAAACCCAGTCTAAATACCAATGCCTGATTTTAAATCACAAATTTTGCAAGTTGCTGCAGTGGTAGAGCAATTTAGCGTCAAAAACTCGCGGACTCGGGACAAAACATCTCATTGCAGATGGAAGAATAAGCTTTTATACTTGTTGAAAACCAGATGCCCTCGAAATCACCTTGGGAAAAAAGGCAGATATTAATGTTCATTAGCTGATTTGCATCAAAACCCAACCAATTCGATCCAAATATTTACAAAAAGCTATTCCAACAGGAATTTTATTCAGCGGTATCTCACATTTTGCGACGCTTGGCAAGTCTTTAAGGAAAGCAAATTGAGTAGATATCGTTCATGGGCCGACTATGGCTGGATTCCAGAATTTACCTGAAAAGAAGGGAAATGTAATAAAATAAATTTAAAATAAGCTTACTCCAGAAGGGGCCACGTCCCTGCTGAATATGGGCCAGGTTTTCCAGTTGACGTCGTGTCGGTATTGCTTATGCACGTGCTCGCCCACCCCGTAGATGTTGCTGCTGGGGAGTTTGATGGAGAGCTGTAGAAACTGCTCGGCGTAGAGCAGCGGGCCGATGGTGGTATTGAACCTAACGAAACGATGAAATGTCGCATAAAAATGTTTATGCTGAAGGCTGGATTCCCGTAACATCGCTCAACCCCCTCCAAAAAACCCAAGCCGTTATTTAAGAAAGGATTTGCGTCCTGTGCCGCTTCTAATTTTGTCATATTCATCTCGTAATTTGGCCAAAACCAGTCATGTTGCGTATTGCAGTAAAAATACCGGGTGTTTTTAATAATAATTTATTAATTGTGATTTTTTTTTTCATTAAAAGCATAAAACGCAACTTTTTTTTTTTTCCAAATTAAATGAAAGCCTAAGGAAAATTTAAGCAATCTCCAAGAGCGGTGTTTTAAATATCCCAGCATTTTTTCTTCAAAATTAAATCGAAACCTAAGGAAAATTTAAGCAGTCGTCTAGAGCAGTGTTTCAAACAGGTCCCAATTTTTTTTTTTTTCCAAATTAAATGAAAGACTAAGGAAAATTTAAGCAGTCTTCTAGAGCATTGCTTCAAACAGGTCCCATTGAATTAAATTATTCCCCCCTCCACGTGCCGACTAAATCAGTCCTGAGCACCCACTCCGTCTTTCATGCGCTCGCTAAGGGTGAATCAGTCTTTAGAGAGGCTTTTAAGAAAGCAAACAATGCTAATAACAGGGAAAAAAAGTAAATCCCAATTAATTAAACTTGGAGACTTGATAGCAATCCAACTCCCGCTAGCGGTCAGCGAAGGAATCACTTTTTAATTGATTTAATAAATATTTAATCCTGAGGCTTCCGCCTTTCATCGGGCAAAACCCAAACCTCCGCTTCTCCCAGATTTTACATGGAAAGGGCCTTCCATCCCACTTATCCGTCAAAAGAAGATGGCAAAACCCAAACCCGGTGAGACAAGACCTCCGCTTCTCCCAGATTTTACGTGGAAAGGGCCTTCCATCCCACTTATCCGTCAAAAGAAGAGAAGAAGCAATTTGCACGCCCAAGAGGGCACCAAAAGCAACGCAGACCTGCAGAGAAAACAGCTGCCATCACAATTTTATGGATAAAAAGCCCAAAATTTACTCACAGAACTTTTCCAGTGCTTGCTCTCGTCACCACGATGCCAAAGGGATTTTGCTGGACATCAACTTTATATTTTAAGTTGGAGGCTGCCGGACCGCTGAAAGGTCCCACGTGCTCATGGGGGACTTCAAACCTTTGCTTTTCAGGATCGGTGATCTACACATATTTAAAGAAAATAAGTAATTTATAAATTAATGCCTCATTTTAACGCTTTCCAACACAAAAATCCAAATTTGGCGGGAAAAAAGAACCCTCCCTTGTCAAAACAGCATCACGCCAAGAAGCGGTCAACATCGATCAACGGCAAAAATTAAGAGGGTGCAAACCTCCCCCGGCGTTTTATTTGGGTAGATACGAGGGTATTGTCCGTTATTGCTTGGTCTGAGGGTATTTTTCCCATGGGAAAGAGGCGGGAGGAGGAATTCCGCACCGCCGTTGTCGGTAGGCGTTGCCCAGCCCGTCTTCGGCACCTCATCTCCAGTCTTTCTGCACGTCCTCCCGTGGCGGGCCGGACGCCCCAGCCTGGCTCCTCGGAATTGTGGCGGGAAAACGTGGCACCCTCCAGCCCCAAGAAAGGGGGAAAAGGGGAAATGGGGGGAAAAAGGGGGAGAAAGGGGAAAAAAGGGGGGAAAGGGGGGAAAATGGGGGAAAAGGGAGCGAAAGGGGGAAAAAGGGGGAAAAGGGGAAATGGGGGAAAAAAGGGAAAAAGGGGGAGAAAGGGGAAAAAAGGGGGAAAGGGGAAAGGGAGGAAAGGGGGGAAAAGGGGGAAAAGGGAGCGAAAGGGGGAAAAAGGGGGGAAGGGGAAAAGGGGGGAAAAGGGGAAAAATGGGGGAAAAGCGGAAAAAGGGGGGAAGGGGGGAAAGGGGGGCAAAGCGGGGAAAGGGGGGAAAAGGGGAAAAAAGGGAGAAAGGGGAAAAAAGGGGGAAAAGGGGGAAAAAGGGGGGGAAGGGGAAAAAGGGGGGGAAGGAGGGAAAAGGGGGAAAAAGGGGGGAAGGGGGGAAAAGAGAGGAAAGGGGAAAAGGGGGGAAAAGGGGGAAGGGGGGGAACGGGGGAAGGGGGGAAAAAGGTAAAAACGGGGGAAAAAGGGGAAAATGGGAAAACAGGGGAAAACGGGAAAAGGGAAAAAGGGCAAAAAAAGGGGAAAAGGGGGGAAAAGAGGGGAAAGGGGGAATGGGAGGGAAAGGGAGGGAAAGGGGGGAGGGGGGAAGGGGGAAAAAGGGCGGGAAGGGGGAAAAGGGGGGAAAGGAAAAAAAGGGGAAAAGGGAAAAAAGGGGAAAAAGGGGGAAAGAGGGAGAAAGGGGGAGAAAGGGGGGAAGGGGGGGAAAAGGGGGGAAAGGGGGGGAAACAGTGGAAAAGTGGGAGGAAGGGGGAAGGGGGGAAGGGGAAAAAGGGGGAAAGGGGGGAAAAGGGGGAAAAGGGGGAAAAGAAAAAAGAAAAGAAAAAAAGGAAAAAGAAAAAAAGAAAAAAGAAAAAGGAAGACGAAGAAAAAGAAAAGAAAAGAAAAATAAGAAAAATAAGAAAAAAGAAAAAAGAAAAAGAAAAAAGAAAAAGAAAAAAGAAAAAAGAAAAAGAAAAAGAAAAAGAAAAAGAAAAAAAGACGACAAAAAAGAAAAAGGGAAAAAAGAGGGAATAGAGAAAAAAGAGGGGAAGAGGGGAAAGAAGGAAAAAAGAGAGAAAAGAGAAAAAGAGAGGAAAAAGGAGGAAAAAAGAGAGAAAAGAGGGAAAAAAAGAGGGGGAAAAGAGAAAAAAAAAGGAGGAAAAAAGAGAAAAAGAAAAAACCACCCCCCCAAACCGAACCGACCAAACAAGCCACCCCCACCAAAACCCCCGAGTCCTGTCCAGCCCCCCAGATCCGTGGCTGCGGGCCCGTTTCCCACCCCCCCAGCGCCGAATTTGCCATAAACCACAAAGCGCTTTGGAAGCGCTAAACCATCGCTCCTCTGGGGACAAAAAATCCTCTCCCGGTCAAATTTTTTCAATTTCCACAAATTTTCAAATTTTTAATTTTCAATTTTTTTTAATTTTCATATTTTTTGTTTTCAAATTTTCAGTTTTTCAGTTTTTCAGTTTTTCAATTTTTCAAATTTTCAATTTTTCAAATTTTCAAATTTTCAAATTTTCAAGTCCAAGGATGTATTTTGGCGGGAACGGCGGGGTGAGAAAGGGAAGGAATCCACCGTTAGAACCCCGCCGCGCCTCGCTCTTGCGCGCGCCGGGCCGAAATGTCGCCGGAGAGCTCACCTTGAAGCGAAAGCGATTTGGTGTCTGATATTGCGCCGTGAGGAGGACGGCGTCGATCTCGCTCCCGAAAAGCGAAGGGGAGGGGAGCCGGGTCAGCGTGGCTTGAAAGCCTTGGGGGGGGAAATGAAACGGAAGGAAATGGAATGTGGTAAAATAAAGTGAAATAAAATAAAGTAAAATAAAGTAAATCAAAGTCAAATAAAGTCCAATAAAGTCAAATAAAATAAAGTAAAACAAAGTAAATAAAGTCAAACAAAGTAAAACAAAGTAAAGTAAAACAAAGTAAAAGTAAAGTAAAAGTAAAACTAAAAGTAAAATAAAGTAAAATAAAATAAAGTAAAATAAAGCAATATAAAATAAAAGTAAAATAAAATAAAACAAAGTAAAATAAAGTAAAACAAAGAAAAATAAAATAAAGTAAAACAAAGTAAAATAAAGTCAAAGTAAAAGAAAGTCAAAGTAAAAGCAAAGTAAAACAAAGTAAAAGTAAAATAAAGTAAAATAAAATAAAGTAAAACAAAGCAAAACAAAGTAAAACAAAGTAAAATAAAGTAAAATAAAGTCAAAGTCAAACAAAGTAAAAGTAAAGTAAAAATAAAATAAAGTAAAACAAAGTAAAACAAAGTAAAAGTAAAACAAAATAAAAGTAAAGTAAAATAAAGCAGAATAAAGTAACATAAAGTAAAAGTAAAGTAAAATAAAGGAAAATAAAGGAAAATAAAGGAAAAGCAAAATAAAAGTAAAGCAAAATAAAGTAAAAGTAAATTAAAATAAAGCAAATTAAAATAAAATAAAATTAAATAAATAAAATAAAATTAAATAAATAATTAAAATAGAATAAAATAAAATAATATAAAATAAAATAAAATAATATAAATAAAATAAAATAAAATAAAATAAAATAAAATAAAATAAAATTAAAATAAAATAAAATAAAAATAGATGAATTCTATTGAAATGGAAACCCGCGTGCACCGAATTCGAGGAGCCTCGGCGCCCACTCACCCTCCTGAGTCGTCCGCAGCCCCCCATCCACTCTGTACCCGTGGTCGGAAGAAAAAAAGCACCAGGGCCCGCTGGCGTCGCTCCGGGGGCTCCAGCAGCAGCCGCGCAGGACGCAGAGGCTCTGGGCCAAAACAAAAGCAGCTTTTCAGATCAATAAATCCCATAATAACACGCACCCGCCAGAAAACCCCATCTCCTGTTCGCCACCCGTTCATCTCCGCCTCTGAACGACCTCTCAGCCCCGCGTCCGGGCAAGGAATTATTGAATCATTTGAGCTGCGACAGCCACAAAAGGGGGGAAAAAAGATCACGCGCTGAGGCCTGTGGAAAAGCAAAGGTGGGGTTGGCTTTTAAAATCGTGAAAAAACCAAGAATTTGAGCATAGAGACAAAGCCCTGGGTTCCTCTGTGGTTTACAGACATCTCCGTTGGCGTTGGCGTTGGATGTGGCACCGACTCGGCATTGGCCGTGGCAACCTCCAGAGCGGAAATGGCCGGGTGAGTCCTGCACAGGCTCCAATGGAGAAAAACTACCCTTTTTTTTTAATAAACAACAGCAAAAACCAAACCCAAGCAACTCGATTCAGCGTTTAAAACACGTATCTTGGTGGGACACCAACCTCTCCAGCCCGAAAAACCAGGCCGCCTTCACTTTGCTGTTAGAAATTAAGTTATTCACCCCCTTTTTAAACGAGTTTTACCTCTGAAGGTGAGATTTGGGACATAGATCACCTTAAATTTTTTATTTTTTTTTTTGCATGAATGACGTCATTGCTGGGGTCAAAGCGTCACAGCGATACGTAGGGAACTTGCCCGGGAGCAAAGGGCTGCGGCCGTCAATGACTTCGGCCCAACCTCCAGACCTCCAGGACCAAGCTCGGTCTTAAAGCCACCCAAGATAAACCCAGCTCCGCTATCTAGGAAACAGATTAACAATTATCTAAACCGTCTTAATGACTGGGAAGATTAAATATTTTAAAAAATGATTAGTTAATAGCAGAGAGGACGCCAAAGCCTGGTTGGCCGAGATTCCCTGTCTCCGGTTTTCTAGGTGGGCTTTCCCATCTTCCCGTTCTTCCGTCCCCTTTCCAGAGCACGGATTATTTAAATAAAACTCTTAAAATAAGAACATTTACGTAAGACTTTAAACAGGCTTCGTGACTGTTAATGACCTTGTATTTTCAGGGAGCATCAAGTGCATATATAGCTTTTATTATATATATATATATATATATATATATATATATATATATATAAATATAATTTTTAGGGTATATATCTGTTAAAGTATATATTTTTCAGGCCCAGCACAAAGAAAGGAGCAGAGTCCACCTGAAAAATTATTTATATATAATTTATATATATATATATGAATATATACATATATGAACATACATAAGTTATATATGTTATATATATATGAATATAAGTTATATATAATATTCTATATATAGAATTCTATATATGTATAAGTTATATATAAAATTTTGTTACCTTATGTCATATATTATATAGAGTATATTTATTTTATATACTCATATATATATATATAAAGACTTCTACAGTATATATATTTTAGAGTCTATATCTCTCACGCCCAGCACCAAGGAGCAGAGTCCCCCCGAATAATTATTTATATATAATTTATATATATACAAATTTATATACATAAGTTATATATAAAATTACGTTACGTCATGTCGTAAATTATATAGAGTGTATTTATTTTATATACTCTTTTTTATATATATATTAAAAAAACTTCTATGGTATATATATTTTAGAGTCTATATCCTTCATGCCCAGCACCAAGGAGCAGAATCCCCCCGAGTAATTACTCATTTATATATACTTTTATATATATATAAATTTATATACATAAATTATATATAGAATTATTTTATGTTATGTTATGCCATATATAACATATTTATTTTATATCCTTTTATATATATTTTTATATCTTTATATATATATAAAATATAGATAATACATATAGAATTATTTTATGTTGTGTTATGCCATATATAGCATATTTATTTTATATCCTTTTTTATATATATTTTTATGTCTTTATATATATATATAAAATATAGATAATACATACAGAATTATTTTATGTTATGTTATGCCATATATATAGCGTATTTATTTTATATCCTTTTTTATATATATTTTTAATATCTTTATATATATATAAAATATAGATAATACATATAGAATTATTTTATGTTTTGTTATGCCATATATATAGCATATTTATTTTATATTCTTTTTTATTTATATATATTTTATATCTATTTATAAAAATATTTTAAATATTTTTATTTATTTTAAATATTTTTATTTAATTTATTCAATTTATTTAATTTCTATTATTAATATTTAAAATAATATTTTAAATATTACAAAAATATTTGTAATTTTATATATATATTACATTTTTTAATATAGCTATATTTATATAGTCATATAAAAAAAACCTTGTCTACTGTCTCTGTTTTAGAGTCTCTATCTTTCCTGCCCAGCGCCAAGCACGGAGCAGAGTCCACCCGCATTAATTATTTGCCCTCTTACAAAAGCTATCGCTTTGCGTAAATAAATATTACAGCCGGCCCCACCCTCCGGGCCATAAAAACCCAGCAGATATCGATATAAAACACAGCCCAGGAGACCAAATCCAGGCTGACTGAGCGATAAGGCGGCGCTTTCACCGCGCCGGAAGCGATAACTCCTCAACTCTGCCCCGGAGGCCAAGGCAACGGCGCCTCCGCACGCGGTAACCGCGCCCGGATTTTACGGAAAGCGGCAGAAATCAACCCATTGAGCAGAAAAAAAAACCCCCGCGAGCACGCGGCCCGGCCACGGCGGGGGGTCATTTCTCAGGGCGTTTTCTTGCCACGGCCAACTTCGCTCTCGGTCGCAACGAGCGGTTAACGAACGCCAACTCTCCTCCGGCCTACGCGTGGTTAATAAATACGTTTTTTTTTTTCGGTAATTCTAGTTATACGCGGTTGTTTGCTGGCTTTTTAGAGATATTTCGCCCGAATGAGGAAAGCAAAGCTATCAGCTAAACGAGCTTACGTGGAATCGCAATTATTTGGAATTTCCCCAGCGAGCCTTTAGCCTGAAATCCGCTTAACGGTAAAAAAAGGGAGCGGCAAATCGCCTCTATTATTCATGACTATTGAAATAAATCCAATAATTCTGCAAAATCGACTCTTCAGGAAGGAAAAGAGGATTTTCAGCTCATTCCCTTCGGGGCCCTGCTCCGTTCTGCACCGAATCTTATTAAAAAAAAACCCAATTCTGTCTTCGGGGTGATGCAAAACGTGGGACTTAAATGAAGACATAAATAAAGACTTAAATAAATAAATAGAATTTGCGGCACAACGGCGGCGAGATTTCCCGCAATACGTGATGGCCACGTCGCTTCTCCGCTTTTTTAATATTTAACATTAATATTAAATTGTAACTTTAATCCTAATATTAAATTACAAGTTAATATTTAACGTTAGTCACTTGGCGTGACACAGATGGGTCCAAGGTATTAATTAAAGATTAAAACGATCTGCAAGGCTGCTCCGATGCCACGCGCCGTCTCCCGTGGAAAAGAGGACTTTGCCATCCGTTTGACCTTTAATTACAGTTTTAGCAGCCAAATCGTATTAAACGTTCTTTCATGACATTACGAGAGTGGGTTTTGCTGGAAAACTGAAATAATTCACCTCGTTTTCGCAATTCTGCGCTCCATTATCGAGACGGCGCCAACGTAAGAGGGCGCCGGAGACTCCATTTGCTTCGGAAAATATCGCGATATCGCAGCCTAAAAATCTCACGCATCGCAACGGGCTAATTCTTATTTTAAGACGCCTTTAGGAACGTTAATATCTGACGGCACGCCGAAAAAAAGGCGGCTTCAGCAAAGCGGATGTTTTTTCAAATTGCTCGGTGTCGGCCCAATTTTGATCCCAACTTAAATTTAAATCAACGGGATGGACTTTGGCACTGCTCCGAGTGCTCCCACAAGGAGAAAAATCCAACTTGGTAATGGGCTGAAATTGGTTAAATTGGTTACTATCGGTGGCTGCACGTCACCAAAAAATAGTCAGGCGTTTGCTGGTTGAAAAATGGTTAAAAAGGTAATTTATTTTGTTATTAAACGGGAGTAATTTATCCCATTTAGGCTGTAATTTAGCGTAATTTATAGCGTTAGGCTATAATTTAGCGTAATTTATAGCGTTAGGTTATAATTTAGCGTAATTTATAGCGTTAGGCTATAAAACTTATTTTTTTTTCCCTCTTTTTCTCATGTTTTCAGACCTTGGTGGCGACTTGGTCCGGGATGCAGTCGATCCGCTCGGCCGTTTGCACGTTCGGGCAGTTTGGGGAAAATTCTGTGAGGCAGAGAAACGAAGGGGTTAATCTCAAGAATTGAAATTAAAATTATTATTATTATTATTACTAGGATTAGTATTGCTATTGCTCCTGCTCTTACTACTATTATTGTTGGTATTAAATTCCCTTTTAACGATTTTCCCGGCTCATTTCTCATCGTTTCAAAAGTCTCCAGCCAGGAACATCGCTTCCAACGAGCCTCAACTCCTGCTGACGCGCCCGTTTTACAAAATTCTGCACAACCGCTCCAAATAAAGACAGAAAAACTTCATTTTTCCTGGGGTTAAACGCAGGGGTGTCTCTAAAACAAGTGATTTCCGATGTACCGAAACAGTAAAAATATTACAGGTGGTTACGGTTATCGGTTTTTCTCCGTTCAACAGGGCTTTGCCTCCCTCCGTCTTTTTTTTTACATGATGTTTTAAGTGAAAAAATATCAAAATCCTCCTCTTATGATAATTACAAAATGAAACAAAAGAAATTGAGGTGTAGGGGGATAAAATTTGCCTTTAATTATGCGGCACCCCATTTATTTCCGCAATTCGACGTCAGCCCCGTTATTGGCACGCGACTCCAGTTCGCCGTCGGTTAACAATAAAAACAGAGTAACGTCAAGAGCCGTAATAAATTCTGCAAAAGGCAGATGACAAATGCTTATTCTCATTTTTTTGGGGTGGGGAGGAGGTGATTTTCCATATTCTTGAAGAGTCCGATCCCAACTGGCATTAAAATAATCCCCAACAGATCCTGAGGGCAGCATCCAATTTCTGCAGATTCTAAAATAATTGTTTTCATTTTTAACTCTATTTATTATATTTATATTGAAATTTTATATATTTAGAAGTTATAAATTATCTCTTATAGATGTATTTTATATAATTTACTATATATTTATATATTATATGCAAATATATTTTAATATATGACCTTTATATGTGTGTGTACATATATATATATATTAAAAAAAAAAAAAATTATCAAACAGATCCAAAATGTTCAAGATGAGGCTTTTTTTTCAGATTCAGTGGCAGAAATCGGCACTTACCGCTGCTTTTGGATACGGTTTCCCTCGTTGCTAAAATCCCGATGAGGACACAGGCCACGGCCACCACCAAACAGAAGAGGACGATGAATATAATTTCCAATTTGCTGAATTTCTTCTTTTCCATCTACGCCCGGAAGAACATTGTTGTATAAGGAAATCAAAAATAATAATTTTGATAAACTATATAGAGCGTGGCCCGCAGGACCGGGGCAGGGATCGTCCCCCTTGTGCTCGGCACCGGTGAGGCCGCCCCTCGAATCCCATGTTCAGCGTTGGGCCCCTCATGACAAGAAGAACATGGAGGGGCTGGAGCGTGGCCAGAGCAGGGCAGCGAGGCTGCGGAAGGGACTGGAGAGCGAGGAGAAGGTTCCGGAGAACTTGTGAGGGAGTTGGGGTTCAGCCTGGAGAAGAGGAGGCTGAGGGGAGCCCTCATCGCTCTCCGCAACTGCCTGAAAGGAGGCTGGAGCAAGATGGCGGTCGGGCTCTTCTCCCCGCGAACAAGCGATGGGAGGAGAGAAAATGGCCGCAAGCCGCGCCAGGGGAGGTTTGGGTTGGATATTGGGAAAAACGTCTTCACGGAAAGGGCTGCCAGGCGCTGGCCCAGGCTGCCCAGCACAGGGGCCGCGTCCCTGTCCTTGGAGGGGCTTCCGAGCCATGGGGCCGGGGGGCTTGGGGCCGGGGTTCGGGGTGGCCCCGGCGGCGCTGGGCCAACGCTTGGCCTCGCTGGCCTCCACGCCCTTCTCCAACCTAAACGATTCTGTGATTCTGCTTCAGCCTTAAAGCGTACCCCCTCACGCATACGTTCCTACAAGGGCCAAGTACAATAATTCTCATATTCCGAAGAACCCAAGTGACGTCGATGACGTCATTGTTCACCACCGAGGGATTTTTTTCCTCCCTGCAAACTCCTTCCAGATACGCACAAAACAGAATTCCCGTCCAACAACAATAATGCCGGAGATTTTTTTTTTTTTTTCCCCATTTTACTGAAACTCCAGCACTAAAACCGAACCCATTTGCACAATTCGGTTTTGCAAGTTTTACTTTTTCTAACAAACCAAAACTCCAGTCGTAGAAATCTTATTTCCATATTAATTTAAATATTCATTTTGACCACTGAACGATATATTGCCTCTCTGCAATTCCCTTTCATACTGACTGAATATTGACCGGCAGCCCAAAGAACTAACACACATCGGGGGGGAAAACTGAAATAATAATGATCAGATATGTAATAATATATATACGAAATATATATATGAAAAATCTATATAATAATATATAATGATATATAATAATATAGAATGATATATAAATATAGATATCTCTTATATAACAATATATAAATATATATAATATATAATAATATACAAATATATATAATATATAATAATATACAAATATATAATATATAATAATATATAAATATATGATATATAATAATATATAAATATATATAATATATAATAAATAAATATATTATATATGACAATATATGAATATGTAATATATAATATATAAATATATAATATATAATAATATATATAAATATATAAAAATATTATAGTATTATTATACATTATTATGTATTATTATATATTTATAGAATATATATTTAAAGAATACATAGAATTTATTTTTATAGAATTTACATTACTATAATTTATAGCACTATATTACTATTATATGATATTATATATTATCTATAATAACATAATAATATATAATATATTGTTACAATCTAATATTATAATATTATACATAATAATATATAAAAATACTATAATAAATGTATACCGATATAAATTACATTAATATAAATTCTATAAAAATAAATTCTATAAAAATAAATTATATATACGAAATAATTATAAAAATATAATTAATAAATGTGAAAACTGAGGTATTATTATTACTGTTATTACAGGTTGTATTGCCCTAAGGACCCATCCCACCCAACCGTAACGTTCCCTTTTCCGTTCTTCCATTCCCAAGGATTCAGCTGCTCAAAATAAAGATGGTTGATTTATAAACGCCCCTTCGACCGCCAGGCAAACAGGCAGCAGCCGGGGAAAAATCCCTCGGAAAAGGAGGATCCGGGAAATTAAACCCACGTACCTTGCAGCCCTGTCGCCTTCCTTTTGCAGCTGTTGCGCTCCGCCGTAAATCCACGTTTTATTCCGTCCCGTTATCAGCTGGGTCCATCGTTTGCTAACGAAGTCCGCCAATGGCAGGCGTTTTTCCTCTTTTTTTTTTTTAAGGATTTACGACTTCGTTTTGCTGATTCGGCAGAGTCCTCCGGCACGAGAAACGGGCATTTCCCTGAATTCACGGTTCTGCTATCGCCGATTTATCGCACGGTTTCTGCGAGGCATGCCGCGACAGCGAGTCGCCGGAACGAAAACGTCAGGGACTGCGAAAACGAGTAAAACCGCTATAAAATCGAGCGTATTTTCTCGCGTCCCGATGAGATTCGCAGGAATTAAGAGCCGATTACGTCCTGAAAATCGGTGAGCCGAAGACAAGGGAGTTCTGGTAAATCCATAAAAGTAAGAAAATTCGCTTCTAATTCGGCAAAGGGTCCTGGGACCTCCCCGGATCAAACTCCACCCTCCAACAAAAATCAGCCGCTAGAAATGCCGTGCCCACCCCCAAAACCTGCCTCTTTCACACCAAAAATCCTTCAAGGGGAAAAAAACAAAATGCTTTTTACAAAGGACGTGACCAAAATCCATTTCTCTTGCAAAGAAGCGCTCAGAAACGCCACCAAAAAGCAGAGAAAAGGAAACTCTTCCTTCCCGTCCACCCCCGCGGCGCTCGGCCGGGCGGCAGGGCAAGTGCTTTCGAGGTGATTTTTCCATTTTTAGCTTAAAAGCCGAATCCCGACGCCGAGATCGGAGCCCGGGGACTCCTCCTCGTGCAAAGAGCGCGTTGCCCCGCACGTTCTCCTTCGCTTAATTATTGAATTCCTACCGGAGCCTGCTGACGCGGGGGGAAGACTTCAGGCGATCCCTCTTCTCCTGTATTTTAACTTCTATTTATTTGCCACGTGAGCAAACGGAAGGCCACCAGGCCTGGCAGAACCCCAACCGATCGGTCTGGTAGCCATCAGCCTGAAGAAGGTTTATCCCACGGCGAGCCTGGCCTCGAAACTCAGGAGTTTTCGTTATAAAACAATTCACAAAATTCTTATTTTGCTCGCTAGCTCCATCTTGAATTCCAATCGCGTGATTGCATCCCCACGGAAAAGCAACAAACATGGTTAAAATTCATTTTCAAAGTACCCGGAGGAGATGCAAGACATTGTAGACATGGCATCAACTCCATCCGCCGATGCCTGGACAGACCTTCACCCATCGAGGTATTTAAAAACGGGCCAAAATAGCGGGTTTTTGGGCCAGGCGCGCAGCACCGCGAAGAGGACCACGGTCTGAAACTTCCATCTTGGTGGTTTTTAACACTTCTTTGTTCGTTTGAGTTATAGCCATGAGAGCACAGCGCAACCAAAGGCGGGTTGGGTCGAAGGGGGAAGACATTTTGCGGCTCCACGTGTAAACGAGGGAACGCCGCGTCACGGAGCTGTAAAGAGAGCGGTCGCCGCCGGTGACCTCGCTGACAGAAGCGGAGAGGACGCCTCTCAAGGTCTCACCAGGACCTGAGACACGACACCGGAGCGTGATTCCCACGTGGAAAGAAAAAAAAAAAATCTTTTTTTATTGCTAGTGAAAGTATAAACAGAAACTGAGGTGGAGTCGGACGCCATAGGAACGAGTTCCCTGATGGTTTGAACCGCCATCGTAAACGTAGAGCAGTTGCTTATGCACGCAAATGAATAACCGGTATTTTTTGAGGTAGACGTTTCCCAAAAGCCAAATTGCCAAAAACGTATTCTCTCCCCTTTCAGCGACGAAAAAAAATGAAAAATTTGCCTGGGGGGGGAAAAAAAAAAAGCGCATTTTCTCCGTGAGTGCTCACGCCTTGGACAAATCAAAATACGCTCGACAATGCGACGTGACCAAAATCTACGGTCCGATTTGGGGGGGGGGCGGTTCTACGGTCTCGTGGGGACAGAGACGCGGCGGGACGGAGATGTCGTGGGATGGAGACGTCATGGTGGGATGGAGACGTCGTGGTGGGATGGAGACGGCGTGGTGGGATGGAGACGGCGTGGGACAGAGATGTCATGGTGGGATGGAGATGGTGCGGGATGGAGACGTCGTGGCGGGATGGAAACATCGTGGGACAAAGATGACATGGGACAGAACGGAGACGTCGTGGTGGGACAGAGATGTCATGGCAGGACGGAGACGTCGTGGTGGGATGAAGATGACGTGGGATGGAGATGTTGTGGCGGAATGGAGACGTCATGGCAGGACGGAGATGTGGTGGGACGGAGACGTCATGGTGGGATGGAGATGACATGGGACAGAGATGTCGTGGTGGGATGGAGATGTCGTGGCAGGACAGAGACGTCATGGAGGGATGGAGACATCATGGGACAGAGATGACATGGGACGGAACGGAGATGTCGTGGTGGGACAGAGATGTCATGGCGGGACGGAGAGGTCGTGGTGGGATGGAGATGACGTGGGATGGAGATGTTGTGGCAGGATGGAGACGTCGTGACGGGACGGAGACATCATGGTGCGATGGAGACGTCATGGTGGGATGGAGATGTCGTGGTGGGATGGAGACGTCATGGTGGGATGGAGACGTCGTGGTGGGATGGAGACGTCACGGTGGGATGGAGACGTCACGGTGGGATGGAGACGTTGTGGTGAGATGGAGACGTCGTGGTGGGATGGAGACGTCGTGGTGGGATGGAGACGTCACGGGACAGAGATGTTGTGGCAGGACGGAGATGTCATGGTGGGACGGAGATGACATGGGACAGAGACGCTGTGGCAGGACGGAGATGTCGTGGTGGGACAGAGGCGTCACGGTGGAGGGAGATGGTGAAACGCGAGTGGGACGGAGACGACGCAGGACGGAGATGACGCAGGATGGCTCCCACAACTGCGGGGCTGCGATGGAGGGACACAAGCTCCTCAGGAAGGAGCAGAAGAGTCGCCCTTTATGGAGCATGTGGAGCTTTTCCGTGGAGACGGATGAGGAGCCAACTGAGAGCTGGGTTGGGATGACAGCGAGGACGGGTGACAGTGACCTTGTGGTGACGTTGTGGCTGCTGCAGCCCAGGAGGAACAGGCAGCCGAGGCCCACTACAGACGGAGGGGAGCAGCATCGCGTTGACAGGCCCTGGTCCTCACAGGGGACTTCATCCCGACATCACGCAGCCAGAGCAGGGCAGCGAGGCTGCGGAAGGGACTGGAGAGCGAGGAGAAGGTTCCGGAGAACTTGTGAGGGAGTTGGGGTTCAGCCTGGAGAAGAGGAGGCTGAGGGGAGCCCTCATCGCTCTCCGCAACTGCCTGAAAGGAGGCTGGAGCAAGATGGCGGTCGGGCTCTTCTCCCCACGAACAAGCGATGGGAGGAGAGAAAATGGCCGCAAGCCGCGCCAGGGGAGGTTTGGGTTGGATATTGGGAAAAATGTCTTCACGGAAAGGGCTGCCAGGCGCTGGCCCAGGTTGCCCAGCACAGGGGCCGCGTCCCCGTCCCTGGAGGGGCTTCCGAGCCATGGGGCCGGGGGGCTTGGGGCCGGGGTTCGGGGTGGCCCCGGTGGCGCTGGGCCAACGCTTGGCCTCGCTGGCCTCCACGCCCTTCTCCAACCTAAACGATTCTGTGATTCTATCCCCAGTGCCACCAGCATCACCAGTGCTCCCACTGCCTCCAGCATCCCCAGCACCTCCAGTGCCCCCAGTATCTCCAGCATCCCCAGTGCTCCCAATACGTCCAGCATCCTGAGTACCCCCAGCATACCCAGCGCCCCCAGCACCTCCAGTGCTCCCAGTACCTCCAGCATCCCCAGCACCACTGGTACCTCCAGCACCCCCAGTCGCTCCAGTGCTCCCCCTACATTCAGCACCCCCAGCGCCACCAGTGCTCCCACTCCCTCCAGCACCCCCAGTGTCCCCAGCACCACTGGTACCTCCAGTATCTCCAGTGCCCCCAGCACCCCCAGTCCCTCCAGTATCCCCACCACTTCCAGTATCCCCGGTGCCCCCAGCACCCCCAATCCCTCTGGCATCCCCAGTGCCCCCGGCGCTCCCAGTCCTTCCAGTATCCCCACCACTTCCAGTACCCCCAGTGCCCCCAGTCCCTCTGGCGTCCCCAGTGCCCCCAGCGCCCCCAGTCCCTCCAGTATCCCCACCACTTCCAGTACCCCCAGTGCCCCCAGTCCCTCCGGCGTCCCCAGTCCCTCCAGTATCCCCACCACCTCCAGCATCCCTAGCGCCACCAGTGCTCCCACCGTCCCCAGTCCCTCCAGCACCCCCAGTACCACTGGTACCTCCAGTATCTCCAGTGCCCCCAGTCCCTCCAGTATCCCCACTCCTTCCAGTATCCCCAGCGCCCCCAGTCCCTCCGGCGTCCCCAGTGCCCCCGGCGCCCCCAGTCCCTCCAGTATCCCCACCACTTCCAGTATCCCCGGTGCCCCCAGCACCCCCAATCCCTCCGGCATCCCCAGTGCCCCCGGCGCTCCCAGTCCCTCCAGTATCCCCACCACTTCCAGTATCCCCGGTGCCCCCAGCACCCCCAATCCCTCCGGCATCCCCAGTGCCCCCGGCGCTCCCAGTCCCTCCAGTATCCCCACCACTTCCAGTACCCCCAGCGCCCCCAGTCCCTCTGGCGTCCCCAGTGCCCCCGGCGCCCCCAGTCCCTCCAGTATCCCCACCACTTCCAGTATCCCCAGCACCCCCAGTCCCTCCGGCGTCCCCAGTGCCCCCGGCGCCCCCAGTCCCTCCAGTATCCCCACCACCTCCAGCATCCCTAGCGCCAGCAGTGCCCCCACTGCCCCCAGTCCCTCCAGCACCCCCAGTGCCCCCAGCAGGCCCAGCGTCCTCGGCCGCAGCTTTATTGGGGGGCGGCGGGCTCCCCCCGGCCGAGGCGGGCCAGGCGGGCGCAGGCGCGGGGGGCCACGCCGCCCACGGCGCGGTAGCGGTGGTTGAGGGCGGCCCGGCCGTGGAGGCCGTAGCGGGTGCTGAGGGCGCCCTGGGGGGCCGGCACCCCGAAGAGCACCCGCCGCACGCGGGCGTGCAGCAGCGCCATGGCGCAGAGGGCGCAGGGCTCCCGCGTCAGGTAGACGTCGCAGCCCGCGCACAGGTAACCCCCCTCGGCCCCGGCCCCCCGCCGCCGCCCCCGCGCCACGGCGGCCAGGCAGGCCATGGCGGCGTGGGCCAGCGGGTGCCCTCCCCGCCGCCCGTCGTGGGCGGCCGCCAGCACCCGCCCCGAGCCCGGCTCCACCGCCGCCGCCCCCGCCGGCACCATCCCCGCCCGCGCCCCCGCCGCGCCGCCGCCACCGCCACCGCCATCATGGCGGCCCCCGCCGCCGCCTCCCCCGGGCCCAAGACCGGGGCCTCCGCCGCCGCCGCCTGCGCGCCGCCCCGGCTCACCCAGGGCCACAGCCCCGCCGCCCGCGCCGCCGCCGCCTCCGCCCCCGCTGCCGGCGCCCGCCCCGGCACCCGCACGCGGAAGGGGGGCCCCAGCCCCCGGCTCGACACCCCGGGGCCCAGCAGCACCTGCAGCGGCGGCAGGCGGGCCCCGGCACCGGGGGACGGCGGCGACGGGGCGGCGGCCGCGCTCGCGGTGGCGGCTCCTGCGTCCCCGGGGCCAGCGCCGGCCATGGCGGCGCCGGTGGCATCGGTGGCTTCCGTGTGCCCGGGGCCAGCGCTGGCCGTGGCGCGGCCGGTGGCATCGGTGGCTTCCGTGTCCCCGGGGCCGGCGCTGGCCGTGGCGGCGCCGGTGGCCCTGCCGGTGTTGGCGTCCCCAGTCACGCATCCAGCTCCAGGGCCCGCGGTGACATCGGTGGCGCTGCCGGCGGTGGCGTCCCCAGCCGTCCCAGTCACACGTCCAGCTCCAGGGCCCGCGGTGGCCTCGGTGGCCCTGCCGGCGCCGCTGTCCCCGAGGGTCCCGGTGGCCCTGCCGGCACCGGCAGCTCCCCGCTCCTTGGCGTCCCCGGCGTCCCCGGTCACGCACCCAGCTCCAGGGCCCGCGCCGGCCTCGGTGACATCGCTGGCGCCGGCGGCTCCTGCACCTGCGGTGGCAGCCGTGTCCGCGGTGGCTCCGGCACCGGCCGTGGCCCCAGTGGCCCGGGCGTCCCCGCTGCCTCCCCCAGTGCCCCCAGTGCTCCCAGCGTCCCCAGTGCCACCAGTACCTCCCGCATCCCCGGTGCCACCAGCGTCCCCAGGGCCACCAGTACCTCCCGCAGCCCCAGTGCTACCAGTGCCTCCAGTATCCCCACTGTTCCCAGCCCCCCCAGTGCTCCCAGTGCCCCCAGTATCCCCACTGTTCCCAGCCCCCCCAGTGCTCCCAGTGCCCCCAGTATCCCCACTGTTCCCAGCCCCCCCAGTGCTCCCAGTGCCCCCAGTACCTGGGGGGGGGTCGAATCAGAGCAGCAGGGCCGCCCCCCCGGGCCCCCCCCGCACCCCCAGTGCTCCCAGTGCCCCCAGTATCCCCACTGTTCCCAGCCCCCCCAGTGCTCCCAGTGCCCCCAGTACCTGGGGGGGTCGAGGCAGAGCAGCAGGGCCGCCCCCCGGGCCCCCCCGCACCCCCAGTGCTCCCAGTGCCCCCAGTACCTGGGGGGTCGAGGCAGAGCAGCAGGGCCGCCCCCCGGGCCCCCCCGCACCCGCTTGAGGTGGGGCAGGCGGGGGGGGGGCCGGGCGCGCCCCAGCTCCCGCAGCAGCCGGCCCGTCTCCCCCCGCAGCAGGACGGGGGCCGCCACCCCCAGCACCGGCACCGGGGCCCCCTCCCCCTCCCAGGGCACCCCCCACGGGGGGGAGGGGCTGCGGGGGGGCGACCCCCCCCCCCCCCCCTCCTCCTCCTCCGCCGGCTGCGGCCCCATCGGCCGGGGGGGGGGAGGGGGGGCTGGGGGACCCCTCTGTAGGGACCCCCCCAGCAACCCCCCTATAGGGACCCCTATAAGGACCCCCCCACAGAGACCCCCCATACCCAACCCCCACCCTAGGGACCCCCACCCCCCAGCGACCCCCTATAGGGACCCCTATAGAGACCCCCCCCACCCTAGGGCCCCCCCACAGAGCCCCCCCATAGGGCCCCCCAGCAACCCCCCTATAGGGACCCCTCTAGGGACGCCCACCCTAGGGCCCCCACAGCCACCCCCACCCCCCAGCGACCCCCTATAGGGACCCCTATAGAGACCCCCCACCCTAGGGACCCCCCCATAGCCAACCCCCTATAGGGACCCCCAGCCTAGGGACCCCCTATAGGGACCCCTATAGAGATCCCCCCACCCCAGGGCCCCCCACAGACCCTCCCCTATAGAGAACCTCACCCTACAGCCCCCCTCAAGGCCCCCCAATAGACACCCCCTATAGGGACCCCTATAGAGCCCCCCTTGTAGCCAATCCCCACCCTAGGGACCCCTATAGACCCCCCATAGACCCCTATAGATGTCCATAGACCCCCTATAGCTCCCCCCAGACCCCTTATAGCTCCCTCCCCCCACAGACCCCCCAGACCCCTATAGACCCCTACAGACCCCCTATAGACCCCCCACAGCCCCCCCAGACCCCCTATAGCTCCCTCCCCCAGACCCCTATAGACCCCTACAGACCCCCTATACACCCCCTATAGACCCCTATAGACCCCTACAGACCCCCTATAGACCCCTATAGACCCTCCAGACGCCCTATAGCCCCCCCAGACCCCTATAGACGCCTACAGACCCCTACAGACCCCCCCAGACCCCTATAGCCCCCAGACCCCCTATAGCTCCCTCCCCCCCAGACCCCCCAGACCCCTATAGACCCCTACAGACCCCCTATAGACCCCTATAGACCCCTACAGACCCCCTGTAGACCCCTATAGACCCTCCAGACGCCCTATAGCCCCCCCAGACCCCTATAGACCCCTATAGCCCCCCCAGACCCCCTATAGCTCCCTCCCCCCAGACCCCTACAGACCCCCCCAGACCCCTATAGACCCCCTATAGACCCCTACAGACCCCCTACAGACCCCCTATAGACCCCTATAGCCCCCCCAGACCCCCTATAGCTCCCTCCCCCCCCAGACCCCCCAGACCCCTATAGACCCCTACAGACCCCCTATAGACCCCCTATAGACCCCTATAGACCCCTACAGACCCCCTACAGACCCCCTATAGACCCCTATAGCCCCCCAGACCCCCTATAGCTCCCTCCCCCCAGACCCCCCAGACCCCTATAGACCCCTACAGACCCCCTATACACCCCCTATAGACCCCTATAGACCCCTACAGACCCCCTATAGACCCCTATAGACCCTCCAGACGCCCTATAGCCCCCCCAGACCCCTATAGACCCCTATAGCCCCCCCAGACCCCCTATAGCTCCCTCCCCCCCCAGACCCCCACAGACCCCTATAGACCCCTACAGACCCCCTATAGACCCCCTATAGACCCCTATAGACCCCTATAGACCCCTACAGACCCCCTATAGACCCCCTATAGACCCCCTATAGACCCCTACAGACCCCCTACAGACCCCTATAGACCCCTATAGACCCCTATAGACCCCTACAGACCCCCTACAGACCCCCTATAGACCCCTATAGCCCCCCCAGACCCCCTATAGCTCCCTCCCCCCGCGCCCTCACCCGCTGCTGCCGCCGCCGCCGTCTCGGCCCCGCCCCCGCGCGCTCATTGGCCAGCGCGACGGCGGCGGAAGTCCCGGGGCGGGGCCAGCGGCCGGAACCACCGAGACGGGCGGCCGGAAGGGCCGCGAGGGGGCGGGACCACGGGCGGGCGGGGGGCGCGCCCCCTGGCGGCGGGGGGAGCGCGGCGTGGAGCAGGGGGCGGGACTGGGAGCACTGGGGGGCACTGGGGACACTGGGGGGCACTGGGAGCAGACTGGGAGCACTGGGGGCGTACTGGGAAGGTACTGAGGGCGTACTGGAAGGGTACTGGGAGCACTGGGGAGGTACTGGGACACTGGGGGAGCACTGGGAGCAGACTGGGAGCACTGGGAGG
The DNA here is from genome assembly GCF_047370975.1 of Nipponia nippon. Taxonomy (NCBI): domain Eukaryota; kingdom Metazoa; phylum Chordata; class Aves; order Pelecaniformes; family Threskiornithidae; genus Nipponia; species Nipponia nippon. The sequence continues at coordinate 436,079 of NW_028262360.1, forward strand.
GTACTGGCGGGAATCAGTAGACACCAGTTTGCACCAGTATGGAGCAGCAGGACACCAGTAGGGAGCAGCGGGACACCAGTATGCACCAGTACGCACCAGCAGGCAGCACCTGCCCAGCCCCGTCCCTGCCTGTCCCTGTGCTGGGGGAGCACTGGGAGGATACTGGGAGGATACTGGGAGCACTGGGGGAGCACTGAGAGCAGACTGGGAGCACTGGAAGCAGCCTGGGGACACCAGGGGAGCACTGGGAGCAGACTGGGAGCACTGGGAGGGTACTGGGAGCATACTGGGAGCACTGGGGACATACCAGGAGCACTGGAGGAGCACTGGGAGCAGACTGGGAGGATACTGGGTGGACTGGGCAGATACTGGGGATACCGGGGGAGTGCTAGGCGTAGACTGGGAGGGTACTGGGAGGGTACTGGGAGCACTGGGGAGGTACTGGGACACTGGGGGAGCACTGGGAGCAGACTGGGAGCACTGGGAAGGTACTGGCGGGAATCAGTAGACACCAGTTTGCACCAGTATGGAGCAGCAGGACACCAGTAGGGCATCGGTAGGCACCAATAGGGACCAGTATGCACCAGTATGCACCCAGCAGGACACCAGTAAGGCACCAATAGGACACCAGGATGTAGGATGTAGGATTATTCACCAGTAAGCACCAGTTTGCACCAGTAGGGAGCAGTAGGACACCAGTAGGGCACCAGTACGTACAAGCATGCACCAGTAGGCACCAGTGTGGCACCAGTAGGCACCAGTACGTCCCCAGTACACCCCAGCGGGCAGCACCTGCCCAGCCCTGTCCCCGCCTGTCTCTGCGCGGGGGGAGCACTGGGAGCAGACTGGGAGCACTGGGAGGGTACTGGCAGTACACTGGGAGCACCGGGGAGATACTGGGGACAATGGGGGAGCACTGGGAGCAGACTGAGAGCATACTGGGAGCACTGGGCGCAGACTGGGAGCACTGGGAGGGTACTGGGAGTACTGGGGGGAGCACTTCGAGCAGACCGGGAGAACAATGGGAGCACTGGGGAGATACTGGGGAAGCACTGGGGGAGCACTGGGAGGGTACTGGGAGCATACTGGGAGAACTAGGGAGATACTGGGAGCACTGGGGGAGCACTGGGCGCAGAGCGGGAGCACTGGGAGGGTACTGGGAGCACTGGGGGAGCACTGGGTGCAGAGCGGGAGGACACTGGGAGCACTGGGCGCAGACTGGGAGCACTGGGAGGGTACTGGGAGAGCACTGGGAGAGCACTGGGGGGGTACTGGGAGCACTGGGGGAGCACTTCAAGCAGACTGGGAGGACACTGGGGGAGCACTGGGCGCAGACTGGGAGCACTGGGAGGGCACTGGGAGGGTACTGGGAGTACTGGGGGAGCACTGGGCGCAGAGCGGGAGGACACTGGGAGCACTGGGAGGGTACTGGGGGAGCACTGGGAGGGTACTGGGAGTACTGGGGGAGCACTGGGCGCAGAGCGGGAGGACACTGGGAGCACTGGGCGCAGACTGGGAGCACTCGGAGGGTACTGGGAGGCTACTGGGAGCACTGGGGGAGCACTGGGAGGGTACTGGGAGCACTGGGGGAGCACTGGGCGCAGAGCAGGAGGATACTGGGAGCACTGGGCGCAGACTGGGAGCACTGGGGGAGCACTGGGCGCAGAGCAGGAGGATACTGGGAGCACTGGGCGCAGACTGGGAGCACTGGGCCGGACGCCGCTGCATTGGCCGCTCCCGGGGACGAAGCCCCGCCCCCCCCAGCCCCCACGGGGGGGAGGAGCCCGGGGTCCCCGGGGGGGCGGGGCCCGGTGGGGGCGGGGCCCCTCAGACGTAGGCGTTGCGCCCGTACGGCGCCCCCGGGCTGGCGGGGGGGGAGGGGCGGGGGGCTCTGGGGGGAGGGGCGGCCGTGAGGGGGGAGGGGCACCCCACCCCCCGGCAGAGCGGGGGGCGGGGTCCCCGGGTTGGGGGGGGGAGGGGTCCCGCTGTGGGGGAGGGGCGCTGGGGGAGGGGTTCCGGGGTGGGGGAGGGGCGCAGGTTGGGGGGGGGTGTCTGTGGGGGTGGGGGAGGGGTCCCCACTTTGGGGGACCCCGGGATGGGGGGGGGGGGGGTCCCGAGCCTGGGGGGGAGGGGAGGCGTTTGGGGGGCTCCCGGGGTGGGGGAGGAGCCAGGTTTGGGGGAGGGGTCCCGGGGGGGAGGGGTCCCAACTTTGGTGGGGTCCCCAGCCGGGGGGGGGGGGGAGGGGAGCCATTTTGGGGGGTCCTGGTGTGGGGGAGGGGCCAAGCTTGGGGGAGGGGTCGCCGGGGTGGGGGAGGGGCCAGGTTTGGGGGGTGTCCCCGGGGTGGGGGAGGGGTCCCTCTTTGGGGGGTCCCCAGTTGGGGGGGGAGGGGAGCCCCATGGTGGCGGGGGAGGGGTCCGGGTGTGGGGGCGGGGGTCCCTGGGGGGAGGGGCGCGGGGGGAGGGGCGCTCACCTGGGGCACCGGGGGAGGCCCTGGGCGGAGCAGAGCAGCCCCGCCCCCCCGCCGCGGCCAGGGCCCCTCCCCCGCCGCCAGCATCAGCCCCGGGCCCGGCTCGTACCTGGGGGGAGGGGCGGGGTCAGCCCCACCCCCACCCCCAGCACCGCCCCGCCCCCGGGCACCCCTCCCCCCTCCCCCCATGAGACCCCCAGAGCCCCCCCGCCCCCCAGGGACCCCCGGGACCCCCAGCCCCCCCATAGCCCCCCATAGCCCCCATAGGTGCCCCACAGCCCCCCACAGCCCCCCCATCCCCCCTCCCAGCCCCCCATCTCCCCCCACAGCCCCCCCAATGCCCCCCATCTCCCCCCAATAGACCCCCCCCAGCCCCCCAGTACCCCCCCATCTCCCCCCACAGCCCCCCACAGCCCCCCATCCCCCTCCCAGCCCCCCATCTCCCCCCACAGCCCCCCCATACCCCCCAGCCCCCCATCTCCCCCCAGCCCCCCCGCCCCCCGTCCCCCCCATCCCCCACCGGACTCCCCCGTGCTGGGGGTCGAAGAACTCCCAGGTGATGGCGGCCCCGAACCAGGCGGCGGCTGCCAGCGCCCCCAGGCCTGGGGGGAGACGGGGGCTGCGCCACGGCACCCACGGCCCCCCCCGGCGCCCCATAGCCCCCATAGCCCCCATAGCCCCCCCATAGCCCCCCATAGCCCCCCATAGCCCCCATAGCTCCCCCCATAGCCCCCACAGCCCCCATAGCCCCCCATAGCCCCCATAGCCCCCATCTCCCCCCATAGCCCCCCCATAGCCCCCATAGCCCCCATAGCCCCCCCATAGCCCCCACAGCCCCCCATAGCCCCCACAGCCCCCATAGCCCCCCATCTCCCCCCATAGCCCCCCCGCCCCCCGTCCCCCCCATCCCCCACCGGACTCCCCCGTGCTGGGGGTCGAAGAACTCCCAGGTGATGGCGGCCCCGAACCAGGCGGCGGCTGCCAGCGCCCCCAGGCCTGGGGGGAGACGGGGGCTGCGCCCCCGGCCCCCATAGCCCCCATAGCCCCCATAGCCCCCCATAGCCCCCATAGCCCCCATAGCCCCCATAGCCCCCCATAGCCCCCATAGCCCCCCATAGCCCCCCATAGCCCCCATAGCCCCCCATAGCCCCCATAGCCCCCATAGCCCCCCCATAGCCCCCCATAGCCCCCATAGCCCCCATAGCCCCCCACAGCCCCCCATAGCCCCCATAGCCCCCATAGCCCCCCATAGCCCCCATAGCCCCCATAGCCCCCCCATAGCCCCCACAGCCCCCCATAGCCCCCACAGCCCCCCATAGCCCCCATAGCCCCCCATAGCCCCCCCATAGCCCCCATAGCCCCCCCATAGCCCCCCATAGCCCCCATAGCCCCCATAGCCCCCATAGCCCCCATAGCCCCCCCATAGCCCCCATAGCCCCCATAGCCCCCATAGCCCCCCCATAGCCCCCCACAGCCCTCCCATATCCCCCCACACCCCCCCGTACCTCCCCAGCCCCCCCCCAGCCCCCCCATATCCCCCCATACCCCCCGTGCCCCCCCACAGCCCCCCACAGCCCCCCCATACCCCCCCACAGCCCCCCCCAGCCCCCCCGTCCCCCCCAGCCCCCCCGCCCCCCCGTACCGGCCAGCAGCAGAAGGGCGCCCCCTGCCGCCCGGAGGCCTCTCCTGGCCCCCGCCCCCCCCCCGCCGCCCCCCCCGCCCCCCCCCGCGCCCCCCCCCCCCCCGCCAGCGCCCGGCTGCCCTGCAGGTACCCTGGGGGGAGGGGCTGGCACCGCCGCGGGGGGCCCCCCCCACCCCCCCGACCCCGGGACCCCCGGGCAGGGACCCCCCAGGGACCCCGGGGCCGCCCCCCCGCTCCCCCATAGCCCCCCTCCCCCCACGTCCCCCGTGTCCCTGTGTCCCCCCCACGTCCCCATCCCCCCCGCCCCCCTGTCCCCCCCCGCCCCCCATCCCCCCCGTGTCCCCCCCATGTCCCCTCCTGTCCCCCCCATCCCCCCTGTCCCCCCACGCCCCCCCATCCCCCCCGTGTCCCCTCCCGTGTCCCCATGTCCCCCCAACCCCCACCTCGCCCCGTTGTCCCCCCATGTCCCCGTGTCCCCCCCATCCCCCATATCCCCCCCATCCCCCCATGTCCCCACGTCCCCCCCGCCCCCCCGTCCCCGTGTCCCCCCCATCCCCCCATATCCCCCCCATCCCCCCATGTCCCCACATCCCCACGCCACCCCACGTCCCCATCCCCCCCCGCCCCCCATCCCCGTGTCCCCCCCATATCCCCCCATCCCCCCATCCCCCCCATCCCCACGCCCCCCCACGTCCCCATCCGCCCCCCCATCCCCCCGCCCCCCCATGTCCCCCATGTCCCCCATCCCCCCCCGTGTCCCCCCCCCCCCGTACCGGGCAGGGTGATGAGGGAGAGCAGGGGGACGCAGGACGTCACCCCGCTGGTGTCGGTGGCGCAGTCGCTCCACAGCCCGCGGGTGAGGGTGACGCTGGCCACGGCGGTGGCCTGACCCCCCGCCAGCCCCCAGGCGCCGTGGGGCAGCGAGGCCACCAGCAGCGCCCAGCCCCCGGCCCCCAGGGCCACCCCCAGGGCCACCCCCCAGCCCATGGCCGGGGCGGCGGGGGGACAGGGGGACATGGGGGGACACACGGGGGCGGGGGGCAGGGGGGGGCGGGGGGGGACAGGGGGACACGGGGGGACACGGGGGGACACGGGGGGACGGGGGGACACACGGACACAGGAACACAGGGGGACGCGGGGGGACACACGGACACGGGGGGATGGGGACAGGGATGGGGACAGCCTCAGGACGGGGTTGGGGACACGGGGGGTCAGGGGTCAGGGGTCAGGCGGGCGCTCGGGGGCAGCGGCCGTGGGGGGCGAGGGCCAGTGGTGGCCGCGGTGGCGGTGGCCGCGGTGGCCTTAAGGGGGGGGGTGGGGCCGGGGCTGGGGGGACACCCCTCCCCCCACCCCTCCCCTCCCCCCCCCCCGCAGGAAGGAACCCAGGTGTCCGGGCGCGCCCTGCCCCCCTTCCTGCCCCCCGCCCCTCCCCCACCGCCGGGAGGGGACCCCGCCCCTCCCCCCCCCCGGCACCCGCGCCCCGATCCTGGGGGGGGGAGGGGAGCGGGGCCCCCGTGGGGCCCAGACACCGGGGTCCCCTGTGGGGCCCAAGTGACGCCGTGGGGCCCAGCCCCCGCCGTGGGGCCCAAACCTGCGTCCGCCGTGGGGCCTGGAGGCCGCCGTGGGGCCTGGACACCTCCATGGGGCCCGGACACCGGGGTCCCCTGTGGGGCTCAGAGGCCGCCGTGGGGCCCAGCCCCCGCCGTGGGGCGCAGACGCCTGGGTCCCCTGTGGGGCCTGGAGGCCGCTGTGGGGCCTGGACACCTCCATGGGGCCCGGACACTGGGGTCCTCTGTGGGGCCTGGAGGCCGCCATGGGGCCCAGCCCCCGCCGTGGGCGCAGACGCCTGGGTCCCCTGTGGGGCCTGGAGGCCGCTGTGGGGCCCGGAGGCCGCTGTGGGGCCCAAACCTGGGTCCCCTGTGGGGCCTGGAGGCCGCTGTGGGGCCTGGACACCTCCATGGGGCCCAGACACCGGGGTCCTCTGTGGGGCTCAGAGGCCGCTGTGGGGCCCGGGCGCGGATGTGGGGCCTGGGCACCTGCGTCCTCCGTGGGGCCTGGAGGCCGCTGTGGGGCCCGGGCGCTGCTGTGGGGCCTGGACGCTGGGGTCCTCTGTGGGGCCTGGAGGCCGCTGTGGGGCCTGGACACCTCCATGGGGCCCGGACACCAGGGTCCCCTGTGGGGCCTGGACGCCGCCGTGGGGCCCAGGTGCCACCATGGGGCCTGGGCACCTGCGTCCTCCGTGGGGCCTGGTCACCGCCGTGGGGCCTGGACACCTCAACGGGGCCCGGACACCGGGGTCCTCTGTGGGGCCTGGAGGCCGCCGTGGGGCCCGGTCACCTGGGTCCTCTGTGGGGCCCAAATGCCGCCATGGGGCCCCTCCCCCCCTCCCCTCCCCCCCCCCTCCCGAGGGGTGGGGGAGGGGCCGGGGCCGGCGTCGCCTTCGGGAAGGGGCAGGAAGGGCGGGGGGGGAGGGGCGGTTCCGGCCCCGCTCCCGCCATGCGCCGCCCGGGTGTCCCTGGAGGGGGAGGGGCGGGAGGGGACCCGGGCAGCCCCTCCCCCCCCCCAGCAGCCGGGTCAGACCGAGCCCAAAGGGTTTATTTACAGTGGGGGAGGGGACGCGGGGGTCCCCAAGGCACTGGGGGAGGGGGGGCGACGCCCAGAGGTGGCTGCCGCTGTGACGTCGATCCGCGTCACCGCGCCGTCGGCCGCGGCGTCACCACGCCGTCGCCCCGTGGCGCCGCCGCGCCCTCGCTGGGACGCCGCCATGGCGCCGTGCGCGTCGCCGTGATGTCACTGCCTGTCGCTGTGGCGTCCCCGTGTCGTCCCCGCACCCTCGCTGCCGTGTCGTCGCGCCGCCGCCGTCCCGGCGTCACCGCGCCGTCCCCTCCCCCGTTGTCCCCGCGTCGTCCCGGCTGTTGCCGCCTCGTCACCTCGACGTCACCTTGACGTCACCGCGCTGTCATTGCGTCGTCACCTCGACGTCACCACGTTGTCGTCGCGCCGTCACCGCGCCGTCGTCTCGGCGTCGCCGCGCGGCCGAGGCGATGGGGGGGGAGGGAGGCGGGGGCGGGGGGCGACGTCGGGGGCGCGGGGGTCGTCGCGGGCGCGGTGACGTCAGTGGCGGGCGCGGGAGATGGCGAGGCCCAGCAGCCCGGCCAGCCCGGCCACGCCCAGCGCCACGCCCCCCACGATGGCCGCGCCCAGCAGCCCGTCTGGGGGGGGGAGGGGGAGACAGGGGACACGGGGAGACGTCAGAGCGGGGGCGCGTCACCCCCGTCCCCACCCCCCACCGGGACACGCGGGGGCAGAGCCCGGGGCGCTGTGGGGTGCTATAGGGCGCTGTGGGGTGCTATAGGGAGCTATGGGGCGCTACGGATGCTATGGGGTGCTATGGGTGCTGTGGGGTGCTATGGGGTGCTATAGGGAGCTATGGGGGGCCATGGGTGCTATGGGTGCTGTGGGTCCCCGTGGGTGGCTATGGGTACGTGTGGGGTGGCCGTGGGCAGCTGTGGGTCCCCATGGGTCGCTGTGGGGGGCCGTGGGGGGCTGTGGGTCGCTATGGGTCGCCGTGGGGGACCGTGGGTCACTGTGGGGGGCCATGGGTCGCTATGGGTCGCCGTGGGGGACCGTGGGTCACTGTGGGGGGCCATGGGTCGCTATGGGTCGCTGTGGGTCGCCGTGGGGGGCTGTGGGTTGCTATGGGTCGCTATGGGTCACTATGGGTCGCCGTGGGGGGCTGTGGGTCGCTATGGGTCGCTGTGGGTCGCCGTGGGGGGCCGTGGGGGACTGTGGGTCGCTGTGGATCACTATGGGTCGCTGTGGGTCGCTGTGGGGGGCCATGGGTCGCTATGGGTCGCCGTGGGGGGCTGTGGGTCGCTATGGGTCGCTATGGGTCGCCGTGGGTCGCCGTGGGGGGCTGTGGGTCGCTATGGGTCGCTGTGGGGGGCCATGGGTCGCTATGGGTCGCTATGGGTCGCTGTGGGTCGCCGTGGGGGGCCATGGGTCACTATGGGTCGCCGTGGGGGGCTGTGGGTCGCTATGGGTCGCTATGGGTCGCTGTGGGTCGCCGTGGGGGGCTGTGGGTCGCTATGGGTCACTATGGGTCGCCGTGGGGGGCTGTGGGTCGCTATGGGTCGCTGTGGGTCGCCGTGGGGGGCTGTGGGTCGCTATGGGTCACTATGGGTCGCCGTGGGGGGCCATGGGTCACTATGGGTCACTATGGGTCGCTGTGGGGGACTGTGGGTCGCTGTGGGTCGCTATGGGTCGCCGTGGGTCGCTGTGGGTCGCCGTGGGGGGCTGTGGGTCGCTATGGGTCACTATGGGTCACTATGGGTCACTATGGGTCGCTGTGGGGGACTGTGGGTCGCTGTGGGTCGCTATGGGTCGCTATGGGTCGCTATGGGTCGCCGTGGGGGGCTGTGGGTCGCTATGGGTCGCCGTGGGTCGCCGTGGGTCGCGGGGCGGGGTCTCACCTCGGCGCATGCGGTCGCGGATGAGGCGCCGCAGCCGCAGCCCCTGGGGGTTGTGGGGCTCGGCCCCCAGCAGCCGCTCCACGTGGCCCAGCGCCCGCTCGTACTCCTGCCCCACGGCGCCGGGGAGACGGGGGGGGACACGGGGACACCGTGAGGGCGGGGGTCCCCTGCGGCCCCTGCCCCCTGTCCCCCCCCCCCGTCCCCGTGTCACCCATCCCCCTCTGTGTCCCCCTGTCCCCCCTGCCCCCCATCCCCCCATCCCCCCGTCGTCCCCCATCCCCCCCGTGTCCCCCACATCCCCATCCCCCCCGTCCCCTGTCCCCCCCGTGTCCCTCTGTCCCCCCCTCCCCCCGCCCCCCATCCCCCCCCATGTCCCCGTGTCCCCCTGTGTCCCCCCATCCCCCTCCGTCCCTCCCCGTGTCCCCCCATCCCTCCCTGTCCCCTGTCCCCCCCGTCCCCGCTGTGTCCCTCTGTCCCCCCCATCCCCCCCATGTCCCCGTGTCCCCCCGTGTCCCCCCATCCCCCCTTGTCCCCCATCCCCCCCGTCCCCCCCGTGTCCCTCTGTCCCCCCCTCCCCCCATGTCCCCCCGTCCCCCCTTCCCCCCATGTCCCCCCCGTCCCCCCCGTGTCCCTCTGTCCCCCCCTCCCCCCGCCCCCCATCCCCCCCATCCCCCCGTGTCCCCCTGTGTCCCCCCATCCCCCTCCGTCCCCCCCGTGTCCCCCCATCCCCCCTTGTCCCCCATCCCCCCGTCCCCCCATGTCCCCCCCGTCCCCCCTCCCCCCATGTCCCCCCATCCCCCCGTCCCCCCTGTGTCCCTCTGTCCCCCCCATCCCCCCCATGTCTCCGTGTCCCCCCGTGTCCCCCCATCCCCCCGTCCCCCCCATCCCCCTCTGTCCCCCCCTCCCCCCATGTCCCCCCTCCCCCCTATGTCCCCCCGTCCCCCCCATCCCCCCTCCCCCCATGTCCCCCCTGCCCCCCCATGTCCCCATGTCCCCCCCGTCCCCCCTCCCCCCATGTCCCCCCATCCCCCCCGTCCCCCCTGTGTCCCTCTGTCCCCCCATCCCCCCCATGTCTCCGTGTCCCCCCGTGTCCCCCCATCCCCCCGTCCCCCCCATCCCCCTCTGTCCCCCCCTCCCCCCATGTCCCCCCCCTCCCCCCTATGTCCCCCCGTCCCCCCCATCCCCCCCTCCCCCCATGTCCCCCCTGCCCCCCCCATGTCCCCATGTCCCCCCCGTCCCCCCCTCCCCCCATGTCCCCCCCTCCCCCACCTTGAGCCGGTAGTTCCCCAGGGCCAGGTAGAAGACGTAATCGCGCTGCTCCTCCCTCGTCCCCTTCGGCATCAGCTCTGGGGACACGGGGACACGGGGGGGGGCACACACAGGTCAGTCCCCTGCCCCCCCCATGTCCCCCTGCCCCGCCCCCCCCGCAGCAGAGCCCCCCCCCCGTGTCCCCCCTGTCCCCCCCATCCCCCACCTTGCAGCAGGGTCCGCCCCACCCCCCTCGTCCCCTCCCCCACCTCACGGCAGAGCCACCCCCTCCCCCCATCTCCCCTTCCCCCTCCCTTGCAGCAGGGCCCCGCCCCCGTGCCCCTCCCCCCTTGCAACGGGGTGCCCCCATCCCCCCTGTGCAGCAGGGCCGCCCCTCCCCCCCGCAGCAGGGCCCCCCTGTCCCCACCCCCACCCCTCCCCCCTCCCCCTCCCCCCCTTGCAGCAGGGCCCCCCCATCCCCATACTCCTTCACCCCCCCGCCCCTCCCCCATCCCGCAGCCGGCCCCTCCCCCACCGTGCAGCAGGGCTCCCCCGTCCCCATCCCCCCATGTCCCCCTGCGCCCCTCCCCCTCCCCCTCCCCCCCCCGCAGCAGGGCCCCCCCGTCCCCATCCCCCCCAACCCCCCGCAGCAGGGCCCCCCATCCCCCCCGCCCCTCCCCCCCCCCCGCAGCCGGCCCCTCCCCCACCGTGCAGCAGGGCCACGCCCCGGGCCACGTCCTGCCCGTAGGGGCTGCGCACCAGCCCCCACGCGTACTCGAACTGGCAGCGCCGCGACACCGCGCCCCCCCGGCGCTCCTCCGCGTAGCGCCGCTCCAGCGCCTGCCGGGGCAGGGGGCAGGGGTCAGGGGTCAGGGGTCGGCGGTCGGGGGTCGGGGGTCAAGCGTCGGGGGCGTGGGGCTGAGTCGGGGGTTGGGAGCTGGGGGTCAGGGTCAGGGGTCGAGGTCAGGGGGTCAAGCGTCGGGGTCATGGGACGGGGTCAGGGGTTGGGAGCAGGGGGTCAAGGGGTCAAGGTCATAGGGTCAAGCGTCGGGGTCACGGGACGGGGTCAGGAGGTCAGGGGTTGGGAGCAGGGGGTCAAGGGGTCAAGGTCATAGGGTCAAGCGTCGGGGTCACGGGACGGGGTCAGGAGGTCAGGGGTTGGGAGCAGGGGGTCAAGGGGTCAAGGTCATAGGGTCAAGCGTCGGGGTCACGGGACGGGGTCAGGAGGTCAGGGGTTGGGAGCAGGGGGTCAAGGGTCAGGGGTCGAGGTCAGGGGGTCAAGCGTCGGGGTCATGGGCCGGGGTCAGCGGTTGGGAGCAGGGGGCCGAGGGTCAAGGTCATAGGGTCAAGCGTCGGGGTCACGGGACGGGGTCAGGAGGTCAGGGGTTGGGAGCAGGGTGTCAAGGGTCAGGCGGTCAAGCGTCGGGGTCATGGGACGGGGTCAGGGGTTGGGAGCAAGGGGTCAAGGGGTCAAGGTCAGAGGGTCAAGCGTTGGGGTCACGGGACAGGGTCAGGAGGTCAGGGGTTGGGAGCAGGGGTCAAGGGTCAGGGGTCAAGGTCATAGGGTCAAGCTTCAGGGTCACAGGACGGGGTCAGGGGTTGGGGCAGGGCATCAAGGGTCGGGGTCATGGGTCAGGAGTCAAGGGTCAGGGGTCACAGGTTGGGGTCAGGGTGTTGGGGTGGGGTCAGGGTCAGGGGGGCAAGGGTCAGTGGTCAGGGGGTGGGGGCAGGGGTCGGGGCTTGGGGTCATGGGGTCAGGGTCAGGGGTCGAGGCCCTTGTCTGCGGTCAAGGGTCAGGGGTCGGGAGGGGTGGGGTCATGGCGGTGGGGGTCATAGTGTCAGGGTTGGGCTCAGGGGTCGGGGTCAGAGGTCAGGGGGTCGAGGTCAGGGTCAGGGGTTCAAAGGTCAGCGTCATGGGGTCAAGGCAGGGGTTGGGGTCAGGGGTCAGGGGTGGGGCCCATGGGGGCCAAGGGTCACGGTCACAGGGTCATGGGGTGGGGCTGGGGCACGGGGGCTCCTGGGGGCGGGGGGCATGGGGTCAAGGGCCATGGGGTAAGGGGTCAGGAGGGTCAAGGACAGGGGTCAGAGGTCAGGGGTCATGGGGTCACAGGGCACATGGGGTGGAGGCAAGGGTCAGGGGTCGGGGGTCGGGGTGGAGGGGGTGGGGGGTCACAGGGGTTGTAAGGGGGTCATGGGTCAAGGGTCACGGGTCAGGAGTCATGGGTTCACAGGGTCACAGGGTGGGGTCATGGAGGTCAGGGGGTCAGAGGTCATGGAGTGGGGCGAGCGGGGGTCAGGGGTCGGGGGCTCCCCCGGGGGTGGGGCACCGTGGGCGGGGCTTGTCAGGGGGTGGGGCCACCCTGCGCACGGGCGGGGCCACGACCGGGGGGGGCGTGTCTGGGACGGGGGGCGTGTCCTCGGTCATGGGTGTGGCCACCCCCTGGGATTGGGCGGGGCCAGAGCAACGGAGCCGCACGGGGAGGGGGGGGTCCCGGGGTGGGCGTGGCCGGGCCCACGGGGGGGGGGGGAGCCGGGGAGGGGGCGTGGCCAGGGCGGTGGGGAGGGCGTGGCCTCGGGCGGGGGCGTGGCCTCACCATCAAGTCCTCCACCGAGACGACGTCGTCGAACTCGGGATCCATCGCACCCGGAAGCGCCGCGCCGCCCGCCGGAAGCGACGCCGGCGCCGGAAGTGACGCGCCGCCGCCGCCGGGGCCACGCCTCCCTCCCCCCCTCCCCCAGCAACGCAGTTGCTATGGCGTTGCTGGGGGGGGGAGGGAGGCGTGGCCCCGGCGGCGTGGGGGCGTGGCTTGGCGCGTAGGGGGCGTGTCCCCGCCCCGTGGGCGTGGCCCGAGCGGCCTTGTCCCCCCCCGGGCCCCGCCGCCCGCCGCAGCCATGGCCGGGTACCGGTTGCGGGTCAGCACCGGGCCCCAGCTCCTGGCCGGGACCTTGGACGCCGTCGCCGTCACCTTGGTGGGGACCCGGGGCCGCAGCCCCCGCACCCCGCTGCAGCGCTGGGGGCCCGACTTCGCCTGCGGCTCGGTGAGGCCGGGGGGGCCGCGGGGGGGGCACCGGGGTCCCCTTCTGGGGGGGCTGGGGGGGCTGGGCCCCTTTTGGGGGTCAGGGGGGCACCTGGGTCCCAGTTGGGGGGGCTGGGGCTCCTTTTGGGGGGCAGGGGAGCACCTGGATCCCTTTTGGGGGGGCTGGGTCCCCTTTTGGGGGGCTGGGACCCCTTTTGGGGGTCAGGGGGGCACCTGGGTCCCTTTTGGGGGGGGGTCTGGGTCCCCTTTTGGGGGGCTGGGACCCCTTTTGGGGGGCAGGGAGGCACCTGGGTCCCCTTTTGGGGGGCAGGGGGGTCTGGGTCCCATTTGGGGGGGCTGGGCCCCTCTTGGGGGGCAGGGAGGCACTGGGGTCCCCTTTGGGGGGGGGCTGGGTCCCATTTTGGGGGGCTGGGACCCCTTTTGGGGGGGCAGGGGGGCACCTGGGTCCTCTACTGGGGGCCACTGGGACGCCTGGGTCCCCTTATGTGGGATATGGGGGCACCTGAATCCCCTATTTGGGGGGGGTGGGGGACCCTGGGTCCCATTTTGGGGGGCTGGGGGGGCTGGGACCCCTTTTGGGGGGCTGGGGACCCCTGGGTCCTTTATTGGGGGCCCCCAGATGCCTGGGTCCCGTATTGGGGGGATATGGGGGTACCCGGATGCCTGGGTCCCCTTTTGGGGGGGCTGGGGTCCCATATTGGGGGGCTGGGGGGGCTGGGACCCCTGGGTCCCCTTTTGGGGGGGCTGGGGGGCTGGGGTCCCATGTTGGGGGGCTGGGGGGGCTGGGGGACACTGGGACCCCTTTTGGGGGGCTGGGGGACGCATGGGTCCCCTGTCGGGGGCTGGGGGGGGGGCACCCGGCCACCCGGGGGGGGGGGGACGGGGGGGACAGTGGCACGGTGACGCGGTGACACTGAGGGTGTCGCCATCCCCCAGCGGGACAAGTACCGCGGGGTGGTGACACGGTGACATGGTGGCGGTGACGCGGTGGCACTGTCTGGCAGTGGGACGAGCACTGCGTGGTGGTGACACGGTGACGGTGACGGTGACGCGGTGACGGTGACGCGGTGAATCCGCTCTCCAGTGTGGTGGTGCCGCGGTGATGGTGACGGTGCCACGGTGACACAGCGGTGGTGCCACAGCGGCACAGCAGTAGTGACAGGGTGACAGTGCTACACTGCCACGGTGACGGTGCAACAGTGCCACGGTGATGGTGACAGAGTGACAGTGCGACAATGCCACGGTGATGGTGCCATGGTGACGCAGTGACGTGGTGACAGTGCCACGGTGACGGTGCCACAGTGACAATGCCACGGTGATGGTGCCACGGTGATGCTGCAACAGCGACAGCGCCATGCTGGTGTTGACACGGTGACGGTGCCACTGTGACATGGTGATGGTGACAGAGTGACGCTGCCACGGTGGTGGTGACACGGTGACATGGTGATGGTGCCACAGGGACGGTGATGGCGCCACGATTACATGGTGGCAGTGCCACAGTGACAATGCCACAGTGACGGTGGCACGGTGACGGTGCCGCAATTACACAGTGGCGGTGCCACAGCGACAATGCCATGGTGATGGTGCCACGGTGACACAGTGACATGGCGACGGTGACACAGTGGCAGTGCCACGGTGACGGTGCCACAGCAACGGTGCCACAGCGACAATGCCATGGTGATGGTGCCATGGTGACGCAGTGACGCGGTGACGGTGACCCAGTGCCACGGTGACGGTGCCACAGTGACAATGCCATGGTGATGGTGCCACGGTGACACAGTGACATGGTGACGGTGACACAGTGGCAGTGCTACGGTGATGGTGCCATGGTGACACAGTGACATGGTGACGGTGACACAGTGACGGTGCCACGGTGACGGTGCCACAGCGACGGTGCCACAGCGACAATGCCACGGTGATGGTGCCATGGTGACACAGCGATGTGGTGACGGTGACTCGGTGCCATGGTGACACAGTGACGCGGTGACGGTGCTACAGTGACGGTGCCATGGTGACACAGTGACGCGGTGACGGTGACCCAGTGCCATGGTGACAGTGCCACGGTGACCCAGTGACGTGGTGACGGTGACCCAGTGCCATGGTGACGGTGCCACGGTGACGGTGCCATGGCGATGGTGCCATGGTGACGCAGTGACATGGTGACGGTGACCCAGTGCCACGGTGACGGTGCCACAGCGACAATGCCATGGTGATGGTGCCACGGTGACACAGTGACGCGGTGACGGTGCCACTGTGACATGGTGACGGTGACAGAGTGACGCTGCCACGGTGGTGGTGACACGGTGACATGGTGATGGTGCCACAGTGACGGTGACGGCGCCACAATTACACGGTGGCAGTGCCACAGCGACAATGCCACGGCGACGGCGCCACGGTGCCACAGCGACGCGGTGATGGCGCCACGGTGACGGTGCCGCAGCGACAATGCCGCGGTGACCCGGTGCCGCGGTGATGGTGCCACGGCGCCCCTGCGGGGCGGCGGGAGGGCGCGGGGCGGGCGGCGCGGTGGCGGCGGCGCTGACGCTGTCCCCGCAGCGGGGCGAGTACCGCGTGGCCGCGCCCCGGGCGCTGGGGCGGCTGCTGCTGGTGCGGGTGCACAAGGAGCCCTTCGGCGGCCTCCCCGAGAGCGCCTGGTTCCTGGAGAGCCTCTGCGTCTGGCTGGAGGGGGCGGAGCCACCCCCCGCCACGCCCGCCACGCCCGCCGCCACGCCCGAGGCCTCGGGGGACGAGGAGGACGAGGACGCGAGCGAGGACGAGGACGAGGACGAGGACGCGAGCGACGACGAGGACGAGGACGAGGACGAGGACGCGTGCGACAGCGAGGAGGAGGTGACGGAGGGCGAGGAGGCGGGGGACGCCGAGGACGCGAGTGACGGCGGGGACGCCTGGGACGCCGAGGACACCTGGGATGTCGATGACGCCGAGGACGCGGGTGACGCCGAGGACGCGGGTGACGCCGAGGACGCCCCCGGGCCCTTCCACTTCCCCTGCTACCGCTGGCTGCGGGGCTACGGCACCTGGGAGCTGGCCGAGGGCACAGGTGCGCCCGGGCGCCGGGGTCCCCCCACGGGTCCCCCCTGGACACCAGGGTCCCCCCCCAGACACCTGGGTCCCCCCCGGACACCAGGGTGCCCCCGTGGGTCCCCCCTCTGACACCGGGGTCCCCCCCCCCAACACTGGGGTCCCCCCCAGATGCCAGGGTCCCCCCATGGGTGCCCTCCCGGATGCCGGGGTCCCCCCTGGATGTCAGGGTGCCCCCATGGGTCCCCCCCCAGACACCTGGGTGCCCCCATGGGTGTCGTCACCCCCCGGGTGCCTGGGTCCCCCCCCAAATGTCAGGGTCCCCCCAGACACCTGGGTCCCCCATGGGTCCCCCCACCAACACTGGGGCCCCCCCCCGGACACCGGGGTCCCCCCATGGGTCCCCCCAGACACTGGGGTCCCCCTGGACACCTGGGTCCCCTATGGGTGTCCCCCCCCAACACTGGGGTCCCCCCAGATGCCAGGGTCCCCCCATGGGTGCCCTCCCGGATGCCGGGGTCCCCCTGGATGTCAGGGTGCCCCCATGGGTCCCCCCACCAACACCGGGGTCCCCCCAGACACCGGGGTCCCCCCATGGGTCCCTCCCCAGACTCTGGGGTCCCCCTGGACACCTGGGTCCCCCCATGGGTGTCGTCCCCCCAACACCGGGGTCCCCCCACGGGTCCCCCCCAGACACTGGGGTCCCCCCGGACACCGGGGTCCCCCCATGGGTCCCCCACCACCACCACTGGGGCCCCCCGGACACGTGGGTGCCCCCATGCCCCCCCCCCCCCCGACGCCGGGGTCCCTGACGGGCGCCATCCCGCAGCCAAGACGCCAGCGCAGGAACGTCACCCGCTGCTCCAGCGGCTCCGACGGCGTCACCTCGCCGAGCAGCGACGCCGCTACCGGTGAGTGCCCGCGTGTCCCCCCGATACCCCCACCCCCCCGGGCGCCCGCGTGTCCCCCCGACACCCCCACCCCCCCGGGCACCCGCGTCCCCCTTTCCCCCCCTTATCGCCACCCTTGGGGGTGTTATTGCCCCCTGGGGAGGTATTTACCCCCATTATTGCCCCTTGGGGGGGTGTTACCCCCCTTATTGCCCCCCTGGGGGATGTTATTGCCCCCGGGGGGTGTTATCCCCCTTATTGCCCCCCTTGGAGGGGCCGTTGTTGCCCCCTGGGGGGGTGTTACCCCCCTTATTGCCCCCCTTGGGGGTGTTATTGCCCCATGAGGAGGTATTTACCCCCGTTATTGCCCCCTGGGGGGGTGTTACCCCCCCTTATTGCCCCCCATGGGGATGCTAATGCCCCCCTTGGGGATGTTAATGCCCCCGGGGGTTGTTATCCCCCTTATTGCCCCCCTTGGAGGGGCCGTTGTTGCCCCATGGGGAGGGGTACCCCCATTATACCCCCCCTGGGGGGGTCTTATTGCCCCTTGGGGGGGTATTGCCCCCATTATTTCTCCCTTGAAGGGGCTGCTATTGCCCCCAGGGGGGTGTTACCCCCCTTATTGCCCCGCTGGGGGTCCTTATTGCCCCCTGGGGGGGTGTTACCCCCATTGTACCCCCCGGGGGGGGTCTCATTGCCCATGGGGGGGATTTACCCCCCTTACTGCCCCCCTTGGGGTCGGTATTGCCCCCGGGGGGGTGTTGCCCCCTGGGGGCCGGTATTGCCCCCCGGGGGGGGGTGGGGGGGTGGCCCCGTGGTTGCCCCCCGCTCACCCCTCCCCCCAGCCTGGCCCCCTCGGGGCCGGGGCTGCCCTGGGGGCTGCCCCTGGGGACCCCCCTGGACCCCGACCTGCGCTACTCCCTGCCCAAGGCCGCCGCCTTCTACCTGCGGGGGGGCGCCGCGTGAGTGACCCCTGACCCCTGACCCCGCCTGACCCCGACCCCTGACCCCGCCTGACCCCTGACCCCGCCTCACCCCCACCCGCTCCTACCCCCACCCGGCACCATCCTGCCCCTGCTGACCTGGAATGACCCCACCATGGCCCCGCCCCCCTCCTCGCCCTGGCCCCGCCCCCGCCCCAGCTCCCTCCTGCTGCGTTCATGCCCCTGCCCCAGCCTCATTCTGGCCCCGCCCACCCCATTCTGGCCCCGCCCCAAGCCCCGCCCCCCCGCATGGCCCCTTGTCGTCGTCCCCCCCACGATTCCCCCGCCCCGTGTCCCCGTGTGACCCCAAAGCGTCCCCCCGTGACCCCTGACCCCTCCGTGTCCCTTGGACACCCCCGCCCCCATGTCCCCCCGTGTCCCCTCTGTGTCACCCTGTGTGTCCCCCCCCCGTGTCCCTTGGCCCTCCCCAACTCCCCGAGTGCCCCCCCGTGTCCCCCCCGAGTCCCCCCATGTCCCCCCGTGTCCCCTCTGTGTCACCCTGTGTCCCCCCGTGTCCCCTGCCCCCCCGTGTCCCTTGGCTGCCCCTGACCCCCCATGTCCCCATCTCCCTTGTGTCCCCCCACGTCCCCCCATCCCCCCCGTCCCCCCGTGTCCCCCCCGTGTCCCCCCCGTGTCCCCTGTCCCCCCGTCTCCCCCATGTCCCCTGTGTCCCCCCGTGTCCCCTGTCCCCATGCCCCCCGTGTCCCCTGTCCCCAGTGTCCCCGTGCCCCCCCGTGCCCCCCCGTGTCCCCACGCCCACCCCCGTGTCCCCGGTGTCCCCACGCCCCCATGTCCCCCTGTGTCCCCACACTCCCCTGTGTCCCCCCGTGTCCCCCCGTGCCCCCCGTGTCCCCACGCCCCCCGTGTCCCCTGTCCCCGGTGTCCCCGTGCCCCCCCCGTGCCCCCCGTGCCCCCACGCCCCCCCCGTCCCCCCGTGTCCCCTGTCCCCGGTGTCCCCACGCCCCCCCGTGTCCCCAGGAACCTGGAGGCCAAGCTGCGGGGGTTCCTGGATCGCCCCAGCTCCTGGCAGAGCCTGGAGGCCCTGGCCCGCGTCTTCTGCTGCTTCCACACCCCCGTCACCGGTGGGGACACGGGGGGCACGGGGGGCACGGGGGGGACATGGGGAAGGACGGGGGGGACATGGGGGGACACGGGGGGCATGGGGGGGACATGGGGAAGGACGGGGGGGACATGGGGGACACACGGGGGCACAGGGGGCGTGGGGGGACATGGGGGGACACGGGGGGGACACGGGGGGACATGGGGAAGGACGGGGGGGACATGGGGGGACACGGGGGGGCATGGGGGGGACATGGGGAAGGACGGGGGGGACATGGGGGACACACGGGGGCACAGGGGGGCGTGGGGGGACATGGGGGGACACGGGGGGGACACGGGGGGACATGGGGAAGGACGGGGGGGGGGGACATGGGGGGACCCGGGCACCCATGGGGGGACGTGGGGGGACCCAGGTGTCTGGGGGGGACGGGGGACCCGGGCGCCCATGGGGGGGCCGTGGGGGGACCCAGGTGTCTGGGGGGGATGGGGGACCCGGGCACCCATGGGGGGGACATGGGGGGACCCAGGTGTCTGGGGGGCCGTGGGGGGCCGTGGGGGACCCAGGTGTCTGGGGGGGACATGGGGGGACCTGGGTGTCTGGGGGGGGGACGGGGGGACCCGGGCACAAATGGGGGGGCCGTGGGGGACCCAGGTGTCTGGGGGGGGATGGGGGGCCGTGGGGGGGCCGTGGGGGACCCAGGTGTCTGGGGGGCCGTGGGGGGGCCGTGGGGGGCCGTGGGGGACCCAGGCGCCCGGGCCCCGCAGAGTACGTGGTGCAGCACTGGCAGGACGACGCCTTCTTCGGGGAGCAGTACCTGAGCGGGGTGAACCCCCTCCTGCTGCGCCGCTGCTCCCGCCTGCCCCCCAACTTCCCCGTCACCCCCCCCATGGTGGCACCCAGCCTCGGCCCCGCCACCGACCTCCAGCGCGAGATGGAGGTGAGGGACCCCGGGGCGGGCGGGGGCCTGGGGGTCCGGGGGTCCGGGATGGGGTGGGGGACCCCGATGTCCGCTCCAAGGTGTCTGGGGGTCCCAGGGGTCCGGGATGGGGTGGGGGTCCTGGGAGTCCAGGGGACCCAGGCACCCAGGGGGGTCCCAGGCACCCAGGGAGGGTTGGGGGTCCTGGGTGTTTGGGGCACCCCAGCCCCTGGGGTGGGGTGGGGGTCCCGGGGGGCCTTGGGGACCCAGGTGGCCGGGGTGGGGGACCCCAATGTCCAGCCCAAGGTGGGGGTCCTGGGTGTCTGGGGGTCCCAGGGGTCTGGGATGGGGTGGGGGGTCCCCAGTGACTGGGGGACCCAGGCATCTGGGGTGGGGTGGGGGGCCTTGGGGACCCAGGTGGCCGGGGTGGGGGACCCCAATGTCCAGCCCAAGGTGGGGGTCCTGGGTATCTGGGGGTCCTGGGTGCCTGGGATGGGGTGGGGGGGTCCCAAGTATTGAGGGGACCCAGACGTCTGGGGTGGGGTGGGGGGCCTTGGGGACCCAGGTGTCCAGGGGACCCCGAATGGGGTGGGGGGACCCAGGCATCTGGGGTGGGGTGGGGGGGGTCCTGGGTGTTTGGAGGACCCGGGTGCCCAGGCTGGGGGACCCCGATGTCCAGCCCAAGGCGGGGGTCCTGGGTGTCTGGGGGTCCCGGGTGCCTGGGATGGGGTGGGGGGGTCCGGGGGGGTCGCAGGGGTCCGGGCTGACCCCCCGCCCCCCAGGAGGGGAACGTCTACCTGGCCGACTACGCCGTGCTGGAGGGGCTCCCCACGGCCGAGATCGACGGGCGCCCCACTTACGTGGCCGCCCCCCTCTGCCTCCTGCACCAGCGCCCCGACGGGCAGCTCCTGCCCCTCGCCATCCAGGTGGGACCCCGCGCCCGGGGGTGCCCGGGGGACCCGGGGGCTGGGGGGGACCCGGGGGCTGGGGGGGACCCGGGGGGCTGGGGGGGTCCCAGGGGCTGGGGGGACCCGGGGGCTGGGGGGACACAGGGGTCTGGGGGGGACCCGGGGGCTGGGGGGACCCGGGGGTCTGGGGGGACACGGGGGCTGGGGGGGTCCCAGGGTCTGGGGGGACCCGGGGGCTGGGGGGAACCCGGGGGCTGGGGGGGTCCCAGGGGTCTGGGGGGACCCGGGGGCTGGGGGGACACAGGGGTCTGGGGGGACCCGGGGGCTGGGGGGACCCGGGGGTCTGGGGGGACACGGGGGCTGGGGGGGACACAGGGGTCTGGGGGGACCCGGGGGCTGGGGGGAACCCGGGGGCTGGGGGGTCCCAGGGGCTGGGGGGACCCGGGGGCTGGGGGGGACACAGGGGTCTGGGGGGGACCCGGGGGCTGGGGGGGACCTGGGGTCTGAGGGGGACCCGGGGGCTGGGGGGTCCCAGGGGCTGGGGGGACCCGGGGGTCTGGGGGGACCCGGGGGCTGGGGGGACGCGGGGGCTGGGGGGGACACAGGGGTCTGGGGGGACACAGGGGTCTGAGGGGGACGCGGGGGCTGGGGGGACCCGGGGGTCTGGGGGGTCCCGGGGGCTGGGGGGACACAGGGGTCTGGGGGGGACCCGGGGTCTGGGGGGAACCCGGGGGCTGGGGGGGACACAGGGGTCTGGGGGGACCCGGGGGTCTGAGGGGGACCCGGGGGCTGGGGGGGACACAGGGGTCTGGGGGGACCCGGGGGCTGGGGGGGACACAGGTGTTCGGGGGGATCCGGGGGCTTTGGGGGTCCCAAGAGTCTGGGGGTGACCCAGAAATGGGGGGGGTACCCAAGCGTTTGGGGGGACCCGGGAGTTGGGGGGGACCCAGGAATTGGGGGATCCGGGAATTTGGGAAGCACCCAGGTGTTCGGGGGGACCCAGGGGTTTGGGGGGACCCAGGACTCGGGGGGGGGGGGGTGGACCCAGGCTTGGGGGGACCCAGGAGTTGGGGGGGTCCCCGCCATCCCATTTGGGGGCACCCAGCCCTGGGGGTGGGGGTGGGGGTGGGGGTCCCCACCCCGGGCACCCAGCGGGGTGACCCAGGCAGCGGGGCGCAGGGGGGCGGGCGAGCCATCCCTTTGGGGTGACACCCCCCCCACCCCCCCCGGGGTCCCCCCGAAGCTGTCGCAGCAGCCGGGCCCCCAGAGCCCCATCTTCCTGCCCGGGGACCCCCCCTGGGTGTGGGCGCTGGCCAAGGCCTGGGTGCGCAGCGCCGAGTTCCACGTCCACGAGGCGCTGAGCCACCTCCTGCGCTCCCACCTCCTCGGGGAGGTCTACGCCCTGGCCACCCTGCGCCACCTGCCCCCCGCGCACCCCCTCTTCAAGGTACCGGGGCGCGGCGGGGGGGGGGCGGGGACGACACCCCGGCGTCCAGCACCCATGGGACCCCAGGGGTTGGGGGACCCCAAGTTTTGGGGTGGGGGGGGACCCAGCACCCAGCACCCAGCACCCATGGGACCCCAGTGCCTGGGTGTGGGGGGACCCCAGGTTTTGGGGTGTGAGGGGACCCAGGTGTCCAGGACCCAGCACCCATGGGACCCCAGGCTTTGGGGACCCCGGGTTTTGGGGTGGGGGGGACCCAGCACGCAGCACCCAGCACCCATGGGACCCCAGTGCCTAGGTATGGGGGGGCCCCAAGTTTTGGGGGTGAGGGGACCCAGGACCCAGCACCCATGGGACCCCAGTGCCTGGGTATGGGGGGACCCCAAGTTTTGGGGGTGAGGGGACCCAGGACCCAGCACCCATGGGACCCCAGTGCCTGGGTGTGGGGGAACCCCAGGTTTTGGGGTGTGAGGGGACCTGGGCGTCCAGCACCCAGCACCCCTGGGACCCCAGGGGTTGGGGGACCCCGGGTTTTGGGGTGGGGGGGACCCAGCACCCAGCACCCAGCACCCATGGGACCCCAGTGCCTGGGTATGGGGGGACCCCAAGTTTTGGGGGTGAGGGGACCCAGGACCCAGCACCCATGGGACCCCAGTGCCTGGGTGTGGGGGAACCCCAGGTTTTGGGGTGTGAGGGGACCTGGGCGTCCAGCACCCAGCACCCCTGGGACCCCAGGGGTTGGGGGACCCCAAGTTTTGGGGTGGGGGGGACCCAGCACCCAGCACCCATGGGACCCCAGTGCCTGGGTATGGGGGGACCCCAAGTTTTGGGGGTGAGGGGACCCAGGACCCAGCACCCATGGGACCCCAGTGCCTGGGTGTGGGGGAACCCCAGGTTTTGGGGTGTGAGGGAACCTGGGCGTCCAGCACCCAGCACCCCTGGGACCCCAGGGGTTGGGGGACCCCAAGTTTTGGGGTGGGGGGGACCCAGCACCCAGCACCCATGGGACCCCAGTGCCTGGGTATGGGGGGACCCCAAGTTTTGGGGGTGAGGGGACCCAGGACCCAGCACCCATGGGACCCCAGTGCCTGGGTGTGGGGGAACCCCAGGTTTTGGGGTGTGAGGGGACCTGGGCGTCCAGCACCCAGCACCCCTGGGACCCCAGGGGTTGGGGGACCCCGGGTTTTGGGGTGGGGGGGACCCAGCACCCAGCACCCAGCACCCATGGGACCCCAGTGCCTGGGTGTGGGGGAACCCCAGGTTTTGGGGTGTGAGGGGACCTGGGCGTCCAGCACCCAGCACCCCTGGGACCCCAGGGGTTGGGGGACCCCAAGTTTTGGGGTGGGGGGGACCCAGGACCCAGCACCCATGGGACCCCAGTGCCTGGGTATGGGGGGACCCCAAGTTTTGGGGGTGAGGGGACCCAGGACCCAGCACCCATGGGACCCCAGTGCCTGGGTGTGGGGGAACCCCAGGTTTTGGGGTGTGAGGGGACCTGGGCGTCCAGCACCCAGCACCCCTGGGACCCCAGGGGTTGGGGGACCCAGCTATGGGGGGACCCCAGTGCCTGGGTATGGGGGGACCCCAGGTTTTGGGGTGGGGGGGGACCCAGCACCCCTGGGACCCCAGGGGTTGGGGGACCCCAGGTTTCGGGGTGTGGGGGGGCCCCGGCACCCACGGGAGCCCGGCGCCCGCAGCTGCTGGTGCCGCACACCCGCTTCACGGTGCACATCGCCGCCCTGGCGCGCCGGTTCCTGCTCAACCCCGGGGGGGTCTTCGACCGGGTGGGTGCCGGGGGGATTGGGGGGTTACTGGGGGCATTGGGGGGTTACTGGGGGCATTGGGGGGGCGGGATTTGGGGTGGATTTGGGAGCCTTTGGGTGGATTTTGGTGGGATGTGGGTGGATTTGGGGGGGTTGGTGGGATTTGGGGGGCATTTGGGGGGATTTGGGGGCATTTGGATGGGATTTGGGGGGATTTGGGTGGATTTGGGGATATTTTTGGGGGATTTGGGTAGATTTGGGGGCATTTTGGTGGCATTTGGTGGGATTTGGGGACATTTTGGGAGGATTTGGGTGGATTTGGGGACATTTTGGTGGCATTTGGGAGGATTTGGGTGGATTTGGGGACATTTTGGTGGGATTTGGGTGGATTTGGTGGGATTTGGGGACATTTTGGTGGGGTTTGGTGGGATTTGGGGGCATTTTGGGGGGATTTGGGGACATTTTGGTGGGGGGGGGGGGGATTTGGGGGGATGCGGGGCCGCGGGTCCCCGGCGCGGTGGCACTGAGCGCCGGCGCAGGCGGTGGCCCTGGGGCGGCGGGGGCTGCTGCGGCTGCTGGCGCGGGGGCTGCGGGAGCTGCCCTACGCCGCCCTGGTGCTGCCCCGCGACCTGCGCCGCCGCGGCGTCACCCGCACCCGCCGCTACCACTTCGCCGAGGACGCCCGGCGCATCTGGGCCGCCATCCGCAGGTGGGAGAGCCCCCGCGTCCCCTCGTGCCCCTCGCGCGTCCCCCTCTGCCCTCCTGCACCTTCGTGGGTCCCCTTCTGTGCCCCCTCGTGCCCCCTCGTGCGTCCCCATGCCCCCTCGTGCCCCCTCACGCGTCCCCATGCCCCCTCGTGCCCCCTCCTGCCTCCTCGTGCGTCCCCATGCCCCCTCGTGCCCCCTCACATGTCCCCATGTCCCCTCGTGCCCCCTCACGCGTCCCCATGTCCCCTCGTGCCCCCTCGCGCGTCCCCATGCCCCCTCGCGCCCCCTCATGCCCCCTCGTGCGTCCCCATGTCCCCTCGTGCCCCCTCGTGCCCCCTCGTGCGTCCCCATGTCCCCTCGTGCCCCCTCGTGCCCCCGTGTGCCTGCTCCTGGGTCCTTGTGTCCCCTCATCCGCCCTCGTGCGGCTCCGCGTGTCCCTGTCCGTCCTTTTTTGCACTCTCTTGTGCGTCCTCGTGCCTCCCCGCGCGTCCCCGCGTGCCCCTGTGTCCCCCCGTGTGTCCCCGTGTGTCCCCGTGCCTCCCCGTGTCCCCCCGCGTGCCCCCGTGTCCCCCCGTGTGTCCCCGTGTGTCCCTGTGTGTCCCCGTGTGACCCCGTGTGTCCCCATGCCCTCGCGTGCCCTTTGGGCGACCCCGTGCCCCCCCGTGCCCCCCTGCACCCCTCGTGCGTCCCCGTGCGTCCCCACGTGTCCCCACGTGTCCCCGTGTGTCCCCGCGCCCCCCCCCCCCCCCGTGCGAGGCCTCGCGCATCCCCGTGCCGGCAGCGGGGGGGTGGGGTGGGGGAAACCAGCCCGGGGGGGGGAGGGGCGGGGGGGGGGGCCCCGGCGGCCGGGCTGACCCCTCCCCCGCTCCCCTCCCCCCAGCTTCGTCAAGGGCATCGTGGGGCACTACTACCCCTGCGACGGGGCCGTGCGAGGGGACGCCGAGCTGCAGGCCTGGGTGGGCGAGATCTTCCGCAGGGGCTTCCTCGCCCGCCGCCGCTCAGGTGCCCCCCCCGACCCCCGACCCCTGGGTGACCCCCGTGTGACCCCTGCCATGACCCCTGCCTGACCCCGACCCCTGGGTGACCCCCGTGTGAACCCCCGCGACCCCCCCGACCCCTGAGTGACCCCTGGGTGACCCCTCCCGCGACCCCCCCCGACCTCTGGGTGACCCCCGTGTGACCCCGCGCCGTCACCCCCGCCTGAACCCGACCACCGTGTGACCCCCCCGTGACCCCCCATGACCCCTGTGACCCCCATGACCCCATGACCTCTGTGACCCCCTGTGACCCCATGACCCCATGACCTCCCGTGACCCCGTGACCCCAGGGGTGCCCTCCCACCCCCATGACCCCCGTGACCCCCTGACCCCAGGGGTGCCCTCCCGCCCCCATGACCCCCGCGACCCCCCATGACCCCAGGGGTGCTCTCCCGCCCCCATGACCCTCGTGACCCCCCATGACCCCGTGACCCCAGGGGTGCCCTCCCGCCCCCATGACCCTCGTGACCCCCCGTGGCCCCAGGGGTGCCCTCCCGCCCCCATGACCCCCGCGCCCCCTGTGACCCCGTGACCCCCGGGGTGCCCTCCCGCCCCCATGACCCTCGTGACCCCCCATGACCCCGTGACCCCAGGGGTGCCCTCCCGCCCCCATGACCCCCGTGACCCCTGTGACCCCGTGACCCCGTGACCCCAGGGGTGCCCTCCCGCCTGGTCTCCGCCCGCCAGCTCGTCACCTTCCTCACCATGGTCATCTACAGCTGCTCCGCCCACCACGCCGCCACCAACAGCGGCCAGGTGCGCCCCACCCATGGGTGCCCCCGCACCCCCGGCACCCCGGGTGCCCCCGAACCCTTGGGTGCCCCCCCGGACCCCTGGGTGCCCCCTCCGAGACCCCTGCATCCCCCCGCCAGGACCCCTGGGTGCCCCCCAACACCCCTGGGATCACCCCAGTCCCCGGGGTCCCTGGGGGGCAGTGGGTGCTCGGGGGGGCAGTGGGTGCTCAGGGGGGCAGTGGGTGCTGGGGGGGCAGTGGGTCCTTGGGGGGGGCAGTGGGTGCTCAGGGGGGCAGTGGGTGCTGGGGGGGCAGTGGGTGCTCGGGGGGCAGTGGGTGCTGGGGGGCAGTGGGTGCTCAGGAGGGGCAGTGGGTGCTGGGGGGGGCAGTGGGTGCTCAGGGGGGCAGTGGGTGCTGGGGGGGCAGTGGGTGCTCGGGGGGCAGTGGGTGCTCAGGGGGGCAGTGGGTGCTGGGGGGGCAGTGGTTGCTCAGGGGGGCAGTGGGTGCTGGGGGGCAGTGGGTGCTTGGGGGGGGCAGTGGTTGCTCAGAGGGGCAGTGGGTGCTCAGGGGGGCAGTGGGTGCTCAGGGGGGCAGTGGGTGCAGGGGGGCAGTGGGTGCTCAGGGGGGCAGTGGGTGCTCAGGGGGGCAGTGGGTGCTCGGGGGGCAGTGGGTGCTCAGGGGGGCAGTGGGTGCTGGGGGGGCAGTGGGTGCTCAGGGGGGCAGTGGGTGCTCGGGGGGCAGTGGTTGTTCAGGGTGGGGCAGTGGGTGCTGGGGGGGCAGTGGGTGCTCAGGGGGCAGTGGGTGCTCAGGGGGCAGTGGGTGCTTGGGGGGGGCAGTGGGTGCTGGGGGGGCAGTGGGTGCTCGGCGGGGCAGTGGGTGCTCAGGGGGGCAGTGGGTGCTCGGGGGGCAGTGGGTGCTCGGGGGGCAGTGGGTGCTCAGGGGGGCAGTGGGTGCTCAGGGGGCAGTGGGTGCTCAGGGGGGCAGTGGGTGCTCGGGGGGCAGTGGGTGCTGGGGGGGCAGTGGGTGCTCAGGGGGGCAGTGGGTGCTCAGGGGGCAGTGGGTGCTGGGGGGGCAGTGGGTGCTCGGGGGGGGGCAGTGGGTGCTGGGGGGGCAGTGGGTGCTCAGGGGGGCAGTGGGTGCAGGGGGGGGCAGTGGGTGCTCGGGGGGCAGTGGGTGCTCTGGGGGCCGGTGGTTCCCCAGGGGGGCAGTGGGTGCTCAGGGTGGGTCAGTGGGTGCTCGGGGGGCAGTGGGTGCTTGCTCGGCGGGGCAGTGGGTGCTGGGGGGGCAGTGGGTGCTGGGGGGGCAGTGGGTGCTCAGGGGGGCAGTGGGTGCTCAGGGGGGCAGTGGGTGCTGGGGGGGGCAGTGGGTGCTCTGGGGGGCCGTTGGTTCCCCGGGGGGGGCAGTGGGTGCTGGGGGGGTCCCGTCCCCCCGGGCTCACCCCCCCGGGCGCGGCAGTTCGAGCTGGGCGCCTTCATGCCCAACATGCCGGCCGCCATGCGGGAGCCCCCGCCCCAGACGAAGGCGCCGCTGTCGGAGGGGCAGTTCCTGGCCTCGCTCTCGGCCATGAACACCACCGCCATCACCCTGGGGGTGCTCTGGGTGCTGCGCAACGAGCCCCTCGACATGGTGAGGGACCCCCGCCCCCCCGCCCCGCGGAGCCGGGCCCCCGCCGTCCCCCCGCCACGTCCCCAGGGGACCCGGGTGTCCGGGTGCCCCCCCTGTGACTGCCGTCACCCCCAGGGGACCCCGACGTCTGGGTGCCCCCCCCCCCAGGGACCCCAGGGGACCCCGACGTCTGGGTGGGCCCCTCCGCCCCTCCCCATGTCCCCAGGGGACCCCAACGTCTGGGTGCCCCCCCCCCCCCGTGACTCCTGTCACCCCCAGGGGACCCCGACATCTGGGGGGACCCCTCCCCACGTCCCCAGGGGACCCGGGTGTCCGGGTGCCCCCCCTGTGACTGCCGTCACCCCCAGGGGACCCCGATGTCCGGGTGCCCCCCCCAGGGACCCCAGGGGACCCTGACGTCTGGTGGGCCCCTCCCCCCCTCCCCACGTCCCCAGGGGACCCGGGTGTCCGGGTGCCCCCCCTGTGACTGCCGTCACCCCCAGGGGACCCTGATGTCTGGGTGCCCCCCCCCAATGACCCCAGGGGACCCCAATGTCTGGGGGGGGACCCTCCCCACGTCCCCAAGGGACCCGGGTGTTCAGGTGTCCCCCCCCAATGACCCCAGGGGACCCCGGTGTCCCCCCTCCCAAAGGGACCCTGGCATCTGGGTGGCCCCCTCCCCACGTCCCCCTCCCCACATCCCCGGGGACCCAAGTGTCCGGGTGCCCCCCCCCCAATGACCCCAGGGGACCCCAGGGAACCCCAATGTCTGGGGGGCCCCCTCCCCACGTCCCCAGGGGACCCAGGTGCCCCCCCCCAGTGACCCCAGGGGACCCCAATGTCTGGGGGGGGCCCCTCCCCACGTCCCCAGGGGACCCCGGTGGCCGGGGCCCCCCCCCCCGACCCCCCGCCCCCCCGCAGCGCCCGCTGGGCTGTTACCCCGAGCAGCACTTCACGGAGGAGACCCCCCAGCGCCTGATCCGCGCCTTCCAACGCCGCTTGGCCGCCATTTCCCGCCGGATCCGGCGCCGCAACGCCGGCCTGGCGCTGCCCTACGCCTACCTCGACCCCGCCTGCATCGAGAACAGCGTCGCCATCTGAGCGGGGGCGACGGGGCGACCCCCCGGGGGCGCCCGGGCGCCTTTCGGGGGGGCCCCTGGAAGCCTGGGGCCCCTTGGAATCACGGAATCAGGGGTGGAGAAGCGCTTGGAGGCCCACGAGGCCAAGCGTTGGCCCAGGGCCACCCCGAACCCCGGCCCCGAGC
Organism: Nipponia nippon; assembly: GCF_047370975.1. Taxonomy (NCBI): domain Eukaryota; kingdom Metazoa; phylum Chordata; class Aves; order Pelecaniformes; family Threskiornithidae; genus Nipponia; species Nipponia nippon. The sequence goes on from NW_028262360.1 coordinate 465,299, forward strand.
CCCCCGGCCCCCCGGCTTGGAAGCCCCTCCAGCGACGGGGCCGCGGCCCCCGGGGCGGGGGGGGGGGCTGAGCCCTTCGCCAGCCCGCTGGCCACGGCGTCCCTGGCACAAGCCGGGCGGCCACCTTGGTGGTCGCATCCAGCCGGTTGGTGGCCACCACCCCCAGGCCCCTTCCTCCGGGCAGCTCCCGGCCGCTCGTCCCCGGAGCAGCGGTTAAGGTCGCTTAAAGACTCGCCCGCAAAGGCGTTTGCAGCGGGGGGGTTAAACGAAAATCGAATAAAAGCGCGATGTAACGGCGGCGGCGGCGGCGGCCGCTGCGTTGCTCGCGCAACGGCTGGAAGGGAAGGAGCAAAACGGCGAAAATGGAGGCGGGGGCGGCAAATGGCCGCCGCAGCGGGCGCGGGCGGAGGCCGGAGGAGGGGAAGGCGCCGGCCGTCGGCCCCGGGCCTCGGCGCTTGGCCAACGGGAGAATCGGCGCGAGCCGATGGGCGCCCGGCGAATTCCCGGCGGCGAACGCCCGTCCCGGCGGCCGTCGCCGGAGCTCTGAATCCCCGCAGGCCGGGCGCGATCCTCCCGCAGGGATCCAACCGCAGGGATCCAACTGCAGGGATGCGCCCGCAGGGATGCGCCCGGAGGGATCCAACCACAGGGATCCAACCGCAGGGATGCGCCTGGAGGGATCCTCCCGCAGGGACCCTCCCGCAGGGATCCAACCGCAGGGATCCAACCGCAGGGATCCCCCCGCAGGGATCCAACTGCAGGGATCCAACTGCAGGGATCCAACCGCAGGGATCCAACCGCAGGGATCCAACTGCAGGGATCCCCCCGCAGGGATCCCCCCGCAGGGATCCAACCGCAGGGATCCAACTGCAGGGATCCAACCGCAGGGATCCAACCGCAGGGATCCAACCGCAGGGATGCGCCCGCAGGGATCCAACCGCAGGAATCCAACCGCAGGGATCCAACTGCAGGGATCCAACCGCGGGGATCCAACCGCAGGGATCCAACCGCAGGGATGCGCCCGCAGGGATCCAACTGCAGGGATGTGCCCGCAGGGATCCAACTGCAGGGATCCAACCGCGGGGATCCAACCGCAGGGATCCAACCGCAGGGATCCTCCCGGAGGGATCCAACCGCAGGGATCCAACTGCAGGGATCCAACTGCGGGGATCCAACCGCAGGGATCCAACCGCAGGGATCCAACTGCAGGGATCCAACTGCAGGGATCCAACCGCAGGGATGCACCCGCAGGGATCTGCCTGGAGGGATCCAACTGCAGGGATGTGCCCGCAGGGATGCGCCCACAGGGATGCGCCCGGAGGGATCCAACCGCAGGGATCCAACCGCAGGGATGCGCCTGGAGGGATCCTCCCGCAGGGACCCTCCCGCAGGGATCCAACCGCAGGGATCCCCCCGCAAGGATCCAACCGCAGGGATGCGCCCGCAGGGATGCGCCCGGAGGGATCCAACCGCAGGGATCCCCCCGCAGGGATCCTCCCGCAGGGATCCAACTGCAGGGATCCAACCGCAGGGATGCGCCCGCAGGGATCCAACCGCAGGGATCCCCCCGCAGGGATCCCCCCGCAGGGATCCCCCCGCGACGATGCAGACATCGGCAACCGCAGGGTGCACGGACCCAAGGCAGGGTGCACGGATCCAACCCGGAGTGCAGGGATCCAATTGGGGCGCACGGATCTGACCTTAGGGCGCACGGATCCAATTGGGGTGCACGGACCCAACGCAGGGTGCACGGATCCAACCCAGGGTTCATGGATCCAATTCGAGGTGCACAGATCCGACTTGGGGTGCACGGACCCAACGCAGGGTGCACGGATCCAGTTGGGGTGCACGGATCCATCCTGGGGTGCCCGGATCCAACTTGGGGTGCACGGACCCAACGTAGGGTGCACGGATCCAAACTGAGGGTGCACGGATCCAGCTCGGGGTGCATGGATCCAACCTGGGGTGCAGGGACCCAACTTGGGGTGCACGGATCCAGTTGGGGTGCACGGACTCAACGTAGGGTGCAGGGACCCAACCCAGGGTGCACAGATCCATCCTGGGGTGCCCAGATCAAGCTCGGGGTGCAGGGATCCATCCCGGGGGGCAGGGACCCATCCCGGGGTGCATGGACCCAACTCGGGGTGCGCGGATCCATCCCGGGGGGCAGGGACCCATCCCGGGGGGCAGGGACCCAACTCGGGGTGCGCGGATCCATCCCGGGGGGCAGGGACCCATCCCGGGGGGCAGGGACCCAAGTCGGGGTGCGCGGATCCATCCCGGGGGGCAGGGACCCATCCTGGGGTGCACAGACCCAACCCAGGGTGCACAGATCGAACTCGGGGTGCACGGACCCAACATAGGGTGCACGGACCCAGCTCGGGGTGCAGGGACCCAGCTCGGGGTGCGCAGATCCAGTTGGGGTGCACAGATCCATCCCAGGGTGCACGGATCCGATGGGGGTGCACGGATCCAACTTGGGGTGCACAGACCAAACGTGGGGTGCACGGACCCAACCTTAAGGTGCAGGGATCCAACCTGGGGTGCAGGGACCCAACTTGGGGTGCACGGATCCAGTTGGGGTGCACGGACTCAACGTAGGGTGCAGGGACCCAACCCAGGGTGCACAGATCCATCCTGGGGTGCCCAGATCAAGCTCGGGGTGCAGGGACCCATCCCGGGGGGCAGGGACCCAACTCGGGGTGCAGGGACCCAACCTTGGGGTGCAGGGACCCATCCCGGGGGGCAGGGACCCATCCCGTGGATGGAGCCCTCCCCTCCCCCGCGCTGGCGCTGGGCCCCTCTCCCTCCCCCCAGCCCCCGCCTTCTTCACCTTCCGGGACCTGGGGGGGCTCCCAGGTGCCTGGGACCCCCCTGGGACCCCACCCCTAGGACCCCCCTGGGACCCCACCCCCCCCCCGGGACCCCCTGGGACCCCACCCCCACACCGCTGGGACCCCCCTGGGACCCCACCCCCCCCCCCGGGACCCCCTGGGACCCCACCCCCCCCCGGGACCCCCTGGGACCCCACCCCCACCCCTGGGACCCCCTGGGACCCCACCCCCCCCGGGACCCCCCTGGGACCCCACCCCCACCCCTGGGACCCCCCTGGGACCCCACCCCCCCCCGGGACCCCCCTGGGACCCCACCCCCACCCCTGGGGCCCCCCTGGGACCACCCGGACGCCTGGGTCCCCCCGGGGCGGTGGAGGGACTGGGAGATCCCCAGTGCCAAATTGGTCCGTACTGGGAGCTGTTACTGGTGTCAGTAAAGGCGCTGGCCCCAGCGGGAGGGGGGGGTGTGTGGAGGAGGGGAGGCACTGGTTGTACTGGTCTTACTGGGTGCAGCTGGGCTGGGCCCAGTGGGGTAAGTGGGGTGTGAGTGGGATGGGGCTGGGCCCAGTGGTGTAAACAGGGTTGTAACTGGGGTGGGGGGCCAAACCCAGTGGTGTAAACTGGGGAGTAACTGGGATGGGGGGGCCAAACCCAGTGGTGTAAACTGGGTTGTAACTGGGGTGGGGCTGGGCCCAGTGGTGTAAACAGGGGAGTAACTGGGATGGGGGGCCAAACCCAGTGGTGTAAACTGGGGCGTAACTGGGGTGGGGCTGGGCCCAGTGGTGTAAACAGGGGAGTAACTGGGGTGGGGGGCCAAAGCCAGTGGTGTAAACAGGGGAGTAACTGGGGTGGGGGGCCAAACCCAGTGGTGTAAACTGGGGCGTAACTGGGGTGGGGCTGGGCCCAGTGGTGTAAACAGGGGAGTAACTGGGGTGGGGGGCCAAACCCAGTGGTGTAAACAGGGTTGTAACTGGGATGGGGGGCCAAACCCAGTGGTGTAAACTGGGGCGTAACTGGGTGGGGGGCCAAACCCAGTGGTGTAAACAGGGGAATAACTGGGATGGGGGGGGCCAAACCCAGTGGTGTAAACAGGGTTGTAACTGGGATGGGGGGCCAAACCCAGTGGTCCAAACTGGGGTGTAACTGGGCTGGGAGCCCAAACCCAGTGGTGTAAACTGGGGCGTAACTGGGATGGGCGGCAGGCCCAATGGTCTAAACTGGTCCAATGGTGTAAACTGCGGTGTAATTGGGATGGGGCTGGGCCCACTGGTGGGAACTGGTCGTGCCACTGGGGGGGTAACTGGGATGGGGGCCAAACCCAGTGGTCCGGACTGGGGGCTATAATGGTGCAAACTGGAGTGTAACTGGGATGGACGGCCAGGCCTGGTGGTGTCAACTGGGGTGTAACTGGGGTGGGACCCAGCCCCAGTGGTGTAAATGGGATGTAACTGAGGTGTAACTGGGGTGGAACTGGGATGAACTGGGGTGGAACTGGGGTGGGGCCCAGCCCCTGTAGTGTAAATGGGATGTAACCGGGGTGAACTGGGGTGTAACCGGGGTGAACTGGGGTGTAACTGGGGTGAACTGGGGTGTAACTGCGGTGGGGTCCAGCCCCAGTGGTGTAAGTGGGATGTAACTGGGGTGGAACTGGGGTGGAACCAGGGTGACCCGGGGTGTAACTGGGGTGTAACTGGGGTGTAACTGGGGTGGGGCCCAGCCCCAGCGGTGTAAATGGGATGTAACTGGGATGCAACTGGGGCAGAACTGGGCTGGGAGTCGCTGACGCAAGCAGGGGTGGAACTGGTCTTACTGGGCCCAGTGGTGTAACTGGGTGGGCCCAGGCACCCCCAGGGGACCCAGGGGTGCTGGGACCGGTGGAGGCCGGGGACTGGGAGGAACTGGGAGGAACTGGGGCGGGACTGGGATCGCGGGGGCAGCAAAGGGAGGCGGGAGAGCCCCAGGGACCCCGGGGCACCCAGCAGAGCCCCACAGGGACCCTGGCGTCCCCGGAGGCCCCCGCTGTCCCCGAGGGGACCCCTCTGTCCCCAGATGACCCCGAGGGGACCCCGCCCCCCCCGGGGGACCCCGCCCCCCCCGGGGGGACCCCGGCCTCGGGCGGGGGGGTGCGGTACCGGGTGGGGGTGACGACGGGGTCCGAGTGGGGCGGGGGGACGCTGGCGGCCGTGTCCCTCAGCCTGGTGGGGACGGGGGGACAGAGCCCCCCCTGCCACCTCGACTGGCCCCTCCACCACCTGCGCCCCGGCAGCGTGAGTGCGCTGGGGGGCACTGGGAGGGACTGGGGGGCACTGGGAGGGGGCCGGGGTGGGTTGGGAGGGGACTGGGGTGGGCTAGGAGAGGGTCCGGGTGGGCTGGGAGGGGACTGGGGGAGGCTGGGAGGGGGTGGGGGCACTGGGAGGGGACTGGGGGGCACTGGGAGGCGGCTGGGGTGGGCTAGGAGGGGACTGGGGGGCACTGGGAGGGGGCTGGGGGACACTGGGAGGGGGCTGGGGTGGACTAGGAGGGGACTGGGGCCACTGGGAGGGGACTGGGGTGGGCTAGGATAGGGCCCGGGTGGGCTGGGAGGGGACTGGGGGGCACTGGGAGGGACTGGGGAGCACTGGGAGGGGGCCGGGGTGGGCTTGGAGGGGGCTGGGGGGCACTGGGAGGGGGCCGGTGTGGGCTAGGAGGGGACTGGGGGGCGCTGGAAGGGGAACTGGGAAGGACTGGGAGTACTGGGAGGCACTGAGAGGGCTGATGAGGCACAAGGGGGGATAGGGGCTGATGGGGGGGTGACAGGGGGTGACAGGGGGTGATGGGGGTGACACAAGGGGTACCAGGGGGTGACGGGGAGGTGACAGGGGGCGATGGGGGTGACAGGAGGTGACAGGGGGTGATGGGGGTGACACAAGGGGTACCGGGGGGTGACGGGGAGGTGACAGGGGGCGATGGGGGTGACAGGAGGTGACAGGGGATGACAGGGAGGTGACAGGGGGCGATGGGGGTGGCAGGGGGTGACTGGGGGTGACGCAAGGGGTACCGCGGGGTGACGGGGGGCGATGGGGGTGGCAGGGGGTGATGGGAGTGACACAAGGGGTACCGCGGGGTGACGGGGGGGTGGCAGGGGGTGACAGGCGGTGCCACCGCAGACGGTGGTGGTGGAGGTGACGTCGGCGCGGCCCTTGGGGACCCTCCTGCTGCTGCGGCTGTGGAAGGAGCCGCTGGTGTCCCTCGTCCCCGACCGCTGGTTCTGCGCCCGTGTCGATGTCACCGGGCCCCTGGGGGACGGGGACGAGGCGGGGGGCGATGACGGGGACGTCCCCAGGGCCACCTTCCCCTGCTACCGCTGGCTGGAGAGCGGCTGCCTGGAGCTGCCGGAGGGCACCGGTACGGGGACAGGGGGACAGGGGGACAGGGGGACAGGGGGACAGGGGGGGACGTGGGGACAGGGCGGGACGTGGGGACGCCATGGAGATGTGCAGACATGGGGACATATGGGGACATGGGGACACCATGGGGACATGGGGGGATGGGGACACATGGGGACAAGAGGGCACTGTGGGGACGTGGGGACACATGGGGACAAGAGGACACCATGGGGACATGGGGATGTGGGGACATGGAGACACATGGGGACACCATGGGGACATGGGGGGATGGAGACACATGGGGACAAGAGAGGACATGGGGACGTGGGGACGTCATGGAGATGTGCAGACATGGAGACAGACGGGGAGATGGGGACACCATGGGGACACACGGGGACATGGGGATGTGGGGACACCATGGGGACGTGGGGACACCATGGGGACATGGGGGGGTGGAGACACATGGGGACAAGAGGGCACCGTGGGGACATGGGGACACATGGGGACATAAGGGGGACATGGGGGGACAAGGGGACACCAAGGGGACACCATGGGGACATGGGGACACGGGAGGACAGGGGACAACGGGGACAGGAGGGACACGGGGGACATGGGGATGTGGGGACACCTGTGACTCCCATCACCCGCCGTGCCGTGGGGAGTGGGAGCACTGGGAGGGAACTGGAGACACTGGGGGGGCTGTGTCACGTGTCCCCGTGTCCCCGTGTCCCTGTGTCCCCCGTGTCCCTGTGTCCCCCGTGTCCCCGTGTCCCCGTGTCCCCCGTGTCCCCCAGCCCGGACACCGCGCGAGGCCGCTGGGGAGCCGCGGCTGCTGCAGCAGCGCCAGGAGGAGCGGAGGGAGCGCAAGGAGGCCTTCCAGTACGGACTGGGAGGACTGGGGGGGCACTGGGGGGGGACTGGGAGGGTGCTGGGAGCACTGGGAGGACTGGGGGGGGCACTGGGATGGGACTGGGACGGCACTGGGAGCACTGGGAGGGGACTGGGAGGGCAGTGGGAGGTTACTGGGAGCACGAGGGGGTTACTGGGGGTGACCGGGAGGGCATTGGGATGTTACTGGGAGGCACTGGGAGGGCACTGAGAGCACTGGAATGTTACTGGGAGGCACTGGGAAGACTGGCTGGACAGCGGGAGGGCGCTGGGAGGATACTGGGAGGCACTGGGAGGACTGGATGGACACCAGGAGGGCACTGGGAGGGGACTGGGAGGACTGGAAGGATACTGGGAGGCACTGAGAGCACTGGGGGAGCACTGGGAGGGCAGCGGGAGGTTAGTGGGAGCAGTAGGGGGTTAGTGGGGGTGACCGGGAGGGCATTGGGAAGTTACTGGGAGGTGACTGGGAGCACTGGGAGCTGGAGCCGTGTCCCCCCCAGGTGGGCACCCTACGCCCCGGGGTGGCCCTGGCGGCTGCGGGCGCTGCCCCCCACCCTCTGCCCCTGGCCACCCCCGCCGGCCTCCGCGGCCGCGCCCCCCCCCGCGCCGCTGTCCCCCAGCCTGGCCTTTCCCCTGGGACACCGCGCCAGCATCGCCGCCCGCGCCGCCGCCGCGTCAGTGCCACCGTCACCCCGCTCCCTCCTGTGTCGTCCCCCCCCCCACCCGGTGTCCCCAGGGGTCCCCGCCACCGCCCCGCTCTGGCCCTGCGGGTCATGTCCCATGTCCCCATGTCCTGTGTCCCCTCCGTGTCCCCATGTCCCCATGGTGTCCCCGTGTCCCATGTCCCCATGTCCTGTGTCCCCATATCCCCATGTCCCCCAGTGTCCCCATGTCCCATGTCCCCATGTCCTGTGTCCCCTCCATGTCCCCATGTCCCCTGGTGTCCCCATGTCCTGTGTCCCCTCCGTGTCCCCCAGTGTCCCCATGTCCCATGTCCCCATGTCCTGTGTCCCCATGTCCCCATGTCCCCCCGGTGTCCCCATGTCCCATCCCCCCATGTCCTGTGTCCCCTCCGTGTCCCCATGTCCCCCAGTGTCCCCATGTCCCATGTCCCCATGTCCTGTGTCCCCTCCATGTCCCCCTGGTGTCCCCCCAGTGTCCCCATGTCCCATGTCCTGTGTCCCCATGTCCCCATGTCCCCCCAGTGTCCCCATGTCCCATGTCCCCATGTCCTGTGTCCCGTCCATGTCCCCATGTCCCCATGGTGTCCCTCTGGTGTCCCCATGTCCCATCCCCCCATGTCCTGTGTCCCCTCCGTGTCCCCATGTCCCCATGGTGTCCCCATGTCCTCATGTCCCCATGTCCCCCACATCCTCATCGTGTCCCCACAGTGTCCCCACGGTGTCCCCGTGCCTGTGTCCCATGGCCCCATGTCCCCTGTCCCCATGTCCCATGTCCCATGGTGTTCCCCTGCCCGGTGTCCCCATGTCCCATGTCCCCATGTCCCCATCTTGTCCCCACAGCGTCCCCACAGCGTCGCCATGCCCATGGCCCGTGGCCCCATATCTCCATGTCCCCTGGTGTCCCCATGTCCCCCATGTCCCCACCCCCCCCAGTGTCCCCATGTCCCCCTGGTGTCCCCAGGCCCATGTCCCCATGTCCTATGTCCCCCATGTCCCCCACGTCCTCATTGTGTCCCCACAGTGTCCCCACGGTGTCCCCGTGCCTGTGTCCCATGGCCCCATGGCCCCATTATCTCCATGTCCCCATGTCCCCTGTCCCCATGTCCCCCCATGTCCCCATGTCCCACGTCCCCTCCATGTCCCATGTCCCCATCTTGTCCCCTCAGTGTCCCCACTGTGTCCCCATGCCCATGGCCCCGTGTCCCCATGTCCCTCATACCCCCCATGTCCCCCAGATCTCTATGTCCCCCATGTCCCCATGTCCCCATGGCGTCCCCCTGGTGTCCCCAGGCCCACGTCCCCATGTCCCATGTCCCCCATGCCCTCATCGCGTCCCCACGCCTGTGTCCCATGGCCCCATATCTCCATGGCCCCCAGTGTCCCCACGTCCCCCGTGTCCCCCAGGTCTCTATGTCCCCGTGTCCCCCATGTCCCCGCGCCCCACGGTCTCCCCGCGCCCCACGGTGTCCCCACGGTGTCCCCACGGTGTCCCCACGTCCCCAGCCAGGTCCGCGTGCGGCTCCGGGGCCTTGGCTCGGGCGGCTCCTGGCGCAGCTTTGAGGACATCCGGGAGGCGCTGGGGCGCCCCGGGACCCCCATCAGCGGTGGGTGCCCCTTCCCCGCACCGGGGGCACCCCGGCCTCCGGGAGGGGGGGACCCGGGGGGACGCGGGGACCTGCGTCAGGGCCTTGGGGGGACCCGGGCGTCCGGGGGGGACCCAGGTGTCCAGGAGGGAGGGACGTGGGGGGACCCCGGTGTCTGGGGGGGGACGGGGGGACCCAGGCACCCATGGGGGGGCATGGGGGGACCCGGGTGGCTGGGGGGGGATGGGGGGACCCGGGCGTCCATGGGGGGACGTGGGGGGACCCAGGTGTCTGGGGGGGGACATGGGGGGACCCGGGCGCCCATGGGGGGACGTGGGGGGACCCAGGTGTCTGGGGGGGGACATGGGGGGACCCAGGCACCCATGGGGGGCCATGGGGGGACCCGGGTGTCTGGGGGGGACGGGGGGACCCAGGCACCCATGGGGGGACATGGGGGGACCCGGGTGTCTGGGGGGATGGGGGGACCCGGGCGCCCATGGGGGGACGTGGGGGGACCCAGGTGTCTGGGGGGGGGACATGGGGGGACCTGGGTGCCCATGGGGGGACATGGGGGGACCCGGGTGTCTGGGGGGATGGGGGGACCCGGGCGCCCATGGGGGGGCCGTGGGGGGACCCAGGTGTCTGGGGGGGATGGGGGGACCCGGGCGCCCATGGGGGCCGTGGGGGACCCAGGTGTCTGGGGGGCCGTGGGGGGGCCGGGGGGGGCCGTGGGGGACCCAGGCGCCCGGGCCCCGCAGAGTACGTGGTGCAGCACTGGCAGGACGACGCCTTCTTCGGGGAGCAGTACCTGAGCGGGGTGAACCCCCTCCTGCTGCGCCGCTGCTCCCGCCTGCCCCCCAACTTCCCCGTCACCCCCCGCATGGTGGCACCCAGCCTCGGCCCCGCCACCGACCTCCAGCGCGAGATGGAGGTGAGGGACCCCGGGGCGGGCGGGGGCCTGGGGGTCCGGGGGTCCGGGATGGGGTGGGGGACCCCGATGTCCGCTCCAAGGTGTCTGGGGGTCCCAGGGGTCCGGGATGGGGTGGGGGTCCTGGGAGTCCAGGGGACCCAGGCACCCAGGGGGGTCCCAGGCACCCAGGGAGGGTTGGGGGTCCTGGGTGTTTGGGGCACCCCAGCCCCTGGGGTGGGGTGGGGGTCCCGGGGGGCCTTGGGGACCCAGGTGGCCGGGGTGGGGTGAGGGTCCGGGGGTCCGGGGCACCCAGGCATCCCAATCAGGGTGGGGGGGTACCCAGGGGTCCGGGGCACCCAAGAGTCTGAGGGACCCCAGCGTTTGGAGGGACCCCGGTGTCCGGGATGGGGTGGGGGACCCCAATGTCCAGCCCAAGGTGGGGGTCCTGGGTGTCTGGGGGACCCCGGAGTCCAGGATGGGGTGGGGGTCCCAGGGGTCCGGGGCACCCAAGAGTCTGAGGGACCCCAGCGTTTGGGGGGACCCCGGTGTCGGGGATGGGGCGGGGGTCCCAGGGCAGGGAGGAGCACCCAGGGGGGTTTTGGGGGGGGTGGGGGGATGGACGGACGGGACTCCCCCCGGCACCGGGGGCACCCATGGGGCGCGGGGGGGGGGTGGGCAGCGGGGGGCGCGGGGGCACCCAGCCTGCGGGCGCGCAGGGTGGGCGCCTGTTCCTGGCGGACTACGCGCTGCTGGAGGGGCTCCCCACGGGGCGCGGCGGCGGCGGCGGCGGCGAACCCCGGGTCCTGGCCGCCCCCCTCTGCCTCCTCTGGCTCAGCCCCCGCCGGCGGCTCCTGCCCCTCGCCATCCAGGTACCGCGGCCCCGCGTGGCCCCGCGTGGCCCCACGTCCCCAACCCCCCCTGTCCCCAAGCTCCACATCCCCAAGTCCCCACATCCCCACGTCCCCATGTCCCCAACCCCCCTGTCCCCCATCGCCTTCTCCTCTTGTCCCCAAGTCCCCATGTCCCCTTGTCTCCGTGTCCCTGTGTCCCCATGTCCCCATGTCCCCATGTCCCCAACCCCCATGTCCCCAATCCCCCCATCCCCCTGTCCCCCCATCCCCCCATCCCCATGTCCCTTTGTCTCCATGTCCCTGTGTCCCCACATCCCAATGTCCCCTTGTCCCCATGTCCCCGTGTCCCCATGTCCCCAAGTCCCCACATCCCCATGTCCCCATGTCCCCATGTGCCCTTGTCTCTATGTCCCCACATCCCCATGTCCCCAACCCCCATGTCCCCCATCCCCTTGTTCCCTTGTCCCCAAGTCCCCACACCCCTTGTCCCCATGTCCCCAATCCCCATGTCCCCTTGTCTCCATGTGCCCTTGTCCCCACATCCCCACGTCCCCATGTCCCCAACCCCCATGTCCCCCATCCCCTTGTTCCCTTGTCCCCAAGTCCCCACATCCCTTGTCCCCATGTCCCCAATCCCCATGTCCCCTTGTCTCCATGTCCCTGTGTCCCCATGTCCCCACAGCCCCTTGTCCCCACATCCCCACATCCCCATGTCCTCCATGTCCCCATGTCCCCACATCCCCATGTCCCCTTGTCTCCATGTCCCCATGTCCCCAATCCCCGTGTCCTCTTGTCCCCACGTCCCCCTATGTCTCCAACCCCATCTCTCCTTGTCTCATGTCCCCATCTCCCTTTGTCCCTATGTCCCCATGTCCCCCCATGTCCCCATATCTCCATGTCCCCCATGCCCCTCATCGTCCCATGTCCCCAGTGTCTCATGGCCCCATGTGTCCCCTTGTCCCTGTCCCATATCCCCATCTCCCCTTGTCGCCATGTGTCCCCATGTCCCCTTGTCCTCATGTGCCCCTATGGTGTCCCCTTGTCCCCACGTCCCTTTGCCCCCATGTGCCCCCATGTGTCCCCATGTCCCCATGTCCCATATCCCCATGGTGTCCCTATGTCCCCACATCCCCCATGGTGCCCCTTTGTCCCCATGTGTCCCCATGTCCCCATGGTGTCCCCTTGTCCCCATGCTGTCCCCTTGTCCCCATGTCCCATGTCCCCTTGGCCCCTATGGTGTCCCCTGGTCCCCATGTCCCCCATGTCCCCCCATGTCCCGTGTCCCCCTGGTCCCCATGTGTCCCCATGGTGTCCCCTTGCCCCCTTGTCCCCCCCATCCCCATGTCCCCTTGTCCCTGTATCTCCATGTCCCCCGTGTCCCCATGTCCCCATGCTGTCCCCTTGTGCCCATGCTGTCCCCCTGTCCCCTTGTCCCCATGTCCCCCTGGCCCCTATGGTGTCCCCTGGTCCCCATGTCCCTCCATGTCCCCCATGTGTCCCCATGTCCCCGTGTCCCCCTGGTCCCCATGTCCCTCCATGTCCCCCATGTGTCCCCATGTCCCCGTGTCCCCCTGGTCCCCATGTCCCCCATGTCCCCCATGTGTCCCCATGTCCCCCTGTCCCCTTGGTCCCCATGTCCCTCCATGTCCCCCATGTCCCCCCATGGTGTCCCCATGTCCCCATGTCCCCGTGTCCCCATGCGTCCCCTTGCCCCCATGTCCCCCCCCATCCCCATGTCCCTTTGTCCCCCGACCCCCATGTCCCACTCCCCGTGTCCCCTGTCCCCTTGTCCCCATGTCCCCCTGGCCCCTACGGTGTCCCCTGGTCCCCATGTCCTTCCATGTCCCTCCATGTCCCCCTTGTGTCCCCATGTCCCCCTGGTCCCCATGTCCCCCATGTCCCCCTTGTGTCCCTATGTCCCCGTGTCCCCCTGGTCCCCATGTCCCCCATGTCCCCCATGTCCCCCTTGTGTCCCCATATCCCCGTGTCCCCCTGGTCCCCATGTCCCCCATGTCCCCCATGTGTCCCCATGTCCCCCTGTCCCCTTGGTCCCCATGTCCCTCCATGTCCCCCATGTCCCCCCATGGTGTCCCCGTGTCCCCTTGCCCCCACGTCCCCCCCCATCCCCATGTCCCTTTGTCCCCCGACCCCCATGCCCCACTCCCCGTGTCCCCTGTCCCCGCGTCCCCGCTGACCCCGCCGTCCCCCCCAGCTCTCCCAGCGCCCCGGCCCCGAGGCGCCCATCTTCCTGCCGGGGGACGGGCCCTGGGCGTGGGCGCTGGCCAAGCTGTGGGTGCGCGGCGCCCACTTCACCCTGCACGAGATCGTCACCCACCTGCTGCACAGCCACTTCCTCGGGGAGGCCTTCGCCCTGGCCACCCACCGCCTGCCCGCCTGCCACCCCCTCCACCAGGTACCCCAAACCCTGCACCCCAAAACTGCACCCTCACCGGAACCCCTCAAACCCTGCGCCCCAAACCCTGCACCCCAAACCCTGCACCCCAAAATCTGTGCCCCAAATCCTGCACCTCAAAGCTGCGCCCCAAACCCTGCACCCCAAATCCTGCACCCCAAAACTGCACCCCCCACCTGCACCCCTAAAACCCTGCACCCCAAACCTGCACCCCAAAACTGCACCCCAAACCCTGCACCCCCACCTGCACCCCAAACCCTGCACCCCAAAGCTGCACCCCAAATCCTGCACCCCAAATCCTGCACCCCAAAATCTGTGCCCCAAATCCTGCACCTCAAAGCTGCGCCCCAAACCCTGCACCCCAAATCCTGCACCCCAAAACTGCACCCCCAACCGCACCCCAAACCCTGCACCCCAAAGCTGCACCCCAAATCCTGCACCCCAAATCCTGCGCCCCTAAAACCCTGCACCCCCCACCTGCACCCCAAATCCTGCACCCCAAAATCTGTGCCCCAAATCCTGCACCTCAAAGCTGCGCCCCAAACCCTGCACCCCAAACCTGCACCCCCCACCTGCACCCCAAATCCTGCACCCCAAAACTGCACCCCCAAAACCCTGCACCCCCCACCTGCACCCCAAATCCTGCACCCCAAAATCTGTGCCCCAAATCCTGCACCTCAAAGCTGCGCCCCAAACCCTGCACCCCAAACCTGCACCCCAAAGCTGCACCCCAAATCCTGCACCCCCCACCTGCACCCCAAATCCTGCACCCCAAAACTGCACCCTCACCTGCACCCCTAAAACCCTGCACCCCAAGCCCTGCACCCCCACCTGCACCCCAAACCCTGCACCCCAAAACTGCACCCCAAAGCTGCACCCCAAATCCTGCACCCCAAAATCTGTGCCCCAAATCCTGCACCTCAAAGCTGCGCCCCAAACCCTGCACCCCAAACCTGCACCCCCCACCTGCACCCCAAATCCTGCACCCCAAAACTGCACCCCCAAAACCCTGCACCCCCCACCTGCACCCCAAATCCTGCACCCCAAAATCTGTGCCCCAAATCCTGCACCTCAAAGCTGCGCCCCAAACCCTGCACCCCAAATCCTGCACCCCAAAACTGCACCCCCAAATCTTGCACCCCCAAATCCTGCACCCCAAACCCTGCACCCCAAAGCTGCACCCCCCACCGGCACCCCCAAACCTTCGCCCTGGCCCCCACCGCCTGCCACCCCAAACCCCTGCACCCCAAACCTGTGCCCCCCCCAAACGCGTCCCTGTGCCCCCGCAGCCTGGCGGTCCCCTCCCCCTCCCCCCGCCCGGGGGGTGTCTCCCCGTGTCCCCCTCGCCCGCGTCCCACGTCCCCACCTCCCCATCATCTGCATGTCCCCATGTCCCCATGTCCCCATGTCCCCATGTCCCCCCTTGTCCCATGTCCCCATGTCCCATGTCCCCATCACCTACATGTCCCTTGTCCCATGTCCCCATGTCCCCATGTCCCATGTCCCCATCACCTACATGTCCCTTGTCCCATGTCCCATGTCCCATGTCCCCATGCCCCATCACCCATGTCCCCATGTCCCCATGTCCCATGTCCCCATCACCTTCATGTCCCATGTCCCCATCACCTACTTGTCCCATGTCCCCATGTCCCCATGTCCCATGTCCCCATCACCTGCCTGTCCCATGTCCCCGTGTCCCCCATCTCCCATGTCCCCATGTCCCCTGATGTCCCCATGTCCCCAGCTCCTGCTGCCCCACTGCCGCTTCACCTTCCACATCAACATCTTGGCCCGGGAGACGCTGCTCAGCCCCGGGGGCATCATCGACCAGGTCAGCCCCACGCCAGCGTCCCCACGGTGGCACCCGGACACCCGGGTCCCCGTGGTGGCACCTGGACGCCTGGGTCCCCGTGGTGACACCTGGGTCCCCCAGGGACGGGGGGAGTTGGGGTGCGGGGCGGGGGGAAGGACGGAGGACACTGAGGGGTGGTGGCCTCCCCAGGCCACGGCCGTGGGGCGGGAGGGGACACTGGAGCTGGTGGCCCGGGGGACGGCGGCGCTGACCTACACGGAGCTGTGTGTCCCCGATGACCTGGAGCACCGCGGCGTCACCGACATCCCCAACTACTACTACCGCGACGACGCCCTGGAGATCTGGGGGGCCATCGAGAGGTGGGGACGTGGGGCTGGGACGTGGGGTGGGGACGTGGGCAGGGGGACAACGGGGTGGGGCCATGGGGATGGGGCCGGGGGGGGGGGGACGTGGGGATGGGGACATGGAGGTGGGGCCATGGGGACAACAGGGGTGAGGCCATGGGGATGGGGACATGGGGATGGGGACAACAGGGGTGGGGACAACAGGGGTGGGGCTATGGGGATGGGGACAACGGGGATGGGGACATGGGGATGGGGACATGGGGTGGGACGTGGGGATGGGGACATGGAGGTGGGGCCATGGGGACAACAGGGGTGAGGCCATGGGGATGGGGACATGGGGATGGGGACATGGGGATGGGGACAACAGGGATGGGGACAACAGGGGTGGGGACATGGGGATGGGGGCGTGGAGGTGGGGACATCAGTGATGGAGGTAACAAGGATGGGGACATGGGGACAGGGACCCGCAGGGATGGGAGCTGCTGGGGGTGACGCCGGGACAGTCGGCATGGCCCTGTCCCCATGTCACACCGGTGTCCCTGTGGTGGCCCAGCTTAGTGGAGGGGATCGTGGCTCTCTACTACCCCGAGGACAGCGACGTGGCCGAGGACCACGAGCTCCAGGACTGGGTGGGCGAGATCTTCACCTATGCTGTCCTGGGCAACGAGAAGACGGGTAGGGGGCCCAGGGACGGTCATGGCCACGGTGATGGTCATATGATGGTGGTGGTCATGCATGGTGATGGTGACCACCATTGGCCATCGTCATGGTTACTCCGTGGTAATGGTCACGACGATGGCGACTGTCATGGTGATGGTTGTTGGCACATCATGGTGATGGTCGTGGTTGTGGTCACGTCATAGACGGGGTCATGGCCACGGTCGTGGTCCTGCCGTGGTCAAGACGTGGGATGGGCATGGTCGTCGTCACAGTCACGGTCATGCCATGGCCATGGTCAAGACGCGATGGGCATGGCCTTGGGCATGGCCATGGTCCTGCCGTGGTCGAGACATGGGATGGGCATGGTCAAGTCCATGGTCATGCCACCAGCTGAGCATGTGATGGCCACGCTCACGCTATGGCCGTGCCAGGTGGCGGGTCGGTGGGGGCCCGTGCGTGGGGCACTGGCGGGGGCTGCCCGCGGTGGGTGAGGTCATCGCTGACCTCATGCTGTCATTCCCCCCCGCCTCAGGCTTCCCCTCGAAGCTCTGCAGCCGCCCTGAGCTGGTGAAGTTCGTCACCATGATCATCTTCTGCTGCTCCGCCCGGCACGCCGCCGTCAACAGCGGCCAGGTGGCACCTGGGGGGATGTGGGGACACGGGGGGACACGGGGGGACACGGGGGAACTTGGAGGGTGGAGAGACGCAAGTGCCCATGTAGGGCCCAGAGGTGGCTGCGGAGCCACCTTGGTGGCACCTGGGGGGGACATGTGGGAGGTGGAGAGACCCAAGAGCCAATGTAGGGCTTGAAGGTGGCCATGGAGCCACTCTTGGTGGCCACAGGGGACTTGGGGATGTGACAGGCACCTGAGTGGCCCCGGTGGGACCCAGGTGACCCCAGGGCAGGTTGGGGGGCCTGGACACCTGGGCTCCCCCACTGACCCCACCCCCATCCCAGTACGACTACGCCGCCTGGATGCCCAACACGCCGGGGACGCTGCGGCGGCCACCGCCGCGGACGAAGGAGGAGGCCACCGCCGAGCTGCTGCTGGCGACCCTCCCGTCCCCCGACGCCACCGGCGCCCTCCTGGCTCTGCTCAGCGTCGTCAGCTACGAGGGTGGAGAACCGGTGAGGGGGGACCCAGGCGTCCGGGCGGGGACCCCCGGGTGTCCCCAAGGGGACCCAGACGTCCGAGCCCCCCCCCCTGACGCCCCCTCCCCCCCGCAGCGGCCACTGGGCTCCCGCCCGCAGGAGCCCTTCAGTGGGGCAGCCCCACGGCGGCTCCTGGGCTCCTTCCGGCGCCGCATGGCCGCCATCTCCCGCCGCATCCGGCAGCGCAACGAGGGGCTGGCGCTGCCCTACCCCTACCTCGACCCCGCCTGCGTCCAGGAGAGCGTCGCCATCTGACCCCCCCCCTCCCGCCGCCATGTCCCCAACCTCCCCCGGGATGTCCCCAACCCCCACCTCCTTGGACCATCCCCAATGTCCCCACGGTGTCCCCAACCTCTCTATCCCAACCCCCCCAACGTCCCCGACCCACCCCTGGTGTGTCCCCCCCCCCAGATGTCCCCAACCTCCCCATCCCAACCCTCCTGGGATGTCCCCAACCTCCCCACGGTGTCCCCAACCTCCCCATCCCAACCCCCTCAATGTCCCCCCCCCACCCCTGGTGTGTGTCCCCCAGGTGTGTGTCCCCCAGATGTCCCCAACCTCCCCACGGTGTCCCCAACCTCCTTGGACCATCCCCAATGTCCCCAACCTCCCCATCCCAACCCTCCTGGGATGTCCCCAACCTCCCCACGGTGTCCCCAACCTCCCCACAGTGTCCCCAACCTCCTTGGACCATCCCCAATGTCCCCAACCTCCCCATCCCAACCCTCCTGGGATGTCCCCAACCTCCCCACGGTGTCCCCAACCTCCCCATCCCAACCCCCCCAACGTCCCCGACCCACCCCTGGTGTGTCCCCCTCCAGATGTCCCCAACCCCCCGGCGGTCCCCCACCTCCTTGGACCATCCCCAACGTCCCCACGGTGTCCCCAACCTCCCCATCCCAACCCCTCCAATGTCCCCGACCCACCCCTGGTGTGTCCCCCCCAGATGTCCCCAACCTCCCTGTCCCACCCCCCCCGGATGTCCCCAACCTCCCCATGGTGTCCCCAGCCTCCCCAGGACATCCCCAACCTCCTCCATCCCATTGTCACACCCCCAGATGTCCCCAACCCTCCCCGATGTCCCCACCCTCCCTGGACCATCCCCAGGCTCCCCGCGGTGTCCCCAAGCTCCCCGCGGTGTCCCCAAACCCCAGGTCTGCTCCCTGCTCCGCCCCCGTCCCCCCCCCATCGTCCCCGTCTGCCCCAGCCCTGCCTCAGTTTCCCCAGCAGCCCCCGCCCCCGATGTCCCCTCTGTCCCCTCTGTCCCCTGTCCCTGCACCACGGGGGGGGGGGGGGGGGGGGATGGGACACAGGGAATAAATGTGGCTCCTCCCCCGCCCCCGCAGGGCTTCGGACTGAGTTTGGGGACAAGGGACACCCCGACCATGGGGACACCGTGGCCATGGGGACAAGGGACACCATAACGCATGGGGACACCAGTGCTGAGGGGACGAGGGACACCCTGGCCATGGGGACACCGTGGCCATGGGGACAAGGGACACCATGGCCATGGGGTGACGGTGGCCATGGGGATGGGGGACACCCTGCTGGTGGGGACACTGGCCATGGGGACACCGTGGCCATAAGGACGTCCCGGCCATGGGGCCATGGGACACCATAGCCACGGGGACACTGTGGCCATGGGGACAAGGGACCCCCTGCCCGTGGGGACATGGTGGCCCAAGGGGGTGAGGGACACCGTGGCCGTGGGGACACGGTGGCCACGGACCCACGGTGGCCAAGGGGGTGAGGGACACCGTGGCCGTGGGGACACGGGACCCCCTGCCCGTGGGGACACGGTGGCCACGGTGGCCACCCCGGGGTGGGGATGGGGGATGCGCGCGTGCGCCTGCCGCGGCCCCGCCCCCTCCTTGCATAGCCCCGCCCACCGGGCGCCCTGGGGCCACCGTCCTGCTCCAAGGCCACCTGATGTCACCCGCGATGTCACCCGTGACGTCACCCGTGACCTTCCCCACCCCCCACCCCGCCCCCCCGCCCCGGTGCCACCCTCCCCTCCCCCCCCCCGCGGGGTCGCGGGGTCACGGGGTCGGGTCTGGCCTTGGGGGGGGGGGAGGGGCGCCGCAAGGGATTCTGGGTAACACCGCCCCTCCCCCACCGATGAGGCAACCGGGGGGGGGCAGGGAGGGGACCCAGGTGCCCCCTCCCCCCGAGGACCCCCCCCAGGTGTCCCCCTCCCCCCCGGGTGTCCCCTCCCCCGCCCCCCGCGGTCCCCCCGTGCCCCCCCCGCGTGCCCGGGGTGGGGGAGGGGCGCGGGTGGGCTCCCCCGGGGGGTGCCAGGGTGGGGGATGGGAGGTGGGGGGGGTTGGGGGGAGGGGTCCCGCACGTGGGGGGGCGGGGTCCCCGCTGACCCCTCCCCCCGGTCTGGTGGCGGCCCCGCGGCGGCGGCGGGGGCAGAGGCTGCGGAGCGGCGCGTGGTAGGGGGGGGGGCGATGTCACGCGTGACGTAGCGTGACGTGGCGTGACGTGGCGTGGGGGGACCCCGCGGGGGGGGGGGGGGGGTCGGGGCGCGCGCGGCATCGCTGGGTCCCTGGGGGGGGGGTGGGGGGGTGGGGAGGGGGTCCCGCGTGGGGTGCACGTGGCTGCGGGGCGACTTGGTGACGTAAAGGAGGGGGGGGACCCCCCCTTAGTGACGTAAGGAGGGGGGGACCCCCGTTGGTGAGGTTCTGGAGGGTCCCATGGGGGGGGGTCCCGGGAGGGGTCCCCAAGGTCTGGGGGTCCCCGGGGGTCCCTGAGGTTTAGGGGGGGGCCTGGGGGTTTTGGGGGTCCCCGGGGTTTGGGGGGTCCCTGGGGGTGGGGGTCTCTGGGGGGGGGGTTCCCTGAGTTTGGGGGTCCCCAAGTTCCCCAGGCTTTGGGGGGGTCCCTGAGGGGGGTCCCCAAGGTTTGGGGGGGGCTCGGGGAGGTTTGGGGGTCCCTGGGGGACCCCGAGGTTGAGGGGGGTCGCCAGGGTCTGGGGGTTTTTTGGGTTCCCCGGGGTTTGGGGGGTCCCCGGGGTTTCGGGGGTCTCTGGGGGTTGGGGTCTCGGGGGGGGTCCCTGAGTTTGGGGGTGCCCGGGTTCCCCAGGCTTTGGGGGTCCCAGGGGGTTGGGGGACCCCGATTTGGGGGGGGGGGGATCCGGGGGTCCCCAGCTTTGAGGGTGCTGAGGGGGGTCCCCAGGTTTGGGGGTGCTGGGGGGTCCCCACTTTGGGGTCCCCTCCCACCCTCCCCTCCCCCCCCAGATGCAGGTGCTGCGGTTCTACGTGCGGCCGGGGCCCCCCGGGCGGGTGGGGGGGCCCGGGGGGGGCTCTGGGGGGGCCCCCCCGGGGCTGGGGCTGGGGTCCCCCCTGCGGGCGGCCCGGGCCGTGGAGCCGGGGGTCACCGCTGTCACCTGCGAGCTCTGCTACTACCTGGCCTGGGACGGTACGGGGGGCACGGGGGGACACGGGGGGACACGGGGGGCAGGGGGGGCACGGGGGGACATGGGGGGACATGGGGGGGACACGGGGCAGGGGGACATGGGGGGACACGGGGCAGGGGGGATGTGGGGGGGCAGGGGGGACACGGGGACACGGAGGGACATGGGACGGGGGGAGATGGGGGGACATGGGGGGACAGGGGGCAGGGGGGACGGGGGGACACGGGGGGACACAGGGGGATATGGGGGGGCAGGGGGGACACGGGGACACGGAGGGACATGGGACGGGGGGACATGGGGGGACATGGGGCAGGGGGACATGGGGGGGACACAGGCCAGGGGGGACGGGGGGACGGGGCGACTCAGGGGGAGATGGGGGGACATGGGGCAGGGGGACATGGGGGGACACGGAGACATGAGGGGACATGGGGGGGACATGGGGGGAGAGGGGACACGGGGGGACACAGGGGGGAAAGGGGCACAGGGGGACATGGGGGGACAGGGGGGACAGGGGGGATGTGGGGGGACACAAGGGGACACGGGGGGAGGGGGGACATGGGAGACTTGAGGGGATGTGGGGATTTGGGGACATGGGGGGACACGGGGGGACATGGCGGGGTGGGGGGCCAGGGGGATTTGGGGACATGGGGGACAGACGGGGGACGGGGGCTTTGGGGGGCCCTCGGGGGGGGGCAGTGGGGGTGTTGGGGGTGCGGGGGGTCCCAGCGTTTCGGGGTGCGCAGGGGCGGCCCCCCCCGACGCGGAGGAGGGGCGGATCCTGCGCTGGCTCCTGGGGTCCCCCCTGGGGGCGGGGGAGGAGGTGGCCCCCCAAAGCTTCCTGCGCCCCCACGGCCCCCACCTGCTGCTGGAGATCGGGCCCAGGTACGGGGGGGGCCCGGGGGGGTCCCATGGGGGCTGGGGGGTCCTGGGGGTCCCATGGGTGCTGGGGGGGCTGGGGGGTCCTGGGGGTCCCATGGGTGCTGGGGGTCCCATGGGTGCTGGGGGGTCCTGGGGGTCCCATGGGTGCTGGGGGGCTTGGGAGGGGCCCATGGGGGCTGGGGGGTCCTGGGGGTCCCATGGGTGCTGGGGGTCCTATGGGTGTTGGGGGGGGCTGGGAGTCCCGGGGGTCCCATGGGTGCTGGGGGGCCCGGGGGGTCCCATGGGTGTTGGGGGGCTGGGAGGCCCGGGGGTCCCATGGGTGTTGGGGGGCCCGGGGGTCCCATGGGTGCTGGGGGACTCAGGAGGCGCCCATGGGTGCTGGGGGGGTTGGGGAGCCCGGGGGGGGTGTCCCATGGGTGCTGGGGGACTCGGGGGGTCCTGTGGGTGCTGGGGGTGCCTGGGGGGAGGGGTCCCATGGGTGCTGGAGGGTTCCATGGGTGCTGGGGGGCCCGGGGGGGGGGGGTCCCATGGGTGCTGGGGGTGCCCCATTGGGTGCTGTGGGTGCCCCACCGGGGAGCCCATGGGTCCCCGGGGGGTCCTGTGGGTGCTGTGGGGTGAGGTGGGTGCCCTGTGGGGTCCCATGGGTGCTGGGGGTCCCACGGGTGCTGTGGGTGCCGGCAGGCTGGGGGTCTCCACGGCCGCCTCCACCAACGCCGTCTCCCTCTGCCGGGCGGCCGGGCTGGGCCGCGTCCAGCGCCTGGAGCGCTCCCGCCGCCTCCTGCTGCAGGTGGGCACCGGGGACGGGCGCTGGGGACGTCGGGGCCGTGGGGGGCACTGGGGACTTGGGGGACACTGGGGGCATGGGGGGCATTGGGGACATGGGGGACATGGGGGGCATCGGGGCCATGGGGGGCACTGGGGCCATGGGGGACACTGGGGACTTGGGGGCATCGGGGCCATGGGGGACATTGGGGCCATGGGGGGCACTGGGGACATGGGGGACACTGGGGACATGGGGGGCACTGGGGACATGGGGGACATGGGGGGCATCAGGGCCATGGGGGGCACTGGGGACATGGGGGGCATGGGGGACATGGGGGGCATGGGGGGCATCGGGGACATGGGGGGCACTGGGGACATGGGGGACATTGGGGCCATGGGGGGCATCGGGGACATGGGGGGCACTGGGGACATGGGGGACATGGGGACATGGGGGGCATCGGGGACATGGGGGACATGGGGAGCATCGGGGACATGGGGGGCACTGGGGACATGGGGGACATTGGGGCCATGGGGGGCATCGGGGACATGGGGGGCATCGGGGACATGGGGGGCACTGGGGACATGGGGGACATTGGGGCCATGCGGGGCATCAGGGACATGGGGGGCACTGGGGATACTGGTGGCACCAGGGGCATCGGGGACGTTCGGGGACATTGGGGGACATCAGCTGTTCCGGGGTCCCCCTGTCCCCAGGGGTCCTGTGGTCCCCGTGTCCCTGGGGGTCCCCCTGTCCCTGGCTGTCCCGAGGGTCCCATTGTCCCCGAGGGTCCCGGTGTCCCCGGGGGTCCCCCATCCCCCTCTGTCCCTGGGCTCCCGGTGTCCCCCTGTCCTTGGGCTCCCGGTGTCCCTGGGGGTCCCTCTGTCCCCGTCTGTCCCTGGGCTCCCGGTGTCCCCCTGTCCCCATGGGTCCCAGTGTCCCCAGGGGTCCCCCATCCCTGTCTGTCCCTGGGCTCCCGGTGTCCCCCTGTCTGGGGGTGCCCCCGCGGGGGTCCCTGCCAGGACGGGGGGTGACACAGGTGTCCCCGTCCCCCCCAGTTCGAGGGGCAGCCGCCGGCGGGGGCGGCGGAGCGGCTGGGGCGGGCGCTGCGGGACCCCATGACGGAGCAGCTCTACCCGGAGCCGCTGGCCACCTTCGAGGTCCCCGTGCGCCCCGTCCCTGTCACCACCATCGACGTCCTGCGGGGTGGCCCCCAGGCCCTGGAGCAGGCGGACCGCGAGCTGGGTAGGGGGACGGGGGGGGACGCGGCGGGGACACGGGCGGGACATGGGGGTACTTGGGGACAAGGGGACATTGGGGATGTGGGGCTGCTTGGGGGCATGGGGACATGGGGGGGACATGGGACATAGGGGGGATGTGGGGATACTTGGGGACATGGGGACATGGGGGACATGGGGACGTGGGGCTGCTTGGGGGCATGGGGACATGGGGGCATGGGACATAGGGGGGATGTGGGGGTACTTGGGGACGTGAGGACATGGGGATATGGGGGACATGGGGACGTGGGGCTGCTTGGGGACATGGGGATGTGGGGCTGCTTGGGGACATGGGGACATGAAGACTTGGAGGACATGGGACATGGGGGGGGACATGTGGGGACATGGGGGTACTTGGGGACAAGGGGATGTGGGGGACACGGGGGGGCGGGGGGGATGTGGGGCTGCTTGGGGACATGGGGACACGGAGGACAAGGGGACATGATGACAGGGAGGCCATGAGGACACTTGGGGACAGAGGGTCGTGGGGACACGGGGTGTCCTCCAGGCCCTGGAAGACGCTGGCCACTGGCTGGGTGTGGGTGGAGAGGCCTGGGGGGACATGGGGGGGTGGCGGGGTGTCCCTGGGGACCCTTGGGGACAGTGCTGTCCCCCAGGCCTGGCCTTCGACCCCTGGGACGTGCAGTACTACACCCGCCTCTTCCGCGCCGCCGGCCGCAACCCCACCTCGGTGGAGTGCTTCGACCTGGCCCAGTCCAACAGGTGCCCCCCAGCCCCCCGACCCCCCCAATGCCACCCCATGGCCGTGTCCCCCTGTCCCCCTGTCCCCCATTGACACCACCCCCATGGCCACATCCCCATGTCCCCCATTGACACCACCCCCATGGCCACGTCCCCATGTCCCTCACTGATGCCACCCCATGGCCATGTCCTCCATTGCCACCACCCCCTATGAGCATGTCCCCATGTCCCTCTGATGCCACCCTTCATGACCATGTCCCTGTGTCCCTCATTGATGCCACGCCATGACCATGTCCCCCAGTGACACCACCCCGCCCATGGCCATGTCCCCATGTCCCTCTGTCCCCCATTGACACCGCCCCCATGGCCGTGTCCCCATGTCCCCCATTGATGCCACCCCATGGCCATGTCCCCCCTTGATGCCACCCTCCATGGCCATGTCCCCACGTCCCCCATTGACGCTACCTCCATGACCATGTCCCCATGTCCCCCAGTGACACCACCCCCCATGACCGTGTCCCCATGTCCCTCACTGATGCCACCCCATGACCATGTCCTCCGTTAATGCCACCCAATGGCCATGTCCCCCTGTCCTCCGCTGACACCACCCCCATGGCCATGTCCCCCCTTGATGCCACCCCCCCCATGGCCATGTCCCCCATTGACACCACCTCCATGACTATGTCCCCGTGTCCCTCATTGATGCCACCCCATGGCCATGTCCCCCTGTCCCCCATTGACACCACCCCCATGGCCACGTCCCCATGTCCCCCATTGATGCCACCCCCCATGGCCATGTCCTCCATTGACGCCACCCCATGGCCATGTCCCCCTGTCCCCCATTGACACCACCCCCATGGCCATGTCCCCATGTCCCTCACTGATGCCACCCCATGACCACGTCCTCATGTCCCCCATTGACACCACCCCGCATGACCATGTCCCCATGTCCTCCAATAATGCCACCCCATGGCCGTGTCCCCATGTCCCCCATTGACACCATCCCCCATGACGATGTCCTCTCGGTGATGCTGCCCTCCGTGACCATGTCCCCGTGTCCCCAGCGAGCACAGCCGCCACTGGTTCTTCAAGGGGCGGCTGGTGGTGGACGGGCAGGAGAAGCCGCAGTCGCTCTTCCAGAGCATCATGGGAACCCAGAGCTCCAGCAACCCCAACAACGTCATCAAGTTCTCCGACAACAGCAGGTGGGGCCTGTGGGTGCCCCATGGCGTCAAGGCCAGGGGTCCCTGGGGTGGCTGTCGCCCATGGGTGACCATGGCATCAAGGTTGGAGGGTCCCATCACCCATGGGTGCCCATTGCATGGAGGTTTGGGGGGGCCTATGAGCCATGGGTGATGATGACATGGAGGTTGGGCAGTTCCATCACCCACGGATACCCATGGCGTGGACACTGGGAGACCCCCATCACCCATGGGTGATGATGGCATGGAGGCTGGAAGACCCCCATCGCCCATGGGTGATGATGGCTTCAAGGTTGAGGAGTCCCATCACCCATGGGTGATGATGGCATGGAGGTTGAGGAGCCCCATCATCCATGGGTGCCATGGCACGGAGCTTCGGGGACCCCAGCACCCATGGGTCACTGCACGGCCCTGCCACGGGCGCCGGCGGGGGGTGACGGGTCCCCTGTCCCCACAGCGCCATCCGGGGCGTGCCGGTGACGGCGCTGTGGCCGCGGGACCCGGCCGAGCCGAGCCCTTTTGAGAAGAGGACGACCATCCGGCACGTCATCTTCACCGCCGAGACCCACAACTTCCCCACGGGTCAGCGGGGTTGGGGGGCAGATGGGGGGGGGGTGGGGTAGTTTGGGGAGTGGGCGTGTCCTGATCTGGCACCGCCCCCCCCCAGCTGTGGCCCCCTTCAGCGGGGCGACGACAGGGACAGGGGGCCGGATCCGGGACGTGCAGTGCACCGGCCGCGGTGCCCACGTCATCGCCGGCACCGCTGGGTACAGCTTCGGCAACCTGCTCATCCCCGGTGAGGCCCTCGGGACCCCCCCACCCCCTTCGGGACCCCCAAACAGGACCCCCCCCCCCCCAGACATTCCTCTGGGGAGCCCCCAACCCCCCAGCGACCCCCCCAATACCCCTGGGACCCCCTGAGACCTCCTGGGACCCCCCAGTAGCCCAGGGAGCCCCCACAACCCCCAGGAACCCCAATACCCCAGGGACCCCCCCAAACATCCCCCCAGGACCCCCCAAACCCCTGAGACCCTCTGAACCCCCTTGCCATCCCCCAACACCCTATGCCCCCCCAAGGCCCCCCAATACCCCTGGGACCCCCCAATACCCCTGGGACCCCCCTAAACCCCCCCGGACTCCCAAACCCCCTTGGACTCCCCCAACTCCCCCTGGGGCTCCCCAGTAGCCCTGGGAGCCCCCAGATCCCCCCGGACCCCAGGGACCCCCCAAACCATCCCCGTGGGACCCCCCAAACCCCTGAGAACCCCTGACGCCCCCCCCCCCCAGGACCCCCTCAAGTCCTCCCAGACCCCCCAATATCCCCAGGACCCAAGCCCCACCCCCCAAGGCCCCCCAATATCTCTGAGACCCCCCAAGACCAACGATACCCCAGGGACCCCCCCCCACCCCCCCCAGGATCCCCCACCCCCCCCAATCCCTTAGACCCCCCTGCAACCCCCGGACACCCCCCAAAACTCCCCAGGACCCCCCAAAACCTCACTGAACCCCCCAAAACCTCCTCCGGTTCCCCCCAAACTTGGGGTCCCCCCACCCCTGGGACCCCCCTAAGCTCCAACCCTGGGGTCCCCCGGCCCCTCCCCCCCCAGGCTACGAGCTGCCCTGGGAAGACGGGGCGCAGCCGTACCCCAAATCCTTCGCCCGCCCCCTGGAAATCGCCATCGGGGCCAGCGATGGCGCCAGCGACTACGGCAACAAATTCGGGGAGCCCGTGCTGGCCGGTGAGCGGGGACCCCTCTGGGGACGCTTGGGGACCCCTGGGGACATCTGGGGACCTTCAGGGATGCTCAAAGACCTCTGTGGTCTTGGGGACCCTCAGGGACAGCTTGGGGACATTTGGGGACCTTCCGATGACACTCAAAGACCGCCATGGTCTTGGGGACCCTTGGGGACACCCTACAGCTTTGGGGACCCCTTGGGGACATTTGGGGACCTTCTGATGACAGTCAAAGATCTCGGTGGTCTTGGGGACCCCTGGGGACATTTGTGGACCCTTCAGGGATGCTCAAAGACCTCTGTGGTCTTGGGGACCCTTGGGGACATTTGGGGACCTTCTGATGACAGTCAAAGACCTCCATGGTCTTGGGGACCCTTGGGGACACCCTACGACCTCGGGGACCCATGGGGACATTTGGGGATGCTCCAGGGACACCTAAAGATCCTGGAGACTCTTGGGGACACCCCATGGCCTTGGGGACCCCAGGGATGTTCAGGAACCCTCTGGGTGACACCATGGTCTTGGGGACCTTTGGGACATTTTGGCGACCCTCTAGGTGACACCCAAAGACCTCCATGATCTTGGGGACCCTTGGGGACATCTCACTGCCTTGGGCACCTCTGGGACATTTGGGGACCCTCCAGGGACACCCAAAGACCTCCATGGCCTTGGGGACCCTTGGGGACACCCTATGGCCTTGGGGACACCGTGCTGCCTTGGGGACTCTTGGGGACATTTAAAGACCTTTCTTGGAGACCTCCATGGCCTTGGGGACCCCCCCGGGGAGGGGGGTGGTGCCACGCGGGGGGTGGCTTTGGGGTGGCAGGGAGGTGACGCTGTGGGGTGTCCCCAGGCTTCGCCCGCTCCTTCGGGCAGGTGCTGCCGGGGGGGCAGCGGCGGGAGTGGATCAAGCCCATCATGTTCAGCGGGGGCATCGGCGCCATCGAGGACGAGCACGTCCGCAAGGAGCCCCCCGAACCCGGTGAGACCCCCCGGCACCCCCAGAGCCCCCCGGGACCCCCACATCCCCGTGGGAGCCCCAAACTTCCCCCCAAATCCCTGTGGGACCCCCTCCCCAGGACCCCCAAATCCTTATGGGAGCCCCAGACTTCCCCCGGGACCCCCAACCCCCCCATGGGACCCCCAAACTTCCCCCGGGACCCCCAACCCCCCCATGGAACCCCCAGACCCCCCCTGGAACCCCCAAATCCCTATGGGAGCCCCAAACTTCCCCTGGGACCCCCCAACCCCCCCATGGGACCCCCAGACCCCCCTGGAACCCCCAAACCCCCATGGGACCCCCAAACTCCCCCTGGAACCCCCAAACCCCCATGGGAGCCCCAAACTTCCCCCGGGACCCCCAACCCCCCCATGGGACCCCCAACCCCCCAGGACCCCCAAATTCCCCATAGCCCCTCCCTGACACCCCCAAATCACCCCTTATGCACCTCCACCACCCCTGGGACCCCCAAATTGCTCCCCGTCCCCCCCAACACCCCCAAATGCCCCTCAGCTCCCCCCATCACCCCAGGACCCCCAAATCCCCCCAGACCCCCCCATCACCCCTGGGACCCCCAAATCCCCCCCTTCCCTCAAGACCCTCAGGCTCCCTGGGGGGGTCCGGGAGTGTCCCCCATGTGTCCCCCATGTGTCCCCCATGTGTCACCCATGTGTCCCCCCCCCCAGGGATGCTGGTGGTGAAAGTGGGGGGCCCCGTCTACCGCATCGGCGTCGGCGGGGGGGCCGCCTCCTCCATCCAGGTAAGGGGGTGCCTGGGGGGGATCCCGGGGGTCCGGGGCGGGTGTCCCCACGCTGTCCCCACCCCGTGTCCCCAGGTGCAGGGGGACAACGCGGAGGAGCGGGACGCGGGGGCGGTGCAGCGGGGGGACGCCGAGATGGAGCAGAAGATGAACCGGGTGCTGCGGGGCTGCATCGAGAGCGGCGGGGGGAACCCCGTCTGCAGCATCCACGACCAGGGGGCTGGCGGCAACGGTACGGGGACACGGGGACACGGGGGGACACGGGGGGACGGGGGGACACGGGGACATGGGGGGACACGGGGGGACATAGGGACATGGGGGGCACGGGGACACGGGGGGACACGGGGATGTGAGATGACAACCACCCCATCTGCAGCATCCACCGTCATGGGGCTGGTGGCAACGGTACGGGGACACGGGGACACAGGGACATGGGGGAGAGGGGGACATGGGGGGACACAGGGGGACAGGGGGACATGGGGACACGGGGACATGGGGACACACGGGGATGTGAGATGACAACCACCCTATCTGCAGCATCCACCATCATGGGGCTGGTGGCAATGGTATAGGGACATGGGGACACGGGGGGACACGGGGACACGGGGGGACACGGGGGGACGGGGGGACACGGGGACATGGGGGGACACGGGGGGACATAGGGACATGGGGGGCACGGGGACACGGGGGGACACGGGGATGTGAGATGACAACCACCCCATCTGCAGCATCCACCGTCATGGGGCTGGTGACAATGGCATGGGGACATGGGGGACACAGGGACATGGGGGACATGAGGACACAGGGGGACACGGGGACATGGGGGGACACAGGGACAGGGGGTCACAGGGACATGGGGGACACGGGGAGATGGGGACGTGACAACCTCATCTGCACCATCCATGACCGGGGGAGGCCAGGGGCAACGGTACAGGGACATGGGGGGACACGGGGGGACACGGGGGGACGGGGAGGCACGTGGGGGTGTCCCCAGCGTCCCTGTCACCGCTGTCCCCAGGGAACGTCCTGAAGGAGCTCAGCGAGCCGGCGGGGGCCGTCATCTACGCCAGCCGCTTCCAGGTACCGGCACCCCCACCCACGGGACCCCCCCACCCACGGGACCCCCACCCATGGGACCCCCCCACCCACGGGACCCCCCACCCACGGGACCCCCACCCATGGGACCCCCCACCCACGGGACCCCCCACCCACGGGACCCCCGTGGTGCCCCGTCCCTGGCACCTCCTGCCCCCAGGGACCCCCCAGGACCCCTGTCCCCACGGAGCCCCCCAGACCCCCAACGCCCCCCTGCCCCCGCTGTCCCCCCAGTGCCCCCTGTCCCCCCCCGGTGTCCCCCTGGTGTCACTTGTCCCCTTGGTGCCTTCCGGCGCCCCCTGCCCCCTTGGTGCCCCCCACCCCCTGCTGCCCCTTGTCCCCCCGGTGTCCCCTGGTGCCACTTGTGCCCCCCAGTGCCCCCCAGTGCCCTTTGTTCCCCCCAGTGCCCGTGGTGCCCCTTGTGTCCCCGCTGTCCCCCGCTGCCACTTGTCCCCCCAATGCCCCATGACCCCCGGTGCCCCCCGCCCCCTTGGTGCCCCCCACCCCCCCGGTTCCCCCCGTCGCCCCCCCGCGTGCCCCCCGCCGCGGTGACCCGGCTGGTGGCAGCGAGGGGACCCGACGCTGAGCGTGCTGGAGCTGTGGGGCGCCGAGTACCAGGAGTCCAACGCGCTGCTGGTGCGGCCGCCCCGGCTGGGGCTGCTGCGGCGCCTGGCCGCCCGCGAGCGCTGTCCCCTCTGCGTGGTGGGGACCGTCACCGGGGACGGGCGGGTAAGGGGGCGCGGGGGACGGGGGGGGGTGGAGGGGTGCAGGGGCGTGGGGGACACCGTGGGGACATGGGGTCATGCGATGTGGGGAGATGGAGGACATGGGGACGTGGGATGTGGGGACATGGGGACATGGGGACATGGAGGACATGGGGACGTGGGATGTGGGGACATGGGGACATGGAGGACATGGGGACGTGGGATGTGGGGACATGGGGACCTGTGACATAGGGGTGCAGGGACGTGGGGGGGGACATGGGGACATGGGGACATGGAGGACATGGGGACATGGGAACATGGGATGTGGGGACATGGGGACATGGGGACATGGAGCACATGGAGGACATGGGGATGTGGGATGTGGGGACATGGGGACGTGGGATGTGAGGACATGGGGACATGGGGACATGGGGACATGGAGGACATGGGGACATGGGGACGTGGGATGTGGGGACATGGGGACATGGAGGACATGGGGACGTGGGATGTGGGGACATGGGGACATGGAGGACATGGGGACATGGGGACATGGGGACATGGGGATGTGGGATGTGGGGACATGGGGACATGGAGGACATGGGGACATGGGGACATGGAGGACATGGAGGACATGGGGATGTGGGATGTGGGGACATGGGGACCTGTGACATAGGGATGCAGGGACGTGGGGGACACCGTGGGGACATGGAGGACGTGGGGATGTGGGGACATGGGGACGTGGGATGTGGGGACATGGAGGACAAGGGGACCTGTGACACAGGGATGCAGGGATGTGGGGACACTGTGGGGACGTGGGACATGGGAATGTGGGGAGATGGGGACACAGGGACATGGGACATAGGGGTGCAGGGACGTGGGGGACACCATGGGGATGTGGGGACTTGGGAATGTGGGGCGCGCGACACAGGAATGTGGGGACGTGGGGACTTGGGGACCTGGGGACTTGGGGACCTGGAGACATGGGACATGGGCACGTGGGACGTGGGGACGTGGGGGACACAGCGACACAGGGGGCCATGGGGCCCGGCCACAGGGACCTGGGGGGACCTGGGGAGATTGAGGGACACGGGGAGGTCCCCGGGGGTGGCTTTTGGGGGTCCCTGTCGGCCGAGGGGAGTTTTGGGGGGTCCTTTTGGGGTCCCTGGGTACCAGGAAGGTCCCGGGGGGGGGGGAGGTTGGGGGTCCCCTGGCCCTGCTGAGCCTCCACCCCCCCAGATCGTGCTGGTGGATGACCTGGAGGCGCCGGTGCCCGAGGGGGGGTCCCACGAGGGGCTGCCCACCCCTGTCAACCTGGAGCTCGAGTGGGTGCTGGGCAAGATGCCCCGCAAGGTGAGGGGGGGGGGGGGCGGGGGGACCCCCCCCAGTGGGGATGGGGACCCTCCCAATTGGGAATGGAGACACCCAACGGAGGTGGGGACCCCCATGATAATGGGGACGCCCCCGATGGGGACAGCCCAGTTGGGAATGGAGACGCCCAAAGGGGATGGGGACCTCCATGATGATGGGACCCCCCCCAAAAAGGGACACACACCCCCCCCCAGTGGGGGTGGGGACACCCAGGTTGGGAACGGGGACCCCCATGATAGGGACACCCCGATGGGAATGGGACACCCCTCAGTGGTGATGGGAACCCCCATGATGATGGGGAACCCCCAATGGAGACACCCAATGGGGATGGGGACACCCCAGTAGGAATGGGGACCCCCATGATGATGGGGACCCCCCAATGGAGACACCCAATGGAGATGGGGACCCCCCCCCCAGTTGGGAATGGGGACACCCAATGGGGATGAGGACCCCCGTGATGATGGGGACACCACAATGGGGATGGGGACACCCCAGTAGGAAGGGGGACACGCATGATGACGGGGACACGCATGATGACACGGACACCCCAATGGAAACACCCAACGGAGATGGGGACCCCCCCCCCCAGTTGGGAATGGGGACCCCCCAGTTGGGAATGGGGACACCCAATGGGGATGGGGACCCCCCCCAGTTGGGAATGGGGACACCCAATGGGGATGAGGACCCCCATGATGATGGGGACACCACAATGGAGACACCCAATGGAGGTGGGGACCCCCATGATGATGGGGACACCCAACGGGGATGGGGACACCCCAGTGGGGATGGGGACCACCCAATGGGGATGGGGACCCCCATGATGATGGGGACACCCAACGGGGATGGGGACACCCCAGTGGGGATGGGGACCACCCAATGGGGATGGGGACACCCAACGGGGATGGGGACCCCCATGATGATGGGGACCCCCCAATGGAGACACCCAATGGAGATGGGGACCCCCCCCCCAGTTGGGAATGGGGACACCCAATGGGGATGAGGACCCCCGTGATGATGGGGACCACCCAATGGGGATGGGGACCCCCATGATGATGGGGACACCCAATGGGGATGGGGACACCCCAGTGGGGACGGGGACCACCCAATGGGGATGGGGACACCCAACGGGGATGGAGACACCCCAGTGGGGATGGGGACCCCCATGGTGATGGGGACACCCAGTGGGGATGGGGACCCCCAACGGGGATGGGGACCCCCATGATGATGGGGACCCCCATGGTGATGGGGACCCCCATGGTGATGGGACCCCCATCCCCCCGTGCCCCCCAGGAGTTCGTGCTGCAGCGGGTGCCCCCCACCCTGCGCCCGCTGGCGCTGCCCCCGGGGCTGTCGGTGCGGCAGGCGCTGGAGCGGGTCCTGCGGCTCCCGGCCGTGGCCAGCAAGCGCTACCTCACCAACAAGGTACCCGCGTCCCCCTGTGTCCCCCCGTGTCCCCAACCCTGGCCGTGGGCCCCCTGCCCCCCTGCGCCTGCATCCCTGGTGGCCGTGGGCCCCTCCGTGTCCCCGATCCCTTCCGTGTCCCCAATCGCTTCCGTGTCCCCAGTCTCTTCCGTGTCCCCAACCCACTTAGTGGCTGCCGTCCCCTCCGTGTCCCCGATCCCCTCCGTGTCACCAGTCCCCTCCATGTCCCCACCCCACTTGGTGGCCACGGTCCCCTCCATGTCCCCGATCCCCTCTGTGCCACCAATCCCTTCCGTGTCACCAGTCCCTCTCTGTGTCACCAGTCCCTCTCCGTGGCACCAATCCTCCTCCATGTCCCTGATGTCCCCCATGTCCCCCACCCCATGTCCCTCCATGACGTGTCCCGCTCCGTGTCCCCCCAGTCAATACCGCTCCCTGGGAAATGTCCCTGCCCATGTCCCTGTCCCCCCAGGACACGACCCATCCGTGTCCCCAACCCTCTCCCCCCCAAACTTGTCCCCATGGCCACCTCCCAGCCCCTGTCCCCCACTGACGCCGCTGTCCCCGGGGCAGGTGGACCGCTCGGTGACGGGGCTGGTGGCCCAGCAGCAGTGCGTGGGGCCCCTGCACACACCGCTGGCCGACGTGGCCGTGGTGGCCCTGTCCCACTTTGACACGGTGGGGGCGGCCACGGCGCTGGGTGAGCAGCCCATCAAGGGCCTGCTGGATCCAGCCGCTGGCGCCCGCCTGGCCCTCACCGAGGCCCTCACCAACCTCGTCTTCGCCCGCATCACTGACCTCCGCGTGAGTACTGTGCCACCGCCAGCGCGCCGATGCCACGGCACGGCCGTGGGGTCGCTACGGGAGCAGTGGCGTGGCTTTGGCATGTCCATGGGATGGCCGTGCTATGGGGGAACATGCCGCCGCCGCGGCAAGGCCGTGGTATGGCTACGGGAGCACTGACGTGGTGATGGCACGGCTGCGGCATGGCGATGCCACGGGGACCGTGCCACCGCCACGGCACGGCTACGGGAGCAATGACACGGCCGTGGCATGGCTACAGGGTGGCCACACCATGGTACAGTGGCTGTATCACGGCCGTGGAAACCGTGCCACTGCCATGGCCTTGCCACGCCAGGACCGTGACGTAGCTACAAGATGGGGCAATGGGGCCGTGGCCACAGGTACCACAGCCTGGCCAAGGGGGCCGTGGCACGGCCATGGCATGGCCAAAGGGGATCACGGCGTGGCCGCGGCATGGCCGGGGGGGGAGCACCACGGTGTGGGCACAGCCCAGCCAAGGGGAACCATGGCATGGCTGTGGCACGGCCAAAGGGGACCATGGCGTGGCCATGGCGTGGCCAAGGGGGACTATGGTGGGGCCAAGGCATGGCCATGGAGGACCATGGCATGGCCACGGCACAGCCAAAGGGACCATGGCGTGGCCATAGGGGACCACCACGGTGTAGGCACAGCCCAGCCGAGCGGGCCCACGGCACGGCCACGGCACAGCTATGGGGCATGAGGCTACGGGGTGCTCACCACGGCCACAGGGGCCACGTCATTGTCACGCCGGGGCCGTGCCATGGCTACAGGGGCCACGGCGGGGTCACGTCATGGCCGTGGGAGCCACCAGGACCACATCACTGCCATGGGGGCCAAGCCGTTGTCACCAGGGCCACGTCCTGGTCACAGGGGCCATGGCACGGCCACGGGCACCATGTCATGGCCAAGCCGTGGCCATTGAGTGCCACAGCCAGGGGGTGGGAGGTGACGGGGGAGGTTGGGGGGCCCGGGGGGCAATTTGGGGTGGCAGGAGGGGGCTGGGACATGCGGTGGCGCTGACCTGTCCCTTCCCCCCCTTGTCCTGTGTCCTTTTGTGTCCCCTTTGTTCCCCGCATCCCCGTGTTCCCCCTCCGTGGCCCTGGTGTCTCCCCATCCCCCGTGTCCCCGTCCTCTCCGTGTCCCCCGCGTCCCCGTGTCCCCGTCCTCTCCGTGTCCCCCGTGTCCCCAGGACGTGAAGTGCTCGGGGAACTGGATGTGGGGGGCGAAGACGGGGGCGGAGGGGGGGGCGCTGGTGGCGGCGTGCGAGGGGCTGGTGGGGCTCCTGCACCGCCTGGGCGTGGCCATCGATGGGGGCAAGGACTCGCTCAGCATGGCCGCCCGCGTCGGCACTGAAACCGTCCTGGCACCCGGTGAGTCCCGCTGCCGGGGCGGGGGGGGGGCGGGTGCTGCTGGCGGGGGGTCACGGGGGACACGGCCACCGTCGTGGCAGAGGAACCCAGGGGTGTCCCCACCGGGAGGATGGGTGATGGTGCCACCACCACCACCACCACCACCGTGATGGGTCACGGGTGTCACTGCGCCAGGACCCATGGGTGCCACCACCACCGTGATGGGTCACGGGTGACCCTGTGCTAGGACCCATGGGTGCCACCACCACCGTGATGGGTCACGGGTGTCACTGCGCCAGGACCCATGGGTGCCACCACCACCGTGATGGGTCACGGGTGTCACTGCGCCAGGACCCATGGGTGCCACCACCACCGTGATGGGTCACGGGTGGCCCTGTGCTAGGACCCATGGGTGCCACCACAACCATGATGGGTCATGGGTGCCACCGCCATGGCGCTGTGACCCGTAGGTGCCACCCCCCCCTGCTCCTGGCCATGGGTGCCCCACTGTGACCCCCCCCAGCCCCCCGGTGGCCCCCCATGACCCCTTGACCCCGCCCCAGGCACCCTGGTGGTCTCGGCCTACGCCGTCTGCCCTGACGTCACGGCCACCGTCACCCCTGACCTCAAGTGTCCTGAGGGCAAAGGTCAGTGACCCCGGCGGGTTTTGGGGTGCCCTGGGGGGTGGGCTGAACCCGGGGGGGGGATGGGGTGCCCTTAGGGAGCCAGAACCACCCCCACGGGGGTTTTGGGGTGCCCTTAGGGAGCCAGGACCACCCGCACGGGGGTTTTGGGGTGCCCTGGGGGGTTTGGGGTGCCCTTAGGGAGCCAGGACCACCCCCACAGGGGTTTTGGGGTGCCCTGGGTGCTGCTGTGACCCCCACAGGGGTTTTGGGGTGCCCTGGGGGTTTTGGGGTGCCCTTAGGGAGCCACGACCACCCCTATAGGGGTTCTGGGGTGCCCTGGGTGCTGCTGTGATCCCCATAGGGGTTTTGGGGTGCTGTGAACCCCAAGGGGCTTTTGGGGTGCCCTTAAGGAGCCAGGACCACCCGCACGGGGGTTTTGGGGTGCCCTGGGGGGTTTTGGGGTGCCCTGGGGGTGGGCTGGGATCCCTGGGTGCATTTTGGGGTGCTTACAGGGGGTTGGGACCCTCCATGGGATTTTGGGGTGCCCCTGGGGGTTTTAGGGTCGCGAGGTGGGGTGGTGACACCCTGGGGACATTTTGGGGTGCTGTGACCCCTGGGAGGGGTCGGGGTGCCTTTGGGGTGCTGTAACCCCCCCCCCCCGGATTTTGGGGTCCCCCAGGAGCCCTGCTGTGGGTGCAGCTGAGCCCGGGGCGGCACCGGTTGGGGGGCAGCGCCCTGGCCCAGGTCTTCTCCCAGTTGGGGGACGCCTGCCCCGACCTGGAGGACCCCGAGGTCCTGGCCGCCGCCTTCCGCGTCACCCAGCGCCTCATCGAAGGTGGGTGCTGCGGGGCGGGGACCCCCCCCTGGTGGGGACCCCCCCCCCCCCCCGGTGGGGACCCCCCGGGAGGTTGGGGGGGCTGGGTGGGAGGATCTGGGGGAAAAGGGGAGCCTGGGGGGAGCGGGGGGGGGGGGGATTTGGGGTGAAAGGGGTTTTGGGGTGCGGGGGGAGATTTGGGGGGTGGGGGGATTTGGGGTGCAGGGGGAGATTTGGGGTGCAGGGGGACTGGGGTGAAAGGGATTTTGGGGTGCGGGGGGGAGATGTGGGGTGCAGTGGGGATTTGGGGTGCAGGGGGGAGATTTGGGGGGTGGGGGGATTTGGGGTGCAGGGGGATTTGGGGTGAAAGGGATTTTGGGGTGCAGGGGAGGAGATTTGGGGGGTGGGGGGATTTGGGGTGCAGGGGGGAGATTTGGGGTGCAGGGGGACTGGGGTGAAAGGGGTTTTGGGGTGCAGGGGGGCAGATGTGGGGTGCACTGGGGATTTGGGGTGCGGGGGGGAGATTTGGGGGTGGGGGGATTTGGGGGAAAGGGATTTTGGGGTGCAGGGGGGAGATTTGGGGGTGGGGGGATTTGGGGTGAAAGGGGTTTTGGGGTGCAGGGGAAGGGATTTGGGGGGTGGGGGGATTTGGGGTGCAGGGGGGATTTGGGGTGCAGGGGGACTGGGGTGAAAGGGGTTTTGGGGTGCAGGGGGGAGATGTGGGGTGCAGTGGGGATTTGGGGTGCAGGGGGGAGATTTGGGGTATGGGGGGATTTGGGGTGCGGGGGGAGATTTGGGGTGTGGTGGGATTTGGGGTGCAGGGGGATTTGGGGGGAAAGGGATTTTGGGGTGCAGGGGGGAGATGTGGGGGGTGGGGGGCATTGGGGTGCGGGGGGATTTGGGGTGCAGGGGAGGAGATGTTGGGGGTGGCGGGGATTTGGGGTGCGGGGGAGGAGATGTGGGGTGCAGTGGGGATTTGGGGTGCAGGGGAGGAGATGTGGGGGGTGGGGGGATTTGGGGTGAAAGGGGTTTTGGGGTGCAGGGGAGGGGATGTGGGGTGCAGCGGGACTGGGGGGGCAGAGGGATTTGGGGTGTGGTGGGATTCGGGGTGCAGGAGGGGAGCGGGGGGGACGCGTGCGGATTGGGGTGCGGGGGGACCTGGGGTGGTGACGCGGTCCGAGCCCGGGGTTGGGGTCCGCTGGAGCTGGGGCGACGCGGGGCGACGCGGGGTGACGCGGGGGCGGGGCCTGCCGCTGCGCCCCAGAGCGGGGGCTGAGCGCGGGCCATGACGTGAGCGACGGGGGGCTACTGGGCTGCCTGCTGGAGATGGCCTTCGCCGGCAACTGCGGCCTCCGGGTGGACATGGCCACCGTCCCCCGCGACGCCTCTCGTGAGTCACCGTCACCCCCCCCGGGACCCCCTGGGGCCACCCCGGGGCCACCCCCCCCTCCCCCCCCCCCCGCGAACCTTCCCATCTTGGGGAACCCCCGGGGAATCCTCACCTCCCCGTGTCCCCACGTCCTCTTGTTCCCCGCGTCCGCGTGTCCCGTGTCCCCACGTCCCCCCCGTCCCCTCTGTGTCATGGCCCCAAGCCCCCATGTCCCCATGTCCCCATGTTCCCTATGTCCCATGTCCCCACGTCCCACGTCCCCCTGTCCCCAGGTCGCATATCCACATGTCCCCATGGTCCTATGTCCCCTATGTCCCTTGTCCCCACGTCCCCCATCCCCACAACCCCAAGTCCCCATGTCCCCATGTCCAATGTCCCCATGTCCCCGCATCCCCATGTCCCCATGTCCTCGTGATCCCATGTCCCCATTATCGCATGTCCCCGTGTCCCCGTGTCCCCATGTCCTCATGTCCCTATGCCCCTGTGTCCTCATGTCCCCATGTCCCCATGTCCCCATGTCCTCGTGATCCCATGTCCCCATTATCGCATGTCCCCATGTCCCCGTGTCCCCATGTCCTCATGTCCCCATGCCCCCGTGTCCTCATGTCCCCATGTCCCCATGTCCCCATGTCCTCGTGATCCCATGTCCCCATTATCGCATGTCCCCATGTCCCCGTGTCCCCATGTCCTCATGTCCCTATGCCCCCGTGTCCTCATGTCCCCATGTCCCCATGTCCCCACATCCCCCTTATCCCATGTCCCCGTTATCCCATGTCCCCATGTCCCCCCTATTCTCATGTCGTCATGTCCCTATGTCCCCATGTCCCCACATCCCCATTATCCCAAGTCCCCATGTCCCCACATCCCCATGTCCCCATGTCCCCGTTATCCCATGTCCCCATGTCCCCGTTATCCCATGTCCCCATGTCTCCATGTCCCCACATCTCCATGTCCCCACGTCCCCGTGTCTCTGTGTCCCCGTGTCCCCGTGTCCCCATGTCCCCACATCCCCACATCCCCACGTCCCCACGTCTCCATGTCCCCACATCCCTGTGTCCCCACGTCCCCATGTCCCCGTTATCCCATGTCCCCACGTCCCCGTGTCCCCATGTCCCCGTGTCCCCGTGTCCCCACATCCCATACCTCCATGTCTGATGTCCCATGTCACCGTCTCCCCCCCCCGCGTCCCTCGTCCCCGCAGCGCTGGCCGTGCTGTTCGCGGAGGAGCCGGGGCTGGTGCTGGAGGTGCCGGTGGCCACCAGCGTGGACGTCTGCCGCCGCTACCAGGAGGCCGGCGTGCGCTGCGTCCCCATTGGCCACAGCGGCCCCTACGGGCCCGACGCCATGGTGAGGGGACGCGGGGACACGGGGGTGGCAGAGGGCCCTGGCTGGCCCTGTGGGCACGGGAGGTGACCGAGGATGTGGACCTGCAGGTGTGTCCCCATGGTGTCCTGCTGGGACAGGAGGTGGCCATGGCCGTGTCCCCATGGCCGTGTCCCCATGGCCGTGTCCCCATGGTGTCCTGCTGGGACAGGAGGTGGCCATGGCCGTGTCCCCATGGCCGTGTCCCCATGGCCGTGTCCCCATGGTGTCCTGCTGGGACAGGAGGTGGCCATGGCCGTGTCCCCATGGCCGTGTCCCCATGGCCGTGTCCCCATGGTGTCCTGCTGGGACAGGAGGTGGCCATGGCCGTGTCCCCATGGCCGTGTCCCCATGGCCGTGTCCCCATGGTGTCCTGCTGGGACAGGAGGTGGCCATGGCCGTGTCCCTGTGTCCTGCTGTGGGTGTGGATGGCAGTGACCACAGTGATGGCTGTGGTGGTGGCCATGTCCCCATGTGCCCTCACCGTCCCCGTGTCCCCGTGGCAGGTCCAGGGGGTGGTGGCCGTGTCCCTCACCGTCCCCGTGTCCCCGTGGCAGGTCCAGGGGGTGGTGGCCGTGTCCCTCACCGTCCCCGTGTCCCCGTGGCAGGTCCAGGGGGTGGTGGCCGTGTCCCTCAGCGTCCCCGTGTCCCCGTGGCAGGTCCAGGGGGTGGTGGCCATGTCCCTCACCGTCCCCGTGTCCCCGTGGCAGGTCCAGGTGGTGGTGGCGGGCGCCTCTGTGCTGTCCGAGCCCGTGGGGGACCTGCGGGGGCTCTGGGAGGAGACCAGCTTCCGGCTGGAGCGGGAGCAGGCGGCCGCGGACTGCGTGGCCCAGGAGGAGGCCGGGCTGCGCCGGCGCCAGGGACCCACCTTCACCCTCACCTTCGACCCCCTGGAGGAGCCCCCCCTGCTCCGGCACATGGGTGAGGGGTGGGGGGACCTGGGGGGCCGGGAGGTCACGGGGGGAGGTGGGGTGGTGGGGGGCTGGGGGGTCGTGGGGGGGCCATGGGGGTCTGAGGGATCGTGGGGGGCTGGGGGGATGATGGGGGGGATCATGGGGGGACCATGGGGGGCTGGGGGGGTCTGAAGGATCATGGGGGACGTGGGGGGATCATGGGGGGGGGGTGGGGAGCCATGGGGGGCGGGGAGGTCACGGGGGGAGGTGGGGTGGTGGGGGGCTGGGGGGTCGTGGGGGGGCCATGGGGGTCTGAGGGATCGTGGGGGGCTGGGGAGAGATGGGGGGCTGGGGGATCAATGGGCCCCAGGGGATCCTGGGGGGTTCGGGGGGGATCGGGGGGGCCGCAGGGGGACGGAGGGGTGACCCCGGTGTCCCCAGAGCTGCCGGGGCCGCGGGTGGCCGTGCTGCGGGAGGAGGGCAGCAACGGGGACCGGGAGATGGCGGCCGCCTTCGTCATGGCCGGCTTCCAGGTGAGGGACCCCGGCGTCCGGGGGGGACCCCCACCCCCGCATCGGGGGGCCGGGGGGGGGCCGGGGGTCGGTGACGCGGGGGCCGGGGTGTCCCCAGGTGTGGGACGTGACGACGGAGGACCTGTGCTCGGGCTCCGCCACCCTCGACGGCTTCCGGGGCCTCGTCTTCGTCGGGGGGTTCAGCTACGCCGACGTCCTGGGCTCCGCCAAGGGTGAGAATTTGGGGGGTCCCCCCCCCCCTTTCACACCTGGGGGCGGTTTGGGGGGGCCCCAGGGGGCTCCGTACCCCCACATGGGGGGGTTTTGGGGTGCCCCCGGGTTTGGGGTGCCCCCGGGTTTGGGGTGTCCCTGGTTTTGGGGTGTCCCTGTGTCAGGGAGCCCTGGGTTAGGGTGTCCCTGGTTTTGGGGTGTCCCTGGTTTTGGGGTGCTGCTGGGTTTGGGGTGTCCCTGTGTCAGGGTGCCCTGGTTTGGGGGGGCCCCCGGTTTTGGGGTGTCCCTGGTTTTGGGGTGTCCCTGTGTCAGGGTGCCCTGGGTTAGGGTGTCCCTGGTTTTGGGGTGCTGCTGGGTTTGGGGTGTCCCTGGTTTTGGGGTGTTCATGGTTTTGGGGTGTCCCTGTGTCAGGGTGCCCTGGGTTAGGGTGTCCCTGGTTTTGGGGTGCCCCTGGTTTTGGGGTGCCCCTGTTTGTAGGTGCCCCTGGTTTGGGGGTCCTGGGTGTTGGGGGATGCTGGGGGGCTGGGTGGGGGGGTCCCCATTTTGGGGGTACCCGGGTTTGGGGGTGCTGGGGTGCAGGTTTGGGGGTGCTGGGTGTGGGGGTGCCCCTGGTTTGGGGGTGCTGGATGCTGCGTGTTGGGGGCGTCAGGGTGCTGGGTGCGGGGGTCCCCGTTTGGGGGGGTGCCCCTGGTTTGGGGGTGTTGGGGTGCCTGGATTGGGGGTGTTGGGGTGCCCATTTTGGGGGTGCTGGGCGCTGGGGTGCCCAGTTTGGGGGTGCCCCTGGTTTGGGGGTGCTGGATGCTGGATGTTGGGGATCTTGGGGTGCTGGGTGCGGGGGTCCCCGTTTTGGGGGGTTGCCCCTGGTTTGGGGGTGTTGGGGTGCCCAGTTTGGGGGTGCTGGGCGCTGGGGTGCCCATTTTGGGGGTGCCCCTGGATTGGGCGTGTTGGGGCACCCATTTTGGGGGTGCTGGGGTGCCCAGTTTGGGGGTGCTGGGCGCTGGGGTGCCCAGTTTGGGGGCACTGGGGTGCCCAGTTTGGGGGCGCCCCTGGTTTGGGGGAGTTGTGGTGCCTGGATTGGGGGTGTTGGGGTGCCCATTTTGGGGGTGCTGGGCGCTGGGGTGCCCAGTTTGGGGGTGCCCCTGGTTTGGGGGGGGGGGGGGGGGGCCGGGTGTGGGGTTGGGGGTGCTGGATGTGAAGACCCCCATTTTGGGGCGGGGGGGGGGAGGGGGCGCCCCTGATTTGGGGGTCCCCCAGTGCTGGCTGTTGGCGATGCCGGGGTGCTGTTTGGGGGGGGGGTCCCCAGTTTGGGGGTGCCCTGACCCCCCCCCCCCGACCCCCTCCCCCCAGGCTGGGCGGCCGCCGTGCGCTTCAACCCGCGGGCGCGGGGGACCCTGGAAAGCTTCCGCCGGCGCCCCGACACCTTCAGCCTGGGGGTCTGCAACGGCTGCCAGCTGCTGGCCCTGCTGGGCTGGGTCGGGCCCCCCCCGGTGGGTGCTGGGGGGGGGCACCCATGGGGGGGGGGGGGCACCCATGGGGGTTGTTGGCCTGGGGGGGGATCCCTTGGGAGGGGGTCCTGGGAATCTCATGGGGGGGGGGGCTATGGAGGGGGTGGCACCCATGGGGGGGGGTCCTTGGGGGGGGGGGGGGGGGGTCTCATGGGGGGGGTGCTCACCCATGGGGGATGTTGTCCCGGGGGGGAGGGGTCCTTGGGTGGGGGGTCCCATGGGGGAGGTGTCACCCATGGGAGGGGGCCCTGGGGTGGGGTGGGGGTCCCTATGGGGGGGTGTCACCCATGGGTGGTGCTGTCCCTTGGGGGGGGGGGTAACCCATGGGTGTCCCATGGCGGGGGGCATCACCTATGGGTGATTTTGTCCCGGGGGGGGGGTGTCCTGTGGGAGGGGGTCCCGGGGGGCGGGGGGAGATCCCATGGGTGGGGGTCCCATGGGGGGGGGGGGGGGAAGGATCCCATGGGGGGAGGGTCCCATGGGGGGAAGGGTCCCATGGGGGGGTCCCATGGGGTGGGGGGGGTGTCCCTGGGTGGGGGAAGGGCACCCCCCCGGGTGTCAGGGTCCCCGGGGGCGGGCGGTGACGCTGTGGGGCGCAGAGGAGGGGGCCCCCCCCGCCGTGGCGCTGAGCCCCAACCTGTCGGGGCGCTTCGAGTCGCGGTTCGTGGCCGTGCGCGTGGAGCCGGGGCCGGCGCTGATGCTGCGGGGGATGGCGGGCGCCTGCCTGGGCGTCTGGGTGGCCCACGGGGAAGGTGGGTGCGGGGGGGCACTGGGAGCTCTGGGGGCACTGGGAGCTCTGGGGGCATGGGGAGCACTGGGGGCACTGGGAGCTCTGGGGGCACTGGGAGCACTGGGAGCACCGGGAGCTCTGGGGGCATGGGGAGCACTGGGGGCACTGGGAGCACTGGGGGCACTGGAGATACTGGGAGCTCTGGGGGCACTGGGAGCTCTGGGGGCATGGGGAGCACTGGGGGCACTGGGAGCACTGGGAGCACCGGGAGCTCTGGGGGCATGGGGAGCACTGGGAGCACCGGGAGCTCTGGGGGCATGGGGAGCACTGGGGGCACCGGGAGCAC
Organism: Nipponia nippon; assembly: GCF_047370975.1. Classification (NCBI taxonomy): domain Eukaryota; kingdom Metazoa; phylum Chordata; class Aves; order Pelecaniformes; family Threskiornithidae; genus Nipponia; species Nipponia nippon. The sequence goes on from NW_028262360.1 coordinate 509,698, forward strand.
TGGGGGCACTGGGAGCTCTGGGGGCACTGGGAGCTCTGGGGGGATGGGGAGCACTGGGGGCACTGGGAGCACTGGGAGCACCGGGAGCTCTGGGGGCATGGGGAGCACTGGGAGCACCGGGAGCTCTGGGGGCATGGGGAGCACTGGGGGCACTGGGAGCACTGGGGGCACTGGAGATACTGGGAGCTCTGGGGGCATGGGGAGCTCTGGGGGCACTGGGAGCTCTGGGGGCATGGGGAGCACTGGGAGCACTGGGGGCACTGGAGATACTGGGAGCTCTGGGGGCACTGGGAGCACTGGGGGCACTGGGGGCACCGGGAGCTCTGGGGGCACTGGGAGCTCTGGGGGCATGGGGAGCACTGGGGGCACTGGGGGCTCTGGGGTCAGTTGGAGGTCTGGGGGCATGGGGAGCACTGGGGGCACTGGGAGCTCTGGGGGCACTGGGAGCACCGGGAGCTCTGGGGGCATGGGGAGCACTGGGAGCACCGGGAGCTCTGGGGGCATGGGGAGCACTGGGGGCACTGGGAGCACTGGGGGCACTGGAGATACTGGGAGCTCTGGGGGCATGGGGAGCTCTGGGGGCACTGGGAGCTCTGGGGGCATGGGGAGCACTGGGAGCACTGGGGGCACTGGAGATACTGGGAGCTCTGGGGGCACTGGGAGCACTGGGGGCACTGGGGGCACCGGGAGCTCTGGGGGCACTGGGAGCTCTGGGGGCATGGGGAGCACTGGGGGCACTGGGAGCTCTGGGGGCACTGGGAGCTCTGGGGGCATGGGGAGCACTGGGGGCACTGGGAGCTCTGGGGGCACTGGGAGCACCGGGAGCTCTGGGGGCATGGGGAGCACTGGGGGCACTGGAGATACTGGGAGCTCTGGGGGCACTGGGAGCTCTGGGGGCACTGGGAGCACTGGAGATACTGGGAGCTCTGGGGGCACTGGGAGCACTGGCAGCACCGGGAGCTCTGGGGGCACTGGGAGCACTGGGGGCATGGGAAGCATGGGGACACGGGAGGCACTGGGAGCACTGGGGGCATGGAGACAACTGGAAGCACCAGGAGCACTGGGGACGCTGGAGACATGGGAGGCACTGGGAGCACTGGGTGGTGCACTGGGAGCTGTGGGGGCAGTGGGAGCACTGGGGCTTGGGGAGCACTGGGGGCACTAGAGACAGTGGGGGCACTGGAGACAGTGAGGGCACTGGGAGCTCTGGGCGCACTGGGAGCTCTGGGCGCACTGGAGATACTGGGAGCTCTGGGGACACTGGAAGCACTGGGGGCACTGGGAGCTCTGGGGGTGCTGGGAGCTCTGCGAGCACTGGAACCACTGGGGGCATGGGGAGCATTGGGGGCACCGGAGGCTGGGGGCACTGGAGACTGGGGGCACTGAGGGCACTGGAGATACTGGGGCACTGGGAGCTCTGGGGGCATAGGGAGCACTGGGGGTACTGGGAGCTCTGGGGGCACTGGAAGCTCTGGGGGTGCTGGGGGCACTGGAGAAAGTGAGAGCACTGAGAGCTCAGTGCGCACTGGGGGCACCCAGGGCACTGGAGATACTGGGAGCTCTGGGTCACTGGGAGCTCTGCGGGCACTGGGAGCACTGGAGACAGTGGGAGCACTGAGAGCTCTGGGCGCACTGGGGTCACCGGGGGAACTGGAGATACTGGGAGCTCTGGGGGCACTGGGAGCTCTGGGCGCACTGGGGGTACCGGGGGCACTGGAGATACTGGGAGCTCTGGGGGCACTGGGAGCACTGGGCGCACTGGGGCACCGGGGGCACTGGAGATACTGGGAGCACTGGAGACAGTGGGAGTACTGAGAGCTCTGGGCGCACTGGGGGCACCGGGGGCACTGGAGATACTGGGAGCGCTGGGGGCACTGGGAGCACTGGGCGCACTGGGGGCACTGGGCGCACTGGGGGCACCGGGGGCACTGGAGACACTGGGAGCTCTGGGGGCACTGGGAGCACTGGGCGCACTGGGGCACCGGGAGCACTGGAGACACTGGGAGCTCTGGGGGCACTGGGGGCACTGGGCGCACTGGGGGCACTGGAGACACTGGGAGCTCTGGGTCACTGGGAGCTCTGCGGGCACTGGAGACAGTGGGAACACTGAGAGCTCTGGGCGCACTGGAGATACTGGAAGCTCTGGGGGCACTGGGAGCTCTGGGGGCGCTGGGGTCCCAGCAGGCTGGGGGGGGCGCCCGGGGACCCTTCGGGTGACACCCATGGGTGCCCACCCCCCCCCCCCCGCCCAGGCCGGTTCCAGTTCCGGGAGCCCGGGGGGCTGGCGGCGGCGCTGGGGGGGGGCCTGGTCCCCCTGCGCTACGTGGACGACGCGGGGCGCCCCACGGCCGAGTACCCCCTGAACCCCAACGGCTCGGGGGGGGCGGTGGCCGCCCTCTGCTCGCCCTGCGGCCGCCACCTGGCCATCATGCCCCACCCCGAGCGCGGGGTGCGCGCCTGGCAGTGGCCCTGGTGGCCCCCGGCTTGGGGGCGCCCCACGGCGCGGGGGGCCCAGGCCCCCTGGCTCCGCATGTTCCACAACGCCTGCGAGTGGTGCCTGCGCTGGCCCCACGGCGAGCCCTGAGCCCCCCCCCTCCTCCGGCTGACCCACGGACGGACCCACGGACGGACCCGAGCCACAGTCCTGACCCACGGACGGACCTGAGCCACAGCCCTGACCCACGGACGGACCCACGGACGGACCCGAGCCACAGACCTGACCCATGGACGGACCTGAGCCACAGACCTGACCCATGGACGGACCTCAGCCACGGTCCTGACCCACGGACGGACCCACGGACGGACCCGAGCCACAGACCTGACCCACGGACAGACCCACGGACAGACCTCAGCCACAGGCAGCCCCACGGCTGCCCCATAGAAAGAGTTGACCCACGGACGGACCCACGGACGGACCCGAGCCACAGACCTGACCCACGGACGGACCCACGGATGGACCTCAGCCACAGACCTGACCCACGGACGGACCCACGGACAGACCTGAGCCACAGGCAGCCCCACAGCTGCCCCATAGAAAGAGTTGACCCACGGACAGACGCACGGACGCACCTCGGCCACAGACCTGACCCACGGACGGACCCACGGACGGACCTGAGCCACAGGCAGCCCCACGGCTGCCCCATAGAAAGAGTTGACCCACGGACAGACGCACGGACGGACCTCAGCCACAGACCTGACCCACAGACGGACCCGAGCCACAGACCTGACCCACGGACAGACCCACGGACGGACCTGATGAACGGGCGGCCCCATGGCTGCCCCACAGCGAGCCCTGACCCACGGACGGACCCACGGACGGACCTGAGCCATGGGCTGCCCCACGGCTGCCCCATAGAGAGACCCGCCCCATGGACAGACCCACAGGCACACCTGAGCCACGGACGGACCCACGGACGGACCTGACCCACGACCCCGACCCACGGCTGCCCCATGGCTGCCCCACAGCGAGCCCTGACCCCCACCCCCCAACACTGACCAATGGGAGCTGGCCCCCCCTCCCCTTCCACCAATAGGAAGCCTGAGCCACGGAAGGGGGCGGGGCCTACAATAAAGTGCTCTGGATGCAACCACGTGGGGGGGCGAGCGGTCATTGGGGGAGGTGGGGGGGTCCTGGGGGGGGGAGGGGGCACCCTGGGTGGGGGGTCCCGGGGGGAGGGGGCACCTTGGGTGGGGGTGGGGTCCTGGGGGGGAGGGGGCACCCTGGGTGGGGGTGGGGAGCACCCGGACCCCTGGGTCCCCCGCGGCATTTGGGATTCGGGGCCTTCCCCTCCCCCCCTCCCCCAGACGCCTGGGGGGTGGGGGTTGGGCACGTGCGGGCACGGGGAGCCCACCCCACCCCCCACCTCCGGCCATTTGTCACCTCCCCCCCCCCCCCCGCCGTTTGTCACCTCCTCCCCCCCGGGACCCAGCTCCCCCCGCTGTCAGAAACCCCACCCCTCCCCCACCCCCGCCTTCCAGCCCCAAATCCCCGCGAAATGAGCCCAAAAGGTGCCCGGGTGGGGGAGGGGGGGGTGAGGTGGGGAGGGGGTGTCAGCCGCCCCTCCCCCCCCCGCCCCCAAGCGTGGGAGAACCCGGGCGTCCGGGTTCCCAGGGCCCCCCCCCCACCTTTCCCACGGGGAAAAAGGAGCCGCCCCTCCCCCCCCGGCGGGTGCCGGACACGTGCGGGATCAAAGGGGATCCGGGGGGGGGAGGGGGGCACTTCCCAGTGCTCCCAGTGCCCCCGCAGTGCTCCCAGACCCTGCTCCAGTGCCCCCCCAGTGCTCCCAGTTCCCCCAGTGCTCCCAGTTCCCTCCCCCGTGCTCCCAGTTCCCCCCCAGTGCTCCCAGTTCCCTTTCCAGTGCTCCCAGTTGCCCCCCAGTGCTCCCAGTTCCCCCCCAGTACTCCCAGTGCCCCTTCAGTGCTCCCCGCAGTGCTCCCAGTGCCCCGCCAGTTCTCCCAGTTCCCTTTCCAGTGCTCCCAGTTCCCTCCCTAGTACTCCCAGTGCCCCTCCAGTGCTCCCCTTGCTCCCCACAGTGCTCCCAGTGCCCCCCAGTTCTGCCAGTGTCCTCCAAGTGCCCCCAGAGCCCACCCAGCACTCCCAGTGCCCCCCCAGTACTCCCAGTGCCTCCCCCAGTGCCTCCCCCAGTGCCTCCAGTGCTTCCACTATCCCAGTGTCCCCCCAGCGCTCCCAGTACCTCCTGAGCCCCCCACCCCAGTATCCCCAGTGTCCCCCCAGAACCCCTCCCAGTGCCCCCAGTACCGCCAGAGCCCCCTCAGTGCTCCCAGAGCCCCCCCATGCTCCCAGAGCCCCCCAGTGCTCCCAGTACCACCAGTACCCCCCAGTGCCCCCAGACTGCCCCAGCACTCCCAGTGCCCCCCCAGTGTCCCCAGAGCCCCCTCCAGCACTCCCAGTGCGCCCAGTACCCCATACCCCCCAGTGCCCCCAGACCCCCCTTCCAGCGCTTCCAGTGCTCCCAGTGCCCCCCCAGACCCTCCTCCCAGCACTCCCAGTGCCCCCCAGAACCCCGCAGCACTCCCAGTGCTCCCAGTGCCCCCAACCCCCCTCAGTGCCCCCAGACCCCCCCAGCACTCCCAGTGCTCCCAGTGCCCCCCAGCGCCCCCAGACCCCCCAGTGCTCCCAGTACCCCTAGCCCCCCGTCCCCATCCCCCCATCCCCCCCAGTGCTCCCAGTTCCCCCTGTCCCCCCAGCGCCCCCAGACCCCCCCCCAGTGCTCCCAGTGCCCCTAGCCCCCGCCCCCCCGTCCCCCCAGCCCCCCTCCCAGCGCTCCCAGTCCTCCCAGTCCCCCTCCATCCCCCGCCCCGGGGCGGGGCCGCCCGCTCCCATAAAGGCCGGGGCCGGGACCCCCCGCTCAGACCCGGCCCGGCTCGGCTCGGCCCGGCCCCGCCACCATGAGCTGCCCCGCGGAGCCCCACGGCGACAGGAAGGTAACGGCCGCCCGGCTCGGACCCCTTCGGCCCGGCTCAGCCCAGGCTGGGCCTGGACCAGTTCAGCCCAGTTTGGGCTTGGACCCGTTCAGCCCGGTCTGGGCTTGGCCCGGCTCAGCCCGGTTTAGGTTTGTCCCATTTCAGCCCAGTTTGGGCTTGGCCCGGTTCAGCCCAGTTTGGCCTGGTTCAGCCCAGGCTGGGCTTGACCCAGCTCAGCCCAGTTTGGGCTTGGCCCGGTTCAGCCCAGTTTGGGCTTGGCCTGGTTCAGCCCAGTCTGGGCTTGGCCCAGCTCAGCCCAGTTTGGCCCAGTTCAGCCCAGTTTGGGCTTGGTGTGGTTCAGCCCAGTTTGGGCTTGGCCCAGTTCAGCCCAGTTTGGCCTGGTTCAGCCCAGTCTGGGCTTGGCCCAGCTCAGCCCAATTTGGCCCGGTTCAGCCCAGTTTGGCCTTTAACTGGTTTGGACTCCTTTGGCCTGGCTCAGACCGTTCAGCCTAGTTGGGATTTTAACTGGTTCAGACCCAGCTTGGCCTAGTTCAGCCCAGTCTGGGCTTGGCCCAGCTCAGCCCAGTTTCGCCCAGTTCAGCGTGACTGGGATTTTAATTGGTTTGGACCCATTTGGCCTGGCGCAGCTCAGCCCAGTTTGGCCCAGCTCAGCCCAGTTTGGACTTTAACTGGTTTGGACCCCTTCGGCCCAGCTCAGACCAGTCTGGGTTTGGCCCAGCTCAGCTTGGTTTAGGCTTGGACCAGTTCAGCCTGGTTTGGGTTTGGCCTGGCTCAGCCCAGTTTAGGTTTGTCCCAGTTTGGCCCGGTTCAGCCTGGTTGGGATTTTAACTGGTTCGGACCCAGTTGGCCCAGTTCAGCCCAGTCTGGGCTTGGCCCAGCTCAGCCCAATTTGGCCCAGTTCAGCCCAGTTTGGACTTTCACTGGTTCAGCTCAGTTTGGGCTTGGCCCGGTTGAGCCTGGTTTGGACTTTAACTGGTTCAGACCCGTTTGGCCCAGTTCAGCCCAGTTAGGGTTTGGTCTGGTTCAGCACAGTTTGGCCTGGTTCAGCCCAGTTGGGACTTTAACTGGTTTGGACCTGCTTGGCCCAGTTCAGCCCAGTTAGGACTTGGCTCAGTTCTGCCCTATTCAGGTAGAACTTGGCCCAGTTTGGCCCAGTTCAGCTCAAATTGGCCTGGTTCAACCCAGTATGGCCCAGTTTGACCCAGTTTGATCCAGTTCAGCTCATATTGGCCTGGTTCGGCTCAGATTGGCCTGGTTCAACCCAGTTCGGCCCAGTTTGACCTAGTTTGGTCCAGTTCAGCTCATATTGGCCTGGTTTGACCCAGTTTGGCCCAGTTTGACCCAGTTTGATCCAGTTCAGCTCATATTGGCCTGGTTCGACCCAGTTTGGCCCAGTTAAGCCCCACCCCAACCCAGTTTGTCCCCAACCCATTTGATCCCAGCCCAGTTTGGTCTGGTTTGGCCCCAACCTGACCAGTTTGGCCCAGTTTGACCCCATACTCGCCCAGTTTGGCCCCAACCCAGTCCAATTTAACCCCAACCCAGTTTGGTTCAGACCTGTCCCAGTTAGGCCCAGTTTAACCCAACTCAACCCATCCTGGCCTGATTTGACCCCAACTCAACCCAGCCCGTCCCAGTTTGGCCCCATCACGACCTGGCCCAGTTTGGCCCAGTCCGGGCCCTAACCTAGCCCAGTTTGGTCCCAGTCCAACCCCTCCCGTCCCAGTTTGGCTCTGGCCCAACCCGACCTGGTTTAGCCCCAGCCTTGTGGTTTGGTCCCAGTCCAACTCCCCCCCCCCCCCCATCCCAGTTTGGCCCAGTTGTGACCCAGCCTGGTTTGGCGCTGGCCCAGTTAGGCCCGGGTCGGGGCTCACTTTCACTCTGCCCCTCCCCCCCCCCTCCCCCCCCCGGCAGCTCCTGAAGCCGCTCATGGAGAAGCGTCGGCGCGACCGCATGAACCGCAGCCTCGACCGGCTCCGGCTGCTGCTGCTCGCGGCCACCTGCGACGAGGTGAGGCTCTATCGCGACTATCGCGGCTCTATCGCGACTATCGCGGCTCTATCGCGGCTCCATCGCGCCTCTGTCACGACTCTGTCGCGCCTATCGCGGCTCCGTCGCGCCTCTGTCACGGTTCTGTCGCGCCCGTCGCGGCACTATCGCGGCTCTATCGCACCTATCGCGGCTCTGTCACAACTCTCAGTTCTATCGCACCTGTGTTGCGGCGTGCTCATGACTATCACGGCTCTTCACAGCTCTCCGTTGTGACTGTCACGACTATCATGACTATGTGGGCTCTATAAGAGCTGTACCGTGACTATCACAGCTCTGTCATGGCTCTATTGTGATACTATCACGACTATCACGGCTCTGTCGTGGCTTTATCTTGACTATTGCAGCTCTGTCACAGCTCTATAATGACCGTCAGGGCTCTCTCAAGGCTCTCTTGTGGCACTATCATGATTATCGCAACTTATCGTGACAGTTCTGGCTCTGTTGTGACTTTCATAGCTCTAGCTGGGCTCTATCGTGACTATCAGGGCTCTATCGTGACTATCAGGGCTCTATTGTTACTATTGGGCCTCTGTCATGACTCTGTTGTGACCTGATCACAATTACTTGGTCTCTGTCGTGGCTGTATCGTGATTATGGGGGCTCTACCGTGACTCTGTCCTGACGCTCAGGGCTCTCTCGGGGCTCTATCGCGATTCCCCATTGCGTTTATCACCTTGTTATCCCGCCTGTCGCCCGTCACTGCAGCTACGGCGGCTTTGTCCCGATGTCTCCCTCCACGGGGGGGCGCTGTCGGGACATTATCGGGACGCTCTTGGGACGCTCTCGGGGGCTCTATCGGGACACTCCTGCGATACTCTTGGGGTTCTGTCGGGGCACTGTCGGGACACTATTGGGACACTCTCGGGGGGCACTGTTGGGACGCTCTTGGGGCACTATCATGACACTATCGGGGCTCTATCGGGGCACTATCATGACACTATCATGACACTATCGGGGCTCTATCGGGGCTCTATCGGGGCACTATCGGGGCTCTATCGGGGCACTATCATGACACTATCATGACACTATCGGGGCACTGTCGGGGAGCTCTATCGGGGCACTATCATGACACTATCATGACACTATCGGGGCTCTATCGGGGCACTATCATGACACTATCGGGGCTCTATCGGGGCTCTATCAGGGAGCTCTATCGGGGAGCTCTATCGGGGCACTATCATGACACTATCATGACACTATCGGGGCACTATCGGGGCTCTATCAGGGCACTATCATGACACTATCGGGGCCCCTCCCCCCCGGGGCTTGCTCACACCTCTCCGGGGACGCCGGCGGGGCCCTGCGGTGGTTCCGTCGCCCCGCCCCCCGCCATCGCGATTCGTGTGACGTGTGTGTCCCCCCCACCCCCCACCCCTCCGCCCCCTCCCCCCAGCGCCTCCGAAACCCCAAGGTGGAGAAGGCCGAGATCCTGCAGAAAACGGTGCAGTTCCTGCGGGCCCAGCCCCCCTCAGGTCCGTGCCTCGGTTTCCCCCACCCCGCGGCCCCCGGGAGCCGCCGCGGTGCAGCTTCTCGGGCGGCTGCTCCGGGGCTGCGCGGGGGCGGGGGCGCTCACCCTCTTTCTCTTCGGCACAGAGCCCTCGGCGACGGAGGAGCTGTTCCTGCGGCGCTACCGCAGCGGCTACCGGGAGTGCTTGGCTCGTGCCGCCCGCTTCCTGCAGGCCATCCCGCTGGAGCCCCCCTGCCCTGCCCCCGGCCCCACGGCCGTCTGCCCGCCGCCGCTCGCCGCCAGCCCCGCCGACGCCCCCGGCCGCCACGGACTGCCCGCGCCGCGGCCGCGGCCCGCTTGCCCCGGCTACCACGGCTACGGGCCCGGTTACCACAACTTTGGGCCTACTCCCGGGCCTAGGCTGAGGCCTACTCACAGGCCTGACTGCGGCCTTGGCTACCGCCCCGGCGACGGCCCCGGTTGCCCCGGCGACGGCCCCGGTTGCCTCGGTGATGGCCCCAGTTGCCCTGGCGACGGCCCCAGGTGCCCCAGTTACCACGGTTACGGGCCTGGTTTGCGGCCTGGTCTCGGGCCTACTTTCGGGCCTACTTTCGGGCCTAGTTGGGGGCCCAGCCTGGGGCCCCAGCATGGCCACGGCCACGGCGGTGGCCCCGGTGGCGGCCACGAGGACTCACGGCGACGCCGCGGCAAGGAGGAGGCGCCGGGGGAGGGCGGGGGGCTGCCGGGGCCGCCCCACCGCGTCTGGAGACCCTGGCCCTGAGCCGCGGCCACTGGGGGCGAGGAGGGGGGCAGCCGCGCGGCCCCCGGTCACACGCTGGGAGGATGGGGGGGACTGGGAGGACAGCGGGTTTTTAACTGGTGTACTGGGAGGAAGGCGGGTTTTTAATTGGTGTACTGGGAGGAAGGCCCTTTTCAAGTGGTGTACTGGGAGGAAAGTGGAGTTTTAACTGGTATACTGGGAGGAAGGTGCGGTTTTAACTGGTATACTGGGAGGAAGGTGGGTTTTAACTGGTACACTGGGAGGACAGCGGGTTTTTAACTGGTATACTGGGAGGAAGGCCCTTTTCAAGTGGTGTACTGGGAGGAAAGTGGAGTTTTAACTGGTATACTGGGAGGAAGGTGGGGTTTTAACTGGTATACTGGGAGGAAGGTGGGTTTTAACTGGTACACTGGGAGGACAGCGGGTTTTTAACTGGTATACTGGGAGGAAGGCCCTTTTCAAGTGGTGTACTGGGAGGAAAGTGGGGTTTTAACTGGTATACTGGGAGGAAGGTGGGTTTTTAACTGGTATACTGGGAGGAAGGTGGGTTTTAACTGGTATACTGGGAGGACAGCGGGTTTTTAACTGGTATACTGGGTGGACAGTGATTTTAACTGGTATACTGGGAGGAAGGTGGGGTTTTAACTGGTATATTGGGAGGAAGGTGAATTTTTAACTGGTATACTGGGAGGATAGTGGTTAGTGACTTGTATACTGGGAGAATGTTTGGGGTTTTTTTAAGTGGTATACTGGGAAGACAGTGGTTCCTAACTGGTATACTGGGAGCAAGACCGCTTTTTCACTGGTATACTGGGAGGACAAGGCTCTGTTACTGGGGGAGGATGGAGGGGCTTTACTGGTACACTGGGAGGACAGGGGTTTCTTTTTCATTAGTATCCCAGCAATATGGTTTTTAACGGGTATACTGGGAGGACAGGTGGTTTTAACTGGTATACTGGGAAGAAGGGGACTTTTCCTTAGTATACTGGGAGGATGGCAGTCTTTAACTGGTAAACTGGGAGGGTGAGGGGCTTCCCCAGTTCCGGAGCCCCCTCAGTTTTACCCCAGCCCTGCCGTTAATCCGGTTTTCCCAGAGTTGCCCCGAAATTGTGGGATTTTGCCCCAAAACGCGGCCCCGGGCCCCGGACGGGGTTGACCTTTCCTCCATCCGGGGGGGGGGGGGGGGGGGGGGGGGGGAAATCCCAGTCCTGCCTGGAAACTGGGAGGACTGGGAATGGGTCCGGGTGGCATCGGAGGGGGGCCGTGAGGGGCTGCTTTTGGGGGGAAGGGCTGGGGATTTTGGGGTCCCTTCACGCTTTCTTCCCAGTACAGGTGGAGCCAGCGACGCCCGGATCCCAAACTGGGGGGAGGGGTGGGGGGGAAGGGGGGGGTGGGGGAGGGGCAGGATTTGTTGTTGTTGTTGTTATAACCTTTTCTAAATTTTTTTTTTCCTTTCCTGCGCCCCTTTTTGTGTGTCCCCCCCCCCCCTTTTTTTTTCCTCCTGCGTTTCTGGGGGGAACCCAAACCCAACCGACTCCTTCGGCCGCGGAGGTGGGGCGTCCTGGTGCCGCCTGGCCGCCGCCGGCCCCGGCGGGGCCGCGAGAGCCTGGGGTGGGGGTGCCCCGTAGGGTGCCCCGTAGGGTGCCCCACAGGGGCTGGGGGTCGCTCATGGGAGATCGGGGCGAGCGGGGTTAACTCCAGTTGGTGGCCGCTCACCAGTGGCGTCCCCAGGGCTCCGTACTGGGGCCGGGCCCGTCGAATGGCGTTAGCGGTGGTCGGGATGAGGGGGTCCCTGCACCCCGGGATGGGTCCCTGCACCCCAAGGTTGGGTCCCTGCACCCCAAGGTTGGGTCCCTGCCCCCCGGGTTGGGTCCCTGCACCCCACGTTTGACGAGCGCCCCGGGCGGGGGGGTGTCGCCCTGCAGAGCGCTGGGCCAGGCCGCGTCGCTGGGCCCGGGTTTAACGAGGCTCCGGGCTGGGCCTGGCCCGCGGGTGACACCAGGCCCCGGCGGCGCCGCGGGCGCGGGGACGGGCGCTGGGAGCCGCGCGGCGGGAGGGGCCCCGGGGGTCGACGGCGGCCGGACAGGAGCCAGCGGCGTGCCCAGGTGGCCAAGAGGGCCAGTGGCATCTGGCTTGCGTCAGGGCCAGCGTGGCCAGCGGGAGCAGGGAGGTGATGGCACCCCTGGACTGGGCGCGGCCATCATGGGGGGCGTGGCGCCGGGCGCGCCCGGGCTGCTGGGCCTCGCCATCTCCCGCGCCCGCCACTGACGTCACCGCGCCCGCGACGACCCCCGCGCCCCCGACGTCGCCCCCCGCCCCCGCCTCCCTCCCCCCCATCGCCTCGGCCGCGCGGCGACGCCGAGACGACGGCGCGGTGACATTGAGGTGACGACGCAATGACAGCGCGGTGACGTCAAGGTGACGTCGAGGTGACGAGGCGGCAAAAGCTGGGATGACGCGGGGACAACGGGGGAGGGGACGGCGCGGTGACGCCGGGACGGCGGCGGCGCGACGACACGGCAGCGAGGGTGCGGGGACGACACGGGGACGCCACAGCGACAGGCAGTGACATCACGGCGACGCGCACGGCGCCATGGCGGCGTCCCAGCGAGGGCGCGGCGGCGCCACGGGGCGACGGCGTGGTGACGCCGCGGCCGACGGCGCGGTGACGCGGATCGACGTCACAGCGGCAGCCACCTCCGGGCGTCGCCCCCCCTCCCCCAGTGCCTTGGGGACCCCCGCGTCCCCTCCCCCACTGTAAATAAACCCTTTGGGCTCGGTCTGACCCGGCTGCTGGGGGGGGGGAGGGGCTGCCCGGGTCCCCTCCCGCCCCTCCCCCTCCAGGGACACCCGGGCGGCGCATGGCGGGAGCGGGGCCGGAACCGCCCCTCCCCCCCCGCCCTTCCTGCCCCTTCCCGAAGGCGATGCCGGCCCCGGCCCCTCCCCCACCCCTCGGGAGGGGGGGGGAGGGGAGGGGGGGAGGGGCCCCATGGCGGCATTTGGGCCCCACAGAGGACCCAGGTGACCGGGCCCCACGGCGGCCTCCAGGCCCCACAGAGGACCCCGGTGTCCGGGCCCCGTTGAGGTGTCCAGGCCCCACGGCGGTGACCAGGCCCCACAGCGGCCTCCAGGCCCCACGGAGGACGCAGGTGCCCAGGCCCCATGGTGGCACCTGGGCCCCACGGCGGCCTCCAGGCCCCACAGGGGACCCCGGTGTCCGGGCCCCATGGAGGTGTCCAGGCCCCACAGAGGCCTCCAGGCCCCACGGAGGACCCCAGCGTCCAGGCCCCACAGCAGCGCCCGGGCCCCACAGCGGCCTCCAGGCCCCACAGGGGACCCAGGTTTGGGCCCCACAGCGGCCTCCAGGCCCCACAGGGGACCCAGGCGTCTGCGCCCCACGGCGGGGGCTGGGCCCCACGGCGGCCTCTGAGCCCCACAGGGGACCCCAGTGTCCGGGCCCCATGGAGGTGTCCAGGCCCCACGGCGGCCTCCAGGCCCCACGGAGGACCCCAGCATCCAGGCCCCACATCAGCGCCCGGGCCCCACAGCGGCCTCCAGGCCCCACAGGGGACCCCGGTGTCCGGGCCCCATGGAGGTGTCCAGGCCCCACGGCGGCCTCCAGGCCCCACGGAGGACGCAGGTGCCCAGGCCCCACATCCGCGCCCGGGCCCCACAGCGGCCTCTGAGCCCCACAGAGGACCCCGGTGTCCGGGCCCCATGGAGGTGTCCAGGCCCCACGGCGGCCTTCAGGCCCCACGGCGGACGCAGGTTTGGGCCCCACGGCGGGGGCTGGGCCCCACGGCGTCACTTGGGCCCCACAGGGGACCCCGGTGTCCGGGCCCCACGGGGGCCCCGCTCCCCTCCCCCCCCCAGGATCGGGGCGCGGGTGCCGGGGGGGGGGAGGGGCGGGGTCCCCCCCCGGCGGGGGGGGAGGGGCGGGGGGCAGGAAGGGGGGCAGGGCGCGCCCGGACACCTGGGTTCCTTCCTGCGGGGGGGGGGGGGAAGGGAGGGGTGGGGGGAGGGGGTGCCCCCCCAGCCCCGGCCCCACCCCCCCTTAAGGCCACCGCGGCCACCGCCACCGCGGCCACCACTGGCCCTCGTCCCCCACGGCCGCTGCCACCGAGCGCCCGCCTGTCCCCTGACCCCTGACCCCCCGTGTCCCCAACCCCGTCCTGAGGCTGTCCCCATCCCTGTCCCCATCCCCCCGTGTCCGTGTGTCCCCCCGCGTCCCCCTGTGTTCCTGTGTCCGTGTGTCCCCCCCGTCCCCCCGTGTCCCCCCGTGTCCCCCCGTGTCCCCCTGTCCCCCCCATCCCCCCGTGTCCCCCGTCCCCGGGTGTCCCCCCATGTCCCCCTGTCCCCCCGCCGCCCCGGCCATGGGCTGGGGGGTGGCCCTGGGGGTGGCCCTGGGGGCCGGGGGCTGGGCGCTGCTGGTGGCCTCGCTGCCCCACGGCGCCTGGGGGCTGGCGGGGGGTCAGGCCACCGCCGTGGCCAGCGTCACCCTCACCCGCGGGCTGTGGAGCGACTGCGCCACCGACACCAGCGGGGTGACGTCCTGCGTCCCCCTGCTCTCCCTCATCACCCTGCCCGGTACGGGGGGGGGGGGGGACACGGGGGGGATGGGGGACATGGGGGACATGGGGGGGCGGGGGGATGGGGGGGATGGGGGGATGGGGGGGATATGGGGGGGGACACGGGGATGGGGGGGCGGGGGGGATGGGGACGTGGGGTGGCGTGGGGATGTGGGGACATGGGGGGATGGGGGGGATGGGGGGGATGGGGGGGACACGGGGACGGGGGGCGGGGGGGACGTGGGGACATGGGGGGATGGGGGGGATATGGGGGATGGGGGGGACACGGGGACATGGGGGGACAACGGGGCGAGGTGGGGGTTGGGGGGACATGGGGACACGGGAGGGGACACGGGGGGGATGGGGGGGCGTGGGGGGACAGGGGGGATGGGGGGGACAGGAGGGGACATGGGGGGGACACGGGGGGGATGGGGGGGCGGGGGGGGACAGGGGGGCGGGGGGGATGGGGACGTGGAGGGGACACAGGGACACGGGGGACGTGGGGGGAGGGGGGCTATGGGGGAGCGGGGGGCGGCCCCGGGGTCCCTGGGGGGTCCCTGCCCGGGGGTCCCGGGGTCGGGGGGGTGGGGGGGTCCCCCCGCGGCGGTGCCAGCCCCTCCCCCCAGGGTACCTGCAGGGCAGCCGGGCGCTGGCGGTGGCGGCGGCGGCGCTGGGGGCGGCGGGGGCGGCGCGGGGGGGGGGCGCGGGGGCCAGGAGAGGCCCCCGGGCGGCAGGGGGCGCCCTTCTGCTGCTGGCCGGTACGGGGGGCGGGGGGGCTGGGGGGTACGGGGGGGGATGGGGGGGCTGTGGGGGGGTATGGGGGGGTATGGGGGGGCTGTGGGGGGGCACGGGGGGGTATGGGGGGTATGGGGGGCTGGGGGGGGCTGTGGGGGGGTATGGGGGGGCTGGGGGGGGCTGTGGGGGGGTACGGGGGGGTATGGGGGGATATGGGGGGGCTGGGGGGGGGCTGGGGGGGTACGGGGGGGTGTGGGGGGATATGGGAGGGCTGTGGGGGGCTATGGGGGGGCTATGGGGGGCTGTGGGGGCTATGGGGGGGCTATGGGGGCTATGGGGGGCTATGGGGGGGCTATGGGGGCTATGGGGGGGCTATGGGGGCTATGGGGGCTATGGGGGCTATGGGGGCTATGGGGGGGCTGTGGGGGCTATGGGGGCTATGGGGGCTATGGGGGGCTATGGGGGGGCTATGGGGGCTATGGGGGCTATGGGGGGCTATGGGGGGCTATGGGGGCTATGGGGGCTATGGGGGCTATGGGGGGGCTATGGGGGCTATGGGGGGCTATGGGGGCTATGGGGGCTATGGGGGCTATGGGGGGCTATGGGGGGCTGTGGGGGGGCTATGGGGGGCTATGGGGGGCTATGGGGGGCTATGGGGGGCTATGGGGGCTATGGGGGGCTATGGGGGGGCTATGGGGGCTATGGGGGGCTATGGGGGCTATGGGGGCTATGGGGGGGCTATGGGGGGCTATGGGGGCTATGGGGGCTGTGGGGCGCCGGGGGGGCCGTGGGTGCCGTGGCGCAGCCCCCGTCTCCCCCAGGCCTGGGGGCGCTGGCAGCCGCCGCCTGGTTCGGGGCCGCCATCACCTGGGAGTTCTTCGACCCCCAGCACGGGGGAGTCCGGTGGGGGATGGGGGGGACGGGGGGGCGGGGGGGGCTGGGGGGGAGATGGGGGGCTGGGGGGGGCTGGGGGGGCTGGGGGGGTCCATTGGGGGGAGATGGGGGGCTGGGGGGGTATGGGGGGGCTGTGGGGGGAGATGGGGGGCTGGGAGGGGGGATGGGGGGCTGTGGGGGGCTGTGGGGGGAGATGGGGGGTACTGGGGGGCTGGGGGGGTCTATTGGGGGGAGATGGGGGGCATTGGGGGGGCTGTGGGGGGAGATGGGGGGCTGGGAGGGGGGATGGGGGGCTGTGGGGGGCTGTGGGGCACCTATGGGGGCTATGGGGGGCTATGGGGGGGCTGGGGGTCCCGGGGGTCCCTGGGGGGCGGGGGGGCTCTGGGGGTCTCATGGGGGGAGGGGGGGAGGGGTGCCCGGGGGCGGGGCGGTGCTGGGGGGTGGGGGTGGGGCTGACCCCGCCCCTCCCCCCCAGGTACGAGCCGGGCCCGGGGCTGATGCTGGCGGCGGGGGGAGGGGCCCTGGCCGCGGCGGGGGGGGCGGGGCTGCCCTGCCCCGCCCAGGCCCTCCCCCGGCGCCCCAGGTGAGCCCCCCCCCCCCCGCCCCCCCCCCCCCCCAGGGACCCCCGCCCCCACACCCGGACCCCTCCCCCCGCCACCATGGGGCTCCCCTCCCCCCCCCCAACTGGGGACCCCCCAAAGAGGGACCCCTCCCCCACCCCGGGGACACCCCCCAAACCTGGCCCCTCCCCCACCCCGGCGACCCCTCCCCCAAGCTTGGCCCCTCCCCCACACCAGGACCCCCCCAAAATGGCTCCCCTCCCCCCCCCCCCCCCCCGGCTGGGGACCCCACCAAAGTTGGGACCCCTCCCCCCGGGACCCCTCCCCCAAACCTGGCTCCTCCCCCACCCCGGGAGCCCCCCAAACGCCTCCCCTCCCCCCAGGCTCGGGACACCCCCCCCCCCCATCCCGGGGTCCCCCAAAGTGGGGACCCCTCCCCCACCCCCACAGACACCCCCCCCAACCTGCGCCCCTCCCCCACCCCGGAACCCCTCCCCCAGCGCCCCTCCCCCACAGCGGGACCCCTCCCCCCCCCCCAACCCGGGGACCCCGCCCCCCCGCTCTGCCGGGGGGTGGGGTGCCCCTCCCCCTCACGGCCGCCCCTCCCCCCAGAGCCCCCCGCCCCCTCCCCCCGCCAGCCCGGGGGCGCCGTACGGGCGCAACGCCTACGTCTGAGGGGCCCCGCCCCCACCGGGCCCCGCCCCCCCGGGGACCCCGGGCTCCTCCCCCCCGTGGGGGCTGGGGGGGGCGGGGCTTCGTCCCCGGGAGCGGCCAATGCAGCGGCGTCCGGCCCAGTGCTCCCAGTCTGCGCCCAGTGCTCCCAGTATCCTCCTGCTCTGCGCCCAGTGCTCCCCCAGTGCTCCCAGTCTGCGCCCAGTGCTCCCAGTATCCTCCTGCTCTGCGCCCAGTGCTCCCCCAGTGCTCCCAGTACCCTCCCAGTGCTCCCCCAGTGCTCCCAGTAGCCTCCCAGTACCCTCCGAGTGCTCCCAGTCTGCGCCCAGTGCTCCCAGTGTCCTCCCGCTCTGCGCCCAGTGCTCCCCCAGTACTCCCAGTACCCTCCCAGTGCCCTCCCAGTGCTCCCAGTCTGTGCCCAGTGCTCCCCCAGTGCTCCCAGTACCCTCCCAGTGCTCCCAGTCTGCGCCCAGTGCTCCCCCAGTGCTCCCCGTGTACTCCCAGTACCCTCCCAGTGCTCCCAGTCTGCGCCCAGTGCTCCCAGTGTCCTCCCAGTCTGCTTGAAGTGCTCCCCCAGTGCTCCCAGTACCCCCCAGTGCTCTCCCAGTGCTCTCCCAGTACCCTCCCAGTGCTCCCAGTCTGCGCCCAGTGCTCCCAGTGTCCTCCCGCTCTGCACCCAGTGCTCCCCCAGTGCTCCCAGTACCCTCCCAGTGCTCCCGCTCTGCGCCCAGTGCTCCCCCAGTGCTCCCAGTATCTCCCTAGTTCTCCCAGTATGCTCCCAGTACCCTCCCAGTGCTCCCCCAGTGCTTCCCCAGTATCTCCCCAGTGCTCCCATTGTCCTCCCGGTCTGCTCGAAGTGCTCCCCCCAGTACTCCCAGTACCCTCCCAGTGCTCCCAGTCTGCGCCCAGTGCTCCCAGTATGCTCTCAGTCTGCTCCCAGTGCTCCCCCATTGTCCCCAGTATCTCCCCGGTGCTCCCAGTGTACTGCCAGTACCCTCCCAGTGCTCCCAGTCTGCTCCCAGTGCTCCCCCCGCGCAGAGACAGGCGGGGACAGGGCTGGGCAGGTGCTGCCCGCTGGGGTGTACTGGGGACGTACTGGTGCCTACTGGTGCCACACTGGTGCCTACTGGTGCATGCTTGTACGTACTGGTGCCCTACTGGTGTCCTACTGCTCCCTACTGGTGCAAACTGGTGCTTACTGGTGAATAATCCTACATCCTACATCCTGGTGTCCTATTGGTGCCTTACTGGTGTCCTGCTGGGTGCATACTGGTCCCTATTGGTGCCTACCGATGCCCTACTGGTGTCCTGCTGCTCCATACTGGTGCAAACTGGTGTCTACTGATTCCCGCCAGTACCTTCCCAGTGCTCCCAGTCTGCTCCCAGTGCTCCCCCAGTGTCCCAGTACCTCCCCAGTGCTCCCAGTACCCTCCCAGTACCCTCCCAGTCTACGCCTAGCACTCCCCCGGTATCCCCAGTATCTGCCCAGTCCACCCAGTATCCTCCCAGTCTGCTCCCAGTGCTCCTCCAGTGCTCCTGGTATGTCCCCAGTGCTCCCAGTATGCTCCCAGTACCCTCCCAGTGCTCCCAGTCTGCTCCCAGTGCTCCCCTGGTGTCCCCAGGCTGCTTCCAGTGCTCCCAGTCTGCTCTCAGTGCTCCCCCAGTGCTCCCAGTATCCTCCCAGTATCCTCCCAGTGCTCCCCCAGCACAGGGACAGGCAGGGACGGGGCTGGGCAGGTGCTGCCTGCTGGTGCGTACTGGTGCATACTGGTGTCCCGCTGCTCCCTACTGGTGTCCTGCTGCTCCATACTGGTGCAAACTGGTGTCTACTGATTCCCGCCAGTACCCTCCCAGTGCTCCCAGTCTGCTCCCAGTGCTCCCCCAGTGTCCCAGTACCTCCCCAGTGCTCCCAGTACCCTTCCAGTACGCCCTCAGTACCTTCCCAGTACGCCCCCAGTGCTCCCAGTCTGCTCCCAGTGCCCCCCAGTGTCCCCAGTGCCCCCCAGTGCTCCCAGTCCCGCCCCCTGCTCCACGCCGCGCTCCCCCCGCCGCCAGGGGGCGCGCCCCCCGCCCGCCCGTGGTCCCGCCCCCTCGCGGCCCTTCCGGCCGCCCGTCTCGGTGGTTCCGGCCGCTGGCCCCGCCCCGGGGCTTCCGCCGCCGTCGCGCTGGCCAATGAGCGCGCGGGGGCGGGGCCGAGACGGCGGCGGCGGCGGCAGCAGCGGGTGAGGGCGCGGGGGGAGGGAGCTATAGGGGGTCTGGGGGGGCTATAGGGGTCTATAGGGGTCTGGGGGGGTCTATAGGGGTCTATAGGGGGTCGGGGGGGGCTATAGGGGTCTATAGGGGGTCTGTAGGGGGTCTGTAGGGGTCTATAGGGGGTCTGTAGGGGGTCTGTAGGGGTCTATAGGGGTCTATAGGGGGTCTATAGGGGGTCTGTAGGGGTCTATAGGGGTCTATAGGGGTCTGTAGGGGGTCTGTAGGGGTCTATAGGGGGTCTGTAGGGGGTCTGTAGGGGTCTATAGGGGTCTATAGGGGTCTGTAGGGGGTCTGTAGGGGTCTATAGGGGTCTATAGGGGTCTGTAGGGGGTCTGTAGGGGTCTATAGGGGGTTTATAGGGGGTCTGTAGGGGGTCTGTAGGGGTCTATAGGGGTCTATAGGGGTCTATAGGGGGTCTGTAGGGGTCTATAGGGGTCTATAGGGGGTCTGTAGGGGGTCTGTAGGGGTCGGGGGGGTCTATAGGGGGTCTGTAGGGGTCTATAGGGGGTCTATAGGGGGTCTGTAGGGGTCTATAGGGGTCTATAGGGGGTCTGTAGGGGTCTATAGGGGGTCTGTAGGGGTCTATAGGGGTCTATAGGGGGTGTATAGGGGGTCTGTAGGGGTCTATAGGGGTCTGGGGGGAGGGAGCTATAGGGGGTCTGGGGGGGCTGTGGGGGGTCTATAGGGGGTCTGTAGGGGTCTGTAGGGGTCTGGGGGGTCTGTGGGGGGGAGGGAGCTATAAGGGGTCTGGGGGGAGCTATAGGGGGTCTATGGACATCTATAGGGGTCTATGGGGGGTCTATAGGGGTCCCTAGGGTGGGGATTGGCTACAAGGGGGCTCTATAGGGGTCCCTATAGGGGGTGTCTATTGGGGGGCCTTGAGGGGGCTGTAGGGTGAGGTTCTCTATAGGGGAGGGTCTGTGGGGGTCCCTGGGGTGGGGGGATCTCTATAGGGGTCCCTATAGGGGGTCCCTAGG
Organism: Nipponia nippon; assembly: GCF_047370975.1. Classification (NCBI taxonomy): domain Eukaryota; kingdom Metazoa; phylum Chordata; class Aves; order Pelecaniformes; family Threskiornithidae; genus Nipponia; species Nipponia nippon. The sequence goes on from NW_028262360.1 coordinate 530,082, forward strand.
CTGGGGGTCCCTATAGGGGGTTGGCTATGGGGGGGTCCCTAGGGTGGGGGGGGGTCTCTATCGGGGTCCCTATAGGGGGTCGCTGGGGGGTGGGGGGTGGCTGTGGGGGGGCCCTAGGGTGGGCGTCCCTAGAGGGGTCCCTATAGGGGGGTTGCTGGGGGGCCCTATGGGGGGGGCTCTGTGGGGGGTCCCTAGGGTGGGGGGGTCTCTATAGGGGTCCCTATAGGGGGTCGCTGGGGGGTGGGGGTCCCTAGGGTGGGGGTTGGGTATGGGGGGTCTCTGTGGGGGGTCCTTATAGGGGTCCCTATAGGGGGGTTGCTGGGGGGGTCCCTACAGAGGGGTCCCCCAGCCCCCCCTCCCCCCCCCAGGCCGATGGAGCCGCAGCCGGCGGAGGAGGAGGAGGAGGAGGGGGAGGGGGAGGGGTCGCCCCCCCCCCGCAGCCCCTCCCCCCCCCCGTGGGGGGTGCCCTGGGAGGGGGAGGGGGCCCCGGTGCCGGTGCTGGGGGGGGTGGCGGCCCCCGTCCTGCTGCGGGGGGAGACGGAGCGGCTGCTGCGGGAGCTGGGGCGCGCCCGGCCCCTCCCCCGCCTGCCCCACCTCAAGCGGGTGCGGGGGGGGCCCGGGGGGGCGGCCCTGCTGCTCTGCCTCGACCCCCCCCCAGGTACTGGGGGCACTGGGAGCACTGGGGGTGCGGGGGGGGCCCGGGGGGGCGGCCCTGCTGCTCTGCCTCGACCCCCCCCCAGGTACTGGGGGCACTGGGAGCACTGGGGGGGCTGGGAACAGTGGGGATACTGGGGGCACTGGGAGCACTGGGGGTGCGGGGGGCCCGGGGGGCGGCCCTGCTGCTCTGATTCGACCCCCCCAGGTACTGGGGGCACTGGGAGCACTGGGGGGGCTGGGAACAGTGGGGATACTGGGGGCACTGGGAGCACTGGGGGGCTGGGAACAGTGGGGATACTGGGGGCACTGGGAGCACTGGGGGGGCTGGGAACAGTGGGGATACTGGAGGCACTGGTAGCACTGGGGCTGCGGGAGGTACTGGTGGCCCTGGGGACGCTGGTGGCACCGGGGATGCGGGAGGTACTGGTGGCACTGGGGACGCTGGGAGCACTGGGGGCACTGGGGGAGGCAGCGGGGACGCCCGGGCCACTGGGGCCACGGCCGGTGCCGGAGCCACCGCGGACACGGCTGCCACCGCAGGTGCAGGAGCCGCCGGCGCCAGCGATGTCACCGAGGCCGGCGCGGGCCCTGGAGCTGGGTGCGTGACCGGGGACGCCGGGGACGCCACGGAGCGGGGAGCTGCCGGTGCCGGCAGGGCCACCGGGACCCTCGGGGACAGCGGCGCCGGCAGGGCCACCGAGGCCACCGCGGGCCCTGGAGCTGGACGTGTGACTGGGACGGCTGGGGACGCCACCGCCGGCAGCGCCACCGATGTCACCGCGGGCCCTGGAGCTGGATGCGTGACTGGGGACGCCAACACCGGCAGGGCCACCGGCGCCGCCACGGCCAGCGCCGGCCCCGGGGACACGGAAGCCACCGATGCCACCGGCCGCGCCACGGCCAGCGCTGGCCCCGGGCACACGGAAGCCACCGATGCCACCGGCGCCGCCATGGCCGGCGCTGGCCCCGGGGACGCAGGAGCCGCCACCGCGAGCGCGGCCGCCGCCCCGTCGCCGCCGTCCCCCGGTGCCGGGGCCCGCCTGCCGCCGCTGCAGGTGCTGCTGGGCCCCGGGGTGTCGAGCCGGGGGCTGGGGCCCCCCTTCCGCGTGCGGGTGCCGGGGCGGGCGCCGGCAGCGGGGGCGGAGGCGGCGGCGGCGCGGGCGGCGGGGCTGTGGCCCTGGGTGAGCCGGGGCGGCGCGCAGGCGGCGGCGGCGGAGGCCCCGGTCTTGGGCCCGGGGGAGGCGGCGGCGGCGGCCGCCATGATGGCGGTGGCGGTGGCGGCGGCGCGGCGGGGGGCGCGGGCGGGGATGGTGCCGGCGGGGGCGGCGGCGGTGGAGCCGGGCTCGGGGCGGGTGCTGGCGGCCGCCCACGACGGGCGGCGGGGAGGGCACCCGCTGGCCCACGCCGCCATGGCCTGCCTGGCCGCCGTGGCGCGGGGGCGGCGGCGGGGGGCCGGGGCCGAGGGGGGTTACCTGTGCGCGGGCTGCGACGTCTACCTGACGCGGGAGCCCTGCGCCCTCTGCGCCATGGCGCTGCTGCACGCCCGCGTGCGGCGGGTGCTCTTCGGGGTGCCGGCCCCCCAGGGCGCCCTCAGCACCCGCTACGGCCTCCACGGCCGGGCCGCCCTCAACCACCGCTACCGCGCCGTGGGCGGCGTGGCCCCCCGCGCCTGCGCCCGCCTGGCCCGCCTCGACCGGGGGGGGCCCGCCGCCCCCCAATAAAGCTGCGGCCGAGGACGCTGGGCCTGCTGGGGGCACTGGGGGTGCTGGAGGGACTGGGGGCGGTGGGGGCACTGCTGGCGCTAGGGATGCTGGAGGTGGTGGGGATACTGGAGGGACTGGGGGCGCCGGGGGCACTGGGGACGCCGGAGGGACTGGGGGTGCTGGGGATACTGGAAGTGGTGGGGATACTGGAGGGACTGGGGGCGCCGGGGGCACTGGGGACGCCAGAGGGACTGGGGGCGCTGGGGGTACTGGAAGTGGTGGGGATACTGGAGGGACTGGGAGCGCCGGGGGCACTGGGGATGCCGGAGGGATTGGGGGTGCTGGGGGCACCGGGGATACTGGAAGTGGTGGGGATACTGGAGGGACTGGGAGCGCCGGGGGCACTGGGGATGCCGGAGGGACTGGGGGCGCTGGGGGCACCGGGGATACTGGAAGTGGTGGGGATACTGGAGGGACTGGGGGCGCCGGGGGCACTGGGGACGCCGGAGGGACTGGGGGCGCTGGGGGTACTGGAAGTGGTGGGGATACTGGAGGGACTGGGGGCGCCGGGGGCACTGGGGGCGCCGGAGGGACTGGGGGTGCTGGGGATACTGGAAGTGGTGGGGATACTGGAGGGACTGGGGGCACTGGGGGCACTGGGGACGCCGGAGGGACTGGGGGCGCTGGGGGTACTGGAAGTGGTGGGGATACTGGAGGGACTGGGAGCGCTGGGGGCACTGGGGACGCCGGAGGGATTGGGGGTGCTGGGGGCGCCGGGGATACTGGAAGTGGTGGGGATACTGGAGGGACTGGGGGCGCTGGGGGCACTGGGGACGCCGGAGGGACTGGGGGCGCTGGGGATACTGGAAGGAGTGGGGATACTGGAGGGACTGGGGGCACTGGAGATACTGGAGGTACCAGTGGTACTGGGGGTGCTGGAGGGACTGGGGATGCCGGAGGGACTGGGGGCGCTGGGGGCACCGGGGATACTGGAAGTGGTGGGGATACTGGAGGGACTGGGGGCGCTGGGGGCACTGGGGACGCCGGAGGGACTGGGGGCACTGGGGGTACTGGAAGTGGTGGGGATACTGGAGGGACTGGGGGCGCTGGGGGCACTGGGGGCGCCGGAGGGACTGGGGGTGCTGGGGATACTGGAAGGAGTGGGGATACTGGAGGGACTGGGGGCACTGGGGGCACTGGGGACGCCGGAGGGACTGGGGGTGCTGGGGGTACTGGAAGTGGTGGGGATACTGGAGGGACTGGGGGCGCCGGGGGCACTGGGGACGCCGGAGGGACTGGGGGTGCTGGGGATACTGGAAGTGGTGGGGATACTGGAGGGACTGGGGGCGCCGGGGGCACTGGGGATGCCGGAGGGACTGGGGGTGCTGGGGGTACTGGAAGTGGTGGGGATACTGGAGGGACTGGGGGCGCTGGGGGCACTGGGGACGCCGGAGGGACTGGGGGCGCTGGGGGTACTGGAAGTGGTGGGGATACTGGAGGGACTGGGAGCGCCGGGGGCACTGGGGACGCCGGAGGGACTGGGGGTGCTGGGGGTACTGGAAGTGGTGGGGATACTGGAGGGACTGGGGGCGCTGGGGGCACTGGGGACGCCGGAGGGACTGGGGGCGCTGGGGGTACTGGAAGTGGTGGGGATACTGGAGGGACTGGGAGCGCCGGGGGCACTGGGGACGCCGGAGGGACTGGGGGTGCTGGGGGTACTGGAAGTGGTGGGGATACTGGAGGGACTGGGGGCGCCGGGGGCACTGGGGACGCCGGAGGGACTGGGGGTGCTGGGGGCGCCGGGGATACTGGAAGTGGTGGGGATACTGGAGGGACTGGGGGCGCCGGGGGCACTGGGGACGCCGGAGGGACTGGGGGCGCTGGGGATACTGGAAGTGGTGGGGATACTGGAGGGACTGGGGATGCTGGGGGCACTGGGGACGCCAGAGGGACTGGGGGCACTGGGGATACTGGAAGTAGTGGGGATAGTGGAGGGACTGGGGGCACTGGAGATACTGGAGGTACCAGTGGTACTGGGGGTGCTGGAGGGACTGGGGGCGGTGGGGGCACTGGTGGCGCTAGGGATGCTGGAGGTGGTGGGGATACTGGAGGGACTGGGGATGCTGGGGGCACTGGGGACGCCGGAGGGACTGGGGGTGCTGGGGATACTGGAAGTGGTGGGGATACTGGAGGGACTGGGGGCGCCGGGGGCACTGGGGATACTGGAAGTAGTGGGGATAGTGGAGGGACTGGGGGCACTGGGGGCGCCGGGGATACTGGAAGTAGTGGCGATACTGGAGGCACTGGGGACGCTGGGGATACTGGAAGTAGTGGGGTTACTGGAGGGACTGGGGGCACTGGAGATACTGGAGGTACCAGTGGTGCTGGAGGGACTGGGGGCACTGGGGATACTGGAAGTAGTGGGGTTACTGGAGGGACTGGGGGCACCGGGGGCACTGGAAGTAGTGGGGTTACTGGAGGGACTGGGGACGCTGGGGGCACTGGGGACGCCGGAGGCACTGGGGGCGCTGGGGGCACTGGGGATACTGGAAGTAGTGGGGATACTGGAGGGACTGGGGGCACTGGAGATACTGGAGGTACCAGTGGTACTGGGGGCACTGGAGATACTGGAGGTACCAGTGGTACTGGGGGTGCTGGAGGGACTGGGGACGGTGGGGGCACTGGTGGCGCTAGGGATGCTGGAGGTGGTGGGGATACTGGAGGGACTGGGGATGCTGGGGGCACTGGGGACGCCGGAGGGACTGGGGGTGCTGGGGATACTGGAAGTGGTGGGGATACTGGAGGGACTGGGGGCACTGGAGATACTGGAGGTACCAGTGGTGCTGGAGGGACTGGGGGCACTGGGGGCACTGGGGATACTGGAAGTGGTGGGGATACTGGAGGGACTGGGGATGCTGGAGGTACTGGTGGCACTGGGGACATTAGTGGCACTGGGAGCACTGGAGGTACTGGGGGCACTGGAGGTGCTGGGGATGCTGGATGCCAGTACAAGGCAGTACGGACCAGTACAAAGCAGTACACACCAGTACAAAGTAGTACAAACCAGTACAGACCAAAGCAGTGTAGACCAGTAGAGACCAGTACAAAGTAGTACAGACCAGTACACAGCAGTATGGACCAGTACAGACCAGTATAGACTTGTACAGACCAGTACAAAGCAGTGCAGACCAGTATGGACCAGTAAAAAACAGTACAGATGGGTTCAAAGTAGTACAGACCAAAGCAGTACGGACCAGTATGGGCCAGTACAGACCAGTACGGACCAGCACAAAGCAGTACAGACCAGTACGGACCAGTATGGACCGGTACAGACCAGTACAAACCAGCCCTCCCCCCCGCCCCTCGGGGCACGCCAGGGAGGGGGCGTAGCCAGGGACCGAGGGGGGGCGGGCGTGGCCTGGGGCGGATGGGGCGTGGCCGGTGGGCGAAGGGGCGTGGTTAGGGACAGGTGGGCGTGACCAGGGATGGAGGGGGCGTGGTTGTGGCCGGACGGGGCGCGTCCGGGTCGGGATTAGGGGGCGTGGCGCGGTGACGCGGGGGGGAGGGGCGGAGCGCCGAGGAGGGGGCGGAGCGTCGGCGGTTGCCGCGGCAACGTGAGGCCTAGCGCGGGGCTGCGGGGCCTGCGGGGGGCCCGGGGGGTGGGGGAGGGGGCGGGGGGGGGGGGGCGGCCATGTTGGGGGGAGGGGGGGGGCCCGGGGTGGGGGGAGGGTGGGGGAGGGGGTGGGGGGGTTCCCGTGCCGGGGGGGGGGGGGGGGGGGGCCGGGGGCGAGGCGCTGCGGGGGGTGGGGGGAGGGGGCGGGGGGTGTCGGGGTCGGGGCGGGGGGAGGGGAACGGGATGGGGTGGGGGCGGCCATGTTGGGGGGAGGGGGTGGGGGGGGGGGGTTCCCGTGCCGGGGGGGGGGGGGGGCCGGGGGAGTCGCGGGGGGGGGGGGGGGGTGGGGGAGGGGCGGGGCTCAGCCCCGCCCCTCCCCCCCCCCCCCCCAGTGGCGATGCCCCCCCGCGGGTCGCTGGTCCCGGCCCGGTTCCTGGCCCTGACGGCCCATCTCGTGCTGCTGCTGCGGCTGGGGGCGGGGCGGGTGAGCGGGGGGGCGGGGCGCGGGGGGAGGGGGAGGGGCGCCCACGCGGCTCCGTTCATGGCCGCGCCCTCACACGCGGGGCCGCGCGCGCCCCCGCACACGTGTCCACGCGTGTCCACACACCTCCACGCGCGTCCGCGCACCCCCACGCGTGTCCGCACGCCTCCATACACCCCCACGCGTGTCCGCACACGCGTCCGCACGCCTCCACACGTGTCCACGCGTGTCCACCCTCGTGCACACCCCTCCACGCGTGTCCACACGCCTCCACGTGTGTCCGCGCACGTGTCCACGCGTGTCCACCCTCGTCCGCACGCCCCCACGCACCCCCACGCGTGTCCACACGCCTCCATACACCCCCACGCGTGTCCGCACACGCGTCCGCACGCCCCCACGCGTGTCCACACGCCCCCACGCGTGTCTGCACACGTGTCCACGTGTGTCCACCCTCGTCCGCACGCCCCCACGCGTGTCCGCAAACGCGTCCGCACGCCCCCACACGTGTCTGCCCTCGTCCACACGCGTCCACGCACCCCCACGCGTGTCCGCACACGTGTCCACCCTCGTCCACACGCGTCCACGTGTGTGAGCACGCTTGTCCACACGCATCCACGCGTGTCCACGCGCCTCCACACGCCCCCACGCGTGTCCGCACACGCGTCCGCACACCTCCACATGTGTCCACCCTCGTCCGCACGTGTCCACGCACCCCCACGCGTGTCCGCACACGTGTCCACGCGTGTCCACCCTCGTCCGCACGCCCCCACGCACCCCCACGCGTGTCCGCACGCGTGTCCACGCGTGTCCACCCTCGTCCGCACGCCTCCACGCGCCTCCACACGCCCCCACGCGTGTCCGCACGCGCGTCCGCACGCATCCACGCACCCCCACGCGTGTCCGCACACGTGTCCACCCTCGTCCACACGCATCCACGCGTGTCCACACGCCTCCACGTGTGTCCGCACACGTGTCCACGCGTGTGCACTCTCCTCCACACAGGTCCACGTGCCCACACGCCTCCACACGCGTCCGCACACGTGTCCACACGCCTCCACTCAAGCCCACGCACGTGTCCACACGCCTCCACCCGTGTTCACACGCCTCCACACGCTTCCACTCACGCCCACCCGTGTCCACACGCCTCCGCGCGTGTCCGCACCCGTGTCCACGCCGGGGTCCCCGTGGGGCGGGGGATGGGGTCCCCCATGGGGGGGAGGGGGGAGGGGGGTGGGAGGTCCCCCCCCCGTGGCCGGGGTCCCCCGTGGGGGGTTGGGGGGGGGGGGTGGGGTGGGGGATGGGCGCCCCCCCCCAACGCCCTCCCCTCCCCCCCCCCAGGACCCCCACGTCCGCGCCTCGCTGCCCCCCGAGTTCTCGGCGGAGGAGTACGCCCGCGCCGAGCGGCTGTGAGTGCCCCTCCCCCACCCGTGGGGACACCCCCCAACCCCCCCGTGGGGTCCCCACGCCCCACCCCCCCGTGGGGTCCCTGTGCCCCTCCCCCACCCGCGTGTCACCCCGTGGGGTCCCCGTGTCGCCGTCGTCGTCCCCCCCCCGGGACCCCCTCACCCCCCGTGGGGTCTCATTGCCCCACCCCCACCCCGTGTCCCCTCGGGGAGGGGTCCCTGCCCCCTCCCCCCCCCCCCGTGTCCCCCCTGATCCCCCCGTGTCCCCCCACCCCCCCCCGTGGGGTGTCCATGCCCCGCCCCCCCCCGTGTCCCACCCCCCCGGGGAGTCCCGTCCCCCCCGTGGCGTCCCTGTGCCCCTCCCCCACCCCCGTGTCCCCTCTGGGGGTGTCCCCCCGTCCCCCCCTCCCCCCCGTGTCACCCTGTGGGGTCCCCATGCCCCCTCCCCCCCCGTGTCCCCCCCCCCCCGTGGTGTCCCTATCCCCTCCCCCTCCCCCCCCGTGTCCCCCCCCCCCCCGTGGTGTCCCTATCCCCTCCCCTCCCCCCCCGTGTCCCCAGGCTGGGGGGGCCCTGTCCCCCCTCCCCCCTCCCCCCGTGTGACCCCCCCGTGACCCCCCCGTGTCCCCAGGCTGGGGGGCCCTGTCCCCCTCCCCCCCTCCCCCCGTGTGACCCCCCCGTGACCCCCCCGTGTCCCCAGGCTGGGGGGGCCCTGGGCGGGGCCCTGGCGCTGCTGGGGGTGGAGCTCGGCGGGTTCCTGGCGGGGGTCTCCATGTTCCACCGCGGGCAGGGGCTGCTCTGTATCCGGGGGCCGAAACGGGGGGGGGGGGGGACGGGGACCCCGAAATGGGGGGGGACCCCGGAATGGGGGGGGGGGACCCCGGAATGGGGGGGGCCCAAACGGAGGGGGGACCGAAATGGGGGGCCCAAATGGAGGGGGGACCGAAATGGGGGGGGACCCCGAAATGGGGGGACCCCGAAATGGGGAGGAACCAAAATGGCGGGGGCCCAAACGGAGGGGGGACCGAAATGGAGGGGGGACCGATAATGGGGGGGGGGAACCGAAAGGGGGGGCCTGAAAAGGGGGGGGACCGAAATGGGGGGGGCAGAATGGGGGGGGGGCTGAAATGGGGGGGGGGGGCCGAAATGGGGAGGAACCAAAATGTCGGGGGCCCAAATGTCGGGGGGACCAAAATGGAGGGGGGACCGATAATGGGGGGGGGGGACCGAAATGGGGGGGGGGGGACGACCCCCGATAATGGGGGGAGGGGAAACCCCGAAATGGGGGGAGGGGAGCCCGAAATTGAGGGGGAACCCCGCGAACTGGGGGGGGGGGGGCCCCCCCCTCCCTCTGACGGGGGGGGGGGAGGGGGCGTGTGCCCCCCCCCCCCCCCCCCCAAATGTCGGGGTGCTTTTCCTTGACCCCTCCCCCTCCCCCCCGGGGGGGGGCAGCGCTGGGGGCGCACGCGGCCGCCGCCCTGACCTTGACCTCGGCCTGGTGGCGGCCCTGGCCCGGGGGCTGCTGCTGGCTCCTCCTCGGCCTCTGCAGGTGAGGGGGGGGGGAGGGGAGGGGGGGAGGGGGAGGGGGTCGACCCCCCCGGGACCCCCCCCTCTAAAATGTCGCCCCTCCCCCCCCCCCCCAGTGTCCCCCCCGCTGTCACCGAGGCGCTGCTGGTGGCTTCGCTCTTTGGGTGCGGAAGGAGGCGGATTTGACACCCCTCCCCCCACGTGGGGGGGGGAGGGGTTGGGGACCCCCTACCGGGGGTCCCCAACCCCCCCCCCAGGGTCCCCAAAATCCCCCTCCCCCCGCTGTTTTTCCCGTGTTTTCCCCCCCCCCCCCCCCCCCCCAACCAAGTAAAGGTTTTGGCGCGGAAACGGCGCCCGCGTGGCCACGCCCCCCGTATGCAAATGAGCGCCGCGGGGCCGCCTGGGAGCGCGGGGAGGGGAAGGGGGAGGGGGAGCGCGGGGAGGGGAAGGGGGGAGCGCGGGAGGGGGAGGGGGAGAGCGCGGGGGGGTGGGGGAGGGGCGGGTGGGGGGTGGGGGTGGGGTCGCGCTGTGGGAGGGGGGGGGGGGGAGGGGTCACCCCCCCGCGCGGGAAGGGGGCGGAGCTATCGTCAGTGCGGTACATCCTGACCTGCCCCGCCCCTGCGCGGGCAGCGCGTGATGAGCTGGTGCGTGATGACGCGTGATTACGTCACACGGGGGGCGTGCGGGGCGGAAGCAACAACCGGTTCCCCGCCGCTCCGCCCAGGCTGATCGCGCCCGCGCGGGGCACGGCGTGGGGGGGGTGACGTCAGGGGGTGTCACGTGGTAGCGCGGGGGGGGGGGCCTGCACTCACCTGTGGGCGTGCAGAAGGGTGCACGTGCAAGGGCGCGCGCGCAAAGGGCTCCGCCCCCCCCCCCCCCCCCCGGGAGCGTGCAACAGCCCGCGCGTGCAGGAGTGGGTGTGCAACGGGTTCTGCCCCTCCCCCCCCCGCCGTGAGCGTGCAAATGGGCTCCGCACCCCTGATGCAAGTGTGCAAGGGTGCGTGTGCAAGGGTGCGTCTGCAAGGGGGCTCTCCCCCCCCTCCACGTGTGCAACGGGGCTCCGCACCCCCGCCAGGAGCGTGCAACGGCCCGCGCGTGCAAGGGGGCCCTGCGGTGAGTGTGCAAGAGCGGGTGTGCGACAGGGCTCTGCGTCCCCCGTGAGCGTGCAACAGGGGCCCTGCGTCCCCGGGTGAGCGTGCGAGAGCCTGCGCGTGCAACGGGGCTCCGCACCCCCCCGGTGAGCGTGCAAGAGCCCAAGCATGCAAGGGAGCCCCGCACCCCCCCCCGGTGAGCGTGCAACAGCCCGCCTGTGCCCGGGGACCTCGCGGTGAGTGTGCAAGAGCGCGTGTGCAATGGCTTCCGCCCCCCCCCGGGAGTGTGCAACGGGCTGCGCGTGCAAGTGGGCCCTGCGGAGAGTGTGCAAGAGCACGTGTGCAACGGGGCTCCGCACCCCCGCCAGGAGCGTGCAACAGCCCGCGCGTGCAAGGGGGCCCTGCCCCCCCCCGTGAGCGTGCAAGAGCGCGCGTGCAACAGGGGCCCTGCGTCCCCGGGTGAGCGTGCGAGAGCCTGCGCGTGCAACGGGGCTCTGCCCCCCCCGTGAGTGTGCAACGGGGCTCTGCACCCCCTCCCTGAGTGTGCAACAGCCCGCGCGTGCAAAAGGCCCTGCGGTGAGCGTGCAAGAGCGCGCGTGCAAGGTGTTCTCCCCCCCCCGTGAGCGTGCAAGAGCGCGCGTGCAACGGGGCCCTGCCTCCCCGGGTGAGCGTGCAACAGCCTGCGCGTGCAAGGGGGCCCTGCGGTGAGCGTGCAAGAGCGGGCGTGCAACGGGCTCTGCCCCCCCCCCTTCCCGTGAGCGTGCAAGGGCGGGCGTGCAAGCCCCGCCCACCGCCGCCGCTGATTGGCCGCCGCCGTTGCCGGGCGGAGCCCCCGGGGCCGCTCGCGAAACGGCCGCCGCCGTCACGTGACCGCGCCGCCCCGCCCTCCACCCAGCGCCCCCCGCGCGCGCCGCCCGCGTCCCAACCAATCAGCGCCGCCCTCCCCGCCCTCCCCCACCCGACGGGCGGCGGCGCCGCCCAACGAGAAGCGGCGCCGAGGGCGGGCGGGCCGGCGGGGAGCCAATGAGCGGCGGCGGCGCGCGGCGGGCGGCAGCCAATGGGAGGGCGAGGGGGCAGATTTGAAGGCCGGCGGCGGCGCTGAGGGAGCAGAGCGGCGGCGGCGGCGGCGGGTGAGGGCGTGCGCGCGCGGGGTCCCCGGTGGCGGGGTCGATGACGTCATCCGTGTACCCCCCCGCCCCCCAGCGGCGACGTCATACCGCCCGGTGACGTTCTATGTCGTCCCCCTTCTCCTCAGGATGTCGCAGAAGGAGAACGTCAACCCCGGCGCCTCCGGCCCGGCCAAGGTGCGGCCCCCCATCCCCCCCCCCCCCCGCCTCTCTCCTCCCCTCCCCCTCCCTGGGGGGGGGGGGGGGTCGCGGCCCGCCCCGCCCCCCGCCGCTCCCCCCTCCCCTCCCCCCCCAGTGCGGGGCGCTCCCCCCTCCCCCCTCCCGTAAGGAGCCGCACGCGCCCGAGGCCCCCGCGCTGCTGGGAGGCGCCGCCCGCGCCCTCGGTGAGGGAGGGGCCTCTGGGAGGGGGGGGGAGGGGCCTCTGGGAGGGGGAGGGGCCTCTGGGAGGGGGGAGGGGCCTCTTGGGGGGGGTCTCTTGGGGTGGGGGAGGGGTCTCTTGGGGTGGGGGAGGGGTCTCTTGGGGTGGGGGAGGGGTCTCTTGGGGTGGGGGAGGGGTCTCTTGGGGTGGGGGAGGGGCCTCTTGGGGGGGCAAACGCCTGAGTCTCTTGAAGGGGGGAGGGGCCTTGGGGGGAGTGGCCTCTTGGAGGGGGGTGGGGTCTCTTGGGATGGGGGGAGGGGCCGAGGGGGGAGGGGTCCCAAACGCCTGAGTCCCATGGCGGGGAGGGAGGGGCGGGGGGAGGGGTCTCTTGGGGTGGGGGGAGGGGCCCCTGGGGGGGGGTCCCAAACGCCTGGGTCTTGGGGGGGGAGGGGTGCGGGGAGGGGGTGCCCCCGCTGACGCCCCCTCCCCCCCCCCAGGAGCCGGGCGGGTGCCCCTGGAGCCCAGCGCCCTGCCGGCCCCTCCCCCACCCCAGTGAGTGATGGGGGGGAGGGGGAGGGGGGGCAGAGACCCCCTGGGTGCTGGTGGGGGGCACTGGGGGGTCCTGAGGACATACTGGGTGGCACTGGGGGGGTCCTGGGCCCCCCTGGGTGCTGGTGGGGGGCACTGGGGGGGTCCTGGGCACCCATGGGTGGCACTGGGGGGGTCCTGGGGACACAGTGGGTGGCACTGGGGGGTACTGGGACCTCCTTGGTGGCACTGGGGGGGTCCTGAGAACATACTGGGTAGCACTGGGTGCCAGTGGGGGGGTCCTGGGACCCCGTGGGTGCTGGTGGGTGGCACTGGGGGGTACTGGGACCCCCTGGGTGGCACAGGGGGGGTCCTGGGGACACAGTGGATGGCACTGGGGGATACTGGGATCCCCTGGGTGGCACTGGAGGGGTCCAGGGGCCCCCTGGGTGGCACTGGGGGGTACTGGGACCCCCTGGGTGGCACTGGGTGGCACTGGGGGGGTCCTGGGCCCCCCATGGGTGCTGGTAGGTGGCACTGGGGGGGTCCTGGGGACCCCCTGGGTGGCACTGGGGGGTACTGGGACCCCCTGGGTGCCAATGGGGGGGTCCTGGGACCCCGTGGGTGCTGGTGGGTGGCAGTGGGGGGTCCAGGGGCCCCCTGGGTGGCACTGGGTGGCACTGGGGGGGTCCTGGGCCCCCCATGGGTGCTGGTGGGTGGCACTGGGGGGGTCCTGGGGACACAGTGGGTGGCACTGGGGGGTACTGGGCCCCCTGGGTGGCACTGGGAGGGTCCTGAGAACATACTGGGTAGCACTGGGTGCCAATGGGGGGGTCCTGGGACCCTGTGGGTGCTGGTGGGTGGCACTGGGGGGGGTCCTGGGGCCCCCCTGGGTGGCACTGGGGGGGGTCCTGGGGCCCCCCTGGGTGGCACTGGGGGGTACTGGGACCCCCTGGGTGGCACTGGGTGGCACTGGGGGGGTCCTGGGCCCCCCATGGGTGCTGGTAGGTGGCACTGGGGGGGGTCCTGGGGACACAGTGGGTGGCACTGGGGGGTACTGGGACCCCCTGGGTGGCACTGGGGGGGTCCTGGGGACACAGTGGGTGTCACTGGGGGGTACTGGGACCCCCTGGGTGGCACTGGGGGGGTCCTGGGGACACAGTGGGTGTCACTGGGGGGTACTGGGACCCCCTGGGTGCTGGCGGGTGGCACTGGGGGGGTCCTGGGGACCCATGGGTGGCACTGGGGGGGGTGGGGGAGCCTGGCGCCCCCACCCCTCCCCCCCCCCCCCCCGGGCGGCCGTGGGTGGCAGCGGGGTGCCCCTCCCCCCAGGCGCACCTTCTCGCTGGAGGACTTCGAGGTGGGGCGGCCGCTGGGCAAGGGCAAGTTCGGGAACGTTTACCTGGCCCGGGAGCGGGGCTCGGGGCTACTGGTGGCCCTCAAGGTGCTCTTCAAGTCCCAGGTGGAGAAGGAGGGGGTGGAGCACCAGCTGCGGCGGGAGATCGAGATCCAGGCCCACCTCCGGTGAGGGGACTGGGGGCACTGGGAGGGACTGGGGAGGGGGAGCGGGGGCGCTGGGGGGGACTGGGGAGGGGATTAGGGGCGCTGGGGGGGACTGGGGAGGGGATTAGGGGCACTGGGGGGGACTGGGGAGGGGGAGCGGGGGCGCTGGGGGGACTGGGGAGGGGGAGCGGGGGCGCTGGGGGGACTGGGGAGGGGATTAGGGGCGCTGGGGGGACTGGGGAGGGGGAGCGGGGGCGCTGGGGGGGACTGGGGAGGGGATTAGGGGCGCTGGGGGGACTGGGGAGGGGGAGTGGGGGCACTGGGGGGGACTGGGGAGGGGGATTGGGGGCACTGGGGGGACTGGGGAGGGGATTAGGGGCACTGGGGGGAACTGGGGAGGGGATTGGGGGCACTGGGAGGGGCTGGGGAGGGGGATTGGGGGTACTGGGGGGGACTGGGGAGGGGATTAGGGGCACTGGGGGGACTGGGGAGGGGGAGTGGGGGCACTGGGAGGGGCTGGGGAGGGGGATTGGGGGTACTGGGGGAACTGGGGAGGGGATTGGGGGCACTGGGAGGGACTGGGGAGGGGATTAGGGGCACTGGGGGGGACTGGGGAGGGGATTGGGGGCACTGGGAGGGGCTGGGAAGGGGGATTGGGGGCACTGGGGGGACTGGGGAGGGGATTAGGGGCACTGGGGGGACTGGGGAGGGGGAGTGGGGGCACTGGGAGGGGCTGGGGAGGGGGAGCGGGGGCGCTGGGGGGGACTGGGGAGGGGATTAGGGGCACTGGGAGGGACTGGGGAGGGGGAGTGGGGGCGCTGGGGGGGACTAGGGAGGGGATTAGGGGCGCTGGGGGGACTGGGGAGGGGATTGGGGGCACTGGGGGGACTGGGAAGGGGGATTGGGGGTACTGGGGGGACTGGGGAGGGGATTAGGGGCACTGGGGGGAGTGGGGAGGGGGAGTGGGGGCGCTGGGGGGGACTAGGGAGGGGATTAGGGGCACTGGGGGGACTGGGGAGGGGGATTGGGGGTGCTGGGAGGGGGATTGGGGGCACTGGGGGGGACTGGGGAGGGGATTGGGGGCACTGGGAGGGGCTGGGAAGGGGGATTGGGGGTACTGGGGGGGACTGGGGAGGGGATTAGGGGCACTGGGGGGACTGGGGAGGGGGAGTGGGGGCACTGGGAGGGGCTGGGGAGGGGGATTGGGGGTACTGGGGGAACTGGGGAGGGGATTGGGGGCACTGGGAGGGACTGGGGAGGGGATTAGGGGCACTGGGGGGGACTGGGGAGGGGATTGGGGGCACTGGGAGGGGCTGGGAAGGGGGATTGGGGGTACTGGGGGGGACTGGGGAGGGGATTAGGGGCACTGGGGGGACTGGGGAGGGGGATTGGGGCACTGGGGGGACTGGGGAAGGGGATTGGGGGTGCCTGGAGGGACTGGGGGGCACTGGGAGGGGGATTGGGGGTGCTGGGAAGGGGATTGGGGGCACTGGGGGGATTGGGGAGGGGGATTGGGGGTGCTGGAGGGACTGGGAGGGGGATTGAGGGCGCTGGGAGGGACTGGGGGGCACTGGGGAGGGGATTGGGGGTGCTGGGGGGATTGGGAGGGAGGGGGGAGACTGGGGAGGAGAACTGGGGCACTGGGAGGGACTGGGGGGACTGGGGAGTGGGGGGGGGCACTGGGAGGGGGGTTGGAGGTGCTGGGAGAGACTGGGGGGCACCCTGGGAGGGACTGGGGAGGGAGATTGGGGGGACTGGGTGGGACTGGGGGCATCCTGGGGGTGGTGGTGGGCACTGGGAGGACTGGGGGGGGAGTGGGGGGCACTGGGTGCTGGTGGGGGGCACTGGGGGGTCCCAGTTCCCCCGTGGGTGGCACTGGGGAGGGGTCCTGGGTGGCACTGGGGGGTCCCAGTTCCCCCGTGGGTGGCACTGGGGAGGGGTCCTGGGTGGCACTGGGGGGTCCCAGTTGCCCGGTGGGTGGCACTGGGGAGGGGTCCTGGGTGGCACTGGGGGGTCCCAGTTCCCCTGTGGGTGGCACTGGGGAGGGGTCCTGGGTGGCACTGGGGGGGTCCCAGTTCCCCCGTGGGTGCCGCTGGGGGGGTTGTGGGTGGCATTGGGAGGGGGTCCCAGTTCCCCCGTGGGTGGCACTGGGGGGTCCCAGTTGCCCGGTGGGTGGCACTGGGGGAGTCCTGGGTGACAGTGGGGGGTCCCAGTTCCCCCATGGGTGATAGTGGGGGGGTCCCAGTTCCCCTGTGGGTGGTACTGGGGGGGTTGTGGGTGGTACTGGGGGGGTCGTGGGTGGCACTGGGGGGGGGTCCCAGTTCCCCCGTGGGTGGCACTGGGGGGGTCCCAGTTGCCCGCCGGGTGACACTGCCCCCCCCAGGCACCCCAACATCCTGCGCCTGTACAACTACTTCCACGACCGGCGGCGGGTGTTCCTCATCCTGGAGTTCGCCCCCCGCGGGGAGCTCTACAAGGAGCTGCAGCGCTGCCGCCGCCTCGACGCCGCCCGCACCGCCACGGTCTGCACCCCCGCACCCCCGCACCCCCGCACCCCCGCACCGCCACGGTCTGCACCCCCGCACCCCCGCACCCCCGCACCGCCACGGTCTGCACCCCCGCACCCCCCAACCCCGCACCCCCGCACCGCCACGGTCTGCACCCCCGCACCCCGCACCCCCGCACCGCCACGGTCTGCACCCCCACACCCCCGCACCCCCGCACCCCCGCACCGCCACGGTCTGCACCCCCGCACCCCCGCACCGCCACGGTCTGCACCCCCGCACCCCCCAACCCCGCACCCCCGCACCGCCACGGTCTGCACCCCCGCACCCCGCACCCCCGCACCGCCACGGTCTGCACCCCTGCACCCCCGCACCCCCGCACCGCCACGGTCTGCACCCCCGCACCCCCCAACCCCGCACCCCCGCACCGCCACGGTCTGCACCCCCGCACCCCCGCACCGCCACGGTCTGCACCCCCGCACCCCGCACCCCCGCACCCCGCACCCCCGCACCGCCACGGTCTGCACCCCCGCACCCCCCAACCCCGCACCGCCACGGTCTGCACCCCCGCACCCCGCACCCCGCACCGCCACGGTCTGCACCCCCGCACTCCCGCACCCCCGCACCGCCACGGTCTGCACCCCCGCACCCCCCAACCTCCAACCCCGCACCGCCACGGTCTGCACCCCCGCACCCCCGCACCGCCACGGTCTGCACCCCCGCACCCCGCACCCCCGCACCGCCACGGTCTGCACCCCCGCACCCCCCAACCCCGCACCGCCACGGTCTGCACCCCCGCACCCCCCAACCCCGCACCCCCGCACCGCCACGGTCTGCACCCCCGCACCCCCGCACCCCGCACCCCCGCACCGCCACGGTCTGCACCCCCGCACCCCCGCACCCCCGCACCGCCACGGTCTGCACCCCCGCACCCCCCAACCCCACACCGCCACGGTCTGCACCCCCGCACCCCGCACCGCCACGGTCTGCACCCCCGCACCCCCACACCCCGCACCCCCGCACCGCCACGGTCTGCACCCCCGCACCCCCCAACCTCCAACCCCGCACCGCCACGGTCTGCACCCCCGCACCCCCGCACCGCCACGGTCTGCACCCCCGCACCCCCGCACCCCCGCACCGCCACAGTCTGCACCCCCGCACCCCCGCACCGCCACGGTCTGCACCCCCGCACCCCGCACCCCCGCACCCCCGCACCCCCGCACCGCCACGGTCTGCACCCCCGCACCCCGCACCCCCACACCGCCACGGTCTGCACCCCCGCACCCCGCACCCCCGCACCGCCACGGTCTGCACCCCCCAACCCCGCACCCCCCAACCCCACACCGCCACGGTCTGCACCCCCGCACCCCCCAACCCCACACCCAACACCGCCACAGTCCACACCCCCACACCCCCGCACCGCTACGGTCCACACGCCCGCACTCTGCACCCCCGCACCCCTCATCCCCACACCCCCGCACCGCCACGGTCTGCACCCCCCAACCCCGCACCCCTGCACCGCTACGGTCTGCACCCCGCACCCCCAAACCCCTGAACCCCCTGCACCCCCAAACCCCCCGCACCCCCAACCCCACACCTCGACGCCCCCTGCGCCCCCAAACCCCCTACACTGCAACGGTCCGCACCCCTGAACCCTTGAACCTGCACCCCAAACCTCGGCACCCCCAAACCCCCCGCACCGCCGCAGTCCACGACCCCCAACCCCCCCGCACCCCCGAACCTGCACCCCCCGCACTGCCGCACCTGCACCCCTAAACCCCCCGCACCCCCGAACCTGCACCCCCCGCACCACCGCAGTCCGCACCCCCGCACCTGCACCCCCAAACCCCCCGCACCCCCGAACCTGCACCCCCCGCACTGCCGCAGTCCGCACCCCCAAACCCCCGAACCTGCACCCCCCAAACCCCCCAACCCCCCGCACCCCCGAACCTGCACCCCCTGCACCGCCGCAGTCCGCACCCCCGCACCCCTGCACCTGCACCCCCAAACCTGCACCCCCCGCACCACCGCAGTCTGCACCCCCAAACCCCTGCACCTGCACCCCCAACCCCCCCGCACCCCCGAACCTGCACCCCCTGCACCACCGCAGTCCGCACCCCCAAACCCCTGCACCCCCAAACCTGCACCCCCCGCACCACCGCAGTCTGCACCCCCAAACCCCTGCACCTGCACCCCCAACCCCCCCGCACCCCCGAACCTGCACCCCCCGCACCACCGCACCTGCACCCCCGCACCTGCACCCCCAAACCCCCCGCACCCCCCCAGGTATTGGGGCCCCCCCCCCCCCCCCCTCTCCCCCGGGGCCGCTCTTGGGGACCCCCCGGCACTTTGGGGGTGGGGGGGGAACCCCCCGACTTTTTTGGGGGGTCCCTGGGGGGGGGTTTTGGGGACCCCCCGACATTTTGGGGGTGCCCCCACCCCCCCCCCATTGAATGGCACAGCCCCTGCCCCACACAGCACCCGCCGGTTGGGGGGGGGGGGGATTTGGGGGGGTCCCTGGGGGGTGGGGGGGTTTTGGGGACCCCCGACATTTTGGGGGGGTCCCGGAGGGGGGTGGGGGGTCTGGGGGTGCCCCCAAACCCCTCCCCCCCCCCATCGAATGGCGCAGCCCCCGCCCCGCTCAGCACCCGCAGTTGGGGGGGGGGAGGGGATTTTGGGGGTCCCTGGGGGGGGGGGGGAGGGGGTTTTGGGGGGACCCCCCCCGCAGTTTGGGGGTGCCCCTGACCCCCCCCCCCCCCCCCCAGCTGATGGAGGAGCTGGCGGACGCGCTGCTGTACTGCCACGGCCGCCGGGTGATTCACCGCGACATCAAACCCGAGAACCTGCTGCTGGGGCTGAAGGGCGAGCTGAAGATCGCCGACTTCGGGTGGTCCGTGCACGCCCCCTCCCTCCGGTACGGCCATAGGGGGCTATAGGGGGGCTATAGGGGGCTATAGGGGGGCTATAGGGGGGCTATAGGGGCTGTGGGGCCGGGGGCGCCCCATAGGGGCCGCTCTGTGGGGCTGGGGGCGGCTGAAGATCGCCGACTTCGGGTGGTCCGTGCACGCCCCCTCCCTCCGGTACGGCCATAGGGGGCTATAGGGGGCCATAGGGGCTATAGGGGGCTATAGGGGGTCTATAGGGGCTATAGGGGGTCTATAGGGGCTGTGGGGCCGGGGGCGCCCCATAGGGGCCGCTCTGTGGGGCTGGGGGCGGCTGAAGATCGCCGACTTCGGGTGGTCCGTGCACGCCCCCTCCCTCCGGTACGGCCATAGGGGGCTATAGGGGGGCTATAGGGGGGCTATAGGGGGGCTATAGGGGGTCTATAGGGGCTGTGGGGCCGGGGGCGCCCCATAGGGGCCGCTCTGTGGGGCTGGGGGCGGCTGAAGATCGCCGACTTCGGGTGGTCCGTGCACGCCCCCTCCCTCCGGTACGGCCATGGGGGCTATAGGGGGTCTATAGGGGGGCTATAGGGGCTATAGGGGGGCTATAGGGGGGCTATAGGGGCTGTGGGGCCGGGGGCGCCCCATAGGGGCCACTCTGTGGGGCTGCGGGGATCCATGAGGCTTGTGGGGAGCTATAGGGGCTGATCTATAGGGGCTGGGGGGCTCTATGGGGCTGGGCGTGCCCTACAGAGGATCTATGGGGCTGGGGGGGATCTATGGGGCTCAGCATGCCCTATAGAGGATCTATGGGGCTGGGCGTGTCCTATAGAGGATCTATAGGGTCTGGGGGAATCTATGGGGCTGGGGGGCTCTATAGGGCTGGGCGTGCCCTACAGAGGATCTATGGGGCTGGGGGGCTCTATGGGGCTGGGCGTGGCCTATAGAGGATCTATGGGGCTGGGGGGCTCTATGGGGCTGATATATGGGGCTGGGGGATCTATGGGGCTGCTCTATGGGGCTGATCTATGGGGCTGAGGGGGCTCTATGGGGCTGATCTATGGGGCTGGGGGCTCTATGGGGCTGGGCGTGGCCTACAGAGGCTCTATGGGGCTGAGGGGGCTCTATGGGGCTGGGGGGATCTATGGGGCTGGGGGGCTCTATGGGGCTGATCTATGGGGCTGGGGGAATCTATGGGGCGGCTCTATGTGGCTGTGGGGCTCTATGTGGCTGGGGGGGCTCTATGGGGCTGGGCGTGGCCTACAGAGGCTCTATGGGGCTGAGGGGGTTCTATGGGGCTGGGGGGCTCTATGGGGCTGGGGGGATCTCTGGGGCTGGGGGGCTCTATGGGGCTGGGGGGCTCTATGGGGCTGGGGGGCTCTATGGGGCTGGGGACCAGTCAGCCCAGCCCCCTCCCCCACCCCCTGCACACCCCCCAGTGGGGGGGGGCTCCCTACGGGGCTGGGTCCCCACTTGGTGGTGGGGGGTGGGGGTGGGGGGGCTGCCCCCTACTTAGGGGGCTGCCCCCCAAGTAAGGGGGGGCGCCCCTCCCCCGCAGGCGGCGGACGCTGTGCGGGACGCTGGACTACCTCCCCCCCGAGATGGTGGAGGGGCAGGCGCACGACGAGAAGGTGGACCTGTGGTGCCTGGGGGTGCTCTGCTACGAGCTGCTGGCCGGGCACCCCCCCTTCGAGAGCCAATCGCACGCCGACACCTACCGCCGCATCACCAAGGTGGGCCCCGCCCCCTCGCCCCGCCGTGGGGCGGCCCTGCCCCAGAGATCAGCCCCACACCTCCCCTCCGGCCTCGGTTCTTCTGCCCCCCTAAGGGAGCCCTCCTGGGATCCACGGGCGCCTTCGGCCTGCTTGGGGGGCGCAGCCCCACACTTGGGGGGCAGCCCCACACTTGGGGGGCAGCCCCACGCTTGGGGGGCGCAGCCCCACGCTTGGCAGCCCCACCCCTAACCCACCCCCACGGGACCCACGGCCGCCCCCTGCCCCACACGCTGCTCACAGGGGGGCAGCCCCACGCTTGGGGGGCACAGCCCCACGCTTGGGGGGCAGCCCCACACTTGGGGGGCGCAGCCCCACCCCTAACCCACCCCCACGGGACCCACGGCCGCTCCCTGCCCCACACGCTGCTCACAGGGGGGCAGCCCCACACTTGGGGGGCAGCCCCACGCTTGGGGGGCAGCCCCACACTTGGCACCCCTAACCCCCTCCTCCCCCACGGGACCCACGGCCACCTCCTGCCCCACACGCTGCTCACAGGGGGGCAGCCCCACACTTGGGGGGCAGCCCCACACTTGGCACCCCTAACCCCCTCCTCCCCCACGGGACCCACAGCCGCCCCCTGCCCCACACACTGCTCGCATGGGGCGACAGTGCTGTGAGGAGCCCCACGCTTGGGGGGCAGCCCCACGCTTGGCAGCCCCACCCCCACGGGACCCACGGCCACCCCCTGCCCCACACGCTGCTCACAGGGGCGCAGCCCCACACTTGGGGGGCACAGCCCCACGCTTGGGGGGCAGCCCCACGCTTGGGGGGCAGCCCCACACTTGGCACCCCTAACCCCCTCCTCCCCCACGGGACCCACGGCCACCTCCTGCCCCACACGCTGCTCACAGGGGGGCAGCCCCACACTTGGGGGGCAGCCCCACACTTGGCACCCCCACCCCTAACCCACCCCCACGGGACCCACGGCCACCCCCTGCCCCACACGCTGCTCACACCCCCATCCCCCCCGCCCCACACATCCCCCCCGCCCCACACATCCCGTGCCCCACACATCTGCCCCCCACCAACCCCCCATCCCCCCTGCCCCACACATCCCCCGCCCCACACCAACCCCCATCCCCCCCTGCCCCCCCCCATCCCCCCCTGCCCCACACATCCCCTGCCCCACACCAACCCCCCCCATCCCCTCCCCCATCTCCCCCCACCCAGGGGCAGACCCACGGCCGGGGGGCGGGGCCCGGGGCACCCCGGTGGGGGAGGGGGAGGTGCTCCTGCGCCCCTCCCCCCCGCCTCCCTGACCCCCTCCCCCCCCCAGGTGGACCTGCACTTCCCCCCCACCGTCCCCGAGGGCGCCCGTGACCTCATCGCCCGCCTGCTGCGTCACAGCCCCGCCCAGCGCCTGCCCCTGCGCGGGGTCCTGCAGCACCCCTGGGTGCGCGCCCACTCCCGGCGGGTGCTGCCCCCCGCCTACGCCCCCCCCGCCAGCCCCTGAGCCCCCGCCGCCGGGGGGCGCCCCACACCTGCCCCACTGCCGGGGGGTGCCCCACATCCCCCCATTGCTGTGGGGCGCCCCACACCTGCCCCGTTGCCGGGGGGTGCCCCACACCTGCCCCAAAGCTGGGGGCGCCCCACACCTGCCCCACTGCTGGGGGGTGCCCCACACCCCCCCATTGCTGTGGGGCGCCCCACACCTGCCCCACTGCTGGGGGGCGCCCCACACCCCCCCCCTGCAGTGGGGTGCCCCCCATTGCCATAGGGTGCCCCACACCCCCCCATTGCTGTGGGGTGCCCCCCATTGCCATAGGGTGCCCCACACCCCCCCATTGCTGTGGGGCGCCCCACACCTGCCCCATTGCCGGGGGGCGCCCCACACCTGCCCCACTGCTGGGGGGTGCCCCCCATTGCCATAGGGTGCCCCACACCTGCCCCACTGCAGTGGGGTGCCCCACATCCCCCCATTGCTGTGGGGCGCCCCACACCTGCCCCATTGCCGGGGGGTGCCCCACACCCCCCCCCTGCAGTGGGGTGCCCCACATCCCCCCATTGCTGTGGGGCGCCCCACACCTGCCCCATTGCCGGGGGGTGCTCCCATTGCCGTGGGGCGCCCCACACCTCCCCCCGCTGCCGTGGGGCGCCCCCATCCCCCTCTTTCAGTGGGGCGCCCCCCATCGCCGTGGGGCGCCCCCCATCCCCCCAATAAAGTCGCTGTGGTTTTACCCCCGTGCTGCTGGGGGGAGGGGCGGGGGTGGGGGACCCTGGGGGGGGTCTGCGCCCCATAGCGACCCCCTGAGCCCCACAGGTACCCCCACCCCATAGAGACCCCCTCTGCCCCATAGATCCCCCCACCCCATAGACATCACCCGTGCCCCATAGATCCCCCCACCCCATAGACACCTGCTGTGCCCCATAGGTCCCCCCACCCCATAGAGACCCCCCGTGCCCCATAGATCCCGCCCCATAGATCCCCCCACCCCATAGAGATCCCCCGTGCCCCATAGATCCCGCCCCATAGATCCCCCCACCCCATAGGCACCCTGTGCCCCATAGATCCCCCCACCCCATAGATACCTGCTGTGCCCCATAGATCCCCCCCACCCTACAGACATCACCTGTGCCCCATAGATCCCGCCCCATAGATCCCCCCACCCCATAGACACCTGCTGTGCCCCATAGATCCCCCCACCCCATAGACACCTGCTGTGCCCCATAGATCCCCCCCACCCCATAGGCACCTCGTGCCCCATAGACGCCCCCCACCCCATAGGCACCTCGTGCCCCATAGATCCCCCCCACCCTACAGACATCACCTGTGCCCCATAGATTTCACCCCATAGGTCCCCCCACCCCATAGACACCTGCTGTGCCCCATAGATCCCCCCACCCTACAGACATCACCCGTGCCCCATAGATCCCGCCCCATAGATCCCCCCCACCCCATAGAGACCCCGTGCCCCATAGATGCTCCTCACCCCATAGACATCACCTGTGCCCCATAGATCCCCCCACCCCATAGATCCCCCCCCATAGATCCCCCCTCCCATAGACCCCCCCCCCATCGGCACCTGCTGCGCCCCACCCCCCTCCCCCCATCCCCTGCCCCCCTTCCCCCCCCCCCCCCCCCCGGTGCCCGGATGCTCGCGCCGCCCCGGCCGCCATCTTCCCCGCCGCCGCCGCCGCCGCCGCCCCGACCGCGCCGCACCCGAGATGTGAGAGCGGGGCCCCCTCCCCCCACGGGACCCCCACCCCCCCCGGACCCCCAACCCCCCCCGACCCCTCCCCCACCCCCCATCCCCGGGCCCTGCCCCCCACCTCCCTGCCCCCCCCCCCCCCCCCGGCGCCCCCCCGCCCCCCCCGGCGCCCCCTCCCCCCCCCCCCCCGCCGCGGGGGCACTGGGAGCACTGGGAGCACTGGGAGGGATTTGCCCCCTCCCCCCCCCCACCCCGCGGCTATTTTTAGCCGCTCAACGCAAGAAGGGGGGGGGGGGGGAGGGGTGGGAAAATCGCTCCCCGCGGCCCCTCCCCCCTCCCAGCGCCCCTCCCCCTCCTGCGGGGGGGCCGCCCCTCCCCCCGCGGGGGCGGGGGAGGGGAGGGGGGAGGGGGGAGGGGAGGGTGACCCTGTCGGGGGGGGGGAGGGGGGGTCGGATGGCTGTGACCCCCCGCTGTGGGTCGCTGTGGGGGCACCAGTGACCCCCGCTATGGGGCACTGGGACCCCGCTGTGGGGCACTGGGACCCCCAGGACCCCCCGCTATGGGGCCCTGCTGGGACCCCCCGCTATGGGGCACTGGGACCCGCGGGACCCCCGCTATGGGGCACTGGGACCCCGCTATGGGGCACTGGGACCCCTGAGGCCCCGCTATGGGGCACTGGGACCCCGCCATGGGGCACTGGGACCCCCGGGACCCCCCGCTATGGGGCCCTGCTGGGACACCCCGCTATGGGGCACTGGGACCCCCGGGACCCCCCGCTATGGGGCACTGGGACCCTGCTATGGGGCACTGGGACCCCCAGGACCCCCCACTATGGGGCACTGGGACCCCTGGGGCCTGGCTATGGGTCGCTGTGGGGACACCAGTGACCCCCACTATGGGGCACTGGGACATGGGGGTCCCCCCACTATGGGGCACTGGGACCCCTGGGACCCTGCTATGGGGCACCAGTGACCCCCGCCATGGGGCACTGGGACCCCGCTATGGGGCACTGGGACCCCTGAGGCCCCGCTATGGGGCACTGGGACCCCTGGGACCCCCGCTATGGGGCACTGGAACTCCTGAGGCCCCGCTATGGGGCACTGGGACCCCGCTGTGGGGCACTGGGACCCCCAGGACCCCCCGCTATGGGGCACTGGGACCCCTGAGGCCCCGCTATGGGGCACTGGGACCCCGCTATGGGGCACTGGGACCCCTGGGGCCCCCGCTATGGGGCACTGGGACCCCGCTATGGGGCACTGGGACCCCTGGGGCCCCCGCTATGGGGCACTGGGACCCCGCTATGGGGCACTGGGACCCCTGAGGCCCCGCTATGGGGCACTGGGACCCCGCTATGGGGCACTGGGACACCAGTGACCCCCGCTATGGGGCACTGGGCTGTGGGTCCCTGGGACGCGGGGGTCCCCCGTTCCCATCCCCCCTCCCCCCCAGACCCGTGTGTGCGTCTGCGGGGCGGGGGAGGGGTGGGGAGGTGGGGCCTCTTTGACCTTTGCCCCACCCCCCCACCCCCCCCAGGTCGGCCCCCTCCGCCCCCAGCGCCCCTCCCCCCGCCGGAGGAGAAGGGGGGGGCCCCCCGCCCCTCCCCCAACCTCACCAGCAACCGGCGGCTGCAGCAGACCCAGGCCCAAGTCGATGAGGTCAGAAAGGGGGGGGGAGGGGCGGGGGGTGGGGGGATGGGGGTGGGGTGAGGGGGTGGGGGGAAGGGGGGGAGGGGGATGGGCCGACCTGTCTCCCTCGTAACCTTTGCCCCCTCCCTGCCCCCTCCCCCTCTCCGTGCCCGCCCCCCGCCCTTGACCCCTGACCCCCGCCCCCTTGACCTTTGACCCCTTGACCTCTGACCCCCCGCCAGGTGGTGGACATCATGCGGGTGAACGTGGACAAGGTGCTGGAGCGGGACCAGAAGCTGTCGGAGTTGGACGACCGGGCCGACGCCCTCCAGGCCGGCGCCTCCCAGTTCGAGACCAGCGCCGCCAAGCTCAAGCGCAAGTACTGGTGGAAGAACCTCAAGGTGGGGACAACCCCCTCCCCCACCCCCCGCCCCGCCCCGCCCCGCCCGGAACAACCCCCGCGCCCCGAAACACCCCGACACCCCAACAAACGGCACGACACGCCCCGAAAATGGCCGCCGAAACAACCCCCGCGCCCCGAAACGCCACCCAGAACAACCCCCGCGCCCCGAAACACCCCAACACCCCAACAAACAGCGCCCCACACCCTGGAAACAGCCGCTGAAACAACCCCTGCGCCCCAAAACGCCGCCCAGAACAACCCCCGCGCCCCGAAACACCCCGACCGCCCAACAAATGGCACGACACGCCCCGAAAATGGCCGCCGAAACAACCCCCGCGCCCCGAAACACCCCGACACGCCAACAAACGGCGCCCCACACCCTGGAAACAGCCGCTGAAACAACCCCTGCGCCACAAAACGCTGCCCAGAACAACCCCCGCGCCCCGAAACATCCCGACACCCCAACAAATGGCACGACACGCCCCGAAAATGGCCGCCGAAACAACCCCCGCACCCCGAAACACCCCAACACCCCAACAAACAGCGCCCCACACCCTGAAAACAGCCGCTGAAACAACCCCTGCGCCCCAAAATGCCACCCAGAACAACCCCCGCGCCCCGAAACACCCCGACCGCCCAACAAACGGCATGACACGCCCCGAAAATGGCCGCCGAAACAACCCCTGCGCCCCGAAACACCGCCCAGAACAACCCCCGCGCCCCGAAACACCCCGACCGCCCAACAAACGGCACAACCGCCCAACAAACGGCATGACACGCCCCGAAAATGGCCGCCGAAACAACCCCCGCGCCCCCAAATACCCCCAAACCCCCCAAAATGACCCCCAGAACGACCCCTGCGCCCCAAGATGACCCTCAGAACAACCCACACACCCCCAAACACCCCGACCGCCCAAAAAACAGCGCCCCACACCCTGAAAACAGCCGCTGAAACAACCCCTGCGCCCCAAAACGCCCCCCCAGAACAACCCCCGCACCCCAAAACACCCCGACACCCCAACAAACAGCCCCTCATGGCCCGAAAACGGCCACTGAAACAACCCCCGCACCCCAAAACACCCCAACACCCCAAAAAGAAGCCCCCCGTGCCCCAAAAACAGCCGCCGAAACAACCCCTGCACCCCGAAAACAGCCGCTGAAACAACCCCCGTGCCCAAAAACGCCCCCCCAGAACAACCCCCACACCCCAAAACACCCCGACACCCCAACAAACAGCCCCCCACGCCCTGAAAACAGCCGCCGAAACAACCCCCGCTCCCCCAAAACACCCCAACCCCCCAAAAACCACCCCAACCCCCGAAAAACAGCCGCCGAAACAACCCCCGCGCCCCAGAACACCCCCAAGAAACAGCCCCGCCCCCCAAAAACCGGCCCCCCCGCGCCCCAAAATGGCCGCCGAAACAGGCCCCTCCCCCACCCCGAAACCTTCCTCCCCCCGCCCCGCCCCCCGGTGACCCCGTGACCCCCCCCGTGACCCCGGTGACCCCGCCCCTCCCCCGCAGATGATGATCATCCTGGGGGTGATCTGCGCCATCGTCCTCATCATCATCATCGGTGAGCGGCCATGCAAATGAGGGGGGCGGGGCATGCAAATGAGGGGGGCGGCGGGGCACGCAAACGGGGGTGGTGGGCACGCAAATGAGGGGGCTGGGTATGTAAATGAGGGGAGGGGCATGTTAATGAGGGGAGGGGTATGCAAACGGAGGGGTGAGGCATGCAAATGAGGGTGGGGTATGTAAATGAAGGTGGGGTCCATGCAAATGAGGGGGTGGGGAATACAAGTGGGGGTGGTGCGGCATGCAAATGAGGGGCTGCGTATGCAAACGGAGGTGGGGTATGTAAATGAGGGTGTGGACATGCAAATCAGGGGGTGGGGAATACACGTAGGGTGGTAGGCATGCAAATGAGGGGCTGGGTATGTAAATGAGGGGCTGGGTATGTAAATGAGGGGGGGGAGCACGCAAATGGGCGGTGGGGCATGCAAATGAGGGGCTGGGTATGCAAATGAGGGGCGGCACATGCGAATGAGGAGGCGTGCCTTAATGATAAAGTGATGAGGTCACTGGGGAGGGGTGGGGCCTGTGGAGGGGTGTGTCCCCCAGGCCCCGCCCCTGACCCCTCCCCTCCCCTCCCCCCGCAGTGTATTTCAGCACCTAACGGCTGCCAGCTCTGCCCCGGCCCCGCCCCCCCCGCCCGGGACCCCGCCCCTGGGCGTGTCCGGCCCCGCCCCGGGGCTGCGGGGGGAGGGGCCCAGCCCGGCCCCGCCCCCCACCCCCCCGCCCCCCTCAGGGACCCCCAGACCCCGCCCCTGCCCCACCACCCCGGGGCCTTTCCCCCACCCCCGGGCCCCTCCCCCTCCCGCCCCCCAAAACCCTGCCCCTCCCCCACCCCCAAAAGCGGGGCCATCTGCACCCCTCCCCCACCCCCTCCCCGTGCCCAAAATGGCTGCTGCCCCTCCCCTCCCCCCCCAAAATCGAGGCCCCCCTCCCCCATAGGTGAGAATTCGGGGGTGGGGGAGGGGTCCCCGGCCCAGAGCCCCCCAAAAGTGTGGGGGGGGGGGGCTGAAGCCCCTCCCCCCCCCCCCGGAGGGAATTTGGGGGCTCCCGGGGCGTTTTGGGGCCCCTCCCCCCCCCGAGCACAAAGGGGCCCCCCCCAAATTTTGGGGGCCCCCCCACCCCCACCCCTGCCCAAGGGGCCCCTCCCCCCTTTTTGGGGATCCCCCTCCCCCAATTTCGGGGTTCCCCCCCCCCCCCGCATTCCAGGGGCCCCCCAAAACCGGCCGGGGGAGGGGCCCCCCCCCCCCGTTTTTTGGCCCCCCGAGACATTCCAGCCCCTCCCCCCCCCCCAATTTTGGGGGTGCAGCGGGGGGAGGGGCAGCACAGGAGAGGGGTGGGGGCCCCAAAAGCCCGCACCATCACTGCCGCAGCGCGGGGGGGGCCCGAAATGGGGGGGGGGGGGGGGGGGACACCCACGGTGGGGGGGGAGGGGCGGCATTTGGGGGAGCCCCTAAAAACCAGGGGGGACCCCAAAAGCGAGGGAGGAAGGGGGGAGGGGGGGGGGCTCCCCCAAAATTGTGTCCCCCCTCCCCCAAAGCGAGGAGTTTTCACCCCAAAGCTGCGGGGGGGGGGGGGGGGGAGGGGGGTCACCCCCAAAAATGGGGGTGCTCCCCTCCCCCACCCCTTCTCCCGTTCCTGGGGGTTTTGGGGTGCCCCCCCCTCCTCCCCTCCCCCCCCCCTGCATGGAGCTGTGTGTGTGTCCCGGGGGGTCCCCCCAAATTCCCCCCCCACCCCTCCCCAAACCGGGGGTGCCCCTCCCCCACCCCACCCCACCCCCCCCCGGGGCGAAGATTGAGGATTTTGGGGCCCCCCCCCCCCCCCCATCGCCTGGGGGAGGCTTGGGGGGGGGAGGGGGTCGGGGTCGGGGGGGGGGGGGGGGCGGGTGTCACTGCCGCCCCTCCCCCCGCCTGGGGGGGGTGTCTCCCCTCCCCCCCTCCCCCCCGGTGGGGTTTTGGGGGGGCCCCTCGGGTTTGGGGGGGCCCCGGGGGGGTCCCCGCCTCCTGGTGTGAAACGTGTACAATAAATGCGTCGTCTGTGGGCGGCCGGGGGGGGCGACGCGGGGGGAGGGGCGACGCGGGGGGAGGGGCGACGCGGGGGGAGGGGCGGCGCGGGGGGAGGGGCGGCGCCGGGGGGAGGGGCGGCGCCGGGGGGAGGGGCGACGCGGGGGGAGGGGCGGTGCCGGGGGAGGGGCGACACCAGGAGGAGGGGGAAATGGGGGGGAGGGGCCGACACGGGGGGAGGGGCGAAATGGGGGGAGGGGCCGACACGGGGGGGGGAGGGGCGAAATGGAGGGGCCGAAACGGGGGGGAGGGGCGAAACGGGGGAGAGGGGCGAAGTGGGGGTGGGGACCCCGAAATGGGGGGGGGAGGGGACACACCCCAAAACTGGGGGCGGGTGAAACGGGGGGGAGGGGCGAAATGGGGGGGAGAAACGGGAGGGGGGGACCCCGAAATGGGGGGGGAGGGGCGAAATGGGGGGGACCCCGAAACTGGGGGGGGGGGGTGTGTCCCCAAAACTGTGGGGGGGCTTCGAAATTGGGGGGGGGAGGGGCGGGAGGAGCCCCCGGGATTTGGGGGGGGTCCCAGAAGTGGGGGAGGGGCAATGGGGGGGTGGTGTGTGACATCACGGGCTTGCAGAGCGTCGCGCAATGACGTCACAAGGGGGGGCGGGGGTGAACCCCGATAGTTTAATACGCGTGAATGGGGGGGTGTGGTGGGGGGGGTGTCCGCTCGCCCCTCCCCCCCATGACGTCATCGATGTCCCCAAGGTCCCCATTTGGGGCCACCCAGGGCGTGGGGGGGCGCTGGGGGGGGGGGGGGCACAGCGCCCTGGGGTGCAGGGGTGGCCCCAGGGTCCCCGAGGTCCCCAACGTCCCCGCGGTCCCCGACGTCCTTGGGGTCCCCGATGTCCCTGACGTCCCCGATGTCCCCAACGTCCTTGGTGTCCCCAACGTCCCTGCTGTCCCCAGCGTCCTTGGGGTCCCCGATGTCCCCGGTGTCCCCGACGTCCCCAATGTCCCTGATGTCCCCGACGTCCTTGGGGTCCCCGATGTCCCTGACGTCCCCGATGTCCCCAATGTCCCCGCGGTCCCCGACGTCCTTGGGGTCCCCGATGTCCCTGACGTCCCCGATGTCCCCAATGTCCCCGCGGTCCCCGACGTCCTTGGGGTCCCCGATGTCCCCGCTGTCCCCGACGTCCCCAATGTCCCCGATGTCCCCGATGTCCTTGGGGTCCCCGATGTCCCCGACGTCCCCGCTGTCCCCGATGTCCCCGATGTCCCCGACGTCCCCGCTGTCCCCGGTGTCCCCGGTGTCGCCGGCGGCTCAGGGGTCGAGCAGGGTGAGCAGGGCGTAGCGGGGGGCGGCGGGGGGCAGGGCCTCGGGGCGGTGGGTGAGGCGCCCGGGGTGCAGCAGGGCCCAGCCCGGGGGGGGCGCAGGCGCCCGGCAGCCGTAGCGGGGGAAGCGCCAGCCCCCGCCCTGCCGCAGCGTCAGGGGCAGGCGGCCGCCCAGTGCCCCCAGTGCTCCCAGTGCCCCCTCCCAGTGCCCCCAGTGCTCCCAGTGCCCCCTCCCAGTGCCTCCAGTGCCCCCTCCCAGTGCCCCCAGTGCTCCCAGTGCCCCCTCCCAGTGCCCCCTCCCAGTGCCCCCAGTGCCCCCAGTGCCCCCTCCCAGTGCCCCCAGTCCTCCCAGTGCCCCCTCCCAGTCCCCCCTCCCAGTGCCCCCAGTGCTCCCAGTGCCCCCTCCCAGTGCCTCCAGTGCCCCCTCCCAGTGCCCCCTCCCAGTGCCCCCAGTGCTCCCAGTGCCCCCTCCCAGTGCCCCCTCCCAGTGCCTCCTCCCAGTGCCCCCAGTGCCCCCTCCCAGTGCCCCCTCCCAGTGCCTCCTCCCAGTGCCCCCAGTGCCCCCTCCCAGTGCCCCCAGTGCTCCCAGTGCCCCCTCCCAGTGCCCCCTCCCAGTGCCCCCAGTGCTCCCAGTGCCCCCTCCCAGTGCCCCCTCCCAGTGCCCCCAGTGCTCCCAGTGCCCCCTCCCAGTGCCCCCTCCCAGTGCCCCCAGTGCCCCCAGTGCCCCCTCCCAGTGCCCCCAGTGCTCCCAGCGCCCCGTC
Source organism: Nipponia nippon (assembly GCF_047370975.1). Lineage (NCBI taxonomy): Eukaryota > Metazoa > Chordata > Aves > Pelecaniformes > Threskiornithidae > Nipponia > Nipponia nippon. The sequence goes on from NW_028262360.1 coordinate 562,080, forward strand.
CCAGTGCCCCCTCCCAGTGCCCCCAGTGCTCCCAGTGCCCCCTCCCAGTGCCCCCAGTGCTCCCAGTGCCCCCTGCCAGTGCCTCCTCCCAGTGCCCCCAGTGCTCCCAGTGCCCCCAGTGTCCCCTCCCAGTGCCCCCTCCCAGTGCCCCCAGTGCCCCCTCCCAGTGCCCCCTCCCAGTGCCCCCAGTGCTCCCAGTGCCCCCTCCCAGTGCCCCCTCCCAGTGCCCCCAGTGCTCCCAGTGCCCCCTCCCAGGGCCCCCTCCCCGCCCCCCCTCCCGCTGCCCCCCGTCCCCCCTCCCAGTGCCCCGCCCCACTCCCACCTCCCAGTCCCCCCAGTCCCCCCTCCCAGTCCCCCCAGTGCTCCCAGTGCCCCCTCCCAGTGCCCCCTCCCAGTGCCCCCAGTGCTCCCAGTGCCCCCTCCCAGTGCCCCCTCCCAGTGCCCCCAGTGCTCCCAGTGCCCCCTCCCAGTGCCCCCTCCCAGTGCCCCCAGTGCCCCCAGTGCCCCCTCCCAGTGCCCCCAGTGCTCCCAGTGCCCCCTCCCAGTGCCCCCTCCCAGTGCCCCCAGTGCCCCCAGTGCCCCCTCCCAGTGCCCCCAGTGCCCCCAGTGCCCCCTGCCAGTGCCTCCTCCCAGTGCCCCCAGTGCTCCCAGTGCCCCCAGTGTCCCCTCCCAGTGCCCCCTCCCAGTGCCCCCAGTGCCCCCTCCCAGTGCCCCCTCCCAGTGCCCCCAGTGCTCCCAGTGCCCCCTCCCAGTGCCCCCTCCCAGTGCCCCCTCCCAGTGCCCCCAGTGCTCCCAGTGCCCCCTCCCAGTGCCTCCTCCCAGTGCCCCCAGTGCTCCCAGTGCCCCCTCCCAGTGCCCCCAGTGCTCCCAGTGCCCCCTGCCAGTGCCTCCTCCCAGTGCCCCCAGTGCTCCCAGTGCCCCCAGTGTCCCCTCCCAGTGCCCCCTCCCAGTGCCCCCAGTGCCCCCTCCCAGTGCCCCCTCCCAGTGCCCCCAGTGCTCCCAGTGCCCCCTCCCAGTGCCCCCTCCCAGTGCCCCCAGTGCTCCCAGTGCCCCCTCCCAGTGCCCCCTCCCAGTGCCCCCTCCCAGTGCCCCCAGTGCCCCCTCCCAGTGCCCCCTCCCAGTGCCTCCTCCCAGTGCCCCCAGTGCCCCCTCCCAGTGCCCCCAGTGCTCCCAGTGCCCCCTCCCAGTGCCCCCTCCCAGTGCCCCCAGTGCTCCCAGTGCCCCCTCCCAGTGCCCCCTCCCAGTGCCCCCAGTGCTCCCAGTGCCCCCTCCCAGTGCCCCCTCCCAGTGCCCCCAGTGCCCCCAGTGCCCCCTCCCAGTGCCCCCAGTGCTCCCAGTGCCCCCTCCCAGTGCCCCCTCCCAGTGCCCCCAGTGCCCCCAGTGCCCCCTCCCAGTGCCCCCAGTGCCCCCAGTGCCCCCTGCCAGTGCCTCCTCCCAGTGCCCCCAGTGCTCCCAGTGCCCCCAGTGTCCCCTCCCAGTGCCCCCTCCCAGTGCCCCCAGTGCCCCCTCCCAGTGCCCCCTCCCAGTGCCCCCAGTGCTCCCAGTGCCCCCTCCCAGTGCCCCCTCCCAGTGCCCCCTCCCAGTGCCCCCAGTGCTCCCAGTGCCCCCTCCCAGTGCCTCCTCCCAGTGCCCCCAGTGCTCCCAGTGCCCCCTCCCAGTGCCCCCTCCCAGTGCCCCCTCCCAGTGCCCCCAGTGCTCCCAGTGCCCCCTCCCAGTGCCTCCTCCCAGTGCCCCCAGTGCCCCCTCCCAGTGCCCCCTCCCAGTGCCTCCTCCCAGTGCCCCCAGTGCCCCCTCCCAGTGCCCCCAGTGCTCCCAGCGCCCCCTCCCCGTCCCCCCTCCCAGTGCCCCCAGTGCTCCCAGTGCCCCCTCCCAGTGCCCCCTCCCAGTGCCCCCAGTGCCCCCAGTGCCCCCTCCCAGTGCCTCCTCCCAGTGCCCCCTCCCAGTGCCCCCAGTGCTCCCAGTGCCCCCTCCCAGTGCCTCCTCCCAGTGCCCCCAGTGCCCCCTCCCAGTGCCCCCTCCCAGTGCCCCCAGTGCTCCCAGTGCCCCCTCCCAGTGCCCCCTCCCAGTGCCCCCTCCCAGTGCCCCCTCCCAGTGCCCCCTCCCAGCGCCCCCAGTGCTCCCACTGCCCCCTCCCAGTCCCCCCCCCCAGTGCCCCCTCCCACCGCACCCAGTCCCCGCTCCCAGTCCCCCCTCCCAGTGCCTCCCCCCAGTGCCCCCAGGGCCCCCAGTGCTCCCAGTGCCCCCTCCCAGTGCCCCCTCCCAGCGCCCCCAGTGCTCCCAGTGCCCCCAGTGCCCCCACTGCCCCCCCCCAGCCCCCCCAGTGCCCCCAGTGCCCCCTCCCAGTGCCCCCTCCCAGTGCCTCCTCCCAGTGCCCCCAGCGCCCCCAGTGCTCCCAGTGCCCCCTCCCAGTGCCCCCAGTGCTCCCAGTGCCCCCTTCCAGTGCCCCCTCCCAGCGCCCCCAGTGCTCCCAGTGCCCCCAGTGCTCCCAGTGCCCCCAGTGCCCCCTCCCAGTGCCCCCAGTGCCCCCAGTGCCCCCAGTGCCCCCTCCCAGTGCTCCCAGTGCCCCCAGTGCTCCCAGTGCCCCCTCCCAGTGCTCCCAGGGCCCCCAGTGCTCCCAGTGCCCCCTCCCAGTGCCCCCAGTGCCCCCAGTGCCCCCTCCCAGTGCCCCCTCCCAGTGCCCCCAGTGCCCCCTCCCAGTGCCCCCTCCCAGCGCCCCCAGTGCTCCCAGTGCCCCCTCCCAGTGCCCCCTCCCAGTGCCTCCTCCCAGTGCCCCCAGTGCTCCCAGTGCCCCCTCCCAGCGCCCCCAGTGCTCCCAGTGCCCCCAGTGCTCCCAGTGCCCCCTCCCAGTGCCCCCTCCCAGCGCCCCCAGTGCTCCCAGTGCCCCCTCCCAGTGCCCCCAGTGCTCCCAGTGCCCCCTCCCAGTGCCCCCTCCCAGCGCCCCGAGTCCTCCCCGTGCCCCCTCCCAGTGCTCCCAGTGCCCCCTCCCAGCGCCCCCAGCGCTCCCAGTGCCCCCTCCCAGTGCCCCCTCCCAGTGACCCCAGTGCCCCCAGTGCCCCCTCCCAGTGCCCCCTCCCAGTGCCCCCTCCCAGTGCCCCCAGTGCCCCCAGTGCCCCCTCCCAGTGCCTCCTCCCAGTGCCCCCAGTGCCCCCAGTGCCCCCTCCCAGTGCCCCCTCCCAGTGCCCCCAGTGCCCCCTCCCAGTGCCCCCTCCCAGTGCCCCCTCCCAGTGCCCCCAGTGCTCCCAGTGCCCCCTCCCAGTGCCCCCTCCCAGTGCCTCCTCCCAGTGCCCCCTCCCAGCGCCCCCAGTGCTCCCAGTGCCTCCTCCCAGTGCCCCCTCCCAGTGCTCCCAGTGCCTCCTCCCAGTGCCCCCTCCCAGCGCCCCCTCCCAGTGCCCCCAGTGCCCCCAGTGCTCCCAGTGCCCCCAGTGCTCCCAGTGCCCCCTCCCAGTGCCCCCCGTGCTCCCAGTGCCCCCTCCCAGTGCCCCCTCCCAGTGCCCCCTCCCAGTGCCCCCAGTGCCCCCTCCCAGTGCCCCCTCCCAGCGCCCCCAGTGCTCCCAGTGCCTCCTCCCAGTGCCCCCTCCCAGTGCTCCCAGTGCCTCCTCCCAGTGCCCCCTCCCAGTGCCCCCTCCCAGTGCCCCCAGGGCCCCCAGTGCCCCCAGTGCCCCCAGTGCTCCCTCCCAGTGCCCCCTCCCAGTGCCCCCTCCCAGTGCCCCCAGTGCTCCCAGTGCCCCCTCCCAGTGCCCCCTCCCAGTGCTCCCAGTGCCCCCAGTGCTCCCAGTGCCCCCTCCCAGTGCCCCCAGTGCTCCCAGTGCCCCCTCCCAGTGCCCCCTCCCAGTGCCTCCTCCCAGTGCCCCCTCCCAGCGCCTCCAGTGCTCCCAGTGCCTCCTCCCAGTGCCCCCTCCCAGTGCTCCCAGTGCCCCCTCCCAGTGCCCCCTCCCAGTGCCCCCAGGGCCCCCAGTGCCCCCAGTGCCCCCAGTGCTCCCTCCCAGTGCCCCCTCCCAGTGCCCCCTCCCAGTGCCCCCTCCCAGTGCTCCCAGTGCCCCCAGTGCTCCCAGTGCCCCCTCCCAGCGCCCCCAGTGCTCCCAGTGCTCCCAGTGCCCCCTCCCAGTGCTCCCAGTGCCTCCTCCCAGTGCCCCCAGTGCCTCCTCCCAGTGCCCCCTCCCAGTGCTCCCAGTGCCCCCAGTGCCCCCTCCCAGTGCCCCCAGGGCCCCCTCGCATTGCCCCCAGTGCTCCCAGTGCCCCCTCCCAGTGCCCCCAGGGCCCCCTCCCAGTGCCCCCTCCCAGTGCTCCCAGTGCCCCCAGTGCCCCCAGTGCCCCCTCCCAGTGCCCCCTCCCAGTGCCCCCAGGGCCCCCTCCCAGTGCTCCCAGTGCCCCCTCCCAGTGCTCCCAGTGCCCCCCAGTGCTCTCAGTGCTCCCAGTGCCCCCAGTGCCCCCTCCCAGTGCTCCCAGTGCCTCCTCCCAGTACCCCCAGGGCCTCCTCCCAGTGCCCCCAGCGCCCCCAGTGCCTCTTCCCAGTGCCCACCAGTGCCCACCAGGGCCTCCTCCCAGTACCCCCACTGCCCCCCCCCCCCAGCACTCCGGGGTGCTCCCAGTGCCTCCTCCCAGTACCCCCAGTGCCCCCTTAGTTCCCTCCCAGTGCCCCCACTTCCCCCTCAGTTCCCCCCAGTTCCCTCCCAGTGCCCACAATCCCCCCCCAGTGCCCTCCACTGCCTCCCGGTTCCCTCCCAGTTCCCTCCCAGTGCCTCCCCAGTTCCCTCCCAGTGCCTCCCAGTTCCCTCCCAGTTCCCCCAGTGCCGGTACCTGGGGGGGCCCGAGGGCCAGGCTGAGGCTGATGGTGGCCGTGGGGGGGCCGGGGGCGGGGGGGCGGGGGGGCGGGGGAGGGGCGGTACCGCACCACGGCGCTCAGCACCGCCCGGCCCTGTGCGGGGCGGGGATCAGGCACGGCCACGCCCACCCGCCGGCCACGCCCCCTTCCCCAGCCCCACCCCCTTCCCCGCTCCTCCCCACCTCCCACAGCCACACCCCTTTCCCCATAGCCACGCCCACCCCACAAGACCCCACCCCTTCCCGAGACCCCACCCCCTTCCCTGTGACCACGCCCCTCCCGCATGACCCCGCCCCTTCCCCGCAGCCCCGCCCCCTTCCCATAAGCCCTGAGACCCCGCCCCTTGCCATAACCCCCACCCAGCCCACATGGCCACGCCCCTTCCCCAAGCCACCCTCTCCCCAGAAGCCCCGCCCCTCCAGAGCCCCGCCCACCCCTCAATCCACGCCCACCACTTGACCCATAGCCCCGACCCATTCCCAAGCCCCACCCACTCCCAAACCACGCCTCCTCCCTTTAGCCCCACCACCCAACCCCTCTCCCTTCCCCCACCCCCACCCTTTTCCCCGCCCCTTCCCCAAGCCCCACCCCTTCCCAAACCACGCCCCCTTTAGCCTCACCCCTCACCCAAACCCTTCCCCCTTTCCCCAACCCCCACCCTTTTCCCCGCCCCCATCCCCAGCCCCCGCCCCATCCCCAGCGCCCGCCCCCTCCCCAGCCCCCGCCCCCGCCCCCCCAAGCCCCGCCCACCTTGGGCTGGTAGCCCGGGAAGAGCCTGCGAGCCACGGGGGGCAAGAAGCGGCGCAGGGCCCCCAGCCAGGCCGGCTCCAGCCCCAGCGGGCCCAGGGCCACCGCCTCCGCCCCCGCCTGCCACCGCGGCCACGTCAGCCCCGGCGGGGCCACCGGGGCCCCGCCCCCGCCCCGCGAGCCCCGGGGCTACCGCGGCTGGGGCCGGGCCACCAGCAACCCCTCCCCTCCCCTCCCCCCCCCCCGTCCCGGGGCCACCACTGTGGCCCCACGCCGGAGTCGGCGCGGTGGCCGCCTCAGTGCTGCCACCCTGGGGCCACCAACCCTCGTCCCAGGGCCACCAACCCCCATAATGGGGCCACCACCTCCACCCTGGGGCCACCAACCCTTGTCCCGGGGCCACCAAGCCCCCTAATGGGGCCACCACCTCCACCCTGGGGCCACCAACCCTTGTCCCGGGGCCACCAACCCCCATAATGGGGCCACCACCTCCACCCTGGGGCCACCAACCCTTGTCCCGGGGCCACCAACCCCCATAATGGGGCCACCACCTCCACCCTGGGGCCACCAACCCTTGTCCCGGGGCCACCAACCCCCATAATGGGGCCACCACCTCCACCCTGGGGCCACCAACCCTTGTCCCGGGGCCACCAACCCCCATAATGGGGCCACCACCTCCACCCTGGGGCCACCAAGCCCTGTCCTCGGGCCACCAACAACCCCCCACCTTGAGGTCACCACCCTGGGGCCACCAACCCCTCTCCTGGGGCCACCACCTCCACCCTGGGGCCACCAACCCTTGTCCTGGGGCCACCAACCCCCATAATGGGGCCACCACCTCCACCCTGGGGCCACCAACCCTTGTCCTGGGGCCACCAACCCCCATAATGGGGCCACCGCTTCCACCCTGGGGCCACCAACCCTTGTCCCGGGGCCACCAACCCCCCTAATGGGGCCACCACCTCCATCCTGGGGCCACCAACCCTTGTCCCGGGGCCACCAACCCCTCTCCTGGGGCCACCCCCCCTCCCCTCCAGCCCGGGGCCACCAGCCCTTGCCCCGTGGCCACCAGCCCCTCACCTCGTGGTGGTCCTGGCTCCAGCGCCCGTAGAGCTCCGCCTCCTCCAGCACCTCGGCGCAGAACTGCTCCGAGAAGAGCGGGAACTGGTAGACGTCGGGACAGGGCTGGGGGGAGGGGGGACAACGGGGGGGTGGGGGACCCCGAAACCTCCAGGGGACCCCCGAAACCTCCAGGGGACCCCCAAAACTTCCAGGGGACCCCCAAACCCCCCCCCCCCCCCCCCGCAGGGTGACAGGGCCCCTCCCGGAGCCAGGAGGACCCCGAGAGGTTCTCAAAGTCTTCTCCAGGGGGGTGGGGGGGTCCCCAAAATCCATCCTGGGGATTGGGGGGGGGGGGTCCCCAAGAGCCATCTCTGGGTTTGGGGGGTCCCCAAGGTCCCACCCATGGATTTGGGGGGTCCCCAAGGGGTCCCCAAGGTCCCTCCCCGGGATTGGGTGGTCCCCAAGGTCCCACCCATGGGTCTGGGGGGTCCCCAAGGGGTCCCCAAGGTCCCTCCCCGGGATTGGGTGGTCCCCAAGGTCCCACCCATGGGTCTGGGGGGTCCCCAAGGTCCCTCCCTGGGTTTGGGGGGTCCCCAAGGTCCCACCCATGGGTCTGGGGGGTCCCCAAGGGGTCCCCAAGGTCCCTCCCTGGGTTTGGGGGGTCCCCAAGGTCCCACCCATGGGTCTGGGGGGTCCCCAAGGGGTCCCCAAGGTCCCTCCCTGGGTTTGGGGGGTCCCCAAGGTCCCACCCATGGGTCTGGGGGGTCCCCAAGGGGTCCCCAAGGTCCCTCCATGGGTCTGGAGGGGTCCCCAAGGTCCCTCCCTGGGATTGGGGGGTCCCCAAGGTCCCACCCATGGGTCTGGGGGGTCCCCAAGGGGTCCCCAAGGTCCCTCCCTGGGTTTGGGGGGTCCCCAAGGTCCCACCCATGGGTCTGGAGGGGTCCCCAAGGTCCCACCATGGGTCTGGGGGGTCCCCAAGGGGTCCCCAAGGTCCCTCCCTGGGATTGGGGGGTCCCCAAGGTCCCACCATGGGTCTGGAGGGGTCCCCAAGGGGTCCCCAAGGTCCCTCCCTGGGTCTGGGGGGTCCCCAAGGTCCCTCCCTGGGTTTGGGGGTCCCCAAGGGGTCCCCAAGGTCCCTCCCTGGCTCTGGGGTCCCCCCGGCCCCGGTACCTCCTGGTAGAGGTTGTCCTCGAAGATGCGGCTGTAGTTCTCATGGAGGTACTTCTCCTCCCAGTCCTGCGGGGGGAGAGGCACTGGGGGTTACTGGGAGGCACTGGGAGGCACTGGGCTCACCCGGGGGTCGTGGGGCAGCTGCAGCAGGTCGGGGTGCGGGGGAAGTGGGGGGCACTGGTGTTACTGGGGGCGCTGGGAGGCAGTGCGGGTGGCCGGGGGGACGCCGGGGGGTTCCCAGTTGGTTACTGGGGGGGTTCCCAGTTGGTTACTGGTGGTGACTGGTCTCACCCGGGGGTTGTGGGGCAGCTGCAGCAGGTCGGGGTGCGGGGGAAGTGGGGGGCACTGGTGTTACTGGGGGCGCTGGGAGGCAGTGAGGGTGGCCGGGGGGACGCCGGGGGTTCCCAGTTGGTTACTGGGGGGGTTCCCAGTTGGTTACTGGTGGTGACTGGTCTCACCCGGGGGTTGTGGGGCAGCTGCAGCAGGTCGGGGTGCGGGGGAAGTGGGGGGCACTGGTGTTACTGGGGGCGCTGGGAGGCAGTGAGGGTGGCCGGGGGGACGCCGGGGGGTTCCCAGTTGGTTACTGGGGGGGGTTCCCAGTTGGTTACTGGTGGTGACTGGTCTCACCCGGGGGTTGTGGGGCAGCTGCAGCAGGTCGGGGTGCCGGCGGGTGCTGTTGTAGGCGCTGCTCACCAGGAGGTGCCCGAACTCCTCCCGGTTGGTGACGTGGAGGAACAGGCCCTGGGGGGGAGGGGCGGGGGGCACCCCCACATGGGGACCCCCCTCCCCCACCCAGGGACCCCTCCCCCACAGGGACCCCGACCCCCCCCCCCCCCCATGGATTCCCCTAAATGGGGACCCCCTCCCCCACACAGGGACCCCCTCCCCCACAGGGACACCCAAAATTCGGACCCCTCGCCCCCACTCGGGGACCCCCTCCCCCACAGCGACCCCCCCCCCCCGCCGTGGGGACCCCCAGAATGGGGACCCCTCCCCCACCCAAGGGATCCCCTCCCCCCATGGACCCCTCCCAAAATCGGGACCCCTCCCCCCATTCAGGGACCCCCCACCCCCACCATGGAACCCCTTCCCCCCCTCCCAGGGACACCCCCCCCCCCCCCGGCCAAAATGGGGACCCCTCCCCCACCCCCGGGACCCCTCCCCCACAGCCACCCCTCCCCCCCACCATGGGGACACCCAAAATGGCGACCCCTCCCCCCCCAAGCCACTCCCCCCCATGGAACCCCCCCCAAATGGGGACCCCCCTCCCCCCACCCAAGTGGCCCCTCCCCCACAGGGACACACCCCCCCGCCCCCCCCCCCCCCGGGGTCCCCCCCCTTCGGTGCCCAGGGGGGATTTGGGCTCGGGGGGGGGGGGTGGCCCGAGGGGGGCGTGGCCCCAGGGGGCGGGGCCGGGGGCGGGGCCTACCCTCTGGCGGGCGTGGCTGCAGAAGGCCATGTCGGGGTCGGTGTCCGGGCGGGAGAAGATGGGCCCCTCCCCCAGCGGCCCCCGCAGCGCGGCCCCGCCCACCAGGTAGGCGTGGCTTAGGTAGGGCACGTTCCACACCCCCCTGTAGCCCCGCCCACCCCTCGGCATCAGGGCGGGGCCCGGCGGGACACGGCCCCCAGGCCCCGCCCACAACCCCCCCGCTACCCCCTAAGGGTGTGGCCACGCCCAGCCACACCCACTGCCATTGCGGGGGGCGGGGCCAACCACAACACCCTCAGGGGGAGTGGCCAGCATGGAGACGCCCACATTCCCAGGGTGGGGCCTCAACAGAGCCCCTCCCCCTTGAGAGGAGTGGATGGGGGTGTGGCTCTGGGGGCGTGGCTCCCACAGATGGGTGATGGTCCCAAGTGGGCGTGGCTTCCAGGGGGTGTGGCTCCTGGAGGGGATGGGGCGGGACTCCCACTGGGTGTGGCCATGGAGGGGCGGGGTTGTGGGCACGGCTTCTGAGGGTGCATAGCTGTGGGCGTGGCTACTGAGGGGGGCGTGGCTCCCTGGGCCGGGGGGTGTGTGTGGTGTGGTTCTCCCATTGGCTGTGGCTCCCTGTGGGCGGGGTTTGGGGGGGCGTGGCTCCCCGAGGGGCGTGGCTCCCCACGACCTCTCCCAGTGCTCTGGGGGGGTGTGTGTGATTCTCCCATTGGCTGTGGCTCCCAGTGGGCGGTGTTCAGGGGCGTGGCTACCGAGGGGGTGTGGCTCCCCGAGGGGCGTGGCTCCCCACACCCTCTCCCAGTGCTCTGGGGGGGGTGTGGTGTGTGCATGTGTGTGCTTCTCCCATTGGCTGTGGCTCCCTGTGGGCGGGGTTGGGGGGGATGTGGCTCCGGGTGGGGCATGGCTGTGGGCGTGGCTACCGAAGGGGCGTGGCTCCCCGAGGGGCGTGGCTCCCCACACCCTCTCCCAGTGCTCCGGGGGGGGTGTGTGTGTGTGTGTATGTGTGTGTGTTTCTCCCATTGGCTGTGGCTCCCTGTGGGCAGGGTTGGGGGGGGCGTGGCTCGGGGGGGCGTGGCTCGGGGGGGGCGTGGCTGGCGGGCACTCACCGGCGCTTGCCCTGGACGATGTCGACGTAGTCCTGGGCCCGGGCGTAGTAGCCCTCGGGGCTGAGGGCGCCCCAGAAGTTGGACCAGAGCTGGCCCGGGCGGGAGAGCAGCGGGGCCAGCACCCGCCTGCGGGGCGGGGTCAGGGGTCACAGGGGGCACAGGGGTCACAGGGGACAGGGGTCACAGGGGTGCAGGGGGCGCACAGGGGCACAGGCGGGGGGGGTGTCCCACAGGGGCAGTTGGGGGGCAGATGGGGGTCCCGGGGGGGGGCAGTTGGGGGTCCTGGGGGCAGTTGGGGGTCAGAGGGGGCAGTTAAGGGGTGGGGGGCAGTGGGGGGGTGGGGGGCAGATGAGGGGGGCAGTTGGGGGTCCCGGGGGGGCAGTTGGGGGCGGGGGGGCAGTTGGGGGTCGTAGGGGGCAATTGGGGGTCAGAGGGGGCAGTTGGGGGTCCGGGGGAGCAGTTAAGGGGTGGGGGGGCAGTGGGGGGTGGGGGGGCAGATGAGGGGGGCAGTTGGGGGTCCCGGGGGGCAGTTGGGGGCGGGGGGGTCGGGGGGGCAGTTGGGGGTCCCGGGGGGGGCAGTTAGGGGGTGGGGGGGCAGTGGGGGGTCCGGGGGGGGCAGTTGGGGGGCGGGGGGGCAGTTAGGGGGCGGGGGGGGGGGCAGTTGGGGGTCCGGGGGGGGCAGTGGGGGGGCAGTTGGGGGTGGGGGGTCCGGGGGGGGCAGTGGGGGGCGGGGGGCACCCACCGGTTCTGGCGCAGGAGGGCGCGCAGGGCCCCGGGGTGGGTGAGGGCCGCGTCCCCGTCCAGGCTCAGGTAGTGCTGGCAGCGGGGCTCGCGCCGGCACAGCGCCCTGCGGCCACAGCCCGCTCCAGCCACCGGCCACCGGGGCCACCGGGGCCACCAGGGCCACCGGGGCTACCAGGGCCACAAGGGCCACCGGGGCCACCGGGGCCACCGGGGCCACCAGGGCTACCAGGGCCACAAGAGCCACTAGGGCCACCAGGGCCACCGGGGCTACCAGGGCCACCATGGCCACCAGGGCCACTGGGGCTACCAAGGCCACCAGGGCCACCATGGCCACCAGGGCCACCGAGGCCAGCAGTGACCCCCCCCCCCCGTCCCCACGGCCCCGCCCCCATCAGTGCCCAGTGTCCCCCCACCCCCCGTCCCTCTGTCCATCCACGCCCCTCCCCCCGTCCGTCTGTCCATGCCCATGTCCCCCCGTCCATCCCCCCCCGTCCGTCCGTCCGTCTGTCCATACATGCCCATGTCCCCCCGTCCATCCCCCCCCGTCCGTCCGTCTGTCCATACATGCCCATGTCCCCCCGTCCATCCCCCCCCCGTCCGTCCGTCTGTCCATACATGCCCATGTCCCCCCGTCCATCCCCCCCGTCCGTCCGTCTGTCCATACATGCCCATGTCCCCCGTCCATCCCCCCCCCCCCCCCGTCCGTCCGTCCGTCCGTACATGCCCATGTCCCCCGTCCATCCCCCCCCGTCCGTCCGTCTGTCCATACATGCCCATGTCCCCCCGTCCATCCCCCCCCGTCCGTCCGTCCGTCCGTCCGTACATGCCCATGTCCCCCGTCCATCCCCCCCCCGTCCGTCCGTCCGTCCGTCCATGCCCATGTCCCCCCGTCCATCCCCCGTCCGTCCGTCCGTCCGTCCGTCCATGCCCATGTCCCCCGTCCATCCCCCCCCGTCCGTCCGTCCGTCCGTCCGTCCATGCCCATGTCCCCCGTCCATCTCTCCCCCCGTCCGTCCGTCCGTCCGTCCATGCCCTATGTCTCCCCCGTCCATCCCCCCGTCCGTCCGTCCGTCCATGTCCATGTCCCCCGTCCATCCCCCCGTCCGTCCGTCCGTCCGTCCGTCCATGCCCATGTCTCCCCGTCCATCCCCCCCCCCGTCCGTCCGTCCGTCCATGTCCATGTCCCCCGTCCATCTCCCCCGTCCGTCCGTCCGTCCGTCCGTCCATGCCCATGTCCCCCGTCCATCCCCCCCCCGTCCGTCCGTCCGTCCGTCCGTCCATGCCCATGTCCCCCCCTCCCTCCCCCCCCCCCCGTCCGTCCGTCCGTCCGTACATGCCCATGTCCCCCCGTCCATCCCCCCCCCGTCCGTCCGTCCGTCCGTACATGCCCATGTCCCCCGTCCATCCCCCCCGTCCGTCCGTCCGTCCGTCCGTCCATGCCCATGTCCCCCGTCCATCCCCCCGTCCGTCCGTCCGTCCGTCCGTACATGCCCATGTCCCCCCGTCCATCCCCCCCCCGTCCGTCCGTCCGTCCGTCCGTACATGCCCATGTCCCGCGCCGCCCCGGGCTCCAGCGCCTCCTCGGGCCCCACCAGCCGGGCGGAGGCGAAGCGGCGACGCAGCCGGGGCCAAATGGCGGCGACGTGGGGCTCGTGGTGCACCTCCTGCGCGGCACCCGCCGCGTCAGCGCGCCCGCCACGGCGCCCACCCACAGCACCCACCCACGGCACCCACCCACGGCACCCACCCATGGGCGCCCACCCATGGCGCCCACCCACCCCAGCCATGGCAGGGAACCCCCCCCCCCCCATGGGGCACCCGGGGGTCTCGGGGCAGAGGGGACAGGGGCACCCGGGGGTCGCGGGGCACCCTGGGGGTCTTGGGGCACCCATGGCGGGGGCACCCGGGGGGACAGGGGCACCCACGGGCACCCAGGGCTCTCAGGGCACCCATGGCGGGGGCACCCAGGGGTCTCGGGGCACCCAGGGGTCTCAGGGCAGAGGGGACAGGGGCACCTGGGGGTCTCGGGGCACCCTGGGGGTCTTGGGGCACCCAGGGGTCTCGGGGCACCCATGGCGGGGGCACCCGGGGGGACAGGGGCACCCACGGGCACCCAGGGCTCTCGGGGCACCCATGGCGGGGGCACCCAGGGGGTCTCGGGGCACCTGGGGGTCTCGGGGCAGAGGGGACAGGGGCACCTGGGGGTCTCGGGGCACCCAGGGGTCTCGGGGCACCCATGGCGGGGGCACCCGGGGGGACAGGGGCACCCACGGGCACCCAGGGCTCTCGGGGCACCCAGGGGTCTCGGGGCACCCTGGGGGTCTCGGGGCACCCACATCAGGGGCACCCGGGGGGACAGGGGCACCCACGCGCACCCAGGGGTCGCGGGGCACCCGGGGGTCTCGGGGCACCCTGGGGGTCTCGGGGCACCCACGTCAGGGGCACCCGGGGGTCTCGGGGCAGAGGGGACAGGGGCACCCAGGGGTCGCGGGGCACCCAGGGGTCTTGGGGCACCCATGGCGGGGGCACCCTGGGGGTCTTGGGGCACCCTGGGGGTCTCGGGGCACCCAGGGGTCTCAGGGCACCCATGGCGGGGGCACCCAGGGGTCTTGGGGCACCCGGGGGTCTCGGGGCAGAGGGGACAGGGGGGTTTGGGGGGTTTGAGGGGGGTTGGGGGGTCCCGGGGGTTTTGGGGGGTCCCAGGGGGTTTGGGGGGTTGGGGGGTCCCGGGGAGGTTTGGGGGGCCCCGGGGTGGGTTGGGGGGGGTTGGGGGGGTCCCGGGGAGGTTTGGGGGGGCCCGGGGGGGTTTGGGGGGGGGTTGGGGGTTCCCGGGGGGTTTGGGGGGTTGGGGGGTCCCGGGGGGTTTGGGGGCGCCCCCCACTCACGCGGGTGTGCAGGAAGAGGTGGAGGCGGGCGGGGGGGTAGCGCCAGTGCAGGAGGCGCTGGAGGAACTGGGGCAGGAAGGGGGTGGGCTGCTCCACGAAGACCCCCAGCAGCACCCACGGCAGCTCCTCCTCCTGCGGGGGGCACCCACGGCCTGAGGGGCACCCCACCCCCCATAGGGCACCCACCCCCCCCGCGGGGCACCCACACCCCCACGGGGCACCCCACCCCCCCATAGGGCACCCACCCCCCCCCCCCCCACGGGGCACCCACACCCCCACGGGGCACCCCACCCCCCATAGGGCACCCACCCCCCCCCCCCACGGGGCACCCACACCCCCCCAGGGCACCCCACCCCCCATGGGGCACCCACCCCCCCCGCGGGGCACCCACACCCCCACGGGGCACCCCACCCCCCATAGGGCACCCACCCCCCCCCCCCACGGGGCACCCACACCCCCACGGGGCACCCCACCCCCCCCCCCATGGGGCACCCCAATCCCCCCCAGGGCACCCCAACCCCCCCATGGGGCACCCTAATCCCCCCATGGGGCACCCCAATCCCCCCATGGGGCACCCCAACCCCCCATGGGGCACCCCAAAGCCCCCCCAGCCCCCGGGGCACCCCAAAACCCCCCCATGGGGCACCCCAACCCCCCCATGGGGCACTCCAAAGCCCCCCAGCCCCATGGGGCACCCCAATCCCCCCAGGGCACCCCAACCCCCCCATGGGGCACCCCAACCCCCCCATGGGGCACCCCAAATCCCCCCATGGGGCACCCCAATCCCCCCAGGGCACCCCAACCCCCCCATGGGGCACCCCAAAGCCCCCCCAGCCCCATGGGGCACCCCAATCCCCCCAGGGCACCCCAACCCCCCCGGGGCACCCCAATCCCCCCATGGGGCACCCCAAAGCCCCCCAGCCCCATGGGGCACCCCACCCCCCCCCGGGGCACCCCCCCTCCCCCCGGGGCACCCCAACCCCCATGGGGCACCCCAAAGCCCCCCCAGCCCCATGGGGCACCCCAATCCCCCCAGGGCACCCCAACCCCCCATGGGGCACCCCAATCCCCCCATGGGGCACCCCAAAGCCCCCCCCGGGGCACCCCAACCCCCCCATGGGGCACCCCACCCCCTCCCCCCGGGGCCCCCCACCCCCCCCCGTACCGGGAGCCCCTCGAGCGGTCGCAGGTCGTGGTCGCAGTCGCCGCAGCCGGCGGGGCTCCAGCCCCCCGGGATGTAGTTACCCAGGTAGTTCAGCTGCAGCTGGGGGCACCCCGAAACTCACCGGCACCCCAAAACTCCCCGGGGACCCCCCCACGGCACCCCACAGCCCCCCAGGGACCCCAAAACTCCCCGGGGACCCCCCCACTGCACCCCACAGCCCCCTGGGACCCCAAAACTCCCCTGGGACCCCCCCAGGGCACCCCACAGCCCCCCAGGGACCCCAAAACTCCCCTGGGACCCCCCAGGGCACCCCACACCCCCTGGGACCCCAAAACTCCCCAGGACCCCCCACGGCACCCCAGGGCACCCCAAAACTCCCCGGGACCCCCCAGGGCACCCCACAGCCCCCAGGGACCCCAAAACTCCCCAGGACCCCCCCACGGCACCCCACAGCCCCAGGGACCCCCAGGGCACCCCACATCCCCCTGGGACCCCCCCCCAGGGCACCCCACAGCCCCCCAGGGACCCCAAAACTCCCCAGGACCCCTCCACGGCACCCCACAGCCCCCCAGGGACCCCAAAACTCACTGGGACCCCAAAACTCCTCCGGGACACCCCCGGGTACCCCAAAACTCACTGGGACCCCCAGCCCCCAGGGACGCCGAAACTCCCCAGGAGCCCCCAGATCCCCCAGGGCACCCCAAAACTCCCCGGGGACCCCCCACTGCACCCCAAATCCCCCTGGGACCCCCCCAGGGCACCCCACAGCCCCCCAGGGACCCCAAAACTCCCCGGGGACCCCCCCACTGCACCCCACAGCCCCCTGGGACCCCAAAACTCCCCTGGGACCCCCCAGGGCACCCCACAGCCCCCCTGGGACCCCAAAACTCCCCTGGGACCCCCCCAGGGCACCCCACACCCCCCTGGGACCCCAAAACTCCCCAGGACCCCCCACGGCACCCCAGGGCACCCCAAAACTCCCCCGGGACCCCCCCAGGGCACCCCACAGCCCCCCAGGGACCCCAAAACTCCCCTGGGACCCCCCAGGGCACCCCACAGCCCCAGGGACCCCCAGGGCACCCCACATCCCCCTGGGACCCCCCAGGGCACCCCACAGCCCCCCAGGGACCCCAAAACTCACTGGGACCCCAAAACTCCTCCAGGACACCCCAGGGCACCCCAAAACTCACTGGGACCCCCCAGGGAACCCCACAGCCCCCAGGGACGCCGAAACTCCCCAGGAGCCCCCAGATCCCCCCAGGGCACCCCAAAACTCCCCGGGGACCCCCACTGCACCCCAAATCCCCCTGGGACCCCCCAGGGCACCCCACAGCCCCCCAGGGACCCCAAAACTCCCCTAGGACCCCCCCACTGCACCCCACAGCCCCCTGGGACCCCCCCCCCAGGGCACCCCACATCCCTGGGGACCCCATTACTGCCCAGGGACCCCCCCCCCCCCCCAGTGCACCCCAAAACCCCCCGGGGACCCCTGGGGATTTGGGGGGTCCTGGGTGGGGGGGGGGTCCCAGGGGTGTTAGGGGTCCTGGGGGGACTTGGGGGGGTCCCAGGGGATTTGGGGGGTCTTGGGGGGCTCGAGGGGGCCCAGGGGTTTGGGGTCCCCCCCCGAGGGATTTTGGGGTCCCCCTGTACCTTGGTGGGGCCGTTCCCATGGATGACGACGGGCAGGGGGTGGGGGGTCCTGGGGGGTTTTGGGGGGGTCCCAGGGGTTTTGGGGGGGCTCGGGGGGGCCCAGGGGTCTTGGGGACCCCCCAAGGGTTTTGGGGTCCCCCCCGAGGGATTTTGGGGTCCCCCCGTACCTTGGTGGGGCCGTTCCCGTGGATGACGACGGGCAGGGGGTGGGGGGTCCTGGGGGGGCTTGGGGGGTCCCAGGGGTTTTGGGGGGCTTGGGGGGCTCGGGGGGCCCAGGGGTTTTGGGGACCCCCCAGGGGTTTTGGGGTCCCCCCGTACCTTGGTGGGGCCGTTCCCGTGGATGACGACGGGCAGGGGGTGGGGGGTCCTGGGGGGTTTTGGGGGGGTCCCAGGGGTTTTGGGGGGGCTCGGGGGGGGGCCAGGGGTTTTGGGGACCCCCCAGGGTTTTGGGGTCCCCCCCCAGGGATTTTGGGGTCCCCCCGTACCTTGGTGGGGCCGTTCCCGTGGATGACGACGGGCAGGGTGTCGTAGGCCACGTTCCGCGCTCGGACGCGCCCCGGCTCGTACTTGAGCACGACCTCGTCTTCTTTTTTTTGCGGGCGGAGGGGGGGGTCAGGGGTTTTGGGGACCCCCCCCCCCCGTACCCCCAAATCCTACCCTGGACCCCCCCCAACACCTCCCCTCCCCCCCCCCCCCTCACCGATGGCCCCGTTGAGGTTCTGGAAAATCCGGGGGTGATGGTCCAGCGCCCGCCCCCGCCCCCCCTGGGGGGGGCAAAAAGGGGGTGGAGGGGGGTTGGGGGGGTTTGGGGGTCCCAGCTCCTCCTGGGGGGGCAAAAAGGGGGTGCAGGGGGGGTTGGGGGGGGTTTGGGGGGTCCCAGCTCCTCCTGGGGGGGCAAAAGGGGGGTGCAGGGGGGGTGGGGGGGGGTTTGGGGGGTCCCAGCTCCTCCTGGGGGGGCAAAAAGGGGGGCAGGGGGGGGTTGGGGGGTTTGGGGGGTCCCAGCTCCTCCTGGGGGGGCAAAAAGGGGGTGCAGGGGGGGTTGGGGGGTTTGGGGGGTCCCAGGGGGGTCCCAGCTCCTCCTGGGGGGCAAAAAGGGGGGTGCAGGGGGGTTGGGGGGTTTGGGGGGTCCCAGCTCCTCCTGGGGGGGCAAAAAGGGGGTGCAGGGGGGTTGGGGGGTTTGGGGGGTCCCAGGAGGGTCCCAGCTCCTCCTGGGGGGCAAAAAGGGGGTGCAGGTGGGGTTGGGGGGTTTGGGGGGTCCCAGGTCCTCCTGGGGGGGCAAAAGGGGGTGCAGGGGGGGGTTGGGGGGGGTTTGGGGGGTCCCAGGTCCTCCTGGGGGGCAAAAAGGGGGTGCAGGGGGGGTTGGGGGGTTTGGGGGTCCCAGCTCCTCCTGGGGGGCAAAAAGGGGGTGCAGGGGGGGTTGGGGGGTTTGGGGGTCCCAGGGGGGTCCCAGCTCCTCCTGGGGGGCAAAAAGGGGGTGCAGGTGGGGTTGGGGGGTTTGGGGGGTCCCAGCTCCTCCTGGGGGGGCAAAAAGGGGGTGCAGGGGGGTTGGGGGGTTTGGGGGGTCCCAGCTCCTCCTGGGGGGGCAAAAGGGGGTGCAGGGGGGTTGGGGGGTTTGGGGGGTCCCAGGGGGGTCCCAGCTCCTCCTGGGGGGCAAAAAGGGGGTGCAGGGGGGGTTGGGGGGTTTGGGGGTCCCAGCTCCTCCTGGGGGGCAAAAAGGGGGTGCAGGGGGGTTGGGGGGTTTGGGGGGTCCCAGCTCCTCCTGGGGGGGCAAAAGGGGGTGCAGGGGGGGGGGGTTGGGGGGTTTGGGGGTCCCAGGGGGGTCCCAGCTCCTCCTGGGGGGCAAAAAGGGGGTGCAGGGGGGGTTGGGGGGGTTTGGGGGTCCCAGGTCCTCCTGGGGGGCAAAAAGGGGGTGCAGGGGGGGGGTTGGGGGGGTTTGGGGGGTCCCAGGGGGTCCCAGCTCCTCCTGGGGGGCAAAAAGGGGGTGCAGGGGGGTTGGGGGGGTTTGGGGGGTCCCAGCTCCTCCTGGGGGGCAAAAAGGGGGTGCAGGGGGGTTGGGGGGGTTTGGGGGGTCCCAGCTCCTCCTGGGGGGGCAAAAAGGGGGTGCAGGGGGGTTGGGGGGGGTTTGGGGGGTCCCAGCTCCTCCTGGGGGGCAAAAGGGGGTGCGGGGGGGTTGGGGGGTTTGGGGGTCCCAGGGGGGTCCCAGCTCCTCCTGGGGGGCAAAAAGGGGGTGCAGGGGGGTTGGGGGGGTTTGGGGGGTCCCAGCTCCTCCTGGGGGGCAAAAAGGGGGTGCAGGGGGGGTTGGGGGGGTTTGGGGGGTCCCAGCTCCTCCTGGGGGGGCAAAAAGGGGGTGCAGGGGGGGTTGGGGGGTTTGGGGGGTCCCAGGTCCTCCTGGGGGGCAAAAAGGGGGTGCAGGGGGGGTTGGGGGGTTTGGGGGGTCCCAGGGGGTCCCAGCTCCTCCTGGGGGGGCAAAAGGGGGTGCAGGGGGGTTGGGGGGTTTGGGGGGTCCCAGCTCCTCCTGGGGGGCAAAAAGGGGGTGCAGGGGGGTTGGGGGGGTTTGGGGGGTCCCAGGTCCTCCTGGGGGGCAAAAAGGGGGTGCAGGGGGGGTTGGGGGGTTTGGGGGGTCCCAGGGGGTCCCAGCTCCTCCTGGGGGGCAAAAAGGGGGTGCAGGGGGGTTGGGGGGTTTGGGGGGTCCCAGCTCCTCCTGGGGGGCAAAAAGGGGGTGCAGGGGGGTTGGGGGGTTTGGGGGGTCCCAGCTCCTCCTGGGGGGGCAAAAGGGGGTGCAGGGGGGGGTTGGGGGGTTTGGGGGGTCCCAGCTCCTCCTGGGGGGCAAAAGGGGTGCAGGGGGGGTTGGGGGGTTTGGGGGGTCCCAGCTCCTCCTGGGGGGCAAAAAGGGGGTGCAGGGGGGTTGGGGGGTTTGGGGGGTCCCAGGTCCTCCTGGGGGGGCAAAAAGGGGGTGCAGGGGGGGTTGGGGGGTTTGGGGGGTCCCAGGGGGTCCCAGCTCCTCCTGGGGGGGCAAAAAGGGGGTGCAGGGGGGTTGGGGGGTTTGGGGGGTCCCAGCTCCTCCTGGGGGGCAAAAAGGGGGTGCAGGGGGGTTGGGGGGTTTGGGGGGTCCCAGGGGGTCCCAGGTCCTCCTGGGGGGCAAAAAGGGGGTGCAGGGGGGGTTGGGGGGGTTTGGGGGTCCCAGCTCCTCCTGGGGGGGGTGAAAGGGGGTTTGGGGGGGGCACGGGAGGGTTTTGGGGGTCCCAGCTCCTCCTGGGGGGCAAAAAGGGGTGCAGGGGGGTTGGGGGGTTTTGGGGGGTTCGGGGTGCAGGGGGGTTGGGGGGTTTGGGGGTCCCAGCTCCTCCTGGGGGGGCAAAAAGGGGGTGCAGGGGGGGTTGGGGGGGGTTTGGGGGTCCCAGCTCCTCCTGGGGGGGCAAAAAGGGGGTGCAGGGGGGGTTGGGGGGGTTTGGGGGTCCCAGCTCCTCCTGGGGGGGAAAAGGGGGTGCAGGGGGGTTGGGGGTGCTGAGGGGGATTTGGGGGGGCTTGGGGGGGTTGTGAGGATTTGGGGGGCTCAGGGGGGCTCGGGGGGATTTGGGGGTGCCAGGGGGATTTGGGGGGCCCCGGGGGGGATTAGGGGGCTGAGGGGGATTCGGGGGGCTCAGGGGGGTCGGGGGGATTTGGGGGTGCTGAGGGGGATTTGGGGGCCTGGGGGGATTTGGGGGGGGGCTCGGGGGGTTGTGGGGATTTGGGGGTGCTCAGAGGGGTTTGGGGGTGCCAGGAAGATTTGGGGGGCTCGGAGGGGCCCAGGGGGATTTGGGGGTGCTGAGAGAGGTTTTGGGGGTGCAGAGGGGGATTTGGGGGGCTCGGGGGGATTTGGGGGTGCTGAGGGGGATTTGGGGGGCTGAGGGGGATTACGGGGTGCTGAGGGAGGTTTTGGGGGTGCAGAGGGGGATTTGGGGGGCTCGGGGGGATTTGGGGGTGCTGAGGGAGGATTTGGGGGTGCTGAGGGGGATTAGGGGGCTCAGGGGGCTCGGGGGGATTTGGGGGTGCCAGGGGGATTTGGGGGGGCCCGGGGGGATTTGGGGGGGCTGAGGGGGATTTGGGGGGCTCGGGGGGATTTGGGGGGCTCAAGGGGGGCTTGGGGTGCTGAGGGGGGATTTGGGGGTGCTGAGGGGGATTAGGGGGGCTCAGGGGGGCTCGAGGGGATTTGGGGGCTGAGGGGGATTTGGGGGGCTGAGGGAGGATTTGGGGGGGCTGAGGGGGATTAGGGGGTGCTGAGGGGGGCTTGGGGGGCTGAGGGAGGATTTGGGGGTGCCAGGGGGATTTGGGGGGGCTGAGGGAGGATTTGGGGGTGCTGAGGGGGATTTGGGGGTGCCAGGGGGATTAGGGGGTGCTGAGGGGGCTTGGGGGGCTGAGGGAGGATTTGGGGGTGCCCGGGGATCTGGGGGGGCTGAGGGAGGATTTGGGGGTGCCAGGGGGATTTGGGGGGCCCGGGGGATTTGGGGGGGCTGAGGGAGGATTTGGGGGGGCCCGGGGGATTTGGGGGGGCCCGGGGGCTCACCCGCAGGCGGGGGTCGAGGTAGAGGCGGGTGTAGAAGAGCTGGTCGTCGTCGTCGTCCCGGTAGCGCCAGCGCTCCACCAGCCGCCAGACGGCCGGGGCGAAGCCCATGAAGCCTGGGGGGGGCCCCAAAATGGCGTCACCCCCCCCCAAGGACACCCCAAAATGGCGTCACACCCCCGCCGCCTAAGGTGCCCCCAAAATGGCGTCACCCCCCCCCCAGGTGACCCCAAAATGCCTCCCCCCAGGACCCCCCCAACCCCCCCCCAGGACTCCCCCAGGCCCCTCCCCCCAACCCCCCCCCCAAGACACCCCCAACCCCCCCCCCGGCACCCCCAAACCCTCCCCCCCAACCCCCCCCCCCCCGGACTCCCCCAATCACCCTCCCCCCAACCCCCTCCCCCCCCAACCCCCCACCCCCCAGGACTCCCCCAACCCCCCCCCCCCCCAGGACTCCCCCAATCACCCTCCCCCCAACCCCCTCCCCCCCAACCCCCCACCCCCCAGGACTCCCCCAACCCCCTCCCCCCCCGGACTCCCCCAATCACCCTCCCCCCAACCCCCTCCCCCCCAACCCCCCACCCCCCAGGACTCCCCCAACCCCCCTCCCCCCAGGACTCCCCCAATCACCCTCCCCCCAACCCCCTCCCCCCCAACCCCCCCACCCCCAGGACTCCCCCAACCCCTCCCCCCAGCCCCCCCCCCCCACGCACCCCCGAGTTGAGGTAGGGCTTGCCCCCCCCCGGGGCGGGGGGGTAGGCGGGCGCCAGCCCCCCCTGGGGCCCGCCGAAGGCCTCGGGCGGGAAGAGCACCCCCGCCCCCGCCCCCCGAACTTGCCCAGCGGCCCCCGGGGGCCCCCGGCCAGCACCACGTCATAGCTGGGGGGGGGGGGACACACACACGGGTCAGTGCCACCACCCCTCCCCCCGGGTCCCCCCATCCCCCTGGTCCCAGCCCCCCTGGGTCCCCCCATCCCCCCCGTGACCCCATCCCCCCGCGTCCCCCCTGTGTGTGTCGTCGTCGTCCCCCCCCCCGTGTCCCCCTGTGACCCCATGTCCCCCCCATCCCCCCGTGTCCCCCCCATGTCCCTGTCCCCCCCGTGTCCCCCCTGTCCCCAAATCCCCCCATCCCCCCGTGTCCTCCTGTGTCCCCCGTGTCCCCCCGTCCCCTCTGTCCCCCCCGTCCCCTGTGTCCCCCCATCCCCCCACGTGTCCCCTGTGTCCCCCTGTTCCCCCCATCCCCCCATGTCCCCCCCATGCCCCCCGTCCCCCCGGGTCCCCCCCCATCCCCCCGTGTCCCCCTGTCCCCCCATGCCCCCCCCATGCCCCCTGTCCCCCCGTGTCCCCCCCATCCCCCCCTGTCCCCCCATCCCCCCATGCCCCCCATCCCCCCGTGTCCCCCTGTCCCCCCATGCCCCCCCATGTCCCCTGTCCCCCCATGTCCCCCCCGTCCCCCCATGCCCCCCGTCCCCCCGTGTCCCCCCCCATCCCCCCGTGTCCCCCTGTCCCCCCATGCCCCCCCCATGCCCCCCGTCCCCCCGTGTCCCCCCCGTCCCCCCGTGTCCCCATGCCCCCCATCCCCCCGTGTCCCCCCCGTCCCCCCATGCCCCCCCCATGCCCCCTGTCCCCCCGTGTCCCCCCCATCCCCCCGTGTCCCCCCCGTCCCCCCATGCCCCCCCATGCCCCCCGTCCCCCCGTGTCCCCCCCATCCCCCCTGTCCCCCCGTCCCCCCATGCCCCCCCATGCCCCCTGTCCCCCCGTGTCCCCCCCGTCCCCCCGTGTCCCCACCTGTCCACGAAGAGCACCACCAGGTCCTGGCGGTCCCGCAGCGGGGCCATGGCGGCCCTCAGCCACCGGCCCTTCAGCCCCCCCCCCACCGGGCGGGCCCCGTCCCCCCCCCGCCAGGCCTGGCCCAGCCCCAGCGTCTGGGGACACGGGGGGACACGGGGGGACATGGGGACACGGGGGGACATGGGGACACGGGGGGAAAGGGACACGGGGGGACATGGGGGGGAAAGGGACATGGGGGACACAGGGACATGGGGACACGGTGGGACACAGGGACATGGGGGGACATGGGGACACGGGGGGAAAGGGACACGGGAGGACATGGGGACATGGGGGGACATGAGGACATGGGGGGACATGGGGAGACGGGGGGAAGGGACACGGGGGGACATGGGGGGGAAAAAGGACATGGGGGACATGGGGACACGGGGGACACAGGGACACGGGGGGACATGGGGACATGGGGACACAGGGGGACATGGGGGGAAAAAGGACATGGGGGACATGGGGACACGGGGACACGGGGGGACACAGGGACATGGGGGGACATGGGGACATGGGGAAATGGAGACACGGGGACATGGGGGGACACGGGGGGACGGGGACACGGGGGGACGGGGACACGGGGGGATGCGGGGGGAGGGGACGGGGGGGACACGGTGGGACATGGGGACACAGGGACAGGGGGACATGGGGGGGACAGGGACATGGGGGGACACGGGGGGGTGACGTGGGACACGAGGGATGGGGGGGATGGGGGGACATGGCGATGGGGGGGTGACATGGGGACGGGGGGATGGGGGGACAGGGGGACATGGGGACATGGGGACCGGGGGGGACAGGGGAGGGACATGGGGGGACCGGGGGGGACACGGGGGGGGAGGACAGGGGGACAGACGAGGGACGGGCGGGGACAGACAGACGCAGCCACGTCACCCCACAGCCGCACCCCAGGGAGCGAAGCTGGGGGGACACTGGGGACCCCCGCCCAAACTGGGGGACACTGGGACCCCCCGGGGGGGGCAGGAGGAGCCCCCAGCCCCCCCCCAGGACCCCACCCTTGGGGGTCCCCCCCGACCCCCCCACCCTTGGGTGCCCCCCAGCCCCCCTTGGGGTCCCCCAGCCCCTTCCCCCCACCTTGGGTGCCCCACCCCCACCCCGGCTGCCCCCCCAGCCCCTTCCCCCACCCTTGGGTGCCCCCCCAGCCCCCACCCCCACCCCATGGTGCCCCCCTCAACCCCTCCCCCCACCTTGGGTGCCCCCCCCACCCCGGCTGCCCCCCATCCCCCCCAGTCCCTTCCTCCCCCCACCCCTGGGTGCCCCCCCAGCCCCTCCCCCCCTTGGCTGCCCCTCCCCCACCCCATGGTGCCCCCCCCAACCCCTCCCCCCACCTTGGGTGCCCCCCCCACCCCGGCTGCCCCCCATCCCCCCCAGTCCCTTCCTCCCCCCACCCCTGGGTGCCCCCCCAGCCCCTCCCCCCCTTGGCTGCCCCACCCTTGGGTGCCCCCCAGCCCCTCCCCCCTTGGGTGCCCCTCCCCCCCGGGTGCCCCCACCTGGACGGAGTAGTTGAAGCGGCGGGCGGAGCGCAGGAAGCGCTCGTACCCCTCCGTCGCCTCCGTCGCCACCGTCAGCACCAGCAGCTGCTCTGGGGGGGCGGGGCGGGGTCACCTGACCCCCTCCTGACCTCTGACCCCACCCCCTGAACCCCTGACCCCACCCCCTGATCTCTGACCCCCAGCCCCCCCCCCCCCAGGGACACCCGATTCCGCTCGTTCTGCCTGTGACCCCTGACCCTCTGTGACCCCTGACCCTTCCCTGTGACCCTGACCCCCGTGACCCCTGACCCCTCTGACCCCTCTCTATGACCCCTGACCCCGCCGGTGTTGTCTGAACCCCGACCTTTGTGACCCCTGACCCCTCCACTCTCACCCCTGATGACCCAATGACCCTGAGCCCCAGGGACCCTTGACCCCTGGTGACCCCTGACCCCTGCCTGCTGACCCCTGACACTGCCATGACCCTGCCCTCTGACCCCCAGTGCCCTCTGACCCCTGACCCCCAATGACCCTGAGCCCCAGTGACCCCTGACCCCTGGTGCCCCCTGACCCCTCCCTGCTGAACCCTGACACTGCCCCGACCCTGACCTCTGACCCCTCCCTGCTGACCCCTGACCCCCCAATGACCCTTAGCTCCAGTGACCCCGCCCCCTGGTGACCCCTGAGCTTTCCCCTCTGACCCCTGAACCCCAATAACCCTGAGCCCCAGTGACCCCGCCCCCTGGTGACCCCTGAGCTTTCCCCTCTGACCCCTGAACCCCAATGACCCTGAGCCCCAGTGACCCCTGACCCCTGGTGCCCCCTGACCCCTCCCTGCTGAACCCTGACACTGCCCCGACCCTGACCTCTGACCCCTGCTGACCTCTGACCCCTCCCTGCTGACCCCTGACCCCCAATGACCCTTAGCTCCAGTGACCACTGGTGCCCCCTGACGCCCCCCTCCCCCGGCCCTGACCCCGACCCCCATTGACCTCTGACCCCTGCTGCCCCCGAGCCTCCCAACCGTGACCCCTGACCCCCCCCGTGCCCCCTGACCTCCGGTGACCCCTGCTCCCTGCCCCCTACCCCCCCGACCCTGACCTCTGACCCCCGCTGACCTCTGCCCCCCGCTGCCCCCTCCCCGCTGCCCCCTCCCCCCATCCCCTCCCTCCCTCCCCCTCCCTCCTCCCTTCCCTCCCCCCTGACCCCTGACCCCCCCGACCCCCCCTGCCCCCTGACCCTTGACCCCCGCTTCCTACCGGGCCCGGGGGGGCTGAGGGGGGCGGCGGGGGGGGGCAGCGGCGCCAGGAGGAGGAGGAGGACGGGCAGGAGCGCGGCCATGGCGGGCAGCGGGGCCGCCGGGGGGGCGGGGCCTGCGGAAGGGCCAATCCGCGCCCACCGCCCCTTCCCTCCCACCAATCAGGGGCCGGTGGGCGGGGCCGAAGGGGAGGGCGGGGCCCCGCTGCCACGTTGCCAGGAGGGGGGCGGGGAAAGGGGGCGGGGCTTGGCGGGAAAGGGGGCGGGGACGGGAGGGGCTTGAGGGCGCCGCCGCCACCAAAATGGCGGCGCGGGGAGGGGGCGCGCTCAAGATGGCGGCGGCGCCGCTCTCAAGATGGCGGCGGCGCAGGCACGATACCGGCGCCTCAGTCACGATAGCGGTGCCGCACCCCAAGACGGCGGCGACGCAGTCGCGACAGCGGTGGCTTCGCGCAAGGCGGCGGCGCCCCACGCGAGATGGCGGCGCCTCCGCCGCGCTGACGGCGCCGCGCTCGTAGGGGGCGCCGCCATTTTGCGTGAGGCGGCGCCCAGTGAGGGCGGAAGTGGGTGCCGCTAAGGGCGGAAGTCGCCTCAGATCAGGGCGGAAGTCGCCTCCCCACGGACCGGAAGCGGCCGCGGGGAACCAAGATGGGGGAGAAGAAGGCCTCAGGTAGCGGCGGGAGCGGGGCCGGGAGCGGGGCCGGGGACCGGGGGGGGGGTCCCCGGTGCCGCCGGTGACGGCCGCGCTGGCAGGGCGGGTCCCGGAGGCGGCGCAGCGGCGGGTCCTGGACCGAGCCACCCGGCAGCGGCGGTTGAACCGGCAGCTGGAGGCTTTGGAGAACGATAACTTCGGGGACGACCCCCAGGCCGGGCTGCCCCGGCCCGGCAAGCGCCTGCCCCACTTCGCCGATACCGCCGAGACCGGTGCGGAGGGGGGGGAGGGGGATGGGGGGCTCTGGGGGAGGGGGGGCATAGGGGAGGTGGGGGGGAGAAGTGGGGGGGCGGGGAGGCTCTGGGGGATGGGGGGGCTCTGGGGGAGGGGGGAGTAGGGGAGGGGGGAGGGGTGGGGGGGCTCTGGGGGGAGGGGGGAGAGGTGGGGGGGATGGGGGGGCTCTGGGGGGAGGGGGAGTTGGGGAGGGGGGAGAGGTGGGGGGGCTCTGGGGGATGGGGGGGCTCTGGGGGGAGGGGGAGAGGTGGGGGGGCTGGGGGGCTCTGGGGGAGGGGGGAGCTGGGGGTAGAGGGGGGTGGGGGGTTGGGGGGAGAGGTGGGGGGGCTAGGGGGCTCTGGGGGGAGGGGGGCATGGGGGGGTGGGGGGAAGGGGGGTCTGGGGGGAGGGGGGCATAGGGGAGGTGGGGGGGTGGGGGGTGGGGGGAGAGGTAGGGGGGAGGAGGGAGAGGTGGGGGGGCTGGGGGGCTCCAGGGGATGGGGGGCTCTGGGGGGAGGGGGGAGCTGGGGGGAGGGTGGGTGGTGGCAGAGGTGGGGGCCTCTGGGGGGAGGGGGGCATAGGGGAGGTGGGGGCTCTGGGGGAGAGGAGGGGGGCTGGGGGGCTCTGGGGGATGGGGGGAGGAGGGGGGAACTGGGGGGTCTGGGGGATGGGGGGCTTGGGGGGAGGGGGCGAACTGAGGGGGCTGTGGGGGGAGGGGGAACTGGGGGGCTCGTGGGGGGGGCTGGGGGGCTCTGGGGAGTTGGGGGAGGAGAAATGGGGTGAACTGGGAGGTTGGGGGGCTGTTGATAAGTGGGGGGCTCTGGGGGGAGGGGGAGCGGGAGCTGGGGGGAAGGGGGGGTGTTGGGGCTGGGCCCCCCCGGCCCCCCCCCCCCCGGGCCCCCCCCCCCCCCCCGGCCCCCCCCCCCGGCCCCCCCCCCCCCCCCGCCCCCGGTCGCAGCAGGGTGGGGGTGGGGGCTTTGCCGCCGCAGGGAAGAAGAAGAAGAAGACGCGGGGCGACCATTTCAAACTGCGCTTCCGCAAGAACTTCCAGGCGCTGCTGGAGGAGCAGGTGGGGCCGGGGGCTCTGGGGGGCCCTGGAGCTTGGGGGGGGCTCTGGGGGGGGCCCTGGGGCCTTGGGGGGCTCTGGGGGGGCCCTGGGGCTTGGGGGGGCTCTGGGGGGGCCCCGGGGCTTGGGGGGGGCTCTGGGGGGGCCTGGGGCCTTGGGGGGGCTCGGGGGGGGGCCCCGGGGCTTGGGGGGGGCTCTGGGGGGGGACCCCGAGGCTTGGGGGGGCTCTGGGGGGGGCCCGGGGCTTTGGGGGGGGGCTCTGGGGGGGCCCCGGGGCTTGGGGGGGTCTCTGGGGGGTCTCCTGGGGCCTTGGGGGGGCTCTGGGGGGGGACCCCGAGGCTTGGGAGGGCTCTGGGGGGGGCCCGGGGCTTTGGGGGGGGGGCTCTGGGGGGGCCACGGGGCTTGGGGGGGCTCTGGGGGGGGCGCCGGGGCTCTGGGGGGGCCCCGGGGCTTGGGGGGTCTCTGGGGAGGTTCTTGGGGCTTTGGGGGGATCTGGGGGGGACCCCGAGGCTTGGGGGGGCTCTGGGGGGGCCCGGGGCTTGGGGGGGCTCTGGGGGGGGGCTTGGTGTTAGAGGGATCTTGGGGGGTCCCAAGTCTTGGGGGGCTCTGGGGGGGACCCTGAGGCTTGGGGGGACTCGGGGGGGGGGGGGGGGGGCCCAGCCTGGGAGGGGGCTTTGGGGGGCTCTGCAGGGGATCCCAAGGGTCGGGGGGGGGCCCAGGGCTTTGGGGGGCTCTGGGGAGCCCTGGGGGTTGGAGGGGACCCCAAGTCTTGGGGGGGCTCTGGGGGGTTCCTAGGGCTTTGGGGGGCCTCTGGGGGGGCCTTGGGGCTGGAGGGGACTTTGGGGGGCTCCGGAGGGGACCCCAGGGCTTTGGGGGGCTCTGGGGGTGTTTAGGGCACCCCGGGGGCTTTAGGGCTGCTAGAGAATTTCGGGGGGGGGGGGGGCTGTTTGGGGGGTCCTGAGTGCGGTTTTGGGGTGCGGGGGGGTCTGGGGGGATTTGGGGCACCCCAGGGGGACTTAGAGAATTTTGGGGAGCGCGGGGGCTGTTTGGGGGGGCCACGAGTGCCGTTTATGGGGTGCAGCGTCCCCATTTTCGGCCTCTTTCCCCGCCCCCTGGCCCCGTTCCCCAGCTGCTGGGGATTTTTGGGGTGCCGGGGGGGGGTTTTGGGGTGCCGCCAGCCCCCCCTCTGACCCCTTTCCCCCCCCCCCCCCCCGCAGAACCTGAGCGCGGCCGAGGGTCCCAACTACGTCTCGGCCTGCGCCGCCCCCTCCCGCCTGCCCCAGCGCCATTTTTGCGCCGTCTGCGGTTTCCCCTCCGCCTACACCTGCGTCACCTGCGGCGCCCGGTACTGCTCCAGCCGCTGCCTCGGCACCCACCAGGACACCCGGTACGGGGGCAAACTGGGACACCCAGTATGGGGGGGGCACTGGGACACCCAGTACGGGGACGGGGGGGCGCATTGGGACACCCATTATGGAGATAGAGAGACACCCAGTATGGGGACAGGGAGGCACTGGGGCACCCAGTATGGGCACGGGGACGCTGGGACACCCGGTAAGGGGGTGGGGGGGGCACTGGGACACCCGGTATGGGGGCAAACTGGGACACCCAGTATGGGGGGGGGCACTGGGCCACCCGGTACAGGGGCAAACTGGGACACCCAGTATGGGGGGGGCACTGGGACACCCGGTACGGGGGTGAACTGAGACACCCAGTATGGGGGGGCACTGGGACAGCCCGTACGGGGGGGACAAACTGGGACACCCAGTATGGGGGGGGGCACTGGGACACCCGGTACAGGGGCAAACTGGGACACCCAGTATGGGGGGGACACTGGGACACCCGGTACGGGGGCAAACTGGGACACCCAGTACAGGGATGGGAGGAGCAGTGGGACACCCAGTATGAGGACAGGAGAGACACTGGGACACCCAATATGGAGACAGGGTGACAGCTGGTGTGGGGAGGGGGGCACTGGGACACCCAGTATGAGCACAAGGAGGGACATTGGGACACCCAGTATGGAGTTGAGCAGGATACTGGGACACCCGGTATGGGGCTGGGGAGGATACTGGGGCAGCCAGTATGGGGTTGGGGAGGATACTGGGACACCCAGTATGGGGCTGGGGACATGGGGAGGGGACAGACGACCCCCAGGACACCTGGGATGGGGGGGGACACCCCAGGACACCCAGTATGGGAACTGGGGAGGGACACTGGGACACCCAGTATGGGGTTGGGGATGATACTGGGATACCCAGTCTGGGGTTGGGGACCCTTGGGGACACAGGGAGGGGACAGACGACCCCCAGGACACCTGGGACAGGGGACAGACGGACACGGGGCCCCCCCTGAGCCATCTCCTTCCCCCCGCAGGTGCCTGAAGTGGACGGTGTGACGGGGGCCACCGCCGCTGTCACCTCTGGGGACAAGAAAGGCGCCCAGGTGTCACCTCCCCCGCTCTCCGCGTCCGTCTGTCCCGCCAGGGGCTGGCCCCGCCCCCTCCCTTCCCCGCAGAAGATGGCCGCCCGTTTAAGAACCACGCCCTGGAGGTGAGAACAAGACAGCTGCCCCTTTAAGAACCACGCCCTCAAGATGGCCGACACAGAAAATCCCCCCCCCCCCCCTTGAGGGTGGGCGCCGCCCCTTTAAGAAACGCTTGGTTTGATTGGTGGTTGGTTTCTTTTTTTGTCTACGGACAAATATTCCTGAGGTGGAGGCCAAGATGGCCGACGGCGGCCGCCCCTTTAAGAAGGGCTTGGGGAGGGGACGGACGGACGGACGGACGCCCTTTAAATAGGGGCGGGGGGGGGGGGAAAAGGAGCCTAAAAAAAATAAAGGTGCCTGGCCCTTTAAGAGTGACCAGCAATCTCATTGGCTGCCCGCTGGCTTTCCAATATGGCCGCCTGCCCCCACAGCCCTGATTTGTTGCCTGCCGACAAATGTCCACCCGCGGGCGCCGCCCCTTTAAGAGCGTTCTGTGCCCTGATTGGCCGGGTGGGGCCCCACCCCTTGCTGGAGGCGGGCCCCACCCCCTTGAAGAGTCCGGAGGGCGTTGCCCTTGCCGGGAGCCACTTCCTGTGACGTCACCAGCCGCGAGGGTGGGGCCTGCGGCGGCCAATCAGCGCGTTGACTCCTCCCTCTCGGTCCCCCGCCGTCCCATCGTGCACTTGGGCCTCGTCGGCCGCCATCCCATGATGCCCCGGGGCCGGGGGGGAGGGGCGGGGGGCTGTGGGGGAGGGGCGTCAGCGGCGGCCCAGCAAGCACCAGGGCGCCGCTCTAGGCACCAGCGCTCGGTGGCCTCCGGAGGGGGCGGGGCCATAGAGCGGGGCCTGGGGGAGGGGGAACGCTCTAGCGGCCTCTCTATGGTGTCGGCGGGCTCTGCGGTCATAGAGGGGCCGCAAGGAGGTACAGAGCGGCCGCGGGGGGGTTGCTCTGGGCCTGCCTCTATGGTCTGGAGGACTCTGTGCTCGTGACCATAGAGAATGACAGCATGGAGGTGCAGAGTGGCTCCCTTGGCACAGACCTCTATGGTCTGGAGCACTGGAGGCCTCTGTGCCCGTGACCATAGAGAGGGGGAGCATAGCGGTGTAGAGTGGCTTCCTTAGGATAGATCTCTATGGTTTGGAGGACTCTGTGGCTGTGACCATAGAGAAGGGGAGCATGACAGTGCAGAGTGGCTCTCTTGGCAGGGATCTCTATGGTCTGGAGGACTCTCTGCCTGTGGCCATAGAGAATGGGTGCCTGGCAGTGTAGAGTGGCTCCCTTGGCACAGGTCTCTATGGTCTGGAGGACTGGAGACCTTTGTGCCCATGACCATAGAGAGAGGGAACATAGCAGTGCAGAGTGGCTCCCTTAGGATAGATCTCTATGGTTGGGAGGACTCCACCTGTGACCATAGAGAAGCGCAGCATGGAGGTGCAGAGTGGCTCCCTTGGCGCAGCTCTCTATGGTCTGGAGGCCTCTGTGCCCTGGCAGCCCTAGAGCTGACCACCGAGCGAAGCACCGGGGAGGTGCAGAGGGGCTCTGCGGGGCAGCCTGGCCCCATCTCTATGGTTTGGAGGACTCGCGAAGTCCTCCAGGCAGCACCAGGCGCACCATAGAGTGGCTGCCAGGGCGGCTAGAGCGGCACCACCCCTCCCCGCCCCCCCCATCTCCGCGCTGGGAGGACCGAGCTCCCCACGGGAGGGGGGCGGAGCCTGGGGCGAGGAATATTAATGAGATGCAAATGAGAGGGAAAGCGGGGGGGTCCCCGCCACCCGATTGGCTCTGCTGGGGCCTCCTGCGGGTGGGGGCGGAGGGGGGTGGGTGGGGCTTGGGGGCGTGGCTCACCGCCGGGGGGGGGGGGCGGGGCTACTTGGGCGCCTGCCCCGCCCGCGCCTTCTCCAGCTTCTTGCGGCGCTCGGCCGGGATCTCCTCCAGGCTCAGCCCGTGGCTGCTGGCCCCGGGGGCGCCCGCGCGCCGGGGGGGGGGGCCATGGGGACCCCAACCCCCCCCCCCCCCCCGGGACCCCAACACCCCCCTCTGACCCCCACCCCTCCCCCCGCACCCCAACGGCCCCCCCAAGGGACCCCCACCCCCCCCGGACGCCAATGGCCAACCCCCAAGGACCCCAACACCTCCCCCCTGCGGGACCCCACAGCCCCGCCCCCCGGACCCCAACCCCCCTCATGAGACCCCTCCCCCCCCCCCCCGGCACCTCAACCCCCCCCCATGGGATCCCCCCCCCAACCCCCCCAGGGACCCCACCCCCCACCATGAGACCTCCCCCCATGGGACCCCAACCCCCCCGAGGCACCCCTCCCCCACCATGGGCCCCCTCCCCCCCCCCCCGGGACCCCACCCCCCCAGGGACCCCAACCCCCCCCCCCATGACACCTCCCCCACCATGGGACCCCAACCCCTCCCTCCCCCCGGCACCCCAACCCCCCCAGGGACCCCACCCCCCACCATGAGACCTCCCCCTCCATGGGACCCCAACCCCCCCCAGGGACCCCTCCCCCACCATGGGACCCCAACCCCCCCCATAGGACCTCTCCCCCCATGGGACCCCTACCCAACCCCCACGAGACCCCTCCCCCCCATGAGACCCCTCCCCCCCCCCCCGGGACCCCTCCCCCCGCTCACCCGGGCAGGAGGTCGGGGGGGGTGGGGATGGGTTTGGTGAAGCCCTCGCGCCCCACCAGCCAGTACGTGTCCTCCACGCCCTTCCCCTGCGGGCCACAGCCACCGTCACCCGGGCCACCGGGGCCACCGGGGGGCAACCGGGGGCAATGGGGGCAACTGGGGGGCGAGGGGGGCAACCGGGGGCAACGGGGGCAAGAAGGGAGCAATGGGGGCAACTGGGGGGCAATGGGGGCAAGAAGGGAGCAATGGGGGGGCAATAACGGGCCACCAGGGCCACCGGGGGGCAATGGGGGCAAGAAGGGAGCAATGGGGGTAACTGGGGGGCAATGAGGGGGCAATGAGGGGGCAATGGGGGCAATAAGGGGGCAATAGGGGCAATAAGTGGTCAATGGGGGCAATGGGGGCAATGAGGGGGCAATGGGGGCAATAAGGGGGCAATGGGGGCAATGAGGGGGCAATGGGGGCTATAACTGGTCAGTGGGGGCAATGAGGGGGCAATGGGGGCAATAAGTGGCCAATGGGGACAATAAGGGGGCAAAGGGGGCAATGAGGGGGCAATAAGGGGGCAATAGGGGCAATAAGGGGGCAATGGGGGCTATAAGAGGCAATGGGGCCAATAAGGGGGCAAAGGGGGCAATGAGGGGGCAATGGGGGCAATGAGGGGGCAAAGGGGGCAATAAGGGGGCAAAGGGGGCAATAAGTGGGCAATGGGGGCAATAAGTGGGCAATGGGGGCAATGAGGGGGCAATGGGGGCAATAAGGGGGCAATGGGGACAATGAGGGGGCAAAGGGGGCAATAAGTGGGCAATGGGGGCAATAAGTGGGCAATGGGGGCAATGAGGGGGCAATGGGGGCAATAAGGGGGCAATGGGGGCAATAAGTGGTCAATGGGGGCAATAAGGAGGCAATGGGGGCAATGAGGGGGCAATGGGGGCAATGAGGGGGCAATGGGGGCAATAAGGGGGCAATGAGGGGGCAAAGGGGGCAATAAGTGGTCAATGGCGGCAATGAGGGGGCAATGGGGGCAATGAGGGGGCAATGGGGGCAATAAGGGGGCAATGGGGGCAATGAGGGGGCAATGGGGGCAATAAGGGGGCAATGAGGGGGCAAAGGGGGCAATAAGTGGTCAATGGCGGCAATGAGGGGGCAATGGGGGCAATAAGTGGTCAATAGGGGCAATAAGGGGGGCAGTGGGGGGCAATAACAGTCCATAAGGGGCCAACGGGGGCAATAAGGGGCCATAAGGGGGCAATGCGGTCAGTGGGGGGGGCACTGGGGGGCACTGGGGGGCACTGGGGGCACCTTGAGCTCCGTCTTGCCCCGAATGTCCAGCTTGAAGCCCTCCTGCAGCGCCCGCAGGATGGCCACCGTCCGGGCGTTGACGTGGATCCGGTACGCTGCGGGGACACGGCTGTCACCGGGGTCCCCCCGCGGCCCCTCCCCATCCCCCCCATCCCCTCGTCACCCCATCCCGTGTCACCCCCGTGCCACCCCCCGCCACCCTGTGTCACCCGTGTGTGTGTGTCGTCCCCTGCCCCCCCGCCCATGTCGCCACGTGAGGAAGGGGACACGTGGGTTGGGGACACGCGTGGTGGGACCCGGGTTGGGGACACGTGTAGGGGACACGTGGGCTGGGGACACGTGGGGACACGCGTGGTGAGACCTGTGTTGGGGACACGTGGGTTGGGGACACGTGGTGGGACCCGTGTTGGGGACACACGGGTTGGGGACACATGGGGACACGTGTGGTGAGACCCATGTTGGGGACAGACGTGTGGGGGACACGTGGGGTGGAGCCACGCGTGGTGAGACCCGGGTTGGGGACACACACGTGTGGGGGACACACAGGTTGGGGACACGTGGGGACACGCGTGGTGAGACCCGGGTTGGGGCGACACGTGTGGGGGACACGTGGGTTGGGGACATGTGGGGACACGCGTGGTGAGACCCGTGTTGGGGACATGTGGGTTGGGGACACGTGGTGGGACCCATGTTGGGGACAGACGTGTGGGGGCCACGTGGGTTGGGGCCACGTGGGGCCACGCGTGGTGAGACCCAGGTTGGGGACACACACGGGTGGGGGACACGTGGGTTGGGGACACGTGGTGGGACCCGTGTTGGGGACACATGGGTTGGGGACACATGGGGACACGTATGGTGAGACCCATGTTGGGGACAGACGTGTGGGGGACACGTGGGGTGGAGCCACGTGTGGTGAGACCCGGGTTGGGGACACGTGGGTTGGGGACACATGGGGACACGCGTGGTGAGACCCGTGTTGGGGACACGTGGGTTGGGGACACATGGGGACACGTGTGGTGAGACCTGTGTTGGGGACACACGTGTGGAGGACACGTGGTGGGACCCGTGTTGGGGACAGCCGTGTGGGGGACACACGGGTTGGGGCCACGTGGGTTGGGGACACGTGGGGACACACGTGGTGAGACCTGTGTTGGGGACACACACGGGTTGGGGACACGTGGTGGGACCCGTGTTGGGGACACGTGGGTTGGGGACACGTGGGGCCACGCGTGGTGAGACCCATGTTGGGGGGACACGTGTGGGGGACACGTGGGTTGGGGACACGTGGTGAGACCCGTGTTGGGGACACGTGGGTTGGGGACACGTGGTGGGACCCGTGTTGGGGACAGCCGTGTGGGGGACACACGGGTTGGGGCCACGTGGGGCCACGCGTGGTGAGACCCGGGTTGGGGACACACACGGGTGGGGGCCACGTGGGTTGGGGACACGTGGGGCCACGCGTGGGGCCGCGGCGGGGGACACTCACGCAGGCCGGTGGACTCCATGCGTGACGCCGTGTTGACGGTGTCCCCGAAGAGGCAGTAGCGCGGCATGGTCAGCCCCACGACGCCGGCCACGCAGGGCCCTGCGGAGGGGGCGGGGCCTCAGGGGTGGGGGCGTGGGCACACGGGGGGGGCGTGGTCGCGATGGGGGCGGGGCCTCGCGTCGGGGTCACGGAGGGCGGGCGCGGCCATGTCGAGTGTTGGCCAAGAGGGGACGCGTTTGGGGGTGGCCAAGAAGGGGCGTGACCATGGTGGGGGAAGGGGGTGGGCGTGGTCTTTGAGGGCGTGGCTACGGGGCGTGGCCAGGGGGGCGCGGCCAAGGGTTCTAGCCAATGGGTCGCAGCCAATGGGTCTTGGCCAACGGCTCCCGGCCATCTTGAATGTTGGCCAAGAGGGCTTGAATGTTGGCCACGACGTGGCTTGGTGAGGGCGTGGCCGGAGGGGCGTGGCCAAAGGGGACAAGGGGGAGGGGGTGTGGCCTTACCGGAATGGAGGCCAATCCGGATGCGGACGGGCACCTCGGGCATGTGACGCATCTTGAAGGTGCCGACGGAGCTGAGGATGTCCAGCGACATGTTGGCGATCTCGCCGGCGTGGCGGTTCCCGTTGCGCTTGGGCAACCCCGAGGCCACCATGTAGGCGTCCCCGATCGTCTCCACCTGGGGGGGGAGGGGCCACGGGGGCGGGGCCACGGGGGCCGCGTCAGAGGGCGGGGCCACGGCCACCGAGGGCCCTCCCCACCTCAACGCTGGGCGTGGCCGCCCTCCCTGGTTTGGGGGAGAGGAGGCGGGGGTGGCCGTCGTGTGGCCGCCTGCCTTGTGGCCACCTTCCTTGGAGGCCGCCAGGTAGCCGCGTCACCTTGGTGACGTCACTCGAGGACCTCGGGGACGCGTAACCACGCGTCCGGTGGCCGCGTCCCGTATCTGCAGGGTGACCGTGGGGACCGTGGCCACCAGAGCCCCCGGTCACCTCAGAGACGTCACTAAGGACCATCGCCGCCTTCATTCGGTGGCCGCGTCCCCTCCGGCGGGACCGTGGTGGCCCTGAGGACCACGGGACCCCCCCCGCCCCCCGCCCGCATCGACTCGGTAGCCGCGTGCCACCTTGTAGACGTCGTGCGAGCCGATGATGGCGTCGAAGAGGGTGTAAAGGTCGTTGAGGAGGTCGACCACCTCGATGGGTTCGCTCATGGCCGAGATGGTGGTGAAGCCCACGATGTCACTGAAGTAGAGCGTCACCTCCTCGAAGTACTCGGGCTCCACGGGGGTCCCCATCTTCAGAGCCTTGGCCACGGACCTGCCGCGGTGGCACAAGGAGGGGGACGCGGGGACTCAGCGGGGACGGCGCGTGGTCCCACCGAGGCATCGCGGGGTCTTCAGGGGGTTCTTCTCCCCTCTCCCCTCCCCGTCCCATCGTCCCCGTCCCCGTCCCCCCCCCGCCCCATAGAGCCCCAGGCGTCCTGGGTGGTGGCTCCTCGGCCGCCGGCTCGGTGTGGCCACGGGGACCGCGGGGACCGCGGGGCAGGGACTGGGAGACCTTGATGTCCCCGTGGTTGGACACGTAGGTGGGGGGGCTACGGGGACGTGGCCAAGCCCGAGCTGCCCCCAGTGGCCACCCCCAGCCCCACAGATGCGGGTGGGGTCAATAGATCGTGGCCACCCCCAACCCCTTCCCAGTGGCCACCCCCAGCCCCACAGATCTGGGTGAGGTCAATAGATTGTGGCCACCCCCAACCTCTTCCCAGTGGCCACCTCCAGCCCCACAGATCCAGGTGGGGTCAATGGGTCGTGGCCACCCCCAGCTTCTTCCCAGTGGCCACCTCCAGCCCCACAGGCCCCACAGATCCGGGTGGGGTCAATGGGTCGTGGCCACCCCCAACCTCTTCCTAGTGGCCACCCCCAGCCCCACAGATCCGGGTGGGGTCAATAGATTGTGGCCACCCCCAACCTCTTCCCAGTGGCCACCTCCAGCCCCACAGGTCCGGGTGGGGTCAATGGGTCGTGGCCACCCCCAACCTCTTCCTAGTGGCCACCTCCAGCCCCACAGATCCGGGTGGGGTCAATAGATCGTGGCCACCCCCAACCTCTTCCCAGTGGCCACCTCCAGCCCCACAGATCCGGGTGGGGTCAATAGATTGTGGCCACCCCCAACCTCTTCCCAGTGGCCACCTCCAGCCCCACAGGTCCGGGTGGGGTCAACGGGTCGTGGCCACCCCCAACCTCTTCCTAGTGGCCACCTCCAGCCCCACAGATCCGGGTGGGGTCAATAGATCGTGGCCACCCCCAACCTCTTCCCAGTGGCCACCTCCAGCCCCACAGGTCCGGGTGGGGTCAATAGATCGTGGCCACCCCCAACCTCTTCCCAGTGGCCACCTCCAGCCCCACAGATCCGGGTGGGGTCAATAGATCGTGGCCACCCCCAACCTCTTCCCAGTGGCCACCTCCAGCCCCACAGGTCCGGGTGGGGTCAATAGATTGTGGCCACCCCCAACCCCTTCCCAGTGGCCACCTCCAGCCCCACAGATCCGGGTGGGGTCAATGGGTCGTGGCCACCCCCAACCTCTTCCTAGTGGCCACCTCCAGCCCCACAGATCCGGGTGGGGTCAATAGATCGTGGCCACCCCCAACCTCTTCCCAGTGGCCACCTCCAGCCCCACAGATGCGGGTGGGGTCAACGGGTCGTGGCCACCCCCAACCTCTTCCTAGTGGCCACCTCCAGCCCCACAGGTCCGGGTGGGGTCAACGGGTCGTGGCCACCCCCAACCTCTTCCCAGTGGCCACCTCCAGCCCCACAGGTCCGGGTGGGGTCAACGGGTCGTGGCCACCCCCAACCTCTTCCTAGTGGCCACCTCCAGCCCCACAGATCCGGGTGGGGTCAATAGATCGTGGCCACCCCCAACCTCTTCCCAGTGGCCACCTCCAGCCCCACAGGTCCGGGTGGGGTCAATAGATCGTGGCCACCCCCAACCTCTTCCTAGTGGCCACCTCCAGCCCCACAGGTCCGGGTGGGGTCAATGGGTTGTGGCCACCCCCAACCTCTTCCTAGTGGCCACCTCCAGCCCCACAGATCCGGGTGGGGTCAATAGATCGTGGCCACCCCCAACCTCTTCCTAGTGGCCACCTCCAGCCCCACAGGTCCGGGTGGGGTCAACGGGTCGTGGCCACCCCCAACCTCTTCCCAGTGGCCACCTCCAGCCCCACAGAACCCAGACGAGCTCTGTTGGACCCCCAACCCCCCCCCCCCCCCCAGCCACAGCTCCCACCTCCGTGGCCCCACAGATCTATCGCCCGCCCCTCCCCCCCCGCCCCCTCCCCCCGCCCCTCCCCGCCCCCCCGCGACCCACGGCGGCAGCATCTGGGTGAGGAGCCTGTCCGTCTTCTGCTTCTCGATCTCCAGCTCCTCGGTGCGCTCCCGGATCAGGTCCTCCAGGTTGCTGGAATACTGCTCCAGCATCCGCAGCATGGAGTCGATGATGTTCGTCTTCCGGCCCTTGTTGATGCTCTTGAACTGCGCGGGAGCCCCGGAGCCGGGGGTCAGCCCCATAGGGCCCCATATGGCTCCATATGGCCCCATAGAGCCCCATAGGGCCCCATATGGCTCCATATGGCCCCACAGAGCCCCATAGGGCCCCATATGGCCCCATAGAGCCCCATAGGGCCCCACAGAGCCCCACAGAGCCCCATAGGGCACCATATGGCCCCATAGGGCCCCACAGAGCCCCATAGGGCCCCATATGGCCCCATAGGGCCCCACAGAGCCCCACAGAGCCCCATAGGGCCCCATAGGGCCCCACAGAGCCCCATAGGGTCCCATATGGCCCCATAGAGCCCCATAGGGCCCCACAGAGCCCCACAGAGCCCCATAGGGCCCCATATGGCCCCATAGGGCCCCACAGAGCCCCACAGAGCCCCATAGGGCCCCATATGGCTCCATAGGGCCCCATAGGGCCCCACAGAGCCCCACAGAGCCCCATAGGGTCCCATATGGCCCCATAGAGCCCCATAGGGCCCCACAGAGCCCCACAGAGCCCCATAGGGCCCCATAGGGCCCCATATGGCCCCATATGGCCCCATAGGGCCCCACAGAGCCCCACAGAGCCCCACAGAGCCTCATAGCGCCCCACAGAGCCCCAGAGAGCCCCCTATAGCTCCCTATAGCACCACAGAGCCCCATAACCACACAATGGTCCCACTCAACCCCATGCCCCAGTTCGCCCATCACCCCCTACCAGTCCCACCACTCCCGTCCTGGTCCCATCCCACCCCATCCTGGTCCCACCACCCCCAGCCTGGTCCCACCACCCCCATCCTGGTCCCATCCCACCCCATCCTGGTCCCATCCCACCCCAGCCTGGTCCCACCACCCCCATCCTGGTCCCATCCCACCTCATCCTGGTCCCACCACGCCCATCCTGGTCCCACCACCCCCATCCTGGTCCCATCCCACCCCATCCTGGTCCCATCCCACCTCATCCTGGTCCCACCACCCCCATCCTGGTCCCATCCCTCCCCAGCCTGGTCCCACCACGCTCATCCTGGTCCCATCCCATCCCATCCTGGTCCCATCCCACCCCATCCTGGTCCCATCCCTCCCCATCCTGGTCCCACCACCCCCAGCCTGGTCCCACCACCCCCATCCTGGTCCCACCACCCCCATCCTGGTCCCATCCCTCCCCATCCTGGTCCCACCACCCCCAGCCTGGTCCCACCACCCCCAGCCTGGTCCCACCACCCCCATCCTGGTCCCATCCCACCCCATCCTGGTCCCACCACCCCCAGCCTGGTCCCATCCCATCCCATCCTGGTCCCATCCCACACCCATCCTGGTCCCACCACCCCCAGCCTGGTCCCACCAACCCCATCCTGGTCCCACCACCCCCAGCCTGGTCCCATCCCATCCCATCCTGGTCCCATCCCACCCCATCCTGGTCCCACCACCCCCAGCCTGGTCCCATCCCACCCCAGCCTGGTCCCACCACGCTCATCCTGGTCCCATCCCACCCCATCCTGGTCCCATCCCATCCCATCCTGGTCCCATCCCACCCCAGCCTGGTCCCATCCCTCCCCATCCTGGTCCCACCACCCCCATCCTGGTCCCACCACCCCCATCCTGGTCCCATCCCTCCCCATCCTGGTCCCACCACCCCCATCCTGGTCCCACCACCCCCATCCTGGTCCCATCCCTCCCCATCCTGGTCCCACCACCCCCATCCTGGTCCCACCACCCCCATCCTGGTCCCATCCCTCCCCATCCTGGTCCCACCACCCCCATCCTGGTCCCATCCCATCCCATCCTGGTCCCATCCCACCTCATCCTGGTCCCACCACCCCCATCCTGGTCCCATCCCACCCCATCCTGGTCCCATCCTGGTCCCACCACCCCCATCCTGGTCCCATCCCTCCCCATCCTGGTCCCACCACGCCCATCCTGGTCCCACCACCCCCATCCTGGTCCCATCCCTCCCCATCCTGGTCCCACCACCCCCATCCTGCTCCCATCCCACCCCATCCTGGTCCCATCCCTCCCCATCCTGGTCCCACCACGCCCATCCTGGTCCCACCACCCCCATCCTGGTCCCATCCCTCCCCATCCTGGTCCCACCACCCCCATCCTGGTCCCATCCCTCCCCATCCTGGTCCCACCACGCCCATCCTGGTCCCACCACCCCCATCCTGGTCCCATCCCACCTCATCCTGGTCCCCCCACCCCCATCCTGGTCCCATCCCTCCCCAGCCTGGTCCCACCACGCTCATCCTGGTCCCATCCCATCCCATCCTGGTCCCATCCCACCCCATCCTGGTCCCATCCCTCCCCATCCTGGTCCCACCACCCCCAGCCTGGTCCCACCACCCCCATCCTGGTCCCATCCCTCCCCAGCCTGGTCCCATCCCTCCCCATCCTGGTCCCACCACCCCCAGCCTGGTCCCATCCCATCCCATCCTGGTCCCATCCCACCCCATCCTGGTCCCACCACCCCCAGCCTGGTCCCATCCCACCCCAGCCTGGTCCCACCACGCTCATCCTGGTCCCATCCCACCCCATCCTGGTCCCATCCCATCCCATCCTGGTCCCATCCCACCCCAGCCTGGTCCCATCCCTCCCCATCCTGGTCCCACCACCCCCATCCTGGTCCCATCCCATCCCATCCTGGTCCCATCCCACCCCAGCCTGGTCCCATCCCTCCCCATCCTGGTCCCACCACCCCCATCCTGGTCCCACCACCCCCATCCTGGTCCCATCCCTCCCCATCCTGGTCCCACCACCCCCATCCTGGTCCCACCACCCCCATCCTGGTCCCATCCCTCCCCATCCTGGTCCCACCACCCCCATCCTGGTCCCACCACGCCCATCCTGGTCCCACCTGGTCGAAGATCTGGTCGATGGTGGGCCTCTTCTCGGGCTGCTCGCTCCAGCACTGCTTCATCAGGTGGATGCACTCCAGCGGGGCCTGGTCGGCCGAGACGGCGGGGCGGCAGAGCGGGGGCGGCCGCCGCACCTTCTCGATGATCTCTGGGGGCACCCGCGTCACCGGGGGGTGGGGGTGGGGGTGGGTGGGGGCAACTGGGAGGTCCTGGAGTGGGACCGGAGGCGGGCAGATGGGGGGGTCAAAGGGGGGGGGTACTGGGAGGGGGGCCTGGAGGTTCTGGGGGGCCTAGAGGTTCTGGGGGTCTTGGAGGTTCTTGGAGGGGTCCTGGAGGTTCTGGGGGGCCTAGAGGTTCTGGGGGTCTTGGAGGTTCTTGGAGGGGTCCTGGAGGTTCTGGGGGGTCCTGGAGGTGCTTGGGGGGTCCTGGAGGTGTTTGGGGGGTCTTGGAGATACTGGGGGGTCCTGGAGGTTCTTGGAGGGGTCCTGGAGGTTCTGGGGGGTCTTGGAGATACTTGAGGGGTC
The DNA here is from genome assembly GCF_047370975.1 of Nipponia nippon. Lineage (NCBI taxonomy): Eukaryota > Metazoa > Chordata > Aves > Pelecaniformes > Threskiornithidae > Nipponia > Nipponia nippon. Next base: position 604,790 of record NW_028262360.1, read on the forward strand.
CTGGAGGTGCTTGGGGGGTCCTGGAGGTTCTGGGGGGTCTTGGAGGTTCTTGGAGGGGTCCTGGAGGTTCTGGGGGGTCTTGGAGATACTTGAGGGGTCCTGGAGGTGCTTGGGGGTCCTGGAGGTGTTTGGGGGGGTCTTGGAGATACTGGGGGGTCCTGGAGGGGCTTGGGGGGGGCCTGGAGGTTCTGTGGGGTCTTGGAGAGACTGCAGGGGCCCTGGAGGTGCTTGGGGGGTCCTGGAGGTTCTGGGGGTCCTGGAGGTGCTGGGGGGGTCTTGGAGGTGCTGGGGGGTCTGGAGGTGCTGGGGGGGTCTGGAGCTTCTTGGGGGGTCCCGGAGGTTCTGGGAGGGTCCTGGAGGTGCTTGGGGGGTCCTGGAGGTTCTGGGGGGTCTTGGAGGATCTTGGGAGGTCCTGGAGATACTTGGGGGGTTCTGGAGGTGCTTGGGGGGTCCTGGAGGTGTTTGGGGGGGTCTTGGAGACACTGGGGGGTCCTGGAAGTGCTTGGGGGGCCCCGGAGGTTCTGGGGGGTCCTGGAGGTGCTGGGGGGTCTGGAGGTGGTGGTGGGGGTCTGGAGGTTCTTGGGGGGTCCCAGAGGTTCTGGGAGGGTCCTGGAGGTGCTTGGGGGGGGTCCTGGAGGTTCTGGGGGGTCTTGGAGGTGCTGGGGGGAACTGGAGGTTCTTGGGGGTCCTGGAGGTTCTGGGGGCACTGGTGTCACTGGTGTGACTGGGCGGTACCTTCAGGGGGCAATCCCAGCGTGCAGCGGGGTGACTGGGGGTGACTGGGGGGTGACTGGGGGCTTACTGGTGTGACTGGGCGGTACCTTCGGGGGGCAATCCCAGCGTGCAGCGGGGTGACTGGGGGTGACTGGGGGGTGACTGGGGGGTTACTGGTGTGACTGGGCGGTACCTTCGGGGGGCAATCCCAGCGTGCAGCGGGGTGACTGGGGGTGACTGGGGGGTGACTGGGGGGTTACTGGTGTGACTGGGCGGTACCTTCGGGGGCAATCCCAGCGTGCAGCGGGGTGACTGGGGGTGACTGGGGGGTGACTGGGGGTTACTGGTGTGACTGGGCGGTACCTTCGGGGGGCAATCCCAGCGTGCAGCGGGGTGACTGGGGGTGACTGGGGGGTGACTGGGGGGCTTACTGGTGTGACTGGGCGGTACCTTCGGGGGGCAATCCCAGCGTGCAGCGGGGTGACTGGGGGTGACTGGGGGGTGACTGGGGGGTTACTGGTGTGACTGGGCGGTACCTTCGGGGGGCAATCCCAGCGTGCAGCGGGGTGACTGGGGGTGACTGGGGGGTGACTGGGGGGTTACTGGTGTGACTGGGCGGTACCTTCGGGGGGCAATCCCAGCGTGCAGCGGGGTGACTGGGGGTGACTGGGGGGTGACTGGGGGGTTACTGGTGTGACTGGGCGGTACCTTCGGGGGGCAATCCCAGCGTGCAGCGGGGTGACTGGGGGTGACTGGGGGGTGACTGGGGGCTTACTGGTGTGACTGGGCGGTACCTTCGGGGGGCAATCCCAGCGTGCAGCGGGGTGACTGGGGGTGACTGGGGGGTGACTGGGGGGTTACTGGTGTGACTGGGCGGTACCTTCGGGGGGCAATCCCAGCGTGCAGCGGGGTGACTGGGGGTGACTGGGGGGGTGACTGGGGGGTGACTGGGGTGACTGGGCGGTACCTTCGGGGGGCAATCCCAGCGTGCAGCGGGGTGACTGGGGGTGACTGGGGGGTGACTGGGGGGTGACTGGTGTGACTGGGCGGTACCTTCGGGGGGCAATCCCAGCATGCAGTAGGGGCCGCTGCGGCAGATCACCTCCTGCATGATGATGCCGATGGCGTAGACGTCCCCGCGGACGGAGCCGCGCCGCTCCAGCGCCGCGTCCCGCAGCAGCTCCGGCGCCGTCCACAGCCGCTCTGGGGGGGTGGGGGGGTGGGCGGGGCCACGCTCGGACACGCCCCCACACCCCCAGGCCCCTCCCTCATCCCAAACCAGGCCACGCCTGCTTAGCGGGCTTCCCCCCCCACCCCCCGGGTGGTGATGGCCCTTAATGGTGTGGCCACGCCCCCCCCCCGAATGGCCAGGCCACACCCACTATGGGAGGCCACGCCCACTGGAGGGAGACCCGCCCTCGACTCCAAGCTCCGCCCCTAAGTGCCGCACCCTGGGCAAGCCCCGGCTCCGTGGCCCCACCCACATCCTGCAGGCCCTGCCCAAGGCCCCGCCCTGATCCAAAGACCCTGCCCCAATCCAAAGGCTCTGCCCCAATCCAAAGGCCCCGCCCCAATCTAAATGCCCCGCCCTCATCCAAAGACCCTGCCCTAATCCAAAGGCCACACCCCAACTCAAAGGCCCCGCCCCAATCCAAAGACCCCACCCCTAATCCAAAGGCCCTGCCCCTAATCCAAAGACCACACCCCAATCCAAAGGCCCTGCCCCAACCCAAAGGCCCTGCCCATCCAAAGGCCCTGCCCCAATCCAAAGGCCCCACCCCTAAACCAAAGGCCCCACCCCAATCCAAAGACCCGCCCCTAATCCAAAGACCCTGCCCCAATCCAAAGGCCCCGCCCATCCAAAGGCCCTGCCCCAATCCAAAGGCCCCACCCCTAAACCAAAGGCCCCACCCCAATCCAAAGACCCGCCCCTAATCCAAAGACCCTGCCCCAATCCAAAGGCCCCGCCCATCCAAAGGCCCTGCCCCAATCCAAAGGCCCCACCCCTAAACCAAAGGCCCCACCCCAATCCAAAGACCCGCCCCTAATCCAAAGACCCTGCCCCAATCCAAAGGCCCCGCCCATCCAAAGGCCCTGCCCCAATCCAAAGGCCCCACCCCATCCCCAAGGCCCCACCCCATAGGCCCTCAAATCCCCTAGGCCCCACCCCTTCCCTCCCCAAAGCCCCGCCCCTTCCCCCCCAGCCCCGCCCCACCCCCTCACCCCCACCTCCCCACCCAACCCCAACCCCCCACCTCCCCCAGGCCGTGCCCTCATTCCCCCACGCCACTCCCCCATTCCCGGGCCCCGCCCCCTTCCCCCCTCCCCCCCCAGCGAGGCCCCGCCCTCACCCTGCGGCCGCGGGGTGGGGGTGGGCAACCGCTGGGCCTCCAGCAGCTCGTTGTAGCCGTGGTCGGTGACCTTCAGCACGAAGCGGCCGTCGACCACGCAGTTGCGGGACTTGAGGCGCCCGTGGACGACGTCGCGGTGGTGGAGGTACCGCACGCCCTGGGGGACAGGCGGCGGCGGCGGCGTCAGCGGCCCCGCCCCGCGGCGGTGTGGGTGCCACCGGGGTGGGGGGGGGGGGGGTACGGGTGCCAGGGAAGAGGGCGGGAGCGGGGTGAGGGGAATGTGGTTGCCACCGTGGGCGTCGCCAGCATGGGCAGCAGCATGGCCACCTCCATGGCCACCACCATGGCTACTGCCACGGCCATCACTACCATGGCCACCTCCATGGCTACCACCATGGCTACTGCCACGGCCATCACTACCATGGCCACCTCCATGGCCACCACCATGGCTACTGCCACGGCCATCACTACCATGGCCACCTCCATGGCCACCACCATGGCTACTGCCACGGCCATCACTACCATGGCCACCACCATGGCCATAACTATGGCTACTGCCACAGCCACCACCACCATGGCCATCATGACCATGGCCACCACAGTGGCTACCACCATGGCCATAATTATGGCTACTGCCATGGCTACTGCCACCATGGCCACTACCATGGCCATCACCATGGCTATTGCCAAGGGCACCACCACCATGGCTGCCACCACCATGGCCACCACTGTGGCCACCACCATGGCCATCACCACCGTGGCCACTACAGTGGCCATGACCGTGGCCATAACTATGGCTACTGCCATGGCCGCCACCATCACCATGGCCACCACCATGGCCATCACCATGGCTACTGGCAAGGGCACTGCCACCATGGCTACCACCACCACCAGCACAGCCACCATCATGGCTACTGCTATAGTCACTGCCACCGCGGCCATCACCATGGCCATCACCATGGTCACCACCACCACCACAACCACCATGGTCACCACCAAGGCCATCGCCATGGTCCCCAGCACCACCACAACCATCATGGCCACCACCAAGGCCATCGCCATGGTCCCCAGCACCTCCATAACCACCATGGTCACGACCAAGGCCAGCACCATGGTCCCCAGCACCTCCATGACCACCATGGTCACCACCAACGCCATCGCCATGGTCCCCAGCACCACCATGGGCACCACCAAGGCCATCGCCATGGTTACCAGCACCACCACAGCCACCACCAAGGCCATCACCATGGTCACCAACACCACCATGACCACCATGGTCACCACCAAGGCCATCGCCATGGTTACCAGCACCACCACAACCACCATGGTCACCACCAACGCCATCGCCATGGTCCCCAGCACCACCATGACCACCATGGGCACCACCAAGGCCATCGCCATGGTCCCCAGCACCACCATGGTCACCACCAAGGCCATCACCATGGTTACCAGCACCACCACAACCACTACCAAGGCCATCGCCATGGTCCCCAGCACCACCATGGTCACCACCAAGGCCATCACCATGGTCCCCAGCACCACCACCGCCCCCAGCAACCCAAGAGCCACCTCCCCTCCCACGACCACCACGTTTGCTGCCACGGTCCCCGCTCGGCCGTCACCTTGATGAGGTCGATGAGGAGGGAGGACTTGAACATCCAGTCGAGCTTCATGTCCTCGTTGCGCAGCAGGTCCTCCAGGCTGCCGCGGGAGCAGTGCTCCGAGACGATGGCGAAGATGCCGCAATCGTGGAAGAAGCCCAGGAAGAGGTTGACGTTCTCGTGGCGCAGGTCACGCAGCTGCGGAGGGGCCGGAGGACACGTGGGACGGGGGGTGGCATTGTCCCCGGCGCCTGGTGTTGTCCCCAGGGCCCGGCCTTGTCCCCCATGGCCTGGCGTTGTCCCCTCTGCGCCAGCGCTGTCTCTCCAGGGCTCGGCGTTGTCCCCCATGACCCAACGTTGTCCCCGTGACCCAATGTTGTCACCCACGACCCAACGCTGTCCCCCATGGCCCAGCACTGTCCCCATGACCCAACGTTGTCCCCATGACCCAACGTTGTCCCCATGACCCAACGTTGTCCCCCATGGCCCAGCACTGTCCCCATGACCCAACGTTGTCCCCGTGACCCAACGCTGTCCCCATGACCCAACGTTGTCCCCATGACCCAACGTTGTCCCCCATGGCCCAGCACTGTCCCCATGGGCCAGCAGTGTCCCCCATGACCCAATGTTGTCCCCATGACCCAACGTTGTCCCCATGACCCAATGTTGTCACCCATGACCCAACACTGTCCCCATGGGCCAGCACTGTCCCCAAGACCCAATGTTGTCCCCATGACCCAATGTTGTCACCCATGACCCAACACTGTCCCCATGGGCCAGCACTGTCCCCCATGACCCAATGTTGTCACCCATGACCCAACGCTGTCCCCCATGGCCCAGCACTGTCCCCATGACCCAACGTTGTCCCCATGACCCAACGCTGTCCCCATGACCCAACGTTGTCCCCCATGGCCCAGCACTGTCCCCATGGGCCAGCAGTGTCCCCCATGACCCAATGTTGTCCCCAAGACCCAATGTTGTCCCCATGACCCAATGTTGTCACCCATGACCCAACACTGTCCCCATGGGCCAGCACTGTCCCCCATGACCCAATGTTGTCCCCATGACCCAACGCTGTCCCCCATGGCCCAGCACTGTCCCCATGACCCAACGTTGTCCCCATGACCCAACGTTGTCCCCATGACCCAACGCTGTCCCCCATGGCCCAGCACTGTCCCCATGACCCAACGCTGTCCCCATGACCCAATATTGTCCCCCATGGCCCAATGTTGTCCCCATGGGCCAGCACTGTCCCCCATGACCCAATGTTGTCACCCATGACCCAACGCTGTCCCCCATGGCCCAGCACTGTCCCCATGACCCAACGTTGTCCCCATGACCCAACGTTGTCCCCATGACCCAACGCTGTCCCCCATGGCCCAGCACTGTTCCCATGACCCAACGCTGTCCCCATGACCCAACGCTGTCCCCATGACCCAATGTTGTCCCCCATGGCCCAGCCCTGTCCCCATGGGCCAGCAGTGTCCCCCATGACCCAATGTTGTCCCCATGACCCAGCGCTGTCCCCATGACCCAACGTTGTCCCCCATGACTCAGCAGTGTCCCCGTGACCCAGCATTGTCCCCATGACCCAATGTTGTCCTCCATGACTCAGCGGTGTCCCCATGACCCAGTGGTGTCCCCATGGCCCAGCACTGTCCCCACGACCCAACATTGTCCCCCATGGCCCAGTTTTGTCCCCATGACCCAGTGATGTCCCCCATGACCCAGCGCTGTCCCCATGACCCAACGTTGTCCATTGTCTCCATGACCCAACATTGTCCCTCATGGCTATGTGTTGTCCCCATGACCCAGTGACATCCCCCGTGACCCAGCAGTGTCCCCCATGACCCATCGCTGTCCCCCATGACCCAGTGCTGTCCCCATGGCCCAATGTTGTCCCCCATGGCCCAGTGTTGTCCCCATGACCCAGCGCTGTCCCCGTGACCCACCAGTGTCCCCTAAGGCCCGGCATTGTCCCCATGACCCAGTGATGTCCCCATGACCCAACGTTGTCCCCGTGGCCCAGCAGTGTCCCCCATGACCCACCAGTGTCCCCATGACCCAACATTGTCCCCCGTGACCCAGAATTGTCCCTCGTGACCCAGCGCTGTCCCCCATGACCCAGTGGTGTCCCCATGGCCCAGCAGTGTCCCCGTGGCCCAGCATTGTCCCCGTGGCCCAGCACTGTCCCCATGACCCAACATTGTCCCCCATGACCCAACGATGTCCCCATGACCCAGTGATGTCCCCCATGGCCTAGCATTGTCCCCCGTGACCCACCAGTGTCCCCCATGGCCCAACGCTGTCCCCATGGCCCAGCATTGTCCCCCATGGCCCAGCGTTGTCCCCGTGGCCCCCTCACCTTGCAGAAGGCCAACTTGGTGGCCGGTTTCACCTCACTGTGCTGCTCTCCGGGGAACTTCTTCAGCCAGACCCAGTCACCCTGGGGGGGGGACAGAGCGGGTGACGGCTGAGCACCCCCGGGCCCAGCCCCACTCCGAGACCCCGGGGACACCGGCGGAGGGGGGGGAGGGGGGGGACGCTCCTCCTCCTCCCCCAACGCACAACCCTCCTAGAAGCCACTGGAGAAGCCCCAGCCATTCAACCAAAAGCCACCCCCCCGCCCCTCTTTTTGCCCCGGTTGGGGGGGGGATGGGAAGGGGTGGGAGGAGGTGGGGGGTGGGTAAATTTTGGGGTGAAACGGTGGGGTTTCTGCTTTCGACTTACCTGCACGGAGGCGACAAGGCCCTGCTGGTTAAACAAAAGGAGGAGGAGGGGGAGGTGGCTGGTGGCCTTCGGGTTTTCGGCTCCCTGCTGGAAAGGGCGGGAGGCAGCTGTCAATCATGGCCCCGGAGCTGTCAATCATCCAGCCGGGATGGGGGATGGGGGCACCCGGGGTGTGGGTGGGGGAGGGTGGCCCTGTGGAGGTGGCCCTGCCTTGTCGCCCCCGGAGGTGGCAGGTGGGGAAGGGGGTTGGGGTGACGGGGAGGGTGACACGGGTGGGGGACATGGGGGGAAGGGGAGGGAGGGGACCTCTTACCTCAGCAATGGCCACGTTGGTGGTGTCGGGGGCCGCGGTCACGCTCCTGATGCTCTTGGTGTCCCCTCCGCTACGGCCGGCCAGGCTGGTACGGCTGCCATCCACCTGCGGCGTGGGGACAGGTCAGGATGTGGCCCGTGGGGACATCGGGGGGCACGTCACCCATGGAGACGTGGCACCCAAGGGGGCACACGGCCCACGGGAACCCACCAGCCCGTGGATCTTCTCCCAGGGCAAGAGCCTGGTCCTGGAGGAGACCTCAGGCCATGGGGACACATCACCCATCAGGACACGTCACCCATGGGGACACGTCACCCATTGGGACACGTCACCCATCGGGACACACCTCAGGCCATGGGGACACATCACCCATAGGGACACGTCACCCATGAGGACACGTCACCCATTGGGACACACCTCAGGCTATGGGGACACGTCACCCATGGGGACACGTCACCCATTGGGACACACCTCAGGCCATGGGGACACGTCACCCATGGGGACACGTCACCCATTGGGACACACCTCAGGCCATGGGGACACGTCACCCATGGGGACACGTCACCCATCGGGACACACCTCAAGCCATGGGGACACGTCACCCATGGGGACACGTCACCCATTGGGACACACCTCAGGCCATGGGGACACATCACCCATCAGGACACGTCACCCATTGGGACACACCTCAGGCCATGGGGACACGTCACCCATGGGGACACGTCACCCATTGGGACACACCTCAGGCCATGGGGACACGTCACCCATGGGGACACGTCACCCATCGGGACACACCTCAGGCCATGGGGACACATCACCCATGGGGACCCATCAACCTATAGGTCACCTCCCAAGGCAGATCTTGGTCACAGGGACCACCTGAGGCCACAGGGATGCTGGAGCCGTGTCACCCATGGGGACGTGTCACCCACGGGGACCTAACAGTCCATGGGTCTCCTCCCCAAGGCCTGCTTGGCTGTGGGGAAGACACCAGGCCACGGGGACCATCAGCCATGGGGATGTGTCACCCATGGGGTCCCACTAGGGCCCACCAAGGCCACAAATGACCACAGGGCATCCTTGAAGCCCACATGGCCACCACAGAAGTCCCCGTCCCCGCCCCGGTAGGGCCACCCATCCCTCACCCGCTTGCTGCTCTGGGTGTTGATGAAGGTCAGGTCCTCCATGGTGAGGATGATCTTGTTGGGTCCCTTCATCAGCTGGGCCTGCTGGATGCGGCGCCTGCAGGGAGGGGACACGGAAGCTGCTGGGGTGTCCTGTGTCCCATCCCCCCCCCCCCCCCCCAGGGACCCTGTGCGTCCCCAAGGTCCCCCTCGAGCCCCACGGCACCCCAGGAGGTGGTGGCACCCACCGGATGAAGCAGGCGAGGGCAGCCCCCGCGGCGACGAGGGCGGAGATGAGGAGAAAGAGGAGGAGGACGAAGGTGGCGTCCATCCCTGCGGCGGAGAGAGGAAAGGGGGTGACGGGGTGGCATGGCCCAGAGGAGCCACCCAGGGCCACCCATGGTGGGCCATGGTCACCTAGGAATCCAAGGCCACCATGGCCACCAATGACTCCTTATGGTCATGGACGCACACCATGGCCACCTGTGGCCACCTACAGTCAGCCGTGGCCACCTATGGCTCCTTATGGCCATGGATGTTCACCAGTGGCCACCTATAGTCATGCATGTCCACCTATGACTGCTTATGGTCATGGATGCACACCATGGCCACTTGTGGCCACCTCCGGTCAGCCATGGCCACCTACGACTGCTTGTGGTCACAATGCACACCATGGCCACCCGTGGCCACCTCCGGTCAGCCATGGCCACCTACGACTGCTTGTGGTCACAATGCACACCATGGCCACCCGTGGCCACCTGTAGTCAGCCATGGCCACCAATGACTCCTTATGGTCACGGATGCACACCACGGTCACCCATGGCCACCTGTGGCCCTCCACGGCCACCAATGACTCCTTATGGTCACGGATGCACACCATGGCCACCTGTGGCCACCTCTGGTCAGCCACGGCCACCAATGACTCTTTATGGTCACGGAGGCACACCATGGCCACCTGTGGCCACCTGTGGCCCTCCACGGCCACCAATGACTCCTTATGGTCACGGAGGCACACCATGGCCACCTGTGGCCACCTGTGTTCAGCCATGGCCACCAATGACTCCTTATGGTCACGGATGCACACCATGGCCACCTGTGGCCACCGCTGGTCAGCCACGGCCACCAATGACTCTTTATGGTCACGGAGGCACACCATGGCCACCTGTGGCCACCACTGGTCAGCCACGGCCACCAATGACTCCTTATGGTCACGGATGCACACCATGGCCACCTGTGGCCCTCCACGGCCACCAACGACTCCTTATGGTCACGGATGCACACCACGGTCACCTGTGGCCACCTGTGGCCCTCCACGGCCACCAATGACTCCTTATGGTCACGGAGGCACACCACGGCCACCTGTGGCTCCATGAGGTGGCTGGACAGACGGCCAGAGGCGGGGAAGGACCACGGCGGTGCCTGCTCACCCCCGTTGCAGATGGTCCCCGACTCGAACCAACAGCCGGCGTCGGTGCCGGGGCTGGAGCTGTGCGGCCAGTGGACGCTGTAGCCACGGTGGCTCAACCCCCGCGTGCCCGGTTCCAGTCCGTAAACTGGCCACAACTGGTCGCCTTTGCCGTCCGTGTCCAGCACCACGTAAGGGACGGTGACGTCCCCGTCCTCGGTGACGGCGAAGGGTTGGCAGAAGCCCTCCAGGTGGAAGTCGCGGGCGTGTTCGGCCACGCTGCTGCCCATCACCCAACGGCCGCTTCGGCGCGTGGCCTCCACCGCCTTGGCCAAGAAGTGGATGGAGTTGTAGATGGTGGCGAAGAGGGGGTGGACCTGTGGGGTGAGAGAGGGGGGTGAGGTACCACCAGCAGCTCCAGGGGGCCGTGGTGGCACCCGTAGGACAACGCCGTTGGCCGTGGCCATCTCCCCCCAAGCTGAAGTCATCTCTACCTGGCGCTGTTGGCCACGGGTCACGCCTTCAGCCAGCTCCCATTGGCTACTTTCACATCCGCCCCTCCTCCCATTGGCCATGGCCATCTCTCTCCAACCTCTACAAGCCACGACCATCCCCACCCAAGTCCCATTGGCCACATTCTCCACCAACTGCCCCACCCTACGTCCAACCCCTAACCCTGATGGCACCCAGCCCTGCCCCACGGACGTGTCCCCCACCCCACGGACGTGTCCCCACCCCACAGATGTGTCCCTCACCCCACAGGTGTGTCCCCTATGGACATGTCCCTCACCCCACGGACGTGTCCCTCAGCCCACAGACGTGTCCCTCACCCCACGGACGTGTCCCTCACCCCACGGACGTGTCCCTCAGCCCACAGACGTGTCCCTCACCCCATGGGTGTGTCCCTCACCCCATGGACATGTCCCCCATGGACGTGTCCCTCACCCTACAGACGTGTCCCTCACCCCACGGACGTATCCCTCACCCATGGACATGTCCTCCACGGACGTGTCCCTCACCCCATGGACATATCCCCCACGGATGTGTCCCTCACCCCACAGACGTGTCCCTCACCCCATGGAGGTGTCCCTCACCCCACGGACGTGTCCCCCACGGACGTGTCCCTCACCCCACAGACGTGTCCCCCACGGACGTGTCCCTCACCCCATGGACATGTCCCCCACGGATGTGTCCCTCACCCCACGGACGTGTCCCTGACCCCACGGACGTGTCCCCCACGGACGTGTCCCTCACCCCATGGACATGTCCCCCACGGATGTGTCCCTCACCCCATGGACGTGTCCCCCACGGACGTGTCCCTCACCCCATGGACATGTCCCCCACGGATGTGTCCCTCACCCCACGGACGTGTCCCTGACCCCACGGACGTGTCCCTCACCCCATGAACATGGCCCCACGGATGTGTCCCTCACCCCACGGACGTGTCCCTCAGCCCACAGACGTGTCTCCCACGGACGTGTCCCTCACCCCATGGACATGTCCCCCATGGACGTGTCCCTCACCCCACAGACGTGTCCCTCACCCCACGGATGTGTCCCTCACCCTACAAACATTTCCCCCACGGACATGTCCCTCACCCCACGGACGTGTCCCCCACCCCACGGACGTGTCCCCAACCCCTCCCCCCCCCCCGGAGATGCCTCCCACCCCACCTGCGTGGGTTCGATGTGCGCGGGGATCTCATAGGTCTCCTTGGCCTGGCGCAGAGCCTCGTGGAAGGTGACGTCGGGCGAGTCGATGGTGACGGTGAAGACGGCGTCGTAGGCCAGGCGCAGCTTGGTGTTGTTGGCCAGGACGGGGTAGGGGACGCGGCGGTAGGGCAGGGGGAAGGTGAGGGTGTCGTAGGGGATGAAGACGTAGGTGCCGTCGGTCATGCCCATCTCCTCGGCCTTCTCCAGGAGGACCCGCTGCTCCTCGCCGCCCAGCAGCACCGAGTGCATGCACATCACCACCACTGCGGGGGGCGCGTGGGTGAGGGGCGGGGGGGGGGGGGGCACACCCCGACCGCCTCCCCCGCCCTGGCGGCTGCTGGGGGTCCCCAGGCAACCTGGCAGGCTTGTGGACCTTCTCCAGCTGAGCCCGCCCGCGCCAGCCTTCACCCAGCCACCTCCAGCCTTCCTCCGCCTCCAGCCAGCCTTCCTCCAGCCACCCGTGGCCACCACCTCCATCCAGCCTTCCTCTCCCACCTCCATCCATCCATGTCCACCACCTCCATCCAGCCTTCTTCTCCCACCTCCTCCATCTCCATCCAACCTTCCTCCAGCCATCCGTGTCCACCATCTCCATCCATCCTTCCTCTCCCACCTCCATCTGTCCATCCACCCATCCATGCCCACCACCTCCATCTCCATCCATCCCTCTCCTTCCATCCATGCCCCCCATCTCCATCCATGCCCACCTCCTCCATCCATGCCCACCATCTCCATCCATGCCCACCACCTCCATCTCCATCCACCCTTCCTCCATCCCTCCATGCCCACCATCTTCATCCATGCCCACCTCCCCATCTCCATCCACCCTTCCTCCATCCATCCATGCCCACCATCTCCATCCATGCCCACCTCCCCATCTCCATCCATCCATCCTCCCTCTCCCACCTCCATCCATCTCCATCCACCCATCCATGCCCACCACCTCCCTCTCCATCCACCCTTCCTCCATCCATCCATGCCCCCCTCCTCCAGCCACCCTTCCTCTCCCACCTCCTCCATCCATGCCCCCCTCCTCCACCTTCCTCCATCCATCCATGCCCACCACCTCCATCTCCCCCCCCCCATTCCCCCCTCCCCCACCCCGTTACCTCTGACGCCGTCAGCCCTCTGCACCCTCCTCAGAGCTTCGCGAGCTTCGTCCTCCTGGCTCCCGGCAGCGGTGACGACGGTGACGGGCAACCCCCGAGCCCGGAGGTCCTGGGCCAAACCCTGCCCCACCTCGCGCCAGAGGTCCTGTGGGGCGGAGAGCACGGCCACGTGGGCCCAACGGAAGAAACGGAGGACGGCGTGGAGCACCCCAGCTGGCTCCGGCATGGGGGTGACCAAGGTGTCCAACCCCTCGACGTCACCCAAACAAGCCCAGGAGACCAAAGGTTTGTTCCAGGCGGCCGCTAGAAGGCCGGCAGCACCGCAGGTGGCCGGGTTGAGCGGTCCCACCAAACCGGTGGCGTAACGTTCGACGTTGAGAAGCCCCGTCACGGCTTGGGGGGTCTGGCACGCCTCGGTCAACACCACCGCGTCCCACCAATAGCCTTCGTTGAGGGTTGGGTCCCGGTTGAGACGGGCCACGGCCAAGCGAGAGGCCACCTCGGGCAAAGCCCGGGCCAGGATGGGGTCACAGGTCCAAGGACCCATCACCCCCACCTTGAAGGTGGCTCCTTGGGTTGGGGGTGGGTGGAGGAAGAGGAGAAGGAGGAGGAGGAAGAGGTGGGGAGGCCACCGAGGGTGGTGGGAGAGGCGGAGGAGGAAGCTGGTGGAGATGGCACCGTGGCGGGAGCGGACGGTTTGGGAGGTGCCACCACCGCGGGAGATGCCACCATCGTGGGAGATGCCGCTGGTTTGGGTGACACCATGGTTGTGGGAGGTGCCACCACCATGGGAGGTGCCATCATGGGAGACACCGCTGGTTTGGGTGACACCATGGCTGTGGGAGATGCCGCTGGTTTGGGTGACACTATGGTTGTGGGAGGTGCCACCACCGTGGGAGGTGCCATCATGGGAGACACCGCTGGTTTGGGTGACACCATGGTTGTGGGAGGTGCCACCACCATGGGAGATGCCACCACCATGGAAGGTGCCACCACCGTGGGAGGTGCCATCATGGTGGATGCCACTGTGGGAGGTGCCATCGTGGGAGACGCTGCTGGTTTGGGTGCCACCATGGCTGTGGGAGGTGCCACCACCATGGGAGATGCCACCACCGTGGGAGGTGCCATCGTGGCGGATGCCGCTGGTTTGGGTGACACCGCAGCTGTGGGAGATGTCACCACTGTGGGAGATGTCACCACTGTGGAAGATGTCACTATTCCGGGAGATGCCACCACCGTGGGATGTGCTGCAGGTGTGGGAGATGCCACCAGCCTGGGAGCTGGCATTAAGGGAGGTGCCACCACCGGGGGAGACGTTGTCACGGGAGCTGCCACGACTGTAGGAGATGCCACGACTGTGGGAGGTGCCACGATGTTGGGACATGTCATCATGGGAGATGCCACCACCATGGGAGATGTCACCACCAGGGGAGACGTTGTCATAGGAGATGCCACCACCGTGGGAGATGCCACCACCATAGGAGACGTCACCACCGTGGCAGACGTTGTCATGGGAGATGCCACCACCGTGGGAGATGCCACCACCATAGGAGACGTCACCACCGTGGCAGACGTTGTCATGGGAGATGCCACCACCATGGGAGATGCCACCACCATAAGAGATGCCACCACCGTGGGAGACATTGTCATGGGAGATGCCACCACCATAGGAGATGTCACCACCGTGGCAGACGTTGTCATGGGAGATGCCATCGCTGTGGGAGATGCCACCATGAAAGATGCCACCGCCGTGGGAGATGACGTCGTGGGGGACGCTGCCAGCGTGCGTGATGCCACCGCAGGAGATGTCACGGCAGGAGATGTCACCGTGGCAGAAGCCACCACAGAAAAAGCCACCGTGGGAGATGCCACCACCGTGGGCAAAGCCAGCGCGGAAGGTGCCACCGCAGGTCACATCCCCGCCACCGTGGGAGAAGCCACCGCGGGGCCACATGGTCCAGGGTGGGATGGGGACGTTGGGGACGAAGCGAGGGCTCCTCAGGCCTTGGGGGGCCGGGAGGGGAGACGTCGGGGGGGGGCGGCGGGCTCCGGCGATGCCACCATGGTGGGGGGTCCACGGGGTTGGGTGCCACCGCCTGTGAGAGGAGGGGGGTGGTGAGATCGGGGGTCCCGGACTCCTGGGTGCTTGGGGCCCTGGAAGGGGGGGAGGAGCTGGCCCAGATCCCCCCCCCTCCCCCCTTCCCATCATCCCCTGCGGCCCCGTTAATCCCGCGGGGGGGTAAAACCGGGATTACCCCCCCCCCCCCCCCCCCCCGCTCGGCGCAGGGCGGCGGGGCCACGTGTGTGTGTGGGGGGGTGACACCCTCAGGGTGTGGCACCCCCTCCCTGTGACACCCCCACCCTGTGTCACCCGCATGCCCGGTGACACTCGCACGTGCTGTGTCACCCTCCCTGTGACACCCCCACCCTGTGTCACCCCCACTCCGTGACACCCCCCACCCCCCTGTGTCACCCGCACACCCGGTGACACCCACACGCGTTGGACACCTGCACACACTGTGTCACCCCCACCATATGTCACCCCCAGCTGATGACACCCCCCACCCGGTGACAGCCAGACACCCGCATGACACCCGCACCCTGTGACACCCCCACCCTGTGTCACCCGCACTGTGTGACACCTGCACGTTCGGTGACACCCGAACACTCGGTGACACCCACACCCATGGGACACCTGCAGACCCCATGACACAACCATCCACATGACACCTGTACCTGTGACAGCCCCACCGTGTGTCACCCCCACCCTCTGTCACCCACAAACCCAGTGACACCCAAACACTCTATGTCACCTGCACGCCCGGTGACAACTACACACCCGTGGGACACCCAGTGTGACACCCCCACTGTGTGACACCCCCATCCTCTGTCACCCGCACACCCTGTGACACCCAAACATGCCACGTCACCCGCACACCTGGTGACACCCCCACCCTTGGGTCACCTGCAGAGGCTGTGTCACCCCCACGCGTGACACCCGCACAACGTGACATCCGCATGCTCTGTGACACCCGCACCCTGTGTCACCCGCACACCCTATGACACCCCCACAGCCGTGTGACACCTGCACACCTGGTGACACCCACACCCGTGTGACACCCACACCCTCTGTCACCCGCACACCTGGTGACACCCCACACACCCGTGGGACACCCCCATCCATCTACACCCCTGTGACACCCTCACCCGGTGTCACCCACACCACGTGACACCCCCACACCTGTGCGACGCACAGTGTGACACCCGCACACCGTGACACCCCCACCCTCTGTCACCCGCACCCCCTGTGTCACCTGTACCCCGTGACACCCCCACCCTGTGACACCCGCACCCAGTGTCACCCCAGCCCGGTGTCACCCGCATACCGTGTGACGCACCTACACCTGGTGCGACGCGCAGAGTGACACCCGCACCCCGTGACACCCCCACGCTCTGTCACCCGCACCCCCGTGTCACCTGTACCCCATGACACCTCCACCTGGTGTCTCCCCCCCCCCCCCGTGTCACCCCCCCGTGTCCCCGTGCCGGGCGCGGCGGCCATAATCCCGCCCCGGTTATTTCTGGCACCTTCATCCCCCGCGGCCGGGTCAGCCCGTGTGCCACGCCTGCACACGCGTGTGCCAGGACACGTCTCACACCTACACACGCGTGTGCCGGGACACGGCCCAGCCTGCACACGCGTGTGCCAGGACACGTCTCACACCTACACACGCGTGTGCCGGGACACGGCCCAGCCTGCACACGCGTGTGCGAGGGATATGTCACGGACGTGCACACGCGTGTGCCGGGCCACGTCTCAGGGTTGCACACGCGTGTGCACTGCCCCCCCCCCCTGGCCTCCCCCCAGCCCAGCAGGACCCCGGGGGGCTGGGGAGTGGGGAAGGAGGGGGGACCCCAACCCCCCATAGGGGACCCCAATCCCCTGGGGGGGGACCCCTACACCCCCATAGGGGACCCAGGGGTCCTGGGGGGGACCCCAGTCCCCTGGGGGGGGACCCCAACACCCCCATAGGGGACCCCAATACCCCATAGGGGACCCAGGGGTCCTGGGGGGGACCCCAATCCCCTGGGGGGGGACCCCTACACCCCCATAGGGGACCCCAATACCCCATAGGGGACCCAGGGGTCCTGGGGGGATTCCAATCCCCTGGGGGGGGACCCCTACACCCCCATAGGGGACCCAGGGGCCTGGGGGGGACCCCAATACCCTGTGGGGGGACCCAGGCATCCGGATGGGGACCCCCAGTCCCCTGGGGGTGGACCCCAACACCCCCATAGGGGACCCCAGTCCTCCCATAGGGGACCCAGGGGTCTGGGTAGGAACCCCAATCCCCTGGGGGGGAACCCCAACACCCCCATAGGGGACCCAGGGGCCTGGGGGGGACCCCAATCCCCTGGGGGGGGACCCCTACACCCCCATAGGGGACCCCAATACCCCATAGGGGACCCAGGGGTCCTGGGAGGACTCCAATCCCCTGGGGGGGGACCCCTACACCCCCATAGGGGACCCAGGGGCCTGGGGGGGACCCCAATACCCTGTGGGGGGACCCAGGCATCCGGATGGGGACCCCCAATCCCCTGGGGGGGAACCCCAACACCCCCATAGGGGACCCCAGTCCTCCCATAGGGGACCCAGGGGTCTGGGTAGGAACCCCAATCCCCTGGGGGGGGACCCCAACACCCCCATAGGGGACCCAGGGGTCCTGGGGGGGACCCCAATCCCCTGGGGGGGGGACCCCAACACCCCCATAGGGGACCCCAGCCCTCCCATAGGGGACCCCAATCCCCTGGGGGGGGACCCCAACACCCCCATAGGGGACCCAGGGGTCTTTGTGGGGACCCCAATCCCCTGGGGGGGAACCCCAATCCCCCGTGGGGGACCCTAATCCCCCCATAGGGGACCCAGGGGTCCTGGGGGGGACCCCAATCCCCTGGGGGGGGACCCCAATCCCCCCGTAGGGGACCCCAGCGCCCCTGTAGGGGACCCAGGGGTCTGGGGGGGACCCCAATCCCCTGGGGGGGACCCCAACACCCCCATAGGGGACCCCAATACCCCATAGGGGACCCAGGGGTCCTGGGGGGGACCCCAATCCCCTGGGGGGGGACCCCAACACCCCCATAGGGGACCCAGGGGTCCTGGGGGGGACCCCAATCCCCTGGGGGGGGGACCCCAACACCCCCATAGGGGACCCCAGCCCTCCCATAGGGGACCCCAATCCCCTGGGGGGGGACCCCAACACCCCCATAGGGGACCCTTACACCCCCATAGGGGACCCAGGGGTCCTGGGGGGATTCCAATCCCCTGGGGGGGGACCCCTACACCCCCATAGGGGACCCAGGGGCCTGGGGGGGACCCCAATACCCTGTGGGGGGACCCAGGCATCCGGATGGGGACCCCCAGTCCCCTGGGGGTGGACCCCAACACCCCCATAGGGGACCCCAGTCCTCCCATAGGGGACCCAGGGGTCTGGGTAGGAACCCCAATCCCCTGGGGGGGGACCCCAACACCCCCATAGGGGACCCAGGGGTCCTGGGGGGGACCCCAATCCCCTGGGGGGGGGACCCCAACACCCCCATAGGGGACCCCAGCCCTCCCATAGGGGACCCCAATCCCCTGGGGGGGGACCCCAACACCCCCATAGGGGACCCAGGGGTCCTGGGGGGGACCCCAATCCCCTGGGGGGGGGACCCCAACACCCCCATAGGGGACCCCAACCCTCCCATAGGGGACCCCAATCCCCTGGGGGGGAACCCCAATCCCCCGTGGGGGACCCTAATCCCCCCATAGGGGACCCAGGGGTCCTGGGGGGGGACCCCAATCCCCTGGGGGGGGACCCCAGCACCCCCATAGGGGACCCTTACACCCCCATAGGGGACCCAGGGGTCCTGGGGGGAACCCCCATCCCCTGGGGGGGGACCCCAGCACCCCCCGCTCGGGGACCCGGGGGTCAGGGAAGGGGACCCCGGCGCCCGGGCGGCCCAGAGGGTGGGGGTGGGGGGAGGTTGTGGGTGGGGGTGGGGGTGGGGGTCCCTTACCTGTTCCCAGGCCCCAGCAGGTGGGTGCTGGGGGGCGGGGGGGGCCGGTGCCCCCCCGGACGCTTGGGTGCCCGGGCGATGGCTGCCCCCAGGGTGCCCCCGCGGCCGCCAGCACCCGTGTGCGGCCTGGGTGGGGGGGGGGCACCCTAATCCCCCCCCCTCCCCCCCCCGCGTGGGTGTAATCAGCTTAACGGGGGGGGGGGGGGGGGGGGGGGGGGCTGTGGGTGCGGGGAGAGGGGACGGCGGCACCCATGGGGGGGGGGCGGGGGACATGGGGGGGACATGGGGAGGGGGTCGTGGGGGGTGCTGGGGGGTTCTGTGGGTGCTGGGGGGGACACGGGGGGACACGGGGGGGACACGGGGGGGACGTGGGGGGACGGGGGGACGTGGGGAGGGGGTCGTGGGGGGTGCTGGGGGGCACGGGGGGACACGGGGGGACACGGAGGGGACACGGGGGGGACACAGAGGACGGGGGAGGACACGGGGGGACATGGGTGGACATGGGGGGAGGGGGGGACGTGGGGAGGGGGTCGTGGGGGGGTGCTGGGGGGCACGGGGGGACACGGGGGGACACGGGGGGGACACGAGGGGACACAGGGGGACACGGGGCGACTTTGGGCCCCCCCGGCTGCAGCCGTGACCTCTGACCCCGCTCCCCCCCCCCCCCCCGGGCTCCCAAAACCGCTGCTTTCAGCCCCAAAGCGCCGCCGCTGTCAATCACGGCCCTGACCACGCCCCCCTCACCGCCCCGGCCACGCCCGGCCCCGAGCTGGCCACGCCTTCCGCCCCGCCCCCTCCGCCATGTTCGGTGAGGGCGGAAGCGGAAGTGGCGGCGGCGGGGCCGGGCGGAAGTGGGGGCGGCGGGGCGGAGGTGAGGCGGTGCGGGGAACTGGGGGATACTGGGGGGACTGGGAGGCACTGGGGGGACCGGGGGAACCAGGGGGAACCGGGACGAGCGGGGCTGCCGGGCACTGGGAGGTACTGGGGGATACTGGGAGGCACTGGGGGATAATGGGAGGCACTGGGAGTAGCGGCACTGGGGGGCACTAGGGGATACTGGGAGGCACCGGGGGGTACTGGGAGGTACTGGGGGATACTGGGAGGTACTGGGGGATACTGGGGGATACTGGGGGATACTGGGAGGCACTGGGAGTAGCGGCAATGGGAGGCACTGGGGGATACTGGGATGTACCGGGAGATACTGGGGGATACTGGGAGGCACTAGGGAATACTGGGATGTACCGGGAGATACTGGGGGATACTGGGAGGCACTGGGGGTAGTGGGAGGCACTGGGGGATACTGGGAGGTACCGGGAGTAACGGCACTGGGAGGCACTGGGAGGCACTGGGGAATACTGGGAGGTGCTGGGGGTAACGGTACTGGGAGGTGCTGGGGGTAACGGTACTGGGAGGTACTGGGGGTAATGGTACTGGGAGGTACTGGGGAATACTGAGAGGTGCTGGGGATAATGGCACTGGGGGATACTGGGAGGCACTGGAACATACTGGGAGGCACTGGGGGGTGCTGGAGGATACTGGGGGCAGTGGGACTGGGGGATACTGGGAGGCACTGAGGGGTGCTGGAGGATACTGGGAGGTGCTGGGGGTAAGGGTGCTGGGGGGCACTGGGAGATACTGGGAGGCAGTGGGGGGTGCTGGGGGATACTGGGGGCAACGGGACTGGGGGATACTGGGAGGCGCTGGGGGTAAGGGTGCTGGGGGGCACTGGGAGATACTGGGAGGCACTGGGAGGTGCTGGAGGATACTGGGGCAATGGGACTGGGGGGCACTGGGAGATACTGGGAGGCACTGGGGGTAAGGGTGCTGGGGGGCACTGGGAGATACTGGGAGGCACTGGGGGGTGCTGGAGGATACTGAGGGCAATGGGACTGGGGGATACTGGGAGGCACTGAGGGGTGCTGGAGGATACTGGGAGGCACTGGGGGTAAGGGTGCTGGGGGGCACTGGGAGATACTGGGAGGCACTGGGGGGTGCTGGAGGATACTGGGGGCAACGGGACTGGGGGATACTGGGAGGCGCTGGAGGGTACTGGGGGATACTGAGAGGCACTGGGAGGCGCTGGAGGGTACTGGGGCAATGGGACTGGGGTGTGCTGGGGGATACTGGGAGCACTGGGGATACTGGAGTCCCTCTGGGTTTTGGGGTCCCCCCCTGGGATTTTGGGGTCCCCCAACCTTGGCTTCCCTCTGGGATTTTGGGGCCCCATGGGGTTGGTTCCCCTGTGGGTTTTGGGGTCCCCCCTGGGTTTTGGGGGTCCCCCCCAGATTTTGGGGTCCCCCCTGGGATTTTGGGGTCCCCCCCAGATTTTGGGGTCCCCCAACCTTGGCTTCCCTCTGGGATTTTGGGGCCCCATGGGGTTGGTTCCCCTGTGGGTTTTGGGGTCCCCCCCGGGGTTTTGGGGGTCCCCCCTGGGTTTTGGGGTCCCCCCAGATTTTGGGGTCCCCCCTGGGATTTTGGGGTCCCCCAACCTTGGCTTCCCTCTGGGATTTTGGGGCCCCATGGGGTTGGTTCCCCTGTGGGTTTTGGGGGTCCCCCCCGGGGTTTTGGGGGTCCCCCCTGGGTTTTGGGGTCTCCCCCGGATTTTGGGGTCCCCCCTGGGATTTTGGGGCCCCATGGGGTTGGTTCCCCTGTGGGATGTGGGGTCCCCCCTGGGTTTTGGGGGTCCCCCCCAGATTTTGGGGTCCCCCAACCTTGGCTTCCCTCTGGGATTTTGGGGCCCCATGGGGTTGGTTCCCCTGTGGGTTTTGGGGTCCCCCCCGGGGTTTTGGGGGTCCCCCCTGGGTTTTGGGGTCCCCCCCGGATTTTGGGGTCCCCCCTGGGATTTTGGGGCCCCATGGGGTTGGTTCCCCTGTGGGTTTTGGGGGTCCCCCCCGGGGTTTTGGGGGTCCCCCCTGGGTTTTGGGGTCCCCCCAGATTTTGGGGTCCCCCCTGGGATTTTGGGGTCCCCCAACCTTGGCTTCCCTCTGGGATTTTGGGGCCCCATGGGGTTGGTTCCCCTGTGGGTTTTGGGGGTCCCCCCCGGGGTTTTGGGGGTCCCCCCTGGGTTTTGGGGTCTCCCCCGGATTTTGGGGTCCCCCCTGGGATTTTGGGGCCCCATGGGGTTGGTTCCCCTGTGGGATGTGGGGTCCCCCCTGGGTTTTGGGGGTCCCCCCCAGATTTTGGGGTCCCCCAACCTTGGCTTCCCTCTGGGATTTTGGGGCCCCATGGGGTTGGTTCCCCTGTGGGTTTTGGGGGTCCCCCCCGGGGTTTTGGGGGTCCCCCCTGGGTTTTGGGGTCTCCCCCGGATTTTGGGGTCCCCCCTGGGATTTTGGGGCCCCATGGGGTTGGTTCCCCTGTGGGATGTGGGGTCCCCCCTGGGTTTTGGGGGTCCCCCCCAGATTTTGGGGTCCCCCAACCTTGGCTTCCCTCTGGGATTTTGGGGCCCCATGGGGTTGGTTCCCCTGTGGGTTTTGGGGGTCCCCCCCGGGGTTTTGGGGGTCCCCCCTGGGTTTTGGGGTCTCCCCCGGATTTTGGGGTCCCCCCTGGGATTTTGGGGCCCCATGGGATTGGTTCCCCTGTGGGATGTGGGGTCCCCCCTGGGTTTTGGGGGTCCCCCCCAGATTTTGGGGTCCCCCCAGATTTTGGGGTCCCCCCTGGGATTTTGGGGTCCCCCAACCTTGGCTTCCCTCTGGGATTTTGGGGCCCCATGGGGTTGGTTCCCCTGTGGGTTTTGGGGGTCCCCCCCGGGGTTTTGGGGGTCCCCCCTGGGTTTTGGGGTCTCCCCCGGATTTTGGGGTCCCCCCTGGGATTTTGGGGCCCCATGGGGTTGGTTCCCCTGTGGGATGTGGGGTCCCCCCTGGGTTTTGGGGGTCCCCCCCAGATTTTGGGGTCCCCCAACCTTGGCTTCCCTCTGGGATTTTGGGGCCCCATGGGGTTGGTTCCCCTGTGGGTTTTGGGGTCCCCCCCGGGGTTTTGGGGTCCCCCCCGGGGTTTTGGGGTCCCCCCCGGGTTTTGGGGTGCCCCCAGCTCTCTCCCCGCAGATGACGGTGCACAACCTCTACATCTTCGACCGGGCGGGCACCTGCCTGCACTACAGCGAGTGGCACCGGCGCCGGCAGGCGGGGATCCCCAAGGAGGAGGTGGGGGTTTGGGGGGGCCGGGGGGGTTAGGAGGGGTTGGGGGGGGCTACGGGGGGTTGGGGGGGCGATGGGGGGGTTAGGAGGGGCTATGGGGGGGTTTGGGGGGGCTACGGGGGGTTAGGAGGGGTTTGGGGGGGCTATGGGGGGGTTAGGAGGGGCTATGGGGGTTTTGGGGGGCTACGGGGGGTTAGGAGGGGTTTGGGGGGTTTGGGGGGCTACGGGGGGTTAGGAGGGGCTATGGGGGGGCTATGGGGGGGTTAGGAGGGGCTATGGGGGTTTTGGGGGGCTGTGGGGGGTTAGGAGGGGTTTGGGGGGGCTATGGGGGGTTAGGAGGGGCTATGGGGGGTTGGGGGGGCTACGGGGGGTTAGGAGGGGTTTGGGGGGCTATGGGGAGGTTAGGAGGGGTTTGGGGGGGCTACGGGGGTTAGGAGGGGCTATGGGGGGGTTGGGGGGGCTGTGGGGGGTTAGGAGGGGTTGGGGGGGCTGTGGGGGGGTTAGGAGGGGGTTTGGGGGTTTTGGGGGGGCTGTGGGGGGTTAGGAGGGGTTTGGGGGGGCTATGGGGGGGTTAGGAGGGGCTATGGGGGGTTAGGAGGGGTTGGGGGGGCTATGGGGGGGTTAGGAGGGGCTATGGGGGTTTTGGGGGGGCTACGGGGGGTTAGGAGGGGCTATGGGGGGGTTGGGGGGGGGTTAGGAGGGGTTTGGGGGGTTTGGGGGGGCTATGGGGAGGTTAGGAGGGGCTATGGGGGGTTGGGGGGGCTACGGGGGGTTAGGAGGGGCTATGGGGGGGGTTGGGGGGGCTACGGGGGGTTAGGAGGGGCTATGGGGGGGTTGGGGGGCTACGGGGGGTTAGGAGGGGCTATGGGGGGCTATGGGGGGGTTAGGAGGGGCTATGGGGGTTTTGGGGGGGCTGTGGGGGGTTAGGAGGGGTTTGGGGGGGCTATGGGGGGGTTAGGAGGGGCTATGGGGGGGTTGGGGGGGGCTACGGGGGGTTAGGAGGGGTTTGGGGGGGTTAGGAAATGTCCCCATGTCCCCCCAATGTCCCCAGTGTCCCCCCATCCCCCTGATGTCCCAGATGTTCCCCTGTGCCCCCGCTGTCCCCAGTGTCCCCCCATTCCCCGATGTCCCCCTGTCCCCCCGATGTCCCCATGTCCCCAATGTCCCCCCATCCCCCGATGTCCCCCAATGTCCCCCATCCCCCGATGTCCCCCTGTCCCCCCAATTTCCCCGATGTCCCCCGATGTCCCCCCATCCCCCGATGTCCCCCGATGTCCCCCAATGTCCCCCCACCCCCTGATGTCCCCCGTCCCCCCAATTTCCCCGATGTCCCACCGATGTCCCCCCATCCCCCCGATGTCCCCATGTCCCCAATGTCCCCCCATCCCCCGATGTCCCCATGTCCCCAATGTCCCCCCAATTTCCCCGATGTCCCCCGATGTCCCCGTCCCCCTGATGTCCCCGATGTCCCCATGTCCCCGATGTCCCCCCGATGTCCCCCAATGTCCCCGATGTCCCCCCATCCCCCGATGTCCCCCAATGTCCCCCCACCCCCCGATGTCCCCCCGATGTCCCCATGTCCCCGATGTCCCCCCGATGTCCCCCCAATGTCCCCATGTCCCCGATGTCCCCCCTGTCCCCCCAATGTCCCCATGTCCCCGATGTCCCCCCTGTCCCCCCGATGTCCCCATGTCCCCGATGTCCCCGATGTCCCCCCATCCCCCGATGTCCCCCAATGTCCCCAATGTCCCCCCACCCCCCGATGTCCCCCCGATGTCCCCATGTCCCCCCGATGTCCCCGATGTCCCCATGTCCCCGATGTCCCCCCTGTCCCCCCGATGTCCCCCCTGTCCCCCCGATGTCCCCATGTCCCCGATGTCCCCCCGATGTCCCCAATGTCCCCGATGTCCCCCCATCCCCTGATGTCCCCCTGTCCCCCCAATTTCCCCGATGTCCCCCTGTCCCCCCGATGTCCCCGATGTCCCCCCGATGTCCCCCTGTCCCCGATGTCCCCCTGTCCCCCCGATGTCCCCCTGTCCCCCCGATGTCCCCAATGTCCCCGATGTCCCCCCCCCCCAGGAGTTCAAGCTGATGTTCGGGATGCTCTTCTCCCTCCGCTCCTTCGTGGGCAAGATGAGCCCCACCGACATGTATCCACTTTTGGGGGGCCCGGGGGTTTGGGGGGGCCCCGGGGGGTTGGGGGGACCCCAGGGCTGTCGGACCCCGGGGGGGGCAGAGGGGACCCCAAAAATGGGGGGGGACCCCCAAAAGGGGCTTTGGGGGGGGGGCCCAAAGTAAGGGGGGGCCGTGGGGGGATTGGGGGAAGGAATTGGGGAGCCCAAGGGGTTTTGGGGGGGGGGGCGGGGGCTGGGGGTCCCCAAAAATTGGGGGAGACCCCAGGGAGGGTCTGGGGGACCCCAAGAGGTGGGGGGGGACCCCAAGATGTTGGGGGGACCCCAAAAAGGGCATTAGGGACCCTAAAATTGCTGGGCCCCAGGGAAGGAGACGGGGGGGGAACCCCAAAATGAGGACGGGGGGGTCCCCAGGGCTGCTGGGATATTGGGGGACCCCGGGGAGGGACCCCAAAAGATGGGGGGACCCCAAAAGGTAGGGGGGACCCCAAAAGCCATCAGGGACCCCACAAAGAGGCCGGGGGGCGGGGGGAGGGCTTAGGGATGGGGATTTGGGGGGGAAAACCGGGGATTTGGGGGGGCTGGGAGGGGTTGGGGGGGGTGCAGGGATTTGGGGGGGCCCCTGGGGATTTTGGGGGCACCCCCCCCCCCGGTGCCGTTGGGGAGCCTTAGCGCGCAGGCGGGACGGCTTCGTCTCCTTCCACACCAGCAAGTACCGGTTGCATTACTACGAGACGCCGACGGGGCTGCGGCTGGTGCTGAACACGGACCTGAGCGTGGCCTGCGCCCGCGAAGCCCTGCACCACATCTACAGCAACGTGAGGGCACCCCAAAAACCCCCCTGCACCCCAAAAACCCGCACCCCAAAACCCCCCTGCACCCCAAAACCCCCGAACCGGCACCCCAAAACCTGCCCCCGGCACCCAAACCTGCCCCCGGCACCCAGTCCTGTCCCTGCGTCCCGAACTGGGACCCCAACCCTGCACCACATCTACAGCGACGGGAGGGCACCCCAAAACCCCCTGCACCCCAAACCCCCTGCACCCCAAAAACCTGCACCCCAAAAGCCCCCGGCACCCCAAAACCCCTGAACCGGCACCCCAAAACCTGCCCCCGGCACCCAGTCCTGTCCCTGCGTCCCGAACTGGGACCCCAACCCTGCACCACATCTACAGCGACGGGAGGGCACCCCAAAAACCTGCACCCCAAAACCCCCTGCACCCCAAAAACCTGCACCCCAAACCCCCCCGGCACCCCAAACCCCCCTGCACCCCAAAACCCCCGAACCGGCACCCCAAAACCTGCCCCCGGCACCCAGTCCTGTTCCTGCGTCCCGAACTGGGACCCCAGCGCTGCCCCACATCTACAGCGACGGGAGGGCACCCCAAAAACCTGCACCCCAAAACCCCCTGCACCCAAAAAACCTGCACCCAGAACCCCCCCCTGCACCCCAAACCCCCCTGCACCCCTGGGGTGAGGCGGGAATGGCTGGGTCCTGGGTGCTGGGGGGTCTCTGGGTGCTGGGGGGGTCCCTGGGTGCTGGGGGTCCCCAATACCTGGGTGCTGGGGGGTCCTGGACACTGGGGTCCCTGGGTGCTGGGGGTCCCCAATACCTGGGTGCTGGGGGGGTCCTGGACACTGTGGTCCCTGGGTGCTGGGGGGGGTCCCTGGGTGCTGGTGGGGGTCCCTGGGTGCTGGGGGGTCCCTGGGTGCTAGGGGGGTCCCCAATACCTGGGTGCTGGGGGGGTCTCTGGGTGCTAGGGGGTCCCCAATACCTGGGTCCCTGGGTGCTGGGGGGTCCCTGGGTGCTGGGGGTCTCTGGGTGCTGGGGGTCCCCAATACCTGGGTGCTGGGGGGTCCTGGACACTGGGGTCCCTGGGTGCTGGGAGGGGGTCCCTGGGTGCTGGGGGGGTCCCTGGGTGCTGGGGGGGTCCTTGGGTGCTGGGGGGTCCTGGACACTGGGGTCCCTGGGTGCTGGGGGGTCTCTGAGTGCTGGGGGGTCCCCAATACCTGGGTCCTGGGGGTTGGGGGGGGCGCTGGGTGGGGGTGCGGGGCGTTGGGTGACGGGGTGCCCCCCCCCCCCCCCCCCCGCAGCTCTTCGTGGAGCTGGTGGTGAAGAACCCCCTGTGCCCCCCCGGCAGCCGGTGCAGAGCGAGCTCTTCCGCGCCCGCCTCGACGCCTTCGTCCGCGGGCTCCCCTTCTTCGCCCCCCGCCCCGCCTGAGCCCCCACCCCCCCACCCCGGGGGGCACCCCAAAACCCCCCGGCACCCCCAAAACCCCCCTGGGGGCACCCCCCAACCCCCCCCGGGCACCCCACACCCCACCCCGGGGCACCCCAATATCCCGGGGAGGGGGGGGGGGGCCCTAAACCGCCCTGGGGGCACCCCGGCATCCTTAGGGGGCACCCCCCCAGGGCACCCCAACATCTCTAGGGGGGACCCCTAAACCCCCCCGGGACACCCCACATCCCTGGGGGCACCCCCAAACCCCCCAGGGGCACCCCACATCCTGGGGGACACCCCCAAACCCCCCAGGGGCACCCCAGCATCCTTAGGGGTCACCTCCCCCAGGGCCCCCCAATATCTCTGGGGGGGGACCCCCAAACCCCTGGGGCACCCCCACATCCCAGGGGGCACCCCCAAACCCCCCAGGGGCACCCCCAAAACCCAGGGGCACCCCCGCATCCCAGGGGGCACCCCCAAACCCCCCCGGGGCACCCTGACATCTCTGGAGGGGACCCCCAACCCCCACCCCCCCCCGGGCACCCCAACATCCCGGGGGGACCCCCAAGCCCCCTGGGGGGGTTTCGGGGTGCCCCCACACCAGGCCTTGCTCCTACCGCCCCCCCCCCCTTGGGGCACCCCAATATTTTAGGGGGGACCCCCAAACCCATGGGGCCCCACCCAAAACCCATGGGGGACCCTGAAAATCTTTAGAGGGGACCCCAACATCCCTGGGGGGGACCCCAGCACCCATGGGGGACCCCAAGATCCCTGGGGGGACCCCCTGGGCTGGGTGCCCCCCTCCCCCCCCCAGTCTGGGGGGGTCCCAGCCCCCCCAAAATGAAATAAAGGTGTTTGGTTGGTGCTCGGCTGCCGGGGGGGGCGGGGGGGGGGGGGGGAGCAGGGAGGGGGATTTTAGGGGTGTCCCCCCCCCTTGAAGGGACCCAGACCCCCCCCCCCCAAAAGGGACCAGGACCCCCCCAAATGGACCCAATGCCCCCCCAAAAAGACCCAGTGCCCCCCAAAACGGAGCCAGGGACCCAGGACCCCCCAAAAGGGACCCAGGGTCCAATGTCCCCCCCAAAAGGACCCAGAGCCCCCCAAAACGGAGCCAGGGACCCCCAAAGGACCCAGGACCCCCCAAAGGGACCAGGACCCCCCAAAAGGGACCCAGGGTCCAATGTCCCCCTCTAAAATGACCCAGAGCCCCCCAAAACACAGCCAGGGACCCCCAAGGGACCCAGGACCCCCCAAAGGGACAGAGAGGCCCCCAAGGACCTAGGACCCCCCCCAAAGGACCCAGAGCCCCCCAAAACGGAGCTAGGGACCCCCCAAAGGACCCAGGAACCCCCCCCCCCCCCCAAAAAGGGACCCAGGACCCCCCAAAGGACCCAGGAACCCCCCCCCCCCAACAAAGGGACCCAGGACCCCACAAAGCACTCAGGGTCCAATGTCCCGTCCCCCCCCCCCAAAAGGGACCCAGGCATCTGGACTCTCCTCCTTCCCCCCTCCACACTGGGGCGGAGCCGCGCATGCAAATGAGACCCCAATATGCAAATAAGCCCCGCCCCAAAAACACACAGCCTCCCCAGGGGGTCAGGCTTAGGGGTTAGGTCAGGGTTAGGGTTCGGGTTTGGGTTAGGCTTAGGATTACGGTTAGGATGAGTGTTAAACCCACGAGGATCAGGGTTAGGGGTTAGGTCGGGGTTAGGGTTAGGGTTAGGATGAGTCTTAAAACCATTAGGGTCAGGGTTAGGGGTTAGGTCAGGGTTTAAGTCAGAGTTTAGGTTAGGTTTTGTATTACAGTTAGGGTTAGGATTAGTGTTAAGACCATTAGGGTGAGCTTTAGGGTTTAGGTCGGGGTTAGAGTTAGGGTTAGGATGAGTGTTAAAACCATTAGGGTTAGGTTTAGGGGTTAGTTCAGGGTTTAAGTCAGGGTTTAGGTTAGGGTTAGTATTACAGTTAGGGTTAGGATGAGTGTTAAAACCATTAGGGTTAGGTTTAGGGGTTAGTTCAGGGTTTAAGTCAGGGTTTAGGTTAGGGTTAGTATTACAGTTAGGGTTAGGATGAGTGTTAAAACCATTAGGGTTAGGGGTTAGGTTGGGGTTTAGGTTAGGTTTAGTATTACAGTTAGGGTTAGGATTGGTGTTAAGACCATTAGGGTCATGGTTAGGGGTTAGGTCAGGGTTTAGGCTGGGGTTAGAGTTAGGGTTAGGATTACAGTTAGGGTTAGAATTAGTGGTAAGACCATGAGGGTCAGGCTTAGGTCAGGGTCAGAGTTAGGGTTTGGGTTAGTATTAGGGTTAAGACCATTAGGGTCAGCTTTAGGGGTTAGGTCAGGGTTAGAGTTAGGGTTTAGGTTAGGTTTAGTGTTACATTTAGGGTTAGGATTAGTGTTAAGACCATTAGGATCATGGTTAGGGGTTTAGGTCGGGGTTAGGGTTTGGGTCCGGTTTAGGCTTAGAGTTAGGATTAGGGTTAAGACCCTCAGGGTCAGGGTTTAGGCCAGGTCTAGGGTTAGGGTTTGGGTTAGTATTAGGGTTAAGACCATTAGGGTCAGCTTTAGGGGTTAGGTCGGGGTTAGAGTTAGGGTTTAGGTTAGGTTTAGTGTTACATTTAGGGTTAGGATTAGTGTTAAGACCATTAGGATCATGGTTAGGGGTTTAGGTCGGGGTTAGGGTTAGGCTTAGAGTTAGGATTAGGGTTAAGACCCTCAGGGTCAGGGTTTAGGCCAGGTTTAGGGTTAGGGTTTGGGTTAGTCATCGGCTCCCAGGTTGGAAGGGCCCTCGGGGATCACCCGCTCCAAGCTCTCCAGCGCGGCCCAGACAAGATGGCCGCCGCGCCACGGCCGGCCGAGTCCTAACGTGGCCAGCCGCAATTAATTAATGCAAAATGAATTAAACTGAAAGATGAAGTCAACCAAACCTTAGACTCAACCTAAAAATGGATTCAGCCTAAAAATTAAACCAAAAAAAACCCCTCGTTCGGCCTAAAAATTAAACCAAAAAAATTAATTCAAGCTAAAAATTAAACTGAAACATGAGTTCAACCCAAAAATTCAACCAAAAAATTAATTCAACCTAAAAAGGAATTAAACTGAAACATTAATTCAACCCCAAAATTAACCGAAAAACGAATTCAACGAAGAAATTAATTCAAGCTAAAAATTAGTCCAACTGAAAAATTAATTCAACCTAAAAATGAAATCAACTGAAAAATTAATTCAGAAAAAAAATTAATTCAACAGAAAATTTAATTCAACCGAAAAATTAATTCAGCCTAAAATTGATTCAACTTGAAAATTAATTGAACAAAAAAATTAATTCAACACAAAAATTAATTCAACAAAAAAATTGATTCAACCTAAAAATTAATTCAACCTAAAAATTAATTCAACCTAAAAATTAATTGAACAAAAAATTAATTCAACCAAAAAATTGATTAAACTGAAACATTAGTTCAACCCAAAAATTCATTCAACAAAAAAAATTAATTAAAAAAAAAAAAAAAGAATTCAACCGAAAAGTGAATTCAACAAAAAAATTAATTCAACAAAAAAATTGATTCAACCTAAAAATTAATTGAACAAAAAAATTAATTGGACAAAAAATTAATTCCACTGAAAAATTAATTAAACCGAAAAATTAATGCGACCACGACGGCGTTCAGCCGAACCGAAGGCCTCGGCCCCGGCCGACGCAAGGCCTCTGCGCCCCGAGGGGCGGCCACGTCCCGCCGCGCCGACCCATAACCCCCCGCGGCTGCCGCGTGTGCTGAGGCGACCGCAGGGGATTATGGGATTGCGCCAGCACGGGCCTACGTTGGGCGGCCGCCGGCCACGGGGGAAGGAGCCGTGGCAGCCCCGGCCCGGAGGGCAGCGCGTCCCCGTGGCGGCGGCCGTGTCACGGTGGGCGGCGTCACGGTGGGCGGCGTCACCCGTGGCCGCGTCACCGTGACGTCACAGTGGGTCTGTGACACGCCCGCGCCGGGGTATAAAGGGGATCCCGCACCCTGGAGGAGCGTCCGGAGGACGAGCGCGGGGATGAGCGCCTACGTGGCCGGCGCCGCCGTGGGGCGACCCCCCAGCGTCAGACGGGCCAAGATGGAATTCTGGGACGGCTTGGAGGAGGCCTTCATGATGCCCAGCATCACCCCCGAAGGTACAGGCGTCCGCAACCCCCGCAGGACCGGCGTGGCGACCACCGGTGGCGGCCTTCTGTGGGCGAGACTTGGCGCTGCGGCCATCTTAGGGCTGGCTCCAGCCGGGGCTGGCGGTGACACGTCACCTCCGCCACCGCGCCGCGGCCGAGGGGATGGCGGTGACACGCCACCGCGCCATGGCTGAGGGGACGGCGGTGACACGTCGCCCTCCGCCACCGCGTCACGGCCGAGCGCGACCTCCTTTGCTTTTGCTTTCCAGAGCGAGCGGCCATCTGGGCCGCGGTGGCCGCCCACGTTGAAGACCGGCTCTCGCTGCTGAAGGTAGCGCGACACCCGCGTCCCCCTTGGCCACCACCGCTCGCGGTGGCGAGTCCCCGTGGCCCTGGGGCTGGAGGGGGGGGGGGATCCCGGTCGCTGGAGACCCCCCGGGATGGGTTTTTGGGAAGGGGGGGGGAGGACTTGACGTCCCTGACCGGAGCCACCGCCCCCGGCTGCTCCTCACCCTTCGATCCCTCTGCTCCAGGGCGTCCGAATTCCCACCCTTGGCACCTTCGATGTTTTTCCCAAACGGATCCAGGTCGGAGACGAAACCGTGACCATCCGGAAACCCGGGTTTCGCCTGGCCAGGAATCTCGCCTACGTCCACAACCTGCTGACCGACAAGGCCTACCTGCCCGGTAAGATGGCGGCTTAATCCCTGACCTCATCGCGTCCCTTCCCAGGGTCCGAGATCCTTCGCCAAAGCGACTTCCCCTCTCCAGAGCAGCTCCAAAACCGGGTTGTTTTTTTTTTTTTTTTTTTTTCCAGGTGACGCCATGATTTTAGTAAGCAACCGTCGGGAAACGGCCGAAGAGCCGACGGATGAGCGTCTCCATCCTTCCCGTGTCGCTGGATGAGCGTCTCCATCCTTCCCGTGTCGTTTTGTTTTTTTTTTTTTCCAGGCAACAAGGAGCTGGAACCCCTCCAATATTCCAAAGTGGCGGCAGCCGCTTCCGTATCCCGCCGGAAAGCGGAGCTTTGCATCCAAGGCACCACGTCCCTCCTCTCGTACTGCCTGGGGAAGGGGGAGAACGCGGCCCTGGTCCTGCCGGACGTCGGGGTGCTCCTCATCGAAGGCGCCAAGGTGGAGATGAAGTTCTACTACGCCTTCCTGGCGAGGTTGGTTGGGAAGGAGGACGTGGAAAAAGTTGTCCTCAAGGTGAGTGGTTCGGTTTGGTTTTTGTTTTTTTTTTGCCGTGGCGCGGGCAGTCCCGTGGTCGTGTCCCGGCACCGCTTCCGCGTGGCCCGTCAGGACGGGGGCGAGGCTTGGTCCGACCAACTCTCACTGCCTCGAGCTCTTCCCGTCTTGAGTCTGTCAGCCATGTTGGCGACGCCCTGCCATCTTTGGGCTCCTCCCGTCTTGAGTCTGTCAGCCATGTTGGCGACGCCCTGCCATCTTTGGGCTCCTCCCGTCTTGAGTCTGTCAGCCATGTTGATGATGCCCTCCCATCTTTGGGCTCCTCTGATCTCAAGTGGCTCGGCCATGCCGAGGACGCCCTGCCATCTTTGGGCTCCTCCCATCTTGAGTCTGTCAGCCATGTTGATGACGCCCTGCCATCTTTGGGCTCCTCCCATCTTGAGTCTGTCAGCCATGTTGATGACGCCCTGCCATCTTTGGGCTCCTCCCATCTTGAGTGGCTTGGCCACACCAAGGACTCCCTGCCATCTTTGGGCTCCTCCCATCTTGAGTCTGTCAGCCATGTTGGCGACGCCCTGCCATCTTTGGGCTCCTCCCGTCTTGAGTCTGTCAGCCATGTTGGCGACGCCCTGCCATCTTTGGGCTCCTCCCGTCTTGAGTCTGTCAGCCATGTTGATGATGCCCTCCCATCTTTGGGCTCCTCTGATCTCAAGTGGCTCGGCCATGCCGAGGACGCCCTGCCATCTTTGGGCTCCTCCCATCTTGAGTCTGTCAGCCATGTTGATGACGCCCTGCCATCTTTGGGCTCCTCCCATCTTGAGTCTGTCAGCCATGTTGATGACGCCCTGCCATCTTTGGGCTCCTCCCATCTTGAGTGGCTTGGCCACACCAAGGACTCCCTGCCATCTTTGGGCTCCTCCCATCTTGAGTCTGTCAGCCATGTTGGCGACGCCCTGCCATCTTTGGGCTCCTCCCGTCTTGAGTCTGTCAGCCATGTTGGCGACGCCCTGCCATCTTTGGGCTCCTCCCGTCTTGAGTCTGTCAGCCATGTTGATGATGCCCTCCCATCTTTGGGCTCCTCTGATCTCAAGTGGCTCGGCCATGCCGAGGACGCCCTGCCATCTTTGGGCTCCTCCCATCTTGAGTCTGTCAGCCATGTTGGCGACGCCCTGCCATCTTTGGGCTCCTCCCGTCTTGAGTCTGTCAGCCATGTTGATGATGCCCTCCCATCTTTGGGCTCCTCTGATCTCAAGTGGCTCGGCCATGCCGAGGACGCCCTGCCATCTTTGGGCTCCTCCCATCTTGAGTCTGTCAGCCATGTTGGCGACGCCCTGCCATCTTTGGGCTCCTCCCGTCTTGAGTCTGTCAGCCATGTTGATGATGCCCTCCCATCTTTGGGCTCCTCTGATCTCAAGTGGCTCGGCCATGCCGAGGACGCCCTGCCATCTTTGGGCTCCTCCCATCTTGAGTCTGTCAGCCATGTTGATGACGCCCTGCCATCTTTGGGCTCCTCCCATCTTGAGTCTGTCAGCCATGTTGATGACGCCCTGCCATCTTTGGGCTCCTCCCATCTTGAGTGGCTTGGCCACACCAAGGACTCCCTGCCATCTTTGGGCTCCTCCCATCTTGAGTCTGTCAGCCATGTTGGCGACGCCCTGCCATCTTTGGGCTCCTCCCGTCTTGAGTCTGTCAGCCATGTTGGCGACGCCCTGCCATCTTTGGGCTCCTCCCGTCTTGAGTCTGTCAGCCATGTTGATGATGCCCTCCCATCTTTGGGCTCCTCTGATCTCAAGTGGCTCGGCCATGCCGAGGACGCCCTGCCATCTTTGGGCTCCTCCCATCTTGAGTCTGTCAGCCATGTTGGCGACGCCCTGCCATCTTTGGGCTCCTCCCGTCTTGAGTCTGTCAGCCATGTTGATGATGCCCTCCCATCTTTGGGCTCCTCTGATCTCAAGTGGCTCGGCCATGCCGAGGACGCCCTGCCATCTTTGGGCTCCTCCCATCTTGAGTCTGTCAGCCATGTTGATGACGCCCTGCCATCTTTGGGCTCCTCCCATCTTGAGTCTGTCAGCCATGTTGATGACGCCCTGCCATCTTTGGGCTCCTCCCATCTTGAGTGGCTTGGCCACACCAAGGACTCCCTGCCATCTTTGGGCTCCTCCCATCTTGAGTCTGTCAGCCATGTTGGCGACGCCCTGCCATCTTTGGGCTCCTCCCGTCTTGAGTCTGTCAGCCATGTTGATGATGCCCTCCCATCTTTGGGCTCCTCTGATCTCAAGTGGCTCGGCCATGCCGAGGACGCCCTGCCATCTTTGGGCTCCTCCCATCTTGAGTCTGTCAGCCATGTTGATGACGCCCTGCCATCTTTGGGCTCCTCCCATCTTGAGTCTGTCAGCCATGTTGATGACGCCCTGCCATCTTTGGGCTCCTCCCATCTTGAGTGGCTTGGCCACACCAAGGACTCCCTGCCATCTTTGGGCTCCTCCCATCTTGAGTCTGTCAGCCATGTTGACGACGCCCTGCCATCTTTGGGCTCCTCCCATCTTGAGTGGCTTGGCCACACCAAGGACTCCCTGCCATCTTTGGGCTCCTCCCATCTTGAGTCTGTCAGCCATGTTGACGACGCCCTGCCATCTTTGGGCTCCTCCCATCTTGAGTGGCTCGGCCATGCCGAGGACGCCCTGCCATCTTTGGGCTCCTCCCATCTTGAGTCTGTCAGCCATGTTGACGACCTCCTGCCATCTTTGGGCTCCTCTGACATTGAGTGGCTCAGCCACGCCGAGGGCGCCCTGCCATCTTTGGGCTCCTCCCATCTTGAGTCTGTCAGCCATGTTGACGACGCCCTGCCATCTTTGGGCTCCTCCCATCTTGAGTGGCTCAGCCATGCCAAGGACTCCCTGCCATCTTTGGGCTCCTCCCATCTTGAGTCCGTCAGCCATGTTGACGACGTTCTGCCATCTTTGTGCTCCTCCCCTGCAGGTCCCCTGGCTGCTGGACATGGTGGTGTCCCCCGTGGTACCCGTGGCCTCCCTGACTTTCTCCGGCCGTGTCATCGTCTTTCCCAAGTGAGTACCTTGGCGGCTGTTGTTGCCGTCGCTTGATGCAGATGCTCAAGGTTGCGTTTGCTCCTTGTGACGCCGCGCCGGGCAGCGACTCGATGTCCCCAGGCCGTCGTCGCTCCCAGAAACCAGATCTGATGGCAAAAGCCAAGGAATTTAGGCAACATTTTCTTCCCGTGGTGGCTTGGGCTTTGCCGGGTGACCCCGTTTCCCAGGACTGGCCTTGGGGATGGGGCACGGTGGACTTGGGAAAACAACGGCCTTTACGGCAAGGCCGAAATCCGCCTGTGAGCAGATCACGGCGGTGGTGGTGCTCCGGGTTCTGTCGGTGTCTCCTTCTGGTTTCTAGGTTCGAAATGGAGTTTGTAGCCAGGGCTTTTCTCAAAACCTCAAGACAAGTCCCCGGTGAGGACAAGCAGACGAGAGGAGAGGCTTTGCCACCTCTCAGGCAAGACACGAAAGGTAAAGCAGCTCCCGGCTCCTTTCCGTAGGACGGGCAACCAACTTTGGTCATCTCATGGGCAAATCACCGGCGCGGACGGCTCCAACTTGCGCCTCAAGCCAGCTCGGCCCGGCTTTTTGTCCTAATGACTCATTAACGTCACCGAAACGGAGCCCTGGGGTGGGATGCGCCCGAGGGGACGATGGCGGCGCAAGGCCCTCGCCTTCCCCGCTCACCCCCCGAAGAGTCCCCGTCGCCTCCATCCCCCCCGGCTCCTCGGTCCCAAACCCGGCGCCGATAACGCAAAACCGCGTCGGAAACGGGGAAGCGGGACAAAAACGGGCGTTGGGGAGGGCGCTGGCGGCTGTGCGGGGAGCGGAACAACCCTCTCAGACATTTTGGGAAGAGGGCCGAGCGTCCCCGCGTGTCGCCGCCGCCGCCGCCAGCGTCACAGCGCTGCCTTTCTGATGAGGTCTCTCCTTTCCAGTTCCAGCGGGATCGCTTGGTTTTCCCCCTCCTGCTAGTCCAAACTCGTCTAATAGTGAAATACCGCCGTTCTGGGAAATCACGGGGATGGGGCAGAGGAAGATGCCGCTGGTCAGGTGAGGCTGAAGGCTCAGGGCTGCCATCTGCACGGGGGTTATTTTAACCCAGAGAGGTTGGAGATGCCCCATCCCTGGAGACATTCCAAGTCAGGTTGGCCGGGGACGACCGCGCGTCGGGGGTTTTCCTCGGCCGAGCTGCCGGTGGCCGCGTGAATTAGGCACGTGGCTCACGTGGGCGAGACGCGGCTCCGACCCCATCGCGTCCTCAGGTAGACCTCTCCCCGTTGCGTCCTTCCAGGCGGCAGTCGATGACCCGGAGATGTTCCTCTGCCAAAACGCGGCCTGCGGCCGGCCAACTCAAGGGCAAATTCATGGCCAAAGGCCAAAAAGCAACGCAGAGCCACGCGCAGGCGACGAAACTTCAGAGCTACAAAGGGGAAAGAGGAGGAGGAAGAAGAGGAGGAGGCGGAGGAGGACGAGAAGGAGGAGGAGGTGGAAGAGGAGGAGGAGGTAGAAGAGGAAGACGAGGAGGAGGTGGAAGAGGAGGAGGAGGTGGCGGAGGAGGACAAGAAGGAGGAGGTGGAAGAGGAGGAAGAGGAGAAGGAAGAGGAGGAGGACGAGGAGGAGCAGGAGGAGGAGAAGGAGGAAGAGGAGGAGGAGGCGGAGGAGAAGAAGAAGAAGGAGGAGGATTATTAGCGGAGAAAATCCTCGCGGAAATCGCAGCGATGGAGCCGGTGAAAGCCAAGCCCTCCTCCCATCCCCAGGAAGCCTTGACCTTCGTAACGCCTGTGATAGCCATCTTATCGGCAAGCAGCTCGGAGGCCGGCCTGCCCGAGGAGCCCGCCTACGAGGCGCTCGAACGGCCGACAGCGAGCCCGAGATGGCAAAAATGGTGACGTTCAGGCCTGAGAAATGCTGGCCGGTGGTTGGAACAACCTCAAGCACGGAGCCGTGAGACCGGCCTGCTTGAGGAACCCCCTCGATGAAGACCTCTGCCTTGGTCCAACCCATGGATGAGGGGACCGGCTCCAGGCGACGCTGGGCGCCGAAGACCGGCTCAGCGCTCCCTCGGCCGGCGAGGAGCCATCAGGAGCGAAACGAATAAAAAAAAAACCCAGAGGAGAAATTGCAGAAGAGCTTTGACTTTTTTTAACCGGACTGGGGGAGAAGGGGTTGGCCATGGGTCAACCCAACGCGGTGGCGGGGCCATCTGAGGGCCCTTCACTTGGGATTTTTTTTTTTTTGCCATCCAAAGGACCTTTTCCATGGCCGCTATGGAAAGGAACCGGCTTTTTTTTGGGGGGCGGGGGGGGACAACCGGGCGCTTGGAGCGATGGGGGGAAGATCTGGAGGGGAAAGGAGGGGAGCGGAGCTGGGGAGGCGCGGAGGCCACCTGAGCCTTCGCCCAGCGCCATAAGGGACCGGGGATGGCGAGAGAGCGAGGCCGAGGACTTTCTCCTTCCACCTGGAGCTCTTCACTACCCTATTTCTCTCCCGATTTACCCATTTTCTTGCTTATTTTCGTCTCTACTTCTGAAATCCTCCGAGTTAGGTGCCCCCCTCGGCCGTCCCACGGGCCGCCCGCAGTGACAGGGGGTCCCCCCGCCCGCCCCACCGCTACGCCGCGTTTTTAAAGGTTTTTATGAAACAATCTTAAAATGTGATTGAAGTAAAAAAAAATTGGGAACAAAAATAATCAAAATTAATTTAAAAAAAAAAAAAAAAAAAAAAGAATTAAAAGGTTTCATTAAACAATTCCGACTTAACTTCGGGAGGAATCGAAAGAGTTTGCAACCGTTCAGCCAGCGCTGGGCTACGGCGGGTGAACGCTTATAGCCCGGAGTTCGTTAAATATAAATTTCATCCCCTCCCAGGTAAAAGCAGCTTTATCCTCCTGCATAAATAACATTTCTTTTACGTCGCACGCCGCCGTAAGACGAGCGGCGTTTGCGCTTCGCTTTCTGGAGTCTAGGATTAGGCGCCGTCTCCCCGCCTGGGTTTCGTTTGGCAGCGCGGGGTGAACGGCTGGATTTGAGGATCTCCAGGGTCTTTGCCAACCTCGACGACTCTGTGGGCCTCTGATTCCACGGCTCCGTTATCGAGGAGCGGAGCGGCTCCGTTACGGAGGAATGGAGCGGCTCCGTTGTCGAGGAATGGGATCATCCCAGCTGGTCAGGACCCCAGGAGATCCCCTGGGATCATCCCAGTTGGTCAGGACCCCAGGAGATCCCTTGGGCTCATCCTAGTTCCTCAGGCCCCCAGAAGATCCCCTGGGATCATCCCAGTTGGTCAGGAGCCCAGGAGATCCCCTGGGATCATCCCAGTTCAACAGGACCCCAGGAGATCCCCTGGGATCATCCCAGTTCCTGAGGCCCCCAGAAGATCCCCTGGGATCATCCCAGTTCAACAGGACCCCAGGAGATCTCCTAGGATCATCCCAGTTGGACAGGACCCCAGGAGATCCTCTAGGATCATCCCAGTTCAACAGGACCCCAGAAGATCCCCTGGGATCATCCCAGTTCAACAGGACCCCAGGAGATCCCCTGGGATCATCCCAGCTGGTCAGGACCCTAGGAGATCCCTTGGGATCATCCTAGTTCCTGAGGCCCCCAGAAGATCTAGGATCACACCAGTTCAACAGGACCCCAGGAGATCCTCTAGGATCATCCCAGTTCCTGAGGCCCCCAGGAGATCCCCTGGGATCATCCCAGTTCCTGAGGCCCCCAGGAGATCCCCAGGAGATCTGGCCGGCTGTGCCATCCCCATGACCGCGCTGGTGGCCACGGCCACCGCTACGGCTGTGGCTGCCACCAGGACTACACTGGTGGCCATGGCCGTGCCGGTGACTGTCCCCATGGTGGCCCAAGCTGCCGTGGCTGGTGGCCATGACCGTGCTGGTGGCCATGAACGCGCAGGGGGCTGTACCCACACCAGCGCGGGTGGCCGGCGGCTAGTGGTCATGGGGGCAACTGTGCCAACAGTGGTGGCTGTCCCTGTGACCTTGACAGTGGCCATGACCATGTGGGTGACCGTCCTCATGGTGGCCATGACCACGGGGATGACAGTCCCCATGGCAGTGCTGGTGGCCATGCTGGTGGCCAACCCCACGGTGACACAAGTGGCCACGACCAACAACCATGGCCAATCTGGTGGCCAACCCCACGGTGACACAAGTGGCCACGGCCAGTGACCACGACCACACTGGTGACCATCCCCATGACCACGCTGGTGGCCATGATCACACAGTTGACCATTCCCCCGGTGGCCATGACTGTAGCCGTCCCCATGACCATCCCAGTAGCCATCCCCGTGGCTGCCGGTGGCCACGACCACACTGATGACCATCCCCATGACCATCCTGGTAGCCATCCCCGTGGCCGCCGGTGGCCACAACCACACTGGTGACCATCCCCATGACCACACTGGTGGCCACGATCACACAGTTGACCATTCCCCCGGTGGCCACGACTGTAGCCGTCCCCATGACCATCCCGGTAGCCATCCCCGTGACTGCCAGTGGCCACAACCACACTGATGACCATCCCGGTAGCCATCCCCGTGGCCGCCGGTGGCCACAACCACACTGATTGACCATCCCGGTAGCCGTCCCCGTGGCCGCCGGTGGCCACAACCACACTGATTGACCATCCCGGTAGCCATCCCCGTGGCCGCCGGTGGCCACAACCACACTGATGACCATCCCGGTAGCCATCCCCGTGGCCGCCGGTGGCCACAACCACACTGATTGACCATCCCGGTAGCCGTCCCCGTGGCTGCCGGTGGCCACAACCACACTGATGACCATCCCGGTAGCCATCCCCGTGGCCGCCGGTGGCCACAACCACACTGATGACCATCCCGGTAGCCGTCCCCGTGGCCGCCGGTGGCCACAACCACACTGATGACCATCCCGGTAGCCGTCCCCGTGGCCGCCGGTGGCCACAACCACACTGATGACCATCCCGGTAGCCGTCCCCGTGGCCGCCGGTGGCCACAACCGCATGGATGACCACCCCCCCCACCCCCCCATAACCCTTGGACCGTGCCCAGCGCCCGGCCCCGCAGCGGCGCGGGTGGCCGGCGGCCACGCGGTCGCCGAGGCCACGGGTGACGGTGACGCCGAGGGAGGAGCGGAGCCGGGTGCCGTAGCCAAGGAACCGGGTTTTATTCTGCTGCGGTTAAACAAGTGCCCGCGCCCCGGGGGCGGGGGTGGCCCTGGGGACAGCGGGGGACCCCGGGGACGACACCGGGGTCCCCCCGCACCCTGGGGTGTCGTCCCCCCCCCCCCCGCCACCGGGGATATATATATATATTCATATTTATAGTTGCAGTGGTCCTCGTCACCCCTCCCCCACCCCCCCACCCCCCCTTCAAACACCCCCACCCCTGGGTGCTGCCCCACCCCCGCACCCCGATTTAGGGGGAATCGAGGCATTTCTGGCAGTGTGCCCCACCCCCCCACCCCGGGCTTGGGGGGTGGGGGGGGGGGAGGGGGGGGATTGGGGTGGCCCCGGGGGGGGGAGGGGGGTGCCCCCCCCCCCCCCGGCCCCCCCCTTTTCCTCAGTCGTCGATGCAGATGACCTCGCCCCCGCGCGGCTCCTTCTTCTCCGGGCCTTCGGCCTCGCGCTCCCGCTTCACCAGCACCGGGGGGCCGTTGGCGGCGGCTGCGGGGGGAGGGGGGGCGCACCCAGGTGTTGGGGGTGGGGGGGCCGGACACCCCCTCCCCACCAGGGGCACCCTCCTGGGGACCCAGGTGAGCGGCCACCCGCCTCTGCTGCCACGGACCCAGGCGTCTGGAGACCCCCACCCACGGACCCAGGTGTCTGGGGACCCCCACCCACGGACCCAGGCGTCTGGAGACCCCCACCCATGGGCCCCAGGCATCCCGGTGCCCCCCACCCATGGACCCAGGCATCGGGGACCTCCCACCCATGGACCCCAGGCATCCCGGTGCCCCCCACCCATGGACCCAGGCATCCAGGGACCCCCACCCATGGGCCCCAGGCATTGGGGACCCCCCACCCATGGACCCCAGGCATCTGGAGACCCCCACCCATGGACCCCAGGCATCCAAGGACCCCCCACCCATGGGCCCCAGGCATCGGGGACCCCCACCCATGGGCCCACGCCTCGGGGTGCTCACCGGTGATGAAGGAGCCAGGCGGCATCTGGCTGTAGTTGGCCCCTCCAGGGGGGAGGGCTCCGGCCGGGGGGGTCCCAAAGGTGCCCCCGTAGCTCTGGGGGGTGGCGTAGGGCCCCGGCGGGAAGGTCTGGGGACACAGGGACACCTCCGTCACCCCCCCACCCTGCTGTCACCAGGTCCCCACGGGAGGGACATCATCCCCCCCCCCCCCCCCCCTCCCCAGGGTGGCACCAAGCTGGGGGTGTCCCCAAGAGGGTGGCACTGGGGTAGGGTGGCCCCGATCGGGGTCCCCAGGGTGGGCAGGTAGGGTCCCATGGGTGGGGGGGTCCCCAGTGGAAGGGAGGGTCCCCAGGGAAGGGACGTCCCCAAGGCTGACGATGTCCCCAAGGTTGATGATGTCCCCAAGGCTGACGATGTCCCCAGAGTGATGGGTGTCCCCAAGGCTGACGATGTCCCCAAGGTGAAGGGTGTCCCCAAGGCAGACCGACCCCAAAGTGTGGGGGACACGACTGTCCCCCCCAAGGCACATGGGGGATGTCC
Source organism: Nipponia nippon (assembly GCF_047370975.1). Classification (NCBI taxonomy): domain Eukaryota; kingdom Metazoa; phylum Chordata; class Aves; order Pelecaniformes; family Threskiornithidae; genus Nipponia; species Nipponia nippon. The sequence goes on from NW_028262360.1 coordinate 647,460, forward strand.
CCAAAGCGAGAGGTGTCCCCAAAGCGAGAGGTGTCCCCAAGAAGGGACGTCCCCAAGGTGGGATATCCTCAAGGGATGACCCCAAGTTGGGGGCATGTCCCCAAAAAACAGATGTCCCCAGGGCAGAGCTGTCCCCAAGGCAAGGTTGTCCCCAAGATAAGAAATGTCCCCAAAGCAAGGGATGTCCCCAGGATGGGATGTCCCCAAAGCGAAGGCTGTCCCCAAGGTAAGGCTGTCCCCAAGGTGATGTCCGCAAGGTGAGGGATGGCCCCAAGATAAGACACATCCCCAAAGCGAGCGATGTCCCCAGGATGGGCCGTCCCCAGGGTGGGGGCTGTCCCCAAGTCAGGGTTGGCCCCAAGGTAAGGTTGTCCCCAAGGTGATGTCCCCAAGGTGAGGGCTGTCCCCAAGTCAGGGTTGGCCCCAAGGTAAGGTTGTCCCCAAGGTGATGTCCCCGAGGTGAGGGCCGTCCCCAAGGTGAGGGCTGTCCCCAAGTCAGGGTTGGCCCCAAGGTAAGGTTGTCCCCAAGGTGATGTCCCCAAGGTGAGGGCTGTCCCCAAGTCAGGACTGGCCCCAAGGTAAGGTTGGCCCCAAGGTGATGTCCCCAAGGTGAGGGCTGTCCCCAAGGTGAGGGCCGTCCCCAAGATAAGAAACGTCCCGAAAGCGAGGGCCGTCCCCAGGACGGGATGTCCCCGAGGTGAGGGCCGTCCCCAAGGTGAGGGCTGTCCCCAAGTCAGGGTTGGCCCCAAGGTAAGGTTGTCCCCAAGGTGATGTCCCCAAGGTGAGGGCTGTCCCCAAGTCAGGGTTGGCCCCAAGGTAAGGTTGTCCCCAAGGTGATGTCCCCAAGGTGAGGGCTGTCCCCAAGTCAGGGTTGGCCCCAAGGTAAGGTTGTCCCCAAGGTGATGTCCCCAAGGTGAGGGCTGTCCCCAAGGTGAGGGCCGTCCCCAAGATAAGAAACGTCCCGAAAGCGAGGGCCGTCCCCAGGACGGGATGTCCCCGAGGTGAGGGCCGTCCCCAAGGTGAGGGCTGTCCCCAAGTCAGGGTTGGCCCCAAGGTAAGGTTGTCCCCAAGGTGATGTCCCCAAGGTGAGGGCTGTCCCCAAGTCAGGACTGGCCCCAAGGTAAGGTTGTCCCCAAGGTGATGTCCCCAAGGTGAGGGCTGTCCCCAAGTCAGGACTGGCCCCAAGGTAAGGTTGGCCCCAAGGTGATGTCCCCAAGGTGAGGGCTGTCCCCAAGGTAAGGTTGTCCCCAAGGTGATGTCCCCAAGGTGAGGGCCGTCCCCAAGATAAGAAACGTCCCGAAAGCGAGGGCCGTCCCCAGGACGGGATGTCCCCGAGGTGAGGGCCGTCCCCAAGGTGCCGACGGCGGGCGGGGGGGGTGACTTACGGGCGGGGGGTGGCTCTCGGTGCCCTTGCTGGCGAGGCGGCTGAGGATGCTGCGCTCCGACATCTGGAGGCGGGCGGCGATGGGGGGGATGCGGGAGAGGGTGGCGGGCAGGCGGGTGACGTCCGCCTTCATGTCGCTCAGCAGCTCCTCCAGCTGGTTCAGCACTGGCGCCCGAGAGGGCGAGAGAGAGAGAGAGAGAGAGGGGCGGGGGGAGCCCGTCAGCGCCGGGGGGCCGCCCCGCGCCTACTCACAGCTTACTCATAGGTTACTCATAGGTTACTCACAGCTTACTCAGAGGCTACTAGAAGGGGGGTGGAGATACTCACGTGAGAGGAGGGAGTGGGGTGGGGAGAGGGGAAGCCTGAGAGCTACTCAAGGGATGCACCTACTCAAGGGATGCACCTACTCGGGGGTTGCACCTACTCGGGGAGTGGGGGCATGCTGCAGGGTGGGAGGACTCAGAGGAGCTCTAGCTACGAGCCCTGAGCCCACTGGAAGTACTCCGGGTGTACTCCTTACGCACTCCAGGTATACTCCTTAAACACACCGGAGCTACTCGGGTTGTACTCCTTACTCTGGGTATACTCCTTAGCCACACCAGAGATACTCTGGGTATACTCCTCACGCACTCTGGTCATACTCCTTAGCCACACCAGAGATACTCTGGGCATACTCCTGGCATACTCCAGGTCTCCTGCCTAGGCACACCGGAGATACTCCGGGTACGCTCTCCTAGAGATACTCCGAGCATAGCGCTGAGGCACTTGAGGGTCTACGCTCTAGCTACACTGGAGATACTCCAGCCATACTCCTTAAACACCCCAGTATCCTCTCTAGCCACACCAGAGCTACTCCAGGTATGACATTTAGCAACACCTGAGATACTCCGGGTATACTCCTTAGTCACCCTGGGCATATGCTGGAGATACACCAGAGATACTCTGGGCATGCTCCGTAGACACTCGGGATACACCCTGTAAGCACTCCGGAGATACTCTGGATATACTCCTTAGACACACTAAAGATACTCCAGGTATACTCCTTGGATACACCAGAGATACTCCAGATCCATGCTATAGCCACCCCAGAGATACTCTGGGCATCCTCAGCACTTGCTCCTGCTCGGGGCTAAGAAGCCGCAGCCACATCACCGATACTCGGGGGATACTCATTACACACCCCCGAGATCCTCTGCACAGAGCCGTCAGCCTACACCAATGATACTCACTGCTTACTCAATTAAAGACATTAAAGACAGCAGAGATACTCTGGGCTTACTCAGCACATTCCTCTGGAGTACTCCAGGCTTCCTCATTAAATACACCAGAGATACTCCGGGCGTACACCAGGGATACTCAGGGGAAATACTGCCCGTGCCCCAGGGATACTCCGGGCAAAGCCATTACACGCAAGCAGGGACACCCCCTCCGCACGTCAGCATTACTCCAGGCTTAGTCATTACATGCACCAGGGATACTCTGGCCACCGGGCTACTCCGAATATACTCCTTCCATGCTCCCGAAATACTCTGGGTAAATGCGTTACATCCTCCAGAAGCACACGGGGCATACTAGTGACATACTCCAGCCTTACACTACGGATACTCAGCAGATACATCTTAGCGCAAAGCGACAGAGGCACCCGCTTGCTCCTCACGCACCCCAGAGCCCCTCGGCCGCCCTAAATCCGCACCCCGCCTTCCTCCGAGCTTACTCCGAGCTTACTCCGAGGTTACTCCAGGTTTACTCACACCCCAAAACGCCCTCGGGGACCTTCCAGCAGCTGCCCCGCCACCCCCCTTTGCACCCTTTTTTCCCCCTCCCCACCTCCGGCCGCCAGAAAGCACACGCAGAGCAAGGATACACCGGGAGCCGGTTGGGAGGAGAACCCCACTTTAATGATTGAGAGCGCGGTACAGAGGTGCGAGGCGCTACACGGGGCGTCCGCGCCGGGCGCGCCGGCCCACCCGCCTCTTACCCTTGTGCAGGACGGCGTTCGCGGGCTTGTTGCCCGCCAGCGACTCCTTGGACAAGTGCTGGTGGCTCTCGGCCAGGCACTCGACCTCGGCGAAGCGGGTGTTGAGGGCCATGGCGGGGTGGCTGGGGTCCTGCGTCATGTTCAGGTAGGCGGCGCGGCGGAGCTGCTCCTCGATCACCAGCGCCTGCTCCAGCAGCTGGGGGCGGGGAAGGGAGAGGGGTGGCGGAGGGGACCCAGGTGTCAGGGCACCCGCAATGACCTCACGCCCCAACAAGGCCAAGGAAGGACCCGGGCGTCCAGGCACCCAACTCTGACATCACCCATTGCTTAGACGACCCAGGTGTCTGAGCACCCAACTATGACCTCACCCATTGCTTTGAGTCCAGAGAGGACCCAGGTGTCCGAGCACCCAACTCTGACGTCACACCTCAACAAGGCCCAGAGAGGACCCTGGCGTCTGAGCACCCAACTCTGACCTCACACCACAACAAGGCCCAGAGAGGACCCAGGCGTCCGAGCACCCAACTCTGACGTCACACCCCAACAAGGCCAAGGAAGGACCCAGGCGTCCAAGCACCCAACTCCGACCTCACACCTCTACAAGGCCAAGGAAAGACCCAGGTATCTGGGCACCCGCAATGACCTCACGCCCCAACAAGGCCAAGGAAGGACCCGGGCGTCCAGGCATCCAACTCTGACGTCACCCATTGCTTAGAGGACCCAGGCGTCTGAGCACCCAACTCTGACCTCACACCTCAACAAGGCCCAGAGAGGACCCAGGCATCCGGGCACCCAACTCTGACGTCACACCCCAACAAGGCCAAGGAAGGACCCAGGCGTCCGAGCACCCAACTCTGACGTCACACCTCAACAAGGCCAAGGAAGGACCCGGGTGTCCGAGCACCCAACTCTGACCTCACACCTCAACAAGGCCAAGGAAGAACCCAGGCATCCGAACACCCAACTCTGACCTCACTCATCGCTTAGACGACCCAGGCATCCGAGCACCCAACTCTGACGTCACACCTCAACAAGGCCAAGGAAGGACCCGGGTGTCCGAGCACCCAACTCTGACCTCACACCTCAACAAGGCCAAGGAAGAACCCAGGCATCCGAACACCCAACTCTGACCTCACTCATCGCTTAGACGACCCAGGCATCCGAGCACCCAACTCTGACCTCACACATCGCTTTGAGCCCAGAGAGGACCCAGGTGTCCGAGCACCCAACTCTGACCTCACATCCCAACAAGGCCAAGGAAGGACCCAGGCGTCTGGGCACCCGCCTATGACCTCACACCCCAACAAGGCCAAGGAAAGACCCAGGAGTCCAAGCACCCAATTCTGACATCACCCATTGCTTAGAGGACCCAGGCGTCTCGGCACCCAACTCTGATGTCACACCTCAACAAGGCCCAGAGAGGACCCAGGCATCTGAGCACCCAACTCTGACGTCACACCCCAACAAGGCCAAGGAAGGACCCGGGCGTCCAGGCACCCAACTCTGACGTCATACCACAACAAGGCCAAGGAAGGACCCAGGCGTCCGAGCACCCAACTCTGACCTCACACCTCAACAAGGCCAAGGAAGGACCCGGGTGTCCGAGCACCCAGCTATGACCTCACTCATCGCTTTGAGCCCAGAGAGGACCCAGGCGTCCAGGCACCCACCTATGACCTCACACCTCAACAAGGCCCAGAGAGGACCCAGGCGTCTGAGCACCCAACTCTGACCTCACACCACCACAAGGCCAAGAGAGGACCCAAGCGTCCGGGCACCCACCTATGACCTCACACCACCAAAAGGCCAAGAGAGGACCCAGGCGTCTGAGCACCCACGTATGACCTCACACCTCAACAAGGCCAAGGAAGGACCCAGGTGTCTGAGCACCCAACTCTGACCTCACACCACAACAGAGCCCAGAGAGGACCCAGGCATCCGAGCACCCACCTATGACGTCACACCACCACAAGGCCCAGAGGACCCAGGCGCTTGAGCACCCAACTCTGACGTCACACCACCACAAGGCCCAGAGGACCCAGGCGTCCGAGCACCCAGCGCTGGCCTGACCCCCCCCCCCCCCAAGCCTCTTACACAAGGCCCCTCCACCCCAACTCGTGCGCAGCCCACGTGCAAGCCCCACCCCCTTCCACGGCCACCTCCCCCCACCCCCCCGCTTGGGCACTTGTGCAAGAACCCCTTGTGCAAGCCCAACCCTCACGTGAGCCCGACCCTCGTGCGAGGCCCTCGTGCGAGCGCCTCGCTCACATGTACGCAGCCCTCGTGCAAACCCCTCGTGCAAGCTCCGCCCCGCTGCGAACCCAGCCCTTGAGCATGCCCCTGGTGCAAGGGAGCAGACCCCCGGCGTGAAAGCCGCCCTCGTGCGAGGCCCTTGCACGAGCCCAACCTTCGCGCGAGCCCCCCGTGCAAAAGCAGCTGCCGCCTGTGCTCCGTGCGCCAGCGCCGCCCTGGCACGAGCCCCACGTGGGCGCCAGCCCCGTGCGAGCGCCACCCTCGTGCGAGCCCTCGTGCGCTCACCTTGAAGCGGCGTGCGAGGAACTTGTTCTTCATCTCGAGGAAGTTCCCTTTGGAGGCTTCGCCCTTGAAGGGTTCGTTGATGACCCCGAAGGCGCCGTCGTTCTGGATGTCAGTCCAGCGCGCGTAGCCGTGGCTGCGCGCTAAGGACTGTCACCGTGTCACCGCGTCACCCCGTCACATCACCCTGTCACTCTGTCACCGCATCACCCTGTCCCCAACATCCCCCTCACCCCCCATATCCAGCTCATGGAGCCGTGGCTGCATGCTATGGACTGTCACCGTGTCACCACGTCACACGTCACCGCGTCACCACATCACCCTGTCACTCTGTCACCGCATCACCCTGTCCCCAACATCCCCCTCACCCCCGATATCCAGCTCATGGAGCCGTGGCTGCATGCTAAGGACTGTCACCGTGTCACCACGTCACACGTCACCGCGTCACCACATCACCCTGTCACTCTGTCACTGCATCACCCCGTCCCCAACATCCCCCTCACCCCCCATATCCAGCTCATGGAGCTGTGGCTGCGCGCTAAGGACTGTCACCGTGTCACACTGTCATTGTGTCACCGTGTCACCCTGTCCCCAGCATCCCCCTCGCCCCCCATATCCAGCTCATGGAGCTGTGGCTGCGCGCTAAGGATTGTCACCGTGTCATCGCGTCACCACATCTCTGTGTCACTGTGTCACCCCGTCACTGTGTCACCCCATCCCCAGCATCCCCCTCACCCCCCATATCCAGCGCACGGAGCCATGACTGCGCGTTAAGGGCTGCCGCCTCGTCACCGTGTCACCACCACGTCACCATGTCATCATCACCGTGTCATCGTCACCATGTCACCTTGTCCCCAACATCCCCCTCGCTCCCCACCCGCCTGGGGGTCATCACCCAGCCAGTGCACGGAGGCGTGGATGCACGTTAAGGACTGTCACCACATCAGCATCACCATGTCACCGTCACCGCGTCACCGTGTCACCCTGTCCCCAACATCCCTCTCACTCCCCCCAGATCATCCCCTGGCCAGCCTGTGGAGCTGTGGCTGCGTGGTAAGGGCTGTCACCACGTCACCGCCACCGCGTCACCGTCACCATGTCATCGCATCACTGTCACCATGTCACACTGTCCCCAGCGTCCCTCTCACCCCCCCACCTCATCCCCCGTCTAGCACTTGGAGCTGTGGCTGCACGCTAAGGACTGTCACTGTGTCACTGTGTCACCACCACAGTGTCACCATCACAGTGTCACCATCACCATGTTACTGCATCACCATCACCATATCACCATCACTGTGTCACCCGGTCCCCAACATCTCCCTCTTGTCCCCCCAGGCCAACCCCCCTCCAGCACACGGAGCTGTGGCTGCATGCTAAGGACTGTCACCATGTCACCACCACCATGTCACCACCACGTCACCATCACTGCATCACCGTCACCATGTCACCCTGTCCGCAGCATCCCCCTCATTCCCCTCAGGCCATCCCCCCTCCAGGATGCAGAGTCGTGGCTGCACACTAAGGACCGTCACCACATCGCCGTGGCACCAACACCGCGTCACCGTCACCGCGTCACCATCACTGCGTCACCACGCATCACCGTGTAACCATCACCGCGTAACCATTGCCGCATCGCTATCACTGTGTCACCCTCTTCCCAACGTCTCTCTCATCCCCTCCACGCTAAGGACTGTCACCGTGTCACTGCGTCACCACTGCTGTGTCACTGTGACATCACCGTCACCGCATCACCCTCATGGTGTCACCCTGTCCCTAGTGTCCCGCCAGGTCATCCCTGTTCAGCGCACAGAGCCATGGCTGTGCGCTAATGACTGTCACCATGTCACCGTCACCCGATCACCAAGGTCACCCTCACCCCCACCCAGGTCACCCCCGCCAGCACACGGAGTCATGGCTGTGCACTAAGGACTGTCACCATGTCACCGTGTCACCATCACCTGATCACCGAGGTCACCCTCACCCCCACCCAGGTCACCCCCGCCAGCACACGGAGTCGTGGCTGTGCGCTAAGGACTGTCACCATGTCACCGTCACCCAATCACCGAGGTCACCCTCACCCCCGCCAGCACACGGAGTCGTGGCTGTGCGCTAAGGACTGTCATCGTGTCACCGTCACCCGATCACCAAGGTCACCCTCACCCCCACCCAGGTCACCCCCGCCAGCACACGGAGTCATGGCTGTGCACTAAGGACTGTCACCATGTCACCGTGTCACCATCACCTGATCACCGAGGTCACCCTCACCCCCACCCAGGTCACCCCCGCCAGCACACGGAGTCGTGGCTGTGCGCTAAGGACTGTCACCATGTCACCGTCACCCAATCACCGAGGTCACCCTCACCCCCGCCAGCACACGGAGTCGTGGCTGTGCGCTAAGGACTGTCATCGTGTCACCGTCACCCGATCACCAAGGTCACCCTCACCCCCACCCAGGTCACCCCCGCCAGCACACAGAGTCGTGGCTGTGCGCTAAGGACTGTCACCGTGTCACCGCGTCCCCATCACCTCCCCCTTAGGACTGTCCCCAGTGTCACCATCACCGCTGTCCCCAACCTCACCACCGCCCCTTGCGTCACCCCCCAACTTGGTGTCACCCTCCTTGGTGCTGCCGCCACCAGCCCTGGGGAGGACGACAACACCCGGCGGGGGACCCCGGTGTGCCGCGGCGGGCCGCCGGCGTGGCGGAAGGATACAGGACGATGCCGGCCAGCAGCCAATAGTCGTGGCGCCGGTGCCAGATCTCGTTGAGCTTCCCCGAGGAAATGGCGGCGCGTTCCTCGTTCTGCCACAGCGTGTGCAGCTCTGCGGAGTTTCGGGGCGGGGGTTGTCAGGTAAGCGGGGACCCCGGCGTGTCACCCTGCCGTCCCCCCACCCCGCCCCGTCACCCCCGCTCACCCGTAAAGCCGCCGTCGGCAATGTTGAACATGAAGCGCGGTTTCTCGGCCTTGTCGTCCCGCCGGCCGTTGGCGCGCGCCTCCAGCTTGGGTTCCTTCTCGGCCTTCACCTCCTCTGCGCGGGGGCGTGGGGGGGGAACACGCGGGGGCGGGGGGGGGACACGGGGGTCAGCGCCATGTCACAGCCCCCCTCCGCCCCCCCCCAAACCACCCCCAGCCCCCCCCGGTAAGCAGGAAGCCATTCGCAGCCATCAGTAGGCTTCAGAGTGAACGCGCCAAGATTAAGAGCAAAGCGCTCCAGGCACATCCCTTTGGTTAAGCCCCGCCCTGGGTGGGTTAGGCCCCACCCCCGCAGTTAAGCCCCGCCCCCAGGCACCTCGTTTGGGGTCAGGGTCCCCCGGCCGCTCCTTGGGCTCCTCCTCAGAGGGTTTCTCGTCACCCTTCTCTGCCCCGGGACCTTTCTCGGCCTCGGCACCTGCGGGGTGGGGGACAGGGGTGCTCGGATGCCTGGGTCCCCTCAGGGATGGGTGGGGGGCACCCAACGCCTGGGTGTCCCGGGGGATTTGGGGGGCACCCAGAGGCCTGGGTCCCCTGAGGGTGGGTGGGGGGCACCCGGACACTTGGGTCCCCTCAGGGATGGGTGGGGGGCACCCAGAGGCCTGGGTCCCCCAGGGGATTTGGGGGGCACCCAGAGGCCTGGGTCCCCTGAGGGTGGGGGGGGCACCCAAGGCCTGGGTCCCCCGAGGGTGGGGGGCTCCCAAATGCCTGGGTCCCCCAGGGGATTTGGGGGACACCCAGAGGCCTGGGTCCCCTGAGGGTGGGGGGGGGGGGGCACCCAAGGCCTGGGTCCCCTGAGGGTGGGGGGCTGCCGAACACCTGGATACCCTCAGGGATGGGTGGGGGGCACCCAAAGGCCTGGGTCCCCTGGGGGATTTGGGGGGCACCCAACGCCTGGGTCCCCTGAGGGTGGGGGCCACCCAGAGGCCTGGGTCCCTGAGGGTGGGGGGCACCCAGAGGCCTGGGTCCCCGAGGGTGGGGCCTCACCTGCTCGCTCCTCGCGGGCCGGGGGCCCTTCGGCCTCGGGCTCCCGCTGGCCGGGTCCCTCCTCCTCCTCCCCCTTCCGCAGCCCTTCGGCCTCGCTGCCGTCACCCGGGGACGGTGGCACTTCGGGGACAGGAGGCTGTGGGGACAGGGTGGGGGTGGCGTCAGCGTGACAAGGGGGGACGAGGGGACAGGGACAGAGGGGACAGGGACAGAGGGGACAGGGATGGGGACAGGGATGGGGACACAGGGTCAGGGTGGAGGAAGAGGACAGAGAGGGGACAGGGACAAGGACGGGAGGGTGACAACAGCGCTGGGGACAGAGGGTTGGGGACAAGGACAAGGGTTGGGGACAAGGACAGGGCTGGGGACAGGGTTGGGACAGAGTTGGGGACAAGGAGAACATGACTGGGGACAGCGAGGACACGATTGGGGACAGGGTTGGGGACAGGGATGGGACAGAGTTGGGGACAAGAACACGATTGGGGACAGGGAGGACAGGGTTGGGGACAGCCCTGTCACCCACCTCTGTCTCCATCTTCTCTGGGCCTTTGGGCTCCTTCTCGTCCCTGGTGTCACCGTCGTCCCTGTCTGGGGGTGGCCCTGGCCCGTCCCCGCGCTCGCTGGGCGCCGGCGTGGCTGGGGACAGGGGACGTTAGGACATGGGGACATGGGGTGTCCCTGTGTCCCCCCACCCTGTCCCCCATGTCCCCCACGTCCCTGTCCCCATCCCGTCCCCTGCGTCCCCCCATCCCTGTGTCCCCATCCTGTCCCCATGTCCCCCATATCCCCCTGTCCCTGTCCCCATCCTCTGTCCCTCATGTCCCCCTGTCCCCATCCTGTCCCTATGTCCCCATCCCCATATCTTCATCCTGTCCCCAACGTCCCCCATGTCCCCCCCTGTGTCCCCACGTCCCCATCCCCTTATCTTCATCCTGTCCCCTTGTCCCCATCCTGTCCCCATGTCCCCCATCCCCATATCTTCACCCTGTCCCCATCCTGTCCCCATGTCTCCATCCTGTCCCCGTGTCCCCATCCCCATATCTTCATCCTGTCCCTCACGTCCCCCATGTCCCCCTCTGTGTCCCCATGTCCCCATCCCCTTATCTTCATCCTGTCCCCCTGTCCCCACCCCCATGTCCCCCATCCCCATATCTTCGTCCTGTCCCCTTGTCCCCACCCTGTCGCCATGTCCCCATCCCCATATCTTCATCCTGTTCCCCCTGTCCCCATCCTGTCCCCATGTCCCCATCCCATGTCCCCCATCCCTTTATCTTCATCCTGTCCCCATCCTGTCCCCATGTCCCCATCCCCATATCTTCATCCTGTCCCTCACGTCCCCCATGTCCCCCTGTGTCCCCATGTCCCCCATCCCCATATCTTCATCCTGTCCCCCTGTCCCCACCCTGTCCCCATGTCCCCATCCCCATATCTTCATCCTGTCCCCACCGTCCCCCCTGTCCCCCTCTGTGTCCCCACGTCCCCCACCCCCCTATCTTCGTCCTGTCCCCTTGTCCCCATCCTGTCCCCATGTCCCCATCCCCATATCTTCATCCTGTCCCCATCCTGTCCCCATGTCTCCATCCTGTCCCCGTGTCCCCATCCCCATATCTTCATCCTGTCCCCTCGTCCCCATCCCATGTCCCCCATCCCCTTATCTTCATCCTGTCCCCATCCTGTCCCCATCCTGTCCCCATGTCCCCATCCCCCTATCTTCATCCTGTCCCTCACGTCCCCCACGTCCCCCTCTGTGTCCCCATGTCCCCATCCCCGTATCTTCATCCTGTCCCCCTGTCCCCATCCTGTCCCCATGTCCCCATCCCCATATCTTCATCCTGTCCCTCACGTCCCCCATGTCCCCTCTGTGCCCCCATGTCCCCATCCCCTTATCTTCATCCTGTCCCCCTGTCCCCATCCTGTCCCCATGTCCCCCATCCCCATATCTTCATCCTGTCCCCCTGTCCCCACCCTGTCCCCATGTCCCCATCCCCATATCTTCATCCTGTCCCCAACGTCCCCCATGTCCCCCTCTGTGTCCCCATGTCCCCCATCCCCATATCTTCGTCCTGTCCCCTTGTCCCCATCCTGTCTCCATGTCTCCATCCTGTCCCCGTGTCCCCATCCCCATATCTTCATCCTGTCCCCCTGTCCCCACCCTGTCCCCATGTCCCCATCCCCATATCTTCATCCTGTCCCCAACGTCCCCCATGTCCCCCTCTGTGTCCCCATGTCCCCCATCCCCATATCTTCGTCCTGTCCCCTTGTCCCCATCCTGTCTCCATGTCCCCATCCCCTTATCTTCATCCTGTCCCCATCCTGTCCCCATGTCTCCATCCTGTCCCCGTGTCCCCATCCCCATATCTTCATCCTGTCCCCTTGTCCCCATCCCATGTCCCCCATCTTCTTATCTTCATCCTGTCCCCATCCTGTCCCCATGTCCCCCATCCCCATATCTTCATCCTGTCCCTCACGTCCCCCATGTGCCCCTCTGTGTCCCCATGTCCCCATCCCCATATCTTCATCCTGTCCCCCTGTCCCCACCCCCATGTCCCCCATCCCCATATCTTCGTCCTGTCCCCTTGTCCCCACCCTGTCCCCATGTCCCCCATCCCCTTATCTTCATCCTGTCCCCCCTGTCCCCACCCTGTCCCCATGTCCCCATCCCATGTCCCCCATCCCCATATCTTCATCCTGTCCCCCCTGTCCCCACCCTGTCCCCATCCCCTTATCTTCATCCTGTTCTCCCTGTCCCCATCCTGTCCCCCTGTTCCCACCCCCATGTCCCCCATCCCCATATCTTCATCCTGTCCCCCCTGTCCCCATCCTGTCCCCCTGTCCCCACCCCCGTGTCCCCGTACCGGGCGTGGGGGGGCCGGGGCTGGGGGGGCCGCTCTGCTCGGGGCTGGGGGGACAGGTCTTGGCGGGGGAGGAGGCGCGGGACGAGCGCTTGGAGTCGGCGCTGGGCTCCGGGGCCAGCTCGGGAAGGCTCCAGCGCCCGTTGATGTGCTCGAACTCCTGCACCTGTGGGGGCACCCAGGCGTCAGGGGGCACCCAGGCACCCGGGGGGGGCACCCAGGTGTCCGGGGGGGGCACCCAGGTGGCCAGGGGGGGACCCTGGCACCCGGGGGGGGGCCCAAGTATCCAGGGGCACCCTGGCACCCGGGGAGGGGGCCAAGTATTCAGGGGGCACCCAGACACCCAGGGGGGACCCAGGTGTCCAGGGGGGCACCCAGGTGTCCAGGGGGGGACCCAGGCACCCGGGGGGGGCCAAGTATCCAGGGGCACCCAGGCTCCCGGGGAGGGGGCCAAGTATTCAGGGGGGCACCCAGGCACCCGGGGGGACCCAAGTATTCAGGGGGGGACCCAGGCACCCGGGGGGGACCCAGGTGTCCAGGGGGGGACCCAGGCACCCGGGGGGGAGGGCAAGTATTCAGGGGGGCACCCAGGCACCCGGGGGGACCCAAGTATTCAGGGGGGGACCCAGGCACCCGGGGGGGGACCCAGGCACCTGGGGGGGACCCAGACATCCAGGAGGGGACCCAGGCACCCGGAGGGGACCCAGGTGTCCAGGGGGGGACCCAGGCATCCAGGAGGGGACCCAGGCGTCGGGGGGCACCCAGGCACCCGGGGGGACCCAAGTATTCAGGGGGGCACCCAGGCACTCGGGGGGACCCAGGCACCCAGGGGGGACCCAGGCACCCGGGGGGGACCCAGGCACCCAGTGGGGACCCAGATGTCCCAGGGGGACCCAAGTGTCCAGGGGGGACCCAGGCACCCAGGGGGGACCCAGCGGGGGGGGGGTGGGGGGTGTCGTACCTTCTTCTTGACGAGGGACATGACGCCGATGCGGGTCAGCACCTGCTGCCGCGAGAGCCCCTCCCGGGGGACCCCGTCCGCGAAGGTCTCGGAGCCGTCGGCCCCCGGCTCGCAGAGGTGCCGCATGAACAGGGACACGTAGGCCCTGGGGGACACGCTCAGGGCCACCGCCCGCCGCTGCCCCTCCCCCCGGCCCCTCCGGGGGCCCTTGTCCCCGCAGACCCCTCCCCAGGGGCCCTTGTCCCCAGGGGCCCTTGTCCCCATAGACCCCCTCCCAGGGGCCCTCATCCCCAGTGTCCCTTGTCCCCGCAGACCCCCTCCCAGGGGCCCTTGTCCCTGTTGTCCCTGTTCCCCAGGTCCCCATCTCAATAGTCCCTTGTCCCCAGTGTCCCTTGTCCCCATTGTTCCTGTTTCCAGGGTCACCATCACGAGGGTCCCTTGTCCCCAGGTTCCCTTGTCCCCACAGACCCCATCCCCAGGGTCCCTTGTCCCCATTGTCTCCGTTCCCAGGGTCCCCATCTCGAGGGTCCCTTGTCCCCAGGGTCCCTTGTCCCCATAGACCCCATCCCAGGGGCCCCGTCCCCAGGGGCCCTTGTCCCCATTGTCTCCGTTCCCAGGGTGCCTTGTCCCCACAAGTCCCTTGTCCCCGCAGACCCCCTCCCCAGGGGCCCTTGTCCCCATAGACCCCCTCCCAGGGGCCCTTGTCCCCACAGAACCCTGTCCCCAGGGGCCCTTGTTCCTCTTGTCCCTGTTCCCCAGGTCCCCATCTCAAGGGTCCCTTGTCCCCATAGACCCTGTCCCCAGGGGCCCTTGTCCCCATAGACCCCCTCCCAGGGGCCCTTGTCCCTGTTGTCCCTGTTCCCCGGGTCCCCATCTCAAGGGTCCCTTGTCCCCAGTGTCGCTTGTCCCCACTGTCCCTGTTTCCAGGGTCACCATCACGAGGGTCCCTTGTCCCCAGGGTCCCTTGTCCCCATAGACCCCATCCCAGGGGCCCCGTCCCCAGGGGCCCTTGTCCCCATTGTCTCCGTTCCCAGGGTCCCCATCTCGAGGGTCCCTTGTCCCCAGGGTCCCTTGTCCCCATAGACCCTGTCCCCAGGGTCCCTTGTCCCCATTGTCTCCGTTCCCAGGGTCCCCATCTCGAGGGTCCCTTGTCCCCAGGGTCCCTTGTCCCCATAGACCCTGTCCCCAGGGTCCCTTGTCCCCATAGACCCCCTCCCAGGGGCCCTCGTCCCCATTGTCCCTGTTCCCAGGGTCCCCACAGACCCCATCCCCAGTGTCCCCTGTCCCCAGGGTCCCTTGTCCCCATTGTCTCCATTCCCAGGGTCCCCATCTCGAGGGTCCCTTGTCCCCATAGACCCCATCCCAGGGTCCTCGTCCCCAGGGGCCCTTGTCCCCACTGTCCCTGTTCCCAGGGTGCCTTGTCCCCACAGACCCCCTCCCCGGGGCCCTGTTCCCAGTGTCCCCTGTCTCCATAGACCCTGTCCCCAGGGTCCCCACCTCAAGGGTCCCTTGTCCCCATAGACCCCGTCCCTAGGGGCCCTTGTCCCCATAGACCCTGTCCCAGTGTCCCCTGTCCCCAGGGGCCCTTGTCCCCATTGTCCCTGTTCCCAGGGTCCCCATCTCAAGGGTCCCTTGTCCCCATAGACCCTGTCCCCAGGAGCCCTGTCCCCAGGGGCCCTTGTCCCCATAGACCCCGTCCCAGTGTCCCCTGTCCCCACTGTCTCCGTTCCCAGGGTCCCCATCTCGAGGGTCCCTTGTCCCCAGGGTCCCTTGTCCCCACAAACCCTGTCCCCAGGGTCCCCATATCAAGGGTCCCTGTCCCCAGTGCCCCTTGTCCCCATAGACCCTGTCCCCATTGTCCCTGTTCCCAGGGTCCCCATCTCAAGGGTCCCTTGTCCCCAGTGCCCCTTGTCCCCATAGAACCCATCCCAGAGGCCCCTGTCCCTACAGTCCCTGTTCCCAGTGTCCCTTGTCCCCATAGACTCCATCCCAGGGTCCCCTGTCCTCAGTGTCCCAAGTGTCCCCATCCCCAGGGACCCTGTCCCCAGGGTCTCCAGTGTCCCCAGCATCCCTGACCCCAGCGTCCTCAGTATCCCTGATGTCCCCAGTGTCCCCAGTATCCCTGATGTCCCCAGTGTCCCTGCGCCATCAGCCTGTCCCCTCATCACAGCGCCCGTCCCGGGCTGTGCCGGCTCTGGCCGGGTCCTGCCACCGCTCTGACGTCCCCTGGGCCAGACGCGGCCCCCCGAGGGGACATGGGGACCTCGGGGGTGACTCTGTGTCGGGGTGAGGGGGACACGGGCTCGTCCGGTCCCCAGGAAAACCGACAGCGATGGCGCTCGGCTGAGTAAGGGCTCATCACGCGGCATGGGGACACGGGGGGACACGGGACAATGGGGACGCACGGGGACACTGGGGGACACAGAGGGACAAGGGAAGACGGGGACATGGGGGGACGTGGGAAGATGGGGACACAGGGACATGGGGGATACGGGGACATGGGGGGACAGACGCAGGGCGATGGGGACACACAGGGACATGGGGGGACACGGGGGGACACAGAGGGACAAGGGACAACAGGGACATGGGGGGACACGGGAAGATGGGGATGCACGGGGACACTGGGGGACACAGAGGGACAAGGGACGATGGGGACATGGGGGACAAGAGAAGATGGGGACATGCGGGGACGCATGGACATGGGGACATGCAGGGACACAGGGACACAGAGTGACATGCAAGGACACGGGGGACGGGGACACGGGGCACAACGGGACAACGGGGACACAGAGGGACACAAGAAGACGGGGACGTACGAGGACACGGGGTGATGGGGACACAGGGGGACACGTGGAGCCACATGGGGACACAAAGGGACACGTGAGGCCACACGGGGACATGCAGGGGACATGGGGATGGACATAGGGACATGGGGACACAGAGGGGAACATGGGGACACATGGGGACATGGGGGACATAAGAACATGGGGGACAATGTGAGGACACAAGGACATGGGGGACACATGGGGGGACACACGGGTACCCCTCTCTCCTGCCCCACCCGCATCAGTGCCACCGCCTGTCCCTGGTGCCACCGCCTGTCCCTGATGCTCCTGCTTGTCCCCAGCACCACTGCCTGTCCCTGATGCCACCGCCTGCCATTGATGCCACCGCCTCTCCCTAACGCCATTGCCTGTCCCCAGATGCCACCGCCTGTCCCTGGTACCACCACCTGTCCCTGACACCATTGCTTGTCCCCAGCACCACCGCCTGCCCCGGATGCCACCTCCTGTCCCCAACACCACCGCCTGTTCCCAGCACCACCGCCTGTCCCGGTGCCACCGCCTGTCCCCGCTGTCACCTACTTGAACTCCTTCTCGGTCTTGCCGCGCAGGTCGCGGACGAGCCACTGGGAGGTGAAGGCATCCTGGGGGGGCATCCCCCACCGCATCACCGCGTTCAGGAAGGCCTTGCGCTGCCGCGTGTTGAACCCCAACACCTGGGGGGGGCACGGGTGGGGGTGGGACCCCAGCACCCAGGGGGGAGTCATGGGTGGGTGGGGGGACCCCAGCATCTGGGGGGGCATAGGGGTGTGGGGGGGCCCCAGCATTTGGGAGGGGACATGGGTGGGTGGGGGACTCATGGGTGGGTGGGAGGACCCCAACATCTGGGGGGGTTACAAGCGGGTGTTGGGGCATGGGTGGGTGGGGGGACCCCAGCATTTGGGGGGGGGGGGCACGGGTGGGTGGGGTGACCCCAGAACCCGGGGGGACACAGGTCAGGGGGGGACCCCAGCATCCGGGGGAGCATGGGTGGGTGGGTGGGGGTCCCCAGCACCTTGGGGGGTCACGAGTGGGTGGGGGGACCCCAGCATCTGGGAGGGATGCAGGTGGAGGGGAGACCCTGGCACCCGGGGGGGGGGTGGGTGGGTGGCTGGGGGGACCCCGGCATCTGGGGGGGGGCATGGGTGGGTGGGGGACCCCAACATCTGGGGGGCACGGGTGGGTGGGGGACCCCAGCACCCGGGGGGGAGTCATAGGTGGGTGGGTGGGGGGGCCCCAACACCCAAGGGGGGGAGCCTGGCATCAGGGGGTCATGGGGGGGGGGGGGGGGGGGCGCCGGCACCCGGGGGGGGTCACGGGTAGGTGGGGGACCCCAATATCTGCAGGGGTCATGAGTGGGTGGGGGGACCCCGGCATCCAGGGGGGAGTCATGGGTGGGTGGGGGGACCCCAGCATTTGGGGGGGGGGGCATGGGTGGGGGGGGGGACCCCAGCGCCCGCAGCGGACCCCAGCCCCTGGGTGCCCCCCGGGGTCCTCACCTCGATGTTGCCGCCCACCCGGGCCAGCAGCGGGGGCAGGGGTTTGTCCTTCTCGTTCCGCAGCTGCCGCTTGGACTGACGCCGGCCTGGGGACGGACGGACGGATGGACGGGGGTCAGCACCCACCCCTGGCACCCTGACCCCCACCCGGGGCACCCCGAGCTTCCCCCCCCCCCAGCACCCTGAGCCTCCCCAGGGCACCCTGATGCCCCTCAAGGTACTCTGACCCCCCCCCCAGCACACTGGCCCCCCCTTGGGGCACCCTGACCCCCCCAGCACCCCGACCCCCCTTTGGGGAACCCCGACCCCCCTGGGGCACCCTGACCCCCTTCGCAAGGCACCTTGACCACCCCAGGGCACCCCAACCCCCCTTGGGGCACCCCAACCCCCCCGGGGCACCCCGACCCCCCCCCTTTGGGGAACCCCAACCCCCCCGGTGCACCCCAACCTCCCCCACAGCACCCCAACCCCCCCGGGGCACCCCGACCCCCCTTCAGCACCCCAAACCCCTCCTCAAGGCACACCACCCCCCCCCCCCAGCACCCCGACCCCCCCATCAAGGCACCCTGACCCCCCAGGGCACCCCACCCCCCCCCAGCACCCCGACCCCCCCCCCCTCAAGGCACCCTAACCCCCCCCAGCCCCCCCAGTGCCACCCCAGACCCCTCCCTAGATGAGGGGGGGGCTCAGGGGGACACTAGGGGACACAGAGGTGACACGGAGGGACACGGGGGGACATGGAGGGGACACGGAGGGGGACATGAGGGGACACAAGATACATGGGGGGACACAGGGGGACATGGGGGGACATCAGGGGACACAAGGGGACACAAGGGGACACACAGGGGACATGGGGGGGACAGAGAAGGGACACGGGGGGACATGGAGGGGACACGGGGGGACATGGGGGCACTTGGGGGGACATGGGGGAGAGAGAAGGGACACAAGATGTATGGGGGGGACATCAGGGGACAGAGGGGGACACACAGGGGGACAGAGAGGGGACACGGGGGGACATGGAGGGGACATGGGGGGACACATGTGGGAACAGAGGGGACATAGGGGGACACGGGGGACTCGGGGGACACAGGGGGACACATAGAGGGACACAGGGGGACTTGGGGACACCCAGAGGGGACATGGGGGGACATCAGGGGACATGGGAACACACAGGGGGACACAGAGGGGACATGGAGGGGACACGTGTGGGAACAGAGGGGACACGGGGGGACTTGGGGACATGCAGAGGGGACACAGAGGGACTTGGGGACACACAGGGACACACAGAGGGGACACTGGGGGACATGGGGGGAGTCGGGGACACAGAGGGGGACACAGAGGGGACATGGGGGGACATGGGGGGACTCGAGGACAAAGAGAGGAAACGGGGGACATGGGGGCACACAGAGGGGACACGCGGGGGGACGGGGGGGAGATCAGGGGACACGGGGACACAGAGGGGGACACAGAGGGGACATGGGGGGACACAGAGGGGACATGGGGGGACTCGAGGACAAAGAGGGGACACGGGGGGACATGGTGGGACACAGAGGGGACACGGGGGGACTCAGGCAGACATGGGGGGACACAGGGGGACACAGAGGGGACTTGGGGACACACAGGGACACACAGAGGGGACACAGGGGGACACGGGGGGACACAGAGGGGACGGGGGGGACACAGAGGGGACGCGGGGGCCACTCACCCTCCGGCCGCTCGTCGAAGTCCTCGTCCTCCTCCTCGGAGCCCACCGAGTACTCGGACTGGTTGTCTGGGGGGCACCGTCAGCACCCGCCTACCACCGCACCCCCAACACCCCCACACCCCCAAACACCCCCCGCACCCCCCAAAGAAGCCCTGACACCCCCCAAACACCCCCGCACCCCCAGCCACCCCTGTACCCCCCAAAGAAGCCCTGACACCCCCGAAAGAACTCCCGACACCCCCGAACACCCCCGCACCCCCTGTACCCCCTAAAGAACCCGACACCCCCCAAACATCCCCACACCCCCAAACACCCCTGCACCCCTGACACCCGCCAAAGAACCCCCAACACACCCTATACCCCCCAAGTACCCCCCATACCCCCAGACACCCCCTGCACCCCCGAAGATCCCCTGACACCCCCCAAACACCCTCTGTACCCCCAACACCCCCGTACCCCCAAACACCCCCTGTACCCCCCAAAGAACCCCTGTACCCCCAAATACCCCCTGCACCCCCAATACCCTGTACCCCCAAACACCTCCTGTACCCAACACCCCCTGTACCCCCCAACTACCCCCCGCACCCCCCAACACCCTCTGTACCCCCAGCCACCCCCTGCACCCCCAATACCCTGTACCCCCAAATACCCCTGTACCCCCAATACCCTGCACCCCCAAACACCCCCTGTACCAACACCCCCTGTACCCCCCAACACCCCCTGTACCCCCCAAAGAACCCCTGTACCCCCAAAGAACCCCTGCACCCCCAATACCCTGTACCCCCAAACACCTCCTGTACCCAACACCCCCTGTACCCCCCAAATACCCCCTGTACCCCCAAACACTCCCTGCACCCCCCAACACCCCCTACACCCCCAGGTACCCCCAAATTCCCCCCCCCCCAGGTACCCCCAAATTCCAAGCCTGTGGGACAGGCTCGTCCAGAGCCCTCCCAGTGCCTCCCAGTCTGTCCCAGTGCCCTCCCAGTAACTGCCAGTGCCTCCTGAGGAACATCCCAGTAACCTCCCAGTGCTCCCAGTTGCCCCGTACCCGCTTTGGTCCTCCTGGATGTGGGTACCCAGTGCATTGGGACCCCCTCCCCAGTGCCTCCCAGTCCATCCCAGTATCCTCCCAGTCCATTCCAGTATCCTCCCAGGACTGACAGAGCACACTCCCAGTGCCTCTCATTCCCCCAGCAACGGCACCCAGTGCCTCCCAGTGCTCCCAGTTGCCCTGTACCCACTTTAGTCCTCCTGGGTTCAGGTACCCAGTGCATTGGGACTCCCCCCAGTGCCTCCCAGTCTGTCCCAGTGCCCTCCCAGTAACTGCCAGTGCCTCCTGAGGAACATCCCAGTAACATCCCAGTGCTCCCAGTTGCCCTGTATCCTTGGTCCTGCTGAGTGCAAGCGCCCAGGGCATCAGGACTCCCCCCAGTGCCTCCCAGTATCCTCCCAGTACTGACAGAGCACACTCCCAGTGCCTCCCAGTGCTCCCGAGGAACATCCCAGTAACCTCCCAGTGCTCCCAGTTGCCCTGTATCCACTTTTGTCCTCCTGGGTGCAGGTGCCTAGTGCATTAGGACTCTCCCCAGTATGTCCCAGTATCCTCCCAGTCTGTCCCAGTGCCCTCCCAGTAACATCCCAGTTACTGAGGAACATCCCAGTACCTTCCAGTACTCCCAGTTGCCCTGTACCCACCTTGGTCCTCCTGGGTGTGGGTGCCCAGTGCATCAGGACTCCCCCCAGCGCCTCCCAATGCCTTACCAGTGCCTCCCAGTCTGTCCCAGTGCCCTCCCAATGCATCCCAGTACCTAACCAGTCTGCTCCAGTGCCCTCCCAATGTGTCCCAGTACCCTACCAGTGCTTCCCAGTTCTCCCAGCTGCCCTGCACCCACCTCAGTTCTCCTGGGCAAGGGTGCCCAGTGCATCAAAACCCCTCCCAGTAACTCCCAGTGTGTTCCAGCATCCTCCCAGTACCTTCCCAGTGCCTCCCAGTACCCACCTTGGTCCTCCTGGGCGGCGGCGTTGTAGTTGATCTGCTTGCACACCCGCTTCCCCTCGCCCAGGTTGCGCGCCAGGTCCTCCCACTGCCTCCCAGTGCACTCCCAGTGCCTCCCACTACCTTCCCAGTACCCCCCAGTGCCTCCCACTACCTTCCCAGTGCCTCCCAGTACCCACCTTGGTCCTCCTGGGCGGCGGCGTTGTAGTTGACCTGCTTGCGCACCCGCTTCCCCTTGCCCAGGTTGCGCGCCAGGTCCTCCCACTGCCTCCCAGTGCACTCCCAGTGCCTCCCACTACCTTCCCAGTGCCTCCCAGTACCCACCTTGGTCCTCCTGGGCGGCGGCGTTGTAGTTGACCTGCTTGCGCACCCGCTTCCCCTTGCCCAGGTTGCGCGCCAGGTCCTCCCACTGCCTCCCAGTGCACTCCCAGTGCCTCCCACTACCTTCCCAGTACCCCCCAGTGCCTCCCAGTACCCACCTTGGTCCTCCTGGGCGGCGTCGTTGTAGTTGACCTGCTTGCGCACCCGCTTCCCCTTGCCCAGGTTGCGCGCCAGGTCCTCCCACTGCCTCCCAGTGCACTCCCAGTGCCTCCCACTACCTTCCCAGTACCCCCCAGTGCCTCCCAGTACCCACCTTGGTCCTCCTGGGCGGCGTCGTTGTAGTTGACCTGCTTGCGCACCCGCTTCCCCTTGCCCAGGTTGCGCGCCAGGTCCTCCCACTGCCTCCCAGTGCACTCCCAGTGCCTCCCACTACCTTCCCAGTACCCCCCAGTGCCTCCCAGTACCCACCTTGGTCCTCCTGGGCGGCGTCGTTGTAGTTGACCTGCTTGCGCACCCGCTTCCCCTTGCCCAGGTTGCGCGCCAGGTCCTCCTGCTGCTGCTCGTAGTGGTGCCGCAGCAGCTTCTCCCAGTAGTCGGGGTCGACGTTCTCCTCCTGCTTGATGATCTCCCGCTCGATCTCCTCGATCTGCCGGCACAGCGCTGTCAGCACCCACCCAGGCCACCCGCGGGCGCCCGCCGGAACCCCGTCGGGCCTGAGGTTGCCACCGCCAGGCTCCAGTGTCCCCAGCTCCATCGTTTCCATTGTCCCCAGCGCCATCAGCTCCACCTGCGTCATCCCCACCGTTCCCATCCACCATCATCTTCATCTTCCCCATCCCCATCGTCTCCATCATCCCCATCTCTGTCCCTATCACCTCCATTGTCCTCATCTCCCTTGTCTCCGCTGTCCCCACCTCCACCAGATCCATTGTCCCCACCATCTCCCTCATCCCCATTGTCCCCATCATCTCCATCACCTCCACCATCCCCATCTCCCCATCTCCATCGTCTCAATCGTCCCCACCTCCACCAGGTCCTTTGTCCCCACCACCTCCATCATCCCCACCATCTCTATCTCCATCACCACCATCATCCCCATCTCCATTGTCTCCGTTGTCCCCATCTCCACCAGATCCATTGTCCCCACAGTCTCCATCATCCCCATCATCTCTATCTCCAACATCTTCAGCACGCCCATCTCCATCATCTCAATCGTCCCCACTTCCACCATCTCCATTGTCCCCACCGTCTCCATCATCCCCATTGTCCCCATCATCTCCATCACCTCCATCGTCCCCATCTCCATCGTCCCCATCGTCCCCACCATCTCTATCTCCATCACCTCCATCATCCCCATCTCCATCATCCCCATCATCCCCATCATCTCCATCACCTCCATCATCCCCATCATCTCCATCACCTCCATCATCCCCATCATCTCCATCACCTCCATTGTCCCCATCGTCTCTATCTCCATCACCTCCATCATCCCCATCTCCATCATCCCCATCATCTCCATCACCTCCATTGTCCCCACCATCTCTATCTCCATCACCTCCATCATCCCCATCTCCATTGTCCCCATCATCCCCACCATCTCTATCTCCATCACCTCCAGCGTCCCCATCTCCATCATCCCCATCATCTCCATCACCTCCATTGTCCCCATCTCCATCATCCCCATCATCCCCATCATCTCCATCACCTCCATTGTCCCCATTGTCTCTATCTCCATCACCTCCATCATCCCCATCTCCATTGTCCCCATCATTTCTATCTCCCTCACCTCCAGCGTCCCCATCTCCATCATCCCCATTATCCCCATCATCTCCATCACCTCCATCATCCCCATCTCCATCGTCCCCATCATCCCCATCATCTCTATCTCCATCACCTCCATTGTCCCCATCTCCATCATCCCCATTATCCCCATCATCTCCATCACCTCCATTGCCCCCACCATCTCTATCTCCCTCACCTCCAGCGTCCCCATCTCCATCACCTCAATCATCCCCACCTCCACCATCTCCATGGTCCCCACCACCTCCACCACCCCCATCGTCCCCCCCTTCACACCCTATCCCGTGTCGCCCCGTCCCCGTCCCCGGGGCGCACCTTGTCCTCCTCACGCACGACGTACTGGGCCACCTTGAAGGAGCTGAGGTACTCGTTCATGTTCTGCACGTCAGCATCGTCGGTGGCATCCTGGTTGCGGTCCAGCAGCCGAGCGATGGCCTCGTTGTCGTAGTGGATGACGCTACTGTCCTCCTCCTTGTTCTCCCCTGCGCCGGCGACACGCTGCTGACACGGCCTGACGTGGTCCAGCAGGGCCTGGCACGGCTCAACATGGCCTTGGCATGCTCCAACATGGCCCAACGCGGCCTGACATGACCTAGTACGGCCCAGCATGGCCCAACATGGTCCAGCACAGCCCAGTACAGCCCAACATGGTCCAACATGGCCCAACATGGTCCAGCACAGCCCAGTACAGCCCAACATGGCCCAACATGGTCCAACACGGCCCAACATGGTCCAGCACAGCCCAGTACAGCCCAACATGGCCCAACATGGTCCAACACGGCCCAACATGGTCCAGCACAGCCCAGTACAGCCCAACACGGCCCAACATGGCCCAACATGGTCCAACATCGCCCAACATGGTCCAGCACAGCCCAGTACAGCCCAACACGGCCCAACATGGCCCAACATGGTCCAACATCGCCCAACATGGTCCAGCACAGCCCAGTACAGCCCAACACGGCCCAACGTGGTCCAACATGGCCCAACATGGTCCAACACAGCTTCACATGACCTAGTACGGCCCAGTATGGCCCAACATGGTCCAGCACAGCCCAGTACAGCCCAACATGGTCCAACATGGCCCAACATGGTCCAACACGGCCCAACATGGTCCAGCACAGCCCAGTACAGCCCAACACGGCCCAACATGGCCCAACATGGTCCAGCACAGCCTGACATGGCCCAACATGGTCCAACATCGCCCAACATGGTCCAGCACAGCCCAGTACAGCCCAACACGGCCCAACATGGTCCAACATGGCCCAGCATGGTCCAACACAGCTTGACATGACCTAGTACGGCCCAGTATGGCCCAACATGGCCCAGCACAGCCCAGTACAGCCCAACATGGCCCAACACGGCCCAACATGGTCCAGCACAGCCCAGTACAGCCTGACATGGCCCAACATGGTCCAGCACAGCCCAGTACAGCCCAACATGGTCCAGCACAGCCCAGCACAGCCTGACATGGCCCAACATGGTCCAACATCACCCAATATGGTCCAACATGGTCCAGCACAGCCCAATACACCCCGACACAGCCTGACATGGCCCAACATGATCCAACACAGCTTGACATGACCCAGTATAGCCCAGCATGGCCCAATATGGTCCAATATAGCCCAACATGATCCAACATGGCCCAACATGGTCCAACATGGTTCAACACAGCTTGACATGACCTAGTACAGCCCAGCATGGCCCAATATGGTCCAGCACAGCCCAATACACCCTAACACAGCCTGACATGACCCAACATGGTCCAACATGGCCCAATATGGCCCGACACGGCCTGACATGACCCAACATGGTCCAACATGGCCCAACATGGCCCAATGTGGTCCAATATGGCCCAACATGGTCCAACACAGCTTGACATGACCTAGTATGACCCAGCATGGTCCAGCACACCCCAATACAGCCCAGCATGGCCTGACATGGCCCAATATGGTCCAATATGGCCCAACATGGTCCAGCACAGCCCAGTACAGCCTGACATGGCCCAGCATGGTCCAACATGGCCCAACATGGTCCAACATGGCCCAATATGGTCCAGCACAGCCCAGTACAGCCCAACACAGCCTGACATGGCCAAACATGGTCCAACAAGGCCCAACATGGTCCAGCACAGCCCAGTACAGCCCAACATGGCCTGACATGGCCAAACATGGTCCAACATGGCCCAACGTGGCTCAATATGGTCCAACACGGTCCAACGTAGCCCCACAGAGCTCAACATGGTCCAACATGGCCCAACATGGTCCAATATGGCCCAACATGGTCCAACACAGCTTGACATGGCCTAGTACAGCCCAGCATGGCCCAACATGGACCAGCACAGCCCAATACACCCCAACACAGCCTGACATGGTCCAACATGGCCCAACATGGTCCAACAAGGCCCAACATGGTTCAACATCGCCCAATATGGTCCAACAAGGCCCAATATGGTCCAGCACAGCCCAATACAGCCCAACACAGCCCAACATGGCCCAACATGGTCCAACATGGACCAACATAGCCCAGCATGGTCCAACACAGCTTGACATGACCTAGTACGGCCCAGCATGGCCCAACATGGACCAGCACAGCCCAATACAGCCCAGCACGGCCCGACACGGCCCAACATGGTCCAACATGGTCCAACACAGCTTGATATGGCCTAGCACAGCCCAGCATGGCCCAACATGGACCAGCACAGCCCAATACAGCCCAGCACGGCCTGACATGGCCAAACATGGTCCAACATGGCCCAAGATGGCCCAATATGGTCCAACACGGCCCCACAGAGCTCAACATGGTCCAACATGGCCCACCATGGTCCAACACGGCCCAACGTGGTCCAACACAGCTTGACATGACCTGGTATGGCCCAGCATGGCCCAACGTGGTCCAGCACAGCCCAATACAGCCCAGCATGGCCTGACATGGTCCAACACGGCCCAACATGGTCCAGCACAGCCCAATACAGCCCAACATGGCCTGACATGGCCCAACATGGACTGACATGACCTAGTATGGCCCAGCATGGTCCAACACGGCCCAATGTGGTGGCCCAACACAGCCCGACATGGACCAGCGTGGCCCAACACAGTCCAATATGGTGGTCCAACACGGTCCGACATGGCCCGACATGGCTCAACATGGTCCAACATGACCCAGTGTGGCCTGGCACAACCCAGCACAGCCTGACACGGTCCAGCATAGCCTGACGTGGCCCAACATGGCCCAGCGTGGCCTGGCATGGCCCAGAATGGCCTGACACACACTGACGTGGTCTGTCACGGCCTGGTACAGCACGGCATGGCCTCACACACCTGGTCACCACCTCACGTGTCCCACCACAGCCCTGTCACAGCCTCTCACACCCTATCGTAGCATCACACCTTCTGTCATAGCCTCATGCATCCCATCATGGCCCACACGTCCCACCACAGCCTCACGGGCTCCATCGTGGCCCCCATCGTGTCCTCGCATGTCCCATCATGGCTTTTCATGACCTGTCACAGCCCCATTGTGACCTCACGTGTCCCACCATGGCCTTGCACGTCCCACCATGGCCTCACACGTGCCACCACGGCCCCGTCACGGCCTCGTGTGTCCCATTCTGACCTCATCATGACCTTACGCATTTCATCACGGGTTTGCATAACGTTTCATGGCCTCGCATGTCCTGACGTAGCCTCGCACATCCCACCACGACCTCAAATGTCCCATCATGGCTCTGCGTGACCCATCATGACCCATCATGACCTCGAACATCCCACCACGGCTCTGTATGACCCATCATGACCTTGAACATCCCATCATGGCTTTGTGCGACCCATCATGACCTTGCACGTCCCACCACGGCTCTGCATGACCCATCATGACCTCGAACGTCCCACCACGGCTCTGCATGACCCATCATGACCTCGAACGTCCCACCACGGCTCTGCATGACCCATCATGACCTTGAATGTCCCATCACAGCTCTGCGTGACCCATCACGACCTCGAACGTCCCACCACAGCTCTGCATGACCCATCGTGACCTTCAACGTCCCACCACGGTCCTGCGTGACACCCATCACGACCCTGAACATCCCACCATGGCTTTGCATGACCCATCATGACCTCGAACGTCCCATCACAGCTTTTCAAGCCCAGTCACAGCCCACCATGGGCTCCCATGTCCTACCACTGCCTCCCACGTCCCACCACGGCCTCCCATGTCCCACCACGTCCCCCCCCAAAGCCCGGCACACCCTGTCCCACCCATCCCCAACCCCGTTGGGCGCTGACCCTCGTTCTCATCCTTGAAGAGCTCCTCAGTGCCAAACTTGAGGATGTCATCAAGCTCCTGCTTGGACATGGAGCCGGCCTTGGAGCCCAGCCCGGGGCGCACCACCAAGTGCGTCAGCATCATCTTGCGCTTGGCCACCTGCGTGATGCGTTCTTCCACCGACGCGCGCGTGACAAACCGGTAGATCATCACCTTGTTGGCCTGGCCGATGCGGTGTGCCCGGCTGAAGGCCTGGGGGGACAGGGACGCGAGGTGTCAGAGAAGGGACGTGGAGATGGGGGACATGTCAGGTGGTGGGGGACAAGGGTGGGGGGACGCCAGTAGGGACATGGTGGTGGGGGACATCAGAGCAGGGACGTGGTGGCGGGGGACGCGCCGGAGCAGGGATGCGGTGGTGGGGGCCGTGGTGGCAGTGGGGGACAGGGACACCGTGGGGGACACGGGGACAGAGCGGGAGAAATGGAGGGAGGGTTGGGGACAGGGTATCAGGATGGGTGACAGGGTACTGGGTGGGAGACGCTGGGCAAGTGACAGGTTGCAGGGCGGGTGACATGGGGTGGGTGACATGGGGTGGGTGACAGCAGGTGGGTGACAAGGTGCCAAGGGGGGTGCCAGGTGGGTGACACTAGGTGTGACAGGGTGGCGGGCAAGTGACAGGGTGCCAGGCGGGTGATGCTGAGCGGGTGACAGGCAGCTGACATCGGGTGGGTGACAGAGTGCTGGGGTGGGTGATGCTGGGTAGGTGACAGGGTGCTGAGCTGGGTGACAGGGTGCCCGGTGAGTGATGCCGAGCAGGTGATGGGGTGCTGGGCAGCTGACATCAGGTGGGTGACAGGGTGCTGGGTGGGTGATACCAGGTGGGTAACAGGGTGCCAGGCGGGTGACACCCGACAGGTGACAAGTTGCTAGGTGGGTGAGGCTGGGTGGGTGACAGGGTGCCGGGATGGGTGACAGGGTGCCAGGATGGGTGATGCTGGCAGGTGACATGGTGCTGGGCAGGTGGTGCTGGACGGGTGACAGGGTGTGGGGTGGGTGACAGGGTGCTGGGGTGGGTGACAGGGTGCTGGGCAGGTGATGCTGGACGGGTGACAGGGTGCTGGGATAGGTGATGCTGGCAGGTGACATGGTGCTGGGCAGGTGGTGCTGGATGGGTGACAGTGCATGGGGTGTGTGACAGGGTGCTGGGGAGGGCGACAGGGTGCTAGGATGGGTGCCAGGGTGCCGGGATGGGTGACGCCGGGCGGGTGACAGACCTGGATGTCGTTGTGGGGGTTCCAGTCGGAGTCGAAGATGACGACGGTGTCGGCGGTGGCCAGGTTGATGCCGAGGCCCCCGGCCCGCGTCGACAGCAGGAAGCAGAACTGCTGCGCCCCCGGCGCTGCCCCCCCGGCGTCAGCGGGGGGGGGCCGGCCCCCCCAAACCCGGGACCCTCTGACCCGCCCCCCGCCGCCATCAGCATGGGGGGCTGCCCCCCCCCCAACTCCCCAGTGCTGCCCCCCTAAATCCAGGACCCCCCAAACCCCCTGGCGCTGCCCCCCGGCGTCGGCATGCGGGGCTGGCCCCCCAAACCTGGAACCCCCCAATCCCAGGACCCCCCAAACCCCCCTTTCTTATCCCCCCACCCAGTGTTGCTGCACCCAGGGAAATTCCCCCCACCACCACCACCTTGGGAGGGGTACAGGGTGGTCCCCAGGACACTGGGGTGCCCCCCCCCAGACACCTGGGTGCCCCCCCAAGGCATCTGGGTGCCTCCCAAACTCCTGGGTGCCCCCCAACACCTTGGTCCCCTCCGGACACCCGGGTACCCCCGAACGCCTCTGTGTGTCCCCCCCCCCCGGCCCCTGGGGCCCCCCCAGACACCGGGGTGCCCCCCCAGACACTTGGGTGTCCCCCCCCCCCGACCGCCTGGGTGCCCCCCGGACGCCGGGGTCCTACCGTTGAAGCGGTCGATGGCCTCCTGCCGCAGGGCCCCCGTGATGCCCCCGTCGATGCGTTCGTACTTGTAGCCCTCGTAGTCCAGAAAATCCTCCAGTAGGTCCAGCATCTTCGTCATCTGCGGGCACTGGTTAGACTGGGAGCACCCAGGGGTGCTGGGGGCACCCGGTACTGGTCAGACTGGGAAGACCCAGGGGAGCTGGGATGGGTGGTGGTCAGATTGGGGGCAGGTCCCGGTCACCCCACCTGGGAGAAGATGAGCACCCGGGGGGTCTGGGGGGCTGTAGGTGCCCTGGGGGGGGGGGGGCTGTGGGTGCCCTGGGGGGGGGGGGCTGTGGGTGCTGGGGGGTCCCTGGGGGTCCCGGCCACCCCACCTGGGAGAAGATGAGCACCCGGTGGTTTTGCTCCTTCAGCTTCCGCAGCATCTTCTGCAGCAGCAGCAGCTTCCCCGAGGCCTTGATCAGGGCCCCCCCCTCGTAGGCGCCGCTTGGCAGCTTCGGGGACTCCTGGGGACACAGACGTCACCTCGCTGGCCCCCGGTGTCCCCTGAGGTCCCCCAGCCTCCATCGACGTCCCTCTGTGTCCCTCCGTGTCCCTCCACCCCACATCCCTCTGTCCCCTCCACCCCATGGCCCTGTCCCATGTCCCTCGTATCCCTCACGTCCCCATGTCCCACCGTGTCCCCATGTCCTTCTACCTCCTCCACATCCCTCCAACCCCTCCATGTCCCCATGTCCCCCCATGTCCCCATGTCCCACCATGTCCCCACGTCCCTCTATCTCCTCCACATCCCTCCAACCCCTCCATGTCCCCATGTCCCACCACGTCCCCACGTCCCTCCACCCCACGTACCTCTATCCCCTCCACATTCCTCCAACCCCTCCAGGCCCATCTGTCCCACCGTGTCCCCCCATGTCCCCATGTCCCACCGTGTCCCCATGTCCCTCTATCCCCTCCACATCCCTCCAACCCCTCCATGTCCCCATGTCCCACCACGTCCCCACGTCCCTCCACCCCACGCACCTCTATCTTCTCCACATTCCTCCAACCCCTCCATGCCCACGTGTCCCACCATGTCCCCATGTCCCTCTATCTCCTCCACATTCCTCCAACCCTTCCATGTCCCCATGTCCCCTCCATGTCCCTCCACCCCACGTACCTCTATCCCCTCCACCTTCCTCCAACCCCTCCATGCCCACGTGTCCCACCGTGTCCCTGTGTCCCCCCATGTCCCCATGTCCCACCGTGTCCCCATGTCCCTCTATCTCCTCCACATTCCTCCAACCCCTCCATGTCCCCACGTCCCACCGTGTCCCCACGTCCCACCACGTCCCCACGTCCCATCACATCCCCATGTCCCACCACGTCCCCACGTCCCCACACCCCATGTCCCTCCACCCCACGTCCCTCTATCTCCTCCACATCCCTCCAACCCCTCCATGCCCACGTCCCACCATATCCCACCATGTCCCCACGTCCCTCTATCTCCTCCACATCCCTCCAACCCTTCCATGTCCCCATGTCCCTCCACCCCACATCCCTCTATCCCCTCCCACATTCCTCCAACCCCTCCATGTCCCCATGTCCCCCCATGTCCCTCCACCCCCTGTCCCTCTGTCCCCTCCCGGTGTCCCTGCGGTCCTCACCATGGCGGCGACGGGGAAGAGGTAGGGGTGGTTGCAGCACTTCTTCAGGTCCATCATGATGTTGAGCAGCGACACCTGGTTCCCGCCGCCCCGCGAGTTCAACGCCTCGAAGTTCCGCGTCAGGATGTACTTGTAGTACTTCCTACGGGGAGGTCGGTGGGACCCAGGCGTCCGGGGGGTCTCCCCACCACCCATCCCGGGGGACCCAGGCGTCCAGGGGACCCAAGCACCCAAGGGACCCCGGCCTACGTCAGCACAGGGCTGAGCTCCACGCAACGAGCTCCATACAACGAGCTCCACGAACACCCGCTCTGATGGACACCAGGGTCTGGGTGCGCCTCCCGACGATGGACCCAGGCGTCCGGGGGGTCTCCCCACCACCCATCCCGGGGGACCCAGGTGTCCAGGGAACCCAAGCACCCAAGGGACCCCGGCCTACGTCGGCACGGGGCTGAGCTCCATGCAATGAGGTCCACCAACACCCACTCCCATGGACACCAGGGTCTGGGTGCACCCCTCTCCCATGGACCCAGGCATCCGGGGGCTCTCCCCACCACCCATCCCGGGGGACCCAGGCGTCCAGGGAACCCAAGCACCCAAGGGACCCCGGCCTACGTCGGCACGGGGCTGAGCTCCATGCAATGAGGTCCACCAACACCCACTCCCATGGACACCAGGGTCTGGGTGCACCCCTCTCCCATGGACCCAGGCATCCGGGGGGTCTCCCCACCACCCATCCCGGGGGACCCAGGCGTCCAGGGAACCCAAGCACCCAAGGGA
Source organism: Nipponia nippon (assembly GCF_047370975.1). NCBI lineage: Eukaryota > Metazoa > Chordata > Aves > Pelecaniformes > Threskiornithidae > Nipponia > Nipponia nippon. The sequence continues at coordinate 679,920 of NW_028262360.1, forward strand.
CCCCGGCCTACGTCGGCACGGGGCTGAGCTCCATGCAATGAGGTCCACCAACACCCACTCCCATGGACACCAGGGTCTGGGTGCACCCCTCTCCCATGGACCCAGGCATCCGGGGGGTCTCCCCACCACCCATCCCAGGGGACCCAGGCGTCCGGCGTACTTCTGCATGGGGCTGAGCTCGACGCGGACGATGAGCTCGGTCTTGGCCGGCATGTTCTTGAAGACGTCGGCCTTGAGACGCCGCAGCATGTGGGGACCCAGCAAGTCGTGGAGCTTCTTGATTTGGTCTTCCTTGGAGATGTCGGCAAACTCCTCCAGGAAGCCCTCCAGGTTGCTGGGAGGGGACAATGTGACGTGGGGGGGGGGTGGCGCAGGGACATGGGGACGGGGACGTAGATGGCTGCGACATGGGGGGACGTGGGGACGGCCACGACATGGCGGGGCGCAGGGGCATGGGGACAGCCATGACGTGGTGGGATGTGGGGATGGCCATGGTGTGGTGGGGCACAGGGCCACGGGGACATGGGGACGGCTGTGACATGGGGGGGATGCGGGGACATCCATGACGTGGCAAGGGCGCAGGGGCATGGGGACATGGGGACAGCCGTGACGTGGTGGGGTGCAGGAGCATGGGGACATGGGGACGGCTGTGACATGGGGGGGATGCAGGGACAGCCATGACGTGGTGGGATGTGGGGACGGCCACGATGTGGTGGGGCACAGGGCCACGGGGACATGGGGACGGCTGTGACATGGGGGGGATGCGGGGACATCCATGACGTGGCAGGGTGCAGGTGCATGGGGACACGGGGACAGCCGTGACGTGGCAAGGGCGCAGGGGCATGGGGACATGGGGACAGCCGTGACGTGGTGGGGTGCAGGAGCATGGGGACATGGGGACAGCCGTGACGTGGTGGGGTGCAGGAGCATGGGGACATGGGGACGGCTGTGACATGGGGGGGGATGCAGGGACATCCATGACGCGGCAGGGCGGAGGAGCACAGGGACATGGGAAGGGATGGAGGGGACCCTGGGGGACACCAGGTGACACCAGGGGACAGGGAGGGAGTGCGGGAACAGCAAGGACACAGAAGCGATGGAGGGATGTGGGTGGATGCAGGGGGACGCAGCGGGGGGAGAGGGGGACCCCGGAGGAGGGGAGGGGACATCGGGGGACAGGAGGGGACATCGGGGGACGTACTTGAAGCGCTCGGGGGTGAGGAAGTTGAGGAGGTGGAAGAGCTCCTCCAGGTTGTTCTGCAGCGGGGTCCCCGTCAGCAGCAGCTTGTGCTCGATCTTGTACCCATTCAGCACCCGAAAGAACTGGGGGGGGGTGGGGTGTGTGTCACCCACGGACCCCGGTGTCCGGGAGGGACCCCCTGACCCCCCCAAGGGCACCCACAGACCCCGGTGTCCGGGAGGGACCCCCTGACCCCCCCCAGGGCACCCACAGACCCCGGCGTCTGGGAGAGACCCCCTGACCCCCCCAAGGGCACCCACGGACCCCGGTGTCCGGGAGGGACCCCCTGACCCCCTCCCAGGGCACCCACGGACCCCGGCATCTGGGAGAGACCCCCTGACCCCCCCCAGGGCACCCACGGACCCCGGCGTCCGGGAGGGACCCCCTGACCCCCTCCCAGGGCACCCACGGACCCCGGCCTCTGGGAGAGACCCCCTGACCCCCCCCAGGGCCCCCACGGACCCCGGCGTCCGGGAGGGACCCCCTGACCCCCTCCCAGGGCACCCACGGACCCCAGCGTCCGGTAGAGACCCCCTGACCCCCCCCCAGGCACCCATGGACCCCGGTGTCCAGGGAACAGCCCCCCAACAGCACCCAGTGGCCCCAGGCATCCGGGTGCCCCCCACCCTGGGGACCCAGGGGTCCAGCTCCCTCTCTCACCCCCCCCAAGGACCCGGGGGCCCGGGCCCCCCCCACCCTGGGGCCCCCAGCACCCGGGTGCCCCCCCCCCCGGGGACCCAGGGGTCCGCCCCCCTCTCCTGCCCCCCCCTCCCGGGACCCAGGGGTCCGGGTGCCCCCGCCCCCGGGGACCCCAGCGTCCAGGTGCCCCCCAACCCAAGGACCCAGGGGTCCGGGTGCCTCCCACCCCGGGGACCCAGGGGTTCGGCCCCCTCCCCCCCCCCCCGGAGACCCAGGGGTCTGGGTGCCCCCCACCCCGGGGACCCAGGGGTCTGGGTGTCCCCCACCCCGGGGACCCAGGGGTCCAGGCACCCTTCCCAGTGGCCCCAGGCATCCAGGTGCCCCCCACCCCAAGGACCCAGGGGTCTGGGTGCCTCCCACCCTGGGACCCAGGGGTCCGGCCCCCTCTCTCACCCCCCCCAGGGGACCCAGGGGTCTGGGTGCCCCCCACCCTGGGGACCCCAGTGCCCGGGCACCTTGGACTGGTTGTTCTTGAGGCGGTGGGCTTCGTCCACCACCAGGCAGGCCCAGCGGATGGAGCCCAGCGCCGCCTGGTCGATGGTGATCAGCTCGTAGGAGGTCAGCAACACGTGGAACTTCACCTGCGCCTCCCGCTGTCGCGGCCGTCAGCACCCATGGGTGTCGTGTGTCCCACCCCACCCCCCCCCACACACACCCCCCCGGGGACCCCGGCGGTGGGGGTACCCCAAATCCTGCACCGTCACCACCACCCGCCACCCCGATCCCCCCGGCCGGGGGGTCTCTCTGCATCTGGCCACCCCAGCACCCCGATCCCTCCTGGGACCCCAGCGGCCAGGGCACCCCCAGCACCCCAAACCCCCTGGGGACCCCAATGTCCAGGTCACCCCAACCCCTGGGGACCCCAACACCCCAAACTCCTGAGGACCCCAATGTCCAGGTCACCCCCCCAGCACCCCAAACCCCTGGGGACCCCAATGTCCAGGTCACCCCCCCAGCACCCCAAACCCCCTGGGGACCCCAATGTCCAGGTCACCCCAACCCCTGGGGACCCCAGCACCCCAAACTCCTGGGGACCCCAATGTCCAGGTCACCCCCCCAGCACCCCAAACCCCCTGGGGACCCCAATGTCCAGGTCACCCCAACCCCTGGGGACCCCAGCACCCCAAACTCCTGGGGACCCCAATGTCCAGGTCACCCCCCCAGCACCCCAAACCCCCTGGGGACCCCAATGTCCAGGTCACCCCCAGCACCCCAAACCCCCTGGGGACCCCAACACCCCAAACCCCTGGGGACCCCAGTGTCCAGGTCACCCCCAGCACCCCAAACCCCCTGGGGACCCCAACACCCCAAACCCCTGGGGACCCCAATGTCCAGGTCACCCCAACCCCTGGGGACCCCAACACCCCAAACTCCTGAGGACCCCAATGTCCAGGTCACCCCCCCAGCACCCCAAACCCCTGGGGACCCCAATGTCCAGGTCACCCCCCCAGCACCCCAAACCCCTGGGGACCCCAGTGTCCAGGTCACCCCCAGCACCCCAAACCCCCTGGGGACCCCAACACCCCAAACCCCTGGGGACCCCAATGTCCGGGTCACCCCCCAGCACCCCAAACCCCCTGGGGACCCCAACACCCCAAACCCCTGGGGACCCCAGTGTCCAGGTCACCCCCAGCACCCCAAACCCCCTGGGGACCCCAACACCCCAAACCCCTGGGGACCCCAATGTCCGGGTCACCCCCCAGCACCCCAAACCCCCTGGGGACCCCAACACCCCAAACCCCTGGGGACCCCAATGTCCAGGTCACCCCCCCAGCACCCCAAACCCCCTGGGGACCCCAAAATCGGGCTCACCTTCATCTTGAAGGCCTTCTTGCCCCCCTTCATGGCATTGTCATCGAAGGAGAACTCGTTCTCGCGGATGATGGCCCGGCTGTCCTTGTCCCCGGTGTAGGTGACAACGTAGAAGGCGGGGGCCCACATCTGGAACTCCCGCTCCCAGTTGATGATGGTGGAGAGCGGGGCGCTGACGAGGAACGGGCCCTTGGTGTGGCCCTGGGGGACAGCGCGTCACACGGGGACACGGGGACGGGGCCCTTGGGGGACGTGGGGACAGTGTGACACAGAGGGATGGGGGGGTGGCATGGGACGGGGTCCTTGGGGGACGTGGGGACAGCGTGGGCCAGGCGGGTGACACCAGGGGCCAGGTGGGTGACACCATGAAGCAAGAAGGTGACATTGGGGACCAGGTAGGTGACACCGGGGACCAGGTACAAGACACCAGGACCAGGTGGGTGACACCAGGGACCAGGCGGGTGACATGGGGGCCAAGGGAGAGATGCCAGGGGCCAAGCGGGTGACACCAGGGGCTAAGTGGGTGACAACGGAGACCAGGTGGGTGACACCAGGGCCAGGCTTGTGACGCTGGGGGCCAAGTGGGTGACACCAGGGGCCAGGAGGGAGATACCAGGTGCCAAGTGGGTGACACCAGGGCCAGGCAGGTGACACCGGGGGCAATGGGAGAGACACCAGGGCCAAGTGGGTGACACCAGAACCAGGCAGGTGACACCGGGGACAAGGTGGGCATCATGGGGGCCTAAGGGGGAGACACCAGGGGCCAGGCGAGTGACACCAGGGCCAGGCGGGTGACACCGGGGGCAAAGGGAGAGACACCAGGACCAGGCGGGTGACACCAGAACCAGGCAGGTGACACCGGGGACCAGGCGGGTGACATGGGGGCTAAGGGAGAGACACCAGGGGCCAAGTGGGTGACACCAGGGGCCAGGTGGGTGACACCAGGGCCAGGTGGGTGACAGCAGGGGCCAGGAGGGAGATACCAGGGGCCAAGTGGGTGACACCAGGGCCAGGCAGGTGACACTGGGGGCAAAGGGAGAGACACCAGGGCCAGGCGGGTGACACCAGGGGCCAGGTGGGCAACATGGGAGCCAACAGGGAGACGCCAGGGGCCAAGTGGGAGACACCAGGGACGAGGCAGGTGACATCGGGGCCAGGTGGGTGACACTGGGGCCAGGCGGGTGACACCAGGGGCAAAGGGGGAGACACCAGGACCAGGCGGGTGACACCAGAACCAGGTGGGCAACATGGGGGCCAAGGCGGAGACGCCACGGTCTAAGTGGGTGACACCAGAGGCCAGGCGGGTGACAGCAGGGGCCAAGTGGGTGACACCAGGGCCAGGCGGGTGACATCGGGGACAAGGTGGGCAACATGGGGGCCTAAGGGGGAGACACCAGGGGCCAAGTGGGTGACACCAGGGCCAGGCGAGTGACCCCGGGGGCAAAGGGAGAGACACCAGGGCCAGGTGGGTGACAGCAGGGGCCAGGAGGGAGATACCAGGGGCCAAGTGGGTGACACCAGGGGCCAGGTGGGCAACATGGGAGCCAACAGGGAGACGCCAGGGGCCAAGTGGGTGACACCAGGGACGAGGCAGGTGACATCGGGGCCAGGTGGGTGACACTGGGGCCAGGCGGGTGACACCGGGGGCAAAGGGGGAGACACCAGGACCAGGCGGGTGACACCAGAACCAGGTGGGTGACACCAGGGACAAGGTGGGCAACATGGGGGCCAAGGCGGAGACGCCAAGGTCTAAGTGGGTGACACCAGGGCCAGGCGGGTGACACCGGGGGCAAAGGGAGAGACACCAGGACCAGGCGGGTGACACCAGAACCAGGTGGGTGACACCAGGGACAAGGTGGGCAACATGGGGGCCAAGGCGGAGACGCCAAGGTCTAAGTGGGTGACACCAGAGGCCAGGCGGGTGACAGCAGGGGCCAAGTGGGTGACACCAGGGCCAGGCGGGTGACACCAGGGCCAGGCGAGTGACACCAGGAACCAGGCAGGTGACACCGGGGCCAGGCGGGTGACACCGGGGACCAGGCGAGAGCGACCTCACCTCCTTGTAGAGGGAGTAGAGGAAGACGATGGTCTGGATGGTCTTGCCCAGCCCCATCTCGTCGGCCAGGATGGTGTCGGTGCTCTGGGCCCAGGAGAAGCGCAGCCAGTTCAGCCCCTCCAGCTGGTAGAGGTGGAGGGTGCCGCCCGTCGCCGTGATGAACCGCGGCTGCGTCTCGTACTTCACCGTCGGCTGCCGGGGTGGGGAAGGGTGGCAGTGGGTGGGTGGGGGGGGGACCCAGGCATCTGGGCCACCCAACACCCCCAGGGACATCCAGGGGGGTTAGGAATGACGTGGAGGTGGTGGGGAACCCTAGGGGGACGCTGGTGTCCGGGGAGGGGACCCCGGCATCTGGGGGACCCAAGGGACCATGGAGGGGACCCTGGTGTCCAGGGGGGGACCCAAGGGTCCATGGGGGGCACCCAGGCATCCGGGGACTCACGTCGTTGGTGGGGGAGTCGGGGGGTCCCTCCTCCGGCGTCTCCTTCTTCTTCTTCTTGTAGCGACGGGGCTGGGCCGGGTCCTCCCCCATGAACACCTCCCTGGGGACACGGGGACACCGAGGGGGACACGGGGACACCGGGGGGGGGGCCAGGACACGAGGGGGCCACAGGGATATGGGGGGACATAGGGACACAGCGGGAGACAGGGGGCACAGGGACACCAAGGGGGATGGGGATACGGGGCGGGGGGACACCCAGGGACATGGAGGGACACAAGGACATCAGGGGACACAGCGGGAGACAGGGACACAGGGACACCGGGGGGATGGGGACATGGCGGGAACAGGGGACACATGGAGACGTGAGGAGACGGGGACAACACAGGGACACAGGGCAGCATGAGGACAATGGGGGACTCATGGGGACACAGGGCCACGTGGCCAGTAGGCACATCCCCATGTGTTCCCATGTGTCCCCATGTCCCCCCCGTGTCCCCATGTCCCCCACCAGTGCCTCCAAGTAGGCATGTCCCCATATCCCCATGTCCCCCCGCCATGTCCCTATGTCCCCCCATGTCCCCCCGTCCCTCACCGGTGCTTCCAGTAGGCACATCCCCATGTCCCCATGTCCCCCCCATGTCCCTCCGTCCCTCACCGGTGCTTCCAGTAGGCACGTCCCCATGTCCCCATGCTCCCCCCATGTCCCCACGTCCCTCACCGGTGCTTCCAGTAGGCACATCCCCATGTCCCCATGCTCCCCCCATGTCCCCACGTCCCTCACCGGTGCTTCCAGTAGGCACGTCCCCATGTCCCCATGTCCCCCCATGTCCCCACGTCCCTCACCAGTGCTTCCAGTAGGCACGTCCCCATGGCCCCATCCTCCCCCCATGCCCCCACGTCCCTCGCCGGCGCTTCCAGTAGGCCCGCCCCCAGGTCCCCCTGCCCCCCCTGTGTCCCCATGTCCCCCCATCCCTCACCGGTGCTTCCAGTAGGCACGTCCCCATGTCCCCGTGCCCCCCCACCGTGTCCCCATGTCCCCCCGTGTCACCCTGTCCCTCACCGGTGCTTCCAGTAGGCCAGCTTGTGGAGGTCGTAGTCGGGGATGGGCATCTCGTCCTCCTCCCAGGTGGCCTGGTCGTAGGGCAGGTCCCGCCACTTCACCAGGTAGTGGTACTGCCCCTTCCGGTCCACGCTGTGCGGCACGCCGTCACGCCCCGCACCGGGCACCCGGGGGGCACCGGGAGACAACGGGCACCATGGGTGTAACGGGCACGCGGCGGGCAATGGGCACCACAGGGGCATGGGGCACCACGGGGACATCAGGCACCCGGGAGACACCAGGCACCATGGGGGTAACGGGCACCACGGGGACACCAGGCACCACGGGGGCACGGGGCACCACAGGGACAACGGGCACCACAGGGACACCGGGCACCACAGGGACACCGGGCACCCGGGGGACAACAGGCACCACAGGGACACCGGGCACCACAGGGATAACGGGCACCACAGGGACAACGGGCACCATGGGGACACCGGGCACCCGGGGGACAACAGGCACCACAGGGACACCGGGCACCCGGGGGACAACAGGCACCATGGGGACACCGGGCACCCGGGGGACAACAGGCACCACAGGGACACCGGGCACCACGGGAGTAACGGGCACCATGGGGACACCGGGCATCATAGGTGCAATGGGCACTGCGGGGACACCGGGCATCGTGGGGACACCGGGCACCATGGGAGTAATGGGCACTGTGGGGACACTGGGCATCCTGGGGACAACAGGCACCACAGCGGGACAACGGGCACCACAGGGCAACAGGCACCCAGGGGACAACAGGCACCGCGGGGGGGACAACGGGCACCCTGGGACAACAGGCACCCAAGGGACAATGGGCACCATGGGGTGACAACAGGCACCTGGGGACAACAGGCACCGTGGGGTGACAACGGGCACCGCGGGACAACAGGCACCCAAGGGACAATGGGCACCACAGGGTGACAACGGGAACCATGGGGCAACAGGCACCCAGGGGACAATGGGCGCCACGGGGGGACAACAGGCACCTGGGGACAACGGGCACCACAGGGACAGTGGGAACAGGGGGGACACTGGGCACCCAGGGACACAGGGCACCACGGGTGACAGCAAGCACCCCTGGGGACACCGGGCACCCCCGGGTGACACGGGGACAGGCAGAACTGACGCGGGGCCAGGCGGGGGTTGGCACGTGCCACCAGGGCGTGGGTGACAGTGGGGCACATGGAAGGCACTCGAGTGCCACCAGGGGTCACCCGCTGTCACCGGCTGCCATCAGGGAGACGCTGGGGACACCCCAGCACAGGGGTCACCCGGGGACAGGGGGTGACATGGGGACAGGGACATACAGACAGGATACGGGGTCACCTGGGGACACGGGGTCACCTGGGGACAGGGCCACAGAGAGGGGACATAGGGCATCTGGGGACAGGGCCACTTGGATGGGACACGGGGTCACCTGGGGACAGGGACACACAGGACATGGGGTCACCTGGGGACACAGACGGGACATGGGGTCACTCGGAGAGGGACATAGACAGGACACGGGGTCACCTGGGGACAGGGACACATGGAGGGGACACGGGGTCACCTGGGGACAGGGACACACAGGACACGGGGTCACTCGGGGACAGGGCCACATGGAGGGGACATGGGGTCACCTGGGGACAGGGACACCCTGACAGGACACGGGGTCACTTGGGGACAGGGACACACAGGACACGGGGTCACCTGGGGACAGGGAACTCACAGGACACAGGGTCACTCAGGGACAGGGCCACCTGGAGGGGACACGGGGTCACTTGGGGACAAACAGGACACGGGGTCACGTGGGGACATGGACACATGGAGGGGACATGGGGTACACCTGGGGACAGGGACACCCTGACAGGACACGGGGTCACTTGGGGACAGGGCCACCCTGGAGAGACATGGGGTCACCTGGGGACGGTGTCCGACTGCTCCCAATGGGGGGGGGCACCCATGGGTGCCGGGGGACACTGACGGGTGCTGGGGGGCACCCATGGGTGCTGGCGGTGTCCTTACAGGACCCAAGGGTGCCGAGTGTCCCCACGGGTGCCACTAGTGTCCCCAAAGCCCACCCACACACCAGTGGCACCCAGTCTCTTCCTGTATGGGGGAGCTGTGGGGGTCCCCCAGTGCTGGGGGGCACCCATGGGAGCCAGGGGACACTGATGGGTGCTGGGGGGCACCCATGGGTGCTGGGGTGTCCTTACAGGACCCAAGGGTCCCCAGAGTGTCCCCAAACCCCACCCAGGCTCTCCCCTGCCCCCATACCGACACCCCCCATCCCCTCCCAATTTGGGGGGCACCCATAGGTGCCAGGGGACACTGACGGGTGCTGGGGGGCACCCATGGGTGCTGGCGGTGTCCTTACAGGACCCAAGGGTGCCGAGTGTCCCCACGGGTGCCACTAGTGTCCCCAAAGCCCACCCACACACCAGTGGCACACCCCCCATCCCCTCCCAATCTGGGGGTGCCCCACGGGGGGAGGGGGGGGGGGAATCCCACGGGCACCCCCCGACACCCCTGGGCGCCCCGTGACACCCTTGGGTGCTCCCCGCCCCCCCCCCCCACCTGTGATTGATGATGCGGTGCACCGTCATCCACTCGGGTTTGATGCCGTAGCGGTAGAAGCGTTCCTCCATCCCCCGGAAAAGGGGGTCCCCCCCCGCCCCCCGTTTTTCACTTTTGGGGTCGTCGTCCCCCGAGCCGTAGTCGAGGGGGGGGGGGGCGGCCCTGTCGTTCTTGCGCTGGTAGGTGGGGTAGATCCCCAGGGGGGAGGTCTCCAGCTGTGGGGGGGGGGGGGACACCCCAAAATTAGCGGGGGGCACCCCCAAAATTAGCAGGGGGCACCCCAAAAGTAGCGGGGGGCAAGGACACCCCACCCCCCCCGCAGGGTGCTGGAAGGTGGGGGGGTGGGGTGCTGCCCCTCTCCCCCCGCCCCGGCCCAGGGATTGGGGGGGGCATGGAGTCCCCGAGGTGGGGGTGTTGGGGGGCCCTGAAAGTGGGGATCCCCCCCCCAACTGGGGATACTGGGGTGTCCCCAGTCCGGGGAACCCCCCCAACTGGGGATATTGGGGTGTCACCAGCCCCAGGCCCCCCCCAACTGGGGATACTGGGGTGTCCCCAGTCCTGGGGACCCCCCCCAAGCTGGGGATATTGGGGTGTCACCAGTCCTGGGAACCCCCCCCAACTGGGGATATTGGGGTGTCACCAGCCCCAGGTTGCCCCAACTGGGGATATTGGGGTGTCCCCAGTCCGGGGAACCCCCCAAACTGGGTCTATTGAGACACCCTGATATTGGAGCCCCCCCAAACTGGGTCGATCAGCCCCCCCCCCAGTATCAGGGCCCCCCAAACTGGGTCTATCAGCCCCCCCATGACCATGCCCCCCCAAACTGGGTCTATCAGCCCCCCCCCCCCCCCGTATCAGGGCCCTCCCAAACTGGGTCTATCAGCCCCCCAGTACCATGCCCCCCCAAACCGGGTCTATCAGCCCCCCAGTATCGGGGCCCCCCAAACTGGGCCTATTGAGACACCCTGATATCTGCCCCCCCCAGTATCAGGGCCCCCCAAACTGGGTCTATCAGCCCCCCCAGTACCATGCCCCCCCAAACTGGGTCGATCAGCCCCCCAGTATCAGAGCCCCCCAAACTGGGTCTATCAGCCCCCTCCCCCAGTATCAGGGCCCCCCAAACTGGGTCTATCAGCCCCCCCAACTATCAGGGCCCCCCAAACTGGGTCGATCAGCCCCCCAGTATCAGGGCCCCCCAAACTGGGCCTATTGAGACACCCTGATATCTGCCCCCCCCAAACTGGGTCTATCAGCCCCCCCAGTATCAGGGCCCCCCAAACTGGGTCTATCAGCCCCCCCAGTACCATGCCCCCCCAAACTGGGTCCATCAGCCCCCCCAGTATCAGAGCCCCCCAAACTGGGTCTATCAGGCCCCCCAGTATCAGGGCCCCCCAAACTGGGTCTATCAGCCCCCCAGTACCATGCCCCCCCCAAACTGGGTCGATCAGCCCCCCAGTATCAGAGCCCCCCAAACTGGGTCTATCAGGCCCCCCCCCAGTATCAGGGCCCCCAAACTGGGTCTATCAGCCCCCCCCCCCAACTATCAGGGCCCCCCCAAACTGGGTCGATCAGCCCCCCCAGTATCAGGGCCCCCCCAAACTGGGCCTATTGAGACACCCTGATATCTGCCCCCCCCCAAACTGGGTCTATCAGCCCCCCCCAGTATCAGGGCCCCCCAAACTGGGTCTATCAGCCCCCCCAGTACCATGCCCCCCAAACTGGGTCGATCAGCCCCCCCAGTATCAGAGCCCCCCAAACTGGGTCTATCAGCCCCCCCCAGTATCAGGGCCCCCCAAACCAGCTCTATCAGCCCCCCCCCAGTACCATGCCCCCCCAAACTGGGTCGATCAGCCCCCCAGTATCAGAGCCCCCCAAACTGGGTCTATCAGCCCCTCCCCCCAGTATCAGGGCCCCCCAAACTGGGTCTATCAGCCCCCCAACTATCAGGGCCCCCCAAACTGGGTCGATCAGCCCCCCAGTATCAGGGCCCCCCAAACTGGGCCTATTGAGACACCCTGATATCTGCCCCCCCAAACTGGGTCGATCAGCCCCCCCCAGTATCAGGGCCCCCCAAACCAGCTCTATCAGCCCCCCCCAGTACCATGCCCCCCCAAACTGGGTCGATCAGCCCCCCCAGTATCAGAGCCCCCCAAACTGGGTCTATCAGGCCCCCCCAGTATCAGGGCCCCCCAAACTGGGTCTATCAGCCCCCCAACTATCAGGGCCCCCCAAACTGGGTCGATCAGCCCCCCAGTATCAGGGCCCCCCAAACTGGGCCTATTGAGACACCCTGATATCTGCCCCCCCCCAAACTGGGTCGATCAGCCCCCCCAGTATCAGGGCCCCCCAAACTGGGTCTATCAGCCCCCCCAGTACCATGCCCCCCAAACTGGGTCGATCAGCCCCCCAGTATCAGAGCCCCCCAAACTGGGTCTATCAGCCCCCTCCCCCCAGTATCAGGGCCCCCCCAAACTGGGTCTATCAGCCCCCCCAACTATCAGGGCCCCCCAAACTGGGTCGATCAGCCCCCCCAGTATCAGGGCCCCCCAAACTGGGCCTATTGAGACACCCTGATATCTGCCCCCCCAAACTGGGTCGATCAGCCCCCCCCAGTATCAGGGCCCCCCAAACTGGGTCTATCAGCCCCCCCAGTACCATGCCCCCCCAAACTGGGTCGATCAGTCCCCCCAGTATCAGGGCCCCCCAAACTGGGTCTATCAGCCCCCCACTATCAGGGCCCCCCAAACCAGCTCTATCAGCCCCCCCCCAGCACCATGCCCCCCAAACGAGGTCTATCAGCCCCCCCCCCCCCCCCAGTATCGGCCCCCCCCCCCCCAGCCTGGCTCTCCCAGCCCCCCCAGTTTGGGGGCGCGGGCCCCCCCGTACCTGCAGCTCCTTGATCCAGGAGCAGTGCCAGTAGGAGAGGCCCACCCACTTGACGAAGAACTCGCGCTCGGAGCGGCCCTGCAGCGCCGGGGGGGGCCCCTCGGGGGGGGCCCCGGGGGGGGCGGCCACGGGGGGGGGCGGCTCCCCCCACCGCCAGTACAGGATCTTCTGCACCCGCCCCTTCAGCACCGGGCACTGCGGGGGTGGGGACACGGCGGGGTTGGGGACACGGCGGGGGACACGGGGACATCGTGTGGGCCCCCCCTCCCCCCGACACACCCAGAGTGAGGGGTGCCCGGGGGGGGGGGGTAGGTGTCCCCCCCTCTCTGTCCCCAAGGTGGGGGTGGCGCATCCCTGTGCCCTGGCCCCATCGTCGTGGTTGTCCCCACCCCTGGCCCTGTCCCCAACCTTGAGCCATCCCTGTCCCCATCCCTGTCCCCAACCTTGAGCCATCCCCGTCCCCATCCCTGTCCCCATCCCTGTCCCTGTCCCCAACCTTGAGCCATCCCTGTCCCCATCCCTGTCCCCATCCCTGTCCCTGTCCCCAACCTTGAGCCATCCCTGTCCCCATCCCTGTCCTGACCCCAGCCTTGAGCCATCCCTGTCCCCATCTCTGTCCTGTCCCATCCCTGTCCTGTCCCGTCCCTGTCCCCACCCCTGGCCCTGTCCCCAGCCTTGAGCCATCCCTGTCCCCATCCCTGTCCTGTCCCCAGCCTTGAGCCATCCCTGTCCCCATCCCTGTCCCTATCCCTGTCCTGTCCCTGTCCCCAACCTTGAGCCACCCCATCCCCATCCCTGTCCTGTCCCACCCCTGTCCTGTCCCTGTCCCCATCCCTGTCCCTGTCCCCATCCCTCTCCCACCCCCACCCGGTCCCTGTCCCCATCCCTGTCCCCGTCCCCACCAGGTCCCTGTCCTGTCCCCATCCCAACCCATGTCCCATCCCTCTCCTGTCCCCACCAGGTCCCTGTCCCCATCCCTGTCCTGACCCCAGCCTTGAGCCATCCCTGTCCCCATCCCTGTCCCTATCCCTGTCCCCAACCTTGAGCCACCCCATCCCCATCCCTGTCCTGTCCCACCCCTGTCCTGTCCCTGTCCCCATCCCTGTCCCTGTCCCCATCCCTCTCCCACCCCCACTGGGTCCCTGTCCCCATCCCTGTCCCCGTCCCCACCAGGTCCCTGTCCTGTCCCCATCCCAACCCATGTCCCATCCCTCTCCTGTCCCCACCAGGTCCCTGTCCCCATCCCTGTCCTGACCCCAGCCTTGAGCCATCCCTGTCCCCATCCCTGTCCCCACCCCTGGCCCTGTCCCCAGCCTTGAGCCATCCCTGTCCCCATCCCTGTCCCCACCCCTGGCCCTGTCCCCAGCCTTGAGCCATCCCTGTCCCTATCCCTGTCCTGTCCCTGTCCCCAACCTTGAGCCAGCCCATCCCCATCTCTGTCCAGTCCCACCCCTGTCCTGTCCCTGTCCCCATCCCTGTCCCTGTCCCCACCCCTGTCCCTGTCCCCAACCTTGAGCCACCCCATCCCCATCCCTGTCCCTGTCCCCATCCCTCTCCCACCCCCACCAGGTCCCTGTCCCCATCCCTGTGCCCGTCCCCACCAGGTCCCTGTCCTGTCCCCATCCCAACCCATGTCCCATCCCTCTCCCGTCCCCACCAGGTCCCTGTCCCCATCCCTGTCCCATCCCCACCAACGTCCTGTCCCCACCAGGTCCCTGTCCCATCCCCATCCCTGTCCCTAACCCCACCAGGTCCCTGTCCTGTCCCCATCCCTCTCCCGTCCCCACCGGGTCCCTGTCCCCATCCCTCTCCCGTCCCCTCCAGGTCCCTGTCCCCATCCCTCTCCCGTCCCCATCCCTGTCCCGTCCCCACCAGGTCCCTGTCCCCATTCCTCTCCCGTCCCCATCCCTGTCCCTGTCCCCACCAGGACCCTGTCCGCATCCCTGTCCCTGTCCCCATCCCTCTCCCATCCCCTCCAGGTCCCCGTCCCCATCCCTCTCCCGTCCCCATCCCTGTCCCGTCCCCACCAGGACCCTGTCCCCATCCCTCTCCCATCCCCTCCAGGTCCCTGTCCCCATCCCTCTCCCGTCCCCATCCCTGTCCCTGTCCCCACCAGGACCCTGTCCCCATCCCTCTCCCGTCCCCATCCCTCTCCCATCCCCTCCAGGTCCCTGTCCCCATCCCTCTCCCGTCCCCATCCCTGTCCCTGTCCCCACCAGGACCCTGTTCCCCATCCCTGTCCCTAACCCCACCAGGTCCCTGTCCTGTCCCCATCCCTCTCCCGTCCCCACCGGGTCCCTGTCCCATCCCTCTCCCGTCCCTATCCCTGTCCCTGTCCCCACCAGGACCCTGTCCGCATCCCTGTCCCTGTCCCCATCCCTCTCCCGTCCCCTCCAGGTCCCTGTCCCCATCCCTGTCCCGTCCCCATCCCTCTCCCGTCCCCTCCAGGTCCCCGTCCCCATCCCTCTCCCGTCCCCATCCCTGTCCCTGTCCCCACCAGGACCCTGTCCCCATCCCTCTCCCGTCCCCTCCAGGTCCCTGTCCCCATCCCTCTCCCGTCCCCATCCCTGTCCCGTCCCCATCCCTGTCCCATCCCCACCAGCTCCCTGTCCCCATCCCTGTCCCTGTCCCCATCCCTCTCCCGTCCCCATCCCTGTCCCATCCCCACCAGCTCCCTGTCCCCATCCCTGTCCCTGTCCCCACCAGGACCCTGTCCGCATCCCTGTCCCTGTCCCCATCCCTCTCCCGTCCCCATCCCTGTCCCTGTCCCCATCCCTCTCCTGTCCCCATCCCTGTCCCTGTCCCCACCAGGACCCTGTCCGCATCCCTGTCCCTGTCCCCATCCCTCTCCCGTCCGTCCCCCCCCCCCCCGGCCCCGGTGGCCCCCGCGGCCCCGTACCGTGCAGCGGGGACAGAGCCACTCGCCGTTGGGGACCTCGGGCAGGGGGGGGTTGAGGCAGTGGATGTGGTAGGAGGAGACGCAGGCGTCGCAGCAGAGCAGCTCCCCGCCGTCCTTGCACACCCGGCAGTACTCCATGTGGTCGTCCTCCTCCTCCTTCTCCCCTTCTTCCTCCTCCTCCTCCTCCTCCTCCTCTTCCTCCTTCGCTTCCCACTGCACCCCCTCCTTCTCCTGAGCAACACCCAGCGTCAGGCACCCCAAACCTCCTGGGGAGGCCCCCAAAACAGCACCCAGGGACCCCAAACCTCCTGGGGATGGCCTGAGGGACACCCAGACCTCCTGGGGACACCCTGAGGGACACCCAAACCTCCTGGGGATGACCTGAGGGACACCCAGCCTCCTGAGGACACCCCCAAAACAGCACCCAGGGACCCCAAACCTCCTGGGGATGGCTTGAGGGACACCCAGACCTCCTGGGGACACCCTGAGGAACACCCAAACCTCCTGGGGACACCTTGAGGGACACCCAGACCTCCTGGGGACACCCTGAGGGACACCCAAACCTCCTGGGGACACCTTGAGGGACACCCAGACCTCCTGGGGACACCCTGAGGGACACCCAAACCTCCTGGGGACACCTTGAGGGACACCCAGACCTCCTGGGGACACCCTGAGGAACACCCAAACCTCCTGGGGACACCTTGAGGGACACCCAGACCTCCTGGGGACACCCTGAGGAACACCCAAACCTCCTGGGGACACCTTGAGGGACACCCAGACCTCCTGGGGACACCCTGAGGAACACCCAAACCTCCTGGGGACACCTTGAGGGACACCCAGACCTCCTGGGGACACCCTGAGGAACACCCAAACCTCCTGGGGACACATTGAGGGATACCCAGACCTCCTGGGGACACCTTGAGCGACACCCAGCCTCCTGGGGACGTCCTCCAGGGACACCCAAACCTCCTAGGGACCCTTCTAGGAACCCCCAACCCCCCCAGGGACCCCCTAGGGACCCTTAAACTCCCCCAGGGACCCCCAATTCCTCCCAAAGGACCCCTCTAGGAACCCCCAAAGCCCCTCAGGGACCACCAAAGAGCCCAGGATTCCCCTAGGGACCCCCAAACCCCTCTAGGGACCCCTCTAGGGACCCCAAAATCCCCCCAGGGACCCACTAGGGACCCCCAAAGCCCCGAGGGACCCCCCAAACCTCCCCAAGGACCCCTCTAGGAACTCCCAAACCCCCCAGGGACCCCCAAACCCCCTCAGGGACCCCTCTAGGAACTCCCAAAGCCCCCAGAGACCCCCAAACCCCTCCAGGGACCCCTTTAGGACCCCCAACCCCCCCCCAAGAACCCCCCTAGGGACACCCAAACTCCTCCAGGGACCCCCCAAACCTCCCCAAGGACCCCTCTAGGAACCCCCAAAACCCCTCAGGGACCCCCTAGGAACCGCCAAGCCGCCCCAGAGACCCCCAAACCCCTCCAGGGACTCCTCTAGGAACCCCCAAACCCTCCCAGGGACCCCCAAACCTCCCCAAGGACCCCTCTAGGAACTCCCAAAGACCCCAGAGACCCCCAAACCCCTCCAGGGACCCCTTTAGGACCCCCAACCCCCCCCCAAGAACCCCCCTAGGGACACCCAAACTCCTCCAGGGACCCCCAAACCTCCCCAAGGACCCCTCTAGGGACTCCCAAAACCCCCCAGAAACCCCTCTAGGAACCGCCAAGCCGCCCCAGGGACCCCCAAACCTCCCCAAGGACCCCTCTAGGAACTCCCAAAGGCCCCAGAGACCCCCAAACCCCTCAGGGACCCCCTAGGAACCACCAAGCCCCCCAGGGACCCCCAAACCTCCCCAAGGACCCCTCTAGGAACCCCCAAAGCCCCCCAAACCTCCCCAAGGACCCCTCTAGGAACCCCCAAAGCCCCCAGAGACCCCCAAACCCCTCCAGGGACCCCTCTAGGACCCCCACCCCCCCCCCAGGGACCCCCTAGGAACCCCCAACCCCCCAGGGACCCCCCCCGCCCCCCAAAGCCCCGCAGCTCACGCAGTGGGGGCAGCTCCAGCGTCCCTCGGGCGCGCGGTCGAGCTCGGGGTCGAGGCAGACGAGGTGGTAGGCGCGGGGACAAGTGTCGCAGAGGATGATCTCCCCGCCCTGCTGGCACACCTCGCAGTAGTCCTGGTGGTCCGTCTCGTAGCCGTCCCCCTCCTCCTCCGGCCCCGGCCCTGCGGGGACGCCACGCACCGCCCGCTGCCACCCGGATTGATGGGGGGGGTGTACTGGGGAGGGGGACAGCGGGGGACGGGGGCACTGGGGGCACTGGGGAGGGGGATACTGGGGGACAGGGGCGCTGGGGGCACTGGGGAAGGGGACAGCAGGGGATGGGGGCACTGGGGAGGGGGACACTGGGGGACGGGGGCACTGGGGAGGGGGACAGAGGCACTGGGGGCACTGGGGATGGGGGCACTGGGGAAAGGGACAGCAGGGGACGGGGGCACTGGGGGCACTGGGGAGGGGGACGGAGGCACTGGGGGCACTGGGGAAGGGGACAGCGGGGGACGGGGGCACTGGGGAGGGGGACAGAGGCACTGGGGGCACTGGGGATGGGGGATACTGGGGGATAGGGGTGCTGGGGGCACTGGGGATGGGGACAGAGAGGGACAGGGGTGCTGGGGGCACTGGGGAGGGGGACAGAGGCACTGGGGGCACTGGGGATGGGGGATACTGGGGGATAGGGGTGCTGGGGGCACTGGGGATGGGGACAGAGAGGGACAGGGGTGCTGGGGGCACTGGGGAGGGGGACAGAGGCACTGGGGGCACTGGGGATGGGGGATACTGGGGGACAGGGGTGCTGGGGGCATTGTGGATGGGGACAGAGGGACAGAAGCACTGGGGATGGGGACACTGGGGGACAGGGGCGCTGGGGGCAGTGGGGACGGAGGCACTGGGGGCACTGGGGATGGGGACAGCAGGGGACAAGGGTGCTGGGGGCACTGGGGATGAGGATAGTGGGGGACAGAGGCACTGGGGATGGGGACAGAGAGGGACAGAGGCGCTGGGGGCACTGGGGAGGGGGACACTGGGGATGGGGACAGAGAGGGACAGGGGCACTGGGGATGGGGACAGAGAGGGACAGAGGCGCTGGAGGCACTGGGGATGGGGACAGCAGGGACAGGGGCACTGGGGGCACTGGGGAAGGGGACAGTGGGGGACAGGGGCACTGGGGGCACTGGGGATGGGGACATGGGGGCACTGGGGACAGGGGCACCCAGGAATGGGGGCATAGGGGCAGTGGGGACAGGGGCACTGGGGGGTGAGGGCACTGGGGTTGGGGACACCCAGGGATGGGGGCGATCAGGGATGGGGACATGGGCACTGGGGACACTGGGGATGGGGACATTGGAGGACAGGGGCACTGGGGATGGGGACACCCAGGGATGGGGACACAGGCACTGGGGACACTGAGGATGGGGACAGCAGGGGACAGGGACACCAGGGATGGGGACAGCGGGGGCACTGGGTGGATGGGAGCACTGGGATGGGCTGGCACCAGGGACATGGGCACTGGGGACACCAGGAGATGGGGACACCAGGGGACAGGGACATGGGGACACCAGGGGACAGGGACACGGGGACACTGGGATACCTGGGGACACCAAAAGCCCAGGAGAGATGGTGGGGACAGGGACGGGGTGACGGGGACACCGCTACACCCCTTCGAAGAAGCCAGGGGCTGGGGACCCCCCCAGACGCCACCACCGACACAGGGAAGGGACCGAGGACCCCGCTCGGGGGGGACACCACAGGCTCAGGGGACCCCGGGTGACAACTTGGGGACAGCGTGGGAGTGTCTCACCGTGCGCGGGCGCCGTGCCCGTCCCCACGGGGCCGCGCTCCCGGCTGAGGCCGGCGCAGGGGGCTGCAAGGAGAGAGGGCGGGGGGGACAGGGGCGTCACCCGGCGTCCCCGCCGCGGGGTCTGGGGTGGGCGGTGGTGGCACCCAGGGGGTCGGTGACACTTGGGGACACTCACCCTTCTTCTTCTTGCGACCGGGACGTCCCCGTTTGAGTTTCTTGAGGCGGGTGGTGGGGTCAGGGCGGGCGGTGGCACCCAGCACCCCGGGGCTCTCGGCGTCCGACTCCTCCTCCGCCTCCCCCGCGTCCTCGCTCTGCCCGGGGACAGCGGGTGACATCGGGGACAGTGGATGACACCGGGTGGCATCGGGAGGGGGGGGGGGGGACGACAAGGGGCCCAGGAGAGCAGAAGGTGGAGGGGACAGGGAGATGCGGGGCGGTGGCGGGACGGGGCCGCAGGACGGGGTGCCACCGCTTGGGGACACTTGGGGACAGGAGGGGACCCAGGTGTCCGGGCCCTACCGAGCTGCTCTTCTTCCTCTTGCCACCCAGGACGCCCAGTTTGATCTTCAGTGGCGCCATCTTCCTCCCCTTCATCTTCCTCTTCAGCTCCGGCACCCGCGGGCTCTTGCTGCGCTTCTTGTGGCCGGGACCTGTGGCGGGGGGGGGGGACCCAGGCGTTCGGGGTGGGGGCACCCAAGCACCCGGGCACCCCCTCCCCCAGCCCCATGAGGACCCTAAGGGCCCCCCCAATCCCCCCCAGGATCCCCTTAGGGATCCCCAGTTCCCCCCAGGATCCTCTAGGGACCCCCAAACCCCCCAGGATCCCCAACTCCCCCCAGGATCCTCCCAGGGACCCCCCAACCCTCCCAAGGATCCCTAAAGCCTCGCCAGGGACCCCCAAAGCCCCCCAGGATGCTCCAGGGACCCCCCAAATTGCCCCAGGGACCACTAAAGTCCCCCCAGGGACCCCCAAAGCCCCCCAGGATGCCCCAGGGACCCCCCAAATTGCCCCAGGGACCACTAAAGCCCCCTGGATCCCCCTAGGGACCCCCCATATTGCCCCAGGGACCACTAAAGTCCCCCCAGGGACCCCCAAAGCCCCCCAGGATCCCCCTAGGGACCCCCCAAATTGCCCCAGGGACCCCCAAAGCCCCCCAGGATCCCCCTAGGGACTCCCCAAATTGCCTCAGGGACCACTAAAGTCCCCCCAGGGACCCCCCCCACCCCATGAGGACCCAGGCATTCGGGGGGGGGGGGGACACGACACACACCCAGGCGTCCAGGGGGGCACCCAGGCACCCACTCCCCAAACCTGGAGAGCACCCAGGTGTCTGGGGGGGGCACCCAGGCACCTGGGGGCGGGGGGGGGAACGGACGGACACAGGCATCCGGGCACCCCTCCCCAAACCCAGCAAGGACCCAGGCGTCCGGGCAGCACCCACCTTTTCCCTCCTTGGTCTTGGCCTTACGCAGGGGCGGGGGGGGCGCCTCGGGGGCCACGGCGGCCACGGCGGCCGACACTTGCTCGGCCACGGCGGCGGCGGCAGCGGCGGCGGCGGCGGCCACGGCGGCGGCGGAGCCCTTGAAGGGGTTGTTGGCGCTGAACTCTCGCCACTTGGCCCCCAGGATGGTCATCATCTTCGACATGGGGATTTTGGGGTTCTTCTTGGCGATCAAGGGCCTGACGGGGAGAGATGGAGAGAGGTGGGCTGGGAACCCGGGCGTCCGGGGCACCCATGGGTCTGGGGGGGGCACCCAGGGGGAATAGGGGACCCCAGGCACCCGGGGGGGCACCCAGGCTCCACTGATGCTCCCCACAGACCCCTTTTCACCCCAGGGTACCCCCATGGCTTCCCAGCACCCTGAGGTGCCCCCATGGTCCCCCAGGTGCCCCCTGTGTCCACCCAGCACCCTGAGGTGTCCCCCCAACATCCCGAGGGCACCCCCCAGCACCATGAGGTGCCCTAAAAAGACCCCCACCAGCACCCCGAAGCAGCCCACAGCACCCAGAGAGACCCCTAAGGACCCTGAGGTGCCTCCCAGCACCCTGAGATGCCCTAAAAGTCCCCCCCCAGCACCCTGAAGTGTCCCCCAGCACCCAGAGGGACCCTCCAGCACCCTGAGCTGACCCCCAGGATCCCAAGGTGCCCCCCCCATGCCCCCAGGGTGCCCCCCAGCACCCTGAGACGCCCTAAAAGTCCCCCCCCAGCACCCTGAAGTGTCCCCCAGCACCCAGAAGGACCCTCCAGGACCCCGAGGTGCCCCCCAGCACCCCAAGGTGCCCCCCAGGACCGCACCTCATGAACTGGCTGAAGGCCTTGTAGTTGGTGAGGGTGTGATAGTCCTCCTCGGTGAAGACGTGGTCCACGTCCTCCAGCCCCCAGGCCCCCAGCAGCTGCGCCGAGGACTTCTGCTCCACCGCCTGCGCCAGGGAAGGGGACACGGGGGGACACCAAGGGGGACACGGGAGGACACGGCGGGGACACGACAGAGACCGGGACAGGGGGACAAGAAACACACAGGAATAGGGACGTGGAGGACAAGGCAACATGTCACCTACCGGGACCCCTACAGACCCCAACACGGGTGACGGGACACCCACGAGGACCCCCATGGGCGACAGGACCCCCATGGGCACCCACATGAGCGATGGGACCCCCACAATGATCCACATGGGGGATGGAACCCCCCCACAGGCACCCACACGGGTGTCAGGACCCTCATAGGCACCCACATGGGTGACAGGACCCCCACGGGCACCCACACGGCAACAGGACCCCCACAGGTCCCCGCACAGTGATGGGACCCCCACGAGGACCCCCTTGGGTCCTCACACATTGATGAGGCACCCACACGGGTGTTGGGACCCCCACGGGTCCCCACACAGTGATGGGACACCCACACGGATGACAGGGCCCCCCCATAGGCCCTGACATGGGGATGGGACCCCCACGGGTACCCACATGGGTGTTGGGACCCCCACGGGTCCCCACACAGTGACAGGGGACCCACATGGATGACAGGACCCCCCATGGGCCCTGACACAGGGATGGGACCCCTCCACAGGCACCCACATGGGTGACAAGACCCTCACAAGGACCCACACGGGTGTCAGGACCCTCATAGTCACCCACATGGGTGACAGGACCCCCACGGGCACCCACATGGCAATGGGACCCCCACGAGGACCCACATGGGTGCTGGGACCCCCACAGGTCCCCACACAGTGATGGGACCCCCACGAGGACCCACATGGGTGCTGGGACCCCCACGGGTCCCCACACAGTGACAGGGCACCCACACGGATGACAGGAACCCCACGGGCCCTGACATGGGGATGGGACCCCCACAGGCACCCACATGGGTGACAAGACCCTCACAAGGACCCACACGGGTGACAGGACCCCCACAAGGACCCCCATGGGTGCCCCCCACCCACGGGTGCCCCCTGGCCGTACCTTCACCTTCTGCCCCCCCTCCTCGTCGGCCTTTTTCCGTCTCTTCGTCTTCTTCTCCTTCTTTTCGCGGTGCTTCCGCCGCCGCTTCCTGGCCGCCCCCCCGGAGTCGCTGCCGCCGCTCTCCGACTTCTCCCGGTACTCTTCCCGCTGGTATTCCTCCCGCTCCGACTCCAGCTCATCCTCGCTCACCTGAGACCACCGCCCACTGCTTGTCCTCGGGGCCCGTCACCCCTCCCCGGGGCCCGTCAGCCGCCCTGAGACCCCCATCAGCCGCCCCAAGACCCCCATCGCCGCCCCAGGACCCTGTCAGTCGCCCAAGGACCCCCATCAGCTGCCCCAGGACCCCGTCAGTCGCCCCAAGGCCCCCGTCAGCTGTCCCGAGACCCCTATCAGTCACCCCCAACCCTGTCAGCTGCCCTGAGACCCCCATCAGCCATCCCAGGACCCCTTCAGTCACCCAAGGACCCCCGTCAGCTGCCCCAGAAACCCCGTCAGTCACCCCAGGACCTCCATCAGCTGCCCCGAGACCCCCGTCAGTCATCCCCAAACCTGTCAGCCGCCCCGAGACCCCCATCAGCTGCCCTGAGACCCCATCGGTTGCCCCCAACCCCCTCAGCTGCCCCAAGACCCCCATCAGCTGTCTCATGACCCCATCAGTTGTCTCCAACCCCGTCAGTCGCCCAGAGACCTCCATCAGCTGCTGCAAGACCCCATCAGCCACCCCCAAGAGTCTGTCACCCATCCCCACACCCCATCCATCATCCCCAGACCCCGTGAGCCACCCTGAGAGTCTGTCACCCGTCCCCAGACCCTGTCCGCCATTCCCAGACCCCATCAGCCACCCTGAGAGTCTGTCACCCGTCCCCACACCCCCATCCATCGTCCCCAGACGCCGTCAGCCACCCTGAGAGTC
Source organism: Nipponia nippon (assembly GCF_047370975.1). Lineage (NCBI taxonomy): Eukaryota > Metazoa > Chordata > Aves > Pelecaniformes > Threskiornithidae > Nipponia > Nipponia nippon. The sequence goes on from NW_028262360.1 coordinate 703,829, forward strand.
TGTCACCTGTCCCCAGACCCTGTCAGCCCCCCTGAGAGTCTGTCACCCATTGTCTGACCCTGTCACCTGTCCCCAGACCCCATCAGCCACCCTGAGAGTCTGTCACCCGTCCCAGACCCCATCCATTGTCCCCAGACCCTGTCAGCCACCCTGAGAGTCTGTCACCCGTCCCCAGACCCCATCCATTGTCCCCAGACCCCATCAGCCGACCTAAGACTCCTGTCACCTGTCCCCAAACCCCGTCACCCGTCCCCGGACCCCATCAGCTGACCTAAGACTCCTGTCACCTGTCCCCAAACCCCGTCACCCGTCCCCGGACCCCATCAGGCGACCTAAGACTCCTGTCACCCGTCCCCAGACCCCATCACCCGTCCCCAGACCCCATCAGCCGCACCAGGAGGACCCTGCTTGGCGCAGCCCCCCACCCCGGCCGGGAGGACCCAGGTGTTCGGGCAGGGTGTCCCGGGGGAACTCACCAGTTTTTTCCGTTTCCGTGGTTTTCCGGGTTTATTTTCCTTCTGCTTCCGGGGGCCCCGTTTCTTCTTCTTCACTCCCAGGGCCCCCTCGAGGCCCCGCAGCAGCTCGTCGTCACCGTCTGCGGGGACACGGCAGCCTGAGCCGCAGGGACGGGGACACGCGCTGGCGGCTGACAGGGACGGGTGGCTGTGCGAGGTCCCCTCCACGGCCACTGGGACAGTGACACGCAGGAAGACGGGTGACGGGGACACGTGGCCACACTGAGGTCCCCTCCGTGGCCACCAACCCACTGACACACGCAGAAGCAAGTGACAGGGACAGGGGACCACGTTGAGGTCCCCTATGCGACCACCAGGATGACACGCAGCAAGATGGGTGACAGGGACAGGTGGCCGCACTGAGGTCCCCTCTGTGGCCACCAGACCGCTGACGCACATGGAGGTGGGTGCTGGGGACAGGCGGCCACGCAGAGGTCCCCTCTGTGGCCAGCGGGTGACCGGGAGAGGCGGCCACACTGAGGTCCCCTCTGTGGCCACTGAGATGGTGACACACACGGAGGCGGGTGACAACCAGAAGTGGCCACACTGAGGTCCCTTCCATGCCCACCAACCTACTGGCACACACAGAGAGAGGTGACAGGGACAGGCAGCCACGCTGAGGTCCCCTCTACAACCACCGGTGTGCTGACACACACACGAAGACGGGTGACAGCCACAGGCGGCCACACTGAGGTCCCTTCCATGGCCACCAACCCACTGACACACACAGAGGTGGGTGACAGCTACAGGTGGCCACACTGAGGTCACCGGGACAGTGACACATGGGGAGGTGGGTGACGAGGACAGGCAACTGCACTGAGGTCCCTTCCACGGCCACCGGCTCACTGACATGTGGTGAAGTAGGTGACAGGGACAAGTGGCCCCGCTGAGGTCCCCTCTGCAGCCACCGGCACGGTGACACGCAGCAAGACGGGTGACAGGAACAGGTGACTACACTGAGGTCCCCTCCACGACAACCAGCCTGGTGACAAACACAGAGGCGGGTGATGGCCGCGGGTGGCCACGCTGAGGTCCCCTCCGTGGCCACCAGACCACCGACACACATGGAGGCAGGTGATGGGGACAGGCGGCCACACCGAGGTCCCCTCCGTGGCTACCAGACCACTGAGACACACGGAAGCAGGTGATGGGGACAGGCGGCCAGGCTGAGATCCCCTCTGTGGCCAGCGGGTGACAGGACAGGCGGCCACGCCAAGGTCCCCTCCGTGGCCACCAGACCACTGACACACACGGAGGCAGGTGATGGGGACAGGCGGCCACGCCAAGGTCCCCTCTATGGACAGCGGGTGATGGGGACAGGCAGCCACGCCGAGGTCCCCTCCGTGGCCACCAGACCACTGACACACATGGAGGCAGGTGATGGGGACAGGCGGCCACACTGATGCCCCCTCTGTGGCCAGCGGGTGACAGGGACAGGCGTCCACACCGAGGTCCCCTCTGTGGCCAGCGGGTGACAGGGACACGCCAGCACCCGCCTCCCCCTGGCAGAAACGAGCCCAAAATCGGGACTCCCGACACCTCTCAGTACCCCAATTACCTTTCTACCCCATTTTTTGCCCCAAAACCAACTGACCTTTGGTTGGGCCTTTGGAGCAGAAACGTTTAGGGGAAAAAAAACAACTTTTTGGGCAAAACTCAAGGATAATAACACCAGCAGCCACAGCCCGAGGCTCCTCCACCGACGGTACTGGCAACATCCACTCACGCCACGAAAAAAGGCTAAAAAAACCACCAGAAATGGGATTTTGGGGCATTTTCCCCCAATCGCAGGAGGCCTGAAAGGAGCATTTTGTTTTTTGTGCTGGCAAAAACTGCCAAAACCCCGGGGTTTCACCCCAAAACCCTCCCGGAAATGCCCCATGGGGGGGTTTTGGGGGGTTACCCCAAAAATGAGGCTCCCAACCACCGGTGGAGAGACACTGGTGTCACCGTGACGGTGACCAACCACCGGTGGAAGATTCCCCAACCGCCTGTCCCCGAGGACACCGGTATCACCGTGACGGTGACCAACCACCGGTGGAGGATTCCCCAACCGCCTGTCCCCGAGGACACCGGTATCACCGTGACGGTGACCAACCACCGGTGGAGGATTCCCCAACCGCCTGTCCCCGAGGACACCGGTATCACCATGACGGTGACCAACCACCGGTGGAGGATTCCCCAACTGCTCGGCCCCGAGAGCACCGGTGTCACCGTGACGGTGACCAACCAATGGTGGAGGATTCCCCAACTGCTCGGCCCCGGGGGCACCGGTGTCACCGTGATGGTGACCAACCACCGGTGGAGGATTCCCCAACCGCCTGTCCCCGAGGACACCGGTATCACCGTGACGGTGACCAACCACCGGTGGAGGATTCCCCAACCGCCTGTCCCCGAGGACACCGGTATCACCGTGACGGTGACCAACCACCGGTGGAGGATTCCCCAACTGCTCGGCCCCGAGAGCACCGGTGTCACCGTGACGGTGACCAACCAATGGTGGAGGATTCCCCAACTGCTCGGCCCCGGGGGCACCGGTGTCACCGTGATGGTGACCAACCACCGGTGGAGGATTCCCCAACCGCCTGTCCCCGAGGACACCGGTATCACCGTGACGGTGACCAACCACTGGTGGAGGATTCCCCAACCGCTTGGCCCTGAGGACACCGGTGTCACCGTAACGGTGACCAACCACCGGTGGAGGATTCCCCAACCGCTCAGCCCCGAGGACACCGGTGTTACCGTGATGGTGACCAACCACCGGTGGAGGATTCCCCAACTGCTCGGCCCCGAGAGCACCGGTGTCACCGTGATGGTGACCAACCACCGGTGGAGGATTCCCCAACCTCTCGGCCCCGGGGACACCGGTGTCACCGTGACGGTGACCAACCACCAGTGGAGGATTCCCCAACCGCTCAGCCCCAGGGACACCGGTGTCACCGTGATGGTGACCAACTGCCAGCAGTGGTGGATTCCCCCCTCTTTCACCCTAAAAGCGATCAACTGCTTGGCACAGTCGCTCCTCTCCGGCTGACGGTCCCTAACTGTCAGCAGAGGATTTCCCAACCGCTCAGCCCAGAGGACACTGGTGTCACCAGGATGGTGACCAACCACCGGGAGAGGATTCCCCAACCCCTCAGCCCAGGGGACGCTGGCGTCACGGTGACGGTGACCAACCGCCGCCAGTGGTGGCAGATTCCCCCCTCTTTCACCCTAAAAGCAATCAACTGCTCGGCACAATCACTCCGCTCCAGCTGACGGTCCCCAACCGCCGGCAGAGGATTTCCCAACTGCTCACCCCAGGGGACACCATTGTCACCGTGGCAGTGACCAACCACCGGTAAAGGATTTCCCAACCGCTCACCTGGGGGGACACCAGTGTCACCGTGCCGGTGAGCGACGGCTGGTAGAGGATTCCCCAACCACTCAGCCCGGGGGATGCCGGTGACCCCGTGACGGTGACCAACCGCCAGCAGAGGATTTCCCAACCTCTTGGCCGAGGGCCACCGGCGTCCCCGTGACAGGGGCCACCGAGAATTCCCGAGGACCATTCCCGGGGCGGTGACACCTACATCCGTGTCACGGCCTCGGTTGTCCCCGGTGTTTTTGGCAGCCGGTCGGGGTGAAGCCTGGGAGAGGTGTCACATCTGCCCGGCGGCTCTTGCAACGAGCTGGCACGTCCTCAGCCCAGCGTGTGTGTCCCCCCCCCACCGACGTCACCCGTCCGCCCCCATAAATCACAACCGGCGCTCGCTGACAGGTCCCAGCCGACCGCCGGCGGTCAGGGATGAAGCTCACCGCCACCGCTGCCGCCGGAGAGGGAACCCCCGGTGTCCCCCAGCCGCGGAGGGAGGGAGGGCGGGGGTCCGGGCGGGTGACGGCGGGTGCCAAGTTTGGCGTGGGGAGAGGAAGCAACACCCGGCGCCGCCGGGGTCACATTCCTGCCTAATCCCTTGGCACTGCCGGCCAGCCTGCTGCCAGACCGCTGCCGGCAGGGTCCGGGGACAGGCAGCGCTGCCAGGACCACCCAGATAACACCAAACCCCACCTCCGGTTGTGTTTATGGCAGGGGGGGACGATGCCGGAAAATGGTAACGGGTTAAAAAAAAAAAAAAAAAACCCAAACCCCCTTCTTTTTTTTTTTTTTTTTTTTTTTTTTTAAAAAAAATCCTGCTTTTTTCCATGGCGGCGTGGACGCCCCCGTCCCAACCGGCCGGGCCGGATCCTGCCCTCCCACTTCCCCCCCCACCCCCCAATGTTCCCCCCCTCCCTGGTTGTTCCCCCCACCGCCCGCCGTCACCTTCGGGTGTTCCCCGCAGGGTACAGCCGCTCGCCGGGACGGGGCTCAGCCCCACCGGGCCTGATCCTGCCATTTTAGGGGTGTTTCCCCCCCCCTCACTACCACCCCATTCCCCCCCCCCCCCCAGCACCATCAGACATGCGCGGGGAGCCGGGGCGCGTTGGCAAACCATCAACGAGAATTTTCCACACACGTGACGCTTCCCACTCCCCGCACCTCGAGAAAAAACGTAGACACCCGGACGGGGGGGGGGGGGAGAAAGGCGTACACCCGCCCGCTGCCTGTGCCGGCAGGCAGCTGCCAGACACAAAGCCCCCCCCCCCCCCCCCCCCCCAGGCAGCCACGGCGGCGAACGTGTGCGAAGAAAAGCAGAAAAAAAAGGGCAAAATGACCGAAAATTTCAAATACGCGGCGAACGCGGCGGGGGGGGGGGGGGGGAGGGGAAGGGGAAAAAACGGGGGGGGGGGGGGGAAGAGGGAGCGATTCTGCGAAAGGGAAGGAAAGAGTTTGAACAAAGGAAGAGGCGAGGCGTGCTCAAAAATGGGGGGGAAAAGCAGGAAAATGGGGTGCGCGGTGCAGCGAAGCGGAGAGAAGCGAGGCGTAGTTTCCCCCCCCCCCCCGGCGGAAAAAAAAAATAAATAAAAATCACCGGTTTGGCTCTTTTTGGCGTGTTTTACCCCGTTTTCTGGCTGGGCCCCGGTGGTGGGGCAGCCAGCCGGGCCTTTGGCCGGCAACTTGGTGAGAGTGGAGAAAACCTCAACTTTTTGCCTGATTTTGGCTTTTTTTTCTTTATTTTTTTTTTTAATAAAAATTGGTTGGTGTGGGTTCACCCCCTTCCGGCACTTGAACGGAGCCGCCGCGTTCCCGGCTGACGCCATTGTTCTCGGCCGGGACGGGCTGGAAACGGCAAAAATAGGGGAAAAAAAAAGGAAAAAAAAAAAAAAAACACCACCCAAATCCCAACAAGTTTCAGCTGTGGAGGAGGGGGAGGGGGTCAGCCTCTTGCCGGAGAAGTGGGGAAAAAAGTGTTCTTTCACCTCAAATCCGGAGAGCCCCGAGCGCCCGGCTGGCTGTCGGGAGAGGGACGGACAGACGGACGGACGGACAGACAGAGGCTGGCCTCCCGCTGCTCCTGTGCCGGGGGGGAAAGGTTAAAAACGTGCAATACTGCTGCTCTGGGGAGAGAAAGGTTAACAAAAATAGCTATTATTGGTGCTAGGGGTAGGAAGAGTTTTAAAAAATGGGGTTTAGGGCTGTTCTGGGGAGAGAAAAGTTGAAAAAAATGGGGTTTAGGGCTGTTCTGGGAGGGAAAAGTTGAAAAAAAGGGGTTTAGGGCTGCTCTGGGGAGAGAAAAGTTGAAAAAAATGGGGTTTAGGGCTGTTCTGGGAGGGAAAAGTTGAAAAAATGGGGTTTAGGGCTGTTCTGGGGAGAGAAAAGTTGAAAAAAATGGGGTTTAGGGCTGTTCTGGGGAGGGAAAAGTTGAAAAAAATGGGGTTTAGGGCTGCTCTGGGGAGAGAAAAGTTGAAAAAAATGGGGTTTAGGGCTGCTCTGGGGAGAGAAAAGTTGAAAAAAAAGGGGTTTAGGGCTGTTCTGGGAGGGAAAAGTTGAAAAAAATGGGGTTTAGGGCTGCTCTGGGGAGAGAAAAAGTTTTAAAAAGTGACTTTAGGGCTGCTTCGGGGGCGGCCGGGCGGCCCCACGTGGAGCGTTTGCGGGACCGGGGCTGCGGAGAGAAAAAATAATTTTAAAATTGCCCAAAAAGCCAAGAAAAAGGCGAAGGAAGCGGCGCTGGCTTGGGGAGGCCGTGCTGGAAAGGCGGATTTGCCCGTTTCTGAGCATTTTGGGGGGGAAAGGGGGGGTCTAAAATCCAAATTTACCCATTGCTGAGCATTTTGGGGGAAAACGAGGGGTCTAAAATGCAAATTTACCCATTTCTGAGCATTTTGGGGGAAAACGAGGGGTCTAAAATGCAAATTTGCCCATTGCTGAGCATTTTGGAGGGTAAACGAGGGGTCTAAAATCCAAATTTGCCCATTGCTGAGCATTTTGGGGGAAAACGAGGGGTCTAAAATGCAAATTTGCCCATTGCTGAGCATTTTGGAGGGTAAACGAGGGGTCTAAAATCCAAATTTACCCATTGCTGAGCATTTTGGAGGGAAAAGGGGGGTCTAAAATCCAAATTTGCCCATTGCTGAGCATTTTGGAGGGTAAACGAGGGGTCTAAAATCCAAATTTGCCCATTGCTGAGCATTTTGGAGGGTAAACGAGGGGTCTAAAATCCAAATTTGCCCATTTCTGAGCATTTTGGAGGGAAAAGGGGGGTCTAAAATCCAAATTTACCCATTGCTGAGCATTTTGGAAGGAAAAGGGGGGTCTAAAATCCAAATTTGCCCATTTCTGAGCATTTTGGGGGAAAACGAGGGGTCTAAAATCCAAATTTACCCATTCCTGAGCATTTTCAAAGTGAGCGGATTCACTTTAAAATCAAAGCTGTTTTTTCAATCGAACTGGCCACTTTGGGCTATCAGATGCTTTTTTCCCCTCTCTGTTTGAGGCCAAACTAGAAAAAACAAAAAAATCTCAGTCAGAAGGCAAAAAACCCTATCATTTTGCACAAAAACGGACAATTTTAGGGCCTCACCTCAGGAAAAACCGCCAGAAAAGGTGTCCGAAACCCCAAACCGTCCCCGCACCGGCGAACGCGGGTGTTGGGGACCTGCCGGGGTTCCCCGCTGAGGAAAATGGACATTTTTTTTCTGCTAAATCCTCTTTTTTCCCCGTTTCTCACATTTTTTAATGCCCGCACACACCCTTGGGGGAGGAAATTTCAACCAAAGCGGCGGCGCACACCCGAATGGGGCGAGTTTGGAGGGTACAAACCTGCCCCAAAACCACCAGCGGCGCCAAAATTTTGGGTGCAGGCACAGCCGAGCCGCCGACACCGAGAAGTGGTGTTTGAGACGTGCAAGAAACTACAATAAAACACAATAGACCACAATAAAATACAATAAAACACAATCAAATACAATGGAAGTGTCCCTTCGGGCCTGGGATAAGTCAGCGCCGGGATGTCGATGGTTCCTGGGGACTTTGGGTCCTTCCCGGAGGGGGTTCTGCACGGTGACATCTGTCAGCCCCGAGACCATCGGCACCCAAACCCACCCGCCACGGGGTGCAACAACTGCTCCGGGTCAAGCCAGGCGCCCAACAGCACCCATCAACCACACCACAGGGTACAACAGCCATCCTGGATCTTGTCAGGCGCACAACAGCCCCCGCTGCCCCACAAATGCCTGAGTTCCTGCCAGGCACCCAAGAGCACCCATCACCCTACACGATGGGGTGCAACAACCATCATGGATCTTGTCAGGCGCATAACAGTCCCCATCACCCCACACCACGGGGTGCAACAACCGCCCTGGGTCCTGTCAGGCACCCAACAGCACCCATCAACCCACACCACAGGGTGCAACAACCATCCTGGACCCTGTGAGGTGCCCAACAGCCCCCCTTGGCCCACAACCACCTGGGATCCTGTCAGGCACACAACAGCACCCGTCACCCCACACCATGAGGTGCAACAATGGCCCTGGATCCTGCCAGGAGCCCAACAGCACCCATCACCCCACAAGACGGGGTCAACAACCACCTTGGGTCCTTCCAGGCACCCAAGAGCACCCATCACCCCACACCACAGAGTGCAACAACCATCCTGGGCCCTGTGAGGTGTCCAACAGCCCCCATCGCCCCACACCACGGGGTGCAACAACAGTCCTGGATCCTGTCAGGCGCACAAGAGCACCCAGCATCCCACATCACAGGGTGCAACAGCCACCCTGGGTCCTTCCAGGCACCCAAGAACACACACCACCCTGCAACTGCCTGGGTTCCTGTCAGGCCCACAACAGGAACTGTCACCCCACACCAAGGGGTGCAACAACAGTCCTGGATCCTGTCAGACGGCCAACAGCACCCGTCACCCCACACCATGGGGTGCAACAACCATCCTGGACCCTGTGAGGTGCCCAACAGCCCCCCTTGGCCCACAACCACCTGGGATCCTGTCAGGTGCCCAACAGCACCCATCAACCCACACCATAGGGTGCAACAACCACCCTGGGTCCTCTCAGTCACACAACAGCACCCATCACCCCACACCACAGAGTGCAACAACCACCCTGGGTACTGTCAGGTGCACAACAGCACCCGTCAACCCACAACCACCTCGGATCCTGCCAGGCACCCAACAGCACCCGTCACCCCACACCACAGGGTGCAACAACCATCCTGGACCCTGTGAGGTGTCCAACAGCCCCCCTTGGCCCACAACCACCTGGGATCCTGTCAGGCGTCCAAGAGCACCCATCACCTCACACCACAGGGTGCAACAACCTCCCTGGGTCCTGTCAGGCACCCAACAGCACCCATCACCCCACACCACGGGGTGCAACAACAGTCCTGGGTCCTGTCAGGCGCACTACAGCACCCATCACCCCACACCACACCGTACAACAACCATCCTGGACCCTGTGAGGCACCCAACAGCCCCCCTTGGCCCACAACCACCTGGGATCCTGTCAGGCACTCAACAGCACCCATCACCCGACACCATGGGGTGCAAGAGCCACCCTGGGATCCTGTCAGGCGCACTACAGCACCCGTCACCTCACACCACAGGGTGCAACAACCATCCTGGACCCTGTGAGGTGCCCAACAGCCCCCCTTGGCCCACAACCACCTGGGATCCTGTCAGGCGTCCAAGAGCACCCATCACCCCACACCACAGGGTGCAACAACCATCCTGGACCCTGTGAGGTGCCCAACAGCCCCCCTTGGCCCACAACCGCTTGGGATCCTGTCAGGTGCCCAACAGCACCTGTCACCCGACACCACGGGGTGCAACAACCACCCTGGGTCCTGTCAGGCACCCAACAGCACCCATCACCCCACACCACGGGGTGCAACAACAGTCCTGGATCCTCTCAGGCGCACAAGAGCACCCGTCACCTCACACCACAGGGTGCAACAACCATCCTGGACCCTGTGAGGCGCCCAACAGCCCCCCTTGGCCCACAACCACCTGGGATCCTGTCAGGCGTCCAAGAGCACCCATCACCCCACACCACAGGGTACAACAGCCACCCTGGGATCCTGTCAGGTGCCCAAGAGCACCCATCACCCCACACCACAGGGTGCAACAACCATCCTGGACCCTGTGAGGTGCCCAACAGCCCCCCTTGGCCCACAACCGCTTGGGATCCTGTCAGGTGCCCAACAGCACCCGTCACCCCACACCACGGGGTGCAACAACCGCCCTGGGTCCTGTCAGGCACCCAACAGCACCCATCAACCCACACCACAGGGTGCAACAACCATCCTGGACCCTGTGAGGTGCCCAACAGCCCCCCTTGGCCCACAACCACCTGGGATCCTGTCAGGCGTCCAAGAGCACCCATCACCTCACACCACAGGGTGCAACAACCTCCCTGGGTCCTGTCAGGCACCCAACAGCACCCATCACCCCACACCACGGGGTGCAACAACAGTCCTGGATCCTCTCAGGCGCACTACAGCACCCATCACCCCACACCACACCGTACAACAACCATCCTGGACCCTGTGAGGCACCCAACAGCCCCCCTTGGCCCACAACCACCTGGGATCCTGTCAGGCGTCCAAGAGCACCCATCACCCCACACCATGGGGTGCAACAGCCACCCTGGGATCCTGTCAGGCACCCAACAGCACCCATCACCCCACACCACAGGGCACAACAACCATCCTGTGAGGTGCCCAGCAGCACCCGTCACCCCGCACCACGGGATGCAAACACCCACCCTGGGTCCTGTCATTCGCCCAACAGCCCCTGTCCCCCCAAACTGTGGGGTGCAACACCCACCCTGCCTCCTACCACCCCACCCCCCCCAACAACCCCCGCCCCAGGGTCTTCGCCCCCTCAGGCCCTGCCCCTCCCCGTGGGGGTGTTGGGGGGTGACACGCGTGGGGGTGACACCCGTGGGGGGGGTGACCCGGGTGGGGGGGGGGGGGGGAGCCCACAGCCATGCCCCCCCCCCTTTATAACACAGGGTTTAGGGGGTCCCTGAAACCGCCCCCCCCCCCCGCCGTTGTTTACAAACAACGCGTGCCCCCCCCCCCCCCCCCCCCCCCCCCCCCCCCCAACACCCCCCCCCCCCGAGGCGCCGTGTGGGGGGAAAGCGTGTGGCGGGAAGCCGTGTGGCGGGAAGCCGTGTGGCGGGAAAAGCACGGGGGGGGGGTCCGAGGAAAAGAGGGGGGGTGGGGGGTTGGGGGGGGTGGGGGGGGGGGGGGCTTTTTACCTGTGGGCGCCTCCGGCGGCCCCGCGGCGGCGGGAAGGGGAGCGGGGGGGGGCGGCGGCGGCGGCGGCGGCGGCGGCGGCGGCGGGGCGGGAGGCGGCGGGGGGAAGATGTCGGCGGGTCCTCGGTGTCCTCCGGTAACGGCGAGGAGAGCGGCGGCGGCGGCGGCGTCTTCCTCCTCCTCCTCTTCCTCGTCTTCTTCTTCTTCCTCCTCGTCGTCTTCGTCCCCCTCCGCCTCAGACACCACCATCTCCTCCTCCTCTTCCTCGTCCTCCCTCAGAGGGGAAGCCATGGCGGGGCTGAGGGGGGCAGGAGGGAGACGGGAGTGAGGAGGGCGGGAGGCGGAGGGAGGCGGCGGGGGGGGGACGGGGACGGGGGGGGGGGGGACCGGGGATGGGGATGGGGGGGGGAACCGGGGGTGGGGGGGGACACCCCTCGGAGCGCACCCACCGCCCCCCACCCACCGGGGGGGGGGGGGGGACACACAACAACGGGGAGACCCCCCCCAGGCCGGGCCCGGTGACCAACACCCCCCCCCCCCCGGTGAAGGGGGGGGGGGGAGGTTGTGCGGGGCTAAAAAATAGGGGGGGGGGGGGGGGATTAAAATGACGGGAAAATGAACGAAAAAGCTTTAAATTCCCTAAAAAAAAGGAAAAAAAAAAAAAAAAAAAACAAAAAAAAAAAAAAAAACCGGGTCGGGACGGAGTTCCCCGCGAGAGCGAGGAAAATGGCCGCCCCGAAATTTATTTTTAAATCCGACCCCCCCCCCCCCCCCAACCTCGGAAGGAAAAAAAGAATAAAAAAAAAAAAAACAATAAAAAGGAAAACAAAAAGGAAAAAAAAAGCAGGAACAAAAAAAAAAAGGGGGGGGGGGAAAAGAGCCGGGAGGAGGGGAAAAAAAAAAAAAAAAAAGGGGGGGTGAAAAGGGGGAAAAAGCGGAAAAAAAAGCGCCCCCCCCCCTTTAAGAAAGGGGGAAAAAAAAAAAAGCCCAAAATGGCCGGCTGAGGGGGGTTATTTTATTTTTTGGGGGGGGTTGGGTTTTTTGGAAGTGGCCCCACTCCCACACACACCTTCCTGGAGGGCAGAAAAGATTTGGGGGAAAAAAACCCAAAAAAAGGAAAAAAAAAAAAACCACCACAAAAATGCCTCAAGAAAAAGCGGGGGGGGGGGGGGGGGTTTAAAAAAAAAAAATAATAAAAAAGCTTCCCCCCTCGTTGCCGCTACAGCCCGAGCGGGCGAAGAATCATAATTCTGCTTTTTTGGGGGTGGGTTTTTTTTTTTGTTTTTCCTCTTTTTGGGTTGGTTTTTGGGTTGGTTTGGGGTTTGTTTTTTTGTTTTTTGTTTTTTTTTTTTTTTTGGGGGGGGGGGGGGGAATTGGGGGCCTTGTTTGCTTGATTTTTATCTCTCTATCATCTCCGCAGATCCCGGCGCGCGAGATGACCGATATTGGTGTATTCCCGGCGCGGAGGGGGGGGGGGACACGACCCGAAAGAGGAAGATTTCTGCATAAAACAAAGATGGCTGCGGTAAATTATTTCTTTTTTTTTTTTTTTTTTGGCTCTCTTTCTTATCCTTCCCCCCCCCTTCAATAAAAATATTTCTGGCGGGGGGGGGCCGGATTAATCAGTACTCATGCTCAGTGTGACATCAGCATAAATTGTTAAAGGTTAACTAGTTCCATACTAGTCACGCCGCTTTATTTTTCATTTTTTTTACCCTTTTTCCCCCCCCCGTTTCGCTAGTCCACGCCAAAACCGACGGGGCGGGGGGAGGGGGGGGGAAAGATTTTAACGCACACAGAAAAAAAGGGGTTTATTTTTTTTTTCTTCTTCTTTTTGCTTTTTTTTTTTTTTGCTTTCTCCCTCCCTTCCCTACTTTTAAATACTTCAGAAGGGAGTGGTTTTATGGGTTGGTTGGGTGGTGGTTTGGGTTTTGTTTTTTTTTTTGGGGACTTTCTTTAAGCTGCAGGGGAGGAAGAACAAGAAAAAAAAAATATTTTAAAAAAGAGAAAAAATATTTTAAAAAGGAAAAAATATTTTAAAAAGGAAAAAATATTTTAAAAAGGAAAAAATATTAAGGAAAACTATTGAAAAAGGAAAACTATTGAAAAAGGAAAAATATTGAAAAAGGAAAAATATTGAAAAAGGAAAAATATTGAAAAAAGAAAACTATTGAAAAAGGAAAACTATTGAAAAAGGAAAACTATTGAAAAAGGAAAACTATTGAAAAAGGAAAACTATTGAAAAAGGAAAACTATTGAAAAAGGAAAACTATTGAAAAAGGAAAACTATTGAAAAAGGAAAACTATTGAAAAAGGAAAACTATTGAAAAAGGAAAAATATTGAAAAAGGAAAACTATTGAAAAAGGAAAACTATTGAAAAAGGAAAACTATTGAAAAAGGAAAAATACTAAAAAGAAAAATATTGAAAAAGGAAAAATATTGAAAAGAAAAATATTGAAAAAGGAAAAATATTGAAAAAGGAAAAATATTGAAAAAGGAAAAATATTGAAAAAGGAAAAATATTGAAAAAGGAAAAATATTGAAAAAGGAAAAATATTGAAAAAGGAAAAATATTTTTAAAAAGGAAAAAATATTGAAAAAGGAAAAATATTTTTAAAAAGGAAAAAATATTTTTAAAGGAAAAAGTATTTTAAAAGGAAAAAATATTTAAAAAAAGAAAACGTATTTTAAAAAGGAAAAAGTATTTTAAAAGGAAAAAAGATTTTTAAAAAGCAAAAATATTTTAAAAAGGAAAAATATAAAAAAGAAAAATATTTTAAAAAGGAAAAATATTAAAAAAAAAAGAAAAATATTAAAAAAGAAAAAGAAACAAAGGGATTTGAAATTCCCTGCGGGGCCGGAGGGTTCAACCGGCCGCCCGCCCCTCGCAACCCCCTCATTTCGCCAGCGGGCTGCACCCCGTTTTACCCATCGCTCCCCCAAAAAACGGGGAGAAACGGGCAAGATTTATGGCGGGGGCTGAATTTTTGGGGGTTTGCTTGCCCCAACTCCTCCAAACCCCCCCTAAAAATCAGCAAAACCTCCCAAACCCCCGGGGCTGGGCCCCGCCGCTCACCCCCCCCCCCCCGCACGTGGTTTTTTGCCGCCTTTTTAACCTCCCGCCTCCTTTTTTTGGCTTTTTTGCCCCAAAACGCCAGGGGATGAACCATCGGGGGCAACAGGTTGAGCCCCGAACCGCCCCAGCGGGAATCTGCACCGCCGGCCTTCGGGACCTCCTCCTGCACCGCCAGGCCTGGATCACCCCCGAAAACGGGGTAAAACGGGGAAAAAAAAACCAGAAAACACGCAGGGTTTGGGGTTATTTTTACCCCGTTTGGGGGTTTTTTACCCCAAACGCCGCTACCGGTTGTTGTCTCCGCGACGGTGCGGCCGTTCTCAGCTGGCGAGGGCAGCACCCTCTCGCCCTCAACCCCCTCCACCCTCCCCTTTTCCGCAAACCCTACAGAAAAGAGAGAAAACCGGGCGATTTTGGGGCAGGGAAGACCCTCGCACCACAACACCGGTGTCAAAAAAACCCCCGGTGACACCCCAAATCCCCTCCAAACCCCCGGGGCGACCCCGTGCCGCAGCAAGCGCCAGGTAGACCCGTTCCGCTTGTCTTTTGGGGGCAGTTTGTTGCTTTTTTCACCCCCAAACCGCCAACCCCGACACCCCCAAACCCTCCGCTCCCTCTTTGCGGGACCAAACACACCCCCCCCCCCGCTTTCATTTTGGGGTGTTTTCCTCCTTTTTCACCGTTTCCCCTCCGTTCGGCGTGGGTTGGTGAGCATCTCCGGCGTCTCCATCCCCGCCGCCGCTCGGCTCTGATGCTCCTCGCACCCCGGCGGGCGCGAGGGCAACACCGTGCCGCTGCCGGTGGTCGCGGTGTCACCCGGTGCTGGGAGAGCCAGGGGTGTTTTCCGCCCTCCCTCTGACACCGGCACGCTCCCAGTTTCCAGAGGCCCTGTGAGGGAACCCCCAGAGGGTCCGGCGGTGACTCCAGGAGGGTGACGCCATCCCGTACGGTGTCACCAGGCTGGTCCCCCCACGAGCGCTCGGTGGTTCGGTGAGCCAGTGGACTCGGCGGTGCGTGCCAGGTTGGGGTGATCCGCCCCGGTGCTGGGTGGCTGTTTCAGGGCGCGGATCGGTGTTGCCGGAGCCTGTGTGTCCCGGCGGAGCTGGATAGGGGATGCCTGTGGAGACAGATGTCACCCACCAGCACCCTCGGTCACCCACACCCCGAGTCACCCACCCGCACCCCGAGTCACCCGCCAGCTCGGCTGACTTACACCCACCACTGTCCGTGCCCTGAAGATGACGGTGACAACCGCCGGACCCTCCTCTTCAGGGACACCGGAGCCACTGCGGTGCGCCGAGCGGGGAGCAAGCCGGACACGGCTACGGACAGCTGGACAGGGACAACCGGACAGGGACAGCCAGACAGGGACAGGCGGACAGGCATCGGGAACGCCGCGAGCCCTCTGGGGGGGCGTAAGGTCAGCGTCGGGGACGCGTCCCACGTGACGCGTGGCCGTGCCAGGGGCTGGCAGCCACCCACAGGGACAAACAGCCGGCGCCACACGCCTGGCGGTTGTCACCCGCCATCACCCGTCGCCGGTCCCGTGGGAAAACACCCCCAGGGTGTGGGGCACAGTGTCACTGTCACCTGGGGGGGGACACACGCTTGGGGACAGCGAGGCTGAGCCTGGCTGTGTCACCCGATGGGGGGGGGGGGGTAGAGCGTCACCGTCACCGAGGGAGGGCACGTGGTGGTACCCCTGGGGTGACGCTTGGGGACACGGAGGCTGTGTCACCTGATGAGAGGGGTACAGTGTCACCATCACCCGGGGGGGGATACTTGGGGACACCGAGGCTGAGCCTGGCTGTGTCACCCTCCAGGGGGGGTACGGTGTCACCTGGAGCAGGGGGGACACACGGTGGTACCCCTGGGGTGACGCTTGGGGACGCTGAGGCTGTGCCACCCCACGGTGGGGTGACGAGACACCCCATGGGTGGGGGGGTGACACAGGGTGACAACCCCCCCGCCTCGTCACCCCCAGAGGACCCCCAACAGCCGCCCGCCACCACCCCAGCTGGGGCGGGGTCCCCAAAGAGGGTCCCCGAGTGTCCACGCGTCCCCCCTCCCCGCCCCGAGGCTCCGCTGCGGCTGTTTTTGCCAAAATCGGGTTTATTTCTGCTCAAAAAGTTACAGTTTGCCCCCCAAAATTGGGGGGGGACCCTCCTGGGGACCCCCCCGCTGTCACCGGCCGCCTGTGGGGGGGGGCGGGGTGGGGGGGGGGCCTCATCCCAGAGCTGCAAAGGGAGGAGACGGGTGGTGGGTTTGGGGGTGCTGGGGGGAGGTTGGGGGGCAGTGGGATCCCTACCGGGGGGGGTTGGGGGGGGGGGGGGGGCAGCAGGGTTTGGGGGGCTGGGGGGTTTTGGGGTGCCAGGGGGGTTTGGGGGGCAGTGGGGGCCCTACCAGGGAGGGTTGGGGGGCAGCAGGGTTTGGGGGTGCTGGGGGGTTGGGGTGCCTACTGGGGGGTTTGGGGGTGCTGGGGAGGTTTGGGGGTGCTGGGGAGGTGCTACCAGGGGGCTTTTGGGGGGGGGGGGGGCAGCAGGGTTTGGGGGGTGCTGGGGGGTTTGGGGGTGCCAGTGAGAGTTTCTGGGGGGCAGTGGGGGTGTTGGGGGGTGGTGCAGGGTTTTGGGGGTGTTGGGAGGGCGTGCAGGGTTTTGGGGGTGCAGTGGGGGCGTCGGGGGGTGCAGGGTGTTGGGGGGGTGCAGGGTGTTGGGGGTGCAGTGGGGGGTGCAGGGTTTTGGGGGTGCAGTGGGGGTGTTGGGGGGTGCAGAGTTTTGGGGGTGCAGTGGGGGGGTGCAGGGTTTTGGGGGTGCAGTGGGGGTGTTGGGAGGGGGTGCAGGGTTTTGGGGGTGCAGTGGGGGTGTTAGGGGGGTGCAGGGTGTTTTGGGGGTGTCGGGGGGGTGCAGGGTTTCGGGGGTCCCTACCGCGGCTATGTCTCGGCGAAGTCGTCGGTGAAGTAGAGGAGGACGGGGGGGGGGGAGTCGTCGTCGTCGTCATCGTCGCCGCCGATGTCGGGGTGCGGGGGGGGGTCCTCGGGGTGCAGGGGGGCCCCCCCGCAGCGCCAGGCGTAGCCCCCCGCGTGGGCGTTCCAGGGCAGCGCCCGCGCCACCAGGCCCCGCCCCCGGCGCCCCCCCGCCTGCGCCCGAAGGGGGACCCCAAAAGGGATCAGGGGACCCCCCAAAAGGGATGAGGGGACCCCAAAAATGGGGACAGGGGACCCCAAAAGAGATCGGGGGACCCCCAAAAGGGGACAAGGGACCCCCCCGGGGGGGGGGGGGGAGCAGGGGACCCCCAAAAGGGATCAGGGCACCCCAAAAGGGGACAAGGGACCCCCCAAAAGGGATGAGGGGACCCCAAAAATGGGGACAGGGGACCCCAAAAGGGATCAGGGGACCCCCCCCAGGAGGACAGGGGACCCCCAAAAGGGGGATGGGGGACCCCAAAAGAGGACAAGGGACCCCCCCGGTGGGGGCAGGGAACCCCCAAAAGGGATGAGGGACCCCCCAGGGGGACAAGAGACCCCCCAAAAGGGATGAGGGGACCCCCAAAATGGGGACGGGGGACCCCCCCCACGGGGACCGCACCTCCCACGAGGACAGGGGACCCCCAAAAGGGATCAGGGGACCCCTAAAAGGGACAAGGGCACCCCAAGACCCTCCTCCCCCATCCCTGGGGGTCCCCCATGTCCCGTCCCCCCCCCCCCAGGTGACACTGGGGACGTCCCAAGGGGTCCCCCATGTCCCCCCCCCCCAGCAGACACTGGGGACATCCCAGGGGACCCCCACATCCCTTATGCCCCCCCCCCAGGTGACAGTGGGGCATCCTGGGGGTCCCCCATGTCCCCCACCCCCCCCAGGTGACACCGGGGACATCCCGGGGGTCCCCCATGTCATCCCCCCCCCCCCCCCAGGTGACACCGGGCCCCCCCCTCACCTCGATGACGTGCTCCTGCCCCGTCAGGGTGTTGATGAGCCGCAGGCGTTGGGGGGCGGCTGTCGCCCCCCCCTCCCCTCCCCCCGCCGGCCGGGGGTCCCCCCGCCATGGGGGGGTCTCCGGGGGGTCCCAGTCGGAGCGGGGTTCGGGGGGGGCCCCCCCCGGCCGGCAGCAGCGCACCAGCCCCGACGGGGGGCCACGGGGGTCAGCGGCTGCGGGGGGGGGGGGGGGGGGCGGTGAGGACCCCCCAATATTGGGGGGGGTGTCTTGGTGCCCCCCAATTTGGGGGAGTCCCGTGAGCCCCCAAACTGGGGGGGGGGGTCCTGTGAGCCCCCAGTGGGGGCCCCGCCCCCTCAACCCCCCCGAGATTTTGCCCCCCCCCCCCCACTTACGTGCCCGGGCTGGGGGTCGCAGCGGTGGCCGGGGTCACTGCCTGCAGCACCTGGGGGGGGGCGTGGGGAGACCCCCGGTATAGCCCCCCCGCCCCCCCATGGCCCCTATAGCACCCCACAGCACCCTATAGCACCCCATGGCCCCCCCCGCCCCCCATGGCCCCTATAGCACCCCACAGCACCCTATAGCACCCCATGGCCCCCCCCGCCCCCCCATGGCCCCTATAGCACCCTATAGCACCCCATGGCCCCCCCCCGCCCCCCATGGCCCCTATAGCACCCTATAGCACCCCATGGCCCCCCCGCCCCCCCATGGCCCCTATAGCACCCTATAGCACCCCATGGCCCCCCCGCCTCCCATGGCCCCTATAGCACCCTATAGCACCCCATGGCCCCCCCGCCTCCCATGGCCCCTATAGCACCCCATGGCCCCCCCTCAGCCCCCCATGGCCCCTATAGCACCCTATAGCACCCCATGGCCCCCCCGCCCCCCATGGCCCCTATAGCACCCCACAGCACCCTATAGCACCCCACAGCCCCCCCTCAGCCCCCCATGGACCCTATGGCACCCCACGGCCCCCCCTCAGCCCCTATGGCCCCCCCTCTACCCTCCCCACGGCCCCTATAGCCCCCCAGCCCCCCAGCCCCCATGCCCCCCCAAAGCCCCTATAGCACCCCTATAGCGTCTCTCAGCCCCCCCCGCAGCCCCGATAGCCCCCCCAGCACCCCCTTAGGCTCCATGGCCCCCCCATAGCCCCTATAGCACCCCATAGACCCCCTATAGCATCCCCTTGCCCCCATAGCCCCCCTATAGCCCCCCATAGCCCCCCTCAGCACCCACTTAGGCTCCGTGGCCCCCCATAGCCCCCATATAGCCCCCCAGCCCCTATGGCCCCCCCATAGCACCCCACGGCCCTCCCGCCCCCATAGTCCCCCTACAGCCCCCCCCCAGCCCCTATGGCCCCTCCATAGCACCCCACAGCCCCCCCCCGTCCCTCTAGCCCCCCCGTAGCTCCCCCCAGCCCCTATAGCAGCCCCTATAGCACCCCCCAGCCCCTATAGCCCTCCTGTAGCCCCCTTAGGCCCCATAGACCCCCCCAGCCCCTATGGCGCCCCTATGGCCCCTCCATAGCACCCCACAGCCCCCCGAGTCCCTATAGCCCCCTGTAGCCCCACCCAGCCCCTATAGCAGTGCCTATAACGCCCCTATAGCCCCCTATAGGCCCCATAGACACGCCCCAGCCCCTGTAGCCCTTCTGTAGCACCCCCTCAGCCCCCATGTCGCCCCCCCAGCCCCTATGGCGCCCCTATAGCCCCCTTAGGCCCCCCAGGCCCTATAGGCCCCATAGATCCCCCCCAGCCCCTATGGCAGCCCCTATGGCCCCTGTTAGGCCACATAGACCCCCAGCCCCTATAGCCCCCTTCAGACCCCCCCACGGCACCTATGGCGCCCCTATGGCCCCTCCATAGCACCCCACAGCCCCCCAGTCCCTCTAGCCCCCATAGCCCCCCCGTAGCCCCACCCAGCCCCTATAGCAGCCCCTATAGGCCCCATAGATCCCCCAGCCCCTATAACCCCCCTGTAGCCCCCCCTCAGCCCCCGTGTCGCCCCCCCCAGCCCCTATGGCGCCCTTAGGCCCCCCTTAGGCCCCCCAGCCCCTATAGCCCCCTTAGGCCCCATAGATTCCCCCCCAGCCCCTATAGCCCCCCTGCCCCTATGGCCCCCCTTAGGCCCCAGAGCCCCTATAGCTCCCCCCAGCCCCTATAGCCCCCCCCCCGCCCCTATGGCCCCCCTTAGGCCCCATAGACCCCCCAGCCCCTATGGCGCCCCTATGCCCCCCCCCCCCTTAGGCCCCACAGCCCCTATGGCCCCCCCTTAGCCCCCCCAGCCCCTATAGCCCCCCTATGGCCCCATAGATCCCCCCCAGCCCCCATAGCCCCCCTTAGGCCCCCCCAGCCCCTATAGCCCCCCCCCCCCAGCCCCCCCGCACCTTTCGGGTCCCCCCGGCCCGGGCCCGGGCGCTGCCATGGCCGCTCCGCCGCGCCGCCCGTCTCCATGGCAACGCCGTGTCGCCACGGCGACGCCGCCGGAAGCGCCCCCGCGCGCGCGGGGCCTGCTGGGAAATGTAGTCCCCGGGGCCCCGCCCACTTCCGCCGGCGGCTACCGCCGCGCGCGGGGGCTGCTGGGAAACGTAGTAATTCCCCCACGGGGGCCCCGCCCACTTCCGGCGCCGCCGCGCGGGGGCTGCTGGGAGACGGCGGCGCCATGGCGGAAGCGGCGGGGGAGGCGGGCGGCGGCGGGCGGGGGCGGGGCCCGGTGAGTGGGGGGGGCTATAGGGGCCATAGGGGCCATAGGGGCTGGGGGGGGGCCGTGAGGGATAGAGAGGGAGCTGGGGGGGCTGGGGGGGGGGCTATAGGGGGGCTATAGGGGCGCTATAGGGGCTGGGGGGCTATAGGGGTGTTATAGGGGCTGCTATAGGGGCTGGGGGGGGGCTATAGGGGCGCTATAGGGGCGCTATAGGGGTGCTATAGGGGCTGGGGGGGCCTATAGGGTGCTATAGGGGTGCTATAGGGGCTGGGGGGCCTATAGGGGGCTATAGGGGTGCTATAGGGGCTGGGGGGCTATAGGGGTGCTATAGGGGTGCTATAGGGGCTGGGGGGGCTATAGGGGGCTATAGGGGTGTTATAGGGCTCTATAGGGGCTGGGGAGGGCTGGGGGGCTATAGAGGTGTTATAGGGCGCTATAGGGGCTGGGGGGCTAAGGGGGGCTATAGGGGCGCTATAGGGCGCTATAGGGGCTGGGGGAGGCTATAGGGGGGCTATAGGGGCTGGGGGGCTATAGGGTGCTATAGGGGTGCTATAGGGGCTGGGGGGGCTATAGGGGGCTATAGGGGTGCTATAGGGTGCTATAGGGGCTGGGGGGCTATAGGGGGCTATAGGGGTGCTATAGGGTGCTATAGGGGCGCTATAGGGGCTGGGGGGCTATAGGGGGCTATAGGGGTGCTATAGGGGTGCTATAGGGGCTGGGGGAGGCTATAGGGGGCTATAGGGGTGTTATAGGGCTCTATAGGGGCTGGGGAGGGCTGGGGGGCTATAGGGGTGCTATAGGGTGCTATAGGGGTGCTATAGGGGCTGGGGGGCCTATAGGGGGCTATAGGGGTGTTATAGGTTGCTATAGGGGCTGGGGGGGCTATAGGGGGCTATAGGGGTGCTATAGGGGCTGGAGGGGGCTATAGGGAGCTATAGGGGTGTTATAGGGGTGCTATAGGGGCTGGGGGGGCTATAGGGAGCTATAGGGGTGTTATAGGGCGCTATAGGGGCTGGGGGGCTAAGGGAGGCTATAGGGGTGCTATAGGGGGCTATAGGGGTGCTATAGGGGCTGGGGGGCTATAGGGGGCTATAGGGGTGTTATAGGGCGCTATAGGGGCTGGGGGGGCTAAGGGGGAGCTATAGGGGCTGGGGGGGGGCCGTGAGGGTTAGAGAGGGAGCTGGGGGGGCTATAGGGCGCTATAGGGGCTGTGGGGCGCTAAGGGGGGACTATGGGGGGGCTATAGGGGTGCTATAGGGGCTGGGGGGGCTCAGGGGGGTTATAGGGTGCTATAGGGGTGCTATAGGGGCTGGGGGGGCTATAGGGTGCTATAGGGGCTGGGGGGGATAAGGGGTGGCTATAGGGTGCTATAGGGGTGCTATAGGGGCTGGGGGGGCCATAAGGGATATAGGGGGGCTAAGATGGGGCTATAGGAGCTGGGGGGGGGCATGGGAGGTGCTCGGGGGGTACGGGGGGGCTATAGGGGGGCTAAGGAGGGCTATAGGGTTTATGGGGGCCCCTGTGTGCTATAGGGGGGCTATAGGGTCTATAGGGGACCATGGGCGCTATAGGGGGAGCTGTAGGATCTGTGGGGCCCTATGGGTGCTATGGGGGGAGCTATAGGGGGGTATAGGGTCTGTGGGGGCCCATGGGGGAGCTATAGGGGGAGCTATAGGGTCTATGGGTGCCATGGGGGGCTATAGGGGGAGCTATAGGGTCTATGGGGGCCCATGGGTGCTATAGGGGGTCTATAGGGTCTATGGGGGCCCATGAGTGCTATGGGGGGTCTATAGGGTCTATGGGTGCTATAGGGGGAGCTATAGGGTCTATGGGTGCCATGGGGGAGCTATAGGGCCTATGGGTGCCATGGGTGCTATAGGGGGAGCTATAGGGTCTATGGGGGGAGCTATAGGGTCTATGGGTGCCATGGGGGGCTATAGGGGGAGCTATAGGTGCTATAGGGGGAGCTATAGGGCCTATGGGTGCCATGGGGGGCTATAGGGGGAGCTATAGGGTCTATAGGTGCTATGGGGGGGCTATAGGGGGAGCTATAGGGGGGCTGTAGGGCCTATGGGTGCCATGGGGGCTATAGGGGGAGCTATGGGTGCCATGGGTGCCATGGGGGGGCTATAGGGTCTATGGGGGGGCTGTAGGGCCTATGGGTGCCATGGGGGCTGTGGGGGGCCCATAGGTGCCGCAGGCCCCCCCTGGGGCGGGGGCGGGGGGGGGGTCCCCGCGGTCAGCACCCAGGGGTGCCCTCCCCCCCCCAGGACCCCGGCGCCCACCCCCGGGCGCGGCGGCGGCTGGAGGCGCTGCTGAACCGCAGCCTGCGGATCCGGATGTCGGACGGGCGGACGCTGGTGGGGGCCTTCCTCTGCACCGACCGCGACGCCAACGTCATCCTCGGCTCCGCGCAGGAGTTCCTCAAGGCCGCGGGTGGGGGCGGGGGGGTCACGGGGGGGGGGGGGGGTCTAAAGGGGGGGGAGGGGAGGGTCAAAGGGGGGAGGGGGGGCTGAGAGGGGGCGGGGGGGTTCAAAGGGGGGAATTAAGGGGGGCGGGGGGGTCAAAGGGGGATATGGGGGGGTTAAGGGGGGAGGGGGGTCAAAGGGGGGAGGGGGGCTGAGAGGGGGCGGGGGGGTCAAAGGGGGGATTAAGGGGGGAGGGGGGTCAAAGGGGGGGCTGAGGGGGGGTGGGGGGGTCAAAGGGGGGAGGGGGGCTGAGAGGGGGCGGGGGGTTCAAAGGGGGGGGGATTAAGGGGGGCGGGGGGGTCAAAGGGGGGATGGGGGGGTTAAGGGGGGAGGGGGGCTGAGAGGGGGTGGGGGGGTTCAAAGGAGGGGGGTCAAAGGGGGGAGGGGGGATTAAGGGGGGGCAGGGGGGTTAAGGGGGACTGGGGGGGTCCAAGGGGGAGATTGGGGGGTCAGGGGGGCAATTGGGGGGATCAAGGGGGGGATGGGGGGTGAAGGGGGGATGGGGGGTTAAGGGGGGAACTGGGGGGGATGGGGGGGTTAAGTGGGGCTGGGGGGGTCAGGGGGGGAATGGGGGGGGGGTTAAGGGGGGCTGGGGGGTCAAAGCGGGGGATGGGGGGTCAGGGGGGCAATTGGGGGGGTTAAGGGGGGAACTGGGGGGATTAAGGGGGGATTGAGGGGGGTTAAGGGGGGGGATGGGGGGACAAGGGGGTGCTGGGGGGAGGGGCAGGGGGTCCCCTGACGCGGTGCCCCCCCCCCCCCAGACGCGTTCCCGGGCAGCGAACCGCGGGTGCTGGGCCTGGCCATGGTCCCCGGCCACCACATCGTCTCCATCGAGGTGGAGCGGGACGGCACCGCCGGCCCCCCCTACCCCTGAGGACCCCCGACACCCCGAGGGGACCCCCCCCGGCGCCTGACAGACCGCCGGATGGACCCCCGACACCGCGAGGGGACCCCCCCCGGCGCCTGACAGACCCCCGGATGGACCCCCGACACCCCGAGGGGACCCCCCCAGCACCTGACAGATCCCCGACACCCCGAGGGGACCCCCATGGCGCCTGACAGACCCCCCAACACCTTGAGGGGACCCCCACGGCACCTGACGGACCCCCTGACGGACCCCCCGACACCCCAAGGGGACCCCACGGCACCTGATGGACCCCCAACACCCCGAGGCGACCCCCCACGGCACCTGATGGACCCCCAGATGGATCCCCGACACCCCAACGGGACCCCCCGGCATCTGACAGCCCCCCAACACCCTGAGGGGACCCCCCATGGCGCCTGACGGACCCCTAACACCTTGAAGGGACCCCCCACAGCACCTGAGGACCCCCGGATGGACCCCCACCACCCTGAGGGGACCCCCCACAGCGCCTGACGGAACCCCCCGGATGGAACCCCCCCAACACCCCGAGGGACCGCCAACACCATGAGGGACCCCCCCAACCCCCCGAGGGATCCCTCCTGCGCCTGATGGACCCCCAACACCCGGATGGACCCCCCCCCCCAACACCGTGAGGGACCCCTCCAACACCCTGAGGGGCCCCCGAGCGCCTGACAGACCCCTGGATGGACCCCCAACACCGTGAGGGACTCCTCAACACTGATGGACCCCCAACACCATGACAGACCCCTGGATGGACCCCCAAAACCGGGATGGACCCCCCCCCCCCAATGGACACCCCAACACTGTGATGGACCCCCCCCCCAAGGCCTGACGGACCCTCAGATGGACCCCCAACACCGGGACGGACCCCCCCAACCACCCCCCAGTGCCACGATGGACCCCCAACACCGTGAGGAACCCCCAGTGCCCCCCCCAACACCGTGACGGACCCCCCCCCGGCGCCTGATGGACCCCCAACACCGTGAGGGCCCCCCACCGCCTGACGGCCCCCCTCCGATGGTCCCCGCGGCGCCATTAAAGCCCCGAGGTGGCGGTGTCCCCGCCTGACGGCTCCGTGTGTCCCCAGCGGGTGACAGGGCTGTGCCCCGTCTCTGGGTGTCGTCCCCTTCCCCCCCATGTGACAGCGTCCCCCCAATTCCTGCCCCTCCCCCCCCAAATTCCCAGTGCCCCCAGTTCCTTCCCCCCCCCCCCTTCCCACTCTCCGGAGCCCCTCCCCCATCCCTGTCCCCTCCCCCCATTTCTGCCCCCCCCCATTCCTGGCCCCCCATCCCTGTGCCCCTCCCCCATCCCTGTGCCCCCCCATTCCTGCCCCTCCCCCATCCCCGTGTCTCCCCCAATTCCTGCCCCTCCCCCATCCGTGCCCCCCCCCATCCCCCCAGGCGGAGCGGGCCGGGCTGTGCCAGTTAATTTAATCTCAGGTACAAAATAGCTTCTGTGGCCGCGGGGGGGAGGGGCGGGGGGGGAGGGGCAGCCCTGACCCCCCCCCACCCCCCTCCCCCACCCCCAATAAAACACCAGGGCCCCGGAGGGGGGAGGGGAGGGAGGGACTGGGGGGGGGGGAGGGGAGATGGGGCCACGGGGGGGGTGGGGCGGCCGCAGGGCCCAGCACCATGGCGGGGGGGGGAGGGGCACAACCCCCCCCCCAAAGGTCAGGGGTCACCGGGTGACGGGGACGTGGGGTCACCCGGGGTCACAGTGACCCCCGGAGGTCACCGCCCCCCACCCCCACCCCCCGACCCCTCCCCTCACCCCCCCGGGAGTCGGGGACCCCCGGCCCGCCCCCGCCCCCCCCCAATAAATAAAGCGACCCCTCCCCCCCCGCGTATAAATTAAAAAAGAGGCAAAAAAAATCATTTACAAAAGGAAAAAAAAGAACCAAAAAAACCCCCAAGAGGCGCGGGGGGGGGAGGGGCTCCCGCTGCCCCACCCCCCTTTGGGGGAGGGGGTTGCCCAGGGCCGCCCCCCCTCCCCCTTTGCACCATGGGTTGGGGGGGGGGGAGGCCCCCCCCCCCCTTAGACCTGAGCCCCACCCCCACCCCGGGAGGCGGGGGGGCACCCCCAAAAATCCCCCCTCCCCCCCTCAGGCCCCTCCCCCCAGCCCGGACCCGTATTGGGGGGGGGAGGGGCGGCTGGTTGGGGTGGGGGGGGATGGGCGAGTTTTTGGTTGAATCTTGGCAAGGGGGCGCCCCCCCCCTCCCCCCAAGTGCCCCTCCCCCCCCCAGCACCCCCTCAATGCTGGGGGGAGGGGCGGGGACCCCCCCAGGGCCCCCCTGAGTTATTGGGGGGGGAGGGGCAGCCAGGACCCCCCCTCCCCCCTTGAGTTGGGGGGGGGGCACTAAGACCCCCCCCAAATGGGGGGGGAGGGGCAGAGGGGACCCCCTCCCCCCAGTTGTAGCCCCCCCCCCCAGTTTTGCCCCCCCCCACCCGGGCCCCCCCAGGGCCCCCCAATTTGGGGGGGGAGGGGGGTAGAAAGACCCCCCCATCCCCCACAAAAGGGGGGGGGGCCAGCAAGTGCCCCCCCCCCATCCCCCACCGTGGGGGGAGGGGCTGTGATTTGGGGGGGGGGCGTTTTAAATTCCTATAAATCGTTATTTTTGTATAAAAAACGGGGGGGGGGGTCCACCCCCCACCCCACCCCCCCCGGTGTCCGTCTGGCCGTCCGCGCCCCACCCCCACCGGTTGGGGCGGGGGGGAGGGGTGGTTTTTTTTGGGGTGATTCCTCCATGAATAAATAAAAAA
Organism: Nipponia nippon; assembly: GCF_047370975.1. Classification (NCBI taxonomy): domain Eukaryota; kingdom Metazoa; phylum Chordata; class Aves; order Pelecaniformes; family Threskiornithidae; genus Nipponia; species Nipponia nippon. The sequence goes on from NW_028262360.1 coordinate 730,798, forward strand.
AGTGTTCGTGGGGGGAGGGGCGGGGGGGGCCCCGCGTCCCCGGGGGGGGGCCCAGGATCCCCCTGGGCCGGGCTGGGCTCATCTGGAGCCGGGTGACGCCACCTGCAACGGGGGGGGGAGGGGGAGGGTCAGGGGGGACCCAGGTGACACCCAAGGGTGTCACCTCCCCCCTCCCCAGGGCACACCCCCCCCCATCCCCCCACCTTGGGGACACCTGGGGGGGGGTCATGGGGACCTGTGGGGAGGGGACGCGGGTGACACTGGGGTGTCACCGTGACTCTGGGGCGAGTGGCCTTATGCGGGTGTCCCCGTGTCAAGGTGTCCCCATGTCGGGTGTCCCTGTGTGGGTGTCCCCATGTTGGGTGTCCCCATGTCGGGTGTCCCCATGTCGGGGTGTCCCCGTGTCAAGGTGTCCCCATGTCAGGGTGTCCCCATGTCGGATGTCCCTGTGTGGGTGTCCCCATGTTGGGTGTCCCCATGTCGGGGTGTCCCCATGTCGGGGTGTCCCCGTGTCAAGGTGTCCCCATGTCAGGGTGTCCCCATGTCGGGTGTCCCTGTGTGGGTGTCCCCATGTTGGGTGTCCCCATGTCGGGGTGTCCCCGTGTCAAGGTGTCCCCATGTCAGGGTGTCCCCATGTCGGATGTCCCTGTGTGGGTGTCCCCATGTTGGGTGTCCCCATGTCGGGGTGTCCCCGTGTCAAGGTGTCCCCATGTCAGGGTGTCCCCATGTCGGGTGTCCCTGTGTGGGTGTCCCCATGTTGGGTGTCCCCATGTCGGGGTGTCCCCGTGTCAAGGTGTCCCCATGTCAGGGTGTCCCCATGTCGGGTGTCCCTGTGTGGGTGTCCCCATGTTGGGTGTCCCCCATGTCAGGGTGTCCCTGTGGGTGTCCCCATGTCAGGGTGTCCCCATGTCAAGGTGTCCCCGTGCGGGTGTCCCCACGTTGGGGTGTCCCCATGTCGGGTGTCCCTGCGGTTGTCCCCACATCAAGGTGTCCCCGTGCCTGTACCCACGGGTATCCCCACCTCTGGCTGTCCGCATCTCAGGTGTCCCCATACGGCTGTACCCACACCCAGACACCCCTACGTCGGGTGTCCCCCTCACGGGTGTCCCCTCGTGGGTGTCCCCATACGGCTGTACCCACACCCAGACACCCCTACGCTGGGTGTCCCCCTCGCGGGTGTCCCCTCGCAGGTGTCCCCTTGCAGGTGTCCCCATACGGCTGTACCCACACCCAGACACCCCTACGTCACGTGTCCCCCTCGCGGGTGTCCCCATGCGGCTGTACCCACACCCAGACACCCCTACGTCACGTGTCCCCCTCGCGGGTGTCCCCATGCGGCTGTACCCACACCCAGACACCCCTACGTCGGGTGTCCCCTCGCGGGTGTCCCCCTCGCGGGTGTCCCCACCCCAGGGTGTCCCCTCACCAGGGTGAAGCCGTCGTAGATCTGCATCAGCTCCTCGGTCTTGTACTGCTCGAGGACGACGACGCCGTGCAGGGCCCCGCTGCGGCGCCGGGCGCAACCCTCGCAGTGCACCAGGTAGGTGTTGCGTCCGCCTGTCTCGCTCGTCACGAAGAGGATGTTGAAGACCTCCACCTGCGGAACCCGCACCCGTGGCGACGACCGCGGCCCCGCCGCAGGGACAACGGCGGCCCGCGAGGTTCCCGCCCGCCGCCGCCGTGTTGCGGTTGTGCCAAGACCACGCCAAGGCCATGGCTGAGGCCACGCCAAGACCACATCAAGACCATGGCCAAGACCATGGCCAAGACCATGGCCAAGACCACACCAAGGCCAAGACCATGCCCAGGGCCATGCCAAGACCGTGGCCAAGACCATGGCCATGACCATGCTGAGACCATGGCCAGGTCCACGCCAAGACCACACCAAGGCCATGGCCAGGACCATGCCAAGACCGTGGCCAAGACTATGACCAGGTCCATGCCAAGGCCAAAGGCAAGACCATGGCCAAGACCACACCATGGCCACACCAAGGCCATGGCCAAGACCACGACCAAGACCACATCAAGACCATGGCCATGACCATGCTGAGACCACACCAAGGCCATGACCGAGACCGTGCCAAGACCATGGCCAAGACCATGGCCAGGGCCACACCAAGGCCATGGCCAAGACCACGACCAAGACCACATCAAGACCATGGCCAGGTCCACGCCAAGACCACACCAAGGCCATGGCCAAGACCGTGGCCAAGACTGTGACCAGGTCCATGCCAAGGCCAAAGGCAAGACCGTGCCAAGACCATGCCAAGACCATGCCAAGACCATGGCCAGGGCCACACCAAGGCCATGGCCAAGACCACGACCAAGACCATGACCAGGTCCATGCCAAGGCCAAAGGCAAGACCGTGCCAAGACCATACCAAGGCCATGGCCAAGACCACGCCAAGACCATGGCCAAGACCACGACCAAGACCACATCAAGACCATGGCCAAGACCAGGCCAAGACCACACCAAGGCCATGGCCAAAGCCACGCCAAGATAATGGCCAAGAAGCCATCAAGACCACGGCCAAGACCACACCAAGGCCATGACCACGGCCCCGCCCAGGCCCCGCCCGGCCCCGCCCTCACTCACGTCGCACTCGTTGCAGTAGTAGGCGGGCTCGTCCTTCACCCGGCCCTGGTAGGCGATCTTCTTGCCGGCGCGGACCAGGCTCTCGCGCTGGACCTGGCAGTGCTTGATGGACTGCATCAGGCAGTACCTGCAACCCCCGCGCCCGTCAGCCGCCGTCGCCGCCGCGCCCCCGGGGCGCCCGAGGGACCCGCAGCACCCCCGGCCCGCGGTGGCATCGGCCCCGGCCTGCGGTGGCATCGGCTCCGGCTGCGGTGGCATCGGCCCCGGCCTGTGGTGGCATCGGCCCCGGCCCGCGGTGGCATCGGCCCCGGCCTGTGGTGGCACCAGCCCCGGCCCGTGGTGGCATCGGCCCCAGCCTGTAGTGGCATCGGCCCCGGCTGCAGTGGCATCGGCCCCGGCCCGCGGTGGCACCGGCCCTGCCCCGTGGTGGCATCGGCCCCAGCTGCGGTGACACCAGCCCCGCCCGTGGTGCCATCGGCCCCGGCCTGAGGTGGCACCGGCCCCGGCCTGTGGTGGCATCGGCCCCGGCCTGAGGTGGCATCGGCCCCGGCCTGTGGTGGCATCGGCCCCGGCTGCGGGGGCATCGGCCCCGGCCTGTGGTGGCACCGGCCCCGGCCCGCAGTGGCATCGGCCCCGGCCTGAGGTGGCATCGGCCCCAGCTGCGGTGGCACCGGCCCTGGCCCGCGGTGGCATCGGCCCCGCCTGCGGTGACACCGGCCCCAGCCCGCGGTGGCATCGGCCCCGGCCTGAGGTGGCATCAGCCCCGCCTGTGGTGGCATCGGCCCCGGCGTGGTCCCAAGCCTGATGTGGCCCCGTCCTTGTCCCCACCGTGTCCCTGTCCCTGTCCCCAGAGTGATCCTGTCCCCTGTCCCCCCCATGGTCCCATACCTGTCCCCGCTGTGGTCCCCATCCTGATGTGGCCCTGTCCCCAGGGTTCCCATCCCCACTGTCCCCCCGTCCCTGATGTGTCCCTGTCCCCGCTGTCCCCCTGTCCCTGACGTGTCCCCATCCCCGCTGTCCCTGCTGTCCCCATCCCCACTGTCCCCCTGTCCCTGACGTGTCCCCATCCCCGCTGTCCCCATCCCCACTGTCCCCGTCTCCGGTGTCCCCCGTCCCTGGTGTCCCCATCCCTGCTGTCCCCCCGTCCCCGGTGTCCCCATCCCCGGTGTCCCCCCCTCCCTGACGTGTCCCCATCCCCACTGTCCCCCTGTCCCTGACGTGTCCCCGTCCCTGACATGTCCCCGTCCCCGGTGTCCCCCCGTCCCTGGTGTCTCTGTCCCCACTGTCCCCATCCCCGGTGTCCCCCTGTCCCTGATGTGTCCCCATCCCCGCTGTCTCCATCCCCGCTGTCCCCGTCCCTGGTGTCCCCCTGTCCCTGACGTGTCCCCGTCCCCAGTGTGTCCCCGTCCCCTCTGTCCCCGTCCCTGCTGTCTCCGTCCCTGGTGTCCCTGTCCCCACTGTCCCCCCGTCCCTGACATGTCCCCATCCCTGCTGTCCCCGTCCCTGATGTCCCCCTGTCCCTGACGTGTCCCTGTCCCCGCTGTCCCCATCCCTGATGTCCCCCCATCCCCGCTGTCTCTGTCCCTGCTGTCCCCGTCCCCGCTGTCCCCCTGTCCCTGATGTGTCCCCGTCCCCGCTGTCCCCGTCCCCGCTGTCCCCATCCCCGCTGTCCCCCTGTCCCTGACGTGTCCCTGTCCCCGCTGTCCCCATCCCTGGTGTCCCCCCATCCCCGCTGTCCCCCCGTCCCCGCTCTCCCCGTCCCCACTGTCCCCCTGTCCCTGACGTGTCCCTGTCCCTGCTGTCCCTGTCCCTGGTGTCCCCCCATCCCTGGTGTCCCCATCCCCAGTGTCCCCATCCCCGCTGTCTCTGTCCCTGCTGTCCCCGTCCCCACTGTCCCCCTGTCCCTGACGTGTCCCTGTCCCTGCTGTCCCCGTCCCTGATGTCCCCCCATCCCTGGTGTCCCCGTCCCCGCTGTCCCCGTCCCCGCTGTCCCCCTGTCCCTGACGTGTCCCCGTCCCCGCTGTCCCCCCGTCCCCGCTGTCCGTGTCCCCGTCCCCGCGCTCACTTGATCATCTTGTAGAGGTCGGGGTCGCTGATCTTGACGGTGCGGGCGACGTTCCAGGAGACGTGGATCATGGGGACGATGGACTTGACGTTCTTCACCTCGTTCCACTCGTAGCGCTCCAGGGCCAGCTGGTACTGGTAGGCTGGGGAGGGGACAACGGGGACAACGGGGACGTCAGGGCCACCGCGCCACCCCTGCCCCGTTGGGTGTCCCCAGGGCTCGGCGGGTGTCCCACCGCCGTGGTCACCGGCGTGCCACCAGCGGTGCGTCCTGCCACAGCTGTGTCGTGTCCCCTCCCCGTGTTCCCTCCCCGTGTCCCCTCCCCGTGTCCCCTCCCCGTGTCCCCCCGCCGTGTCCCCTGCTCTGTGTTCCCCTCTGTGTCCGTGCCACGTCCCCCTGCCCTGTCCCTGCCATGTCCTCCCCCCACGTCCGGGCTGTGTCCCCTCCTGTCCCCCCCCGCCATGTCCCTGCCGTGTCCCCGTGTCCCTGCTGTGTCCCCCCCATGTCCCCGCCATATCCCCACCCTGTCCCTGCCCTGTCCTCCCATGTCCCCCCCGTGTCCCCATCTCCCCTGTCCCCCCATGTCCCCTTGTGTCCCCCGTGTCCCCGTGTCCCCATGTCCCCGTGTCCTGCATGTCCCCGTGTCCCCATGTCCCCCCGTGTCCCCATGTCCCCATCCCCCCCATGTCCCCCCGTGTCCCCCCGTGTCCCCATGTCCCCCATGTCCCCATGTGTCCCCATGTCCCCCCGTGTCCCCATGTCCCCCCATGTCCCCGTGTCCCCATGTCCCCCATGTCCCCCGTGTCCCTGTGTCCCCATGTGTCCCCATGTCCCCCATGTCCCCGTCTCCCCCATGTCCCCCCGTGTCCCTGTGTCCCCCCATGTCCCCCATGTCCCCCCGTGTCCCCATGTCCCCCCATGTCCCCGTGTCCCCATGTGTCTCCCGTGTCCCCATGTCCCCCCGTGTCCCTGTGTCCCCATGTGTCCCCATGTCCCCTGTGTCCCTGTGTCCCCATGTGTCCCCCATGTCCCCATCCCCCCCATGTCCCCCTGTGTCCCCATGTCCCCCATGTCCCCATCCCCCCCGTGTCCCCCCATGTCCCCGTGTCCCCCCGCGCACCGGTGAGGGGCCCGACGTTCCAGGCGATGTTGTTGCACCAGCCGGTGGCCTGCACCCAGTGGACGGTGCCGGCGTTGATCCACACCAGGTCGCCGGGCCGCTGGACGAAGCGGTACACCGGGATGTTGGAGCGGTACAGGTCCTCCAGGATGGGCCACCACGAGCCCGTCAGGTAGTCCACGCCGTGCCTGATGGGGAGGGCGGGGTCAGGAGAGACCACGCCCACCCCCCGGGCCACGCCCAGACCCCGTATTCCCCACCCCTTGCACCGGTGGCCCCGCTGCCCTTGCCTGCTCTGACCACGCCCACTGCCCCAGCCACGCCCACTAGCCCAACCACGCCCACTAGCCCAACCACGCCCGCAGCACCTAGCCACGCCCACTGGCCCCGCCCCTGCATAAAGCGGGGCCACCCCCACGCTGCTGTAGGTAGTGGTTATGGAGGGTTATGGTCACGCCCCCCCCCCCCGCCGCGCGCTTGGCCACGCCCCTTCAGCACATGGCCACGCCCCCAGTAACAGACCATGCCCCACCCTGGCTGCTCTGGTCACGCCCACCTGGTTCTAGGCCACGCCCCCTCCATCGACAGAAGGCGGGGTGACTGGCCCCTCCCACCCCAGCCACGCCCCTTCCATCGACCACGCCCCTACAACGACCACACCCTCTCACTGGCCACTGCCATTCCTTTGGCCACACCCCCTCCAGCAGCAGAAGGCGGGGCTGCTCCCCATGCCCTGCCCTTAGCCCCGCCCCACCCTTAACCACGCCCCTTTCATTGGCCACACCCCCCTCCCTGACCACGCCCCTCCCCTTGGCCACACCCCCTCTGGCAGCAGAAGGCCACTCCCCCAGCAGCGCTCCCCCCACCCCCACCCCACTAGCCTCGCCCCCTTTGCCCCAAACCCCGCCCCATTTGGCTCCAGACCACGCCCCCTCCACAGGCCACGCCCCCTCCCCAGGCCACGCCCCCTCCCCGGGCCCCGCCCTCACTTGTCACAGAAGGCGGAGATGGTCTCCCAGTAGTGCTCATGGACGGCGAACCACTCGCAGTCCCCGGGGCCGATGTTGATGTTGACGGAGCAGAAGTTGTTGTTCTCCTGGTGGCCTGGGGGGGACAGGCGGTCACCGTCACCGTCACCGTCACCCCGTCCCCTCCCACCGGCTGTACCAACACCCCACGCGGGCCTGGATGGATGACGCCCTGATGGGTGTGCTCAGCGTGGTGTCCCCACCGTTGTCACCCTCCCGGCGTCACCCGTGGTGTCCCCTCCCACCGGCTGTACCAACACCCCATGCAAGCCTGGAGGGTGGTGACACCCCAATGGGTGCGCCCAGCATGGTGCCCCGCCAACCACACGTGTCCCCCGTGGTGTCCCCACTGCCATCACCCCCCCGGTGTCACCCGTAGTGGCCCCACGTCCCCTCCCACCGGGTGTACAACACCCCATGCGAGCCCGGAGGGTGGTGACACCGTGCTGGGTGTGCTCAGCGTGGTGTCCCCCCAGCCACACACGTGTCCCCAGTGCCACCCTCAGCGTCAACCCCAGTGTCACCCCCAGTGTCCCCCGGTGTCACCCGTAGAGTCCCCGTATCCCTTCCCACCGGCTGTACAACACCCCACGCAAGCCCGGAGGGTGGTGACACCGTGCTGGGTGCGCTCAGCGCGGTGTCCCCCCAGCCACAGGCGTGTCCCCGCTGCCACCCTCAGTGTCCCCATGGATGTCACCCCCCCCCGGTGTCACCCGCGCTGTCCCCGCTCACCGGGTGTGCGGCTCCCCGGCACCTTCATGTACAGCTGGACGGTGTTCATGCCCAGGATGGTGTGGCCGACGTGGCTCAGCATGTTCCCCGTGGAGGACACCCGCATGAAGGCCGGCAGCTTCAGCAGCTCCTGCAGCTGCGGCTTCCACCTGCCGGGGGGGGGGGGCGGGGCATCAGGGGGTGGGGCATCAGGGGGCGGGGCATCGGGGGGCGGGGCACCCGTGGGGTGTGGCACCCGTGGGACGCGGTACCCGTGGGACGCACCCCTGGACACCCCCCCACCCGCCCCGTCACCCATGGCTGCCCCTGACCCCCAGCACAGCACCCATGGGTGCCCCCCATCACCCGTGGGACCCACAGCACAGCACCCATCACCCATGGGTGCCCCTGACCCCCAGCGCAGCACCCAATGGTGCCCCTGACCCCCATCACAGCACCCATGGGTGCCCCCATCACCCACGGGACCCCCAGCGCAGCACCCAGGGGTGCCCCGACCCACGGCACAGCACCCAATGGTGCCTGTGACCCCCATCACAGCACCCAGGGGTGCCCCCGACCCCCAGCACAGCACCCATGGGTGCGCCTGACCCACGGCACAGCACCCATGGGTGCCCCACATCACCCACGGGACCCACGGCACAGCACCCAATGGTGCCTGTGACCCCCATCACAGCACCCAGGGGTGCCCCCGACCCCCAGCACAGCACCCATGAGTGCCCCACATCACCCACGGGACCCCCAGCACAGCACCCAGGGGTGCCCCCGACCCATGGCACAGCACCCATGGGTGCCCCCCATCACCCATAGGTGCCCCCGACCCCCAGCGCAGCACCCAGGGGTGCCCCTGACCCACGGCACAGCACCCATGGGTGCCCCCATCACCCACGGGACCCCCAGCGCAGCACCCAGGGGTGCCCCCAAACCCCAGCACAGCACCCACGGGTGCCCCCGACCCACAGCACAGCACCCAATGGTGCCTGTGACCCCCATCACAGCACCCAGGGGTGCCCCTGACCCACGGCACAGCACCCATGGGTGCCCCCATCACCCACGGGACCCCCAGCGCAGCACCCAGGGGTGCCCCCGACCCACGGCACAGCACCCATGGGTGCCCCCCATCACCCATAGGTGCCCCCGACCCCCAGCGCAGCACCCAGGGGTGCCCCTGACCCACGGCACAGCACCCATGGGTGCCCCCATCACCCACGGGACCCCCAGCGCAGCACCCAGGGGTGCCCCCGACCCACGGCACAGCACCCATGGGTGCCCCACATCACCCATAGGTGCCCCCGACCCCCAGCGCAGCACCCAGGGGTGCCCCTGACCCACGGCACAGCACCCATGAGTGCCCCACATCACCCACGGGACCCCCAGCCCAGCACCCAGGGGTGCCCCCGACCCCCGGCACAGCACCCATGGGTGCCCCCTCACCTCTTGGCGTCCGAGAGGTCGATGTTGGTGCCGAACTTGATGATCTGGTGGGCCTTCTGGTCGGGGTTGCTGGGGGGGACACGGGGTCACGGGGGGACGGGGGACACGGGCGCGTCCCCAAGGGGGGCCACCTCCCCCCCCCACCCAGTGCGTGGAGACGGGGGCACCCCCGGGGGCACCCCGGGGCTCTGGGGACCCCCCGGGGACACTGTGACCCCCCCCAGTGACACAGGGACCTCCCTGAGGACACAGGGACACCCCAGGGACCCCCTGGGGACACCGGGACCCCCCCCAGTGACACAGGGGACCCCTGGGGGCACAGTGACACCCTAGGGACCCCCTTGGGACCCCTGGGGACACTGTGACCCCCAGTGACACAAGGACCCCTGGCGACACCTTGGGGACACAGGGACCCCTGGGGACATGGGGGACCCAGTGACACAGGGACCCCCTGGGGACACAGTGACACCCTGGGGACACCTTGGGGACACTGTGACCCCCCCCCCAGTGACACAGGGACCCCCTGGGGACACAGTGACACCCTGAGGACACCTTGGGGACACTGGGACCCCCCCCAGTGACACAGGGAACCCCTGGGGACACAGGGTGACCCCTGGGGACACAGTGACACCCTGGGGACACCTTGGGGACACAGGGACCCCCTGGGGACACGGGGACCCCCCCCCGGTGACACAGGGCCCCCCCCGGGTGGGGGAGGTGGCCCCGGGGGGACGCGGGGGTGGCCCTACCTGGGGGGTGGCTCCGTGGTGCTGTCGGGCTCCTCCGCCTCCTCGTCCTCGCTGTCCTTGTCCTCCTGCCCGGGGACGTCACCTCAGAGCCCCGGGGACACCGGGGACACCGGGGGACACTCAGGGACAGGAGGGGACACCGGGGACACCGGGGGACACCGGGGGACACCCAGGGACAGGAGGGGACACCGGGGACACCAGGGGACACCCAGGGACAGGAGGGGACACCGGGGACACCAGGGACACCAGGGGACACCCAGGGACACCCAGGGACAGGAGGGGACACTGGGGACAGGAGGGGACACCGGGGACACCGGGGACACCAGGGGACACCCAGGGACAGGAGGGGACACCGGGGACACCCCAGGGACAGGAGGGGACACCCAGGGACAGGAGGCGACACCGGGGACCCCAGGGGACACCCAGGGACACCCAGGACACTGGGGACACCAGGGACACCCAGGGACAGGAGGGGACACCCCGGGCAGGACACCACCCCCTCCCCCCTGTCCCCATGTCCCCTGTCCCCCCCATGTCCCCATGTCCCCATGTCCCCATGTCCCCCATGTCCCCCCATGTCCCCCATCCCCCCATGTCACCATCCCCCCCATCCCCCCCATGTCCCCCGTGTCCCCTGTGTCCCCCATGTCCCCATCCCCCCATCCCCCCCATGTCCCCCCATGTCCCCATCCCCCCCATGTCCCCATCCCCCCGTCTCCCCTGTGTCCCCCATGTCCCCATCCCCCCCATGTCCCCCCATGTCCCCATCCCCCCCATGTCCCCATCCCCCCCGTCTCCCCTGTGTCCCCCATGTCCCCATCCCCCCCATGTCCCCCGTGTCCCCCATGTCCCCATCCCCCCCATCCCCCCTGTGTCCCCTCATGTCCCCATCCCCCCCATGTCCCCTGTGTCCCCCATGTCCCCATCCCCCCATCCCCCCCGTGTCCCCTGTGTCCCCCATGTCCCCATCCCCCCCATCCCCCCATCCCCCCATCCCCCCCATGTCCCCCCATGTCCCCATCCCCCCCGTGTCCCCTGTGTCCCCCATGTCCCCATCCCCCCCATCCCCCCCATGTCCCCCGTGTCCCCCATGTCCCCATCCCCCCCATCCCCCCTGTGTCCCCCCATGTCCCCCATCCCCCCCATGTCCCCATCCCCCCCATGTCCCCTGTGTCCCCCATGTCCCCATCCCCCCCATCCCCCCGTGTCCCCCATGTCCCCATCCCCCCATCCCCCCCATGTCCCCATCCCCCCATGTCCCCATCCCCCCCGCCCCCGCTGACCTGCAGGGACTCCTGGAAGGAGGAGGCCTGGTACTGGGCGTACTTGGCGATGGTGGTGTGGGAGCGGCTGCTGGCGCAGGGCCAGACCTGGCGGGTGCCCGACAGGTCCCAGTTCTGGTCCGAGGGCTGCTGCACCTGGGTGCGCACCTCCACCGCGTGCTCCCCGCTGGCCTCCACCAGCGTCTTGGTGCTGAACAGCCCCAGGTCTGGGGGGGGGAGGGGCGTGGGTGGGGGAGGGGCCGGGGGGAGGGGCCGGGGGGGAGGCCGTGGGGATGGGGATGGGGATGGGGATGGGGATGGGGATGGGGACAGGGGCACCCATGGGGACGGGGCCTCCACCAGCGTCTTGGTGCTGAACAGCCCCAGGTCTGGGGGGGGAAGGGGCGTGGGTGGGGGAGGGGCCGGAGGGGAGGGGCCGGGGGGAGGGCGTGGGGATGGGGATCGGGATGGGGATGGGGACAGGGGCACCCATGGGGATGGGGACGGGGACGGGGCCTCCACCAGCGTCTTGGTGCTGAACAGCCCCAGGTCTGGGGGGGGAGGGGCGTGGGGGGGGGGGGAGGGGCCGGGGGGGAGGGGCCGTGGGGATGGGGATGGGGACAGGGGCACCCATGGGGATGGGGATGGGGACGGGGCCTCCACCAGCGTCTTGGTGCTGAACAGCCCCGGGTCTGGGGGGGAGGGGCGTGGGGGGGAGAGGCCGGGGGGGGCCGGGGGAGGGGGGAGGGGCGGGGGGAGGGGGGTCCCGTGGGGGCGGGGGGGTCCCGGGGGGGGGTCCTGTGGGGATGGGGATGGGGACGGGGCCTCCACCAGCGTCTTGGTGCTGAACAGCCCCAGGTCGGGGGGGAGGGGCGTGGGTGGGGGAGGGGCCGGGGGGGCTCCCCACGAGTGGGGGCGGTCCCATGGGGGAGGGGCATGGGGATGGGAGCAGGGGGGCTCCCCACGGGTTTTGGGGGGGTCCCCACGGGTGGGGGGGGTCCCCCGGGGTTTGGGGGGGTCCCCATGGGTGTGGGGGGGTCCCCCGTGGGTGGGGGGGGCTCCCCACGAGTGGGGGCGGTCCCATGGGGGAGGGGCAGGGATGGGGGCAGGGGGGCTCCCCACGGGGTTTTGGGGGGCTCCCCACGGGTGGGGGTTCCCACGGGGTTTGGGGGGGTCCCCGCGGGTGGGGGGGTCCCCACGGGTGGGGGGGGTCCCCCGTGGGTGGGGGGGCTCCCCACGAGTGGGGGCGGTCCCATGGGGGAGGGGCAGGGATGGGGGCAGGGGGCTCCCCACGGGGTTTTGGGGGCTCCCCACGGGTGGGGGGTTCCCCCGGGGTTTGGGGGGGTCCCCATGGGTGTGGGGGGGTCCCCCGTGGGTGGGGGGGGCTCCCCACGAGTGGGGGCGGTCCCATGGGGGAGGGGCAGGGATGGGGGCAGGGGGGCTCGCCACGGGGTTTTGGGGGGCTCCCCACGGGTGGGGGTTCCCACGGGGTTTGGGGGGTCCCCGCGGGTGGGGGGGGTCCCCGTGGGTGGGGGGGCTCCCCACGAGTGGGGGCGGTCCCAATGGGGGAGGGGCAGGGATGGGAGCAGGGATGGGGGCAGGGATGGGGGCAGGGGGGCTCCCCACGGGGTTTTGGGGGCTCCCCACGGGTGGGGGTTCCCCCGGGGTTTGGGGGGTCCCCACGGGTGGGGGTGGGTCCCACGGGGTTTGGGGGGGTCCCCATGGGTGTGGGGGGGTCCCCCGTGGGTGGGGGGGGGCTCCCCACGAGTGGGGGCGGTCCCAATGGGGGAGGGGCAGGGATGGGAGCAGGGATGGGGGCAGGGATGGGGGCAGGGGGGCTCCCCACGGGGTTTTGGGGGGCTCCCCACGGGTGGGGGTCCCCACGGGGTTTGGGGGGGTCCCCGCGGGTGGGGGGGGGTCCCCACGGGTGGGGGGGTCCCCCGTGGGTGGGGGGGGCTCCCCACGAGTGGGGGCGGTCCCATGGGGGAGGGGCAGGGATGGGGGCAGGGGGGCTCCACCACGGGGTTTTGGGGGCTCAGCCAGCCACGGGTGGGGGTTCCCCCGGGGTTTGGGGGGGTCCCCATGGGTGTGGGGGGTCCCCCGTGGGTGGGGGGGCTCCCCACGAGTGGGGGCGGTCCCATGGGGGAGGGGCAGGGATGGGAGCAGGGGGGCTCCCCACGGGTTTTGGGGGGTCCCCACGGGTGGGGGGTCCCCCGGGGTTTGGGGGTCCCCATGGGTGTGGGGGGTCCCCCGTGGGTGGGGGGGGCTCCCCACGAGTGGGGGCGGTCCCATGGGGGAGGGGCAGGGATGGGGGCAGGGGGGCTCCCCACGGGGTTTTGGGGGGCTCCCCACGGGTGGGGGGTTCCCACGGGGTTTGGGGGGGGTCCCCGCGGGTGGGGGGTCCCCACGGGTGGGGGGTCCCCCGTGGGTGGGGGGGCTCCCCACGAGTGGGGGCGGTCCCATGGGGGAGGGGCAGGGATGGGGGCAGGGGGGCTCCCCACGGGGTTTTGGGGGGCTCCCCACGGGTGGGGGTTCCCCCGGGGTTTGGGGGGTCCCCATGGGTGTGGGGGGTCCCCCGTGGGTGGGGGGGCTCCCCACGAGTGGGGGCGGTCCCATGGGGGAGGGGCAGGGATGGGGGCAGGGGGGCTCGCCACGGGGTTTTGGGGGGCTCCCCACGGGTGGGGGTTCCCACGGGGTTTGGGGGGTCCCCGCGGGTGGGGGGGTCCCCCGTGGGTGGGGGGGCTCCCCACGAGTGGGGGCGGTCCCAATGGGGGAGGGGCAGGGATGGGAGCAGGGATGGGGGCAGGGATGGGGGCAGGGGGGCTCCCCACGGGGTTTTGGGGGGCTCCCCACGGGTGGGGGGTTCCCCCGGGGTTTGGGGGGGTCCCCACGGGTGGGGGTGGGTCCCACGGGGTTTGGGGGGTCCCCATGGGTGTGGGGGGTCCCCCGTGGGTGGGGGGGGCTCCCCACGAGTGGGGGCGGTCCCAATGGGGGAGGGGCAGGGATGGGAGCAGGGATGGGGGCAGGGATGGGGGCAGGGGGGCTCCCCACGGGGTTTTGGGGGCTCCCCACGGGTGGGGGTCCCCACGGGGTTTGGGGGGTCCCCGCGGGTGGGGGGGGGTCCCCACGGGTGGGGGGTCCCCCGTGGGTGGGGGGGCTCCCCACGAGTGGGGGCGGTCCCATGGGGGAGGGGCAGGGATGGGGGCAGGGGGGCTCCCCACGGGGTTTTGGGGGCTCCCCACGGGTGGGGGTTCCCCCGGGGTTTGGGGGGTCCCCATGGGTGTGGGGGGTCCCCCGTGGGTGGGGGGGGGCTCCCCACGAGTGGGGGCGGGCCCATGGGGGGGGGGCGGGGGGGGGGGCAGGGGGGGGCCCCACGGGGGTTTGGGGGGCTGCCCACGGGTGGGGGGGTCCCGCGGGGTTTGGGGGGTCCCCACGGGTGGGGGTGGGTCCCACGGGGTTTGGGGGGTCCCCATGGGTGTGGGGGGTCCCCCGTGGGTGGGGGGGGCTCCCCACGAGTGGGGGCGGTCCCAATGGGGGAGGGGCAGGGATGGGAGCAGGGATGGGGGCGGGGAGGGGGGCGGGGGGGCCCCCCCCGGGGTTTTGGGGGGCTCCCCACGGGTGGGGGTCCCCACGGGGTTTGGGGGGTCCCCGCGGGTGGGGGGTCCCCACGGGTGGGGGGTCCCCCGTGGGTGGGGGGGCTCCCCACGAGTGGGGGCGGTCCCATGGGGGAGGGGCAGGGATGGGGGCAGGGGGGCTCCCCACGGGGTTTTGGGGGCTCCCCACGGGTGGGGGTTCCCCCGGGGTTTGGGGGGTCCCCATGGGTGTGGGGGGTCCCCCGTGGGTGGGGGGGCTCCCCACGAGTGGGGGCGGTCCCATGGGGGAGGGGCAGGGATGGGGGCAGGGGGGCTCGCCATGGGGTTTTGGGGGGCTCCCCACGGGTGGGGGTTCCCACGGGGTTTGGGGGGTCCCCGCGGGTGGGGGGGTCCCCCGTGGGTGGGGGGGCTCCCCACGAGTGGGGGCGGTCCCAATGGGGGAGGGGCAGGGATGGGAGCAGGGATGGGGGCAGGGATGGGGGCAGGGGGGCTCCCCACGGGGTTTTGGGGGGCTCCCCACGGGTGGGGGGTTCCCACGGGGTTTGGGGGGGTCCCCGCGGGTGGGGGGGGTCCCCCGTGGGTGGGGGGGCTCCCCACGAGTGGGGGCGGTCCCAATGGGGGAGGGGCAGGGATGGGAGCAGGGATGGGAGCAGGGGGCTCCCCACGGGGTTTTGGGGGCTCCCCACGGGTGGGGGTCCCCACGGGGTTTGGGGGGTCCCCGCGGGTGGGGGGGTCCCCACGGGTGGGGGAGTCCCCCGTGGGTGGGGGGGCTCCCCACGAGTGGGGGCGGTCCCATGGGGGAGGGGCAGGGATGGGGGCAGGGGGCTCCCCACGGGGTTTTGGGGGGCTCCCCACGGGTGGGGGTTCCCCACGGGGTTTCGGGGGGTCCCCGCGGGTGGGGGGGTCCCCCGTGGGTGGGGGGGGGGCTCCCCACGAGGGGGGGGGGGCCCAAAGGGGGAGGGGGAGGGGGGGGAGCAGGGATGGGGGCAGGGATGGGGGCAGGGGGGCTCCCCACGGGGTTTTGAGGGGCTCCCCATGGGTGGGGGGTTCCCACGGGGTTTGGGGGGTCCCCATGGGTGTGGGGGTCCCCCGTGGGTGGGGGGGCTCCCCACGAGTGGGGGCGGTCCCATGGGGGAGGGGCAGGGATGGGGGCAGGGGGGCTCCCCACGGGGTTTTGGGGGGCTCCCCACGGGTGGGGGTTCCCACGGGGTTTGGGGGGGGTCCCCGCGGGTGGGGGGGTCCCCACGGGTGGGGGGGTCCCCCGTGGGTGGGGGGGGGCTCCCCACGAGTGGGGGCGGTCCCAATGGGGGAGGGGCAGGGATGGGAGCAGGGATGGGGGCAGGGATGGGGGCAGGGGGGCTCCCCACGGGGTTTTGGGGGGCTCCCCACGGGTGGGGGGTCCCCACGGGTGGGGGGGGTCCCCGCGTGGGTGGGGGGGTCACTCACTGAGGCGCAGGGAGCCGGCCAGCCCCCGGATGACGGTGATGGGGTTCTTGGGGTCGGTGCAGAACTGGAGCAGGACGGGGGAGAAGGCGTCCCGCTTGCTCTCCAGCTGGGCGGGGACACAGCGGGCGGCCAATCAGAGCCCGCCTCCCCCGCCCCGGCAGCCAATGGGAACCCGCCAGCCCGCCCGCCGACCAATCGGGAAGCGGTAGGCCGCTGGCGGGGCCGATCGGAGGGCGGCGGCCAATGGGAGCCGGGTAAAACCTGCCCCCGCCCCCACCCACCCCCCATCTGCCCGCTGGCCAATCAGCACCGGGGTTCCTCCTGTGGGCCAATCAGGACGGGGATGGTCTGGGGAATTCCCCCCACCCGCCGGCCAATCAGGGCTGGGATGGCCTGGCCCACCGGCCAATCAGGACGGGGATGCCCTGGCTCATGAGCCAATCAGCACGGGGACGCCCCATCAACCAATCAGCACAGGGATGGCCTGGGGAATCCCCCCACCCGCCGGCCAATCAGGATGGGGATGGCCTGGCCCACCGGCCAATCAGCATTGGGACACCCTGGCCCACCGGCCAATCAGGATGGGGATGCCCTGGCTCATTAGCCAATCAGCACAGGGACACCCCATCAACCAATCAGCACAGGGATGGCCTGGGGAATCCTCCCACCCACCAGCCAATCAGGGCTGGGATGGCCTGGCCCACCAGCCAATCAGCATTGGGACACCCTGGCCCACCGGCCAATCAGGACGGGGATGCCCTGGCTCATTAGCCAATCAGCACGGGGACACCCCATCAACCAATCAGGGCTGGGATGGCCTGCGGACACCTCCCACCCGCCGGCCAATCAGCACCGGGATCCCCTGGGGAACCCCCGCTGCCTGCCAGCCAATCAGCAGCGAGGAATACCCACCCCCCAGCCAATCAGCATGGGGATTCCCTGGCCCACCAGCCAATCAGCAGCAGGGACCACCCCCAGGCCAATCAGGATGGGAATCCCCCCCAACTGCCGGCCAATCAGCAGGGGGACGGGCTGTGACCCCTGCTGGTGGGCCAATCAGCTGGCGGGGGACCCCACCAGTGGACCAATCAGGGGGAAGGACGCCCCAGGACCCCTCCCACGGGCCAATCAGGAGGGGGGATGCCCTGGGACCCCTGCCGGCGGGCCAATCAGCAGGAGGAGGACCCCGTCAGCGGGCCAATCAGAAGGGAGGGAACCTGCCGGTGGACCAATCAGGGGGAAGGATGCCCTGGGACCCCTCCCACGGGCCAATCAGGAGGGGGGACGCTCTGGGACCCCTGCTGGTGGGCCAATCAGCAGGGAGGGGACCTTGCCAATGGGCCAATCAGAAGGAGGAGGACCCCGCCAGTGGGCCAATCAGCAGGGAGGGACTCCACCAGTGGACCAATCAGGGGGAAGGATGCCCCAGGACCCCTCCCACAGGCCAATCAGGAGGGGGGACGCCCTGGGACCCCTGCCGGCGGGCCAATCAGCAGGCAGGGGACCTTGCCAGCGGGCCAATCAGAAGGGAGGGAACCTGCCGGTGGACCAATCAGGGGGAAGGACGCCCCGGGACCCCTCCCACGGGCCAATCAGCAGGGGGGACGCCCTGGGACCCCTGCCGGCGGGCCAATCAGCAGGAGGAGGACCCCGTCAGCGGGCCAATCAGAAGGGAGGGAACCTGCCGGTGGACCAATCAGGGGGAAGGACGCCCCGGGACCCCTCCCACGGGCCAATCAGCAGGGGGGACGCCCTGGGACCCCTGCCGGCGGGCCAATCAGCAGGCAGGGGACCTTGCCAGCGGGCCAATCAGAAGGGAGGGAACCTGCCGGTGGACCAATCAGGGGGAAGGACGCCCCGGGACCCCTCCCACGGGCCAATCAGCAGGGGGAGGACCCCGCCAGGCGGCGGCCAATGAGGACTCACGTAGATGCTGGGGGTGGGGGGGTTGAGCTTGTCGCGGGGCAGCTTCTCCTGGGAGTCGATGTGGGGTTTGACGGACTGGGCCGGGGAGAGGTAGGACTCCCGGAAGGGGCCCTTCAGCCGCGCCTGCCTGCGGAGAGCGGCCTCAGCGGGGGCGGGGCGGGGGGGGAGGGGAGGGGGGGCTGGGGGGGCTGGGGGACGGGGGACAGGGGGACAGGGGGGATGGGAGACAAGGGGACAGGGGGGATGGGGGGACGGGAGGACAGCAGGGACAGGGGGACGGGGGGACGGGGGACAGTGGGGGGACAGGGGGACAGGGGGACAGCAGGGACAGGGGGACGGGGGTGACGAGGGACATCAGGGACAGGGGGACATGGGTGATGGGGGACAGTGGGGGGACAGGGGGACAGCAGGGACAGGGGGACGGGGGTGACAAGGGACATCAGGGACAGGGGGACAGGGGTGATGGGGGACAGTGGGGGGACAGAGGGACAGGGGGATGGCAGACAGGGACAGGGGACATCAGGGACAGGGGGATGGGGGGACAGAGGGACAGGGGGACAGGGGGGACAGGGGAGAGGGGGGATGGGGACGGGGGGACGGGGGGACAGGGGGGACAGAGGGACAGGGGGACAGGGGTGACGGGGGAGAGGGGGGATGGGGGACGGGGGGACGGGGGGACAGGGGGACAGGGGGGACAGCGGGGGGACATGGGGACAGGGGGGATGGGGGACATGGGGACAGGGGACAGCAGAGACAGTGGGGACAGGGGGACAGAGGGACAGGGGGACAGAGGGGACGGGGAGGGGACAAGGGGGAGGGGAAGGGTAAAAGCCCCGCGCGAGCCCCCCGGTCCCTATAGGCGCCCCTATAGCCCCCCCCCCCCCGCCTGTACAAACCCCGAATCTGCCTGAACCCCCCAGCCCCCCCCAAAGGCCCCCAAAGCCCCCCAAACCCCCCAAATCCCCCCAGGCCCCCCAAATTCCCCCCAAACCTCGTCCTAACCCCCAAACCCCCCCAGACCCCCCCCAAATTCCCCTCAAATCCCCCCAAGACCCCCCAAATTCCCCCAGACCCCCCAACCCCCCCAAATCCCCCCCAGACCCCCCCAAAGGCCCCGAAACCCCCCAGACCCCCCAAATTCCCCCCAAATCCCCCCAGGCCCCCCCAAATTCCCCCAACCCCCCACCCCCCAAATCCCCCCCAGACCCCCCCAAAGGCCCCGAAACCCCCCAGACCCCCCAAATTCCCCCCAAATCCCCCCAGACCCCCCCAAAGGCCCCGAACCCCCTCCAGACCCCCCCAAATCCCCCCAGACCCCCCCCAAAGCCCCCAGACCCCCCCCCCCAAAGGCCCCCCAAATCCCCCCCCCCCTCCCCCCCACTGACTTGCTGGCGCGGACCACCTCGGCGGCGCTGTGGCGGATGGTGAGCTGGGCCAGGGGGGGTCCGCGCGCTTCCTCCGCCTCCGAGGGGCCGAAGTCGCCGCCGCCGCCGCCGCCATTTTCCACCTTGATCAGGCGAATCTTCAGTTCTTTGGGGGGGCCCTCCCCCAAGGAGCGCAGCTTGAGGAGATCGGCCGAGCTGACGAAAGGCGGCGGGGGGGGAGGGGCGGCGGCGGGGGGGGTTGGGGGGTTTGAAGAATTTGGGGGTCCCCCCTTTGGGTTCGTGGCGGGGGTTTCCTCCTTTTTCTTGAACGCCGGAACTTTGTAAATCCAAAGTAGCCAAAACGGGGCGATGGGGCTCTTTTCGGGGATGGCGGCGGCGGGGGGGCCCGGCGAAGGTCTCGGTGGCGGGGGGGGTCTTCGGTAGCGTCGCGCCCCTAATTTAGGGGGTCGACGGTTTCGGGGGGCCGCGTCGCCCCGCTTGTTCGGCCAAGGTCTCGCAGGCCCGGCTGATCTCCTCCAACGCCTCCGATTCGGTGCGGGCTAAAGGGGGGGGGGCCCCCCGTATCGCGATAGGAGGGGGGGGGGGGGGAGGGGGGAAGCCAGCCGGGCGATGAGGTAGCGAGTTGGGGGGCGGGGGGCGGGGAAGGGGAGGTTTTGGGGAGCCCCCCCGTTTTTTGGCCCCGCTTTGTAAAAGGGGGGGTTTGGCTTCGTCGCGTTTGCCGAAGGGGTAAAGGCGGGGGGGGTCGGGGGGTCCTGGCCGGGGGGACCCCCGAAAGGCGGCGCTTTGGGGCGAGCGAGGGGGGGGGCTGGGGAGGAGGGGGGGAGCGGGAGGGGGAGGGGGAGGAGGAGGAGGAGGAGGAGGAGGAGGAGGGGGAGGGGGAGGGGGAGGAGGGGGAGGGGGGGTCAAAATGGCGACCCCCCCCTCGTCCTCCTCTTGCCGGATGGATTCGTCCAACATTTTCATGATGTTGGCCAAGCCGTCGGGTAAAATTTTGGCGAATTCGGGGGGTTCCTCGAATTGATCGTCCAGGGGGGGCGCCCCGAAATCGAAAAGGCGGCGGGGACCCCCCGGCGAAGCGGGGGGAGGGGGGGGGGAAAGGAGGGGAGGGGGCTCGGGGTTGGGGGGGGGGCGCTCTTTGGATAAGCGCCCCCCGACGGAAGGGGGGGCTGGGGGGGGAGGGGAGGTTCCTGAGGTTTCGGGGGGCGGGGGGGGGTCCCCAGCCAAAGGGTGGGGGGGGGAGGGGAGGGGTGCGCCTCCTCCTCCCCCTCCCCCTCCTCGGGGGGTAAGGGCAGGGGAAAGGGGGGTTTGGGGGGAAGGGGGACCCCCCTCGAACGGGGTTCGCCCCCCCGCCGTGCTGGTGGTGTTGGGGTCCGGGAAGGGGGCGGGGGACCCCCCCCCCAAGGGGGATCCCCCCGCTTTGGGCGGCCCCCCGAAAAGGAGGTCCTCCAGGGGTCCCCCTCCCCTCCTTCAGCCAGGGCAGGGGGGGGGGGCAGCAGGGGAGGGGGGGCCCGGGGGGGCGGGGACCCCCCCGCTCACCGGAGGTTGGTAGCGGTCGGGAGCCTGCGGGGAGAATGGGGGGGGGAGGGGGAGGGTGAGGGGGGAGGGGCCGTGCGTCACCTCCCCCGCCCCTGCGCCCCCATCCCTGGCCCCAGCCCCCGTCTATGCCCCCCCCCCCCCCAGTTCCTGTCGTCCCCACGTCCCCCATGTCCCCCATCCCCCCATGTCCCCCCCGTCCCCGTGTCCCCCCTCATCCCTGTGTCCCCCTGTCCCCCCATGTCCCCCCCACATCCCCCCTCCCCACTCACGCTGCGGGGGCCGCGGCCCCCCCAATGTCCCCCTGTCCCCCCCATGTCCCCCCCTGTCCCCATGTCCCCCTGTCCCCCATCCCCCGTGTCCCCATGTCCCCCCCATCCCCCTGTCCCCCCCGTCCCCCCCATCCCCCCTGTCCCCATGTCCCCCCATGTCCCCCCATCCCCGCTGTTCCCCCCTGTCCCCACGTCCCCCATCCCCCCATCCCCCCATTGTCCCCAATGTCCCCATGTCCCCCCCATCCCCCCTGTGTCCCCCTGTCCCCCCTGTCCCCATGTCCCCCATCCCCCCCTCCCCCCATCCCCATGTCCCCCATCCCCCCATCCCCCCGTCCCCCCATCCCCCCATGTCCCCCCCATGTCCCCCATCCCCCCCATCCCCCCCATCCCCCCATCCCCCCATGTCCCCCCATCCCCCCATCCCCCCATCCCCCCATCCCCCTCCCCATCCCCCCATCCCCCCATGTCCCCATGTCCCCCCCATGTCCCCCATCCCCCCATCCCCCCATGTCCCCCCCATCCCCCCCATCCCCCCATCCCCCCATGTCCCCATGTCCCCATGTCCCCCCCATGTCCCCCATCCCCCCCCATCCCCCCGTGCCCCCCCCACCCCCCCCCGCCCCCACTCACGCTGCGGGGGCCGCGGCCCCCCCGGCCCGGGGGGGTGCTGGTGGCGGGGGGCGCCCGGGGGGCGCAAGGCACGCAGGCGGTGGGTGCTGGTGGGGGGCGGGGGGCCCCGCTCTCCCTAAGGGCACTTGCGAGGGGGCCGGGGCCGGGGGGCGCCGGGGGGGGGGGGGGCGGGGGAGGGGGGGCGCCCCGAAGGCGGGGGGAGGGGGCGGGGGGAAGGGGGGGCGCCAGGCTCCGCTGCTCCTGCGGGGGGGGGGAGATGGTGTCAGTGGGGGGAGGGGGGCGGGGGGACATGGGGGGGGGGACATGGGGGGGACACGGGGGGACATGAGGGGACATGGGGGGGACATGGGGGGGACATGGGGGGGACATGGGGGGACACGGGGGGGACATGAGGGGACATGGGGGGGACATGGGGGGAGACATGAGGGGACACGGGGGGGACATGAGGGGACATGGGGGGGACATGGGGGGGGACACATGAGGGGACATGGGGGGGACATGAGGGGACATGGGGGGACATGGGGGGGACATGGGGGGACACATGAGGGGACATGGGGGGGACATGGGGGGGACACATGAGGGGACATGGGGGGGACATGGGGGTGGGGACATGGGGACATTGGGGGGCACATGGGGGGACACGGGGGGGACACGGGGGGACATGGGGGGGGACATGGGGGGAGGACGTGGGGGGTGGGGGTGGACACAGGGACATCAGGGGGTGGGGACATGGGGGGGACATGGGGACATTGGGGGGATGTGGGGGGATGGGGGACAAGGGGGGACACGGGGGGATGGGGACATGGGGACATTGGGGGGGGACATGGGGGGAGGACGTGGGGGGTGGGGTGGGACACAGGGACATCGGGGGGGAACATGGGGGGGACACGGGGACATTGGGGGGACGTGGGGGGATGGGGACATGGGGGACGTGGCGGGGATGGGGGGACACAGGGACGTTGGGGGGATGGGGACATGGGGGGGACACGGGGGGGGGACAGGGACATTGCGGCGCTGGGACATGGGGGGAGAACGGGGGGGACACAGGGACACGGGGGGGTGGCAGGGACACGGGGGGGACATGGGGGGGACAGGGACATTGGGGGGGTTGGGGACACGGGGGGGGGACACGGGGGGAGGCGGGGGGGGAGGGGGTGCCCACCTCTCTCTCCGGGGGGCCCCCAGGCGGGGGGGGGCCCCCAGGCGTCGCCGGGGAGGGGGGGCCACAGCCCCTGCGGCAGCGGGAACGGGGGGGCCCGGGGGGGGGCTGGGCCCCGCCACCCCCCTGGGGACAGGGACGCTCAGGACCGGCTGCCCCCAGGGCCCCCAGTGCCTCCCAGTGCCTCCCAGTGACCCCCCAGTGCCCCCCAGGACCCCCAGTTCCCCCAGTGACCCCCAATGCCCCCCAGACCCCCCAAGTGCCCCCAGTGCCTCCCCTACTGCACCCCAGTTCCCCCCAGTGTCCCCCAAGGCCCCCCCAGTGCTCCCCAGTGACCCCCAGTGAGCCCCAGTGCCCCCCAGTGCCCCCCCACTTCCCCCAGGGCCCCCCAAGGCCCCCCAGTGCTCCCCAGTTCCCCCCAGTGACCCCCAATGCCCCCCCAGTGCTCCCCAGTGACCCCCAGTTCCCCCCAGTGAGCCCCAGTGCCCCCTCACTTCCCCCAGGGCCCCCCAAGGCCCCCCAGTGCTCCCCAGTTCCCCCCAGTGACCCCCAATGCCCCCCCAGTGCTCCCCAGTGACCCCCAGTTCCCCCCAGTGAGCCCCAGTGCCCCCTCACTTCCCCCCAGGGCCCCCCAAGGCCCCCCAGTGCTCCCCAGTGACCCCCAGTGCCCCCCAGTTCCCCCCAGTGCCCCTCAGGGTCCTCCCCAGTGCTCCCCAGTGCTTCCCAGTGCCCCCCCCCCACCTGCTCGGGGCTGCAGCTCCTCCGGCGCTTGCGGGGGCTGGGCAGGTCGGTGGGGGGCGGGGGGGGATGGGCGGGGGGCACCGGCTGCACCACGGGGGTCGGGGGAGGGGCCCCCGCTTCAGCTGGGCCCCCCGCTTGGCCGGGAAGGGCCGCTTCTGGGGGGAGGGGCACGGGGGTCACGGGGGACCCCCCTCACACAGCCCCCCCATTCCCAGTGCCCCCAGGATCCCCATTCCCAGTTTGCCCAGTATCCCTACTCCCAGTTTCCACAGGACCCCTATTCCCAGTGCCCCCAGTGCCCCCAGTATCCCCATTCCCAGTTTCCCCAGTGCCCCCAGTATCCCCATGCCCAGTACCTCCAGTATCCCCATCTCCATTGCCCCCAGTATCCCCATTCCCAGTGCTCCCAGTGCCCCCAGGATCCCCATTCCCAGTCCCCCCAGTGCCCCCAGGATCCCCGTTCCCAGTCTCCCCAGTGTTCCCAGTATTCTCGTTCCCAGTTTCTCCAGTTTCCCCAGTATCCCTGCTCCCAGTTTCCACAGGACCCCTATTCCTGGTTTCCCCAGTGCACCCAGTATCCCCATTCCCAGTACCTCCAGTATCCCCATCTGCAGTGCCCCAGTATCCCCATTCCCAGTTTCTCCAATTTCCCCAGTGCTCCCAGTATCCCTATTCCCAGTTTTCCCAGTGCCCCCAGTACCCCCATTCCCAGTGTCCCCAGTACCCCCATTCCCAGTTTCCCCAGTGCCCGCAGTATCCCCATTCCCAGTGCTCCCAGTATCCCCATTCCCAGTGTCCCCAGTGCCCCCATTCCCAGTGTCCCCAGTACCCCCTTCCCAGTGCCCCAGTGCCCCCATTCCCAGTGCCCCAGTGTCCCCGTTCCCAGTGTCCCCAGTATCCCCATTCCCAGTGCTCCCAGTGTCCCCAGTGCCCCAGTGCTCCCAGTACCCCATTCCCAGTGCTCCCAGTGTCCCCAGTGCCCCAGTGCTCCCAGTACCCCATTCCCAGTGCTCCCAGTGTCCCCAGTGCCCCAGTGCTCCCAGTACCCCATTCCCAGTGCTCCCAGTGTCCCCATTCCCAGAGCTCCCAGTGTCCCAGTACCCCATTCCCAGTCTCCCCAGTACCCCATTCCAGTCTCCCCAGTGTCCCCAGTGCCCCCGCCCCCATGTCCCCCCCGTCCCCCCGTCCCCGTGTCCCCATGTCCCTCATCCCCCCCATCCCCCGCCCCTCCCATCCCCCCCATCCCCCCATCCCCCCATGTCCCCCCCGTCCCCCACCCCCCCCCCCATGTCCCCCCATCCCCCCCCCCCCCCATGTCCCCCCCGTCCCCCATCCCCCCCATGTCCCCCCATGCCCCCCCCCCACCCCCCGCCCCTCCCCCCTCACCTCGGGGTGCAGCAGGCTCCAGACCGGCTGGAGGGGGGCAGGGCCCGGGCGCGGGGGGGAGGCGGGGCCCGGGGGAAGCTCCAGAGCTGGGGCTGGGGGGACAGCGGTGGCCTCTGTCACCCGCGTCACCCCCCGCCACCCCCGTCACCCCCGTCACCACCCCGTCACCCCCAGGTCACCCGCCGTGGGGACACCGCGGTGGCCTCTGTCACCCGCGTCACCCCCATCACCCCCCCGTCACCCCCCAGTCACCCCCAGGTCACCCGCCGTGGGGACACCGCGGTGGCCTCTGTCACCCGCATCACCCCCGCGTCACCCCGTCACCCTCACATCACCCCTGGTCACCCCCAGTCACCCCCCAGTCACCCCCGGGTCACCCGCCATGGGGACACCGCGGTGGCCTCTGTCACCTGCGTCACCCCCGTGTCACCCCGTCACCCTCACATCACCCCTGGTCACCCCCGGTCACACCCCAGTCACCCCCAGGTCACCCGCCATGGGGAAACCGCGGTGGCCTCTGTCACCCACGTCACCCCCGCGCCACCCCCATCACCCCCCAGTCACCCCCCAGTCACCCCCAGGTCACCCGCCATGGGGACACCGCGGTGGCCTCTGTCACCCGCGTCACCCCCACGTCACCCCGTCACCCTCACATCACCCCTGGTCACCCCCGGTCACCCCCCAGTCACCCCCAGGTCACCCGCCGTGGGGACACAGCGGTGGCCTCTGTCACCCGCATCACCCCCACGTCACCCCCGCGTCACCCCTGTCACGTCCCAGTCACCTCCAGTCACCCCGCGTCACCCCTGTCACCCCCGGTCACCCCCATGTCACCCCCTGTCACCCCCAGGTCACCCACTGTGGGGACACAGTGGTGGTGCCTGTCACCCCCAGTCACCCCCATGTCACCCCCAGGTCCATGGGGACACAGCGGTGGTGTCACCCCCAGGTCACCCCCGTGTCACCCCAGTGTCACCCACTGTGGGGACAGAGCCACCCACAGTGTCACCCACAGTGTCACCCGCCACAGGGACAGTGCCACCCCCGGTGTCACCCGCTGCGGGGACGTCACCCGCCATGGGGACAGTGCCACTGCCCCGTGTCCCCCACCATGGGGACAGTGCCACCACCGGGTGTCACCCACCGCGGGACGTCACCGTGGAGCGGACAGTGCCACCCCGGGGACGTCACCCACGCAGGGGACAGCGCTGGCACCAACGCGTCCCCCTCCGTCCCCGTGTCCCTGTGTCACCCCGACATCCCCACTGTCCCCAACCACTGCTGTCACCCCGTGCCAGCACCGCCGTCCCCGGAGGTGCCACCAACAACCCCAGGGCCACCCCTGTCCCCGCTGTCCCCACTGTCCCCAACCGCTGCTGTCACCCAGTGCCAGCACCATCGTCCCCGGAGGTGCCACCGCCATGGCGGCATCACCCCAGGGCCACCCCCGGCCCTGTCCCCTGTGTCACCCTGTGTCACCCTGACGTCCCCGCTGTCACCCGCTGCTGTCACCCGGTGCCAGCACCATCGTCCCCGGAGGTGCCACCGCCATGGCGGCATCACCCCAGGGCCACCCCCGGCCCTGTCCCCTGTGTCACCCTGTGTCACCCTGACGTCCCCGCTGTCACCCAGTGCCAGCACCATCGTCCCCGGAGGTGCCACCGCCATGGCGGCATCACCCCAGGGCCACCCCCGGCCCTGTCCCCTGTGTCACCCTGTGTCACCCTGACGTCCCCGCTGTCACCCGGTGCCGTCACCCGGTGCCAGCACCGCCGTCCCCGTGGGTGCCACCACACAACCCCAGGGCCACCCCCGTCCCCGCGTCCCCCCGCCGCGTCCCCACCTGCTGCAGGCGCCCGATGCGGGCGGCCACGTCCCCTCGGTGGCCGCCGTCCCCTCGGTGGCCGCCGCCGTCCCCTCGGTGGCCGCGGTGGCCGCGGGCGGGGCTGTGGTAGCAGCTGGGGGGCTCCTGCGGCTCCGGGGGGGCTTCGGCCATCGGCCCCGGCCCCTCCCAGCCCGGCGGCGGCAGCGCCCGCACGCAGCCCGGCAGGGGCTCCAGCGGGGGGGGGCGGGGGGGCACCCTGGGGACATCGGGGACATTGGGGACATCGGGGGGTGGGGGGTGGGGGGAGGGGGACGGGGGGGGGCCCAGCCCCATGGGTGCCCCTCCCCCCAGCCCGGCAGGGGCTCCAGCGGGGGGGGCGGGGGGGCACCCTGGGGACATCGGGGACATCGGGGGGGTGGGGGACGGGGAGGGGTGGGGGGAGGGGGGGAGGGGGGACGGGGGGGCCCAGCCCCATGGGTGCCCCTCCCCCCAGCCCGGCAGGGGCTCCAGCGGGGGGGGGCGGGGGGCACCCTGGGGACATCGGGGACATTGGGGGGTGGGGGACAGGGGGGGATGGGGGGTGGGGGACATGGGGGGATGGGGGGGATGGGGGGGCAGGGGGGATGGGGGACGGGGGGGACATGGGGACATCGGGGGGTGGGGATGGGGGATGGGGATGGGGGGGAGGGGGGGAGGGGGGAGGGGGGCCCAGCCCCATGGGTGCCCCCCCCCCCCCCCGGATGGGCTCTGGCTGCTGGGGGGGGGGGGGACATGGGGGGGACATGGGGACAGGGGGGACGTGGGGACAGACGGACAGGGGACAGACGGATGGACGGGGGGCAGGGCTTACCCCGGGGGGCAGTAGGCCTTGTGGGGGGGGGCGCCATTGCCGCCGGGGGGGGGGCACGAGGTGGGGGGCAGCGGCGCCTGCCCGAGGCTGGAGGAGCACCTGGGGGGAGGGGCGAGGTGGGGGGATGGGGGGTGGGGGGACCCCCCCGGGGGGTGGGGGGAGCCCCCGGGGGGGGGAGGGCGGGGCATGGGGCGGGGGGGGGCGGGGGGGACCCCATGGGGGAGGGGGGGCCATGGGTCCCTGTGGGTCCCCGTGGGGCAGGGTGTGGGGCAGGGTGTGGGGCGGTGTGGGTCCCATGGGGCTGTGTGGGGCAGGGTGTGGGGCAGTGTGGGTCCCGTGGGGCGGTGTGGGTCCCGTGGGGCGGTGTGGGGCAGGGTGTGGGGCGGTGTGGGTCCCATGGGGCTGTGTCGGGCAGGGTGTGGGGCAGTGTGGGTCCCATGGGGCGGTGTGGGGCAGGGTGTGCGGCAGTGTGGGTCCCGTGGGGCGGTGTGGGGCAGGGTGTGGGGCGGTGTGGGTCCCATGGGGTGGTGTGGGGCCGGGTGGGTCCCGTGGGGCGGTGTGGGGCAGGGTGTGGGGCAGGGTGTGGGGCGGTGTGGGTCCCATGGGGCGGTGTGGGGCAGGGTGTGCGGCAGTGTGGGTCCCATGGAGTGGTGTGGGGCCGGGTGGCTCCCGTGGGGCGGTGTGGGGCAGGGTGGCTCCCGTGGGGCGGTGTGGGGCAGGGTGTGGGGCAGTGTGGGGCAGGGTGTGGGGCAGTGTGGGTCCCATGGAGTGGTGTGGGGCAGGGTGGCTCCCGTGGGGCGGTGTGGGGCAGGGTGTGGGGCAGGGTGTGGGGCAGGGTGGGTGCGGGTACCTGGTGGCGGGCAGCCAGGGGCGGGGGGGGCAGGCGGCCCAGGCCCCGCCGCAGCCCAGGCTCCCCACGGCGAAGGGGTCCCGTCCGGCCCGGCCCCCCAGCGGCTCCACGGCGCGATGCATCCAGCCTGCCCCACGGCACGTCAGCCCCACGGCCCCGCCCCACGGACACCCCCCGCCCCATAGATACCCCCCCGCCTGCCCCATAGATAACCCCTGCCCCATAGACACCCCTGCCCCACGGACACCGCCCGCCCCATAGATCCCCCCCCGCCTCCCCCATAGATAACCCCTGCCCCATAGACACCCCCGCCCCACGGACACCCCCTGCCCCATAGATACTCCCCACCCCATAGATACCCCCCGCCCCATAGATACCCTCTGCCCCATAGATACCCCCCGCCCCATAGATACCCCCCGCCTGCCCCATAGATAACCCCTGCCCCATAGATACCCCCCACCTGCCCCATAGATACCCCCTGCCCCATACATACCCCCCGCCCCATAGATACCCCCTGCCCACCCCATAGATACCCCCTGCCCCATAGATACCCCCCGCCCCATAGATACCCCCTGCCTGCCCCATAGATACCCCCCGCCCCATAGATACCCCCCACCTGCCCCATAGATAACCCCTGCCCCATACATACCCCCCCGCCCCATAGATACCCCCTGCCTGCCCCATAGATAACCCCTACCCCATAGATACCCCCCTGCCCCATAGATACCCCCTGCCCCATAGATAACCCCCCGCCCCATAGATACCCCCCACCTGCCCCATAGATGCCCCCCAGCCCCCCCGCCCCTCCCCCCTCGCCCCTCCCCCACTCACCCCTCCTGGGGCGCCCGAGGCCTGGGTCCCCCCGGGCCCCCCCGCGGGGGGCGGGGGAGGGGCAGCCCCCGGGGGGGGGGGGGGGGGCGGCTGCTGGGCTGGGGCGGCCCCTCCCTCACTGCCGCATACACCTGGGGGAGGGGCAGGGCTCATCAGTGGGGGGAGGGGGGCGGTTGGGGGGCAGCGGGGGCGGCTGTGGGGCACGGAGGAGTGGTTAGGGGGCAGCTAGGGGGCACTGGGGCAGCTGTGGGGCAGCTATGGGGCGGTTATGGGGCACCGGGGCAGCTATGGGGCACCTATGGGGCGGTTTCGGGGCACTGGGGCAGCTGTGGGGCACAGGGGGGCCATTATGGAGCAGTTAGGGGGCACTAGGGGGCAGTTATGGGGCAGTGGGGCAGTCACAGGGCAGTTATGGGGCACTGGGGGGCAGCTATGGGGCAGCTAGGGGGCAGCTAGGGGGCAGAGGGGCAGTTATGGGGCAGCTATGGGGCACAGGGGGGCAGTTATGGGGCAGATAGGGGCAGCTAGGGGGCAGAGGGGCAGTTATGGGGCAGCTATGGGGCAGAGGGGCAGGTACGGGGGAGCTATGGGGCACAGGGGGCAGCTAGGGGGGAGAGGGGGAGTTAGGGGGCACAGGGGGGCAGCTATGGGGCAGCTATGGGGCACTGGGGGGCAGCTATGGGGCAGAGGAGCAGTTATGGGGCAGCTAGGGGGCAGAGGGGCAGTTATGGGGCAGCTATGGGGCACAGGGGGCAGCTAGGGGGCAGAGGGGCAGTTAGGGGGCAGAGGGGGGCAGCTATGGGGCAGCTATGGGGCACAGGGGGGCAGTTATGGGGCAGCTATGGGGCAGAGGAGCAGTTATGGGGCAGCTATGGGGCACAGGGGGGCAGTTATGGGGCAGCCGTGGGGCAGCCATGGGGCAGGGCATGGTTATGGGGCGGGGGGGGGGCAGCAGTGGGGGGAGGGGAGGGGGAAGCAGGAACGACGTGGGGCGGAAGTGGGCGGGGCATCCGGATGACGCGCACCACGTGGGCAGGGCTTGGGGCGGGGCACAGACCCCTCCCCCCTCGCCCAGGCCCCGCCCCCTCACCTATCCGGCGACGCTCTCCAGGAATCCGGCCAATCACAGGGCGCCCCTCGCCTGGCAGCCAATCATCTTTCCCATCCGTCTTCTAGCTCGGCCTGCCGGGGGACCAATGGGAAGGAGGGGCTCAGGCCGGTGCTGGCCAATGAGGAGGGGGGGAGGCGGGGCCCCGCCCCCTTTGGGGCGGGGGGGGGAGGAACCGCTGGGGGGCAGAGGGGGCACTTGGGGGGCACTTGGGGGGCAGGAGGCACTTGGGGGGCACTTGGGGGGCACTTGGGGGGCAGGTGTGGGGCAGGTGTGGGGCAGGAGACCCCGGGGGAGCAGTTGGGGGGCAGAGGGGGGCACTTGGGGGGCACTTGGGGGGCAGGAGGCCCCAGAGGGGCAATTGGGGGGCAGGTGTGGGGCAGCTGGGGGGCAGATGTGGGGCAGGAGGCCCTGGGGGGGGCAGCTAGGGATCAGTTGGGGGGCAGGAGGCACTTGGGGGGCAGATGGGGGATAGTTGGGGGGCAGGAGGCGCCGGTGGGGCAGTTAGGGGGCAGGTGTGGGGCAGATGTGGGGCAGATGGGGGACAGTTGGGGGGCAGGAGGCCCCAGGGGGCAGATGTGGGGCAGTTGGGGGGCAGATGTGGGGCAGGAGGCCCTGGGGGGGGCAGCTGGGGATCACTTGGGGGGCAGGAGGCACTTGGGGGGCAGGTGTGGGGCAGCTGGGGGGCAGATGTGGGGCAGGAGGCCCTGAGGGGGGCACTTGGGGGGCAGATGGGGGGCACTTAGGGGGCAGCTGTGGGGCAGGAGGCCCCGCTATGGGGCAGGGGCGTGTGGGTCGCGGCCGCCCCCACGGGGGAATTTTGGGGCCACCCCATGACGGGAGGGGGGGGGGGGGACGACAAGGGCGGCCGTGGGGCAGCCGTGGGGCAGCCGTGGGGCGGCCGTGGGGCAGCCGTGGGGCGGGGGCGGCCGAGGGAAACCCCCCAGCGCCCACGGCGAGCGGGAAGGCGCCGGCTGACGGGAAGGGGGGGGCGTCATCATGGCCGCCCCACGGCCGCCCCACACCCCCGCCCCGCTGCAGGGAAACAACACCCGACCCACGTCACCGTGACGCGCGCCATGCGCGTGTGACATCACACCCGGCCGCGGCCCCCCCCGGTCATGGCGACACACCAACCCCTCGCGTGACATCATCACGCGTGTCGCCCCGGCCCCGCCCCCGCGAGGGTTACACGCGCACCGCAGCGCGCGTGGTCGCGACCCCGACACGCGTGACGGTGACACGTGTGACGGTGACGGGCGCGACCCACGGCCGCGCAGAACCGCCCTGACACGGCGCCGCAGCCCCCGACGCCGTGGCACACGCGTGACCTACAGCCGCACACGCGTGACCTACAACTGGACACGCGTGACCCACAACTGCAGTGTGCCCCACAACCGCGCACGCGTGACCTACAGCCGCACACGCGTGACCCACAACTGCACTGTGCCCCACAACTGCACACGCGTGACCTACAGCCACACTACGCGACCCGCAACAACACACGCGTGACCTACAACCGGACACGCGTGACCCACAAGCGCAGTGTGCCCCACAACCGCGCACGCGTGACCTACAGCCACGCACGCGTGACCCACAACTGCACTGTGCCCCACAACTGCACACGCGTGACCTACAACCACACTACGCAACCCGCAACAACACACGCGTGACCTACAACCGGACACGCGTGACCCACAAGCGCAGTGTGCCCCACAACCGCACACGCGTGACCTACAACCGCACTGTGTGCCCCACAACCGCACATGTGTGACCTACAACCGCTCTACGCACCCCACAACTGCACACGCGTGACCTACAACCGCTCTACGCGCCCCACAACCGCACACGCGTGACCTACAACCGCTCTACGCGCCCCACAACCGCACACGCGTGACCTACAACCGCATTGTGTGCCCCACAACCGCACACGCGTGACCTACAACCGCTCTACGCGCCCCACAACCGCACACGCGTGACCTACAACCGCATTGTGTGCCCCACAACTGCACACACGTGACCCTACAACAGCTCTACGCGCCCCACAACTGCACACGTGTGACCCACGGCCACGCACCACCGCCGTCACACACGCAACCCCCCCTGCCCCACAACCCCCACCCACGACGGCCCCGCCCGCGTGACCCCCACCCGTGAGACCCCCTCACGCGTGACCCCCGCCCGCGTGACCCCCCCACGTGTGACCCCCGGCCCGGCGGTGCGGGCGCCACGGGGGCCCCTTACCCTCGGCCGCGTCGGGCAGCGTGCGCCGTGGCTGCCGCGTGCGCCGGCTCTGCCGGTGTCCCCGTCACCGCGTGGCGGCCGGGTGACACGGGGTGAGTCACCGCCGCGGTGGCCCCGCGTGGGTTGTGTGTGTGTGTGTGTGTGTGTGTGTCCCCTCTTTCCTTCCCGGCGAGGTGACGGTGACATCAGCCGGACGCCCGTGACGTCGCGCGGTGTCGGCGCGGGGCGGGGGGGAATCCCGGGGTGGGGACGCGGGGGGGGGGGGGGGGGGGGGGGGGGCAGGGGACATGGGGGGGATGGGGGGCAACACGGGGGGACACGGGGACACGCGTGGGGACACAGGGAGGGCGTGTGGGGTCACGGGGGGACACGCAGGGACGTGGGGACACGGGGGGACATGGGACAGGCGTGGGGACACGGGGACACGGGGGCACGAGCAGAGAGGGAGGGCACACGGGGACATGGGGGGACACGGGGACACAGGGGGGACATGGGGACGGGGGGACACGGGGGGACGCAGGGACGCGGGGACAGAGGGACATGGACACACACGGGAGGCACGGGGACACATGGGGACACGGGAGGACACAGGGACACGCAAGGACACGGGGGGACATGGAGACACAGAGGGACACAGGGGGACACGGGGACAGGGGACACGCGGGGACACGTGGGGACACGGGGGGACACGGGGACAGAGGGACATGGACGCACACGGGGACACGGGGTGACACGGGGACACGGGGACAGGGGACACGCAGGGACACGGGGGGACACGGGGACAGAGGGACATGGACGCACACGGGAGGCACGGGGACACATGGGGACACAAGGGGACACGGACACGCGTGGGGACACGGTGAGGGCACATGAGGGCACGGGGGGACACGGGGACACGCAGGGACACGGGGGGACACGGGGACACGGGGTGACACGGGGGGACATGGGGACATGGGGACACAGGGGGACACGGGGTGACACGGGGGGACACGGGGTGACGGGGGGACACGGGGGGACACGGGGACATGGGGACACAGGGGGACACGGGGACACGGGGTGACACGGGGGGACACGGGGTGACACGGGGTGACAGGGGGACACGGGGGGACACAGGGACGCGGGGACACGCAGGGTGACGCGAGGACGGGTGACGCGGGGGGGGACAGGTACAACCCCCCCCCCGGGGCGACACGGGACCGGCGACCCAACACGCGTGTGACCCCGCGTGACCTCACGCACGGCGACGCCCGGGCGCGTGACGCCCCCCCCCCCCGCCCCGCCCCATCGGCCCCCACGGGGGGAAACTGAGGTGCGGGGAGCGTGGGGCGGCCGTGGGGCGGGGGGTGCTGCTATGGGGCAGTGGGTGCTGCCGTGGGGCGGCCGTGGGGCAGGGGGTGCTGCTATGGGGCAGTGGGTGCTGCCGTGGGGCGGCCGTGGGGCAGGGGGTGCTGCTATGGGGCAGTGGGTGCTGCCGTGGGGCGGCCGTGGGGCGGGGGGTGCTGCCGTGGGGCAGGGGGTGCTGCTGTGGGGCGGCTGTGGGGCAGGGGGTGCTGCTATGGGGCAGTGGGTGCTGCCGTGGGGCAGCCGTGGGGTGGTGGGTGCTGCTGTGGGGCGGCTGTGGGGCAGGGGGTGCTGCTGTGGGGCGGCCATGGGGCGGTGGGTGCTGCCGTGGGGTGGCCGTGGGGCAGGGGGTGCTGCTATGGGGGCAGCCATGGGGCGGTGGGTGCTGCTGTGGGGCAGCCGTGGGGCAGTGGGTGCTGCCGTGGGGTGGCTGTGGGGCAGCCATGGGGCAGCTGTGGGGCAGTAGGTGCTGCTGTGGGGCGGTGGGTGCTGCCGTGGGGCGGCTGTGGGGCAGGGGGTGCCGCTGTGGGGCAGTGCCTTTGCTCACCGGGCACCCGTGGGGCAGCCGTGGGGCGGCTGTGGGGCAGCCATGGGTCAGGCCGTGGGGCGGCTGTGGGTCAGGCCATGGGGCAGCCGTGGGGCGGCCGTGGGGTGGCTGTGGGTCAGGCCGTGGGGCAGCCATGGGGCGGCTGTGGGGCAGCCGTGGGTCAGGCCATGGGGCAGCCGTGGGGCAGCCGTGGGGCGGCCGTGGGGCAGCCGTGGGGCGGGCCAGGCCGTTGACTCATTGGTTCCGGTGACGCAGAGGAGCCACCCCCGGGCGGGGGGGTGACGGCGCGGGTGACGCCGTCAGGGTGACGCGGGGCGAGGGGGGGGGGGGCGGGCACAGGCGCGGAGGCGGCGCACGGGCACCGCGTGGGGGAACGCGTGGAACACGCTGCGGCGCGGCGGCCGGCCGGGACACGCGTGTGACCGGCTCCTCGGCGTGTGACACGCGTGTCACGCTGTCAGACCGGTGTGACACGCGTGTAACCATGTCCTCTGCGTGTGACACGCGTGTAACGCTGTCATACGGGTGTAACACATGTGTAACAAGCGTGTGACCATGTCCTCGGCGTGTGACACGTGTGTAACGCTGTCATACGGGTGTGACACGCATGTAACGCTGTCAGACGGCTGTGACACACGTGTAACGGTGTCCTCGGCGTGTGACACACGTCTAACGCTGTCATACGGGTGTAACACATGTGTAACAAGCGTGTGACCATGTCCTCTGTGTGTGATGCGGGTGTAACGCTGTCAGACGGCTGTGACACGCGTGTAACCGCGTCCTCTGCGCGTGACACGCATGTAATGCTGTCAGACGGGTGTGACACGCGTGTAACCGCGTCCTCTGCGTGTAACGCAGGTGTAACACTGTCATTCGGGTGTAACACACGTGTGTAACTCTGTCCTCTGCGTGTGACGCAGGTGTAACACTGTCATACGGGTGTAACACACGTGTGTAACTCTGTCCTCTGCGTGTGACGCGGGTGTAACACTGTCAGATGGCTGTGACACGCGTGTGACTGTGTCCTCTGTGCGTGACACATGTGTAATGCTGTCAGATGGGTGTGACAGGCGTGTAACGGTGTCCTCTGCGTGTGACGTGGGTGTAACGCTGTCAGACGGGTGTCACACGCGTGTGACATGCGTGTGACCATGTCCTTGGGGTGTGACACGTGTGTAACCGTGTCCTCTGCACACGCAGAGGTGTAACACTGTCAGGTGTGACAGGCGTGGAATGGTGTCCTCTGCGTGTAAGGCGGGTGTCACGTTGTCATTCAGGTGTAACACACGCATGTAACCATGTCCTCTGCGTGTAACACACGTGTAACGCTGTCAGACAGCTGTGACCGTGTGTAACCGTGTTCCCTGTGTGTGACATGCGTGTAACGTTGTCAGATGGGTGTGACACGTGTATGACCGTGTCCTCTGCATGTGACATGGGTGTAACGCTGTCAGACGGCTGTGACACGCGTGCGTAACGGTGTCCTCTGCGTGTGACACGGGTGTAACGCTATCACATGGGTGTAACATGTTTGTAACCATGTCCTCTGCGTGTAACACAGGTGTAACACTGTTATACAAGTGTAACACGTGTGTAACGCTGTCAGATGGCTGTGACATGAGCGTGACACTATCGTACTGGTGTAACACGTGTGTAACACGTGTGCAACACTGCCACAGGGGTGTAACACACGTGTGTAACCGGGCCCTCTGCATGTAACACGTGCGTAACACTGTCATATGGGTGCAACACACGTGTAACCCATGTGTAACCATGTCCTCCGGGTGTAACTCGGGTGTAACACTGTCATACGGGTGTAACACGCGTGTGTCCTCTGCGTGTCGCACGTGTGTGCTGCCATCTGTAACGCGTGTGTGACACGTGTGTGACGCTGTCCTGTGCCTGCAACACGTGTGTGACGCTGTCCCGCGTGTGACACGTGTGTAACACGCTTACGTGTGTAACGCCGTGTGTAGAACGGCGCCCTGTGTAACGCGTGTGCAACAGCCCTACGTAACACACGTGTCATGGTGTCATATGGGTGTAACACGTGTGTGTGATGCTCTTGCGTGTGTAACGTGCGTGTACTGTGTCTGTAACGCTGTCATCCGTGTGTAACACCGGCACCCACACGTGTGTAATGCCTGTTTACACGCGTGTACACCCCAACACATGCACAAGCACCCCCGTGTGCCTGTTGTAACACACGTCTACAGCCTAACGTGGATACAAGTACACCCGTGTGTGTGTTGTAATGCCGGTTGTAACACACGCGTACACCCTGACATGTGCACATGGGCACAAGTACACCCGTATACATGTTCTAACGCCTGTTTGCACATGTGTACAGCCGGACATGTGCACACAGGTACACCCATCTGTGTTATGACACACGTGTACAGCCTGACATGGGTACACGGGTGCAAGTACCCCCGTGTTTGTGGTGTAACGCCTGTTGTTCCACGTGTGCACACCCTGACACGTGCAGACAGGCACGAGTACCCCCGTGTGCGTGCTGTAACGCCTGTTGTTACACACGTTTACACACTGACACGTGTGCACGGGCACGAGTACCCCCGTGTGTGTGCTGTAACGCCTGTTGTTACACGCATGTACACCCTGACATGTGCGCACAGATACACCCGTGCATGTTGTAACACACATGTGCAGCCTGACCCGGGGACATGGGCACAAGTACCCCGGTGTGCCTGTTGTTACACGTGTGTACACCCTGACATGTGCAGACGGGCACAAGTACCCCCGTGCGCGTGGTGTAGCACCTGTTTACACGCGTGTACACCCTGATGTGTGCACAAGTACACCCATGTGCCTGTTACACGCGTGTACACCCTGACATGGGGACAAGTACCCCCGTGTGCGCGGTGTAACGCCTGTTTACACGCGTGTACAACCTGACATGTGCGCATGGGCACGAGTACCCCCGTGTGCGTGGTGTAGCGCCTGTTTACACACATGTACAGCCTGACATGTGCACGCAGGCACACCCGTACGTGTTGTACCACACGTGTACACCCTGACATGCGCGCATGGGCACGAGTACCCCCGTGTGTGTTGTAACGCCTGTTTACACACGTGTACACCCTGACACGTGCGAGCAGGTACGCCTGTGCATGCTGTAACACACGCGTACACCCTGACATGGGGACAGGGGCGCAACTACACCCATGTGCGTGGTGTAACGCCTGTTTACACACGTGTACACCCCGACACGTGCGTGCAGGTGCGCCTGTGCATGTTGTACCACACGTGTACACCCTGACATGTGCGCATGGGCGCAAGTACACCTTTGTGTGTGTTGTAATGCCTGTTTACACGCGTGTACACCCTGACATGTGCAGCCGGGCACGACTACCCCCGTGTGCGTGTTGTAATGCCTGTTTACACACATGTACACCCTGACAGGTGCGCACAGGTACACCCGTGCGTGTTATAACACACGTGTACTGCCTGACATGGGTACACGGGCGCAAGTACCCCCGCGTGCGTGGTGTAACGCCTGTTGTTACAGGCGTGTGCACCCTGACATGGGCAGGCGGGCGCAAGTACCCCCGTGTGCGTGGTGTAGCGCCTGTTTACACGCATGTACACCCTGACATGTGCGCACAGGTACACCCGTGCGTGTTATGACACACGTGTACACCCTGACACGTGCACACAGGCACGCCTGTGCGCGTTGTAACACGCGTGCACACCCTGACACGTGCGCACAACTACACCCGTGCGCGTTGTAACACGCGTGCACACCCTGACATGGGGACGGGGGCGCAGGGACCCCGCGCGCGCGCGCTGTAGCGCCTGTTGTTCCACGCGTGTGCGCCCCGACACGCGTGCACGGGCGCAAGGACGTGGGAGGGGGCGGGGCGCGAGGGGGCGGGGCGCGAGGGGGCGGGGCACTCACGTGTCAGCGGGTCCGGCGCCGGTGCGGGGGAGGGGCTACGCGCCAGCCATGGCCTGGATCTGGGGGGGGACACACGCACGGTTACTGGGAGGCACTGGGAGGCACTGGGGACCCCCTCCCTCCCCTCCCAGTCCCCTACTGGGACCAGTAAAGCAGGAGCCCAGTAGGAACTGAGGGTGCTGCTCCCAGTGCCCCCAGTATGGCCAGTACAGCTGTCACTCATGCTCCCAGTATCCCCAGTATGACCAGCGCCTGCCCTTCCCAGCTCCCAGTATGGCCATTACCTGCCACTTCCATTCCCAGTGCTCCCAGTATGACCAGTAGCTGTCAGTCCCAGCTCCCAGTACGGCCATTACCTGCCACTTCCATTCCCAGTGCTCCCAGTACTTGTCACACACACTCCCAGTATTCCCAGTACGACCAAGACCTGCCAGTCCCAGCTCCCAGTACAGCCATTGTCAGTCACTTCCATCCCCAGTACTCCCAGTATGACCAGTACTGGCACTCCCAGTATGGCCATCATGTGCCACTTCCATTCCCAGTACCTGTCACTCACACTCCCAGTACCCCCAGTATGACCAGTACCGGCACCCCTAGCTCCCAGTACAACCGTTAGCTGTCACTCACACTCC
This sequence comes from Nipponia nippon, assembly GCF_047370975.1. Lineage (NCBI taxonomy): Eukaryota > Metazoa > Chordata > Aves > Pelecaniformes > Threskiornithidae > Nipponia > Nipponia nippon. The sequence continues at coordinate 770,002 of NW_028262360.1, forward strand.
CAGTATGACCAGTACCTGCCATTCCCAGCTCCCAGTATAACCGTGAGCTGTCGCTTCTGCTCCCAGTACCCCCAGTATCTGTCACACGCGCTCCCAGTACCCCCAGTATGACCAGTACCTGCTGTTCCCAGCTCCCAGTGCAGCCAACAGCTGTCCCTCCCAGTCCTCCCAGTATACTCATGACCCCTCGCTCCCAGTACACCCAGTTCTCCCAATACCTGTCCCTCTCTGCTCCCAGTACTCCCTCTCCACTCTGGCTCCCATTTCCCAGTATACCCAGTAGCTCCCAGTAAGACCGTTACCCATCATTTCTAGGCCCCAGTGTTCCCAGTATACCAACACCTGTCACTCCCAGTCTACCCAGTATCTGTCATGCATAGCTCCAGTAACACCATTACCCGCCGGTTCCCTGCTCCCAGTACTCCCAGTATAGCCCTTAGACAGCACTCCCAGTTCCCAGTATGCCCAGTACACGACACTCCCAACTCCCAGCATACCCAGCAGCTGTCATTTCCAGCTCCCAGTAACACCAGTAACTGTCATTCCTGGCTCCCAGTAAGACCCGGCATTCCCAGTACGACCAGTATAGCCTTTACACAGCGCTCCCAGTATACGCGATACCTTCTGCTCCTACTCCCAGTGCTCCCAGTATCCCCCACAGCGGTCACTCCCAGTTCCCAGTAAGACCATTAGTTACGACTTCTAACTCCCAGTATAGCTCCTACACGGCACCCTGGGCTCCCAGTACTCCCAGTACACCTGCTACACAGCACTCCCGCCTCCCAGTATAGCCCTTATGTGGCACCCCCAGCTCCCAGTACTCCCAGTACAGCTCTTAGATGGCACCCCCAGCTCCCAGTACTCCCAGTACAGCTCTTAGATGGCACTCCTGGCTCCCAGTACTCCCAGTATAGCTCTTAGATGGCACTCCTGGCTCCCAGTACAGCCTTTACAGGGTGATGCCCGCTACCAGTACTCCCAGTATACCTCTTAGACAGCACTCTGTGCTCCCAGCACTCCCAGTACAGCTCCTACATGGCACCCCCAGCTCCCAGTACTCCCAGTATAGCCCTTACACTGCACTTCTGCCGCCCAGTATAGCCCTTACATGGCAATGCCAGGCCCCAGTACTCCCAGTATAGCTCTCATAGATGGCACCCATGGCTCCCAGTATAGTCCTTACGTAGCATTGCCAGCTCCCAGTACTCCCAATATGGCTCTTACACTGCCTTCCCTACTCCCAGTATAGGTCTCATCTGGCACCCCCAGCTCCCAGTACACCTCTTACACGGCACTCCCAGTACGGCTCTCATACTGCACCCCCAGCTCCCAGTACTCCCAGTATAGCCCTTACACTGCACTCCTGGCTCCCAGTATAGCCCTTACGTGGCACCCCTGGCTCCCAGTACTCCCAGTATACCTCTACGATGGCACTCTGGGCTCCCAGTACTCCCAGTACAGCTCTTACCTGGCACCCCCAGTTCCCAGTTTTCCCAGTACGGCCCTTACACGGCACCCCCAGCTCCCAGTACTCCCAGTATACCTCTTAGATAACATTCCTGGCTCCCAGTACAGCTCTTACTGGGAGGCAGGAGTGCAGTGTATTCCCAGTATAGCCCTTACCTGGCACCCCCAGTTCCCAGTATTCCCAGTACAGCTCTCACATGGCACCCCCAGCTCCCAGTACTCCCAGTATAGCCCTTACCTACCACCCCCAGCTCCCAGTACTCCCAGTATAGCCCTTACCTACCACCCCCAGCTCCCAGTATTCCCGGTACAGCTCTCACATGGCACCCCCAGCTCCCAGTACTCCCAGTATAGCCCTTACCTACCACCCCCAGCTCCCAGTACAGCTCTCACATGGCACCCCCAGCTCCCAGTATAGCCCTTACCTACCACCCCCAGCTCCCAGTACTCCCAGTATAGCCCTTACCTACCACCCCCAGCTCCCAGTATTCCCAGTACAGCTCTCACATGGCACCCCCAGCTCCCAGTACTCCCAGTATAGCCCTTACCTACCATCCCCAGCTCCCAGTACAGCTCTCACATGGCACCCCCAGCTCCCAGTACTCCCAGTATAGCCCTTACCTACCACCCCCAGCTCCCAGTACTCCCAGTATAGCCCTTACCTACCACCCCCAGCTCCCAGTACTCCCAGTATAGCCCTTACCTACCACCCCCAGCTCCCAGTATTCCCAGTATAGCCCTTACCTGGCACCTCCAGCTCCCAGTACTCCCAGTATAGCCCTTACCTACCATCCCCAGCTCCCAGTACAGCTCTCACATGGCACCCCCAGCTCCCAGTACTCCCAGTATAGCCCTTACCTACCACCCCCAGCTCCCAGTATTCCCAGTATTGCCCTTACCTGGCACCCCCAGCTCCCAGTACAGCCCTTACCTGGCACCCCCAGCTCCCAGTACTCCCAGTATAGCCCTTACCTACCACCCCCAGCTCCCAGTACTCCCAGTATAGCCCTTACCTACCACCCCCAGCTCCCAGTATACCTCTTAGACGGCCCTCTGGGCTCCCAGGGAAGCCTTCACCCGCCTCTCCCAACCCCCAGTACTCCCAGTATGGCCAGTCCCTGCCCTCCCAGTGCTCCCGCACCCGCCTTATCAGGGCGCCGCACCCAGCCCAGCCCAGGGCACCCGGGTCGGCCCTGGCGGGGGGGGGGATGGGGCTGGGGGTGGGGGGACCCCGGCGCTGACGCAAGAACCGGTGATGAAACAGCCCCGGGGGGGGGGGGGGGTAAAGGGGGGCTGAGCCCTTGCAAACTCGCTGCACCCGGGGGTGGGGGGTGCGGGGCCAGAGCCCCCCTTTCCCAGTGTCACCCACTCGGGAGGGAACCCCCCAAACCGGACCCTGATGTACCCCGAAATCACAGCCCCCACCGACACCCCCAAATCCCCCCCCAGACACCCCCAAATACCCCCTCACACCTCTGACACCCCCAAATACCCCCTCACACCTCCAAATCCCCCCTGACACCCCCAAATCCTCCCCTCTGACACCCCAACACCCCCAAATCCTCCCCCCAGTCACCCCCAAATACCCCCTCACACCCCCAGGCCCCCCGACACCCCCAAATCCTCCTCAGACACCCTCTGACACCCCCAAATCGTCCCCTCTGACACCCCAACACCCCCAAATCCTCCCCCCAGACACCCCCAAATCCCCCCTCACACCCCCGACACCCCCAAATACCCCCTCACACCCCCAAATCCTCCCCCTTGACACCCCCAAATCCCCCGACACCCCCAAATCCTCCCCCCTGACACTGCAACACCCCCAGGCCCCCCGACAACCCCAAATCCTCCTCAGACACCCCCTGACACCCCCAAATCCCCCCAACACCCCCAGGCCCCCCCGACACCCCTAAACCCCCCAGCCCCCCCAATTCCCCCCAGCCCCCCCATACCCAACCCCCCCAACTTTGACCTCCTGACCCCCCCCAATCCCCCCCCCCCGCACCCCGCAGCCCCCCCAAACCCTGTCTGTGCCCCCCCCATGGAAAGGGGGGGGGGGCGGGGGGGGGGGGGCCTCCACAGGGGATCCTGATTGGCTGCCCCCCCCCCCAAAAAAATGGGGGGGTCACCTCCCCACGAGGGGAAACCGAGGCACGGGGGGGGGTGTCACAGCAGGTGCCTGGCCCTTTAAGAGCCCCCCTAATTTGGGGTGGAAAATGGGGAGGGGGGGGCTTAAAACCCCAAATGTGCGACACCCCCCCCATGAACCCCCCCCAGAGGGGGGGGAGCCCTGTCTGCACCCCCCGACCCCCAGCCAGGCCCCCCAAATCCCCACAGGGGGGCAGGGCCCCCCATTTACCTCAGTTTTGACCCCCAAATCACCCCAAACCAGGACACCCCCCCCCAAATCCCCTCGGGGGGGGGCAGGGCCCCCTCTTTTGCCTCAGCTTTGCCCCCCCCATCACCCCCAGCCCAGGGCCCCCCCAATTCACCTTGGGGGGGGGCCAGAGCCCCCCATTTACCTCAGCCCAGGGCCCCCCAAAACCCCTCAGCCCAAGACCCCCCCCCCCCCATTTACCTCAGCTTTGCCCCCCCCAAATCCCCTCAGGGGGCTCAGCCCCCCCATTTTACCTCAGCCCCCCCCCCCAAATCCCCTCGGGGGGGTCAGGACCCCCCTTTTACCTCAGCCCCCCCCCCCTTTACCTCAACCCAAGCCCCCCCAATTCACCCCAGCCCAGGGCCCCCATTTACCCCAACAGGGCCAGGGCCCCCCCTTAATTCCCCTCACCCCCCCCCCCAAAAAAAACACCTCAGGGGGCTCAGGACCCCCCTTTTACCTCAGTTCCCCCCCCCCGGCCATTCCCCCCCCCCCCAAATCCCCTCAGGGGGCTCAGCCCCCCCACTTTACCTCAGGTTTCCCCCCCGCCATTCCCCCCCCAATTCACCTCAGTTCCCCCCTCCCCAGGCTTCCCCCCCCACTTTACCTCAGGTTTCCCCCCCCGGCCATTCCCCCCCCCACTTTACCTCAGGTTTCCCCCCCCCCGCCATTCCCCCCCCAATTCACCTCAGTTCCCCCCTCCCCAGGCTTCCCCCCCCCACTTTACCTCAGGTTTCCCCCCCGGCCATTCCCCCCCCACTTTACCTCAGGTTTCCCCCCCCCGGCCATTCCCCCCCCACTTTACCTCAGGTTTCCCCCCCGGCCATTCCCCCCCCAATTCACCTCAGTTCCCCCCTCCCCAGGCTTCCCCCCCCCACTTTACCTCAGGTTTCCCCCCCCGCCATTCCCCCCCCCCCCCCAATTCACCTCAGCGGACTCACCCCCCCCCCATTTCACCTCAGCTCCCCCCGCCATTCCCCCCCCCCCCCCAATTTCACCACAGCCGCCCCCCTCCCCGCTTCCCCCCCCTCCGCCCCCAGCCCTCGCCTCCTCGCCCCCCGCCCCATTCCCCGGTACCTGCGGGGGCACGGCGGGTCCCGGGGGGGCGGCGGGTCCCGGCCCGGCCCCGGCCCCGGCGCTGGCGGCTCCGCTGGCTCCGGCCTCCGCTCAAACAAAGGACCCAGCGCCGCGCGCCCCGCCCGCCCCGGGCCACGCCCACCGGCACCGCCCACCCGCGGCTCCGCCCCCCCCTCCGCGCGCCGGAGGGCGGGGCGGAGCGGGGTGTGGGGGGGGGAGCGGCGGGGGGACACGCCCCGCGGTGGGTGGAGCCACGCCCCGCGGTGGATGGGAGCTACGCCCCGTGGGTGGAGTCACGCTCTCATGGAGCCACGCCCCCCTCGAGGGTGAGCCACGCCCCCCTCCGTGAGAGGGGTCCGCCCACAGCGGGGACAGGAGGGACTGGGACGGGACTGGGACGGGACTGGGACGGGACTGGGACAGCACTGGTGTACTGGGACGGGACTGGGATGGGACTGGGACGGGACTGGGATGGGACTGGGACAGGACTGGGGTGGAACTGGGGTCGCACTGGGACGGCACTGGTGTACTGGGATGGGACTGGGGTGGGACTGGGGTGGGACTGGTGTACTGGGACGGGACTGGGATGGGACTGGGACAGCACTGGGACAGCACTGGTGTACTGGGACGGGACTGGGATGGGACTGGGACAGGACTGGTGTACTGGGATGGGACTGGGACAGGACTGGGGTGGAACTGGGGTCGCACTGGGGTGGCACTGGTGTACTGGGACGGGACTGGGATGGGACTGGGATGGGACTGGGACAGGACTGGTGTACTGGGATGGGACTGGGGTGGGACTGGGATGGGACTGGTGTACTGGGATGGCACTGGGACAGGACTGGTGTACTGGGATGGGACTGGGGTGGGACTGGGACGGCACTGGTGTACTGGGACAGGACTGGGAACGGGACTGGGACAGGACTGGGACAGGACTGGGGTGGCACTGGGACGGGACTGGGATGGGACTGGGATGGCATTGGTGTACTGGGATGGGACTGGGGTGGGACTGGGACAGCACTGGGATGGCACTGGTGTACTGGGACGGACTGGAGTGGGACTGGGACAGCACTAGGACAGCATTGGTGTACTGGGATGGGATTGGGGTGGGACTGGGGTGGGACTGGTGTACTGGGATGGGACTGGGAAAGCACTGGTGTGCTGGGACAGGACCTGGACAGGACTGGGGTGGTACTGGGATGGCACTGTTGTACTGGGACGGGACTGGGGTGGGACTGGGACGGGACTGGGACAGCACTGTTGGACTGGGACGGGACTGAGGTGGGACTGGGATGGGACTGGGGTGGGACTGGTGTACTGGGACAGGACTTGGACAGGACTGGGACGGCACTGGGATGGGACTGGTGTACTGGGACAGGACTGGGGTGGGACTGGGACGGGACTGGGATGGGACTGAGGTGGGACTGGGACAGGACTGGGATGGGACTGGGACGGCACTGGTGTACTGGGACGGCACTGAGACCAGGACTGGGACAGGACTGGGGTGGGACTGGGACGGCACTGGTGTACTGGGACGGCACTGAGACCAGGACTGGGGTGGGACTGGGACGGCACTGGGAGGCACTGGGACAGCACTGGGACAGGATGGGGGTGACACTGGGGTGACACCAGGACTGGGAGGCACTGGGACCAGTGTCGGCTGGCACTGGGAGGCACTGGGAGGCACTGGGACCAGTACAGGCTGGCACTGTGTGGCACTAGGGGGCACTGGGAGGCACTGGAAGCAGCCCAGAGTGGCACTGGGAGGCACTGGGAGGGACTGCGAGGCACTGGAAGCAACCTAGGGTGGCACTGGGAGGCACTGGGACCAGTACTGGGTGTCACTGGGTGTCACTGGGGGGCACTGGGGGGCGCTGGGAGGCACTGGGAGGCACTGGAGGGCACCGGGGGGCACTGGGACTGGGACTGGGTGTCACTGGGAGGCACTGGGGGGCGCTGGGACCGGTACTGGGAGGCACTGGGAGGCACTGGGAGGCACTGGGAGGCACTGGGGGGCGCTGGGACCGGTACTGAGAGGGACTGGGAGGCACTGGGAGGCACTGGGGGGCACTGGGACTGGTACTGGGAGGCACTGGGAGGCACTGGGGGGCGCTGGGACCGGTACTGGGAGGGACTGGGAGGCACTGGGAGGCACTGGGAGGCACTGGGGGGCGCTGGGACCGGTACTGGGTGTCACTGGGACGGGGCGGGCCGCTGCCCCCTGGGGACACCGGCACCAGCCAATAGCAGCAGCCCGGGCCGGGCGCCAGCCAATGAGATCGCACCAGCTGTGGGCGGGGGGGAGGAGGGGCGTGGCTCCACCCAGCTCCGCCCCGGCGGCGGCGCGCGGGGCTGCACGTGCGCCCGCGGTGTCAGCCACGCCCCCTGGGAAGGGGCGGGGCTTCCCTGGACCCTGCCAGGCCCCGCCCCCTGGGTGGGGAGGGGCGCAGGGGCTATTTTTAACCCCGTGTCCCCACGTGGCCCCGCTCGGGGGCGTGGCCCCGCCCCGCCCTTGCACGCGCGCTCTTGCCCGGCGGGGGGGGGGGGGGGGGAGAGGGCTTTTACACGAGGTCACGTGGGCTTTGCACAAGCCCCCCCCCCCCACGTGGCCTCCCCCTCCGCCCTCGCCCCCCGCCCCCCAGCAACAACCGCCGAGCCGCGCCGCGATTGGCTGCCGCCGCCGTGACGTGGCGGCAGGGCGCGCCCGCCGGTTCCCATGGCAACGGGGGGGGGGGGGGCTTAAAAAAGGAGGGGTTGGAGCCAAAAATGGGGGGTTTGACCCCAAACTTGGGGGGGGCGGAGCCAAAAATGGGGGGCGGAGCCAAAAATGGGGGGTGGAGCCAAAAATGGGGGATTTGACCCCCAAAATTGGCGGTTTGGAGCCTAAATTGGGGGGTTTGACCCCCAAAATGGGGGGGGTTGACCCCAAAATGGGGGGTTTTGGAGCCAAAACTGAGGGTGTGGAGCCAAAAAATGGAGCTTTGGACCCTAAAAATGGGGGGTTCTACCCCAAAAAAGGGGGGTTTGACCCCAAAACTGAGGGTTTGGACCCCCAAAATGAGGGTTTGGGGCTGAGAAATGGAGCTTTGGGCCCTAAAAATGAAGGGCTTGGCCCTAAAATTGAGAGTTTGGACCCTACAAAGGGGGATTGGGCCCTAAAAATGAAAATTTGGGCCCTAAAAATGAGGGTTTGGACCCAAAAATAAGGCTTTGGTCCCGAGAAATGGAGTTTGGCCCCCTAAAAAGAGGCTTTTGGCCCTAAAAATGAGGGTTGAGGTGCTAAAAATTAGAATTTCTACCCTATTTCAACCCTAAAAATGAGGGTTTAGACCCCGAAATGAGGGTTTGGAGTGGCGAAACGGAGCTTTGGGCCCTAAAAATGAGGGTTTGGGCCCTAAAAAGGGGGATTGGACCCTAAAAATGAAGATTTGGGCCCTCAAAATGAAAAATTGGGCCCTAAAAATGAGGATTTGGGCCCAAAAATCAGGTTTTGGTCCTGATAAATGGAGTTTGGGCCCCTAAAAAGAGCCTTTTTGGCCCTAAAAATGTGGGGTCGGGCCCTAAAATGAGGCTTCGAACACTAAAAATGCCAGGTTTTAACCCAAAATTGAGGGTTGGAGCCCTACAAAGGCGGGTTTGGGCCCGGGAAGGAGGCGTCGGGCCCTAAAACTGCGGCTTTTGAGCCTAAAAGTGAAGCTTTGGGGCTTTCAAATGCGGCTTTGGGCCCTGAAACGGGGCCTGGGCCTCCAAAATCCCCCTTTGGGGCCAAAAAGTGAGGGTTTGGGCCCCAAAAATGAGGTTTTGGGCCCCAAAAATGAGGGTTTGGGCCCCAAAAATGGGGATTTGGGCCCCAAAAGTGGGGGTTTGGGCCCCCAAAACGCGGGTTTGGGCCTGAAAATGGGGCTTTGGGGCCTCAAATGAGCAACAGCCGCGTGTGACACGGGATGGGTGTGACGGGGTGTGACGGGGTGTGATGTGTGTGCCACGTGACACAGGATGGGTGTGACGGGGCGCGACACGTGTGACGGGGTGTGACGTGTGTGCTGCGTGTGACACGGGATGGGTGTGACGGGGTGTGACACGTGTGATGGGGTGTGACGTGTGTGCTGCGTGTGCCTGTGTGACACGGGATGGGTGTGACGGGGTGTGATGTGTGTGACACGGGATGGGTGTGACAGGGTGTGACGTGTGTGCTGCGTGTGACACGGGATGGGTGTGACAGGGTGTGACAGGGTGTGACGGGGTGTGACACGTGTGACGGGGTGTGACGTGTGTGCCGCGTGTGACACGGGATGGGTGTGACGGGGTGTGACACGTGTGACGGTGTGTGACATGCGTGCTGCGTGTGACATGGGATGGGTGTGACGGGGTGTGACGTGTGTGCTGCGTGTGCCGTGTGTGACACGGGATGGGTGTGACGTGGTGCGACACGTGTGACAGGGTGTGACGTGTGTGCCGCATGTGACACAAGATGGGTGTGACAGGGTGTAACGTGTGTGCCACGTGACACAGGATGGGTGTGACGGGTGCGACACATGTGACAGGGTGTGACGTGTGTGCTGCGTGTGACATGGGATGGGTGTGACGGGGTGTGACGTGGTGCGACACGTGTGACAGGGTGTGACGTGTGTGCTGCGTGTGACACGGGATGGGTGTGACAGGGTGTGATGGGGTGTGACGTGTGTGCCATGTGACACAGGATGGGTGTGACGGGGTGTGACGTGTGTGTGGCGCGTGTGACACGAGATGGGTGTGACAGGGTGTGACGTGTGTGCTGCGTGTGCCGGGTGTGACACGGGATGGGTGTGGCGGGGCGTGACACGTGTGACGGGGTGTGACATGCATGCTGCGTGTGACACGGGATGGGTGTGACGGGGATTGACAGGGTGTGACGGGGTGTGATGGGGTGTGACATGTGTGCTGCGTGTGCCGGGTGTGACACGGGATGGGTGTGACACGGGATGGGTGTGACAGGGTGCGACACGTGTGACAGGGTGTGATGCGTGTGCCGCGTGTGGCATGGGATGGGTGTGATGTGGTGTGACGCGTGTGATGGGGTGTGACACGGGATGGGTGTGACACGGGATGGGTGTGACGGGGTGAGACATGTGTGACACGTGTGTGCTGTGTGTGACACGGGATGGGTGTGACAGGGTGTGACGCGGTGCGACAGGTGTGACGGGGTGTGACGTGTGTGCCACGTGTGACATGGGATGGGTGTGACGGGGCGTGACGGGGTGCAACGCACGTGCCACACGTGACACAGGATGGGTGTGACACGGGGTGGCTGTCACACATGTGATGGGGTGTGACACGGGATGGGTGTGATGGTGTCACATGTGTGACAGGGTGCGACGCATGTGACGGGGTGTGATGCGTGATGGGTGTGACACGGGATGGCTGTGACGTGGTGCGACATGTGCGACAGGGTGTGATGCGTGTGCCGCGTGTGGCATGGGATGGGTGTGATGTGGTGTGACGCGTGTGACGGGGTGTGACGGGGTGTGACACGGGATGGGTGTGACGCGTGTGACAGGGTGTGGCACATGATGAGGTGTGACACGGGATGGGGCGTGACATGGTGCGACACGGGTGACGGTGCGACACATGACGGGGTGTGACGCGGGATGGGTGTGACACGCGTGATGGTGTGACGGGTGTGACACGTGACGGGGTGCGACACATGTGACGCGGCGCCACGCGATGACGTCAGAAGTGACGGAGTGAGGTGACGCGCATGACGGGTGTGACTGGGTGACACGTGATGACATCACGCCTGACGGCGTGAGGGGTGACGCGTGTGACGGGGCTGTGACACGGCAGGGCGCCGTGATGTCGCGATGGGCGTGGTGCCCTTGACCCGCGGTGACGTCGCCCCGCCCCCCTGCAGGCCCCGCCCTCCCCCCGTTGAGTGACATCGAGGTGGGCGGAGCCAAGTGCACGAGAACTCGCTATAATCGGCACCGCGGGGCGGACAGGAAGTGTCGTCAGGCCCCGCCCCATCCCGGAACAGGAAGTCCCGCCCCCTCCATCAGCGACATCACACCGGAAGTCCCGGTCGGCGGCTCTGGGGCCCAAATAGGAAGTCCCGCCTCTTCCCCGGCCCACGCAGGAAGTCCTGGGCGTCACTTCCGGCCCAGACAGGAAGTCCCGCCTCTCCTGGCCGGCGTCGCCCCGCCTCTTCCGCCCCCCCGACCGGAAGTCCCGCCTCTTCGTCGCCCTCCGCAGCAGGAAGCCCCGCCCGCAGCGCGACGTCACTTCCTGTCCTCGCGTCCCTCCGGCCGGCGGCCATCTTGACGCGCTACGGCGACAAAGCCCCGCCCCCACCGCCCTCGAGCGGGGGCGTGGCCGGGGCAAGCCCAGCCTCCCACCGCGTGGGCGGGGCTTCCTCACAGCCAATAAAGAGGGAGGGGGGCAACAAACCCCGCCCACTCCCGGGGAGGGCGGCACATCAACGCTAGGGAAGCTCCGCCCCCCCGCTAGGCCACGCCCCATCGGCTAAGCCACGCCCTATTTGGCTAGACCACGCCCCAGTAGACCACGCATCCCTAGGCCACGCCTCCCTCCTAAGCCCCGCCCCCCGGGCTAAGCCCTGCCACCCAGCATCCGGGGTTAACCCCTTCCCACCTTGGGGGGGGGGGGGGGCGGCGCCATTTTGGGGCGAACCCCCCCCTATTTGGGGGAGGGGGCGTGTCCCGAGTGGGGGGCGGAGCCTCCATGGGGGGGCGTGTCCCTCCGCTGGGGGGCGGGGTCTCCCCTGCCCCGCCCCTCCCCCCCTCATACCTTGTAGTAGGCGGCGGGGGGGGCGGCGGGGGGGGCGGGTCGCGGGGGGGCGGGGCGGGGCGGGGCGGGGCGGGGGCCCGCCCCCCCCCCGCGGGGTTTTGGGGGGTCGCCGGGGGCGACGTCGCCACCACAGGGCCCCCCCGCCCCCGCCAGCGCCAGCAAGGCTGCCGCCCCTCCCCCCGCCCCCCCCGCCAAGCCCCGCCCCCCCAAGGGGGGAGGGCCCGGGCCGGGGGGGGGGCTCGTCTGATTGGCTGGGCCTGAGGGGGGGGAGGGGAGAGTGAGGGGGGGGCGGGGCCCAGGTATCCGGGACCCCTCCCCTCCCCTCCCCCCATGAGCGGGGGACATGACCTCCCCCTCCCCCACCCCAAGGGGGAGCCCCTCCCCCCTTCCCCGCCCCTCCCCCCCCGTACCTGCTCCCTCCTGCTCCAGCGCCGGCCCCGACCCGGGTCCTGGGGGGGGGGGGGGGCGGGGATTGGGGGGAGGGGCAGGGGGGGAGGGGTGAGCGAGGGGACCCAGGAGTGCCCCTCCCCCACCCCCCCGAGTGCCCCTCCCCCACCCCAAGGGTGCCCCTCCTCCCGTGGGACCCAGGAGTGCCCCTCCCCCTTCCCGCTGCCCCCTCCCCCACCCCAGGAGCCCCCCTCCCCCCATGAGAGCCCCTCCCCCACCCCAGGAGTGCCCCTCCCCCCCAACACTGCCCCTCCCCTCCCCCCCTGCCCCCTCCCCCCATGAGAGCCCCTCCCCCCATGAGAGCCCCTCCCCCCATGGGACCCAAGAGTGCCCCTCCCCCCTCCAAGAGAGCCCCCTCACCCCCCCCCCCCCCAGGGACCCAAGAGTGCCCCTCCCCCTCCCCAGGAGTCCCCCTCCCCCCATGGGACCCAGAAGTGCCCCTCCCCCCCCCGGGTGCCCCTCCCCCCCCCGCTGGCCCCTCCCACCCCCGGAGTGCCCCTCCCCCCCCCCGGGGGCGCCCCGCCGCCCCTCCCCCGCTCACGCTGCCCGACGCGCAGGGTGACCCTCATGGCGCGGGTGAGGCAGGCCCCGCCCTGGCGGTTCTCCAGCCCCTCGGGGGTCCCGTCCGAGGTCGCTGCGGGGCAGAGCGATGTCAGCGATGAGGTCACCGGCCCCCGCCCGCTGATGTCACTGCCCTCAGCGACCCCCCCCCCCCACCACAGTGACATCACAGACCTGTGACAGGGCCCCGGTGAGGTCATCGCCCCAGTGACACCTCCCCGGTGAGGTCACAGCCCGGCAACACCTCCCCAGTGATGTCATCACCCCAGTGACACCTCCCCGCTGATGTCATTGCCCCAGCGACACCTCCTCAGTGATGTCACAGCACAGCGACACCTCCTCAGTGATGTCATCGCCCCAGTGACACCTCCCCGCTGATGTCATTGCCCCAGCGACACCTCCCCGGTGATGTCACAGCCTGGCAACACCTCCCCAGTGATGTCATCTCCCCAGTGACACCTCCCCAGTGATGTCACAGCCCAGCAACACCTCCCCGGTGATGTCATCTCCCCAGCGACACCTCCCCGGTGAGGTCACAGGCCGGCAACACCTCCCCAGTGATGTCATCGCCCCAGTGACACCTCCCCGCTGATGTCATCGCCCCAGTGACACCTCCCCAGTGATGTCACAGCCTGGCGACACCTCCCCGGTGATGTCATCGCCCCAGTGATACCTCCCCGCTGATGTCATCGCCCCAGTGACACCTCCCCGGTGAGGTCACAGCCCGGCGACACCTCCCCGCTGATGTCATCGCCCCAGTGACACCTCCCCGGTGAGGTCACAGCCCGGCGACACCTCCCCAGTGATGTCACCACCCCAGTGACACCTCCCCTCTGTCACGGATCGATGACATCACGAGGGCCTCCCTGGTGATGCTGTAACGGCGCTGGCAGCCCGCCAAACGCCGTCCCACCACCGTCACCTCCCCGTGAGGTCACCCTGATGACATCACTCCCCTCCGGCACCTCCCCCGTGACGTCACTACCCACGATGACCTCATGCAGGACTCCCTGATGATGCAATAACGTCGCTGACACCTCGCCCAACACCTCCCTACCACCGTCACCTCCCTACCACCGTCACCTCCCTACCACCGTCACACATTGACACCCCTCCCCTCCAGCACCTCCTTGGTGATGTCACCCCCCCCCATGACCTCACCCCCGCCCCCCATGACCTCACGGGCAACTCCCCGATGATGTAATGCTGATGCTAACACCTCTCCCAACACCTCCCTACCACCGTCACCTCCCTACCACCGTCACACGTTGACACCCCTCCCCTCCAGCACCTCCTTGGTGACGTCACCCCCCCCCCCATGACCTCACCCCCCGCCCCCCATGACCTCCGGGGCGACTCACTGATGATGTAATGCTGATGCTAACACCTCTCCCAACACCTCCCTACCACCGTCACCTCCCTACCACCGTCACACGTTGACACCCCTCCCCTCCAGCGCCCCCTTGGTGACGTCACCCCCCCCATGACCTCACCCCCCCGCCCCCATGACCTCACGGGCGACTCCCCGATGATGTAATACTGATGCTAACACCTCTCCCAACACCATCCTACCACCGTCACCTCCCTACCACCATCACCCTGCCAACACCCCTCCCCTCCAGCGCCCCCTTGGTGACGCCACCCCCCCCATGACCTCACCCCCCCGCCCCCCATGACCTCCGGGGCGACTCACTGATGATGTAATAGTCGTGGAGGCGGCGGAACTCGTGCCCCCAGAGGTTGGGGCTGAACTCCTGGAACTTGATGGTGAAGCGGACGTCGCGGTGGGGGCGGTCGCAGGTGAGGAGCAGGGTGGGGGCGGGGGCGGGGGGCACCTGGCAGCGCCGGGCCTGGGCCCCGCCCACCAGGTAGAGCTTGTAGTACTCGTAGGGGCCCCCGCCCCCCGCCCCCGGGCACACCAGGTCCAGGCGGTCGCCGATTTGGGGGTACAGGACGTAGCCCCCCGCCGCCAGGAACCTGCGGGGGGGTGGGGGGAGGGGGTGAGGGGGGAGGGGCCCCAAGTGTTGGGGTTCTCCCGGTTGGGGGGGGGGCTCAGGGCGCCTGGGTCCCCTTTTGGGGGGTGGGGTGGGGGGGGTCCCCCCAAACGCCTGGGTCCCCTTTGGGGGGGGGTGTCTCAGGACCCCGGGGTCCCCTTTTGGGCGGGGGGTTCCCCAAATTCTGGGGTCCCCTTTTTGAGGGGGGGGCTCAGGGTGCCTGGGTCCCCTTTTTGGGGGGGGGGGTGTCCCCAAAAGCCGGGGTCCCCTTTTTGGGGGGTGGGGGGGGGCACCCGGACGCAGACACCCCCTGTCATCGTCGTCCCCCCCCTCCCCGGGGGGACCCAGGCCTGCGGGGTGGGGGAGGGGAGGCGGCGGCGGCAGCGTTGCCATGGCAACAGAGAGCTGCTGCCCAACCCCACCCCCCCCCCAAAAAAAGGGGACCCAGGCATCCGGGGGGGGGGGGGGGGGGCACCCAACAGGTTGTTGTGTCACCGTGTTGCTACACCCGTCACCGTGTCACACCCGTCACCGTGTCACACACACACACCCCCCCCCGTGTCACACCGCGTCACACATGCTGTGTCACGCACACTCGCCGCATCTCACACGGTGTCGCACGCACTCACACCCGCACAGCGTTACACGCACGGAGTCGTCTGTACTCGCACACAGTCGCACCCGCACAGTGCCACACGCACTCACACGGAGTCACACCCGCACAGCGCTTCACACACACGCTCGCGCACACAGAGCAGGAGGACCCAACCACCACCCACAGACACACACACACACAGACACCCTGACCACAGTCTGACACACACACCCCCCCCCCGCAACACCCCAACCGCAGCCTGACACCCAGCTCAGGGGGTTACACACACACACCCCTGACACAGTCACACGCGTACAGTCTCACAAACACACCCCCTGACACACAACACCCACACTCACCTCATACACACACACGCTGCTCCCCCACAACACCCAGCAGGGAGCACAACACCCCACCGGACAGCCTGAGACACACCCACACACTCACACACACCCCCCCCCCCCTCACACCCATACAGCCACACCCACAACACACATCCCCAAGACACTCACACCCCCCCGACACACTCACACCCCCCAACACTCACACAGACACAGACCCCCTGACGCAACACACACACACAACACCCCCGACGCACTCACACACACCCCCCAACCCTCTCTCACCCCCCCCCCAACACATACCCACACTTGCACACACTCACAACCACACACACAACCCCGTCAGCAGACAGCCGGTGCCTCACACGCACCCCCCCAACCCCCTGCGCCTGACACAGCCGCAGCCCGTGTGTCACACACACACACACACACAACCCCCCGCACACCCACTTGGCGCACTCTCGCCCCCTGGCTGTGTCACACACGGCCCCCGCGTCTCGCACAGGCAGACATCCCCCCCATACGCGTTGCAGGCCCCGTCACACACAACCGTGCACCGTGACACGTGGACACGGTGTCACACCCACACGCACGGTGTCACACGCACAGCGGGTCAGGCACAGCGTTACACACGTTCACGGTGTCACGCGATGTCACACGATCATGGTGCGACACACGCGGTGTCAGTGTTACACACGTTCACAGTGTCACACACACACTCACGGTGTCACACCCGGTGTCACACACACACAGCGTCAGACATGGTGTCACCCGCTCACGCTGTCACCCCCACGCTCATGGTATCAGTGTCACATGCACGTTGCTGGTGTCACACCCCCCCCACTTCTGGTGTTGTGTCACATGCACAGTGTCACACCCCCATTCACGGTGTCACACACGCACAGCGTCAGACACAGTGTTACACAGACACGTTCAATGTCACCCACACTCATGGTATCAGTGTCACACCCACGTTCACGGTGTCACACCCGGTGTCACACACACACTCACGGTGTCAGTCACACACACAGTGTCACACATTCACGGTGTCACACACACGGTGTCACACACCCCCCCCCCCAGTGTCACACCCGGTGTCACCCACACTTTCATGGTGTCAGTGTCACACGCATAGTGTCACTCACACATTCACAGTGTCACACACACACGGTGTCACCCCCCCCCCCAGTGTCACACCCGGTGTCACCCACACTCTCATGGTACCAGTGTGTCACACACGTTCACGGTGTCACACCCACCGTCACCCACACACTCACGGTGTCAGTGTCACACACACAGTGTCACACACACGTTCACGGTGTCACAGCCGGTGTCACCCCACCCCGTCTCCCTGTCCCCACTCACCGTGTCTCGGGGTGACCTGGGGGGGGGCTGAACCGGCCCCACACGACCCCCAGACCCCCCAGTTCCCTTCAGACCCCCCCCAATTCCCCCAGAGCCCCCCAGTTCCCCCCTTTTCCCCCTCAGAACCCCCCAATCCCCTCAGCCCCCCGTTCCCCCAAGACCCCCCCCCCCCAGACCCCCCCCCCATTCCCCCAGAACCCCCCCCTTCCCACCTTTTCCCCTCAGCCCCCCCTCCCCAATCCCCACAGACCCCCCCATCCCCCCCCACTTCCCCCTTTTCCCCCCCAATCCCCCCAGACCCCCCCAATTCCCACCTTTTCCCCCCAGACCCCCCCATCCCCCCCTTCCCCCCCCAATCCCCCCAGACCCCCCAATTCCCACCTTTTCCCCCCAGACCCCCCATTCCCCCATCCGCCCCCCAGTTCCCCCCTTTTCGCCCCCAGACCCCCCAATTCCCACCTTTTCCCCCCCATCCCCCCCCCACTTCCCCCCTTTTCCCCCCAGACCCCTCAATTCCCGCCTTTTCTCCTCAGCCCCCCCCATCCCCTCAGCCCCCCGGGTCCCCCCAGCCCCCCCATCCCCTCAGAGCCCCCCATCCCCCCCAATCCCCCCATCCCCCCCCAATTCCCACCTTTTCCCCTCATTCCCCCCCTCCCCAACCCCCAGAGCCCCCCATCCCCTCGGACCCCCCCAGTTCCCCCCTTTTCCCCCCAGACCCCCCCAATCCCCCCAGCCCCCCCAATTCCCACCTTTTCCCCTCAGACCCCCCCCCAATCCCTTCAGCCCCCCCCATCCCCTCAGCCCCCCCGGTTCCCGCCTTTTCTCCTCAGCGCCCCCCATCCCCTCAGAGCCCCCCGCCCCCCCCCCCATCCCCTCAGCCCCCCCCCCCCGGTTCCCGCCTTTTCTCCTCAGAGCCCCCCGGCTCCCCCCCCCCCATCCCCTCAGCCCCCCCCCCCCCCCCCGGTTCCCGCCTTTTCACCTCAGCCGCCCCCCCCCCCCGTCGCTCACCGGCGGTTCCCCGTGTGCCAAACCACCGGCTCCAGGCTGAGCCCGGCCGCCCCCGCTCCCAGCACGGCCACCAGCAGCGCCGCGCACCGCCCCGCCATCCCGAACCGACGCCGGGGGCGGCGGCCACGACGCCTTCGGGCCCCGGCTCCCGGCTCCCGGCTCCCGGCCCCCGGCCCCCGGCCCCCGGCCCCCGGCTCCCGGCTGCGATCGTCGCCGGCTGCGGCGGGGCCGGGGGGGGGGGGGGGGGGTGTGTGTGTGTGTGTGGAAAGGGGGGGCGTGGTTTGGGGAAAGGGGGCGGGGTTTGAGAGGCGGGGCTTTGTGAGGGGAGGAGGGCCGATGCTGTTTGGGGCCGTGGTTTGTGTTGTTGGGGGCGGGGTTATGGGAGGGGGGGGCGTGGCTTAGCGCAGACCCGAGCACGGGGCGAGGGGGCGTGGCTCCGTAGAAAGGGGCGTGGGGACGGGGACGGGGGCGTGGCCGCCACCACCACCACCCTCCCCCGCAACCGCCCCCCTTTGAGGCCCCGCACCGCCCCCCCCCCCGGGGGTGACATCACCACCCGTTGCCATGGCGATGGGCGAAGCGGTGAGAAACAGCCCCGCCTCCCCGGGGGGTCTTAAAGGGGCAACACCGCCACGGGGGGGGGGGGTGTGGGGGTGTAGGGGGGTGTACGGGTGTATGTGAGGGGTGTATGTGGGGGTGTAGGGGGCGGGGGGGTCTAGGGGGTATTTGTGGGGGTGTAGGGGGGTGTGGGGTTGTAGGGGGGTGTATGTAGGGGTGTGGAGGGGTATGTGGGGGTGTAGGTGGGGGTGTAGGGGGTGTGGGGGGGTGTAGCAGGGGTATGTGGGGGTGTAGCGGGTGTTTGGGGGTGTAGGCTGTATGTGGGGGTGTAGGGGGGGTTGTTTTGGGGGGTGTACGTGGGGGTGCAGCTCTGCTCCGCACCCCCATCCACAACGGTACAGACTGGTGACAGACGGTGACAGTTACAAAGTCTTTAGTACAACCAGGGGAGGACGGGGACACCGCGACCCCACGGACACCCCCAAACCCTCAACCGGACCCACGCCTGAAACCCCAAAACTCCTCTCTACCCAACAGCTCCCTAAAAACGACCCCCAACACCCAAACGCACCGCCGGACACAACCACCGCCCCCCAAAACACCCCCCCAAAGGCTACTACGTCCCACCAAACCTGGGGGTCCCTGCGGGGCTGTAGGTCACAGCCAGTGGCCTTGGGGGTGTCCCCAGGGGGGTTGTAACCCCCGAGGGGGTCGGTGCTAGTGTTCCCAGGAGGGTGACAGGCGGTGTCCCTGGGGGTGTCACAGTCGGTGTCCCCAGAGGGGTGACAATCGGTGTACATGGACAGGCTGGTTCTGGTGTCCCCAGAGGGGTGACAATTGGTGTCCCCATGGGGGTGACAATTGGTGTACACGGACAGGCTGGTTCTGGTGTCCCCAGAGGGGTGACAATCGGTGTCCCCAGGGGGGTGACAATCGCTGTACATGGACAGGCTGGTTCCAGTGTCCCCAGGGGTGTCACAGTCGGTGTCCCTGGGGGGGTGAGAGTCAGTGTCCCTGGGGGGGGTCACAATCGGCATCCACAGGGGTGTCACAGTCGGCGTCCAGGGGGTGGCTGATGCTGGTGTCCCCAGGGGTGTCACAGTCGGTGTCCCCGGGGGGGTGACAGTCTGAGTACACGGAGAGGCCAGTTCCGGTGTCCCCGGGGGTGTCGCAGTCAGCGTCCCCAGAGGGGTGACAATCGTCGTACACAGTTCCGGTGTCCCCAGGGGTGTCCCAGCCGTTGTCCCCAGACAGGTGACAATCAGTGTCCCTAGCGGGGTGACAGTCGGTGTCCATGGACAGGCCGGTTCCGGTGTCCCCATGGGCATCCCAGCCGTTGTCCTCAGACAGGTGACAGTCGTCGTACACGGTCCCGGTGTCCCCAAGCGGGTGACAGTCACCATCCATGGTCCCGGTGTCCCCAGGGGTGTCCCAGCCGTCGTCCCCGGGGGGTTCAGGTCCCCACCACCACAGCTGCAGCCGATTGTCCCCACCGGGGGGTGGCCCGTCCTCGTCCTGCTCCTCCTCGTCACTGTCCCACAGCGCCGGGAACAGCCGCTGCCCCGAGGCGGTGGCCAACAGCGGGAGCTCGGGGTGCAGGCTGGGGGACCCAGGCGTCCGGGTGACCCCCACGGCACCCAGGGGACCCAGGGGTCCGGGTGACACCCAGGGGTCTGGGAGGGGACCCAGGGGTCTGGGTGACACCCAGGGGTGCGGGTGACACCCAGGGGACCAGCAGGGGACCCAGGTGTCCGGGTGACACCCAGGGGTCTGGGGGGGGGACCTAGGTGTCGGGGTGACACCCACGGCACCCAGGGGACCCAGGGGTCCAGGTGACACCCAGGGGTCTGGGAGGGAACCCAGGTGTCGGGGTGACACCCAGGGGTGCGGGTGACACCCAGGGGACCAGGAGGGGACCCAGGTGTCCAGGTGACACCCAGGGGTCCGGGGGGGGACTCAGGGGTCCGGGTGACACCCAGGGATCTGGGAGGGGACCCAGGGGTCTGGGTGACACCCAGGGGTGCGGGTGACACCCAGGGGACCAGGAGGGGACCCAGGTGTCCAGGTGACACCCAGGGGTCTGGGAGGGGACCCAGATGTCCGGGTGACACCCAGGTGTCCGGTGACACCCAGGGGTGCGGGTGACACCCAGGGGTGCGGGTGTTACCTGGTACCGTTGACGCAGTCGCGGAGGGCGCGGAAGCGCAGGTGGGGGGGCAGCAGGGGGGGGTCCCCCGCCCCCGGGGGGGTCAACGTGTCCCAGACGGTGACGAAGCCGTCGGTGTCACCGCTCACCAGGAACCGCCCCGTCCTGGGCTCGGGGGGGGGGGGGGGGGGGAGGGGAGGGGGATGTCAGCGGGCTCCGCCCCCAAAAGGGGAGCCGGGGGGGGGGGGGAGGGGTCACTCACGGGTCAAGGTCGAAGGTCACGCGCTGGTTGGTGGCCACCCGCCGCTCCAGGGCCAGCAGGGGGCGCTCGGGGCGTCGCAGGTCCCAGCAGAGGATGTGGTGGTCCTGGGGGGGCGGGGCTACTGGGGGCCACGCCCCCCCACGCCCCGCCCCCCCAAGCCCCCCCACCCCCACAGACCCCAGCCCCCAAGCCCTGCCCACTTCTCAGAAGCCACACCCCCAAACATGAAGCTCCACCCCCCGGGATAAGACTCCACCCCCAGGGCTAAGACCCTGCCCCCAGCTAAGACTCCACCCCCATTTAAAACTCCACCCCCTGGGGCTAAAACCCCACCCCCCAGTTAAGACCCCACCCCCCAGTTTAAGACTCCACCCCCAGGGGCTAAGATCCTGCCCCCTGCCCCGCCCCCCCCCCGAGGCCACCCCCCTGGTTGCCAAGCCCCGCCTCCATAGCCCCACACCCCGCCCCTCCCAAAAGAACCCCAAGCCCCACCCACCACCCGGTGCCCACACCCCAACATCGGACCCCGCCCCCCCGAGGCCCCGCCCACAAGGCCCTGCCCACCCCCACAGGCCCCGCCCACCTTGCGCCCCCCTGCGTAGAGGCGGTTCCCGTCAGGGCTGAAGCGGAGGTGGGTGGGGGCGGCGGGGAGGCGGGGCCAAAGGGCCAAGGCCCCGCCCCCCTCCAGCGCGTACAGCCCCAGGCTCCGCCCATAGGAGCCGCAGGCGAACACCGGTTGGGTGGGGCTGAAGGCCAGGCAGCCAATCAGGCCCCGCTGGCCCTGCCCCCCCTCTGCAGGAGGAGAGAGAACCCGCAAAGGTCAGGCCACGCCCCCTGGGGGGCCAAGCCCCGCCCCTCCACTAGGCCACACCCCTCCCCAAGCCCCGCCCCTACTGCAGAGCCACCCTGATTGGCAGGCAGGCTTCTGCCCAAGCCCCACCCCCTTTCAGACCCCGCCCATGGGCCCCACCACCCTTAGGCCACACACAAGCCCTGCCCCCAGGCACCCCACCCCTTTTAGGCCCCGCCCCCATACACCACCCACTGAGGCCCCGCCCCTTCAAACCCCGCCCCTTTAGGCCACACCCCTTCCCATGTAACCCCCTGGGGCAGGCCCAGCCACCCCTACCCCCACCCCCTCGACCACCCCCAAGCCCCGCCCCCCGAGGCCCCACCCCTTCAAACCCCGCCCCTTTAGGCCACGCCCCTCTCCATGTAACCCCCCTGGGGCGGGCGCAGCCACCCCTTCCCCCACCCCCTCGACCACCCCCAAGCCCCGCCTCCTCCAGCCTCACCCCCTGAGGCCCCGCCCCTTTAAACCCCGCCCCTTTAGGCCACACCCCTCCCCATGTAACCCCCTGGGGCAGGCCCAGCCACCCCTACCCCCACCCCCTCGACCACCCCCAAGCCCCGCCTCCCCAAGCCCCGCCCCCCGAGGCCCCGCCCCTTTAAACCCCGCTCCTTTAGGCCACGCCCCTCCCCATGTAACCCCCTGCAGCAGGTCCAGCCACCCCTCCCCACCCCCTCGGGCCCCCCCGACCACCCCCCAAGCCCCGCCTCCCCCAAGCCCCGCCCCCCGAGGCCCCGCCCCCCGTAAGCCCCGCCCCTCACGGTGCAGCCGCCGCTCCTGGCCGTGGCGGCCCGGGCGCTGGGTGGGGAAGAGGCGGACGGCGCCGTCGCAGCCGCCCAGGAGCCGGGAGCCGTCGGGGGCGAAGGCCAGGGAGTGGGGGGCCACCGGCTCCTCCTGCCGCCCCCACAGCTCTGGGCCCCGCCCCCACCGCGGACCCCCGCCCCGCCCCCCGGCCCCGCCCCCATAGGGGACCCCCGCCCCCATAGGGGACCCCCGCCGCCCGGCCAGCACCTATATGTCACCCATCGCACACACACCACCCCCCGACTCCTGGGTGCCTTATAGGTCCCCCCCCCATCCCCTATAGGTCCCCCCTGTCCCTATAGGTCCCCCCTGTCCCCTACAGGGCCCCATAGGTCCCCCCATCCCCTATAGGGCCTCTCATCCCCTATAGGGCCCCTATAGGTCCCCCCCTGTCCCCTACAAGTCCCCCCTGTCCCATATAGAGCCCCATAGGTGTGTCCCCCCCATCCTCTATAGGGCCCCCCCGTCCCCTATAGGGCCCCCTCATCCCCTATAGGGTCCCTATAGGTCCCCCCCTGTCCCCTACAGGTCCCCCCTGTCCCATATAGGGCCCCATAGGTGTGTCCCCCCATCCTCTATACGTCCCCCCCCATCCCCTATAGGGCCCCCCATCCCCTATAGGGCCCCCTCATCCCCTATAGGGTCCCTATAGGTCCCCCTGTCCCCTATAGGTGCCCCCTGTCCCCTATAGGGTCCCTATAGGTCCCCCCTGTCCCGTATAGCTACCCCCTCATCCCCTGTAAGTCCCCCTGGTCCCCTATCAGTCCCCCCCGTCCCCTATAGGTTCCCCTCATCCTCTATAGGGCCCCTATAGGTCCCCTCCATCCCCCATAGGTCCCCCCCGTCCCATATAGGGACCCTATAGGTCCCCCACATCCCCCATAAGTCCCCCGCCCATCCCCTATAAGTCCCCCCTGTCCCCTATAGGTCCCCCCATCTCCTATAGGTCCCCCCATCCCCTATAGGGCCCCATAGGTCCCCCCCATGCTCTATAGGGCTGCTATAGGTCCCCCCCATCCCCTATATAGATCTTCCTCCTCCCCCATAGGTCCCCCCCATCCCCCATAGGGCCCCTATAGGTCCCCCCCATCCCCTACAGGTCCCCCTCATCCCCTATAGACCTCCTATAGGTCCTCCCCCATCCCCTATAGGGCGCTCTCAACCCTTATAGGACCTGTACAGGTCTCCTGTAATCCCCTATAGATCCTCCCCATCCCCTATAGGTCCCCCCCATCCCATATAGGGCCCCTATAGGTCCCCCCTCATCCCCTATAGCTCCCCCGTCCCCTATAGGGCCCCTATAGGTCCCCCCATCCCCTATAGGTACCCCCGTCCCCTATAGGGCCCCCCCATCCCCTATAGGGCTCCTATAGGTCCCCCCTGTCCCCTATAGGGCCCCCCCATCACTTATAGGGCCCCCCATCCCCTATAGGTCCCCCCATCCCCTATAGATCCCCCCCATCCCCTATAGGTCCTCCCCCTGTCCCCTGTAAGTCCCCCCGGTCCCCTATAGGTCCCCCTCCATCCCCTAGAGATCCCACCCCCACCCCCCATAGGGCCCCTATAGGTCCCCCCACCCCCTATAGGTCCCCCCGCCCCCTATAGCCCCCCCCCAGGTCCCCCCGCCCCCTATAGGCCCCATAGGCCCCACCAGGTGACTGTAGGCGCGGAAGGAGCCCCGCAGGCTCCCGTCGAAGGCGTCCCAGAGGTGCACGGGGTTGTCCCGGCTGCTGGCTGCCACCCTACCAGTACAGACCAGTAAAAACCAGTAGCCTCCCAGTAACACCCCCACCCCCCCGCACGGCCCCCCCGCCCAGCAGCTCCCAGTAACACCCAGTAGGAACCAGTGACCCCGCAGAGACCCCCCCCCCCCCAGCCCCTCCCAGGACCCCCCTCTAAGGCCCCAAGATCTCCCAGTTCATCCCAGTAACAACCAGTGATCTTCCAGTAAGACCCAGTGCTCCCAGTAACCCCCCGCGGCCCACCCAGTGGCTCCCAGTGACACCAGTACCCCTCCCAGTGCCACCAGCCCCCTCCCAGTCCCTCCCAGTCCCTCCCACTGCCCCCCAGCCCCCTCCCAGTCCCTCCCAGTCCTCTCCCACTGCCCCCCAGCCCCCTCCCAGTCCCTCCCAGTCCCCTCCCAGTGCCCCCAGCCCCCTCCCAGTGCCCCCAGTCCCCCTCCCAGCCCCTCCCAGCCCCCTCCCAGTGCCCCCAGTCCTCCTCCCAGCCCCTCCCAGTCCCTCCCAGTCCCCTCCCAGTGCCCCCAGCCCCTTCCCAGTGCCCCCAGTCCTCCTCCCAGCCCCTCCCAGTCCCTCCCAGTCCCCTCCCAGTGCCCCCAGCCCCCTCCCAGTCCCTCCCAGTGCCCCCAGTCCCCCTCCCAGCCCCTCCCAGCCCCCTCCCAGTGCCTCCCAGTGCCCCCAGTGGCTCACAGGCAGGTGTGGGGCTGGGTCGAGTCCATCAGGGGGAACCAGGCGAAGTCGTAGATGGTGTCGCCCTCTGGCACCCGCAGCGCCGGCGCCTGCGCCCCAGGGACGGGTCCCCTCCAGCACCCACGGGTGCCCCACAGCCACCCCCAGCACCCATGGGTGCCCCACAGCCACCCACCGGTGCCCCACAGCCACCCCCAGCACCCACGGGTGCCCCATAACCACCCCCAGCACCCATGGGTGCCCCCCAACCACCCACCAGTGCCCCACAGCCACCCACCGGTGCCCCACAGCCACCCCCAGCACCCACGGGTGCCCCATAACCACCCCCAGCACCCATGGGTGACCCCCAACCACCCACCAGTGCCCCACAGCCACCCACCGGTGCCCCACAGCCACCCATGGGTGCCCCACACCGACCCCCAGCACCCATGGGTGCCCCATGGTGACCCCCAGCCACCCATGGGTGCCCCACACCGACCCCCAGCACCCACGGGTGCCCCATAACCACCCCCAGCACCCATGGGTGCCCCCCAACCACCCACAGGTGCCCCACGCTGACCCACAGCACCCATGGGTGCCCCACGCCGACCCCCAGCACCCACGGGTGCCCCCCAACCACTCGTGGGTGCCCCACAGAGACCCCCAAGCACCCATGGGTGCCCCACACCAACCCCCAGCACCCATGGGGGCCCCCCAACCACCCACGGGTGCCCCACGCCGACCCACAGCACCCATGGGTGCCCCACAAAGACCCCCAGCACCCATGGGTGGCCCACAGCTGCCCCCAACCACCCGTGGGTGCCCCATAACCACCCCCAAGTGCCCCATGGTGACCCCCCAGCACCCATGGGTGCCCCCCTCCCCCCCCGTCACCCACCAGCTGGGGGAGGGGCAGCCCCGGGGGGGGCCCCGGGGGCGGGGGGAGGTCGAAGACGCGCAGGACGTTGTCGTCGCTGCAGGTCAGGACGCAGGAGCCGTCGGGGGCCCTGGGGGGCGGGGCCGTGGGGGTGGGGCCAGGCCCGGGACCCCCCACCCCCGCCCCATAGCGGGACCCCAGCCCCCCAACTCTGCCCCATAGCGGGACCCCAGCCCCCAGCCCTGCCCCACAGCGGGACCCCAGCCCCCCAACTCTGCCCCATAGCGGAACCCCAGCCCCCAGCCCTGCCCCATAGGGGACCCCAGCCCCCCAACTCTGCCCCATAGCGGGACCCCAGCCCCCAGCCCTGCCCCATAGGGGACCCCAGCCCCCCAACGCTGCCCCACAGCGGGACTCCAGCCCCCCAACTCTCCCCCATAGGGGACCCCAGCCCCCAGCCCTGCCCCATAGGGGACCCCAGCCCCCCAACTCTGCCCCATAGCGGGACCCCAGCCCCCAGCCCTGCCCCATAGCGGGACCCCAGCCCCCCAATTCTGCCCCATAGGGGACCCTAGCCCCCAGCCCTGCCCCATAGGGGACCCCAGCCCCCCCCCTCTGCCCCATAGCGGCCCCCCGGATGCAGGACCCCCCCCCCCCCCCCAGGGGGCCCCGGGGTGGGGGTGGGGGTGGGGGAGGGGCCCCTCACCACTTGCAGCCCCGCAGGAAGTTGTGGGGTCGCTGGGCAACCTCCTGCCCCGCCCCCCCCACCGCCCGGGGGGGGCGGCCCAGCTCGTAGGGGGGCAGCCTGGGGGGGGGAGGGGCGTCAGGGACACCCCCCCCCCCCAACCACCCACCCCCTCCCCCCACCAGGGGACCCCGGGCATCCGGGACCCCCAACCTCCCCCATCCCCCCCCATAGGGGCGTCTGGGACCCCTCCCCCGTCCCCGTGTCCCCCCAATGTCCCAGTGTCCCCCATCCCCCCATCCCCCCGCCCCCCATGTGCCCAGTGCCCCCCATCCCCCCATGTGCCCCATCCCCCCGTCCCCATCCCCCACCCCCCTATGTCCCCCCCTCCCCCCATCCCCCCATGTGCCCCATCCCCCCGTCCCCATCCCCCACCCCCCCATGTCCCCCCTCCCGCCCATCCCCCCCGTCCCCATCCCCCCACCCCCTCCCCCCGTCCCCGTCCCCGTCCCCATCCCCCACCCCCCGTGTCCCCCCCCCTCCCCCCGTCCCCATCCCCCCCTCCCGTGTCCCCCCCTCCCCCCCCTCACCCCGGCCCCCCCGCAGGCCCCCCCGCGCCGTGGGCGGTCGGGGGGGGGGGCGGGGCCCCCTGGGGGGCTGCGGGGGGAGGGGCGGGGTCAGCGCCGAGGGGGGAGGGGCAGCCCCTCCCCCCCTCCCCCTCCGCAGCGGCCGGGACCCCCCCATCCTCCACCCCCCCCTCCCCCCCCATCCGCACCTTCCACCATGGGCGCCGCCATGACACCGCGCGGCCCCGCCCCCTTCCCGGCACGCACCGCGCGCGCGGGCGGGGGCGGGGCGGGGTCAGGCGTGGCCCCGCCCACGCGTGGCTTTTCCCGCCAAGGAGCGAGCGGGCGGGCGGGGGGGGGATGGGGACATGGGGACACTGGGGGGGACAGGGGACACTGGGGCCCCCCCGGGGGCATTGGGACCCCTTGGGGACCTTGGGGACATCGGGGGCAGGGGGGAGGTGCAGGGACATGGGGACCCCCTGGGGACAGGGGGACATCGGGGGGACCCCCGGGGGACATCGGGGACATTGGGGACCCCTGGGGACACGGGGGACATCGGGGACCCCCCCGGGGGACATCGGGGACAGGGGGACATGGGGGACCCTGGGGACAGGGGGACATGGGGACAGGGGGGATGGGGGACATGGGGACCCTGGGGACCCCCGGGGACATTGGGGACAGGGGGGTGGTGTGGGGACAGGGGGACATGGGGACCCTGGGGACAGGGGGACATCGGGGACCCCCTGGGGACAGGGGGGACATGGGGACAGGGGGGATGGGGGACCCTGGGGACCCCCGGGGACATTGGGGACAGGGGGGTGGTGTGGGGACATGGGGACATTGGGGACCCCTGGGGACATCGGGACCCCCCCGGGGGACATCGGGGACAGGGGGACATGGGGACAGGGGGGAGGTGTGGGGACAGGGGGACCCTGGGGACATCGGGGACCCCCCGGGGACATGGGGACCCTGGAGACCCCCGGGGGACATCGGGGACAGGGGGACACGGGGCCCCTGGGGACATGGGGACACGGGGGGCAGGGGGACGGGGGGACGGGGGGGCACAGGGACCCTGGGGCCGCGCCGCGCGGCCGCCCCCGCCCCGGTAGCGTGGCCGAGCGGTCCAAGGCGCTGGATTTAGGCTCCAGTCCCCGCGGGGACGTGGGTTCGAATCCCACCGCTGCCAGCGGGACGCCCCCTCCCCCCATCACCCCCTTTTTTCCACCCCCCCACCCCCCCAGCACCCAGGGGTGCCCCGATGGGATGGGGGAGCCCCAAATAGCGGGGGGGGGGGGAACACGACACTGGGGGGACATTGGGGACACATGGGGGGACATTGGGGTCATGGGGGGGACATTGGGGACACATGGGGGGACATGGGGGACACATGGGGGACACTGGGGTCATGGGGGGGACATGGGGGGACATTGGGGGGACATGGGGTGATGCTGGGACATTGGGGTCATGGGGGGGACATTGGGGACACATGGGGGGACATTGGGGACACATGGGGGACACTGGGGTCATGGGGGGACACTGGGGACATTGGGGACACATGGGGGACACTGGGGTCATGGGGGGACATTGGGGACACATGGGGGGACATTGGGGACACATGGGGGGACATTGGGGGGACATGGGGTGATGCTGGGACATTGGGGTCATGGGGGGGACATTGGGGACACATGGGGGGACACTGGGGTCATGGGGGGACATTGGGGACACAGGGGGGTCATGGGGACTGGGGGGACATGGGGATGACACTGGGGACATTGGGGACATCAGGGGACATGGGGGGGACATTGGAGACATTGGGTACACATACGGGGACACTGGGGACATTGGGGGACATCGGGGGACATGGGGGGACACTGGGGACGTTGGGGGGGACTTTGGGGACACTGGGGACATGGGGACACCGGGGGGACATGGGCACAACACTGGGGACATGGGGACACTGGGACATTGGGGAGATGGGGGGTCATGGGGGGACATTGGGGACATATGGGGACATGGGGACACATGGGGGGACACTGGGACATTGGGGGACATCGGGGGACACGGGGGACATTGGGGGGGCACGGGGGCACTTTGGGGACATTGGAGACAGGGGGACATGGGCACAACACTGGGGACACGGGGACACTGGGACATTGGGGACACATGGGGGGACATGGGGACGGGGACATCAGGGACATGGGGGACATCAGGGGACACGGGGACACATGGGGGGACACTGGGACATTGGGGGACACTGGGGACATTAGGGGACATGGGGGACATGGGGACGGGGACATTGGGGACACTGGGGACACATGGGGACGTGGGGGGACACGGGAGGGAGGTGGGGACGGGGGGGATGTGGGGATGACACTGGGGACACTGGGGGACACTGGGGGGACATGGGCACAACACTGGGGACATGGGGACACTGGGGACATCAGGGGACATGGGGACAAATGGGGGACATGGGGGGACACAGGAGGGACGTGGG
The DNA here is from genome assembly GCF_047370975.1 of Nipponia nippon. NCBI lineage: Eukaryota > Metazoa > Chordata > Aves > Pelecaniformes > Threskiornithidae > Nipponia > Nipponia nippon. The sequence goes on from NW_028262360.1 coordinate 799,670, forward strand.
GACTGGGGGGACATGCGGACGACACTGGGGGACACTGGGGACATGGGGGGTCATGGGGGGACATTGGGGACACATGGGGGGGACACTGGGACATTGGGGGACATCAGGGGACATGGGGACGCATGGGGGACATGGGGACGAGGACACGGGGGACATTGGGGACACTGGGGGACATGGGGGGACATCAGGGGACACTGGGGACATTGTGGGGACATGGGGGGTCATGGGGGGATACTGGGGACATGGGGACACGGGGGGGACATTAGGGGACATGGGGGGACACTGGGGGGGGGACACTGGGGACCCTGGGGCCACCGGACACGGAGCCAGAGCTGAAAACCAGTAAAACTTTTATTTCCCCCCAAACGCGTGACGTCAGCCGCTGCCCCTCCCCCCCCCGTACAGGAAAACCCCGAAACCAAGGGGGGGGAGGGGCGAAGGACCCCCCCCCACCCCCACCCCCGAGTGCCCCCCCAAATTTACCCCCTCCCCCCCGTTAACTAACGCCCCCCATAAATTACACCCTCCCCCGCGTCACCCGCACCCTCAGGGACGGGTGACGCGTCCCCAACACCCCAAAACAGGGGAGGCCTCCCCTGCCTGCCCCTCCCCCCCCCAACTTGGGGGTTACCCCCAAACTTCAGGGTCACCCCCCAACTTGGGGGGGGGTCACCTCCCCAAATCAGGTGTCACCCCCCCAACTTAGGGGTCACCCCAACTGAAGTCAACCCCCAACTTGGGGGTCACCTCCCCAAACTAGGGGTCACCCCCCAACTTGGGGGTCACCCCCTCCAAATTCAGTGTCACCCCCCCCGAATCTGAGGGTCACCCCCCCAACTTGGGGGTCAGCCCCCCCCCCAACTGGAGGAGGTGACCCCTAACTTGGGGGTCAGCCCCACAACCTGCGGGGGTTGTTGGGGGTCCCTGCCCCCGGCTCAGTTGTCCTCGTCGCTGTCGTCGGGGCTGATGGCCGGGCTGGTGAGGCTGTAGGTGGGCGACGTGGGGCTGTAGCCGGGGGAGGTGGGGCTGTAGGTGGAACCCTTGGGGCTGGTGGGGCTGTAGGTGGGGGAGGTGGGGCTGTACTTGGGGCTGGTGGGGCTGTAAGTGGGCGAGGTGGGGCTGTATTTGGGGCTGGTGGGGGTGTAGACAGGGGAGGTGGGGCTGTAGGTGGGGGAGGTGGGGCTGTACTTGGGGGTGGTGGGGCTGTAGGTGGGCGAGGTGGGGCTGTACTTGGGGCTGGTGGGGCTGTACTTGGGGGAGGTGGGGCTGTACTTGGGGCTGGTGGGGGTGTACTCGGGGGAGCTGGGGCTGTAGCTGGGGCTGGTCGGGGTGTACTTGGGGGAGGTGGGGCTGTAGCTGGGGCTGCTGGGGCTGTAACTGGGGCTGCTGGGGGTGTAGGTGGGCGACTGGGGGGTGTAGCGGGGGCTGGTGGGGGAGTAACTGGGAGAGGTGGGGCTGTAACTGGGGGAGGTGGGGCTGTAACTGGGGGAGGTGGGGCTGTAGTTGGGAGAGGTCGGGGTGTAGTTGGGGCTGGTGGGGCTGTAGCTGGGAGAAGTGGGGCTGTAACTGGGAGAAGTTGGGGTGTAGTTGGGGCTGGTGGGGCTGTAGTTGGGGCTTGTAGGGCTGTAACTGGGAGAAGTGGGGCTGTAACTGGGAGAGGTTGGGCTGTAGCTGGGAGAGGTTGGGCTGTAGCTGGGAGAAGTTGGGCTGTAACTGGGAGACGTTGGGCTGTAGCTGGGAGACGTTGGGCTGTAGCTGGGTGAGGTGGGGCTGTAACTGGGTGAAGTCGGGCTGTAGCTGGGAGATGTCGGGCTGTAGCTGGGAGATGTTGGGCTGTAGCTGGGTGATGTCGGGCTGTAGCTGGGTGAAGTTGGGCTGTAGCTGGGAGAGGTCGGGCTGTAGCTGGGCGATGTTGGGCTGTAACTGGGCGACGTCGGGCTGTAGTTGGGTGACGTGGGGCTGTAGCTGGGCGATGTCGGGCTGTAACTGGGTGATGTCGGGCTGTAGCTGGGGCTCTGCGGGGTGTAGCCCCCAGGTGAGCGCGGCTCGTAGGCGGGTGATGTTGGGCTGTAGCTGGGCGACATGGCACCACCTGTGGAGACAATGTGAGAGGGTGATGGAGGGTCCCCAGATGGGTGTTGCTGGGCTCTGTGGGGTGTTGGGGGGCGTTGGAGAGTGTTGTTGGGGTGTTGTGGGCCATTGTGGGGTTCTGTGGACTCTAGGAGGGCTCTGCGGGGTGTTGTGGGGGGTGTTGTGGAGCCTCATGGGGTATTGGAGGCTGTTGGCATGCTGCAGGGTGTTGTGGGGGTGTTGTGGGATTTTGTAGGGGGTTGTGTGGTTTTGCGGGGTATTTGGGGTGTTGCTGGGGGGTGGGGTGTTCTGAGGGCATTGTAGGGTGTTGTGGGGCCCTGTGGGGGTGTTGTTGCGGTGTTGTGGGGTGTTGTCAGATACTGTGGGGGCATTGGAGGCATGTTGTGAGGTGTTGGGGTGTTGGGGGGGGGGTTGGAGGGTCCTGTAGGGTGTTGGGAGTGTCGTGGGGGCACTGCAGTGTTGTGGGGCTTTGTAGGGGGTTGTGGGGTATTTTGGGGTGTTGCAGGGGTGTTGCTGTGTTGCGAGAGTGTTGTGGAGGTGTTGCAGGCACGTTGTAGGGTGTTGGGCTGTTGTAGTGTGTTGTTGGGGTGTTGTGGGATGTTGTAGGGCGTGCTGTGGGGTGTTGCTAGGGCATTGTAGGGGTGCTGGGGGGACTTGTAGGGAGTTGTAGGGTGTTGAGGGGTGTTTTCGTGTGTTGTGGGGGGGTGGGGTTTTGGGGGGTGTTGTGGGGTATTTTAGGGTGTTGCAAGGGCAGTGTAGGGGCTCTGTGGGGTGTTGTGGAGGTGTTGGGGCATTGCCAGATGGTGTGGGGGCAATGGACAGGTGTTGTGGGATTTTGTAAGGAGTTGTAGGGATTTGTAGGGGTGTTGTGGGGTGTTGCAGTGTTGTGAGAGCATTGTAGGGTATTGGGGGGCTCTGCAGGGTGTTGTGGAGGTGTTGTGGGGGTGTTGTCAGATGTTGTGGAGGCACGTTGTAGGGTGTTGGGCTGTTGCAGGGTGTTGTTGGGGTGTTGGGAGGTGTTGGGGGTGTGTTGTTGGGGCATTGTAGGGCGTTGAGGGGTGTTTTCATGTGTTGTGGGGGGTGTGGGATTTTGTGGGGGTGTTGTGGGGTATATTTTGGGGTGTTGCGAGGGGATTGTGGGGTGTTGGGGGGCTGTGGGGGGTGTTGTTGGGGCATTGCCAGATGTTCTGGGGGCATTGGAGGGCTGTTGCAAAGTGTTGGGGTGTTGTAGTGTGTTTTTGGGGTGTTGTGGGGGGTTGTGGGGTCCTGTAGGGCATTGTAGGGTGTTGAGGGGGTGTTGGGAGCGCTGTGGGGGTGTTGTGGGGCATTGTGGCGGTGTTGTAGGGCGTTGGGGGGGGGGGTGGTGTTGCGGAGCGTTGGGCTGTTGTTGGGGTGTTGTAGGGGGGTTTAGTGCGTTGTTGGGGTGTTGTAGTGCGTTGTTGGGGTGTTGGGGGGCATTGTAGGGTTTTGGGGTGTTTTTGGGGTGTTTTTGGAGGGTTTTGGGGGTGTTTTGGGGGGTTTTGGGGGGTTTTGGGGGTTTTTTGGGGGGTTTGGGGGGTTTTTGGAGGTTTTGGGGGGGTTTGGGGGTGGTTTTTGGGGGTTTTTGGGTTTTTTGGGGTGCTGTACTCACCGGGGGAGGGGATGTAGGGGCTGGAGGGCCCGGGGGAGCCGGGGGAGCCGGGGGTGGGGGACCAGGCCGGGGAGTAACCGGGGCTGAAGCCGCTGGCGTCGGAGGCGGCGCTGGGGGAGAAGCCGGCGCCCCCCGGGGTCATGCCGCTGCCTGGGGGAGGGGCAAAAAATGGGGGTGGGGGGGGTCAGGACCCCCAACAGCCCCCCAAACTGCCCTAGGGACCCCAAATTTACCCCAAGGATGCCCCCCCCCCTTCCATTTGCCCCCCAGGACCCCAAATCTATTTCGAGCATCCCCCGCATTTGCCCCTGCGCCCCCCCCAGTCTGCCCCAGTGCCCCCCAGTTTGCCCCCCAACTCTGCCCCAGGGACCCCCCAGCAGCCTCCCAGTTCATCGCAGTCCCTCTTAACAGCCCCCCAAAACCCTCTCACCCACCTCAAAGCCCCCCAGAACACCCCAGGCCCCCTAGCAGCCTCCCCAGTCTGTCCCATGGCACCCCAAATCTGCCCCAGTGCCCCCCAGTTTGCCCCCCAGTCTGCCCCAAAGCCCCCCCAGCAGCCTCCCAGTCCATCCCAGTCCCTCTTAACAGCCTCCCAAACACCCCAGGCCCCCCGTTAGCCCCCCAGTCTGCTCCAGGGACCCCAAATCTGCCCCAGTGCCCCCCAGTTTGCCCCAGCGACCCCAACTCTACGCCAGGGACCCCCCAGCAACCTCCCAGTTCACCCCAGTCCCTCTTAACACCCGGCCAAAACCCTCTAAACTCACCCCAACCCCCCAGTCTGTCCCAGTACCCCCCCCCCCAGTCTGTCCCAGTACCCTCCCCACGCACCCACGCTGGGAGACCAAGCCCCGTAGGCGGGGGTAGCACCCTGATTCCACGGCGTCATGGCAGGGGACATCCCCCCCATGGGGCTGGGGGCCGAGCCGAAGAACATTCCGGTAGCTGGGGAAAAAAGGGGGGGCTTTAGGGGGACCCCAGCGCCTGGGAGGGGACCCAAGCGCCCAGGAGGGGACCCCAAGAGTCCAGGAGGGGACCCCAAGAGTCCGGGAGGGGACCCCAAACACCCAGGAGGGGACCCCAGTGCCTGGGAGGGGACCCCAAGAGTCCGGGAGGGGACCCCAGCACCCGGGAGGGGACCCCAAGCGCCCATAAGGGGACCCCAGCGCCCGGGAGGGGACCCCAGGAGTCCGGGAGGGGACCCCAAACACCCAGGAGGGGACCCCAAGAGTCCAGGAGGGGACCCCAGTGCCTGGGAGGGGACCCCAAGCGCCCGGGAGGGGACCCCAGCACCCGGGAGGGGACCCCAAGAGTCCAGGAGGGGACCCCAGCGCCTGGGAGGGGACCCCAAGCACCCGGGAGGGGACCCAAGCACCCGGGAGGGGACCCCAGCACCCAGGAGGGGACCCCAAGAGTCCAGGAGGGGACCCCAGCGCCTGGGAGGGGACCCCAAGCGCCCGGGAGGGGACCCCAGCACCCGGGAGGGGACCCCAAGAGTCCAGGAGGGGACCCCAGCGCCTGGGAGGGGACCCCAGGAGTCCGGGAGGGGACCCCAGCACCCGGGAGGGGACCCCAAGAGTCCAGGAGGGGACCCCAAGCGCCCGGGAGGGGACCCCAAACACCCGGGAGGGGACCCCAGCACCCGGGAGGGGACCCCAAGCACCCGGGAGGGGACCCCAGCACCCGGGAGGGGACCCCAAGAGTCCAGGAGGGGACCCCAAGCGCCCGGGAGGGGACCCCAAACACCCGGGAGGGGACCCCAGCACCCGGGAGGGGACCCCAAACGCCCAGGAGGGGACCCCAAGCGCCCAGGAGGGGACCCCAGCACCGGGGAGGGGACCCCAAGCGCCCATAAGGGGACCCCAGCGCCCGGGAGGGGACCCCAGCGCCCGGGAGGGGACCCCAGGAGTCCGGGAGGGGACCCCAAACACCCAGGAGGGGACCCCAAGAGTCCAGGAGGGGACCCCAGCGCCCAGGAGGGGACCCCAAGCGCCCAGGAGGGGACCCCAAGCGCCCAGGGTTGGTGGCCACGATGACACCGAGGGCCATCAACCCAACCTCGCTTCCCTCTCTTCTCCCATAGCACCCAAGCATCCGGATCTTTGGGGGGGACGGGACCCCAGCACCCCCAAATTTGGGACTTACGGCCGCCGACGCCCAACCCCGGGAGGGCGCTGGGAATCTCCATGCCGTGTTTGCATTTTTCGGCGTCGAGGAGGAGATCGAAACAACCGGTGCCGGCGGGCGCCAGTTGTCCCAACATGATGTTTTCCGACACCCCTTTCATGGGATCGCTCTCTCCGTGAGCCGCCGCCTCCATCAGCACGTCCACCTGCGACGGGGGGCACCCCCAAAATCAGCTTTGGGGGTAAAGAGCCCCCCAAACCTCCCCCCATCCCCTCCAACACCCCAAAATCCCCCTTCCCAGGCCCCCAAACCCCTCCAACACCCCCAAACCCCTCCAACACCCCCCAAAACCCCACTTTCAGCCCCCCAAACCCCTCCAACACCCCCTAAATCCCTCCTCCCAGGCCCCCAAACCCCGTTTTCAGCCTCTCCAACACCCCCAAAACCCCATTTCCAGCCCCCCAAACCCCTCCAACACCCCAAAAATCCCCTTCCCAGCCCCCCAAACCCCTCCAACACCCCCTCCAACACCCCCAAAACCCCTCCAACACCCCCAAACCCCTCCAACACCCCCAAAACCCCACTTTCAGCCCCCCAAACCCCTCCAACACCCCAAAAATCCCCTTCCCAGACCCCCAAACCCCTCCAACACCCCCTCCAACACCCCTAAACCCCTCCAGCACCCCCCAAAACCCCACTTCCAGCCCCCCAAAGCCCTCCAACACCCCAAAATCCCCCTCCCAGGTCCCCAAACCCCTCCAACACCCCCTCCAACACCCCTAAACCCCTCCAACACCCCCAAAACCCCACTTCCAGCCCCCCAAACCCCTCCAACACCCCCTAAATCCCTCCTCCCAGCCCCCCAAACCCCATTTTCAGCCTCTCCAACACCCCCAAAACTCATTTCCAGCCCCCCAAACCCCTCCAACACCCCAAAAATCCCCTTCCCAGCCCCCCAAACCCCTCCAACACCCTTCCAACGCCCCCAAACCCCCTCCAACACCCCACCATCCCCCTTCCAGCTCCCCAAACCCCTCCAAATACCCCCTAAACCCCACTTCCAGCCCCCCAAACCCCTCCAACACCCCACCATCCCCCTCCCATCCCCCCAAGTACCCCCAAAATCTCCCTCCCAGCCCCCCAACACCCCCATTTCCAACCCCCCAAACCCCTCCCCCACCCCCAAACCCCTCCCCCAGCCCCCCCAACCCCCCTTTGACCACCCACCGTCTCCTCGAAGGAGCACTTCATGAGGGGCCCGGTGTCCTGGCGGTTGACGCCGTGGCGGGTGATAGCCATCAGGTGTCCGCGGGAGGTCATGGTGTCGCACAGCAGGGCAAGGTGACGGTAGTTGACGTAGGAACCATCGAAGGAGATGACGTGGTAGAGCTCCCGTTCCAGCGCCTTCCGCACCGCCTCGATCCCCAGCACCTGTGGGACAGGCGGAAAATGACGGCTGTTGGGCACCCAGGTGTCGGGGCACCCCACCACCCATGGATCCAGGTGTACAGGGACCCCACCACCCAAGTGTCCAGGAACCCTAGGAACCCAGATGACCATCAAACCCCACCACCCATGGACCCAGGTGTCCAGGGACCCCACCACCCAAGTGTCCAGGAACCCTAGGAACCCAGATGACCATCAAACCCCACCACCCATGGACCCAGGTGTCCAGGGACCCCACCACCCATGGACCCAGGTGTCCAGGGACCCCACCACCCAAGTGTCCAGGAACCCTAGGAACCCAGATGACCATTAAACCCCACCACCCATGGACCCAGGTGTCCGGGCACCCATGGACCCAGGAGCTCAGGGTCCCCACCACCCATGGACCCAGGTGTCCAGGGACCCCACCACCCAGGGACCCCACCACCCAAGGACCCAGGTGTCCAGGGACCCCACCACCCATGGACCCAGGTGTCCGGGCACCCCCCAACTCACGGTGAAGATCTCCACGATGTCGTTGGAGGTGGTGCGGACGGGGTCCACGTCCTTCTCGCTCAGCACCCGCATCAGGCTGACGCCATCGGTCTCCAGGATCCACTCCTGGAGAGCCTTGAACTCCCCGTCCTCCGTGATGATGATCTTCTTCTTGTTGTCCGTCTGCGGTAGGTGCATGTACACCTGGCGGGGGGGGAGAAGCGGGTGTTGGCAGCACCCATGGGTGCTCCTCGGGTGGTTGGGGGGACACCCCGGGCAGCCATGGACCTTCAAATGCATCTACAAGTATCACTGTGGGCATCCTGGACCTCCTAAAGGTCTCCATGGAGAACTTCCAAGTGCTCCTCAAGAACCACCAGGAGCCCCGGCACCCCCATGAGCACCCATGGGTGCTGCCTGGGCACCTGGGGGGACACCAGGCAGCCATGGACCTTCTCAGGTGCCTACAGGTGTCACTGTAGGTGTCCCTGACCTCCTAAAGGTCTCCATGGAGAACTTCCATGTGCTCCTCAGGACCCACCAGGAGCCCCGGCACCCCCATGAGCACCCATGGGTGCCCCCCTGTCCCCCCACCTTGCTGATCTGCTCGATGCCCTGCAGCGTCATGTCCGTCAGCATGTTGGACTCGATGCAGCGCAAGAAAACGTCGTCATCCATCTTGTCCACCACTTCCTCCTCCTGGGGACACCGAGGAGGACGGGGAGGGGGTGACACCCAGCCCGTGTCGCGTCCCCGCCACCACCCATGGGTGCCACCGTCCCCCGTCCCCACCTCCTGCATCTTGTTCTCATCGCTGTTCATGATGCGGATCCGCAGCACCAGCTTCTCCGCGTTGTCATCGTTGAAGATGCAGTTGAGGTCGTCCCCAAAACCTGGGGTGCGGGGACAGACACGAGGGTGGCACCCTGGTCACCGCCCCACCCTGACGGCCACCCAAAGGTGCTCCATGCCCACCCAGGACCCCCCAAAGCCTCCCCAGATGCCCTCAAGGCTCACCCAGGAGCCCCCAAAGGTCCTCCAGGACCCTCAAGTCTTCCCCAACGCCCTCGGTGCTCACCCAGGACCCCCCAAAGGTCCCCCAGATGCCTTCAATGTTCACCCAGGACCCCCAAGTCTTCCCTAGTGCCCTCCATGCCCACCCAGGACCCCCCAAAGATCCCCCAGATGCCCCCAAGGTTCACCTAGGACCCCCAAAGGTCCTCCAGGACCCTCAAGTCTTCCCCAACGCCCTCAATCCTCACCCAGGAGCCCCCCAAGATCCCCCAGAAGCCCTCCAGGACCCCCCAAAGGTCCCCCAGATGCCCTCAAGGCTCACCCAGGAGCCCCCAAAGGTCCTCCAGGACCCTCAAGTCTTCCCCAACGCCCTCAATCCTCACCCAGGAGCCCCCCAAGATACCCCAAAAGCCTCCCCAGATGCCCTCAAGGCTCACCCAGGAGCCCCCAAAGGTCCTCCAGGACCCTCAAGTCTTCCCCAACGCCCTCAATCCTCACCCAGGACCCCCCCAAGATCCCCCCAGAAGCCCTCCAGGACCCCCCAAAGGTCCCCCAGATGCCCTCAAGGCTCACCCAGGACTCCCCAAAGACCCCCCAGGACCCACCAGCGTTGATCTTCTCGGCGATCTGCTCCATGGTGAGCTTGCGGTCGGTCATGTGCTTGCGGTCGAGCTCGACGCGGAGGAGCCAGGGCGAGATGCGGCTGACGTCGAAGTCGGGCATTTCGTAGTAGACGTTGACCCATTCCTGGTCCTCGGCCACCACCGTGCTCTGAGGGTTGGGGTCGTAGTAGATGGCGGTGTTGGCTGTCACCTTCCGAAGCGTGGTGTGCTCCAGGCGGCACAAGATGTCCTGGGGGGGGGGGGGGGGTGACACGGTGCCGGCATGAGGACACGAGAGGTGACACGGGGATCCAGGGATGGAGGACATGGGGGTGACATGGAGGACACGAGAGGTGACACGGGGATCCAGGGATGGAGGACACGAGAGGTGACATGGAGGACATGGGGACTTGGGAGATGGCATGAGGACCACCACAGGACCATGAGATCATGAAGCCACGGGGCCACCACGGGGCTGTGTGGACATGGCAGGGACACGAAGCCATGGGGCCACCACGGGGCTGTGTGGATGTGGCAGGGACACGAAGCCGTAGGGCCACCATGGGAAGATGAAGCCATGGGGCCACCATGGGGCCGTGTGAACATGGCAGGGACACGAAGCCATGGGGCCACCACGGGGCTGTGTGGACGTGGCAGGGACACAAAGCCATGGGGCCACCATGGGAAGATGAAGCCATGGGGCCACCATGGGGCCGTGTGGACATGGCAGGGACACGAAGCCATGGGGCCACCACGGGGCTGTGTGGATGTGGCAGGGACACGAAGCCGTAGGGCCACCATGGGAAGATGAAGCCATGGGGCCACCATGGGGCCACCATGGGGCCATGTGAACATGGCAGGGACACGAAGCCATGGGGCCACCATGGGGCTGTGTGGACGTGGCAGGGACACAAAGCCATGGGGCCACCATGGGGCTCTGTGGATGTGGCAGGGACACGAAGCCATGGGGCCACCATGGGAAGATGAAGCCATGGGGCCACCATGGGGCTCTGTGGATGTGGCAGGGACACGAAGCCATGGGGCCACCATGGGAAGATGAAGCCATGGGGCCACCATGGGGCTCTGTGGATGTGGCAGGGACACGAAGCCATGGGGCCACCATGGGAAGATGAAGCCATGGGGCCACCATGGGGCTCTGTGGATGTGGCAGGGACACGAAGCCATGGGGCCACCATGGGAAGATGAAGCCATGGGACCACCATGGGGCTCTGTGGACGTGGCAGGGACACGAAGCCATGGGGCCACCATGGGAAGATGAAGCCATGAGGCCACCACAGGGCCATGTGGACACCTTGGGGCCACTGCGGGGCCACCACGGGACCACCCAAGGACAGAACCTCCACCCAACGCAGGCCAAGGGAACCAATGGAACCCAGGTTCCTGCTGCTCCCCGCCATCCATCACCTCCCAGGTCCCCATCCTCCACGGTGTCCCCTGTCCCCACCGCGTCCCTTGTCCCCACCGCGTCCCCACCTTGGCCCGTTCGGCATCGCGGGCGCTCTGGCCCAGCAGGAAGACGGTGAGCGAGGGCGTCTTGGGTTTCTTGGAGATGTTGATGAGCTCCTTCAGGCGGGGGACGCCCAAGGTGACGTTCTTGGCCGAGACCCCGGCGTAGTGGAAGGTGTTGAGGGTCATCTGGGTGGCTGGTTCTCCCAGCGACTGGGCGGCCAGCGCACCCACCATCTCCCCGGGGTGTGCCTGGTGGGGGGACGGGGGACACGGGGTGTCAGGGGGCCCCAAAAATGTCCCAGGTCTGGACCCAAACCCCCCCTAGATGTGGCTCCAAGAATATCGTGACTCTGGACTCAAAATTGCCCCGTATCTGCCCCCAAGGCCCCAGATCTGCCCCCTAAAACCCTTGGATGGCCCCCCCAGAGCCCTAAATTTGGCCCCCAGACCCCTGAATTTGCCCCCCAGACCCTTGAATTTGCCCCCAGACCCCTGAATTTGCCCCCCAGACCCCTGAATTTGCCCCCCAGACCCCTGGATCTGCCCCCCAGACCCCTGGATCTACCCCCGGACCCCTGGATCTGCCCCCCAGACCCTTGAATTTGCCCCCCAGGCCCCTGAATTTGCCCCCAGACCCCTGGATCTGCCCCCCAGACCCCTGAATTTGCCCCCCAAACCCCTGGATCTGCCCCCCAAACCCCTGGATCTGCCCCCCACCCCACTCACGATGGCCTGGTTGAACTTGGACTCGATCTCCCCCAGCAGCCAGTCGAAGGCACCCCGGGACCCCCAGATCTGCCCCCCAGACCCCTGAATTTGCCCCCCAGACCCCTGGATCTGCCCCCCAGACCCCTGGATCTGCCCCCCAGACCCCTGAATTTGCCCCCCAGACCCCTGGATCTGCCCCCCGACCCCTGAATTTGCCCCCCACCCCACTCACGATGGCCTGGTTGAACTTGGACTCGATCTCCCCCAGCAGCCAGTCGAAGGCACCCCGGGACCCCCAGATCTGCCCCCCAGACCCCTGAATTTGCCCCCCAGACCCCTGGATCTGCCCCCCAGACCCCTGGATCTGCCCCCCAGACCCCTGAATTTGCCCCCCAGACCCCTGGATCTGCCCCCCGACCCCTGAATTTGCCCCCCACCCCACTCACGATGGCCTGGTTGAACTTGGACTCGATCTCCCCCAGCAGCCAGTCGAAGGCACCCCGGGACCCCCAGATCTGCCCCCCACACCCCTGAATTTGCCCCCCAGACCCCTGGATCTGCCCCCCAGACCCTTGAATTTGCCCCCCAGACCCCTGGATCTGCCCCCCAGAGCCCTAAATTTGCCCCCAGACCCCTGAATTTGCCCCCCAGACCCCTGAATTTGCCCCCAGACCCCTGGATCTGCCCCCCGACCCCTGAATTTGCCCCCAGACCCCTGAATTTGCCCCCCACCCCACTCACGATGGCCTGGTTGAACTTGGACTCGATCTCCCCCAGCAGCCAGTCGAAGGCCTCCCCGCTGAGCCGAAATTCCTCCACCATGCGCCGGCTGCAGAGGGTGGAGCGGAGGTGGATGTTGAAGAGCAGGGTGGCGTTCTCCTGCGCCTGCCGGCTCAGCGGGTCGTCCCCGTTCACGATCACCAGCTTGCGGCTCAGCTCCTTCACCCCTGGAGAAAAAGGAGAGGGGGTTATGAGGGAGGGGGAAGGGTCCTGGGGGTCCCCAAAGTTCCACAGCACCTTCGTAGGGGTCCTCAAGCCCCCCTCCCCAAACCTTCTTGGAGGTCCTGCGTGTTCCCCAGCACCTTTCAGGGGGGCTCATCAGGTCCTAAGACACCTTCCTGGGGGATGTTGGGGTTCTCCAAGCCCCCCAGCGCTTTCTTGGGGGTCCCCAAGTCTCCCAGCACCTTCTTGGGGGGTTCCCAAGTCCCTCAACACCTTCCTGGGGATTATTGGGGTCCTCCAAGCCCCCCAGCACCTTCCTGGGGGGTCCCCAAGTCTCCCAGCACCTTCTTGGGGGTCCCCAAGCCCCCCCAGGATCTTCCTGGGGGTTCTTCAAGCTCCCCAGCACCTTCTTGGGCATCGTTGGGGTCCTCCAAGCCCCCCAGCAACTTCTTGGGGGTCCCCAAGTCTCCGAGCACCTTCCTGGGGGCCCTCAAAACCCCCAGCACCTTCCTGGGGTTCCCCAAGTCCCCTAAGACCTTCCTGGGGATCATGGATGCCCCACGAGACCCCCAGCACCTTCCTAGGGGTTACTGGGGTCCTCCAAGTCTCCCAGCACCTTCTTGAGGGGTCCGCAAGTCCCTCAGCACCATCTTGGGGGTCCCCAAGCCCCCAGCACCTTCCTGGGGGTTCTTCAAGCTCCCCAGCACCTTCCTGGGCATCGTTGGGGTCCTCCAAACCCCCCAGCACCTTCCTGGGGGTTCTTCAAGCCCCCCCAGCACCTTCTTGGGGGTTACTGGGGTCCTCCAAGTCTCCCAGCACCTTCTTGGGGGTCCCCAAGCCCCCCAGCACCTTCTTGGTGGTCATGGGGGTCCTCCAAGACCCCTGGTACCTTCTTGGGGGGGTCCCCAAGTTTCCCAGCACCTTCTTGGGGGTCCCCAAGTCCCCCAGCACCTTCCTGAAGGTCCCCAAGCCCCCCAGAACCTTCTTGGTGGTCATGGGGGTCCCCAAGTCCCCCAGCACCTTCCTGGGGAGCATGGAGGGTCCTGAAAGCCCCCTAAAACCTTCTTAAGGGGTCCCCAGATCCCCCGGCACCCTCCTGGGGGTCCCTCCAGCCCCCTTAAAACGTCCTTCTGGGCTCAGGACCCCCCCCCCCACCTCAATTTGGGGAGGGGGGTCCCCAAAACTTACCCTCCACCACCTTGACGGGGTGCAGATCGGAGGGGAGACGGGAATTGATGTGGAAAATCTTCTGGGCGTTCCAGATCATCCGCAGGAGGTTACAGGGGAGCACGACCTGGGTTGGGGGGGGAGGGGGAGGGAAATGGGGGGTCAGCACCCCAAAATAAGGCAACAGCATCCGAAAATATGGGGGTCAGCACCCCAAAATGGGGCATCAGGGGTCAGCACCCCCATAATCAGGGCCACAGGGGGATCGGCGCCCTAAAAAAATCGGGGCTAGCACCCAAAAATAGGGGTCGGCATCTTCAAAGGAGGGATACAGGGGGGGCCGTAGCTTGAAATGGGGGGTCAGCACCCCGAAATGGGGGTCAGCACCCCGAAATGGGGGTCAGCACCCCGAAATCAGGGCTGTGATAGGTGAACATACTCAAAAAAAGGGGGATTTGGGGTTGGTTTCCCCAAATTTGGGTCATGGAGGGTGCCAGCACCCCAAAAAGGGGGGGCAGGAGGGGGGCAGCACCCCAAAAAGGGCGCCTACAAGGCAAGGGGGGGGGGTCAGGGCTTGCTGCTACACCCCAAAAAGGGGGTCAGGAGAAGGGCAGCACCCCAAAATGGGCACCTGTGAAGAAAAGGGGGTTCACGGGTTCCTGCTACACCCCAAAATGGGGGGCAGCACCCCAAAACGGGCACCTGTGAAGAAAAGGGGGTTCACAGCTTCTTGCTACACCCCAAAAAGAGTAGCGACGACCGGTTGTACATCCAACCTCCCCAAAAAGGGGTAGCGACACCCCCAGGGACGTCCCCACGGGGGTTCGGAGCCCCCCCGGGGTGCGGGCGGTTTGGGGGTGCCCCCCAGGGGTTCACCTTGCTGTCGCCGGTGGGGAAGATGACCCGCAGGACCTCGCGGTCCTCCCGCATCTTCTCGAACTCGCGTTCGAGCTCGTTTTGGATGTGGGCGTTGGAGAGGATGTCCTTGACCAGCTCCTCCTGCAGCGTCCGCCGCAGCGCCCGCTCGTTGGTGTAGTCGAACTTGAACCTGGAGGGGACACACGGACGTGGTAGGGGACAGCGGGGACGGGGGGACGCTGGTGCGAGGGGCTGGGGTGCGGAGGAGACGTTTGTGGGGGGAAGAGCAGCTTGGGGACATCAAGATGGGTCCCACCTTGGTGAGGAGCAGCTTGGGGACCCCAAGATGGGTCCCAATTCGGTGAGGAGCAGCTTGGGGACACTAGAACTGGTCCTACTTTGGGAAGAAGCAGCTTGGGGACACCAAGATGGGTCCCACCTTGGCGAGGAGCAGCTTGGGGACCCCAAGATGGGTCCCAAATGGGGGAGGAGCAGCTTGGGGACCCCAAAATACATCCAGGGCGGTGGAGGAGCAGCTTGGGGACAACAAGATAGGTCCCACCTTGGGGAGGAGCAGCTTGGGGACACCAAAATGGGTCCCAATTCGGGGAGGAGCAGCTTGGGGACACTAGAACTGGTCCCACTTTGGGAAGAAGCAGCTTGGGGACACCAAGATGGGACCCACCTTGGCGAGGAGCAGCTTGGGGACCCCAAAATACACCCAGGGCGGTGAAGGAGCAGCTTGGGGACAACAAGATGGGTCCCAATTTGGGGAGGAGCACCCTGGGGACACCAAGATGGGACCCAGTTGGATGAAGAGCAACTTGGGGACACCAAAACAGGTCCCAATTTGGTGAGGAGCAGCTTAGAGACATCAAGATGGGTCCCACCTTGGGAAGGAGCAGCTTGGGGACACCAAAATACACCCAGGGTGGTGGAGGAGCACCCTGGGGACACCAAGATGGGTCCCAGTTGGGGGAGGAGCAGCTTGGGGACACCAAGATGGGTCACAAATGGGGGAGGAGCAGCTTGGGGACACCAAAACGGGTCCCAATTTGGTGAGGAGCAGCTTGGGGACCCCAAGATGGGGCCCAGCTCAAGGACACCAGGCTGCTGGCACCCTCCAGGACTGCACCCCGCTCTGGGACATCCCCCCCCCCAAAAAAAACGTGTCCTACTGCAGGTGGGAGACCCCTCACTTCTTCTCGAAGGCCTTGTTGGAGGGTTTGAGGGTGGCCAGGTTCTGGAATTCGACGCTTTCGCCCGCCAGCCCGTCCTCCCCGTAGCGCAGCTGCACCACTTGGTTGATGGAGTTACGGACCGTCGCGTCGTACTTCACCATCACCGACTCCATCGACTTGATCAACCGTCGTTGGATGTACCCTGCGAGGGGGACACGTTGTCACCCTTAGGGGCAGGGTTTGGGGGTCCTGGAGGGCTTTGGGGGACCACAGGAGGCATCTGGGAAGGCTTTGGGGGTCCTGGAAGGGGTTGGGGGACCACAGGAGGCATCTGGGGAGGGTTTGGGGGTCCTGGAAGGGGTTGGGGGACCCCAGGAGGCATCTGGGGAGGGTTTGGGGGTCCTGGAAGGGGTTGGGGGGCCCCAGGAGGCATCTGGGGAGGGTTTGGGGGTCCCGGAGGGCTTTGGGGGACCCCAGGAGGCATCTGGGGAGGGTTTGGGGGTCCTGGAAGGGGTTGGGGGACCCCAGGAGGCATCTGGGGAGGGTTTGGGGGTCCTGGAAGGGGTTGGGGGAGCCCAGGAAGCATCTGGGGAGGGTTTGGGGCTCCTGGAAGGGGTTGGGGGAGCCCAGGAGGCATCTGGGGAGGGTTTGGGGGTCCTGGAAGGGGTTGGGGGACCCCAGGAGGCATCTGGGGAGAGTTCGGGGGTCCCAAAGAAGAGCCTGGGGGTCACCAGGGGGCTCTGGGGAGGGTTTGCAGCACTTGGTGGCCTCAACGAAGACGGATCCACCCCGATGGGGGGGGGGGGGGGGGGGGGATGTGGAGAAGAAGGAGGGGGGGATTTTGGGGGGGGGGGCTGACCGGTCTCGGCCGTCTTGACCGCGGTGTCGATGAGACCCTCACGCCCACCCATGGCGTGGAAGAAGAACTCGGTGGGGGTGAGACCGGCCAGGTAGGAATTCTCCACGAAGCCCCGGCTTTCGGGACCGTAATCGTCTTTGATGAAGTGGGGCAAGGTGCGGTGCTTGAAGCCGAAGGGGATCCGCTTGCCCTCCACGTTCTGCTGTCCCACCACCGCGATCACCTGGTGAGGGGGACACCGAGGCTGAGGGGGGGGACGGACACAATGGTAGGGGCACCCCCCAGACCTCGTAAGGATCCCTGATCCCCATAGGGAAGGTCCTGAGGGCCTGGAGTTATCCCCAAGGTACCTGGGAGATGTTCACCATGGAGACCACCATCACCATGGACCACCATGATGACCCACAGGGTCCCCTTGGACCCTGCAGTGATCAACTTGGTCCCCCCCCGACTCCATAGGAATCCCTGATTCCCAAAGGGAAGGTCCCAAGGACCTGGAGGGATCCCCAAGGTACCTGGGAGATGTTCACCATGGAGACCACCATCACCAGGGACCACCACGATGACCCACGGGGTCCCCCCAGACCCCATAGGGACCCCCCAAGACCTCGGAGATGGTCATCTTGGAGCTCCCGGTGCCCAACACCACCACAGACCCCCAAGACCACCCCAGAGAGGTCTACAAAACCCCACAGGAACCCTCCCAAACCCCACTGAGATCCTCCTGGCACCCACCAGACCCCATAGGGACCCCCCAAGACCCCGTAGAGCCCCCCAAGACCTCGGAGACGGTCATCTTGGAGCTCCCGGTGCCCAACACCACCACAGACCCCCAAGACCACCCCAGAGAGGTCTACAAAACCCCACAGGAACCCTCCCAAACCCCACTGAGATCCTCCTGGCACCCACCAGACCCCATAGGGACCCCCCAAGACCCCGTAGAGCCCCCCAAGACCTCGGAGATGGTCATCTTGGAGCTCCCGGTGCCCAACACCACCACAGACCCCCAAGACCACCCCAGAGAGGTCTACAAAACCCCACAGGAACCCTCCCAAACCCCACTGAGATCCTCCTGGCACCCACCAGACCCCATAGGGACCCCCCAAGACCCCGTAGAGCCCCCCAAGACCTCGGAGATGGTCATCTTGGAGCTCCCGGTGCCCAACACCACCACAGACCCCCAAGACCACCCCAGAGAGGTCTACAAAACCCCACAGGAACCCTCCCAAACCCCATCGAGATCCTCCTGGCACCCCCCAGACCCCATAGGGACCCCCCAAGACCCCATAGAGCCCCCCAAGACCTCAGAGATGGTCATCTTGGAGCTCCCGGTGCCCAACACCAGCATCAAGCTCCATGAGGACCCTGACGAGGTCCACTAAGCTCCATAGGGACGCTCCCAAACCCCATCAAGATCCTCCAGGCACCCACCAGACCCCACAGGGACCCCCCAAGACCCCGTAGAGCCCCCCCAAGACCTGGGAGATGTTGATCTTGGAGCCTTTGGCACCCGACACCACCATGGACTTGAAGTTGTTGTATTCGGAAAGGGACTTTTGGGCGGAGGAACCCGTCTTGTCGCGGGCGTCGTTGAGGATGCGGTTCACTTGGTTCTCGAAGGTCTGCCGCAGGGTGTTCCCCGGGGTGGGCTCCAGCTCGTTGTTGTGGGCCTTCTCGATGACCTGTCACCCCACCGGGACCCCCGCCATGATGACACAGGAGCACCCCAAAACCCCTGGGAGCACCCCAAAATGTCCTAGGGAGACTGTGGGTGCTCCAAAACCCCCCAAATGCACCCCAAAATGTCCTAGGGAGACTGTGGGTGCTCCAAAACCCCCCAAATGCACCCCAAAATGTCCTAGGGAGACTGTGGGTGCTCCAAAACCCCACAATGCACCCCAAAATGTCCTAGGGAGACTGTGGGTGCTCCAAAACCCTACAATGCACCCCAAAATGTCCTAGGGAGACTGTGGGTGCTCCAAAACCCCCCAAATGCACCCCAAAATGTCCTAGGGAGACTGTGGGTGCTCCAAAATCCCCCAAATGCACCCCAAAATGTCCTAGGGAGACTGTGGGTGCTCCAAAACCCCCCAAATGCACCCCAAAATGTCCTAGGGAGACTGTGGGTGCTCCAAAATCCCCCAAATGCACCCCAAAATGTCCTAGGGAGACTGTGGGTGCTCCAAAATCCCCCAAATGCACCCCAAAATGTCCTAGGGAGACCGTGGGTGCTCCAAAACCCCACAAATGCACCCCAAAATGTCCTAGGGAGACCGTGGGTGCTCCAAAATCACCCAAATGCACCCCAAAATGTCCTAGGGAGACTGTGGGTGCTCCAAAACCCCCCAAATGCACCCCAAAATGTCCTAGGGAGACTGTGGGTGCTCCAAAATCCCCCAAATGCACCCCAAAATGTCCTAGGGAGACCGTGGGTGCTCCAAAACCCCCCAAATGCACCCCAAAATGTCCTAGGGAGACTGTGGGTGCTCCAAAACCCCCCAAATGCACCCCAAAATGTCCTAGGGAGACTGTGGGTGCTCCAAAACCCTACAATGCACCCCAAAATGTCCTAGGGAGACCGTGGGTGCTCCAAAACCCCCCAAATGCACCCCAAAATGTCCTAGGGAGACCGTGGGTGCTCCAAAACCCCCCAAATGCACCCCAAAATGTCCTAGGGAGACTGTGGGTGCTCCAAAATCCCCCAAATGCACCCCAAAATGTCCTAGGGAGACCGTGGGTGCCCCAAAACCCCTGGGAGCACCCCAAAATGTCCTAGGGAGACTGTGGGTGCTCCAAAACCCCCCAAAAGCACCCCAAAATGTCCTTAGGGAGACCGTGGGTGCCCCAAAACCCCACAAAAGCACCCCAAAATGTCCTAGGGAGACTGTGGGTGCTCCAAAACCCCCCAAATGCACCCCAAAATGTCCTAGGGAGACCGTGGGTGCTCCAAAACCCCCCAAATGCACCCCAAAATGTCTTAGGGAGACTGTGGGTGCTCCAAAACCCCACAATGCACCCCAAAATGTCCTAGGGAGACTGTGGGTGCTCCAAAACCCCCCAAATGCAACCCAAAATGTCCTAGGGAGACCGTGGGTGCTCCAAAACCCTACAATGCACCCCAAAATGTCCTAGGGAGACCGTGGGTGCTCCAAAACCCCCCAAATGCACCCCAAAATGTCCTAGGGAGACCGTGGGTGCCCCAAAACCCCTGGGAGCACCCCAAAATGTCCTAGGGAGACTGTGGGTGCTCCAAAACCCTACAATGCACCCCAAAATGTCCTAGGGAGACTGTGGGTGCTCCAAAACCCCCCAAATGCACCCCAAAATGTCCTAGGGAGACCGTGGGTGCTCCAAAACCCCACAAATGCACCCCAAAATGTCCTAGGGAGACCGTGGGTGCTCCAAAACCCCCCAAATGCACCCCAAAATGTCCTAGGGAGACCGTGGGTGCTCCAAAACCCCACAAATGCACCCCAAAATGTCCTTAGGGAGACCGTGGGTGCCCCAAAACCCCTGGGAGCACCCCAAAATGTCCTAGGGAGACCGTGGGTGCTCCAAAACCCCCCAAATGCACCCCAAAATGTCCTAGGGAGACTGTGGGTGCTCCAAAACCCCCCAAATGCACCCCAAAATGTCCTGGGGAGACTGTGGGTGCTCCAAGACCCCACAATGCACCCCAAAATGTCCTAGGGAGACTGTGGGTGCTCCAAGACCCCACAATGCACCCCAAAATGTCCTAGGGAGACTGTGGGTGCTCCAAAACCCCTGGGAGCACCCCAAAATGTTCTAGAATCCCTGGTGATGATCCAAAAACCCCCAGGAGCACCCCAAAACCTTCCTGGTATCACTGGAAGAACCTTAAATTACCCACTCCAATCCCACAGCATCACTCAGGGCCCCCCCCAAAACCCCAGGGGGGACCCCCAAAACCCCAGGGGGGACCCCCAAAAGCCACCACCCACCTCAATGACATCTTGCTTGGCCTTCTTGATGGTGTTCTGGATGTCCTGGTAGGTCTTTGCGTCAGCGATGGAGTCCCCGATGCCGATGGTGTGGCCTGGAGAGGGGAAATATGGGGGTCAGGGGGGTGCTCCCCACCTCAGGGTGGCCCCCACCCAATATCCACCCCCCCACCCCCCCCCCCCAGGGTGCCCCGCACCCCAAAACCAACCCTCTGCCATCTTCTCCTCACCCCAGGGGAGATACCTGGGTCCATGGACCAGAAAAGGGGGTCCAAGGGCACCCTGGGGACAACAAGGTCCTCGTAGCGCCAAAAAAGGGGGTCCAAGGGTGCCCCCCAAGACACCTGGGTCCCCGTTGTCCCCAAAAAGGGGGTACAAGACCCCCCCCAAGACACCTGGATCCCGTTGTCCCCAAAAAGGGGGTCCAAGGGCCCCCCAAAACATTTGGGTCCCCAAAAAGGGGGTCCAAGGGTGCCCCCCAAGACACCTGGGTCCCATTGTCCCCAAAAAAGGGGCTCCAAGGGCCCCCCCAAGACAGTTGGGTCCCCAATGTCCCCAGAAAAGGGGGTCCAAGATGCCCCCCAAGACACCTGGGTCCCATTGTCCCCAAAAAGGGGCTCCAAGGGCCCCCCAAGACAGTTGGGTCCCCAATGTCCCCAGAAAAGGGGGTCCAAGATGCCCCCCAAGACACCTGGGTCCCATTGTCCCCAAAAAGGGGGTCCAAGGGCCCCCCAAGATACCTGGGCACCCGTTGTCCCCAAAAAAGGGGCTCCAAGGGCCCCCCAAAACATTTGGGTCCCCGATGTCCCCAAAAAGGGGGTCCAAGACGCCCCCCAAGACACCTGGGTCCCATTGTCCCCAAAAAAGGGGCTCCAAGGGCCCCCCCAAGACACCTAGGCCCCCATTGTTCCCCAAAAGGGGGGACCAAGGGCCCCAGGTCCCCGTTGTCCCCAAAAAGGGGGTCCAAGACCCCCCCCAAGACACCTGGGTCCCATTGTCCGCAAAAAAGGGGGTCCAAGGGCCCCCCAAGACACCTGGATCCCGTTGTCCCCAAAAAAGGGGGTCCAAGGGGTCCCCCAGGACACCCAGGTCCCCAAGAAGGAGCTCCAAGAGCCCCACCGACACCCAAGTCCCCTCATGTCCCACCAAGGTGGGATCTGAGAAGATTCCCCAGACGCTCTCATCTCCATTTTGTGTCACCACGAGGGGTCCCCGCCCCCCCGGCACCCCCACCCCCACCCCCGGGGGTCCACGCTGACCCTCGATGAGGAGCCAGTTGTTGATGACGGTTTGGATGTTGCTGTAGAAGAGGCGGGTGGTGTCGTGGCCCATCTCCAGGTAGGAGATGTGGACCAAGGAACCCGCCGAGGTGCCCAAGGACTTTTTGCAGAGGATGCCCATGATCAGTTCCCCGTTTTCCACGATCACCTACGGAAAGGGGGTGTCAGCCCCCACCCCGATCCCGCTCCGTGGTTCACCCAACTGTCTTGGAGGACCCTTGTGTCCTCCAACCACCCCAAGGGTCCTCTGCAACCCCTTCAGCCACCCCAAGGCTCCCCCCCAATCTGGGACCTCCTCGGGGCACCCTGAAGTCCCACCAAGCCCCCCCAGAGCACCCACAAGCCCCTTCATGTCCCACCAAGCCCCCCCAGAGCACCCCCAAGTCCCACCAAGCCCCCCCAAACCATCCCCAAGTGCCACCAAGCCACCCCACAGCACCCACAAGCCCCTTCATGCCCCACCAAGCCCCTCCAGAGGACCCTCATGTCCCACCAAGCCCCCCCAGACCATCCCCAAGTCCCACCAAGCCACCCCAGAGGACCCTCACGTCCCACCAAGCCCCCCCAAACCATCCCCAAGTCCCCCCAAGCCACCCCAGAGCCCCCCAAGCCCCACCAAGTCCCCCCAAACCATCCCCAAGTCCCCCCAAGCCACCCCAGAGGACCCTCAAGCCCCACCAAGCCCCCCAAACCATCCCCAAGTCCCCCCAAGCCACCCCAGAGCCCCCCAAGCCCCACCAAGCCCCCCAAACCATCCCCAAGTCCCACCAAGCCACCCCAGAGGACCCTCAAGCCTCTTCATGTCCCACCAAGCCCCCCAGAGCACCCCCAAGCCCCACCAAGCCACCCCAAACCATCCCCAAGTCCCACCAAGCCACCCCCCAAGCACCCTCAAACCCCCCCAAGCCACCCCAGAGCCCCCCATCATCTCACCCAAGCCCCCCCCCCCCAAAAAAGTCCTCTGTACCCTCTTCCCCCACCCATTCCACCCCTATGACCACCTCAGGATGGCCCCAGGACCCCCACCTTGGTGTCCCCGGGGGAGATGTGCTTGTAGGGTCCGCTGTCCTCGTCATCGGGGTGGGTGCTGTGGGTGCGGATGCAGTTGATGTGACCAGGGATGATGAGGGAGAAGATTTGTTTACCCGTCCAAAGAGGACGGGGCTTCAAGATGGCGGGTTGGGGCACCTTCCCGTCCCACGTCGAGAGGAACATCAGCAGGTTCATCACCTCCCCCTGAGGGTTGAGGACACCCCATCAGCACCCCGAAAATGGTCATGGCACAAAGGTGTGTCGTCCCCCCCCCCCAGAAAAAACCTCCTCCAAGTTCTCCTGAAGGCCAGGGACACCTCAGATCTTCCCCTCACGACCCAAAGATGCCTCAAAACACCCCAAAAACCTTTCTGCCGATCAAGGAGAACCCATAAGGACCCCAAATCTTCCCACCACAGCCCCAAAATGCCTCAAAACACCCCAAAAACCTTTCTACTGGTCAAGAAGACCCCATAAGGACCCCAAATCCTCCACCACAGCCCAAAGACACCCCAAAATACCCCCAAACCCTCCTGCAGGTCCAAGAAGGCTCCCTCAAACCCCAAAAAAGCCTGTTACTGCCCCAAAAAAGCCCATTATGGCCCCCAAAAAGCCCATTACGGCCCTCAAAAACCTTTCTGCTGGTCAAGAAAACCCCATAAGGACCCCAAAACCCTCCTCATCACAACCCAAGGCTACGCCAACATCTCCTCCAAGTTCTCCTGAAGGCCAGGGACACCTCAGATCTTCCCCTCACGACCCAAAGATGCCTCAAAACACCCCAAAAACCTTTCTGCCGATCAAGGAGAACCCATAAGGACCCCAAATCTTCCTACCACAGCCCCAAAATGCCTCAAAACACCCCAAAAACCTTTCTACTGGTCAAGGAGAACCCATAAGGACCCCAAATCCTCCCACTACAGCCCAAAGACACCCCAAAATACCCCCAAACCCTCCTGCAGGTCCAAGAAGGCTCCCTCAAACCCCAAAAAAGCCTGTTACAGCCCCCAAAAAGCCCATTACGGCCCCAAAAAACCTTTCTACTGGTCAAGAAGACCCCATAAGGACCCCAAATCCTCCCACTACAGCCCGAAGACACCCCAAAATACCCCCAAACCCTCCTGCAGGTCCAAGAAGGCTCCCTCAAACCCCCAAAAAGCCCGTTACGGCCCCAAAAAAGCCCATTATGGCCCCAAAAAGCCCATTACGGCCCCCAGAAAACCTTTCTACTGGTCAAGAAGACCCCATAAGGACCCCAAATCCTCCACCACAACCCAAAGACACCCCAAAATACCCCCAAACCCTCCTGCAGGTCCAAGAAGGCTCCCTCAAACCCCAAAAAGCCCATTACAGCCCCAAAAAGCCCATTACGGCCCCCAAAAACCTTTCTACTGGTCAAGACGACACCATAAGGACCCCAAATCCTCCACCACAGCCCAAAGACACCCCAAAATACCCCCAAACCCTCCTGCAGGTCCAAGAAGGCTCCCTCAAACCCCCAAAAAGCCCGTTACGGCCCCAAAAAAGCCCATTATGGCCCCCAAAAAGCCCATTACGGCCCCAAAAAACCTTTCTACTGGTCAAGAAGACCCCATAAGGACCCCAAATCCTCCACCACAACCCAAAGACACCCCAAAATACCCCCAAACCCTCCTGCAGGTCCAAGAAGGCTCCCTCAAACCCCAAAAAGCCTGTTACAGCCCCCAAAAAGCCCATTACGGCCCCCAAAAACCTTTCTACTGGTCAAGAAGACCCCATAAGGACCCCAAATCCTCCCACCACAACCCAAAGACACCCCAAAATACCCCCAAACCCTCCTGCAGGTCCAAGAAGGCTCCCTCAAACCCCAAAAAAGCCTGTTACTGCCCCAAAAAAGCCCATTATGGCCCCCAAAAAGCCCATTACGGCCCTCAAAAACCTTTCTACTGGTCAAGAAAACCCCATAAGGACCCCAAAACCCTCCTCATCACAACCCAAGGCTACGCCAACATCTCCTCCAAGTTCTCCTGAAGGCCAGGGACACCTCAGATCTTCCCCTCACGACCCAAAGATGCCTCAAAACACCCCAAAAACCTTTCTACTGGTCAAGGAGAACCCATAAGGACCCCAAATCTTCCCACCACAGCCCCAAAATGCCTCAAAACACCCCAAAAACCTTTCTGCCGATCAAGGAGAACCCATAAGGACCCCAAATCTTCCCACCACAGCCCCAAAATGCCTCAAAACACCCCAAAAACCTTTCTACTGGTCAAGAAGACCCCATAAGGCCCCCAAATCCTCCCACCACAGCCCAAAGACACCCCAAAATACCCCCAAACCCTCCTGCAGGTCCAAGAAGGCTCCCTCAAACCCCCAAAAAGCCCGTTACGGCCCCCAAAACCTGTCTGGGGCCCCCCCCAAACTCACGCGCTCGAGGAAGACGTCGCGCTTGGTGAACTTGCGGACGGCGGTGAGGGTGTCCTGGACGATGCCCATGACGGGACGGTTGGATTGGGGGGTGACGATCATTCGGGGGACCATGGCCAACTCCTGGATCTCGGCTCGCGTCTCCAGGGATTGCGGGAGGTGGAGGTTCATCTCGTCCCCGTCGAAATCGGCGTTGTAGGGGGTGGTGACGCTGTAGGGACAGGCGGAGGGGAGGTGTAGGGGGGGGCCGAGAGCCTCCCCACGGGGGCAGGGAGTGGGGGGGAGTTTTGGGGGGCAGCGGTGGTGCGGGGGGGGGGGGAAATCGGGGAGCGCGGTGGGTCTGGGGCTGAGGGTCACAAGGCAGGTTATGGGGTACCCACGCAGGTTTGGGGGTTGTCAGGGGCAGTTTCAGGGTGACAGGGGCAGTTTTGGGGTCCCCCACCCCCTGCAGGGAGGCAGTTTTGGGGTGTCAGGGGCAGTTTTGGGGTCCTGATCCCCTGCAGAGAGGCAGTTTCAGGGTGACAGGGGCAGGTTTGGGGTGACAAGAACAGTTACAGGGTGACAGGGGCAGGTTTGGAACCCCCACCCCCTGCAGGGGGGCAGTTTGGGGGTGCAGGGGGGGCAGTTTGGGGGTGATGGGGGGCAGTTTGGGGGTCCCCCACCCCACACAGGGGGGCAATTTTGGGGTGACAAGGGCAGGTTTGGGGTGACAGGAACAGTTATGGGGTGACAGGGGCAGGTTTGAAGCCCCCACCTCCTGCAGGGGGGCAGTTTCAGGGTGCCAGGGGCAGTTTGGGGGTGCAGGGGGCAGTTTGAGGGTCCCCCACCCCACACAGGGGGGCAATTTTGGGGTGACAAGGGCAGGTTTGGGGTGACAAGGGCAGGTTTGGAACCCCCACCCCCTGCAGGGGGGCAGTTTGGGGGTGACAGGGGCAGGTTTGGAGCCCCCACCCCCTGCAGGGGGGCAGTTTCAGGGTGACAGGGGCAGTTTGGGGGTACCGGGGGGCAGTTTGGGGGTACCGGGGTACCTGAGATTGAGGCGGAAGGTGGACCAGGGCAGGATGCGGACGCGGTGGCCCATCATGGACATCTTGTGCAGGGTGGGTTGGCGGTTGAAGATGACGATGTCACCGTCACACATGTGTCTCTCCACCTAAGGACGCAACCGGCGGCGTCAGTCGGAGCCTGGCCCTGTACCCCCAAACTGAAGTAGGGACCCCCCCAAAACCAGAGGTACACCCAAAATCAAGGGGGTACCCCCCAAAAAAAAACCCCCATCCGTTTCGGAGCGCCTAAAACTCAGCGTTTGGCCCCAAATACTCTGGGAAGCGACCCCCCAAAAAAGCTGAAGGGGACCCCAAAACCAAGGGTGAACCCCCAAAATGTTGGGCTTCCCCAACCCCCCCAGCCCCTCAGACACCCCAAAACCAGGCATTGAACCCCCAAAACCCTTCAGGAACCCCAAAACCTCTCTTTATTCCCCAAAGCCCCCCCAGCTCTTCGTGAACCCCCAAACCAGGCACCGAACCCCAAAACTCAGAGCTCTGAGCGCACCCCAAAACCAGGGGCTGAACCCCCAACCCCCCCAGCCCCTCAGACACCCCAAAACCAGGCACTGAACCGCAAAAACCCTTCAGGAACCCCAAAACCTCTTTCTGTTCCCCAAAGCCCCCCCAGCTCTTCGTGAACCCCCAAACCAGGCACCGAACACCAAATCCTGAGCCCTTTGTGAACCCCAAAACCAGGGGCTGAACCCCCAAACCCCCCCCAGCCCCTCAGACACCCCAAAACCAGGCACCGAACCCCCAAACCAGGCACCGAACCCCCAAACCCAGAGCTCTGAGTGCACCCCAAAACCAGGGGCTGAACCCCCAAACCCCCCCAGCCCCTCAGACACCCCAAAACCAGGCACCGAACCCCCAAACCCACAGCTGTATGACCCCCCAAACCAGGCACCGAACCCCCAAACCCTGACCTCTTTATGAACCCCAAAACCACAACCTGAACCCCAAAACCCCCGCTCTCTTCACACACACACACACACTCCCCGCTCCCCGTGGCCCCTACAGGCGGCGTGTCGGGGTGCCCCCCCCCCCCAGATTTATAAAGGTTCCCCCCCCCCCCAAATTTGGGGTCGTCCCCCCCAAATTTGGGGTCCCCCCCCTCAGATTTGGGGTCCCCCCCCCCACCTTGTAGCCGATCTGGAGGTGCAGGTCGCTGGGTTTGGGGTGGAAGCGGAGGTCGATGCGGTCGCCGTTGTCGCGGATGATGTATTTGGCGCCGGGGTATTGGCTGTTCCCCCGCCGCACCAGCTCCTGCAGCCTGGGGGGGGGGGGGGGGACACGGGGACACAGGGGACATTTTGGGGTTCGGGGGGTCCCCTGTCACCCTGGGCCACCCCGGTGTCCCCAAGGGTGTTGGCTGCCCCCCCGCCCCCACCTCCTTCTCGGGGGGGGGGGGGGTAAAATGTGTCACCGTCCCCCAAACGTCACTCGCGGCCCCTCCTCCAGGGGTCTGGAGCCCCCAATGTCCCCAACGCCCCCCCCCCGCCCCCGATGTCCCCATCTGCCCCCCAACTTCCCCACGCCCCCCCCACACCCCTCCCTGTCCCTGTGTCCCCCCCACGTGTCCCCCAATGTCCCCAACACCCCTCCATGTCCCCCTGGTGCCCCTTTAATGTCCCCAATGTCCCCATGTGCCCCTTTAATGTCCCCCAACGTCCCCAACACCCCTCCATGTCCCCCTGGTGCCCCTTTAATGTCCCCCAACGTCCCCATGTGCCCCTTTAATGTCCCCCAATGTCCCCATTCCCCCTCCATGTGTCCCCCAATGTCCCCATGTCCCCCTTTAATGTCCCCCAATGTCCCCAACACCCCTCCATGTCCCCCTGTGCCCCTTTAATGTCCCCCAATGTCCCCGTGTGCCCCTTTAATGTCCCCCTTTAATGTCCCCCATTCTCCCTCCATGTCCCCCTGTGCCCCTTTAATGTCCCCAACACCCCGCCATGTCCCCCTTTAATGTCCCCAACACCCCGCCATGTCCCCCTTTAACGTCCCCAACACCCCGCCATGTCCCCCTTTAATGTCCCCCAACGTCCCCATGTGCCCCTTTAATGTCCTCCAATGTCCCCATGTGCCCCTTTAATGTCCCCAACACCCCTCCATGTCCCCCTTTAATGTCCCCAACATCCCCATCTCCCCCTTACACCTCCCCCACCCGCCTCCCTGTCCCCCTTTAATGTCCCCCAGTGCCCCTTTAATGTCCCCAACATCCCCGTGTGCCCCTTTAATGTCCCCAACACCCCTCCATGTCCCCCCTTTATGTCCCCCAGTGCCCCTTTAATGTCCCCAACATCCCCATGTGCCCCTTTAATGTCCCCAACACCCCTCCATGTCCCCTTTTAATGTCCCCCAATGTCCCCATGTGCCCCTTTAACGTCCCCAAGTGCCCCTTTAATGTCCCCAACACCCCTCCATGTCCCCCTTTAGTGCCTCCCAACGTCCCCATGTGCCCCTTTAACGTCCCCAACACGCCTCCATGTCCCCCTTTAATGTCCCCAATGTCCCCATGTGCCCCTTTAATGTCCCCAACATCCTCCATGTGCCCCTTTAATGTCCCCAACACCCCGCCATGTCCCCCTTTAATGTCCCCAACATCCCCATGTGCCCCTTTAACGTCCCCAACACCCCTCCCTGTCCCCCCTTAATCTCCCCCCCTGCCCCTTTAATGTCCCCAACATCCCCATGTGCCCCTTTAATGTCCCCAACACCCCTCCATGTCCCCCTTTAATGTCCCCCAATGTCCCCTTTAACTGTGCCCCTTTAACGTCCCCAAGTGCCCCTTTAATGTCCCCAACACCCCTCCATGTCCCCCTTTAATGTCTCCCAACGTCCCCATGTGCCCCTTTAACGTCCCCAACACGCCTCCATGTCCCCCTTTAATGTCCCCCTGTGCCCCTTTAATGTCCCCAACATCCCCATGTGCCCCTTTAATGTCCCCAACACCCCTCCATGTCCCCTTTTAATGTCCCCCAATGTCCCCATGTGCCCCTTTAACGTCCCCAAGTGCCCCTTTAATGTCCCCAACACCCCTCCATGTCCCCCTTTAATGTCTCCCAATGTCCCCATGTGCCCCTTTAATGTCCCCAACACCCCTCCATGTCCCCCTTTAATGTCCCCCTGTGCCCCTTTAATATCCCCAACATCCCCGTGTGCCCCTTTATAATGTCCCCAACATCCCCATGTGCCCCTTTAATGTCCCCAATGTCCCCCTGTGCCCCTTTAACGTCCCCAACGTCCCCAAGTGCCCCTTTAATGTCCCCAACACCCCGCCATGTCCCCCTTTAATGTCCCCAACATCCCCATGTGCCCCTTTAACGTCCCCAACACGCCTCCATGTCCCCCAGTGCCCCTTTAATGTCCCCAACATCCCCATGTGCCCCTTTAATGTCCCCAACACCCCTCCATGTCCCCTTTTAATGTCCCCCAATGTCCCCATGTGCCCCTTTAACGTCCCCAAGTGCCCCTTTAATGTCCCCAACACCCCTCCATGTCCCCCTTTAATGTCCCCAATGTCCCCATGTGCCCCTTTAACGTCCCCAACACCCCTCCATGTCCCCCTTTAATGTCCCCCTGTGCCCCTTTAATGTCCCCCAACGTCCCCGTGTGCCCCTTTAACGTCCCCCCCGGTCCCCCCACCTGTCGATGTTGAAGGGGGTGACGATCTCGGCGAAGGTCATGTTGGCGGCGATGGAGCGGGGGACGCCCACCTGATCGATGGCCAGGTTGGGGTCGGGGGTGATGACGGTGCGGGCCGAGAAATCCACTCGTTTCCCCATCAGGTTCCCCCGCACCCGGCCTTCCTTCCCCTTCAGCCGCTGCTTCAGGGACTTCAGGGGACGCCCCGACTTCTGCATCGCCTGGGGGGGGGGGAAAAGGGGGGTCAGGGGGGCTCGACCCCCCAAATCCCCCCCAAGATCGGGGAGGGGATGGGGGATGCGCACCGACCCCCATAGCAGTGACTGGGGTCAGCTCCCAGGCCTGGGGGGGCACGGGGTGGGGTTTGGGGGGGGGGCATTGGATATTTGGGGGACCCCCTGACTCTGCAGGGCCTGGGGGGGGTGGGGAAAGGGGGTTCGGGGGGGCTCGACCCCCAAATCCCCCCAAGATCGGGGAGGGGACGGGGGACGTGCACCGACCCCCTGGGAGCTGACCCCAGTCACTGCTATGGCCTGGGGGGCACGGGGAGGGGTTGGGGGGGGCATCGGATATTTGGGGGACCCCCTGACTCTGCAGGGCCTGGGGGGGGGAAAAGGGGGTTCAGGGGGCTCGACCCCCAAATCCCCCCCAAGATGGGGCAGGGGACGGGGGACGCGCACCAACCCCCATAGCAGTGACTGGGGTCAGCTCCCAGGCCTGGGGGGGGACGGGGTGGGGTTTGGGGGGGGGGCATCGGATATTTGGGGGACCCCCTGACTCTGCAGGGCCTGGGGGGGCGGGGAAAGGGGGTTCGGGGGGGGCTCGACCCCCCAAATCCCCCCAAGATCGGGGAGGGGACGGGGGACGTGCACCGACCCCCTGGGAGCTGACCCCAGTTTGGGGGGGCATCAAATATTTGGGGCCCCCCCCCAATTTCTGCAGGGCCTGGGGGCGGGGGGGAAGGGGGCTCCCAGCATGCCTTGCTCCTGCCTGCACTCCCACCACGCCCTGCCTGCGCTCTGCCCCTGCCTGCGCTCTCCTGCCCCTGCCCCCAGCACACCCTGCCTGCCCCCTGCCTGCACTCCCAGCACACCCTGCCTGCACTCCCAGCACACCCTGCCTGCACTCCCAGCACACCCCATCCCTGCCTGCACTCCCTGCCTGTGCTGCCTGCACTCCACACTCACGCTCCCATCACGTCCTGCCCCTGCCTGCACTCCTAGAAACCTGCCTGCACTCCCATCGCGTCCTGGCCCTGCCTGCGCTCCCAGTATGCACTGCCCCTGCCTGCACCCCCTGCCCATACTCCCATTGCATCCTGCCCCTGCCTGCACTCCCAGCAACCCCCTGCCTGCACTCTCATCATGCCCTATCCCTGCCTGCACTCCCAGCATCCCCAGTCCCTGCCTGCGCTCCCAGAAAACTCCTGCCTGCACTCCCTGCCTCATCTACCAGCACCCCCTGCCCATGCTCCCACTGCATCCTGCCCCTGCCTGCACCCCCACCATGCCCTGCCTGCACTCCCCTGCCTGTACCCCCCTGCCTGCACTCCCTTCACGTCCTGCCCCCAGCACCCCTACCCTCACTCCCATCCCATCCCTGTCCCTGCCTATGCTCCCCCCACTCCTTGCCCGCACCCCCTGCCTGCACCCCTCTGCCCACGCTGCCTGCACTCCCTGCCTGCACCCCTCTGCCCACGCTGCCCGCGCTCCCTTCGCATCCCACCCCTGCCCCCAGCACCCCCTACCCTCACTCCCATCCCACCCCTGCCCACGCTCCCCCCACTCCCTGCCTGCACCCCCTGCCCACGCTGCCTGCACCCCCTGCCCACACCCCCTGCCCACGCTGCCTGCACTCCCTGCCTGCACCCCTCTGCCCACGCTCCCCCCACTCCCTGCCTGCACCCCCTGCCCACGCTGCCTGCACCCCCTGCCCGCACCCCCTGCCCACGCTGCCTGCACTCCCTGCCTGTGCTGCCCGCGCTCCCTTCACATCCTACCCCTGCCCCCAGCACCCCCTACCCTCGCTCCCATCCCACCCCTGCCCACGCTCCCCCCACTCCCTGCCTGCACCCCCTGCCCACGCTGCCTGCACTCCTCTGCCCATGCTGCCCGCGCTCCCTTCGCATCCCACCCCTGCCCCCAGCACCCCCTACCCTCGCTCCCATCCCATCCCTGCCCACGCTCCCCCCACTCCCTGCCTGCACCCCCTGCCCACGCTCCCCCCACTCCCTGCCCGCACCCCCTGCCCCACGCTGCCTGCACTCCCTGCCTGTGCTGCCCGCGCTCCCTTCGCATCCTACCCCTGCCCCCAGCACCCCCTACCCTCGCTCCCATCCCACCCCTGCCCACGCTCCCCCCACTCCCTGCCTGCACCCCCTGCCCACGCTGCCTGCACCCCCTGCCCGCACCCCCTGCCCACGCTGCCTGCACTCCCTGCCTGTGCTGCCCGCGCTCCCTTCGCATCCTACCCCTGCCCCCAGCACCCCCTACCCTCGCTCCCATCCCACCCCTGCCCACGCTCCCCCCACTCCCTGCCTGCACCCCCTGCCCACGCTGCCTGCACCCCCTGCCCGCACCCCCTGCCCACGCTGCCTGCACTCCCTGCCTGCACCCCTCTGCCCATGCTGCCCGCGCTCCCTTCGCATCCCACCCCTGCCCCCAGCACCCCCTACCCTCGCTCCCATCCCACCCCTGCCCACGCTCCCCCCACTCCCTGCCTGCACCCCCTGCCCACGCTGCCTGCACCCCCTGCCCGCACCCCCTGCCCACGCTGCCTGCACTCCCTGCCTGTGCTGCCCGCGCTCCCTTCGCATCCTACCCCTGCCCCCAGCACCCCCTACCCTCGCTCCCATCCCACCCCTGCCCACGCTCCCCCCACTCCCTGCCCGCACCCCCTGCCCCACGCTGCCTGCACTCCTCTGGCCATGCTGCCTGCGCTCCCTTCGCATCCCACCCCTGCCCCCAGCACCCCCTACCCTCGCTCCCATCCCACCCCTGCCCACGCTCCCCCCACTCCCTGCCCGCACCCCCTGCCCCACGCTGCCTGCACCCCCTGCCCGCACCCCCTGCCCGCCTCACCCGCGGCAGGCCGGGCAGCTCGTTGTCCACCATGGTGGCCACGTGGAACTGGAGGAGCTTGACGTCCTCGGCGATGACGTGGGCGGCCGCCCCGTTCTGCTCGTTCCGCCGCAGCTGGTTGTTGATCTTAACGATGTCGGCCAATTTGTGGGTGAGGTCATCCTGGGGGGGGACGGGGGGGGGGACACCCCAAAAATTCAGCGGGTGCAGGCAGCACCCCCCAAAAATGCAGCAGGGAGCCCCCAAAATGAAGGGTGGTGGGGCCGCAGGTCTGGGGACGCCAAGGGACACCCTAAAGTCCGGGGGGAGGGGGGGGATCCCCCCCAAAGTGGATTGGGAACCCCCCCCAAAGGGCAGCAGGGCACCCCCAAAATCAATCAGGGACCCCGACAATTGGGGACCCCCCAAAGGGCACCAGGGACCCCCCCAAAAGTGCACTGTGCACCCCCAAAATCAATCAGGGACCCCCCCAAAGGCACCAGGGAGCCCCCCAAAGGGCAGCAGGGCACCCCCAAAATCACTCAGGGACCCCAACAGCTGGGGACCCCCCAAAGGGCACCAGGGCCCCCCCCCAAAAGTGCACTGTGCACCCCCAAAATCAATCAGGGACCCCGACAATTGGGGACCCCCCCAAAAGGCACCAGGGACCCCCCCCAAAAGTGCACTGTGCACCCCCAAAATCAATCCGGGACCCCAACAGCTGGGGACCCCCCCAAACTGCATCGGGGACCCCCCAAAATCACTCAGAGACCCCAACAATTGGGGGACCCCCCCAAAAGGCACCAGGGACCCCCCCAAAGGGGATGAGGGACCCCCCAAAATCATTCAGGGACCCCAACAACTGGGGACCCTCCCCCCCAAATTGCATGGGGGACCCTGGTGTGGGGTGACACCCCCCCCCCCAAACACACTGGGGACCCCCCAAAAATCCATCAGGGACCGTGATGACAGCGGGGTGTCCAAAAAGGGGGTTCAGGGGCAGCCCCCTGCTCCAGGGAGCCCAAAACCCCCCCCAGGGACCCCAAAACCTCTCCAGGGACCCCAAAACCCCTCCGGGGACCCCAAAACCCCCCAGGGACCCCCCCAAAAATCAGCCCCCAGCCTCGGGGCCCCACCTGGTTGCGGGCAGAGCCCTGCGTGATGACAGCGGGGTGCCCAAAAAGGGGGTTCAGGGGCAGCCCCCTGCTCCCGGGACCCCAAAACCCCCCCCAGGGACCCCAAAACTTCCCCAGGGACCCCAAAACCTCTCTGGGGACCCCCCCAAAAATCAGCCCCCAGCCTCCAGGCCCCACCTGGTTGCGGGCAGAGCCCTGCGTGATGACAGCGGGGTGCCCAAAAAGGGGGTTCAGGGGCAGCCCCCTGCTCCAGGGACCCCAAAACCCCCCCAGGGACCCCAAAACCCCCCCAGGGACCCCCCAAAAATCAGCCCCCAGCCTCGGGGCCCCACCTGGTTGCGGGCAGAGCCCTGCGTGATGACAGCGGGGTGCCCAAAAAGGGGGTTCAGGGGCAGCCCCCTGCTCCCGGGACCCCAAAACCCCCCAGGGACCCCAAAACTTCCCCAGGGACCCCAAAACCTCTCTGGGGACCCCCCCAAAAATCAGCCCCCAGCCTCCAGGCCCCACCTGGTTGCGGGCAGAGCCCTGCGTGATGACAGCGGGGTGCCCAAAAAGGGGGTTCACGGGCAGCCCCCTGCTCCAGGGACCCCAAAACCCCCCCCAGGGACCCCAAAACTTCCCCAGGGACCCCAAAACCTCTCCGGGGACCCCCCCAAAAATCAGCCCCCAGCCTCCAGGCCCCACCTGGTTGCGGGCAAAGCCCTGCGTGATGACAGCGGGGTGCCCAAAAAGGGGGTTCACGGGCAGCCCCCTGCTCCAGGGACCCCAAAACCCCCCCCAGGGACCCCAAAACCTCTCCAGGGACCCCAAAACCCCTCCGGGGACCCCAAAACCCCCCCAGGGACCCCCCAAAAATCAGCCCCCAGCCTCCAGGCCCCACCTGGTTGCGGGCAAAGCCCTGCGTGATGACAGCGGGGTGCCCAAAAAGGGGGTTCAGGGGCAGCCCCCTGCTCCAGGGACCCCAAAACCCCTCTGGGGACCCCAAAACCCCCCCAGGGACCCCCCCAAAAATCAGCCCCCAGCCTCGGGGCCCCACCTGGTTGCGGGCAGAGCCCTGCATGACGACGGCGGGGCGGACGGAGAGGGGGGGCACGGGCAGGACGGTGCAGACCATCCACTCGGGGCGAGCGAATTTGGGGTCCATGCCCAGGACGAAGCATTCCTCGTCCGAGATGCGTTTGAAGATCTCGTGCACCCGCTCGGGGCTGAGGAGGATTTTTTTCTCTTGCGAATCTTCGTTGACGTGCTTCCATTCGGCGTAGAGCTCCAAACCGGAGCGCCGGATGCGGGGTTGGTATCGCCCGCAGCCTCCGTGGCCCTGGCGGGGGGGGGAAATGGGGAGACGGGGGTATTAATGGGGGGGTTAATGGGGAGATTGGGGCGTTAATGGGGTCACGGGGGCAATAATGGGGGTGTTAATGGGGTCAAGGGGGCATTAATGGGGGGTTAATGGGGACATTGGGGCTTAATGGGGTCACGGGGGCAATAATGGGGTGTTAATGGGGTCACGGGGGCAATAATGGGGGTGTTAATGGGGTCACGGGGGCATTAATGGGGGGTTAATGGGGACATTGGGGCTTAATGGGGTCACGGGGGCAATAATGGGGGTGTTAATGGGGTCAAGGGGGCATTAATGGGGGGGTTAATGGGGACATTGGGGCTTAATGGGGTCACGGGGGCAATAATGGGGTGTTAATGGGGTCACGGGGGCAATAATGGGGGGTTAATGGGGAGATTGGGGCATTAATGGGGTCACAGGGGCAATAATGGGGGTGTTAATGGGGGGTTAATGGGGAGATTGGGGCTTAATGGGGTCATGGGGGCATTAATGGGGGTTAATGGGGAGATTGGGGCATTAATGGGGTCACAGGGGCAATAATGGGGGTGTTAGTGGGGAGATGGGGGCGTTAATGGGGGGTTAATGGGGAGACTGGGGCTTAATGGGGTCACGGGGGCAATAATGGGGTGTTAATGGGGAGATGGGGCATTAATGGGGGGGTTAATGGGGAGATTGGGGCGTTAAGGGGGTCACAGGGGCAATAATGGGGGTGTTAATGAGGAAATGGGGGCACTAACGGAGGCACAGGGGCATTAATGGGGTGTTAACGAGGACACGGGGGCATTAATGGGGGGCTGGGACAGCCTGCACCCCCCAAAGCCCTGCTGGGGCATTAATGGGGTCCCAGGGGTATTAATGGGGGCCCCAGGGGCATTAATGAGGACACGGGGGCATTAACGGGGCTGTTAACGAGGACAACGTCCCCCCCAGCCACCTCTTGAGGGGAAACCCCCCCCCTGGGGGGGGGGGGGATTTGGGGGTGTAGGGGGGGGATTTGGGGGTGCTGGGGGGGGGGGGGGGTCCCCACCTTCTCCTTGGTCAGGTCCTCGTCACCCTCGGGCTGCTCCACCCCGAATTTGTGGTCCATCTCCTCGCCCCCCTCGCAGATGTTCTTCCCCTTGCAGAGGTCGTAGACGTGCGTCAGCCGCTTCTTGGGCTGCCCCTTCGATTTCCCCAAAATATCCTTGATTTTGGGGTTGTTCTGCTCCAAAAAAAGACGGTTTGGGGGTCACCAGAGGTTGTTTTGGGGTCACCAGGGGCCATTTGGGGGTCACCAGGGGCTTGGCGCCATCCCAACGTGGCCCCCCCCGCCATCTCCAGGGCTCCAAGGATCACCCAGCAGGTGACAACCCCATCTCCCCAACTTTGTCACCTCTTCTTGGTGTCCCCCCCAACTTTGTCACCTCCTCTTGCCTACCCCCAACTCTGTCACCTCCCCTTGGCATCCCCATCTTTGTCACCTCCTCTTGGTGTCCCCCCAACTCTGTCACCTCCCCTTGGCGTCCCCAACTTTGTCACTTCTTCTTGGTGTCCCCAACTTTGTCACCTCCCCTTGGTGTCCCCCAACTCTGTCACCTCCCCTTGGCATCCCCCCATCTTTGTCACCTCCTCTTGGTGTCCCCCCAACTCTGTCACCTCCCCTTGGCATCCCCAACTTTGTCACCTCTTCTTGGTGTCCCCCATCTTTGTCACCTCCCCTTGGTGTCCCCCAACTCTGTCACCTCCCCTTGGCGTCCCCAACTTTGTCACCTCTTCTTGGTGTCCCCCATCTTTGTCACCTCCCCTTGGTGTCCCCCCAACTCTGTCACCTCCCCTTGGTGTCCCCATCTTTGTCACCTCTTCTTGGTGTCCCCCCAACTCTGTCACCTCCCCTTGGTGTCCCCATCTTTGTCACCTCCTCTTGGTGTCCCCCCAACTCTGTCACCTCCCCTTGGCGTCCCCAACTTTGTCACCTCTTCTTGGTGTCCCCCATCTTTGTCACCTCCCCTTGGCATCCCCCCATCTTTGTCACCTGCTCTTGGCGTCCCCCCAACTTCGTCACCTCTTCTTGGTGTCCCCCCAACCCTGTCACCTCCTCTTGGCACCCCCCCCCACCCCACCAGGCCCCAAACTGGTCCCAGCGCCCAACTGGGAAGCCGGGGCCGATCCTCCCCCAAGACACAACCCAACGCAGAGGGAAGGTGACGGCGTCACCACGCCTTCGAGGTGCCACCACGGTGAAGGGGGAACGGGCAGGTGAGGGACGAACCCCACCATCATCCCCAGTTTGGCAGGGGCTGTGGTGACACCCCCCCCCCCCCCCAAACTGGTTTTATTGGTTTTCGGGGGGGGTCTCACCGAATCCACCAGCAGCTTGGAGCAGAAGAAGCAGACGCAACGTAAGATCTTCATGGTTTTACCCAAGAAGCCCACGTGGAAGACGGGTTTGGCCAGCTCGATGTGACCAAAGTGGCCCGGACACTCCGTCATGTTACCTGGGGGGGGGGGGGCACCCCGTTATTTTGGGGGGGGGGGTCTTTAAGATTTGGGGGACCCCCTCAGGGGTTGGGGGGAGCAGATGGGTTCAAGGGGGTTCCACCAGAAGCGTGGTTGGGAGGTGGGGTTGGGGGGGTGGAAATGAGGTGCTGGGAGATCACCCCTAAAAAAGGGGATCCCCCCCCCTCAAAGAAAAAGGTGCCCCCCAAAAAAGATAAGCCCCCCCCCCCAAAGAGGAGGAGCCCCCCCAAAAGGAGGAGGCCCCCCCAAAAGAGGAGGAGCCCCCCCCCAAAAGGAGGAGGAGCCCCCCCCAAAAGGAAGGTGGTCCTGCCAATTGGGGGGGGGGGGGGGGGAATGGGGGGCTGTTGGGGTTCACCCCCTCTTCCAGCCGCACTATATGACCCCAAGAGGCCCCCCCCCCCCCCAAAAAATGGGGGTCCCCTAAAAGAAAAGGGGGTCCCCCAAAAGATGGGGACCCCAAAATGTCCCAGAGGGGACAGGGGATGCTCCTGTGTGGGACTGAGAAATTTGGGGGGGGGGGGGGCGCGCAAAAAATGGGGTCGTCCAGGGTATCACCCCCTTTTTCCTCCCATAACACTGAGGAGCCCCCCCCAAAAAGAGCCCCCCAAAAAGAGCAACACCCCCCCCCAAAAGAGTCCTTCTACAGAGCCCCCCCCCCCCCAAATCCCCCCCCCTCCCCCAGGAAGGCGCCCTGATTCCCCCAGGGGGGGGTTGGGGGTCCGGGGGGGGCCCCCCCCCCCACTCACCAGCACAGGTCTGGCAGCGCCCCGTCCTCTCGATGACGCCCTGACGGGGGTCCATGAGCCCCCCCAATTTGGGGCGTCCCCCCTCGGTCGTTTCGGGGTACTTGATGCCCCCCTCGGTCACCGACATCCGTTTCTGGGAGGGGGGGGGAAGGGGTGTGAGGGGAAACTGAGGCACATGGGGACCCCCCCCCAGCCCCCCCAGTTCATCTCCAGCACCCCTAGGGCACCCCAAAACCCCACACACATGGGAGCACCCCAAGACACCCCCCGAGTGACCCCAAGGCACCCCGATAGTCTCCCAGGGAGCCCCAAAGGGCCCCCCCCCCCCCGCCACCACTGGGCACCCCAAGTCACCCCCTGGGGACCCCAGTGTCCCTTCAGGGCACCCTTGGGGACCCCCAGCGACCCCAAAATCCCTTCAGGGGACCCCCAGGGACCCCTGTGTCCCTTCAGGGACCCCAACGTCCCCCCAGGGACCCCAACAGCCCTCTAGAGACCCCTGAACCCCTCCAGAGACTCCATGGGCACCCCCAGGGACCCCCAATGTCCCCCCAGGGACCCCAACAGCTCTCTAGAGACCCCTGAACCCCTCCAGAGACTCCATGGGCACCCCCAGAGACCCCAATGTCCCCCCAGGGACCCCAACAGCTCTCTAGAGACCCCTGAACCCCTCCAGAGACTCCATGGGCACCCCCAGGGACCCCCAATGCTCCTCCAGAGCACCCACAGTGACCCCCAATGTCCCTCCAGGCCACCCCAACGCTCTTCCAGAGGGCCCCTGGGCACCCCCAGAGACCCCAATGTCCCCCCAGGGCACCCTTGGGCACCCCCAGGGACCCCAGTGTCCCCCCAGGGACCCCAACAGCTCTCTAGAGACCCCGGACCCCTCCAGAGACTCCATGGGCACCCCCAGGGACCCCCAATGCTCCTCCAGAGCACCCACAGTGACCCCCAATGTCCCTCCAGGGACCCCAACAGCCCTCTAGAGACCCCTGAACCCCTCCAGAGGCCCCCTGGGCACGCCCAGAGACCCCAATGTCCCCCCAGGGACCCCAACAGCCCTCTAGAGACCCCTGAACCCCTCCAGAGACTCCATGGGCACCCCCAGGGACCCCCAATGCTCCTCCAGAGCACCCATAGGGACCCCAATGTCCCTCCAGGCCACCCCAACGCTCTTCCAGAGGGCCCCTGGGCACCCCCAGAGACCCCAATGTCCCCCCAGGGCACCCTTGGGCACCCCCAGGGACCCCAGTGTCCCCCCAGGGACCCCAACAGCTCTCTAGAGACCCCTGAACCCCTCCAGAGACTCCATGGGCACCCCCAGGGACCCCCAATGTCCCTCCAGGGACCCCAACAGCTCTCTAGAGACCCCGGACCCCTCCAGAGACTCCATGGGCACCCCTAGGGACCCCCAATGCTCCTCCAGAGCACCCCCAGGGACCCCTGTGTCCCTTCAGGGCACCCCAACAGCCCTCTAGAGACCCCTGAACCCCTCCAGAGACTCCATGGGCACCCCCAGGGACCCCCAATGTCCCTCCAGGGACCCCAACAGCCCTCTAGAGACCCCTGAACCCCTCCAGAGACTCCATGGGCACCCCTAGGGACCCCCAATGCTCCTCCAGAGCACCCATAGGGACCCCAATGTCCCTCCAGGCCACCCCAACGCTCTTCCAGAGGCCCCCTGGGCACCCCCAGGGACCCCAGTGTCCCCCCCAGGGACCCCAGTGCTCCTCCAGGGCACTCCCAGAGACCCCCAACAGTCCTTTAGAAGCCCCCGGACCCCAAAACCCCTCTAAAACACCCCAACGTCCCCTCTTCCCTCTCCCCTACCCCTCCACAGCGCCTCCCCCAACCTCCGGGGGGCGCTATACCCCCCGCCGGGGGCCTCTCTATCCCCCCCTCTCGGTGCCCCGGCGCCATTTCCCGCCGCCGCTACCCTTCTTCACCTCAACCACCCTCCCCTCCCTCAACCGGTTCCCCCCGGCCTCCGGTACCATCTCATCGGGGCTGAGGATTCCGAACTGGACTCGCTTGATGGTGCGCAACGGGCAAGCGCTGTCGCCTGAAGGCGGCCCACCGTGCATGGCGCCGCTCGGACCGCGGCCTTAACGCCGCCTCAAATACGCAAAAATTATTAAAAAAAAAAAAAAAACAACCCTCAGCCGCCTCTAACGGCCAACCCCCGCCGAGGGAACCGGCCCCACGGCGCTTCCCGCCCCGTTTTACCCCCTCCCCACACAACAGCCCCCGTCGGGAGCTTCCCCCCTTGGCATCCGGTCGCTCCGCGCTCCCCGGCGCGACTGAGCGCTAGCGCCGCCGGCGCCTCCTTATATAGCCTCGCCCCCTGCGCGAGGCGGGCCGCGCGCAGCGGCAGGGGCGGGAGGGGGCGTGCCCGGAACGTACCAAGAGAAAAGAGGGGGATGCGCGGCGCGGGGGACGCCGGGATAGAGGCGGTGGGGAGGGGAGGGGGAAGCGGGGCCCGTTACCGGCTCTGAGGGAAGCGGGGAGCGGGGGGGAAAGCGGGAAGAAGCGGCCGCTCCGTGGGATCCCGGCGGGAAGCGCTGCCGGCGGCTCCCCCCTCCGCGGTGGGACCGGCTCATGAATAATTCATGAGGCGCTCAAGGGGAAGCCACGCCCCCCAGCTGCCGAGCGC
Source organism: Nipponia nippon (assembly GCF_047370975.1). Lineage (NCBI taxonomy): Eukaryota > Metazoa > Chordata > Aves > Pelecaniformes > Threskiornithidae > Nipponia > Nipponia nippon. Next base: position 841,042 of record NW_028262360.1, read on the forward strand.
TATCTGTTCCGCCTCCGAGTGCCGAGCGCTGCCGGAAGCGGCCGGAGATTGCCGAACCGCCGCCGGAAGCGGCCGGAGATTGCCGAACCACCCGGAGATTGCCGAAGCATCGCTTCGGGTTGCGGCCTGCGCCGCCGCGGCCTCGTCCGCTCGCTCCGCCCGCGCCGCCGCTCCCCGCTCCGGCTGCCGCCGCTGGGAAAGGCCGCGGCTTGGGCCTACCCCTGGATGGTGGAAGGGGAACGAGCCCGGCGCGGCGGAGGCGACCTCAGGGCTGGCGGGGAAGGGTGTGGGGGAGCTGGGGAAGGGGAATGGGGGGGCTGGGGGGCAGAGAGGGGGGATTTAGGAGAGCAGGAGGGTTGGGGGGCAGGTAGGAGCAAGAAAGGGGGATTTTGGGGGGCAGAGGGGGGTATTTAAGGGGAGCAGCAGGGTTTTGTGGGGACAATTGGGGCACGAAAGAGGTATTTTGGGGGAGGAGGAGGATTTTGGGGCAAGAAAGGGGGATTTGGGGGGAGCAGGAGGGTTTGGGGGGCAGCGGGGGGTATTTAAGGGGAGCAGGAGGTTTTGGGGCGCAGGGAGGGGGATTTGGGGGGACAATTGGGGCAGGAAAGAGGTATTTTGGAGGAGGAGGAGGATTTTGGGGCAAGAAAGGGGGATTGGGGGGGAGCAGGAGGGTTTGGGAGAGAGGGAGGGGGTAATTTGGGGGAGCAGAAGGGTTTGGGGGAGCAATTGGGGCAGGGAGGGGGGATTTGGGGGGAGGAGGAGGGTTTTGGGGCAAGAAAGGGGGATTTTGGGGGGTAGAGGGGGGTATTTAAGGGGAGCAGGAGGTTTTGGGGCGCAGGGAGGGGGATTTGGGGGGGCAGGGAGGGTGTATTTCACCCCCCCATCACTAACAGGGTGTCCCTTGTCACCGTGTCACCAGCGGGGTCCACGTCACTCCGTCACCCGGGGGGGTGTCACCACAGCATCACCCCGTCCGCCTGTCATCGGTGGCGTCGCCGACCTGCGTCCCCCCCTCCCTGTCCCTGGTGGGGTTTTGTCACCGTCACTGGTGGGGTCGCAGGGAAATGGTGGGGTACAGCGTGACCTGGGGGGGGGGTACAACAGCACCCTACAGCTGGGAGGACAATTGGGGACATTGGGTGACACAACAGTTCCTCACGGAGGTGGGACAAGGGGTCCACACCTGGGACGAGGGGGGGTACAGCAGCGCACAGGCGGTGAGGCTACACAGCGAGGGACACACTCGTCCCTGGGGTGTACAGGCGCACAGGCCACTTGTGTGGCACAGCCTGATGTACAGCAACACGTAACACTGTGTGACGCGACGCAGCCTGTGACACTGTGCAATGCAGCCTGACGCACAACGTGACGCACAACGTGACACACAACACAACCGGCAATGCCGTGCAACACAGCTTGACATGCAACACAACGTGACACGCAACACGGCCTCCAACACCGCGCAGGACACACAACACGGCTCGCAACACCATGTAGTACAGCCTGACAGGCAACACAGCCTGATGTACAACACAACCCGCAACACCGTGCAGCGCAGCCTGATGCACAACATGACAACACAACTCACAACACAGTGCAACACAACCCGTAACGCTGTGATGCACAGCCCGATGTGCAAAACAACACCGTGCAGCACAGCCTGATGTACAACACAACACACAACACAACCTGCAACACCGTGCAGCACACCCTGACACACAACACAACCTGCAACACTGCAACACAGCCTGACGTGCAACACAACCCGTAATGCTGTGATGCACAGCCTGATGTGCAAAACAACACCGTGCAGCACAGCCTGATGTACAACACAGCCAACAGCACCGTGCAGCACAGCCCAACACACAACACAACCCACAACCCCCTGCAGCACAGCCTGATGTGCAGTACAACCTGCCACACAATACAACTTGCAACACCGTGTTCCACGGCCTGCTGCACAGTGCAACCCGCAACACCGTGCAGCACAGCCTGATGCACAACGCAACCAGCAACGCCGTGCAACACAGCCTGACGTGTGTTACAGCCTTACGCACAACACAACCTGCAACACTGAGCAGAACAGCCTGACGTACAACACAACCCATGACGCTGTGCGACACAGCCTGACGTGCAGTGCAACGCAACACGCAACACGCAACACTGTGAGGCACAGCCTGATATACAATGCGACCTGCAACACCGTGCACCACAGTCTGACGCACAACACAACCCACAACACCGTACAGCACAGCCTGACACACAACACAACCCACAACACAGTGCGGCACAGCCTGCACAATACAGCCCGCAACGCCAAGCAGAACAGCCTGATGTGCACCACAACCTGCCACACAACCCAACCCGCAACACTGTGCAGCTCAACGTGACGTACAACGCAACCTGCAACACCATCCAGCACAGCTTGACATACAGCACAACCTGCCACACAACACAACCTGCAACACCACGTGCCCCAAACAGCCACGCAACACAACCTGCAACACTGTGCACCACAGCCTGACGTGCAACGCAGCCTGCAACACCGAGCAGAACAGCCTGATGTACAATATAGCTCACAACACCGTGCGGCACAGTGCAGCCGGCAACGCGGTGACGACGTGACACAACTCATGACACAGTGCAACACCAGGAACACAGCGCTACAACTGAGGCCCCAGAACACACACACATACACACACACAACTATGGCCTGTAGTACACACGGCCGGGTACGTTGTGTCACCGGTTGTGTTCCCCACGTGTGCCGTTGTGTTCCGTTGTATCCCTGGTTGTATCCCCAGTTGCATGCCGTTGTACCCCGGTTGTGTCCCCAGTTGTGTGCTGTTGTACCCCAGTTGTGTCCCCTTGCACCCCAGTTGTGTCCCCGGTTGTGTGTCGCTGTACCCCCGGTTGTATCCCCATCTGTGTCCCCTGTTTGTGCTGTGTGATGCTGTACCCCCAGCTGTGCCCCCCAGTTGTGTCCCCAGTTGTGTGCTGCCGTACCCCTGGTTGTGTCCTATGGTTGAACCCTAAGTTGTGTGTTGCCGTACCCAGAGTTGTGTCCCCCGGTTGTGCCCCTGGTTGTGTCCTGCTGTACCCCCGGCTGTGTCCCCAACTGTGTCCCTGGTTGTACCTCAGCTTGTGCCCCCAGTTGTACCCCCCAGCTGTGCCCCCCGGTTGTGCCCCCCGATTGTGTCACCGGTTGTGTCCCACCGCCCCCCCAACTGTGTCTCCCGGTTTTGTCCCGCATTGTGCCCCCCAGCTGCATCCCCTGATTGTGTCCCCCGACTGTGCCCCCCAGTTGTACCCCCAGTTGTGTGCTGCTGTACCCCGAGTTGTGCCCCCGGTTGTACCCCCCAAGCTGCGTCCCCGACTGTGTCCCCCAGTTGTGTTCCCAGCTGTGTCACTGGTTGTGTCCCACTGTACCCCCAACTGTGTCCCCTGGTTGTGTGCTGCCATACTCCCAGTTGTGCGCCCCGGCTGAGTCCCTGGTTGTACCCCCCAGCCGTGTCCACCGGTTGTGTCCCCCTGTACCCCTGGTTGTGTCCCACTGTGCCCCCACCCTGGCTGTGTCTCCCAGCTATGCCCCCGGTTGTGTCCCCCCGCCTGTGCCCCCCGGTTGTGTGCTGCCGTACCCCCACCCCGACTGTGTCCCCCGCTTGTGCCCCATTGTACCCCCAGTTGTGCCCCCTGGTTGTGTCCCGCCATCCCCCCCCCCGGTTGTGTGCTGCCGTACCCCCACCCTGACTGTGTCCCCCGCTTGTGTCCCATTGTACCCGTTTGGTTGTGTCCCCAGTTGTGACCCCCGCGTGTGTCCCACCCTCCCCCTGACTGTCGTCCCCCCCCGGTTGTGTCCCACTGTACCCTCGGCTGCGTCCCCCGGTTGTGCCCCTGATTGTGCCTCCGCCTGTGTCCCCCCGCCTGTGTCCCCTCGTCTTCCCCGTTCCTCCGCCGTTACCCCCGATGGGGGGACACACAACCCCCTGCTCCCCCCGCCGTGTCCCCCCCCCGCGTCCCCCCCCCGTCCCCCCTGGCGTGGGGCGGGGGGGGCTCCCTCCCACCCGGGGCCCAACGGGCGCCGCCTCCATCTTGTGCCGCCGCCGCCGTCACCGCCGCCGTCGCGACATCAACCGGCCCCGGGACAGGCCCCGGTAACGACACCCCCCCCCAACACTGGGACCCCCGGGGGGGAACCGGGACCCCCCCCTGGATCGGGACCCCCCCCAACACCCGCCCTTGGGGAGCACCGGGACCCCCACCCCGTATCGGGCCTGTCACGGGATCGGGACCCCCCCATACCACCCCCCCCCCCCGGTGAACAGGGGGGTCCTTATGCGGCTGACGACCCCCCCCGCCCCCCCCCATTGCCCTCACCTCCAAAATGCCCCCCCGACCCCCAAAATGCCCCACCGGGACCCTCAAAGTGCCCCGGGACCCCCCAAAGTGCCCCGCCCCCCTGCAACACCGCACCGTGCCCCCCCCCGCACCCCCAAAATGTCCCTACCCCCCCGGGACCCCGCCCCGGACCCCCCCAAACGCCACCCGCCCCCAAGACCCCCCTGCGCACCCCCCAAGTGCTGTTGGGATGGGGGGGGGGGCTGAACCCAGGGGTTGGGGGGTGTTCTGGGGGCCAGCCGGGTGCGGTTGTGTGTGTGCGACTGTTGGGGGGCAGGGGGGCACAGCTGCGTGTTTGTGCGGGCGGTTGTGTGTCCGTGCGTGGGTGTGTGTGGGGCGTGTGGGCGGTTGTGCGTGTCAAGTGTCCACGGGCGGTTGTGCGCCCGTGTGCGATTGTGCATCCATGTGTGGTTGTGCGGGGGTTGTTTGTCCGCATGCGGCTGTGCATCCGTGTGCAGTTGTGAGCGTGTCATGTCCGTGTGCGGTTGTGCATCTGTATGTGTTTGTGAGTGTCATGTCCGTGCGCGGTTGTGCGTCCGTGTGTGGTTGTGAGCGGTGTGTGCCCGCGTGTGGTTGTGTGTGCCAAGCGTCCACACGCGGTTGTGTGTCTGTGTGGCATCATGTGTGGGTTGCGTGCCCACGTGTGGTTGTGTGTTGTGTCCGTGTGCGGTTGTGCATCCGCGTGTTGTTGTGTGTCAAGCGTCCGTGTGCAGTTGTACATCCACGTGTGATTGTGTCTGTCATACACGTGTGTGTGGTTGTGCGGTTGCGCGTCTGCGTGTCATTGTGTATGTTAAGTGCCCGTGTGCGGTTGTGTGTCTGCGTGTGGTTGTGTCATGCGTCCGTGTGCGGTTGTGTGTGTGCGTGTGCTTGTGTGCCTCAAGTCTCTGTGTGCGGTTGTGCGTCTACATGTGATTCTGAGTGACGTGTCCATGTGCGGTTGTGTGTCCGTGTGCATCGTGTGTTGTGTCATGTTGTGCACACACATGAGGAGTGTCAGGGTGTGGGTGTGAGCGCCGGTTGTACCGTTGCATGTGTGTCAGTCTCCTGGCACAGGCATGACACACGCGTGTGCGATGTTTGCGCACTGCATGTGCGTGCAGGGTGTGAGCACGCGGTTGTGCGCAGGTGCTGAGCGCCTGTAGCATGTGTGTGCACGTGTGTGTGCAGGGTGCGAGCGTGGCCTGTGCATGCGCGTGGTGGTTGCGTGTGTGTGCGCACATGGTGGTTGCGTGTGTGTGTGCGTGTGTGCAAACACGATGCACAGTTGCTCTGTGCAGGGTGTTTGTGTGCGCTGCGGGTGTTGTGCACATTGTGTATGTGCATGGACTGTGCTGGGGGTGTGCACACACCGTGGGTGTTGTGTGTTGTGTACGCGCATGCACTGCGTATGTGCGCGCAGTGCGGGTGTTGTGCGCGCGGTGTGGGTGTTGTGCACGGCCCGTGCGCGGTGTGCACACGCCATGGATGGGGTGTGTGTGTGTGTTGTGTATGTGTGCCGAGTGTGCACTGCGCAGGCGGTGTGTCAGGCGGTGTGTGCACTCTGTGTGTGTGCGGGTGGTGCGCACATTGTACATGTCCGTGTGCTATGGCTGTTGCGTGTAGCACAGCGGTTGTGCGTGTGCGTGCACGGGGTGTGCGTGCAGCGCGGGTGTTGTGCGTTGCATACGTGTGCAGGCTGCGCGCTGGGGGTGTTTGTGCACAGCGCAGGTGTTGTGTGCGTTGTGCCTGTTGTGTACGTGCATGCGCTGTGCATGCGTGTGCGGTGCAGGTGTTGCACATGTTGCGTGTGTGCATGGCCAGCGCCCGGTGTGCGCACACCGTAGGTGGTGTGTGTGTGTTTTGTACGAGCGTGGACTGTACACGCTGACGTTGTTGCGTGGGTTGTGTACGTGCCGGTGTGTCCAGTGCAGGTGTTGTGCATGTTGTATATGTGCAAATGCTCTGTGTATGCGTGTGCTGGGGGTGTTGCGTGTGCACAGCACGGGTGTTGTGTGTGTTGTCTACGTGTGTGCAGAGTGTGGGCGTTGTGTTCGTCCACGTGGTATGACTGTCGTGTGTAGCACAGGGGTTGTGCATGCGTGTGCACGGTGTATTGCGGGTGTTGTGTGTGTTGTATATCTCCATGCGCTATGGCTGTTGTGTGCAGCGCGGGTGTTGCACATGCGCTGGGGGTGTTGTGCGCGTTGTGTACGCGCACAGGCTGTGTGCTGGGGGTGTTCGTGCACAGCGCGGTGGTTGTGTGTGCTCTGTGTGTGCATGTCCTCTGCGTGTGTGCACGCTAGGGGTGTTGCGCACGTTGTGTATGTCCACGGGCTGTGTGCTGGGGGTGTTTGTGCACTGCATACGTGTGTGTGCTCTCTGGGTGTTGCGTGTGTTGTATATGGGCATGTCCTCCGTGTGTGTGTGTGCGCTGCGGGTGTTGCACACATTGCATGTGTGTGCAGCCTGTGCCCGGTGTGCACATACTGTGGGTGTTGCGTATGTGCTGTTGTGTGCAGTGCGGGTGTTGCATGGGTTGTACATGCATGGGTGTGTTGCGTGTTGCACGTGTACACAGACCGCACACGGCGTACGCACACCGTGCGTGTTGTAGGTGTTGTGTACACGCGCAGGCTGTGCGCTGGGGGTGTTTGTGCTAGCGTGGGTGTTGTGCGCGGCGTGTACGCGTGTGCAGCGTGACTGTTGCACGTTACACCCGTGCACCGCCTGTGCCCCCAACCCCCGGGTGCGTGTGTGACCCCACCGCCCGTCGCCCCTCTTTCCGCCTGTACCCGCGTGCGACTGTCCCCTGCGTCACCCGCGGGGTGTCCCCAGCCCCTCGCGCCCACCCGGGTGACGCGGTGACGCCTCCGTCACCCGCGTCCGCCTGTGCGCGTCACCCGCCTGACCCCACCCTCGCACCCCCCCCAGCCTCCTCTGCCGCCGCCTGTTCCTTTAACAACACCCGACGCAAGGGCTTGTGGTAGGAAGGGGGCCTCGTGACATCACTCCCAACCCAGCCAATGAGCATCCAGGTGAGCCCTGACGTCTGCATTCCCCGCTATCCCATTGGCCCGCGGGGGGTGTGACACGGGGCGGGGTCCCCCTTTTTCTCTGCTCCCTCATTGGCTGCAGGTGAAAGGTCTTTCCCCTGGCAGGACCTTGGGGGGGGGGGGGAGGGTTGTTGGGTGGGGGGAGGGGTGTTGGGGGGGTTGTTTCCATGGCAACAGTTGGGTGACATCTTCACCCCACCCCCCCCCATCACCACGGTGTCCTCCATCACGGGGGATGCCACCGCCTGTTGCCTCTCGGTGACGGTGACGTCCCCGTCATCGCCGGATGGAGGTTGTCAGGCGGCTCCGGTGGTACTTTTGGGGGGGGGGGGGAGGGGTAAAAGAAGGGGGGGAGGGGTTGGTGTCCCCCTGGTGACACTTGGGGTCCCCTCCCCGGTCATCGCCGGGGTGGGCGGGGAAGGGGGACAGGGGTGTCCGGGTGTTTCCTCGCGGGGTTGTTCCGGTTGACAGAGGGTTTCCGGGGTGGGGGGGTGGGGTGTGCATGGGGGAGGGGGTGTGCATGGGGAAGGGGAGGGGTGTGCATGGGGGGGGTCCCCTCCGCCTGTGCCCCCCCCCCCCCCAGTCCCTGTAGGCCTCCGGCTGTAGCTGCTGCGTCAGGTTGTTCCCCTCCCCCTTGACCCCACCCCCGCTGTCATCGGTTGTGCCCAGGGTGTCCCCTCCCCTGCCCCGTGTCACCTCCTGTCCGACTGTACCCCCCCACCCCCACTGCGTCCCCTCCCCACAACCCCTGTGGCACAACCCTTCCCCCCGCGTCAGTCGGTGCCTCCCCCACCCCCACGACTGTACACCCCCCCGCCTTGCGTCTGCCTGTGTGGGACACATACACCTTTGTGACATCACTCTGACGACTGATGACATCATACCATAGCTGACACGCCCCCCTGCACCCCTGATGACATCACACCCGTGCATCCCAGGAGAGCTTTACGCGGCTGTACCCATCACTGTGGGGCACAGTCGGCTCCCCCCCCCCAGTGACATCACGCCTGTCTCTTCTGCAGTGACGATGACATCATACTGTACGTCACGTCCCCTGTCCCAACCTCCACAATATCGCCGTGACATCACGTGTCCCATGTCACACGGTACCCAGAGACGCACCCCCCCGCTGCCATTTTGTCACCCACCGCCGTTTTGTCAACCGCTCCAATTTTGTCCCCCACCCCCATTTTGTCACCCGCTGCCATTTTGTCACCCGCCACCATCTTGTCACCCTCTGTTTTGTCACCTGCTGCCGCTTTGTCTGCCTCTTCCATGTTGTCACTTGCTGCCGTTTTGTCACCCGCTGCCATTTTGTCACCCATTGCCATCTTCTCACCTGCTACCATTTTGTCACCCACCATCATTTTGTCACCCTCTGTTTTGTCACCCAGTGGCGCTTTGTCAGTCTCTTGCATTTTGTCGCTCGATATGATTTTGTCACCCGCCGTCATTTTGTCACCCGCATGCACATGCGCTGTACCACCAGACTGTGACCCCCTCGTTGCCTCCGACTGTAGCTTCCCCCTCCATGACGATCGACTGTTCCCAGCACAACCGGAGGCAGAAGCCAGGACTGAGGTGCCCCTGCCTGTCCCTGCCTCGCTACAGCCATGCCTGCCTGTGCGCTGATCGCACGCTGTAGTCGCGTCACACCTCGCACACCCGCAATCGTGGCGTGACACGGTTGGGGCGTACCCACAGGCAGCCTCCAGAAACCACTGCTCTGCCTGTACCTGCCTTGCTTTATCACCCCTCCGACTGTAGCCGGCTTACACCTCCTTCCCATCTCTACCTGGCAGGAGTCCTGAGTCTGCCTTCTGCCTGTTGCTGCCTGACAACAGTCAGACGGCTGGGTGTCTCCCAAACACCCAGCTCCCCTGCCCGACCTCCATTCCGGGTACACCCCTGTCTGGGTGTTCATGCCTGTTCCTCAGTACCCCGGGTACCCCCACGTCTGGGTGTTGCCTGTCCCCCCGGCACCCTGGGTACCCCTGTGTCCGGGTGTACTGACACCCCTCTGTTCCCCCTCCCCCCCCACCGCAGGAGGCCCTACCGGCTGTGACCCCCCACCGAGGACCCCCGGAGCAGCAACACCTAGTCCATGAGGCCTCCGCTAACAGGTAGGGGGCACCCCGCGCCGTTGCCGTGGCAACCCTGCCTAAACAACCCCCGCGTCTTCATGGCAACCTGCCTGATCTAGAACCCCCCCACCACGTCGCCATGGCAACCCATGTGACCTAGACCCCCCCCCGACACCGTGGCAACGGGCTGGATCCTGCCCCACGGCGCTGTGGGGAGATGCTGGGGGACCCAATCCTGCCCCATGGCGCTGTGGGGTGATGCTGGGGGGGGCGGATCCTGCCCCACGGCGCTGTGGGGTGATGCTGGGGGTCCTGATTCTGCCCCACGGCGCTGTGGGGTGATGCTGGGGGGGGCGGATCCTGCCCCACGGCGCTGTGGGGTGATGCTGTGGGGCCTGATCTTGCCCCATGGCGCTGTGGGGTGATGCTGTGGGGCCCGATCCTGCCCCAGGGTGCTGTGGGGTGATGCTGGGGGTCCCAATCCTGCCCCAGGGCACCGTAGGGTGATGCTGGGGGTCCCAATCCTGCCCCATGGCGCTGTGGGGTGATGCTGGGGGTCCCAATCCTGCCCCACAGCGCCGTGGGGTGATGCTACGGGTCCTGATCCTGCCCCATGGCGCTGTGGGGTGATGCTAGGGGTCCTGATCCTGCCCCACAGCGCTGTGGGGTAACGCTGGGGGGGCCGGATCCTGCCCCACGGTGCTGGGGGGTGATGCTTTGGGGCCCGATCCTGCCCCACGGTGCTGTGGGGTGATGCTGGGGGTCCCAATCCTGCCCCACAGCACCGTGGGGTGATGCTAGGGGTCCTGATCCTGCCCCACAGCGCCGTGGGGTGATGCTACGGGTCCTGATCCTGCCCCATGGCGCTGTGGGGTGATGCTAGGGGTCCTGATCCTGCCCCACAGCGCTGTGGGGTAACGCTGGGGGGGCCGGATCCTGCCCCACGGTGCTGGGGGGTGATGCTTTGGGGCCCGATCCTGCCCCACGGTGCTGTGGGGTGATGCTGGGGGTCCCAATCCTGCCCCACAGCACCGTGGGGTGATGCTAGGGGTCCTGATCCTGCCCCATGGTGCCGTGGGGTGATGCTGGGGGGCTGGATCCTGCCCCAGGGCGCTGTGGGGTGATGCTGGGGGGCCCGATCCTGCCCCAGGGCACCGCGGGGAGACGCTGGGGGGCCTGATCCTGCCCCACGGCGCTGTGGGGTGATGCTTGGGGGCCTGATCCTGCCCCACAGCGCTGTGGGGTGATGCTGGGGGGCTGGATCCTGCCCCAGGGCGCTGTGGGGTGATGCTGGGGGGCCCGATCCTGCCCCAGGGCACCGCGGGGAGCTGCCGGGGGGCCATGGGGACCGCGGGGGCTGGATCCCACAGCGCTATGGGGCAGCGAGACCGGATCCTGCAGGGAATCGGGCCGAGGGGCCGGATCCGGCGTCGCCGTGGGGCGCGGGGGGCCGGATCCTGGCCCGGGCGGCGACGCTGGCCCCGAGCCCGGGTGGGCGATCGGCCAAGGCGGCTTCGGCTCCTCCGACGAGCCGGGGCCTGGCGGTGGCGGCGGCGGAGGGGGGTGGGGGGGAAGGATCCGGCCGCTGCGCACATCCGGGATCTCCCGGGATCCGGGGGGGCCGCACCCTGCACCAGGTAGAGCCAGGCCCCCCCCCCCCCGCCCCACTTCTTCCCCTCCCCCCCACTGGATCCCTGGGGATCCCGACGGCCCCGGGGGGGTGGGGGGGGGGGGTGGGGGTGGATCCTGGTGGAGGGTGGGAGAAACCGGGCCGAGGGGGGATCCCATGGGATTGGGGGGGGTGGGGGGGTGGATCCCAGCTGCGGTGGGGAGGGGGAGATCCCTGCCCAGGTGGGATCTGGGATCTGCCAGGATCGATGGGGCCGGAGCTGAGCTAGGCTGGCGCCGGGATCTCCTGGGATCTGGGGGGCTGGATCCCAGCTGGGATGGGGCTGGAATCTCCCGGGATCTGGGGGGCTGGATCCCAGCTGGGATGGGGCTGAGATGTGCCAGGATCCATGGCGCTGGATCCCAGCTGGGATGGGGCTGGGATCTGCCAGGATCTGGGGGGCTGGATCCCAGCTGGGATGGGGCTGGGATCTGCCAGGATCTGGGGGGCTGGATCCCAGCTGGGATGGATCTAGGGTGTCCCGGGATCTGTGGGGCTGGATATAAGTGGGGGTGGGTCTGGGATCTCCTGGGATCTGGGGGGCTGGAGCTGAGCTGCGATGGAGCTGGGATCTCCCGGGATCCGGAGGGCTGGGTAGAGATGGAGCTGGGATCTCCTGGGATCTGGGGGGCGGGATATTGGCAGAGATGGAGCTGGGATCTGCCAGAATCTGTGGGGCTGGAGCTGAACTGGGATGGAGCTGGGATCTCTGGTGATCTGTGGGGCTGGATCCCAGCGGCGATGGATATGGGATCACCTGGGATCTGTGGGGCTGGATCTCAACTGGGATGGATCTGGGATCTCCCAGGGTCTGTGGGGCTGGATCCCAGCTGCAATGGAACTGGGATCCTCTTGGATCTGGGGGGCTGGAGCTGAGCTGGGATGGAGCTGGGATCTCCTGGGATCTGGGGGGCTGGATCCCAGCTGGGGTGGATCTAGGGTGTCCCGGGATCTGTGGGGCTGGATGGAGGTGGGGCTGGAGCTGGGATCTCCTGGGATCTGGGGGGGCGGGCGGTCACGGGAGTGGGTTTGGGATCCCTGGGGACCCGGTCATTGCCTGCAAAGGAGCTGGGATCTGCCGGGATCCGTGGGGCTGGATCTCGGCCGTGGCAGCGCTGGGATCTCGGCAGGAGGGGGATCCCTTGGCCCTTCGTGGGATCCCATGAATTTGGGGGGACCCCGTGACCCCAGGGGGATCCCTTGGCCCTGGGGGGGATCCCATGGACTTGGGGGGACCCCGTGAATTGGGGGGGGGGAATCCCTTGACCCAAGGGGGATCCCTTGGGGGATCCCGTGAACTTGGGGGATCCCTTGGCCCTGGGGGGATCCCATGGACTTGGGGGGACCCCGTGAATTGGGGGGGGAATCCCTTGACCCAAGGGGGATCCCTTGGGGGGATCCCGTGAACTTGGGGGGATCCCTTGGCCCTGGGGGGATCCCCTGAGCCTCAGGGGGATCCCCCGATCTTGGGGGGGACCCCATGACCCGGGGGGGATCCCTTGACCCCACGATCCCTTGACCCAAGGGGGATCCCGTGACCCGGGGGGGGATCCTATGATCTTGGGGGATCCCTTGATCCCAGGAGCCATCCCAGACCCCCAGAGGTGCCGTGGGGCGGAGCAGGGAATGCTGGGAAGGGGGGGGGGTGTCATTAAGAGGGAGCCAGTAATGAGTTAGGGGGGGATCCTGGGGGTGTGGGGCAGGTTGGGGGGCAGGAGGGGGATCCCGGGGGTGTGGGGCAGGTTGGGGGGCAGGAGGGGGATCCCGGGGGTGTGGGGCAGGTTGGGGGGCAGGAGGGGGGGCTGGTGGGGTTGGGGGGTAGACTCCGAGCTGGCTGTGGGTCACGCTGTGGGGCAGCCCTGGGGATGGAGGTCCCATGGGTCACGCCGTGGGGCAGCCCCACTGCCATAGGTCACGCCGTGGGTCACACCATGGGGCAGCCCCAGGGATGGAGGTGCTGTGGGGCAGGCTGTGGGTCACACCGTGGGGCAGCTGTCGCGCTGTTGGTCACGCCGTGGGTCGCACTGTGGGTGACACCGTGGGTCGCGCTGTGGGGTAGCCCCAGCCTTGTGGGTCACGCTGTGGGTCACGGGTGACGCCGTGAGTCACGCCACGGGTGACACCGTGGGTCGCGCCGTGGGTCGGGCTGCGGGTGTCACCGTGGGTCGTGCTGTGGGGCGGCCCCAGGGTTGTGGGTGATGCCGGGGGTGACGCCACGGGCAGCGCCGTGGGTCGCGCCGTGGGTCGCAGCCGCGGCGGCTCCCGCAGCCATTTTAGCCGCCGGCCGAGGAGGCCTCGACGCAAAATGGCTCCTTGGTGCCGCGGGGGGGGGGGGGGGGGGGGGGGTGGAGCGGAGGCTGGGGAACGCCGTGGGGCAGGGACGCCGTGGGGCAGGGACCCTCAGCCCCACAGCACCGGGGGGATCCTGCCCCACGGCACGGGGACACCCCACCCCCCCCCCCCAGCCCCACGGCACAGGGTCGCCCTGACCCACAGCATGGGGGGCACTGGGTAGCCATGGGGCGGGGGGTGTCAGTGGATGTGTGGGGGCTGGGGGAGCCCAATCTGTGGGGCTGGGGGCGGGGGGGGCGTATGTGGGGCTGAGGGAGTGTGATATGTGGGGCTGGGGGCCCCCAATCTGTGGGGCTGATGGACCCCTAAACTATGGGGCTGGAGGACCCTGATCCGTGGGGCTGGGGAACCCCTAAAATGTGGGGCTGGGGACCCTGATCCGTGGGGCTGGGGGTGAAGGCGACGTGGGGCAGGGGACCCCCATGCAGTGGGGCTGGCTGGGTCACGGGGACCCCCAAGCACCCACAGAAGGGACCCAGGCGTCCGGGTGACCCCAGAGAGGGGACTCAGGTGTCCGAGTGTCCCCAAAGAGGGGACCCAGGCGTCCACCCAGCCCCATAGAAGGGACCCACACATCTGGGAGACCCCAAAGAGGGGACCCAGGCGTCCACCCCACCCCATAGCACCCACCCAGACGCCGGGTGCCCCATAGAAGGTACCCCAGTGTCCAAGTGTCCCCAAAGAGGGGACCCAGGCAAGCGGGTGACCCCGTAGAGTGGACCCAGGTGCCCAAGTGTCCCCAAAGAGGGGACCCGGGCGTCCGGGTGCCCCCAAAGAGGGGACCCAGGCGTCCACCCCGCCCCATAGAAAAGACCCAGGCCTGCGGGCACCCTATAGAAGGTGCCCCGGTGCCCAAGGGACCCCAAATAGGGGTGGGCGACCCCGTAGAGTGGACCCAGGCGTCTGGGCAGCCCCATAGAGAGGACCCAGGTGTCCGAGTGTCCCCAAAGAGGGGACCCGGGCGTCCGGGTGACCCCAAAGAGGGGACCCAGGCATCCGGGCCCCCCCATCCCCACTGATCCCCCATATCCCCGCAGGTGGGCGCCGCGGGGATGGCTCCGGTCGTGGAGGTGTCGGACGCCGGGCATTGCCGTTCGTTATTGGTGGAGTTAAACGAGCAACGGTTGAGGGGCCAATTCTGTGACGTCACCATCATCGCCGAGGACACCAAATTCCGAGCCCATAAAAACGTCTTGGCCGCATCCAGCCCTTTCTTCAAACAAGCTTTGGCCGAAGAACCCACCTGCCCAACCCCCGCCCAAGTTTTGGAGCTTCCCGGTGTCCAAGCCGGCGTCTTCTCCGACGTCCTCAACTTCATCTACAACTCCCGCTTGGCCGTCCCGTCGCAGGCAGCTGCCCGCGAGTTGGGCGCCGTTGGCCGACGGTTGGGTATCTCTTGCCTCCAAGGGTTGGAAGTGGGGACCCCCAAGGAGATGAACGGATCTTGGACCCCCCCGGTGACGGGGGATCCCCGCTCACCCGCCGCCCCGGTTGATTTAACCTGCCCGCCGCGATCAAGCGATACGCCGACGGTTGCCGAACCGGTGACGGCGTCGCCGTCGTCGGCGTCGGCGTCAGCGTTGCGTTGCGGGTTGTGCGGTCGAGGGTTCAGCACGGCGGCGGCGTTGGGGTTACACGCCAAGCTTCACCGCGGGCGCCGGGGTTTGGCGTGCCGGCATTGCGGCAAGAGCTTCATCCACGTCAAGAGGTTGCAAACCCACGAGGTCCTCTGCAAGGACGGCAATCGCGACGGTGACGCCGTCACCACCAACGCCGCCACGCCGACGCCGAAACAAGGCAAGAAGGCGTTGCTGTTGCGTCACCGGGCGTTGGAGTTGATCCCCGAGCAGGAACCGGTGGTGAAGGTGGTGGACGGGCACGTGGTTTACCTGTGCGGGGTTTGCCAGCGCTCCTACATGACGCTCTCCAGCCTCAAGCGTCACGCCAACGTCCACTCCTGGCGACGCAAGTACCCTTGCCGTTATTGCGACAAGGTCTTCGCTTTGGCCGAATATCGCACCAAACACGAGGTCTGGCACACCGGCGAACGCCGTTACCAGTGTATCTTCTGTTGGGAGACCTTCGTCACCTACTACAACCTCAAGACCCACCAGAAAGCCTTTCACGGCATCAACCCGGGGCTCATCTCCTCCGAGAAGACGCCCAACGGCGGCTACAAGCCCAAACTCAACGCCCTCAAGCTCTACCGGCTCTTGCCCATGCGGGCGCACAAGCGACCCTACAAGACCTACAGTCAAGGTTTGGTGGCCGACGGGCTCCTCTTGCCGACGGCCAATCCGGTAGAGCCGTCGGCGACTGTCGGCACTTTCCCGTCGCCGAGACCCGAACCGGCATCGGTCATCGCCTACGGGCGACCGTCAGCATCGGTTATTGTTCATAGCGGGGCGGCGGCCGCTTCCGTTATCGCCTATAATGGGAGGGCGGGGGAGGCGGCGGCGGTGCCGGCGGTGCCGGCGGCGGCGCCGGCGGCCCGACCGATGAAGAAGCAGGTGCTGCGGGATTACATCGAGGCGCAGCGAGCGGCTGGGGAGGCGCCGGTGGGTGACAGCGGGACGGCACCGACAACCCAACCGTCACCCGCCGCCACCGGCACCGGTACCACCGCCACCGCCGGCCGTACAATGACCTACGTGGCCAAACCGGCTTACGTGGGGACGGCGGGGGAGAACCGGGCAGCGCCGCTTTGCCAAATCACCGTCCGTATCGGCGAGGAGGCCATCGTCAAGCGGCGCATCTCCGAGACCGATCTCCGGTTGGAGACCACCGGCACCGGCACTGCCGCCTCCCCGCCCGCTCACCGTCGCGCCGCCGCCGCCGCCGCCTGTTCCCGCCGGAGCGGTGATGATGACAGCGACGCCGAGGACCGTCTTTGGCGCCCGTATTACACCTACAAACCCAAACGGAAGACAACTGGCGGCGGTACAACCGGCGGCGGTACAACCGGCGGCACAACCGGTGCCGTCAAGGCGAAGAAATCCCGTTGGCGCCGCAAGTTGCGCTCGTTACGGTGGTCAGCGGGTGACGGTGACGAAGGTGACGGTGACGCACAATCGGGGGACGGGCACCGGCGGCGGGATTGGCAACACCCTTGCCGGGTGTGCGGGAAAACTTTCACGGCTTTGAGGAAATTACGGAAACACCAACGGGGACACGAGGGGACGTCCGGCGGGGGAGGGGGGGTGTGTACAACCGGCCCCCCCACCCCCCGCGTGGGACGGCGGCCATCTTTGCGCTTCGCCTGTAGCCGCTGCGCCAAGGTGTGCAAGACGGCGGCGGCGCTCAGCCGGCACGCCAAACGGCATCAGGCGGAGTCGTCGCCGCCGCCGTCACCCGCGTCGCCGCCGCCGCCGACTGTCATTGCCTACACCCCGCCGGTGGCGGCGGGGGTGAAGGAGGAAGGGGGAGGGGAAAAAGGGGGTGTCCCCCCTCCCCCGCCGCCGGGTGACGACGTCACCGTCCCCCCGCCGGTTCCCGCTGACGGGGGTGACGCGGTGCCGGGTGATGAGGGGGTGTCACCGTCACCGGGTCCCAGCGGGGGTTACCCGGTTCAGGAACAACCTTTGGCTCTACTGAGGCGGGGGGGGGACCCCGAGATTGGGGGAGGGGGAGGAGGGGGGCAAAGGGGGGGGACCCCCCCCGCCCCCTCCCCCGCCCCCCCCCTTCCCCCTCCCCTACGGCCCCCGGCTGGTGGCCGCGTACCCCTACCCCTTCCCCCTCCCCCTGGCCCTCAACGTGGTGCTCCCCGAAACCGAAGGGTTCTTGGGGGGGGGAGGGGGGGGCGTCGCCCCACACCCCCCCCCCTCTGTACCCCCCACTTTTGGGTTCCCCGGAGGGGGAGGGGAGCGACCGCGGAAAGCGGGGGGGGGGACTTGAGGGGTGGGGGGTGGGGGGGTCCTGCCCCATAGAGGGGGGTGGGGGGGTCCCATAGGTGGGGGGCCCCATAAATGAGGGGTCCCATAGGTGGGGGTCCCATAGGTGGGGGGGGTCCCATAAGCGCGGGGACCCCATAGCATGTTGGGGGGGGGCCCTATAGGAGGCTTGGGGCCCTATAGGAGGGGGGGTGCACAGCATGTGGGGGGGCCCCTATAGAAGGTGGGGGGCCCTATAGAAAGTGAGGGGCCCCATAGGAGATGGGGGGCCCTATAGGATTTGGGGGGGGGCCCATAGCATGGGGGGGCCCTATAGAAAGTGGGGGGCCCTATAGAAAGTGAGGGGCCCCATAGGAGATGGGGGGGCCCTATAGGTTTTGGGGGGGCCCATAGCATGGGGGGGCTCTATAGGGGATGGGGGGGCCCTATAGGAGATTGGGGGGCCCTACCCCCTAGGGGGAGATGGGGGGGCCCCCATAGCGTGGGGGGCATAAGAGGGTAGGGGGGCCCCCAGGTGAGTTGGGGGTCCCAGCCCCATAGGGGAACTGGGGGGGCCCATAGGAAATTGGGGGGGGACCCCCTGCCCCATAGAGGAAATTGGGGGGGTCTTCTGCCCCATAGGAGATGGGGGGGGCCCTATAGGGGACACCCCCCCCCCCCAAGGCCAGGGGGGGGGGCAGGGGACAGGGACCAGAATAGGATTGGGGGGGGGGGCAGAGGGAAAACTGGGGGGGCTCCCAGTCACCCCGAACTGGGGGGGGACACAGGATGGGGTCTGGGCCCCCCCAGTATAGGGGACCCCCCCAGTATAGAGAACACCCCCCCAGTATAGGGGACCCCCAGTATATTGGGGCCCCCCAACATAGGGAAACCCCCCCCAGTATAGGGGACCCACCCAGTATAGGGGACCCCCAGTAGAGTGGGACCCCCCCCATTATAGGGACCCCCCAGTGTATTGGGGCCCCCCAGTATAGGGGACCCCCAATATACTGGGACCCCCAGTATAGGGACCCTCCCCAGTATAGGGGACCCCCCAGTACAGGGGACCCCCCAGTTTGGGGACCCCCAGTATAGTGCCCCCCCCCAGTATCGTGGGCCCCCCCCAGTATCCTGGCCCCCCCCCAGTATAGTGGGACCCCCAAAATAATAGGGCCCCCCCAGTATAGGGGCCCCCCCAATAACTGGGGGTCCCCCATCCCCCTCCCCGCAGGATTTTGCACCCCCCTCCCCCACTAGAAGGGGCCCCCTCCCCCCAAGAAATCAGGGCCCCTCCCCCCAAGAAACTGGGGTCCCCCCACTCTCCCGGGGCCCCCCAAAACCCGACCCCCCCCCCCAACCCCCCCCCCCTTGGCACCTTATGGCATCGCAGTGACATTCCAGCGTCTCCCCTCCCCCCGCCGGCGTGCGAGGGGCGCGCGAGGCCCCGCGTCTTCCTATGGGGGGGGGGGGGGTGTGTCCTCGTGCGAGGCGTGAGCGTGCGAGGAGCATCCTCGTGCAAGGCCTAGGGCATCCCCGTGCAAGGCCCGGGCGTGCGAGGAGCGTCCTCGTGCAAGGCCCGGGGCGGCGTCGTGCAAAGCGTGGGTGTGCAAGGCGTAGGCGTGCAAGGCGCGTCCTCGTGCGAGGCCCAGGGCGTCCTTGCGCAAAGCGTAGGCGTGCGAGGAGCGTCCTCGTGCAAGGCCCAGGCGTGCAAGGAGCGTCCTCGTTCAAGGCCTGGGGCGTCCTCGTGCAAGGCGTGAGTGGGCGTGCAAGGCCCGGGGCGTCCGCGTGCAAGGCCCAGGCGTGCAAGGAGCGTCCTCGTGCCACGCACGCGTGTGCAAGGCGGAGCCTCGTGCGTCGCACGGCCCCGTCGCCCCTCCCGCACGCGCCCCCTCCCCACCCCCCCACCCCCCCGTGCAAGCCCCGCCCTCACGCCTCGCACGAGCGTGCACGGCCTGGCACCACCCTCCTCGTGCCACGCCCGTGCCGCGCCCCGTCCCCGTGCAAGGCCCCGCCCCCGCCCCGTGCAAGGCCCCTTCTTTATGCAATGCACCCCCCTCCCCCCACCGTGCAAGGCCCAGCCTCGTGCAACGCACGCCCCTCCCCCCGCCCTCGTGCAAGGCCGCCCCCCACGCTACGCCCGGCCGTGCGAGGCCGTCGCTCCACCCCCCCCCCCGCCGCGTGTGCAAGGGACGGCCTCGTGCGAGGCCCCTCCTTGCACGGGGGCTGGGCTTGTGCAAGAGCCTTCCTTGTGCAAGGCCCGCCCTCGTGCAAGGCCCATCCTTGCACAAGGCTCATCTTTGCACAAGGCCCATCCTCGTGCAAGAGCCACCCTCGTGCGAGGCCCGTCCTTGCCCAAGGGTCACCCTCGTGCGAGCCCGTTCCTCGTGCAAGACCTGTCCTTGCACAAGGCGAATCCTCGTGCAAGGCCCAGCCTCGTGCAAAGCCCGTCCTCGTGCGAGGCCAATCCTTGCACAAGGCCAATCCTCGTGCAAGGCCCAACCTTGTGCAAGCCCGGGCCTTGTGCAACGCCAACCCTCGTGCAAGGCCCGTCCTCGTGCGAGGCCCACCCTCGTGCAAGCCTGGGCCTTGTGCAAGGCCCATCCTCGTGCAAGGCCCGTCCTCGTGCGAGGCCCATCCTTGTGCGAGGCCCGTCCTTGCCCGTGGCCAATCCTCGTGCGAGCCCCATCCTCGTGCGAGCCCTCGTGCGAGGCCCCACCCTCGTGCGAGGGCCGGCCCCTCCCCCCCCGCCCCCCCCCCCCCCGGCCGCGGCCCCCTCCTCCCGTTTGCACTTTTTCGTGGCCGCGTTTGCTACTGACTCCCCTCCTCCCGCCCCTCCCCCACTCGTGCCCCACCCCCCACCCCCACCCCCCGCCCCCGACCGCACTTTAGGGGGGCCCCGCCCGGAAAAAACAAACAAAACAACAACAAAAAAAGGCAAAAACCAAGCAAAAAAGGGGAAGAGTGGAAAAAAAAAACGGGGGGGGGAGGGGAGGGGAGGGGGGACCCTGGGGACGGCGGGGGGGGGGGACGGACATGGGGGGAGGGGCTCCATGGGGACGTCGCCGTGGGATGTCACCAAGGAGGTGGCCTCCATAAGGGACATCTCCATGGGGTGGCCTCAAGGAGGTGGCCTCAAGGAGGTGGCCTCCATGGGGACGTCCCCGTGGGGTGGCCTCCATGAGGTGGCCTCGAGGAGGTGGCCTCCATGGGGACGTCCCTGTGGGATGTCACCAATGAGGTGGCCTCCATAAGGGACATCTCCATGGGGTGGCCTCAAGGAGGTGGCCTCAAGGAGGTGGCCTCCATGGGGACGTCCCCGTGGGGTGGCCTCCATGAGGTGGCCTCGAGGAGGTGGCCTCCATGGGGACGTCCCCATGGGATGTCACCAATGAGGTGGCCTCCATAAGGGACATCTCCGTGGGGTGGCCTCCATGAGGTGGCCTCGAGGAGGTGGCCTCCATGGGGACATCCCCATGAGGTGGCCTCAATGAGGTGGCCTCCATAAGGGACATCTCCATGGGGTGTCCCCAATGGGGTGGCCTCGAAGAGGTGGCCTCCATGGGGACGTCCCTGTGGGGTGGCCTCCATGAGGTGGCCTCAAGGAGGTGGCCTCCATGAGGGACGTCCCCATGGGATGTCACCAATGGAGTGGCCTCCATGGGTTGTCCCCAATGGGGTGGCCTCCTTGGGGTTGTCCTCAATGGGGTGGCCTCCATGGGGGAGATCCCCATGGGATGTCCCCAAGGAGGTGGCCTCAACGGGGTGGCCGCCATGGCGGTTGTCTCCAAGGAGGTGGCCTCAATGAGGCTTGTCCCCATTGGGATGTCCCCAATGGAGGATGTCCCCAAAGAGGTGGCCTCAATGGGGGATGTCCCCAGAGGGGGTGTCACCCATGGGGTGTCCCCAATGGAGCGCCTCAGTGGGGAGGGGGTCCCTTAAGGGTGTCCCCAAGGGGGTGTCCCCAAAGGGGTGGCCCCGGTGGGGAGGGGTCCCCGGGGGCGTGGCGGGGGGTCCCCGCGGTGGCCCCGCGGCGGCGGTCGGTGGCGGCGGTGACAAATGTCCACTATTTATCTGCATCAGTGAGTGTTAGAGACGCCAATAAACACCGTAGAGCTGAGCTGGCCTGCGCGGGGACGGGGACACGGGGGGACATCGGGGACACGGGGGACATCGGGGACACGGGGTGTCATGGGGACACGGGGACGACATGGGGACACGGGACATTGGGGACACGGGGGACGTGGGGACATGGGGAAGATGGGGACACGGGGGTCATTCGGGACACGGGGGGGACATTGGGGACATGGGGGACACGGGGGACATGGGGACACAGGGGGGACATTGGGGACATGGGGGTCATTGGGGACACGGGGGACACAGGGGACATGGGGAGACGGGGGACATGGGGGACACGGGGGACATGGGGACACGGGGGACATCAGGGACATGGGGGACATGGGGGACACAGGGGACATGGGGACACAGGGGGGACATTGGGGACATGGGGACACAGGGGTCATTGGGGACACGGGGGACACAGGGGACATGGGGAGACGGGGGACATGGGGGACACGGGGGACATGGGGACACGGGGGACATCAGGGACAGGGGGGACATGGGGAGGATATGGGGACATGAGGGGACATTGGGGACATGGGGACGGGGGACACTGGAGACACGGGTGACATTGGGGACACGAGGGGACATTGGGGACATATGGGGACAGAGGGACATTGGGGACACAGGACATTGGGGACATCAGGGGACGGGGACACGTGGGGACGTGGGGACATGGATATGGGGACTTGGGGGGACATTGAGGACATGGGGACATGGGGACACAGGGATGACATGGGGACACAGGACATTGGGGACATGCGGGGGACACGGGGGACGGGGGGGACACGGGGGACATGGGGGACGTGGGGACATTGGGGACATGGGGGGGACATGGAGGACGTGGGGACACGGGGGGACATTGGGGACATGGGGGTCATTGGGGACATGGGGGATGTGGGGACATCGGGGACATGGGGGACACGGGACATGGGGACATGAGGGGCCATTGGGGACACAGGGGACACTGGAGACATGGGGGGACATGGAGCCACGGGGGACATTGGGGATGTGAGGACAGAGGGACATTGGGGACATTGGGGACACGGGGGGACATGGGGGGGACATGGGGACATCAGGGACACGGGGGACATTGGGGACATGGGGGGACATTGGGGACATGGGGACAGGGGGACACGGGGGACATGGGGACATGGATATGGGGACTTGGGGGGACACTGGGGACGTGGGGGATGTGGGGGACGTGGGGACATTGGGGACATGGGGGACACGGGGGACACGGGGACATCGGGGACATGGGGGCACATTGGGGACACGGGGGGGTGTTGGGGACATTGGGGGGACATCGGTGACACAGGGGGTGCGGGGACGTGGGGGGCGGGACACTGGGGGGCATTGGGGACACTGGGGGATGGTGGCACCGGGGGGAGGGGACACTGGGGACATGGGGGTGACACCGGGGGGGTGGGGGGTGGGGTGGCCCCAAAAGCGACGTCCCCACACTCAGCAGCGACAACCACAATTTATTGTCACACGGGGGGGGGGGGGACACCCCAAAAGGGCCCTCGCGGGGGGGGGGGGGCTCCATTTAGGGGGCTCCTGCCCCCCCCCCAGGGTGGCACCGAGCCGGGGGGGGGAGGGACCCCGGGGGGGGGTCCCCAATTTTGAGCCCCCCCCACCCCAAGGGGGGGGGCCCCCACTTTTGGGCCCCCCCATTCCCTACACACTGGGGGGGGACCCCAATTTTGAGCCCCCCACACCCCAAGGGAGGGGACCCCCCAATTTTGACCCCCCCCCATTCCCTATACTCCGGGGGGGGGTCCCCATTTCTGAGCCCCCCCCCACCCCAAGGAGGGGGGACCCCCACTTTTGAGCCCCCCCCATTCCCTACACACTGGGGGGGGACCCCAATTTTGAGCCCCCCCCCACCCAAGGGGGGACCCCCACTTTTAGCCCCCCCCATACCCCAGGGTGGCGAACCCCCCATTTTTTAGCCCTCCCCATACCCCAAGTTGGCCGACCCCACCCCAGGGTGCCCCTCCCCCCTCTTTTTACCCCCCCCCCCAAAGAATTTTGGGGTGCCCCATCACAACAAGCAGCAAGTCGTGGACCGCCCCCCCCCCGCGGGGGCGCTACTGGGATCCAAATCGGGGGGTAACGTCCCGGGGGGTCCCCAAATATTCAATTCCTGGAAGACCCCCGTCTCGATCAGCTCCTCCTGCCAGGGGATGGGGACGGTCCCCGAGGCGAAGGCGTCCCCCAAAATGGCGTCCCCCTCGTCCAGCTCCACCCCCCGCACCGAGGAGAAGGCCCCCACGTCACCCAGGTCCTTGGCGTACACCCGGCGGGGGTCCGGGACGAAAGGGGGGGGCACCAGACCTGGGGGGGGAGGGGGGGGAGGGGAGAATGAAGTTGGGGATCCCCCCTCCTCGGTGTCACCCGATAGCATCCACCGAAAGGCCGGGGACCCGGTTCTGGAGCACCCAACACCCAGTGGAGACCCCACTGTTGGACACCCAACACCCAATGGGACCCACAGCCATGAGCACCCAACACCCAGTGGAGACCCCGTTGTTGGACACCCAACACCCAGTGGAGCACCCTACACCCAGTGGAGACCCCGTTGTTGGACACCCAACACCCAATGGGACCCACAGCCATGAGCACCCAACACCCAGTGGAGACCCCGTTGTTGGACACCCAACACCCAGTGGAGACCCCGTTGTTGGACACCCAACACCCAATGGAGCACCCAACACCCAGTGGAGACCCCGTTGTTGGACACCCAACACCCAATGGGACCCACAGCCATGAGCACCCAACACCCAGTGGAGACCCCGTTGTTGGACACCCAACACCCAATGGAGCACCCAACACCCAGTGGAGACCCCGTTGTTGGACACCCAACACCCAATGGGACCCACAGCCATGAGCACCCAACACCCAGTGGAGACCCCGTTGTTGGACACCCAACACCCAGTGGAGACCCCGTTGTTGGACACCCAACACCCAATGGAGCACCCAACACCCAGTGGAGACCCCGTTGTTGGACACCCAACACCCAATGGGACCCACAGCCATGAGCACCCAACACCCAGTGGAGACCCCGTTGTTGGACACCCAACACCCAGTGGAGCACCCTACACCCAGTGGAGACCCCGTTGTTGGACACCCAACACCCAATGGGACCCACAGCCATGAGCACCCAACACCCAGTGGAGACCCCGTTGTTGGACACCCAACACCCAGTGGAGACCCCGTTGTTGGACACCCAACACCCAATGGAGCACCCAACACCCAGTGGAGACCCCGTTGTTGGACACCCAACACCCAATGGGACCCACAGCCATGAGCACCCAACACCCAGTGGAGACCCCGTTGTTGGACACCCAACACCCAATGGAGCACCCAACACCCAGTGGAGACCCCGTTGTTGGACACCCAACACCCAATGGGACCCACAGCCATGAGCACCCAACACCCAGTGGAGACCCCGTTGTTGGACACCCAACACCCAGTGGAACCCATTTCCATGAGCACCCATTGGAGACGCCATTTCTCGACACCCAACACCCATCGGGGACCCACTTCCCACCCAACACCCACCAGCACCCCGTTCCCAGAAGCCCCCCACCGTCTCCCCGCGGGGGTTACCTGCCTCCAGGCGCCCCCAGTTGACGGCGGCGAAGAGGGGGTGCGCCTTGAGTTGGGCGCAGTCGTTGCCCCGGAAGCCGAGGCGGGTGCCGGGCTCCTTGGCTAGCAAACCCTCGCAGGCGGCTCGTGCCACCGGGCTGAACCGGTCCGAGTAGCTGACGGGGTCGTTTAGGATGCGTCGTGTCACCTCCTTGTTCTCCACCTGGGGACGGGGACAGGGGTTTCTGGGGGTTCCTGAAGGTCCTGGGGGTGCTTGAGGGGTCCTGGCGGCTACTGGTAGCCCTGGGCCTGGGACTTGGGGAGTTCCTGGGGGTTCCTGAAGGTCCTGGGGGTCCTTGAGGGGTCCTGGGGGCTACTGGTAGCCCTGGGCCTGGGACTTGGGGAGTTGCTGGGGGTTCCTGAAGGTCCTGGGGGTCCTTGAGGGGTCCTGGCGGCTACTGGTAGCCCTGGGCCTGGGACTTGGGGAGTTCCTGGGGGTTCCTGAAGGTCCTGGGGGTCCTTGAGGGGTCCTGGGGGCTACTGGTAGCCCTGGGCCTGGGACTTGGGGAGTTGCTGGGGGTTCCTGAAGGTCCTGGGGGTCCTTGAGGGGTCCTGGGGGCTACTGGTAGCCCTGGGCCTGGGACTTGGGGAGTTCCTGGGGGTTCCTGGGGGTCCTTGAGGGGTCCTGGGGGCTACTGGTAGCCCTAGGATGTCACTTGGGAAGTTTCTGGGGGTTCCTGGTGGTCCTTGATGGGTTCTGGTGGTCCTTGAGAAGTTCTGGGGGCTACTGGTAGCCCTGGGCTGTGACTTGGGGAGTTCCTGAGGGTTCTTGGGAGTTACTGGGAGTTACTGGGGTTACTGGGGTTACTGGGCACCTTCTCCCCCCGGCTTCGGAAGGGTCCCTTGGCCGCCAGCATCTCGTAGAGGGTCACCCCCAGCGTGAAGTAGTCGACGGCCCAGTCGTACTCCTCGTCCCGCAGCACCTCCGGCGCCATGAACCCTGCGGGAGCCGGGGCCCCGGGTGACCCAGGGGGGACCCGGGTGACAAAGGGGGACCCAGGTGGCCAGGGGGGGACCCAGGTGGCCAAGAGGGGACCCAGGTGACAAAGAGGGGACCCAGGTGGCCAAGAGAGGACCCAGGTGGCCAGGGGGGACCCAGGTGACAAAGAGGGGATCCAGGTGGCCAGGGGGGGACCCAGGTGGCCAAGAGGGGACCCAGGTGACAAAGAGGGGACCCAGGTGGCCAAGAGAGGACCCAGGTGGCCAGGGGGGGCCCAGGTGACAAAGAGGGGATCCAGGTGGCCAAGAGGGGACCCAGGTGGCCGGGGGGGACCCAGGTGGCCAAGAGGGGACCCAGGTGACAAAGAGGGGATCCAGGTGGCCAGGGGGGACCCAGGTGACCAAGAGGGGACCCGGGTGGCCAGGGGGGACCCAGGTGGCCAGGGGGGACCCAGGTGGCCAATAGGGGACCCAGGTGGCCGGGGGGGACCCAGGTGGCCAAGAGGGGACCCAGGTGACAAAGAGGGGATCCAGGTGGCCAGGGGGGACCCAGGTGACCAAGAGGGGACCCAGGTGGCCAGGGGGGACCCAGGTGACCAAGAGGGGACCCGGGTGACAAAGAGGGGGACCCAGGTGGCCAGGGGGGACCCAGGTGGCCAAGAGGGGACCCGGGTGGCCAGGGGGGGCCCAGGTGACAAAGAGGGGACCCAGGTGGCCAGGGGGGACCCAGGTGGCCAAGGGGGGACCCAGGTGGCTGGGGGGAACCCAGGTGGCCAAGAGGGGACCCAGGTGACAAAGAGGGTATCCAGGTGGCCGGGGGGGACCCGGGTGGCCAAGAGGGGACCCAGGTGGCCAGGGGGGACCCGGGTGGCCAAGAGGGGACCCAGGTGGCCAGGAGAGGAACCACCCGATGTCCCCTGTGTCCCCCCCAACCCCGTACCTGGCGTCCCCCCCCACGTCTCCGTGCCACCTCCTGTGTCCCTCCCTGTCCCCAAGGTCCATGTCCCCCCGTGTCCCCTCGTGTCCTCTTGTGTCCCCCCCGTGTCCCCCCTGTCCCCCCGTGTCCCCCAGTGTCCCCCCCGTGTCCCCTACCCGGGGTCCCGGCGTAGCCGCGGGTTTTGGTCTGTCCCTCCTTGAGCTCCACGGCCAAACCCATGTCAGACAGACGGACGTGGCCTGCCCGTACCAGTAACCACCAGTAACCACCAGTAACACCCCAATGAACCCCCTGAAACCCTCCCAGTGCCCTGCTCACACCAGTATCACCAGTAACCACCAGTAACACCCCCCCCAGGAACACTCCCAGTGCCCTGTCTCCACCAGTATCACCAGTAACCACCAGTAACACCCCTCCAGGAACCCTCCCAATGCCCTGTCTCCACCAGCATCACCAGTAACCACCAGTAACACCCCCCCAGGAACACTCCCAGTGCCCTGTCTCCACCAGTACCACCAGTAACCACCAGTAACACCCCTCCAGGAACCCTCCCAATGCCCTGTCTCCACCAGCATCACCAGTAACCACCAGTAACACCCCCCCAGGAACACTCCCAGTGCCCTGTCTCCACCAGTACCACCAGTAACCACCAGTAACACTCCTCAGGAACCCTCCCAATGCCCCGTCTCCACCAGTATCACCAGTAACCACCAGTAACACCCCCCCCCAGGAACCCGCCCAGTGCCCTGTCTCCACCAGTACCACCAGTAACACCCCAAGGAACCCCCCAGGAACCCTCCCAGTGCCCTGCTCACACCAGTACCACCAGTAACCCCCCCAGTGCCTCCCAGTAACCCCCTCCCAGGCTCCCAGTAACACCCATGTACCTCCACATCCCTCCATGGCCATCTCCGTCCCCGTAATGTCCCCAATGTCCCACCCAACGCCTCCCCCTTCCCCGTGTCCCCCCCGTGTCCTCCACGTCCCCAAGTCCCACCCCCCCACGTCCCCATGTCCCCAATGTCCCCATGTCCCCAATGTCCCCGATGTCCCCACGTCCCCCAATGTCCCCAAATCCCCCACATCTCCCCAATGCCCCTTCTCCCCCCAATGTCCCCAATGTCCCCAATGTCCCCATGTCCCCAATGTCCCCATGCCCCCCAATGTCCCCATGTCCCCGATGTCCCTGATGTCCCCAATGTCCCCGTGTCCCCCAATGTCCCCATGACCCCCAATGTCCCCCACTCCCCCAATGTCCCCACATCCCCCAACGTCCCCGCATCCCCCAACGTCCCCATGTCCCCAACATCCCTGATGTCCCCAGTGTCCCCATGTCCCCCAATGTCCCTGATGTCCCCAATGTCCCCATGTTCCCCCAATGCCCCCGCATCCCCCAATGTCCCCGTGTCCCCCAATGTCCCCATGTCGCCAACATCCCTGATGTCCCCAATGTCCCCATGTCCCCAATGTCCCCGTGTCCCCAATGTCCCCGTGTCCCCCAACGTCCCTGATGTCCCCAATGTCCCCATGTCCCCCAATGTCCCCAATGTCCCCGTGTCCCCCAATGTCCCCATGTCCCCCCATGTCGCCCCACACCCCGATGTCCCCACATCCCCCAATGTCCCCGCATCCCCCAACATCCCCATGTCCCCAACATCCCTGATGTCCCCAATGTCCCCCACTCCCCCCATGTCCCCGTGTCCCCAAACATCCCTGATGTCCCCAGTGTCCCCATGTCCCCCAATGTCCCCGTGTCCCCCAATGTCCCCAATGTCCCCATGTCCCCAATGTCCCCATGACCCCCAATGTCCCCCACTCCCCCAATGTCCCCGCATCCCCCAATGTCCCCGTGTCCCCCAATGTCCCCATGTCCCCAACATCCCTGATGTCCCCAATGTCCCCATGTCCCCAATGTCCCCGTGTCCCCCAACGTCCCTGATGTCCCCAATGTCCCCGTGTCCCCCAATGTCCCCAATGTCCCCATGTCCCCCAATGTCCCCATGTCCCCCCATGTCCCCCCACACCCCGATGTCCCCACATCCCCCAATGTCCCCGCGTCCCCCAACATCCCTGATGTCCCCAATGTCCCCCACTCCCCCAATGTCCCCATGTCCCCCACATCCCTGATGTCCCCAACGTCACCATGTCCCCCATGTCCCCGTGTCCCCCAATGTCCCCAATGTCCCCATGTCCCCAATGTCCCCATGACCCCCAATGTCCCCCACTCCCCCAATGTCCCCACATCCCCCAATGTCCCCGCGTCCCCCAATGTCCCCCCATGTCCCACTGTCCCCAACGCCCCTCCCCACCCCATCCCAACGTCACCGGCGTCATCGAGGAGGACGTTCTCGGGCTTGAGGTCGCGGTAGACGATGCGGTGCTGGTGCAGGTGCTCCAGCCCCAGCAGGATCTGGGCGGTGTAAAACACGGCCCGCGGCTCGAGGAACCCGGGGTTGTCCTCGTCCACGTTGTATATGTGGTACCTGACACGCCAAGCACACGCTAAGCACACGCCAGCGCGTGGGGACACGCCAGCAGCTGGGGTGGGGGGGAACGCGCTGGGGACACGGCTTGGGGAACCTGGCGTGACCTCATCCACATCGCATGTGTGGCACCTCCACATGCTAAGGACACGCTAAGGACACGCCAGCACCTGGGGACACGCTGGGGACGTGATATGGAGAACCCAGGCTTGGCCTCGTCCCCATTGCATGCATATGGCACCTGCACATGCTAAGGACATGCTAAGGACATGCCAGACCTGCTGCTGGGAGGCGTCTCCAGCAGCGTGGCACACGCCAAGCACACGCTTACCGCAGGTCGCCGCCGTTCATGATGGTCATGACGAGGCAGAGGTCGGTCTTGGTCTGGAAGGCGCAGGCCAGCGAGACGATGAAGCGGCTGTGCACGCGTGCCAGGATCCGCTTCTCCACCAGCGCCGCCTGCACACGCCAAGCACACGCCAAGGACACGCAGCTGGTGATGGGCCAGCCCACGCCAAGGACGCGCCGGGGACATGCAGGTGGCACACGCCAAGGGAAATACGGGTGGCACGTGCCGAGGGCATGTAGTTGACATGTGCCAAGGAAAACATGGATGATACATGCCAAGGACATGCAGGTGGCACACGCCAAGGACATGCAGGGTGGAACACACCAGGGAAAACACGGGTGGCACATGTCAAGGACATGAAGGTGGGACACACCAAGGAAAACATGGGAGGAACACGCTAAGGACACGTTGGGTGGAACACACCAAGGAAAACATGGATGATACATGCCAAGGCCATGCAGGGGGCACACGCCAAGGACATGTGGGGTGGAGGACACCAAGGAAAACATGGGAGGAACATGCTAAGGCCATGCAGGGGGCACACAGCAAGGAAAGCATGGGAGGAACATGCCAAGAACATGCAGGGGGCACACACCAAGGACATGTGGGGTGGAACACATCAAGGAAAACATGGGAGGAACACGCCAAGGACATGTGGGGTGGGACACATCAAGGAAAACATGGGAGGAACACGCCAAGGCCATGTGGGGTGGAACACATCAAGGAAAACATGGGAGGAACACGTTAAGGACATGTGGGGTGGAACACATCAAGGAAAACATAGGAGGAACACGCCAAGGCCATGTGGGGTGGAACACATCAAGGAAAACATGGGAGGAACACGCCAAGGCCATGTTGGGTGGAACACATCAAGGAAAACATGGGAGGAACACGCCAAGGCCATGTGGGGTGGAACACATCAAGGAAAACATGGGAGGAACACGTTAAGGCCATGTGGGGTGGAACACATCAAGGAAAACATGGGAGGAACACGTTAAGGCCATGTGGGGTGGAACACATCAAGGAAAACATGGGAGGAACACGCCAAGGCCATGTGGGGTGGAACACATCAAGGAAAACATGGGAGGAACACGTTAAGGACATGTGGGGTGGAACACATCAAGGAAAACATGGGAGGAACACGTTAAGGCCATGTGGGGTGGAACACATCAAGGAAAACATAGGAGGAACACGCCAAGGCCATGTGGGGTGGAACACATCAAGGAAAACATGGGAGGAACACGTTAAGGCCATGTGGGGTGGAACACATCAAGGAAAACATAGGAGGAACACGCCAAGGCCATGTGGGGTGGAACACATCAAGGAAAACATGGGAGGAACACGCCAAGGCCATGTGGGGTGGAACACATCAAGGAAAACATGGGAGGAACACGCCAAGGCCATGTGGGGTGGAGGACATCAAGGAAAACATGGGAGGAACACGCCAAGGCCATGTGGGGTGGAACACATCAAGGAAAACATGGGAGGAACACGCCAAGGCCATGTGGGGTGGAACACATCAAGGAAAACATGGGAGGAACACGTTAAGGCCATGTGGGGTGGAACACATCAAGGAAAACATGGGAGGAACACGTTAAGGCCATGTGGGGTGGAACACATCAAGGAAAACATGGGAGGAACACGTTAAGGACATGTGGGGTGGAACACATCAAGGAAAACATGGGAGGAACACGCCAAGGCCATGTGGGGTGGAACACATCAAGGAAAACATGGGAGGAACACGTTAAGGCCATGTGGGGTGGAACACATCAAGGAAAACATGGGAGGAACACGTTAAGGACATGTGGGGTGGAACACATCAAGGAAAACATGGGAGGAACACGTTAAGGCCATGTGGGGTGGAACACATCAAGGAAAACATAGGAGGAACACGCCAAGGCCATGTGGGGTGGAACACATCAAGGAAAACATGGGAGGAACACGCCAAGGCCATGTGGGGTGGAACACATCAAGGAAAACATGGGAGGAACACGCCAAGGCCATGTGGGGTGGAACACATCAAGGAAAACATGGGAGGAACACGCCAAGGCCATGTGGGGTGGAACACATCAAGGAAAACATAGGAGGAACACGCCAAGGCCATGTGGGGTGGAACACATCAAGGAAAACATGGGAGGAACACGCCAAGGCCATGTTGGGTGGAACACATCAAGGAAAACATGGGAGGAACACGCCAAGGCCATGTGGGGTGGAACACATCAAGGAAAACATGGGAGGAACACGCCAAGGCCATGTGGGGTGGAACACATCAAGGAAAACATGGGAGGAACACGCCAAGGCCATGTGGGGTGGAACACATCAAGGAAAACATGGGAGGAACACGCCAAGGCCACGCAGGGGGCAGCCGCCAAGCGGAGGGCCAGCTGGGGGGCCAGCGGGCTGGCCGAGGGGACAGACGGCCGCCGTCCCCACCCCCGCGTCCCCGCGGCGGGGGTGGTGGGGGTGGGGGTTCCCCACCTCGTAGCCCTGGCGCTTCTTCAGGCGCTTCTTGTTGAGGCGCTTGTTGGCGTACATCTTGCCGGTGGCGCGGCGCTGGCAGGCGCAGACCTCGCCGAAGCCGCCCTTGCCCAGCACCCTGAAGTCGGCGAAGGCGTCGGCGCCCACCGCCTGCCCCTCCAACCATTTGAACTGTACGAAGCGCCCGAATTCCGGCGACGCTCGGTACGGGCTCCAGGCAACCGCTTCCAGGTGGGCCATCAACTCCCGTCGCGCTTGCCCGAAGTCCTCCGCGGAGGCGGTGGCGCCTGGGGGCGGGGGGGGGGGGAGAAGGGGGCGCGGTCGCTGTTGTAGCGCCCATCGGGTGGCAGCATGGCCGCCCCTGGGGGTGTCATGGTAGGAGGAACTATCATGGCCACCATTGGTGGTGTCGTGGCCACCGAGAGGGGAGTCATGGCCACCAAAAGGGGTGTTAAGACTACCATTGGGGGTACGGTGGCCGCTGTTGGGGGTGTCATGGCTGCCAACGGCGGTGTCATGGCAGTCATCACTGTCATGGCCACCAAGAGGGGAGTCACGGCCACCGACAGGGGTACCACGACCACTGTTGGGGGTGTCATGGCTGCCAACGGCGGTGTCATGGCAGTCATCACTGTCATGGCCACCAAGAGGGGAGTCATGGCCACCATTGGAGCTATTGTGGCCTTCATTGGCAGCATTGCGGCCACCATTGGGACTGTCATGGCCACCATCACTATCACGGCTGCCATTGGAAGTGTCATGGCTGCCATTGGAGGTATCATGGCCACCACTGGAGGTATCATGATAGCCATCGGAGGTATCATGGCCGCCATTGGAGGAATCATGGCCGCCATTGCGGCCTGCACCGGAAGTGTCATGGCCGCCACTGTGGGCGGAGCCTCACCTGTGGGCGGCGCCACAGCGGCAGCGCTGAGGAAACCGCAGTGCTCAGCCCCGCCCGGGGTGAAGAACCGCGCCCGCAGGGCGGCGGCCGCCGCGCCTCGCTCCGCCTCCTCGCACCTCTCATAGGCCTCCAGCTCCGCCCACAGCGCCCCCGCTGCAGCCAATCCTGGCGCTCCCTCCAGGAACCGCTGAAAGAGCAGCTTCCCAATTGGCTGCTCCACGCACTGCCACCGGAAAGAAATCTCCTCCTCAAGATGGCCGCCCCCATGGGGGCCGCCATGTTGGCCCCCTCCGACGCCATTTTGTGCCCCGCCGACGCCATTTTGTCCCCCTCCGCCGCCTTTTTTTCCCCCTCCGCCGCCATTTTGTCCCCCTCCGCCGCCTTTTTGTCCCCCTCCGCCGCCATCTTGTCCCCCTCGGACGCCATTTTGAGCCCCGTGGCCACCGTTTGCCGGGTCCCCGCCGGCCAAACGGGCCCGCAGGGCCTCGCACTGGGAGATGTGGGGCAAGCGGAGGCGGGCGCGTTGTCGCCGATCCCTTCCCGAAGCTCCCGGGCCGCCGCGGGCCGATACGTAGGCCGAGTTGGCCACCACCGTCTCCAGGCCGCCGATGTCCATGGCTGTGGGGAGGGGGGAGCGCTCGTGCGACGCACGGGGGGGGGGGGAATCCCTCGTGCAACAAATGGGGGGACGGAGGGGTGGGGGTGAGCCCTCGTGCGACGCGCGGGGGGATGGGGGGTGGGGGTGAGCCCTTGTGCAAAGCACGGGGGGATGGGGGCGTGGGGGTGCACCCTCGTGCGACGCACGTGGGGATGGGGGAGGGGATGAGCCCTTGTGCGACGCACGTGGGGATGGGGGGGTGGGGTGCACCCTCGTGCGACGCACGAGGACGGTGACGGGGTGGGGCCCCGCCTCCCCCGGGGATTAACCCCGCCCCCGGCAAGGTCACGGCTCTTAAAGGGCCGGCACGCTATAATTAGCGGGTAAGCGGCTCAGCGGGGCTCGTGCCTAAGCCGCTTTCACGGCCCCTCGCACGAGAGCCCCCCCCCCCCATCCCACAATGCACCGGGGTCGCAGGGCATGATGGGAAGGGTGTTACCCACCCCCCCACACCCCCCAACCTCAGGCTATGAATGGCGCCGCAAAGGATTCTGGGAAAGACACCCCCCCCCCCCCAAAGTGTGGTGGCTCCCAGAGTGCTTTGCAGCAGAGGATGATGGGAAGGGGGGGGTGGGGGGGGGAGGGGGGTGAGAGGAGGGTCCCCCCACCCGTAAGGGACCCAGGCATCCGGGACCCCCCACCCATAGGGGACCCCCACCCCGGGCCCCCCCACCCATGGGGGACCCCCACCCATAGGGGACCCCCACCCCGACCCCCTCCACCCATAGGGGACCCAGGTGTCCAGGACCCCCCACCCATAGGAGACCCCCACCCATAGGGGACCCAGGCATCTGGGACCCCCCACTCCTACGGGACCCCCACCCTGCCCCCCACCCATAGGGGACCCAGGTGTCCAGGACCCCCCACCCATAGGGGTCCCCCACCCATAGGCGACCCCCACCCCATCCCCCCCAGGGGACCCAGATGACTGCCCCCCCCAAGACCCCCCCCACCCATAGGGGTCCCCCACCCATAGGGGACCCCCACCCCATCCCCCCCAGGGGACCCAGATGACTGGCCCCCCCCCCCCAAGCTCCCCCCCATAGGGGTCCCCCACCCATAGGGGACCCAGGCATCCGGGACCCCCACCCATAGGGGACCCCCACCCATAGGGGACCCAGGCATCCGGGACCCCCACCCATAGGGGACCCCCACCCATAGGGGACCCCCACCCCTAGGCCCCCCCCCCAAAAGGGACCCCCCACCCCCAGCCCCCCCCTCACCTCCGCAGCTCCCGTTGCCCGCGGTGCTTCCCGGTGGCCCGGGACCGGGATTAGCCCCGCCCGGGGATTAACCAAATCCCCCCGGGGGGGGGGGCGGGACCTCCCCCCCCCCCCCCCCCCCCCCCAAAGGGGCCCCTCACCCCGGGGGGGGGGGGGGACCCAGGGGGCGGGGGACCCCCCCCCATTCACCCCAGGGGTCCCAGGGGTCCGGGACCCCCCCCATTCACCCTAGGGGTCCAGGGACCCCCCCATTCACCCCCAGGGGTCCGGGACCCCCCCTCAACCCCCTCCCCATTGACCATGGGGGGACCCAAGGGTCCGGGACCCCCCCCCATTGACCCCAGGGGCCGGGGGCCCCCCCCCCCATTCACCCCAGGGGTCTCAGGGGTCCGGGACCCCCCCATTGACCCCAGGGGACCGGGGACCCCCCCACCATTGACCCCAGAGGACCGGGGACCCCCCCCCATTGACCCCCAGGGGTCCGGGACCCCCCTCAACCCCCTCCCCATTGACCATGGGGGGACCCAGGGGTCCGGGACCCCCCCCCCCATTCACCTCGGGGGTCCGGGACCCCTCCCCCATTCACCCCAGGGGACCGGGCCCCCCCCCCCTCCATTGACCCCAGGGGTCCGGGACCCCCCCCCCCCCCCATTCACCCCGGGGGTCCCGGGGAAGGGGGTGGGGGTGGCCCGGAGGAAGGCGGGGGTGGCCCGGGGCGAGGGTTTGGCTACCGGTGCCCGGCCTGGACGAGCCGTTACCGGGGAGCCCGCAGCGCTCGGCCGGGCACGCGTGGGGCCCCCGGAGGCTGGGGCCCCCCCTTAATGGGGGGGGGGGGGGGGCCGGACTCAGGAGGGACCCGGGCAACGGTATTTCCCAGTCTGACCAGTTTGGGACTGGGGAAACTGGGAGGGAAGGCGGGGTTGCCGGATTCCTCGGGGCCGATCGTGTGGGTCCCCTACGGGGGGGGGGGCTTCTCCCCACGCCCTTGACCCCGGGTGACCTTGCCCCCCAAGCCCCGCCCCCCTCTTTAGCCCCGCCCACCCCCTCATTAAGAACCAGGCGAGGAGCCCAGGTGGTCCAAGGGCACCCCAGTTCCCCTCCCCAGTGCTCCCAGTAGCCTCCCAGTGATTCCCCCAGAGCTCCCAGTAACCCCCCAGTGATTCCTCAGTACTCCCAGTAACCCCCCAGTGCTGCCAGTTACCCTTCAGGGCTCCCAGTTATCTCCCAGTAACCCCCCAGTGCTGCCAGTTACCCTTCAGGGCTCCCAGTCATCTCCCAGTAACCCCCCTCGGTGCTCCCAGTAACCCTCTAGGGCTCCCAGTTATCCCCCAGTAACCCCCTAGTGCTCCCAGTAACCCCCCAGGGCTCCCAGTAACCCTCCCATGCTCCCAGTTACCCTACACCGAGTTCCCAGTTATTCTCCAAGGCTCCCAGTAACCCGCCCAGTGCTCCCAGTACTCCTCCAAGGCTCCCAGTTATCCCCCAGTAACCCCCTAGTGCCCCCAGTAACCCTCCCCAGTGCCTTCTGTAACCCCCCAGGGCTCCCAGTAACCCCCCAGTATCACCCCAGTGCTCCTAGTTACCCCCCAAGGCTCCCAGTAACCCCCCCCAGTGCTCCCAGTACCCCTCCAAGGCTCCCAGTTATCCCGCAGTAACCCCCTAGTGCTCCCAGTAACCCTCCCCAGTGCCTCCCTAAGGCTCCCAGTAACACCCCAGTGCTCCCAGTTTACCCCACACCACGTTCCCAGTTATCCCCCGAGGCTCCCAGTAACCTCCCTCGAGGACTCCCAGTTATCCCCCAAGACTCCAACCCCCCCCCCCCAGTGCTCCCAGTTACCTCCCCTAATACTCCCAGTATCCCCCAGTGTCCTTCCAGCATCCCCCTCTGCGCGGGCCCTTTAAGAACCCCCCCAACCCCCCCAAATCTCTCAATGGGGGACGGTGGGAACAGCCGCTGGACGCCCCGCCCCCTCATTAGCATAGGGGCGGGGCGAGGGAGAATTAACGTTCTGTTCATTGGGGGGGTGGCGTGGCGCGGGGGGCGTGGCTTGAGGGGCTTTAGAACGCGTTATTAGCATAAGGGGGCGTGGCGAAGTGCCTTTAGGGGGCGTGGCTCGTCCCCCAGGGGGCGGAGCTCCGAGGGTTGATAAGGAAGCGCGGCGGCGGCAGCGGGGAGTCGCGGGTTCGAATCCCGGGTGCGGAGCGACACCGGGAGCGACACCGGGAGCGACACCGGGAGCGACACCGGGAGCAGCGGGGGTGGTTGGTGGTGGTGGTGGTGGTGGTGGTGGTTGTAGGGGGGGGGGGGGAGGGGGTGTCACGGCGGAACCCCCCCACATGGCTCGGGACAAGGAGAAGCGAACCTGCGGGCAGAGGTTGGCCGAGTGGCGGGCGTTCGTCTGGGACCCCCGGAGCCGCCAGTTCCTGGGCAGAACTGGTACCAGTTGGGGTAAGTTTGGGGGGGTGTCGTCGTCCGTGTCCCCCCCTCCCCCAATTTTGGGGGTGCAATGGGGGGAAGCAGCCTGGGGGTGCGGTGGGGAGGTTGCATAGGGACCCCCCCCCCCAATTGGGGGGTGCAGGGGGAGGTTGCAGAGCACCCCCCTATAGGGGTGCACTTGGGGGGGGGGTCCCCCATTTTGGGGGGTGTCAATCAGGGTCCCCCCCCCCATATGGATGTAATGGGGGGGGTGGGACCCCCTCATAGAGGTGCAAGGGGAAGGGGTGGCATAGGGACCCCCCATATGGGTGCCATGGAGTTGGGGGGGGTGCGTAGGGAAACACCCCCCCCCCCCCGGATGCAATGGGGGGGGGGGGCTTATATAGGGCCCCCCAATAGGGAGGGGATTCCATAGGCCCCCCCCCCCCCATAGGTGCAATTGGGGGGGGTTCCATAGGGACCCCCCCCTCCCGTTTGGGTGCGGGACCCCCCAATATGGGTGCAATACCCCCCCCCAAGGAGAATTTAATGAGGCCCCTCCCCCCCATATGGGTGCAACTTGGGGGGGGTGTGTGCATAGGGACCCCCCCATTGCGTTGCAATTGGGGACCCCCCCCCACTTTTAAAGCTGCTTTTTTTTGGGGGGGGGGGGTGTCCCATATGGGTGCAATGGGGTGGGGAAGTTTGGGGGTCCTGGGAGAGGGGGGGAGTCTGGGTGGGGGGGGAAGGGGGTGGGTTGTGCCCCCCCCCCCCATCTGTCGCGCTGTGGCTGCAAAAGTAGGTCACGGTCGGGGGGGGGGGGATGGGGGAGACGGGGACCCCCCCCCCCTGGGGGGGGAGGGGGTGACCAGATGGACCCCCCCCCCATCCCCAAAGACACCACCCCCCCCAATTTACAGACAGATGGGGGAGGACCCCCCCCCCCCGACATGGGGACCCCCCTTCTTAGCAGGGACAGATGGCTCGGGGGGGATTTGGGGGGGCTCGGGGGGGGGGGGATTTAGGTCTGGGGGGGATTTGGGGGGGCCCAGGGGGGATTTGGGGGGTCTGGGGGCGATTTAGGGGTCTGGGGGGATTTGGGGGGCCCAGGGGGGATTTGGGGGGTCTGGGGGGGGATTTAGGTCTGGGGGGGATTTGGGGGCTCGGGGGGGATTTAGGTCTGGGGGGATTTGGGGGCTCTGGGGGGCGATTTAGGGGTCTGGGGGGATTTGGGGGCTCGGGGGGCGATTTGGGGGTCTGGGGGGAATTGGGGGGCTCAGGGGGGATTTAGGGGTCTGGGGGGATTTGGGGGGGCCCAGGGGGGGATTTGGGGGCTCGGGGGGGATTTAGGTCTGGGGGGGGATTTGGGGGCTCTGGGGGGATTTGGGGGGTCTGGGGGGCGATTTAGGGGTCGGGGGGGATTTGGGGGCTCGGGGGGGCGATTTGGGGGTCTGGGGGGAATTGGGGGCGCTCAGGGGGGATTTAGGGGTCTGGGGGGATTTGGGGGGCCCAGGGGGGATTTGGGGGCTCGGGGGGGGATTTGGGGGGTCTGGGGGGCGATTTAGGGGTCTGGGGGGATTTGGGGGGCCCAGGGGGGATTTGGGGGCTCGGGGGGGATTTAGCTCTGGGGGGCGATTTGGGGGGTCTGGGGGGGATTTGGGGGGCTCGGGGGGATTTAGGGGTCTGGGGGGATTTGGGGGGGCCCAGAGAGGGATTTGGGGGCTGAGGGGGGATTTAGGTCTGGAGGGGGATTTGGGGGGCTCAGGGGGGATTTGGGGGGTTTGGGGGGATTTGGGGGGTGTTTTGGGGGGCTCGGGGGGATTTGGGGGGATATGGGGAGGTGGGGGGGACGTTTTAGGGGTGTTTGTTCTTTTGGGGGGGTATTTGATGTGATTGGGGCAATTTCAGGGGTATTTGGGGGCTCTGGGGCAGATTTGGGGGGGGTCGGGGCAGTTTTGGGGGTATTTAATGTCATCGGGGCACTTTTGGGGGGTCTTTAGGGCTCGCGGGGGGCTTTTGGGGGGGCATTGAGAGGGTTCAGGGCAGTTTGGGGGGTATCTGACCCCGGGGGGGGTATTTACCCCCGGGGGGGGCAATTAGGGGGGGTAATTAACCCCTTATTACCCCCCAGGGTCCAATCCTGCTCTTCTAAAGGGCTTTATTTTGGGGGGATATGGACAATTTTAGGGGTGTTTGACCCCGGGGGGGGCAGTTTGGGGGGTCTTTGACCCCGGGGGGTATTTACCCCCGGGGGGGGGCAATTAGGGGGGTAATTAACCCCTTATTACCCCCCAGGGTCCAATCCTGCTCTTCTAAAGGGCTTTATTTTGGGGGGATATGGACAATTTTAGGGGTGTTTGACCCCGGGGGGGGGCAGTTTGGGGGGGTCTTTGACCCCGGGGGGGGTATTTACCCCCGGGGGGGGCAATTAGGGGGGGTAATTAACCCCTTTTTACCCCCCCCAGGCCTGATCCTGCTCTTCTACCTGGTGTTTTACGGGTTCCTGGCCGGGCTCTTTGCTCTCACCATGTGGGTGCTGCTGCAGAGCGTCGACCCCCACGTCCCCAAGTACCAGGATCGGCTCGCCACCCCCGGTGCGCACGAGGGCTCGCACGAGGGCTCGCACGTGGGGGTCCCGCGAGGGGTCCCTCGCACGAGGGACCTGGGGTGGGGGTAAAATGGGCGGCCCCATCACCCCTGGAGTGCGCTGGGCCTTGCACGAGGGGTCCCGTGCACGAGGGGTCCCTTGCACGAGGGCTCGCACGAGGGTTTGCACGTGGGGGTCCCGCGAGGGGTCCCTCGCACGAGGGACCTGGGGGTGGGGGTGAAGGGGTGGGGGTAAAATGGGCGGCCCCATCACCCCTGGAGTGCGCTGGGCCTTGCACGAGGGGTCCCGTGCACGAGGGGTCCCTTGCACGAGGGCTCGCACGAGGGTTTGCACGTGGGGGTCCCGCGAGGGGTCCCTTGCACGAGGGGTGGGGGGTGGGGGTGAAGGGGTGGGGGTAAAATGGGCGGCCCCATCACCCCTGGAGTGCGCTGGGCCTTGCACGAGGGGTCCCGTGCACGAGGGGTCCCTTGCACGAGGGCTCGCACGAGGGTTTGCACGTGGGGGTCCCGCGAGGGGTCCCTCGCACGAGGGACCTGGGGGTGGGGGTGAAGGGGTGGGGGTAAAATGGGCGGCTCCATCACCCCTGGAGTGCGCTGGGCCTTGCACGAGGGGTCCCGTGCACGAGGAGTCCCTTGCACGAGGGCTCGCACGAGGGTTTGCACGTGGGGATCCCGCGAGGGGTCCCTCGCACGAGGGACCTGGGGGTGGGGGGTGGGGGTGAAGGGGTGGGGGTAAAATGGGCGGCCCCATCACCCCTGGAGTGCGCCGGGCCTTGCACGGGGGTTTGCACGAGGGGTCCCTTGCACGAGGGCTCGCACGAGGGTTTGCACGAGGGGTCCCTCGCACGAGGGTCTTTGCGCAGAGCCTTGCGCTGGGGGGCGTTGCACGAGGGAGAGCGTGTAAAGGGGCGGCCCCCAACGCCCCCTCGCACGAGGGCTTGCACGAGGGCCCGCTGTCGTGTCGCACGAGGCGCGCCAGCCCAGCGCGACGCCGGCGACGCGCGCGCTCCTCGTTGCCCGCCCGCCATCTTCCCGCGGGGCTTCTCGCGCGCCCGCCGCCCGCTCGTGCGACGGGCGCCCAAGCAGCGTGCGCCCCTCGTGCGAGCCCCCTCGTGCGAGGCCCCTCCCCCCCGCCGTGCGCCCCCCGGCCCTCGTGCGAGGCCCCTCCCCCCCGCCGTGCGCCCCTCGTGCGAGGCCCGGCCCTCGTGCGAGGCCCCTCCCCCCCGCCGTGCGCCCCTCGTGCGAGGCCCGGCCCTCGTGCGAGGCCCTCGTGCGAGGCGCGTCCTGGTGCGCAGGGATGATGATCCGCCCGCGCGCCGAGGGGCTGGACGTCACCTTCAACGTCACCCAGAGCCACACCTGGCGTCACTACGTCCGCGCCCTCCACCAGTTCCTCGAGCGTGAGTATACTGGGAGGGGTTACTGGGGCAAACTGGGAGGGACCTGGAAGGGGACTGGAGGGCACTGGGAGGGGACCAGAGGGTGCTGGGAGAGGCTGAGTGGGTGCTGGAATGGACTAGGAGGCACTGGGAGGGCTCTAGTCCATACTGGGAGGCACTGGGAGGGCCCTAGTCCATACTGGGAGTGCCCTAATCCATACTGGGACTGCCCTAATCCATGCTGGGAGGGCTCTAGTCCATACTGGGAGGCACTGGGAGGGCCCTAGTCCATACTGGGAGGCATTGGGCAGCACTGGTAGGGCCCTAGTACATACTGGGAGGCATTGGGCAGCACTGGGAGGGCTCTAGTCCATACTAGGAGGCACTGGGAGGGCCCTAGTCCATACTGGGAGACATTGGGCAGCACTGGGAGTGCCCTAATCCATACTGGGATGGCCCTAGTCCATACTGGGAGGCACTGGGATGGCCCTAGTCCATACTGGGAGGCACTGGGATAGCTCTAGTCCATACTGGGAGGGCCCTAGTCCATACTGGGAGGCATTGGGCAGCACTGGGAGTGCCCTAATCCATGCTGGGATGGCCCTAGTCCATACTGGGAGACATTGGGCAGCACTGGGAGTACCCTAATCCATACTGGGAGGGCCCTAGTCCATACTGGGAGGTACTGGGCGGGCCCTAGCCCATACTGGGAGGCACTGGGAGGGCCCTAGTCCATACTAGGAGGGCCCTAGTCCATACTGGGAGGCATTGGGCAGCACTGGGAGTGCCCTAATCCATACTGGGATGACCCTAGTCCATACTGGGTGGCACTGGGATGGCCTTAGTCCGGACTGGGAAGCACTGGGATGGCCCTAGTCCATACTGGGAGGCACTGGGAGGGCCCTAGTCCATACTGGGAGGGCCCTAGTCCATACTGGGAGGCATTGGGCAGCACTGGGAGTGCCCTAATCCATGCTGGGATGGCCCCAGTCCGTACTGAATGGCCCTGGAATGGCCCTAGTCCATACTGGGAGGCACTGGGAGGGCCCTACTCCATACTGGGAAGCACTGGGCAGCATTGGGAGTGCCCTGATCCATACTGGGATGGCCCTAGTCCATACTGAGTGTCACTGGGAGGGTACTAGCCCATACTGGGAAAGACAGGGAGGACCCTAGTCCATACTGGGAGGCACTGGGTGGGCCCTAGTCCATACTGGGAGGCACTGGGAGGGTCCTGGTCCATACTGGGAGGACCCAAATACACACTGGGAGGCACTGGGCAGCACTGGGAGGGCTCTAGTCCCTAGTGGGTGGCCCCTGGGTGGTACTGGGATGGTCCTAGTCTATACTGGGAGGCACTGGGAGGGCCCTAGTCCATACTGGGAGGGTCCTAATCCATACTGAGCTGCCCCGGGGTGGACTGGGAGACACTGGGCGGGCCCTAGTCCCTACTGGGAGGTCCCTGGGTGGCACTGGGAGGACCCTAGTCCACACTGGCAGCCACTGGGAAGGCCCTAGTGTATACTGGGAGGGTCCTAATCCATACTGGGCTGCCCCAGGGTGGACTGGGAGGCACTGGGCGGGCCCTAGTCCCTTCTGGGAGGTCCCTGGGTGGCACTGGGAGGCACTGGGTGGTCCCCGGTCCATACTAGGAGACCCTGGGTGGCACTGGGAGGACCCTAGTCCACACTGGCAGCCACTGGGAGGGCCCTAGTGTATACTGGGAGGGTCCTAATCCATACTGGGCTGCCCCAGGGTGGACTGGGAGACACTGGGCGGGCCCTAGTCCCTACTGGGAGGTCCCTGGGTGGCACTGGGAGGCACTGGGTGGGCCCCGGTCCATACTGGGAGACCCTGGGTGGCACTGGGAGGACCCTAGTCCACACTGGCAGCCACTGGGAGGGCCCTAGTGTATACTGGGAGGGTCCTAATCCATACTGGGCTGCCCCAGGGTGGACTGGGAGACACTGGGCGGGCCCTAGTCCCTACTGGGAGGTCCCTGGGTGGCACTGGGAGGCACTGGGTGGGCCCCGGTCCATACTGGGAGACCCTGGGTGGCACTGGGAGGACCCTAGTCCACACTGGCAGCCACTGGGAGGGCCCTAGTGTATACTGGGAGGGTCCTAATCCATACTGGGCTGCCCCAGGGTGGACTGGGAGACACTGGGCGGGCCCTAGTCCCTACTGGGAGGTCCCTGGGTGGCACTGGGAGGCACTGGGTGGGCCCCGGTCCATACTGGGAGACCCTGGGTGGCACTGGGAGGACCCTAGTCCACACTGGCAGCCACTGGGAGGGCCCTAGTGTATACTGGGAGGGTCCTAATCCATACTGGGCTGCCCCAGGGTGGACTGGGAGACACTGGGCGGGCCCTAGTCCCTACTGGGAGGTCCCTGGGTGGCACTGGGAGGCACTGGGTGGGCCCCGGTCCATACTGGGAGACCCTGGGTGGCACTGGGAGGACCCTAGTCCACACTGGCAGCCACTGGGAGGGCCCTAGTGTATACTGGGAGGGTCCTAATCCATACTGGGCTGCCGCGGCGTGGACTGGGAGGCACTGGGCGGGCCCCAGTCCCTACTGGGTGGGCACCGGGGGGCACTGGTGCCGGTACCGGTGCGAGCGGGTGCTGGGCGCAGCGTACAACGACAGCGTGCAGGCCGCCCGCAACGCCGCCTGCGTCCCCGGCCGCTACAACGAGCAGCCGGACGACAGCGTCCCCAACTACCCCAAACGCGCCTGTCGCTTCAACCGCTCCCTGCTGGGGCCCTGCGCCGGGCTGGCGCCCGCTGACGACTACGGCTACGGCGCCGGCCAGCCCTGCGTCCTCCTGAAGGTCAACCGGGTGAGCTGGGGGCACTGGGAGGCACTGGGAGCACTGGGAGAGGGACTATTGGAACACATTGCATTGTAATGTGACGTTGAATTGGACTGGGAGGCGCTGGGAGGCACTGGGAGAGGGGCTGTTGCAACGCATTGCATTGTAATGTTACGTTGAATGGTACTGGGAGGCACTGGGAGCACTGGGACAGAGCCTGGTGCAACGCCTTGTGGTGCTTGGCAATGCATTGAGTGGTAC
Organism: Nipponia nippon; assembly: GCF_047370975.1. Taxonomy (NCBI): domain Eukaryota; kingdom Metazoa; phylum Chordata; class Aves; order Pelecaniformes; family Threskiornithidae; genus Nipponia; species Nipponia nippon. The sequence goes on from NW_028262360.1 coordinate 885,667, forward strand.
TGGGAGGCACTGGGAAGCACTGGGAAGCACTGGGGCCCTGCGCCGGGCTGGCACCCGCTGACGACTACGGCTATGGCGCCGGCCAGCCCTGCGTCCTCCTGAAGGTCAACCGGGTGAGCTGGGGGCACTGGGAGGCACTGGGAGCACTGGGAGAGGGACTATCGGAACACATTGCATTGTAATGTGACATTGAATTGGACTGGGAGGCGCTGGGAGGCACTGGGAGAGGGGCTATTGCAACGCATTGCATTGTAATGTTACGTTGAATGGTACTGGGAGGCACTGGGAGCACTGGGACAGAGCCTGATGCAACGCCTTGTGGTGCTTGGCAATGCATTGAATGGTACTGGGAGGCACTGGGAGCACTGGGACAGAGCCTGGTGCAACGCCTTGTGGTGCTTGGCAATGCATTGAGTGGTACTGGGAGGCGCTGGGAGGCACTGGGAAGCACTGGGGCCCTGCGCCGGGCTGGCGCCCGCTGACGACTACGGCTACGGCGCGGGCGAGCCCTGCGTCCTCCTGAAGGTCAACCGGGTGAGCTGGGGGCACTGGGAGGCACTGGGAGCACTGGGAGAGGGACTATTGGAACACATTGCATTGTAATGTGACGTTGAATTGGACTGGGAGGCGCTGGGAGGCACTGGGAGAGGGGCTGTTGCAACGCATTGCATTGTAATGTTACGTTGAATGGTACTGGGAGGCACTGGGAGCACTGGGACGGTGCCTGGTGCAGTGCATTGTGGTGCTTGGCAATGCATTGAATGGTACTGGGCCATACTGGGCTGTACTGGGAGGCACTGGTGTGCACTGGGACAGTGCCTGCTGCAATTCATTGCCATGGGCTGGTCTGCAGTGCATCATACTGGGAGGCACTGGGAGGCACTGGGAAGCACTGGGGCCCTGCGCCGGGCTGGCGCCCGCTGACGACTACGGCTACGGCGCGGGCGAGCCCTGCGTCCTCCTGAAGGTCAACCGGGTGAGCTGGGGGCACTGGGAGGCACTGGGAGCACTGGGAGAGGGACTATCGGAACACATTGCATTGTAATGTGACATTGAATTGGACTGGGAGGCGCTGGGAGGCCCCAGGAGAGGGGCTATTGCAGTGCCTGGCTTTGCACTGGGTATACTGGGCTGTACTGGGAGGCACTGGTGTGCACTGGGACGGTGCCTGCTGCAATGCATTGCCATGCACTGGTCTGCAGTGCATCATACTGGGAGGCGCTGGGAGGCACTGGGAAGCACTGGGGCCCTGCGCCGGGCTGGCGCCCGCTGACGACTACGGCTACGGCGCGGGCGAGCCCTGCGTCCTCCTGAAGGTCAACCGGGTGAGCTGGGGGCACTGGGAGGCACTGGGAGGACTGGGTGTTGCTTATTGCAGTGCCTGGCTTTGCACTGGATATACTGGGCTGTACTGGGAGGCACTGGTGTGCACTGGGACGGTGCCTGCTGCAGTGCATTGCCATGCCCTGGTCTGCAGTGCATCATACTGGGAGGCGCTGGGATTGCACTGGGACGGTGCCTGGGAGGCCCCATTGTGTTGCTTATGGCAGTGCCTTGAATGGTACTGGGCCATACTGGGCTGTACTGGGAGGCACTGGTGTGCACTGGGACGGTGCCTGCTGCAGTGCATTGCCATGCCCTGGTCTGCAGTGCATCATACTGGGAGGCGCTGGGATTGACTGGGGATACTGGGAGGCCCCAGGGTGTTGCTTATTGCAGTGCCTTGCTTTGCACTGGGTATACTGGGCTGTACTGGGAGGCACTGGTGTGCACTGGGACGGTGCCTGCTGCAATGCATTGCCATGCGCTGGTCTGCAGTGCATCATACTGGGAGGCACTGGGATTGACTGGGGATACTGGGAGGCCCCAGGGTGTTGCTTATTGCAGTGCCTTGCTTTGCACTGGGTATACTGGGCTGTACTGGGAGGCACTGGTGTGCACTGGGACGGTGCCTGCTGCAATGCATTGCCATGCGCTGGTCTGCAGTGCATCATACTGGGAGGCGCTGGGATTGACTGGGGATACTGGGAGGCCCCAGGGTGTTGCTTATTGCAGTGCCTTGCTTTGCACTGGGTATACTGGGCTGTACTGGGAGGCACTGGTGTGCACTGGGACGGTGCCTGCTGCAGTGCATTGCCATGCGCTGGTCTGCAGTGCATCATACTGGGAGGCGCTGGGATTGACTGGGGATACTGGGAGGCCCCAGGGTGTTGCTTATTGCAGTGCCTTGCTTTGCACTGGGTATACTGGGCTGTACTGGGAGGCACTGGTGTGCACTGGGACGGTGCCTGCTGCAGTGCATTGCCATGCACTGGTCTGCAGTGCATCATACTGGGAGGCGCTGGGATTGACTGGGGATACTGGGAGGCCCCAGGGTGTTGCTTATTGCAGTGCCTTGCTTTGCACTGGATATACTGGGCTGTACTGGGAGGCACTGGTGTGCACTGGGACGGTGCCTGCTGCAATGCATTGCCATGTGCTGGTCTGCAGTGCATCATACTGGGAGGCGCTGGGATTGACTGGGGATACTGGGAGGCCCCAGGGTGTTGCTTATTGCCTTGCCTGGCTTTGCACTGGGCCGGACTGGGCCATACTGGGATGTACTGGGAGGCGCCATTAACCCTTCGCCTCCCGCAGGTCATTAACTTCTTCCCGGGGAGGAACAAGAGCATCAACGTGGTCTGCGCCGCGAAGGTGACACCCGCGTCCCCCCAGTGTCCCCAGTGTCCCCAGTGCCACCCCTAATGTCCCCCTGTGTCACCCCCAGTGTCCCCTTGTGTCATCTCCAGTGTCCCCAGTGTCCCCCTGTCACCTCCAGTGCCACCTCCAGTGTCCCCCAGTGCCACCCCCAGTGTCCCCTGTCATCTCCAGTGTCCCCCCATGTGTCCCCCCCAGTGTCCCCCTGTGTCACCCCAGTGTCCCCAGTGTCCCCCAGTGTCACCCCCTGTGTCACCTCCAGTGTCCCCTTGTGTCATCTCCAGTGTCCCCAGTGTCCCCCTGTCACCTCCAGTGCCACCTCCAGTGTCCCCCAGTGTCCCCAGTGCCACCCCCAGTGTCCCCTGTCATCTCCAGTGTCCCCCCATGTGTCCCCCCCAGTGTCCCCCTGTGTCACCCCAGTGTCCCCAGTGTCCCCCAGTGTCACCCCCTGTGTCACCTCCAGTGTCCCCTTGTGTCATCTCCAGTGTCCCCAGTGTCCCCCTGTCACCTCCAGTGCCACCTCCAGTGTCCCCCAGTGTCCCCAGTGCCACCCCCAGTGTCCCCTGTCATCTCCAGTGTCCCCCCATGTGTCCCCCCCAGTGTCACCCCAGTGTCCCCAGTGTCCCCCAGTATCACCTCCATGTCCCCCAGTGTCACCCCCTGTGTCACCTCCAGTGTCCCCTTGTGTCATCTCCAGTGTCCCCAGTGTCCCCCTGTCACCTCCAGTGCCATCCCCAGTGTCCCCCAGTGTCCCCAGTGCCACCCCCACTGTCCCCTGTCATCTCCAGTGTCCCCCCATGTGTCCCCCCCAGTGTCCCCCTGTGTCACCCCAGTGTCCCCAGTGTCCCCCAGTGTCACCCCCTGTGTCACCTCCAGTGTCCCCTTGTGTCATCTCCAGTGTCCCCAGTGTCCCCGTCACCTCCAGTGCCACCTCCAGTGTCCCCCAGTGTCCCCAGTGCCACCCCCAGTGTCCCCTGTCATCTCCAGTGTCCCCCTGTGTCACCCCAGTGTCCTCAGTGTCCCCCAGTATCACCTCCATGTCCCCCAGTGTCACCCCCAGTGTCACCCCCAGTGTCCCCCAGTGTCACCCCCAGTATCACCTCCAGTGTCCCCCTGTGTCACCCCCAGTGTCCCCCAGTGTCACCCCCAGTGTCCCCCAGTGTCACCCCCATGTCCCCCAGTCACCCCCAGTGTCCCCCTGTGTCACCTCCAGTGTCCCCTGTGTCCCCTCATGTCCCCATCTGTGTCCCCAGTGTCTCCCAGTGTCACCCCCATGTCCCCCAGTCACCTCCAGTGTCCCCATCTGTGTCCCCAGTGTCCCCCCCAGTGTCCCCCCAGTGTCCCCCCGGTGTCCCCGTCAGTGGGGGGCACTGCCCTCCGTGTCCCCCATGTCCCCCTGGGGGTGTGTCCCCCCCCCCCTCACATCGGTGTCCCCAAATGTCCCCAACGTCCCCCCCCCACTTTCTCTTGTCTCTCCCCAGCGGCCCCGGACGAAGGGCAGCCCGGTAAGGGGGGAGGGGGGGCTGCACCCCAAAACCGGCTGGTGTCACCCCAAAACCGGCTGGTGTCACCCCAAAATCGCTTAGGTTCACCCCAAAATCGCTTAGGTTCACCCCAAAATCAGCTGGTTTTACCCCAAAATCGCTTAGATTCACCCCAAAATCGGCTGGTTTCACCCCAAAATCGCTTAGATTCACCCCAAAATCCTGCTGGGGGCCCCAAAATTGCTTAGATTCACCCCAAAACCTGCTCGTTTCACCCCAAAATCGCTTAGATTCACCCCAAAATCTGCTCATGTCACCCCAAAATCCCGCTGGGAGCCCCAAAATCGCTTAGGTTCACCCCAAAATCTGCTCATTTCACCCCAAAATCCCGCTGCTTTCACCCCAAAACCGCTTAGGTTCACCCCAAAATCTGCTCATTTCACCCCAAAAATCCCCCTGGGAGCCCCAAAATCGCTTAGGTTCACCCCAAAATCAGCTCATTTCACCCCAAAATCGCTTAGGTTCACCCTAAAATCAGCTGGTTTCACCCCAAAATTGCTTAGATTCACCCCAAAACCTGCGGCTTTCACCCCAAAATCCCCCTGGGGGCCCCAAAACCGCTTAGGTTCACCCCAAAATCGGCTGGTGTCACCCCAAAATCGCTTAGGTTCACCCCAAAACCTGCGGCTTTCACCCCAAAATCCCGCTGGGGCCCCCCCGCGTCCCCCGGCCGTGTCCCCAATGTCCCCAGTGTCCCCAATGTCCCCGTCCTGTGTCCCTGCTGTCCCCAGTGTCCCCAGGCCATGGCCCCAGTGTCCCCGTCCTGTGTCCCCGCTGTCCCCAGTGTCCCCAGGCCATGTCCCCAATGTCCCCGCTGTCCCCAATGTCCCCATCCTGTGTCCCCGCTGTCCCCAGGCTGTGTCCCCAATGTCCCCGCTGTCCCCAGTGTCCCCATCCTGTGTCCCCGCTGTCCCCAATGTCCCTGTCCCCAGTGTCCCTGCTGTCCCCAGTGTCCCCAGGCCATGTCCCCACTGTCCCCAGTGTCCCCAGGCCATGGCCCCAGTGTCCCCGTCCTGTATCCCTGCTGTCCCCAGTGTCCCCAGGCCGTGTCCCCAATGTCCCCGCTGTCCCCAGTGTCCCCATCCTGTGTCCCCGCTGTCCCCAATGTCCCTGTCCCCAGTGTCCCCGCTGTCCCCAGTGTCCCCAGGCCATGGCCCCAGTGTCCCCGTCCTGTGTCCCCGCTGTCCCCAGTGTCCCCAGGCCATGGCCCCAGTGTCCCCATCCTGTGTCCCCGCTGTCCCCAGGCCGTGTCCCCAATGTCCCCGCTGTCCCCAGTGTCCCCATCCTGTGTCCCCGCTGTCCCCAATGTCCCTGTCCCCAGTGTCCCCGCTGTCCCCAGTGTCCCCAGGCCATGTCCCCAGTGTCCTTGTCCTGTGTCCCCGCTCTCCCCAGGCCGTGTCCCCAATGTCCCCAGTGTCCCTGCCCCACGTCCCCACGTCCCCGTGCCGTTGACGTTCTCTCTCTTTCCGGCCGCGGGGTGCAGGGACAGACGGCCGCCAGCGTAAGGGGACTGGTGGGGGCACTGGGCCAAACTGGGGGCACTGGGAGGGGGACACTGGGGAGGATAGGGGGGAATATGGGGGTCCTGGGCGGGGGTGGGGGGCACCAAGGGGGTATTGGGGGGTATTTGGGGGTACCCGGGGGTATTTGGGGGTACCCGGGGGGTATTGGGGGGTATTTGGGGGTACCCGGGGGTATTTGGGGGTACCCGGGGGGTATTGGGGGGTCCCTGTGTTTGGGGGGTCCGGGGGGGGTATTGGGGGGGGTGTCCCTGGTGAGGGGTGTCTTGGGGTCCCCTGGGGGGGGGTGTTAGGGGGTGGGGGTATTTGGGGGGGCTGGGGGGGTATCTGGGGTTGGGGGGGTCCTGGGGTGGTATTTGGGGGGGTGGGGTATAGGGGGCAATATGGGGGGAGGAATATTTGGGGGGTATTTAAGGAGGGGTCCTTGGGGGGGTATATGGGGGGGCTGGGGGGTATTTGGGGGTCCCGGGGGGTACTGGGGGGGGGGTGGTTCTTAGGGGGGGGGAGGTATGGGGGGATGTAGGGAGTATTTGGGGGGGGGGTGGGGGGCAGTTGTCCCCCCCAGATACGGGGCAGGTGGGGACACCCATGTCCCCGTGTCCCCCCCCCCCCGCGGGAGGAGGACGCCGCCCTCCTGGGCCCCCTCCAGCTCTTCCCCCCCAACGGCTCCATCGACCTCATGTACTTCCCCTACTACGGCAAGAGGGTCCACGTGAGTCGGGGACCCCCCCCGGGTGGGGTGGGGTGGGGGGGTGGGGGTCCCAAACACCTGGATCCCCCCCCCAGGGGGGTTGGGGGGGGGGGTCCCTGGATCCCCTTTGGACGGGGGAGGGGTGGGGAACCCCCAAATGCCTGGGGGTGGGGGAACACCTGGGTCCCCCAGACCGCTGGGGTGGGAATTGGGGGTCCCTTGGGTGGGGTGCCCAGATGTTAGGGTCACCCCTGGACGGGGGGGGGGGTGGGGGTGGGCTACACCCGGACGCTTGGGTCCCTTCGCCGCAGGTGAACTACACGCAGCCGGTGGTGGCGGTGCTGTTCGCCAACGCCACGGCCAACGTCGAGCACCACGTCGAGTGCCGGCTCAACGCCGCCGGCCTCCGCGCCGACGACGAGCGCGACAAGTTCGCCGGCCGCGTCGCCTTCCGCCTCCGCATCAATCGCGAATGACCCCCCCACCCCCCACCCCCTCCACCCCCTCCCCCATAGCCCCCCCAATATCCCCACACCGCCTTCGCCCCTTGAGTCGGGTCTAATCCCTCCCCCTTCCACCCCTCCAGATGCTCCTAATATAAGAATAATAAATGTACATAGATATTTTTTATATTATATATATATTAAACGGTGCGGTAGGCCCCTGGCTTCTCCCCTCCCCCCCTTCACCCCCAAACACCCATGGTTTTGCCCCAAAATTTGCCCGTCCTTTGCTTAGGAGCGCCGATTCGGGGCTCACTGGTGGCAGCCAAGTGCGGTTTTGGTTTGTTTTGGGTTTTTTTTTTTTTTTTTAGGTGTCTTTTGGGGTTTTGTAGGTAGGTTGGGTGATGTAGGGGGAGGCCAAGATGGCTGCCTGTCAAGATGGCCGCTGTTGGTTGTGTGGATAAGGAGCAAGATGGCCGCCCCGCAACAGGGTGGCTGTTGTTGAGATCAAGATGGCTGCCATTGGTTGTATAGATAGCGAACAAGATGGCCGCTGTTGGTTGTGTGGATAAGGAGCAAGATGGCTGCCGTGCTACGCAACAGGGTGGCTGTTGTCGAGCGGTGGTTGAGATCAAGATGGCTGCCATTGGTTGTATAGATAGCGAACAAGATGGCCGCTGTTGGTTGTGTTGATAAGGAGCAAGATGGCCGCCCCGCAACAGGGTGGCTGTTGTTGAGATCAAGATGGCTGCCATTGGTTGTATAGATAGCGAACAAGATGGCCGCTGTTGGTTGTGTGGATAAGGAGCAAGATGGCCGCCCCGCAACAGGGTGGCTGTTGTCGAGCGGTGGTTGAGATCAAGATGGCTGCCAGGGTGGCTGCCATTGGTTGTCTAGGTCGAGAGCAAGATGGCTGCCATGCTACGTGGCAGGGTGGCTGCTGTTGAGCGTTGCTTGGGCTTAAGATGGCTGCCAGCCTTCCAAGATGGCTGACATCGGTTGTATAGGTCGAGAGCAAGATGGCTGCTGTGCTGATTGGCATCGTAATGGCTGCCGTTGGTTCTGTAGGCGTCATGGCGGCTGCTGTTGAGCGGTGGTGGGATCAAGATGGCCACCAGCCTGCCAAGATGGCTGCCATTGGTAGCGTAGCTCAAGAGCAAGATGGCTGCCATTCTACGGAACATGGCGGCTGCTGTTGAGGATTGGTTGGGGTCAAGATGGCCACCAAGATGGCCGCCATTCATAGTGTAGATCAAAAGCAAGATGGCCGCCATCCTAGGGCACATGAGAGCTGCTGTTGCGCGTCGGTTGAGATCAAGATGGCTGCCATCGGTTGTGTAGATCAAGAGCAAGATGGCCGCCATCCTGGGCATCATGGTGGTCGCTGTTGTGTGTCATTTGGAATCAAGATGGCTGCCAGCTCGCCAAGATGGCCGCCATTGGTCGTGTAACTCGAGGGCAAGATGGCCGCCAGGCTACGCAACGTGGTGGCTGTTGCTCAGTGTCAGTTGGGATCAAGATGGCCGCCGTTAGCTGGAGGCCAAGATGGCCGCCAAGGTGGTGGCAGAGCAAGTCTGCTATTGGCTGAGCAGACCAAGATGGCCGCCGTTGCGTAGATGAGAGCCAAGATGGCCGCCAAGGTGGTGGCAGAGCAAGGCCGCCATTGGCCGAGCAGACCAAGATGGCTGCCGTTGCCACGCCCACGGCCCAAGATGGCGGCTGTTGGCAGCCATCTTGGCTCCACGTTGCTAATGGTGACTGGGCCTGGCGGCCATCTTGAATTATGACATTGCCACGGCAACCTGGCGGCCATCTTGACTCGCGCTGCCTGCGGAAGGGGCTGGCGGCCATCTTGGCCCGCCATCTTGAATCGCGCTGCCTGTAGACGGGCCTGGCGGCCATCTTGACCCGCCATCTTGAATCCCGCTGCCTGTAGACGGGCCTGGCGGCCATCTTGGCCCGCCATCTTGAATCGCGCTGCCTGTAGACAGGCCTGGCGGCCATCTTGGCCCGCCATCTTGAATCGCGCTGCCTGTAGACGGGCCTGGCGGCCATCTTGGCCCGCCATCTTGAATCGCGCTGCCTGTAGACGGGCCTGGCGGCCATCTTGGCCCGCCATCTTGAATCGCGCTGCCTGTAGACGGGCCTGGCGGCCATCTTGGCCCGCCATCTTGAATCGCGCTGCCTGTAGACAGACCTGGCGGCCATCTTGACCCGCCATCTTGAATCCCGCTGCCTGTAGAAGGGGCTGGCGGCCATCTTGGCCCCCCCTCCCCGGGCAACCCTGAGCTGTGGTGGAGTCAGTGGCCATCTTGGTCCCTACTCCAATCTACCCGGCAGCCATCTTGGCCCTCCCGCCCACGGCAGCCATTTTACACTGCCATTCTCAGGGCAGCCATCTTGGTAGCCATCTTGAAGCCCCCCCTCCCACCCACGGCAGCCATTTTACACTGCCATTCTCAGGGCGGCCATCTTGGTAGCCATCTTGAAGCCCCTCCCGCCCACGGCAGCCATTTTACACTGCCATTCTCAGGGCGGCCATCTTGGTAGCCATCTTGAAGCCCCTTCTGCCCGCCCTTCTCAGGGCGGCCATCTTGGTAGCCATCTTGAAGCCCCTCCCGCCCACGGGAGCCATTTTACACTGCCATTCTCAGGGCGGCCATCTTGGTAGCCATCTTGAAGCCCCTCCCGCTCCCCCTACTAACAGCCCCCTCCCCCTGCTGAGCCCTCCCCCCACCCCAGCAGTGCGCCCTCCTCTTTTTTTGGGGGGAATCGAGCGGTTTTTGGGTCCGGGGGAGGGGATAAATCGGGGCGGGGGTGGAGGAACATCCCCTCGCTATTAAACCTTTGGTTTTGGGTGGAAATATGTGGGGTTTTGTGGTTTTGTTTCCTTCCGGGGGGGGGGGGGGGGTCCCCGGATGCCTGGGCCCTCGGAGGGGGGGGATGGGTAATTAGGGCACGGGGGGGGGGGGGAGGGCAGGGCTGCTAATGAGCCTGACGAGCTCGTTAGGGAGGCGCAGCCAGGGCGCAGCGCCCGGATACCTCCCCCCTCCCCCCCCTCCCCCGCCGTGGCCTCATTCATGACGTAGGATGGAGGGGGCGGGGCCACGGCGCTGACGTCATTGAGGGCGGGGTGACACCAAAATCCCCCCAATTTGCCCCAAATACCGCCACTCCTCCCCACCCGGATGACAGAGCCCCATTAACACCCCATATCCCCCTCCCTAATTAATCCCCCTAATTAAAAGCCCCCAATTAATAGCCCCTAATAGGGACCCCCTAATTAACAGCCCCCAATTAATAGCCCCTAATAGACCCCCTAATTAACAGCCCCCAATTAATAGCTCATAATAGAGACCCCCTAATTAACAGGCCCCAGTTAATAGCTCCTAATAGACCCCCTAATTAAGAGCCCCCAATTAATAGCTCCTAATAGAGACCCCTTAATTAACAGGCCCCAGTTAATAGCTCCTAATAGATCCCCTAATTAACAGCCCCCAATTAATAGTCCCTAATAGACCCCCTAATTAACAGCTCCCAATTAATAGCCCCTAATAGATCCCCTAATTAACAGCCCCCAATTAATAGTCCCTAATAGACCCCCTAATTAACAGCCCCCAATTAATAGCCCCTAATAGACCCCCTAATTAACAGCCCCCAATTAATAGCTCATAATAGAGACCCCCTAATTAACAGGCCCCAGTTAATAGCTCCTAATAGACCCCCTAATTAAGAGCCCCCAATTAATAGCTCCTAATAGAGACCCCCTAATTAACAGGCCCCAGTTAATAGCTCCTAATAGATCCCCTAATTAACAGCCCCCAATTAATAGTCCCTAATAGACCCCCTAATTAACAGCTCCCAATTAATAGCCCCTAATAGATCCCCTAATTAACAGCCCCCAATTAATAGCCCCTAATAGATCCCCTAATTAACAGCCCCCAATTAATAGTCCCTAATAGACCCCCTAATTAACAGCCCCCAATTAATAGCTCATAATAGAGACCCCCTAATTAACAGGCCCCAGTTAATAGCTCCTAATAGACCCCCTAATTAAGAGCCCCCAATTAATAGCTCCTAATAGAGACCCCCTAATTAACAGGCCCCAGTTAATAGCTCCTAATAGATCCCCTAATTAACAGCCCCCAATTAATAGTCCCTAATAGACCCCCTAATTAACAGCTCCCAATTAATAGCCCCTAATAGATCCCCTAATTAACAGCCCCCAATTAATAGTCCCTAATAGACCCCCTAATTAACAGCCCCCAATTAATAGCCCCTAATAGACCCCCTAATTAACAGCCCCCAATTAATAGCTCATAATAGAGACCCCCTAATTAACAGGCCCCAGTTAATAGCTCCTAATAGACCCCCTAATTAAGAGCCCCCAATTAATAGCTCCTAATAGAGACCCCCTAATTAACAGGCCCCAGTTAATAGCTCCTAATAGATCCCCTAATTAACAGCCCCCAATTAATAGTCCCTAATAGACCCCCTAATTAACAGCTCCCAATTAATAGCCCCTAATAGATCCCCTAATTAACAGCCCCCAATTAATAGTCCCTAATAGACCCCCTAATTAACAGCCCCCAATTAATAGCCCCTAATAGACCCCCTAATTAACAGCCCCCAATTAATAGCTCATAATAGAGACCCCCTAATTAACAGGCCCCAGTTAATAGCTCCTAATAGACCCCCTAATTAAGAGCCCCCAATTAATAGCTCCTAATAGAGACCCCCTAATTAACAGGCCCCAGTTAATAGCTCCTAATAGATCCCCTAATTAACAGCCCCCAATTAATAGTCCCTAATAGACCCCCTAATTAACAGCCCCCAATTAATAGCCCCCAATTAATAGCTCCTAATAGACCCCCTAATTAACAGCCCCCAATTAAGTCCCTAATAGACCCCTAATTAACAGCTTCCAATTAATAGCCCCTAATAGAGTCCCCTAATTAACAGCCTCCAATTAATAGCCCCCAATAGAGACTCCTCTACTTAACAGCCCCCAATTAATAGCTCCTAATAGACCCCCAATTAACAGCCAATTAATAGCCCCTAATTAACACCCCCAATTACCCCATGGCCCCCCTAATTAATCTAATTAATACCTCCCAATTAATTCCTTTAATTAATAGCCCATAGCCCCTCCAAATTAATACCTCCCAATTAATTACCCTTTAATTACCCCCCCGAGCCACCCCTAATTAACACCCCCCTAATTAACCCCCCTCCCCCCCCCCCCCCGTGACCCACATGGCCCCGGGGTGGGGGGAGGGGCAAATCCCCCTGATCCCCCCCTATTCCCGGCCAGATGGTGCCCCTCCCCCCCCCCCGATGCCTGGGTCCCTTTGGGGGGGGGGGGGGATGGGTCCTTGGGGGGGGGGGGGGGGGGCCCCGGGTGCCCCTCCCCCCCCGCCCCTCCCCCCCTTTCAAGGTCAACTCAAGGGGACGGAATTTTCCAGGCTGAGCCTTGGCAGGACCCCGGGGGGGGAGGGGCGCCCCTCCCCCCCATCACCCCTTCCCCCTCCCCAATGTGGGACCCCCCCCCCCCGCCCCCCCCAGTGACCCTCCCAGAATGGGATCCCTCCCCCTCCAGTTACCCCAAACTGGGGTTCTCCCCCCAAACTGGGACCCCAGTAACGCCCCCCCCTTGGACTGGGACACCACCCCCCCGCCTCCCAGTTACCCCAGTTAACTCCCCCGTTTGCCCCCCCTTTCCCAGTTACCCCAAACTGGGGTTCTCCCCCCAAACTGGGACCCCCAGTAATGTTCCCCCCAGACTGGGCCCCCCTCCTGCCTCCCAGTTACCCCAAACTGGGGTTTTCCCCCCAAACTGGGACCCCAGTAATGCCCCCACCCCACACTGGGACCCCTCCCAGTTACTCCATACTGGGGTTGTCCCCTTCCCAAACTGGGATCCCAGTTAACCCTCCCCCTCTTTGCTCCCCCTTTTCCCAGTTACCCCAACCTGGGCTTCTCCCCCCCTCCCCCCAAACTGGGACCCCAGTAATGGCTCCACCCCCTGGACTAGGACCTCCCCCCCCCCCCCACCTCCCAGTTACCCCATACTGGGGTTCTCCCCCAAACTGGGACCCCCAGTAATGGCTCCCCCGGACTGGGACACCCCCCCCCCCCCGCCCTCCCAGTTACCCCATACTGGGGTTTCCCCCCCAAACTGGGACCCCAGTGCCCCCCAACTGGTCCGGGGGGGGAGGGGTGGTAAAAAAAGACGTTTATTGTATAAAAAAGCCTTAAAAACACGCCAGGGGGCGTGGCCAAGCGGTAGGCGTGGCTAGGGGGCGTGGCAAGGAGGACAGGGCACGGGTGTGTGGGCGGGGCTGGGGCAGAGGGCGTGGTTTAGCCTGGGGGGTGGGCGGGGGGCGTGGTAAAGAGAGAGGGTGGGGTCAGGGAGGGGAGGGCATGGGGAGAGGGGGCGGGGCTGCACGGGGGCGGGGCTACGCAGGGCTGCTGGGGGGGGTGTGGCAGGGCATGGTCTATAAAAAGAGGGTGGGGCTTGTGAAGGGGGCGTGGCCTGCGGGGAAGGGGGCGTGGTCAGTCAGAATCTCCCGCCTGCCCCTTCAGCAGCAGCTTCTTCCCGCAGCGCGGCTCCAGCCCCTCCCCCCGCGGGCGGCGACCCTTTGCCCTGGGGGGGGGGGGAGGGGGGGGTCAGGGACCCTCGTACCCCCCCCCGCACCCCCAAAATTGTCCCAGGTGTCCAGGGACCCTCACCCCCCCACAAACAGGGACCCAGATGTCTGGGACCCCCCCCCCCCAAGGGACCCAGGCACCCAAGACCCCCCCCCCAGAGGGGCACCCAGCCACCCAAGACCCCCACCCAAGACCCCCAGGCACCCAAGACCCCCCCAAAGAGGGACCCAGGCACCCAAGACCCCCACCTAAAGGGGGACCCAGGCACCCAAGACCCCCCCAGAGGGGCACCCAGGCACCCAAGACCCCCACCCAAGGGACCCAGGTGTCCGGGACCCCCCCCCCCCCAGAGGGGCACCCAGGCACCCAAGACCCCCCCCCAAAGGAGGACCCAGGCACCCAAGACCCCCACCCAAGGGACCCAGGCACCCAAGACCCCCCCAAAGAGGGACCCAGGCACCCAAGACCCCACCCAAGGGACCCAGGCACCCAAGACCCCCCCAGAGGGGCACCCAGGCACCCAAGACCCCCACCCAAGGCACCCAGGCACCCAAGACCCCCACCCAAGACCCCCAGGCACCCAAGACCCCCCCAAAGAGGGACCCAGGCACCCAAGACCCCCACCCAAGGGACCCAGGCACCCAAGACCCCCCCCAGAGGGGCACCCAGGCACCCAAGACCCCCACCCAAGGGACCCAGGTGTCCGGGACCCCTCCCCCAAAGGGGGACCCAGGCATCCAGGACCCCCACCCAGGGGACACAAGCACCCAAGACCCCCCCCAGGCACCCAAGACCCCCACCCAAGGGACCCATGTGTCCGGCCCCCCCCCCCCCCCCCCCCCCCAGGGGGGCACCCATGGGACTCACGGTCGCGGGGGCCCCCCTCTCGGCCACCTCCAGCGCCTCGTTGATCTCCTTCAGCATCTCGTAGCGACGGCGCCCGCGCACCTGGGGGTGACCCCCCCCCCCCAAAAGGGGGACCCAGGTGTCCGGGATGGCCTTGAACCCCCCCTCCCCCAACCACCCGAGAGCCCCCCAAGTGTCCCCGGGACCCCCAAGGGGCCACTGGGACCCCTAAACACCCCCCGGGACCCCTAAACACCCCCTGGGACCCCCTAACTGCCCCCCGGGACCCCTAAACACCATCCGGGACCCCTAAACACCCCCTGGGACCCTATAAACACCCCCTGGGACCCCCAACTGCCCCCCGGGACCCCTAAACACCCCCTGGGACCCCAAATTGACCCCCCGGGACCCCTAAACACCCCCTGGGACCCCCAACTGCCCCCCGGGACCCCTAAACACCCCCCGGGACCCCTAAACACCCCCTGGGACCCCAAATTGCCCCCCCGGGACCCCTAAACACCCCCGGGACCCCTAAACACCCCCTGGGACCCCCTAAGTGCCCCCCCCGAGACCCCTAAACACCCCCTGGGACCCCAAATTGCCCCCCCCGGGACCCCTAAACACCCCCTGGGACCCCTAAACACCCCCTGGGACCCCAAATTGCCCCCCCCGGGACCCCTAAACACCCCCCGGGACCCCTAAACACCCCCTGGGACCCCCAACTGCCCCCCGGGACCCCTAAACACCCCCCGGGACCCCTAAACACCCCCTGGGACCCCCAACTGCCCCCCGGGACCCCTAAACACCCCCGGGACCCCTAAACACCCCCTGGGACGCCAAATTGCCCCCCGGGACCCCAAAACACCCCCGGGACCCCAAATTGCCCCCCTGGGACCCCTAAACACCCCCGGGACCCCTAAACACCCCCCGGGACCTATAAACACCCCCTGGGACCCCCAACTGCCCCCCGGGACCCCTAAACACCCCCTGGGACCCCAAATTGACCCCCCTGGGACCCCTAAACACCCCCTGGGAACCCCAACTGCCCCCCCGGGACCCCTAAACACCCCCTGGGACCCCCAACTGCCCCCCTGGGACCCCTAAAAACCCCTTGGGACCCCCAACTGCCCCAAGGGACCCTAAATTGCCCCCCGGGACCGCTAGAAACCTCCTGGGACCCCCAAATTGCCCCCCTAGGACCCCTAAAGAACCCCAAAGTCCCCCCTTGGGACCCCCAAATTCCTCCCTTGGGACCCCCAACTGCCCCAAGGGACCCCCAAATTGCCCCCCTGGGACCCCTAAACAACCCCAACTCCCCCAAGAGACCCCCGAATTCCCCCCTTGGGACCCTCAACTGCCCCAAGGGACCCCCAAATTGCCCCCCTGGGACCCCTAAACACCCCCTGGGACCCCCTAACTGCCCCCCCGGGACCCCTAAACACCCCCTGGGACCCCAAATTGCCCCCCTGGGACCCCTAAACACCCCCTGGGACCCCCAACTGCCCCAAGGGACCCCCAAATTGCCCCCCTGGGACCCCTAAACACCCCCTGGGACCCCCAACTGCCCCCCCCGGGACCCCTAAACACCCCTTGGGACCCCCAACTGCCCCAAGGGACCCCAAATTGCCCCCCTGGGACTCCCAACTGCCCCAAGGGACCCCAAAGTGCCCCCCCGGGCCCCCCAATTTCCCCCCGGGGCTGACCTGCAGGTGGAAGACCTCGGGGTCGGGGTTCAGCACCCGCTTCTTGGAGCTCTCGGGGGCTTCAGCCAGGGGGGGCAGGACTGGGGGGGGGGGGGGAAGGGCTGGGACCCAGGCACCTGGGGGGCACCCAGGGACCCCCCCCCAAAGGACCCAAGTGTCCGGGGGGGCACCCAGAGACCCCCCCTCAAGGACCCAGGCATCCAAGGGGCACCCAGGGACCCCCCCTCCCCAAGGACCCAAGTGTCTGGGGAACCCCCAGGGACCCCCCCCCCAAAGGACGCCCCCAAGGGACCCAGGGACCCCTCCCCCAAAGGACCCAAGTGTCCGGGGGCACCCAGGGACCCCCCCCCCCAAGGACCCAGGTGCCTGGGGAACCCCCAGGGACGCCCCCCCCAAAGGACCCCCCCCAAGGGATCCAGGAACCCCCCCCCCCCCAAAGGACCCAAGTGTCCGGGGGCACCCAGTGACCCCCCACCCCCAAAGGACCCCCCCAAGGCACCCAGGGACCCCCCCCAAAGGACCCAAGTGTCTGGGGGCACCCAGTGACCCCCCCCCCCCAAAGCACCCAGGGGGACCCCCCCCCCCCAAGGACCCAGGCATCCAGGGGAGACACCCAGGGACCCCCCCCCACCCCCAAAGGACCCCCACCCCAAGGGGACCCAGGCATCCACGTGTTGTCCCCGCCTCCTCCCGTGTGGCTCCGCCCTTTCCCAGCCCCACCTCGTTTAGCCCCGCCCTTGGCCCCGCCCCTCTCGCGGAAATTCTCCTCCTCGGTTTTGCGGTCCCGGCCGGGGCAGGCGCAGACGCGGACCTCGAAGCAGCGACGCCCCAGGATCTGGCCCCTGAAAGGGGGGGGAGGGGGGGGACACACCCATGGACCACCCACCCACCCCACCCCCCCCCCAAGGGACCCAGGCATCCAGGGACCCCTCCCCACCCAAGGGACCTAGGCGTCCAGGGGGGACCCCCCCCACCCAAGGGACCCCCCCCACCCAAGGGACCCCCCCCCAAGGGACCCAGGCATCTGGGGGGACCTAGGGACCCCCAGGGGACCGCCCCCCCCAAGGGACCCAGGCATCTGGGGGACCCAGGGACCCCCAGGGGACCCCCCCACCCAAGGGACCCCCCCCCCAAGGGACCCAGGCATCTGGGGGGACGCAGGGACCCCCAGGGGACCGCCCCCCCAAGGGACCCCCCCCCCCAAGGGACCCAGGCATCTGGGGGGGACCTAGGGACCCCCCCTCCATGGACCCACCCCTCCACGGGACCCAAGGACCCCATTCCCCCCATCCCAAGGCACCCAGGGGTCCGGGCTGGGGGGCACCCAGGGGTCTGGGGGGCACCCAGGGGTCCAGGGTGGGGGGCACCCAGGGGTCCGGGGACCCCATTCCCCCATCCCAAGGCACCCAGGGGTCCGGGGTGGGGGGCACCCAGGGGTCTGGGGGGCACCCAGGGATCCGGGGACCCCATTCCCCCATCCCAAGGCACCCAGGAGTCCGGGGTGGGGGGCACCCAGGGGTCTGGGGGGCACCCAGGGGTCCGGGGACCCCCTTCCCCAATCCCAAGGGACCCAGGGGTCCGGGGTGGGGGGCACCCAGGGGTCTGGGGGGCACCCAGGGGTCCGGGGACCCCATTCCCCCATCCCAAGGCACCCAGGGGTCCGGGGTGGGGGGCACCCAGGGGTCTGGGGGGCACCCAGGGGTCCGGGGACCCCATTCCCCCATCCCAAGGCACCCAGGGGTCCGGGGTGGGGGGCACCCAGGGGTCCGGGAGCACCCAGGGGTCCGGGGACCCCATTCCCCCATCCCAAGGCACCCAGGGGTCCGGGGTGGGGGGCACCCAGGGGTCCGGGGACCCCATTCCCCCATCCCAAGGCACCCAGGGGTCCGGGGTGGGGGGCACCCAGGGGTTCTGGGGGGCACCCAGGGGTCCGGGGACCCCCTTCCCCCATCCCAAGGCACCCAGGGGTCCGGGGTGGGGGGCACCCAGGGGTCCGGGGACCCCCTTCCCCCATCCCAAGGCACCCAGGGGTCCGGGGTGGGGGGCACCCAGGGGTCCGGGGACCCCCTTCCCCCATCCCAAGGCACCCAGGGGTCTGGGGGGCACCCAGGGGTCCGGGGCGGGGGGCACCCAGGCGCCCGGCTCACCCCGGCCCCTCCAGGGTGAGGATGGCCAGGATCGGCCGCCTGTTCATGCCCCCCATGCACGAGCTGTTGCACATGAAGTTGTAAAGAACCGTGGTACAGTCGGAGCCCACCTAGGAGGGGGATGGGGGGGGACATGGTTACGGGGCACCCCAAAACCCCCCGCCGCACCCCAAAATCCCCCCCCCCCAGCCCTCCCCCTCCCCACGTGCAAATTTGAGGCCCCAGAGCAGAATTTTGGGGTCTCAGAAGAGATAATGGGGTTCCTAGGGGGTATTTAAGGGGTCTCTAGGGGGTATTTAGGGGGTCCCTGGGGGTATTTAGGGATCTCAGGGGGTGTTTTGGGGTTCTGGGGGGTATTTAGGGATCTCGGGGGTGTCTTGGGGGGTATTTAGGGATCTCAGGGGTGTTTTGGGGTTCGGGGGGTATTTAGGGATCTCAGGGTGTGTTTTGGGGTCCTGGGGGGTATTTAGGGATCTCAGGGGGTGTTTTGGGGTTCGGGGGGGGTATTTAGGGATCTCAGGGGGTGTTTTGGGGTTCTGGGGAAGTATTTAGGGATCTCAGGGGTGTCTTGGGGGGTATTTAGGGATCTCAGGGGTGTTTTGGGGTTCGGGGTGGTATTTAGGGATCTCAGGGTGTGTTTTGGGGTCCTGGGGGGTATTTAGGGATCTCAGGGTGTGTTTTGGGGTTCTGGGGGGTATTTAGGGATCTCGGGGGGTGTTTTGGGGTTCTGGGGGGTATTTAGGGATCTCAGGGTGTGTTTTGGGGTCCTGGGGGGTATTTAGGGATCTCAGGGGGTGTTTTGGGGTTCTGGGGGGTATTTAGGGATCTCAGGGTGTGTTTTGGGGTCCTGGGGGGTATTTAGGGATCTCAGGGGGTGTTTTGGGGTTCTGGGGGGTATTTAGGGATCTCGGGGGTGTCTTGGGGGGTATTTAGGGATCTCAGGGGTGTTTTGGGGTCCTGGGGGGGTATTTAGGGATCTCAGGGTGTGTTTTGGGGTCCTGGGGGGTATTTAGGGATCTCAGGGGGTGTTTTGGGGTTCTGGGGGGGTATTTAGGGATCTCGGGGGTGTCTTGGGGGGTATTTAGGGATCTCAGGGGTGTTTTGGGGTTCGGGGTGGTATTTAGGGATCTCAGGGTGTGTTTTGGGGTCCTGGGGGGTATTTAGGGATCTCAGGGTGTGTTTTGGGGTTCTGGGGGGTATTTAGGGATCTCAGGGGGTGTTTTGGGGTCCTGGGGGGGTATTTAGGGATCTCAGGGTGTGTTTTGGGGTCCTGGGGGGTATTTAGGGATCTCAGGGGGTGTTTTGGGGTTCTGGGGGGTATTTAGGGATCTCGGGGGTGTCTTGGGGGGTATTTAGGGATCTCAGGGGTGTTTTGGGGTTCGGGGTGGTATTTAGGGATCTCAGGGTGTGTTTTGGGGTCCTGGGGGGGTATTTAGGGATCTCAGGGTGTGTTTTGGGGTTCTGCAGGGGTATTTAGGGGTCTCAGGGGGTGTTTTGGGGTCCTGGGGGGTATTTAGGGATCTCAGGGTGTGTTTTGGGGTTCTGCAGGGGTATTTAGGGGTCTCAGGGGGTGTTTTGGGGTCCTGGGGGGGTATTTAGGGATCTCAGGGGTGTTTCGGGGTTCTGGAGGGGTATTTAGGGGTCTCAGGGGGTGTTTTGGGGTTCCGGGGGGTATTTAGGGATCTCGGGGGTGTCTTGGGGGGTATTTAGGGATCTCAGGGGTGTTTTGGGGTTCGGGGTGGTATTTAGGGGTCTCAGAGTGTATTTTGAGGTCCTGGGGGGGTATTTAGGGATCTCAGGGGCTGTTTTGGGGTTGTGGGGGGTATTTAGGGGTCTCAGAGGACATTTTGGGGTACTGGAGGAGTATTTAGGGATCTCAGGGGGTGTTTTGGTGTCGCTGGGGGGTATTTAGGGGTCCCGGTGGAGTATTTAGGGGGTCCCTGTAGGATATTTAGGTGTCCCTGACAAATATTGAGAGGTCTGAAACCATATTTGGGGTGTCTGGGGAGGATTTAGGGGTCTCAGGGGTCTGTTCAGAGCTACCTGGGGGGATTTGGGGGTCGGGGGGGGGCATTTGGGGTCCCATGAGGGTATTTACGGGGTGAGAAGGGGTATTTGGGGGCCTGGGAGGGTATTTGGGGGTACTTGGGGGGTATTTGGGGATACTTGGGATCCCAGGGAGGTATTTTGGGGTACCTGGAAGGCATTTGGGGCCCCCGAAGGAGTAATTTGGGGTCGGGGGGGTATTTGGGGGTACTTCAGGGTGGATTTGGGGTGCAAAGGTGGTATTTAGAGGTGCTGCGGGGGACTTGGGGGTCTGGGGAGGGTCAAGGGGGGGATTTGGGGGTCCCAGGAGGGGCATGGGGGGTCCCAGGGAGGTATCTGGGTGTTTTTGGGGGGGATTTGGGGGTGCCAGGGGGAATTTGGGGGTACCTGGGGGGGATTTAGGGGTCCCAGGAGGGGTATGGGGGGGTCCCAGGGAGGTATCTGGGGGGATTTGGGGGTCCCGGGGGGGGATTTGGGGGTCCGGGGGGTTTGGAGGGGTGCTGGGGGGGATTTGGGGGTCCCAGGGGGGATTTGGGGGTCTGGGGGGTTTGGGGGGGTGCTGGGGGGATTTGGGGGTCCCAGGGGGATTTGGGGGTCCGGGGGTTGTGGGGGTCCTGGGGGGGATTTGGGGGTCCGGGGGGATTTGGGGGGGGGTGCTGGGGGGGATTTGGGGGTCCCAGGGGGATTTGGGGGTCCGGGGGGTTGTGGGGGTCCTGGGGGGGATTTGGGGGTCCGGGGGGTTTGGGGGGGTGCTGGGGGGGATTTGGGGGTCCCAGGGGGGATGTGGGGGTCCGGGGGGTTTGGGGGGTCCTGGGGGGATTTGGGGGTCCGGGGGGGTTTGGGGGGGGGGGGGGGTTACCTCGGGGGGCTCGTAGGGCACGGCCACGCTGTGGCGCTTGGTGGTCTCGTCGTCGTGGTAACGAGCCTGGGGGTTCCCCTCCACCCGGATCAGGTGCTGGGCGAGGGCTGGGTCTGGGGGGGGCCAGAACACCCCCAAATCAGCCCCTGACCCTCAACTCCCCCCTCCGCACCCCCAAACCCCCCCTGCACCCCCCCAATACCTCTCAGCCCCCAAATGACTCCCCCGGTTCTCTCCCCCAATTTCCCCAGTGCCCCCCAGCCCCCCAATTCCCCCCAAACCCCATCCCCCCACCCCCCACTGCCCCCAGCCCCCCAATTCCCCCCCCAAAGACCCCCCAAACCCCATCCCCCCACCCCCCAATGCCCCCAGCCCCCCAATTCCCCCCAAACCCCACCCCCCACCCCCCAATGCCCCGAGCCCCCCAATTCCCCCCAAACCCCACCCACCCACCCCCCAATGCCCCCAGCCCCCCCCCCCCACCCCCCCCCCAGAGACCCCTCAAACCCCATCCCCCCACTGCTCCCAGCCCCCAATTCCCCCCCCCCCAAACCCCACCCACCCACCCCCCAATGCCCCCAGCCCCCCAATTCCCCCAATTCCCCCCAGAGACCCCTCAAACCCCATCCCCCCACTGCTCCCAGCCCCCCAATTCCCCCCCCCAAACCCCACCCCCCACCCCCCAATGCCCCCAGCCCCCCAATTCCCCCAATTCCCCCCAGAGACCCCTCAAACCCCATCCCCCCACTGCTCCCAGCCCCCAATTCCCCCCCAAACCCCACCCCCCACCCCCCACCCCCCCCTCCAGGGTGGGGGTCCTCACCGTCTCCGGGCCCCCCGCATCTCTCGTGGTGGGGGCAGCACCTCACCACCTCGGCCACGTGTTCCGACTTCTTATAGACGGCGACGGCGCGGAGCAGGGCGCCGGGGGGCGGCGGGACCCCCACCCGCAGCTGCACCGGGCAGGGCTTGGCGCGGCGGCAGTACAGCTTGTTCAGCTCTGGGGAGTGGGGGGGGGGGGGGGGGGGCTGGGACCCCGAGCTGGGACCCCCCCATAGCACCCAGACACCTGGGACCCCCGCCTAGGACCCCCCCCCATAGCACCCAGACGCCTGGGACCCCCACCTAGGACCCCCCCCATAGCACCCAGACACCTGGGACCCCCACCTAGGACCCCCCCACAGCACCCAGACACCTGGGACCCCCACCTAGGACCCCCCTCCACAGCACCCAGACACCTGGGACCCCCACCTAGGACCCCCCCCCATAGCACCCAGATGCCTGGGACCCCCGCCGAGGACCCCCCCCCCATAGCACCCAGACGCCTGGGACCCCCACCTAGGACCCCCCCATAGCACCCAGACACCTGGGACCCCCGCCGAGGACCCCCCCATAGCACCCAGACACCTGGGACCCCCACCTAGGACCCCCCCACAGCACCCAGACACCTGGGACCCCCACCTAGGACCCCCCCCATAGCACCCAGACGCCTGGGACCCCCACCTAGGACCCCCCATAGCACCCAGACACCTGGGAACCCCCACCTAGGACCCCCCACAGCACCCAGACACCTGGGACCCCCACCTAGGACCCCCCATAGCACCCAGATGCCTGGGACCCCCGCCGAGGACCCCCATAGCACCCAGACACCTGGGACCCCCACCTAGGACCCCCCACAGCACCCAGACACCTGGGACCCCCACCTAGGACCCCCCCATAGCACCCAGACACCTGGGACCCCCGCCTAGGACCCCCCCCCATAGCACCCAGACACCTGGGACCCCCACCTAGGACCCCCCCCATAGCACCCAGATGCCTGGGACCCCCACCTAGGACCCCCCCATAGCACCCAGATGCCTGGGACCCCCACCTAGGACCCCCCCAGCACCCAGACGCCTGGGACCCCCCCAGCACCCCCCCATAGCACCCAGATGCTTGGCACCCCCCCACCTAGGACCCCCCCCCATAGCCCCTGGGTGCCTGGGTCCCCTATTTAGGACCCCCCCCCCCCCCCAGATGCCTGGGTGCCCCCCATGCCCCCAACACTGGGGTCCCCCCACCCCCTGGGTCCCCCCCCTCTGGGTGCCCCCCCCCCCAACTCCCTGGCCCCCCACCCCCCACCCCATGGGTCCCCCCAATTCCCTGAGTCC
Organism: Nipponia nippon; assembly: GCF_047370975.1. Taxonomy (NCBI): domain Eukaryota; kingdom Metazoa; phylum Chordata; class Aves; order Pelecaniformes; family Threskiornithidae; genus Nipponia; species Nipponia nippon. The sequence goes on from NW_028262360.1 coordinate 908,964, forward strand.
CCCCCACCCGCGGGTGCCCCCCACCCCCTGGGTGCCCCCCTCCCCGGGTGCCCCCAACCCCATGGGTGCCACCCCCCCCCCCCGGGTGCCCCCCCGCCCCGGGTGCCCCCCACTTCCCAGGTCCCCCCCACCCTCAGGTTCCCCCCACCCCCTGGGTGCCCCCCCCATGCCCCCCCCCGGGTGCCCCCCCCCCCCGCCCCGGGTGCCCCCCACTTCCCAGGTCCCCCCCACCCTTCAGGTTCCCCCCCACCCCCTGGGTGCCCCCCCCCATGCCCCCCCCATGCCCCCCCCCCCGGGTGCCCCCCCCCGCCCCGGGTGCCCCCCACTTCCCAGGTCCCCCCACCCTTCAGGTTCCCCCCACCCACTGGGTGCCCCCCACCCCCCGGGTGCCCCCCCCCCCACCCAGGGGTGCCCCCCCCCACTCACGGTGCAGGTGACGGACTTGGCGGTCCCGGCCTCCAGGAAGCCCAACCGAAAATTATGGTGGCCCCCGTAGTCCTCGGTGGAGGGGACGACGGGGGAGGGGGGCAGCGGGGGAGGGGGGTGCGCGGGGGGGGGGGGGACCAGCACCCCCCCCGGGGGGTCCGAGGGGGACCCAGGGGGCTCAGCTCCTGCTGGGGTGCGGAGGGGGGGGGGTGTTAGGGTGCCCGGGGCCCCCTTTTGGGGGTCCCCAAACCCCTGGGTCCCTTTTGGGGGGGTCTGAGGACCCCTGGGTCCCCTTTTGGGGGTCCCCAAACACCTGGGTCCCTTTTGGGGGCACCCAGAGGCCGGGGTCCCCTTTTGGGGGGGTCTGAGGACCCCTGGGTCCCCTTTTGGGGGTCCCCAAACACCTGGGTCCCTTTTGGGGGCACCCAGAGGCCGGGGTCCCCTTTTGGGGGGGTCTGAGGACCCCTGGGTCCCTTTTGGGGGCACCCAAACCCCTTGGTCCCTTTTGGGTGTCCCCAAACACCTGGGTCCCCTTTTGGGGGGTGGGGAGGGGGTCCCCAAATGCCAGGGTCCCTTTTTGGGGGGGTCTGAGGACCCCTGGGTCCCCTTTTGGGGGTCCCCAAACACCTGGGTCCCATTTTTGGGGGCACCCAGAGGCTGGGGTCCCCTTTTGGGGGTGTGTGAGGACCCCTGGGTCCCATTTTGGGGGCACCCAGAGGCCGGGGTCCCTTTCGGGGGGGTCCCCGGATGCCTGGGTCCCTTTTGGGGGGGTCTCAGGACCCCTGGGTCCCCTTTTGGGGGTCCCCAAACCCCTGGGTCCCTTTTGGGGGGGTCTCAGGACCCCTGGGTCCCTTTTGGGGGTCCCCAAACCCCTGGGTCCCTTTTGGGGGGGTCTCAGGACCCCCGGATCCCCTTTTGGGGGGGTCTCGGGACCCCTGGGTCCCCTTTTGGGGGCACCCAGGGGCCGGGGTCCCTTTTGGGGGGGTCCCCGGATGCCGGGGTCCCCTTTTGGGGGTGTGTGAGGACCCCTGGGTCCCTTTCGGGGGCGCCCAGAGGCCGGGGTCCCTTTCGGGGGGTTCCCCAAATGCCGGGGTCCCCTTTTGGGGGGGTCTCAGGACCCCCTGATCCCCTTTTGGGGGGGTCTGAGGACCCCTGGGTCCCCTTTGGGGGTCCCCAAACCCCTGGGTCCCTTTTGGGGGGGTCTGAGGACCCCTGGGTCCCTTTTGGGGGTCCCCAAACCCCTGGGTCCCTTTTGGGGGGGTCTCAGGACCCCCGGATCCCCTTTTGGGGGGGGTCTCGGGACCCCTGGGTCCCCTTTGGGGGCACCCAGGGGCCGGGGTCCCTTTTGGGGGGGTCCCCAGACCCCCCCCCCCCCCCCCCCCCCCCACTTACCCATTCCGTCAGTTCCTCAGGGAACGAGTGGATGGTATCAGGGAGCCTGGATTTGGGGGGGGGGGTCAAGGTCAGAGGTCAGAGGTCAGCGGGGTGACCCCTCCCCCCAGCCCCCCCCCCCCCCCCCAACTCACATATTCCAGAGGTGGAGGAACTCCTCCTGCTCCAGCTCCTCCGCCATGACGTCACGGCGGGGGGAATGATGTCACGGCGGCGGGGGCGGGGGGCGGCACAGACGGATGGGTGGGGGAGGGGGGCAGCGCCGGACGCCTGGGTCCCCTTGGGGGGGGAGGGGCTGCCCGGACGCCTGGGTCCCCTTTTTTTTTTTGGGGGGGGGGGGAGAGAAGAAGGAGTCAGAGGACCCAGACCCCCTTTTTCTTGGGGGGGGGGGGGGTCCCCAAACGCCTGGGTCCCCTTTTTGGGGGGGGGGGCACCCAAACGCCTGGGTCCCCTTTGGGGGGGGGTCCCCAGATGCCTGGGTGCCCTTTTGGGGGGGGGTCCCTGGATGCTTGGGTCCCCTTTTTGGGGTGGGGGGGCACCCAAGTGCCTGGATCCCTTTTTTGGGGGGGTCCCCAAACGCCTGGGTCCCCTTTTGGGGTGGGGGGGGGCACCCGGACACCTGGGACCCCTTTTTGGGGGGGGGGGTGTCCCCAAACGCCTGGGTCCCCTTTGCCCCCCCCAACCTCCGTGAGACCCCTCCCCCCGCCCCGCCCCCTTCCCCCCGCCCCCAAAGGAACCAAAATGAGGCAAAACCCGCCCGAATCGGCCAAACCCCGCCCCCGGGGGGGGGGGGAGGGGAAGGGCCCGATCCCGCCGGTTCCAGCCGGTTTTTTGGGGGGGGGGGGGCACCCCCCCCCCCCCTCATAGAGCACCCAGGAGATGGGGGGACCCCCCCCCCCCAATGGGACCCAGGCGTCCGGGGGGGGGGGGGGACGGACACCCCAAAAGTGGACCCAGAACACCCCTCCCCCCCCCCCCCCAAAATAGGGGTCCCACGCACCCAGGGCCCTCCCCCCTCCCCCATTTACACCCACCCCCCCCCCCCCCGGGAGCCCCCCCACAAACAGGGACCCAAGCGCCCGCCCCCCCCCCCCCCCCCCAAACAGCACCCAGGTTTCCGGGTGCCCCCCCCACCCCCAAAACCAAGGGATCCCCCCCAAAACAAAGCGCCCCCCCCCAAAATAAAGGGGAAACCCCCGCCCCCCCCCCCCGTTACCTCCGTCCGCTCCCGCCGCCGCCGCACGCGCTGGGGATTTCCCTTTACCCGGCGTGCACCGCGCGGGGGGGCGGGGCGGGGCGGGGCGGGCGGGGGGGGGCCTGACGTCGCGGCCGCCATCTTGGGTGAGGGCTCCTTGCCCCTACCGCCGGCTCTTAAAGGGACCGCGGCCTCTCTTAAAGGGACCCGAGCGTTCTCCGCCCCCCCCCCCCTCGGTGCCCTTTGCACGGGGGGGGGTGGATCATTAACAGGGGCTTAAGGGAGGACCCAGGAGTGCGGGACACCCCCCCCACCCCCCATCAGGGACCCAAGCGTCCGGGTGACCCCCCCTCCCCCCCCCCCCCCGGGGACTTCGACCCCCTCCCCCCCCCGGGGCTGAAGGGACGCTGCAGCAGGTAGGGACCGGCCCCGGAGCCTGGCACCCCTCTGTCCCCCCCCCCCCCCCCGGGTGCCCTATCCCAGATCCCCGGGGTCCCGCTCCCGGATTTGGGGTCCTTATCCCAGATTCGGGGTCCTTATCCTGGATTCAGGGTCCCCTTATCCCAGATTTGGGGTCCCCTATCCTGGATTCTGGTCCCCTATCCCGGATTCCGAGTCCTTATCCCGGATTTGGGGTCCCCTATCCCGGATTTGGGGTCCCCTCTCCCAGATTCGGGGTCCCCTCTCCCAGATTCTGGGTCCCTTATCCTGGATTCAGGGTCCCCTTATCCCAGAGTTGGGGTCCCCTATCCTGGATTCTGGTCCCCTATCCCAGATTTGGGGTCACTTATCCCGGATTTGGGGTCCCCTATCCCAGATTCTGGGTCCCTTATCCTGGATTCTGGGCCCCTATCCCGGATTCGGGGTCCCCTTATCCCGGATTCTGGGCTATTATCCCAGATTCAGGGTCCCCTATCCCGGATTTATGGTCCCCTATCCCAGATCTGGGGTCCCCTTATCCCAGATTTGGGGTCCCCTCTCCCGGATTCGGGGTCCCCTATCCCAGATTTGGGGTCCTTATCCCAGGTTCTGGGCCCCTATCCTGGATTCTGGGCCCTTATCCCAGATTTGGGGTCCCCTATCCTGGATTTGGGGTCCACTCTCCCAGATTCTGGGCACTTATCCCAGATTCTGGGTCCCCTATGCCGGATTCGGGGCCCTTATCCCAGATTTGGGGTTCCCTATCCCAGATTCTGGGCCTCTATCCCGGATTTGGGGTCCCTTTATCCCAGATTTGAGGTCCCCTCTCCCGGATTCTGGGTTCCCTCTCCCGGATATTGGGTCCTTATCCCAGATTCGGGGTCCTTATCCTGGATTTGGGGTCCTTATCCCAGATTCTGGGCCCCTATCCCAGATCCCTGGGTCCCCTCTCCTGGATTCTGGGCCCTTATCCCAGATTTGGGGACCCCTTATCCCAGATTTGGGGTCCCCTATCCTGGATTCTGGGTTCTCTATCCCGGATATTGGGTCCTTATCCCAGATTTGGGGTCCCCTATCCCGGATTCTGGGCTCTTATCCCGGATTCGGGGTCTCCTTATCCCAGATTTGGGCTCCCCTATCCCGGATTTGGGGCCCTTATCCTGGATTTGGGGTCCCCCTATCCCAGATTCGGGGTCCCCTATCCCGGATTCTGGGCCCTTATCCCGGATTCTGGGCCCCTATCCCAGATTCGGGGTCCCCTATCCTGGATTTGGGGTCACTTATCCCGGATTTGGGGCCCTTATCCCGGATTTGGGGTCCCCTATCCCGGATTCTGGGCCCTTATCCTGGATTTGGGGCCCTTATCCTGGATTTGGGGTCCCTTTATCCCAGATTCCAGGGCCCCTATCCCAGATTCTGGGCCCCTATCCCGGATTCTGGACCCTTATCCCAGATTTGAGGTCCCCTATCCCGGATTCAGGGTCCCCTATCCCGGATTTGGGGTCTCTTTATCCCAGATTTGGGGGCCCCTATCCCGGATTCTGGGTCCCTATGCCGGATTCGGGGCCCTTATCCCGGATTTGAGGTCCCCTATCCCAGATTCCAGGTCCCCTATCCCGGATTTGGGGCCCCTATCCCGGATTCCAGGTCCCCTATCCCAGATTTGGGGGCCCCTATCCCGGATTCGGGGTCCCCTATCCCGGATTTGGGGCCCCTATCCCAGATTTGGGGGCCCCTATCCCGGATTCGGGGTCCCTTTATCCCGGATTCGGGGGCCCTTTCCCAGACCCCTCCTCCCTCTTTTCCAGGCTCCTGCCCCGCCCCCCTGGACCCCGGCTCCCCTCCCCGGACGCCCGGCTGCCCTTGACCCCCTGTGACCCCTTGACCCCTTGTGACCCCTTGACCCCCTGTGACCTCCCCCCGACCCCCGGGGTCCCCAAACTCCCATAACCCCCGGATGCCCGGGTGCCCCTGACCCCATGTGACCCCCTGACCCCTGTGACCCCCTGACCCCTGGGGTCCCCCCGCCTCCCTGTGACCCCCTGACCCCCGTGACCCCTTGAACCCCTGGGTCCCCTTGACCCCCAATAACCCCCTGACCCCTGTGACCCCTTGACCCCCGGGTGCCCCTGCCCCCCCAACCCCCTTGACCCCCAGTAACCCCTTGACCCCCAATAACCCCCTGACCCCTGTGACCCCTTGACCCCGGGTGCCCCTGCCCCCCCCAGCCCCCTTGACCCCCAGTAACCCCATGACCCCTGGGTCCCCTGTGACCCTTTGACCCCCAACAACCCCCTGCCCCCCGTCTCCCCCAGACCCCGGGGTTCCCTTGCCCCCCTGTGACCCCTTGCCCCCCGTGACCCTTTGCCCCCCGTGACCCCTTGACCCCCCCGTGACCCCTTGACCCCCGATGGGGTGGGCGGTGCTGGGCGGGGCCTTCCTGCAGGCGGCGCTGGTGGCGGGGGGGGTGCGGGCGCTGGGGCTCTGCCTCCGGCCGCTGGGGGGCGCCCTCGGCGCGCGGGCGGGGGCGGTGGCCTGGGTGGGCTCCGCCCCCTTGGCAGCGCTCCAGCTGGGGGGTGAGCGCGGACTGGGGGGGCACTGGGAGCACTGGGAGCGGGGGAGGGCCCCTGTCCAGCCCTCCGGGGGCCCCATCCTGCCAGTATGGGGCATTGGGAGGGCACTGGGGACACTGGGAGGGCTGGGAGGGCCCCTTGACATCCTTCTGGGGTCCCCATCCCACCAGTAAGGGGCACTGGGGGGCACTGGGAGCACTGGGAGGGCCCCTGTCCATCCCTCCGGGGTCCCCATCCCACCAGTATGGGGTACTGGGGGGCACTGGGGGGCACTGGGGGGCACTGGGAGCACTGGGAGCGGGGGAGGGCTCCTGTCCAGCCCTCCGGGGGCCCCGTCCCACCAGTATGGGGTACTGGGAGGCACTGGGAGGGTGCCTTGACATCCCCCTGGGGTCCCAATCAGACCAGTATGAGGTACTGGCAGCACTGGGAGGGCTGGGAGGGCCCCTCAGCATCCCTCTGGGGTCCCCATCCCACCAGTAAGGGGCACTGGGGGGCACTGGGAGCACTGGGAGGGCCCCTGTCCATCCCTCCGGGGTCCCCATCCCACCAATATGGGGTACTGAGGGGCACTGGGGGGCACTGGGAGCACTGGGAGGGACCCTCAACATCCCTCTGGGGTCCCAATCAGACCAATATGGGGCACTGGGAGGGCTGGGAGTGCCCCTGTCCGTCCCTCTGAGGTCCCAATCCCACCAGTATGAGGTACTGGGGGGCACTGGAGGGCACTGGGAGCACTGGGAGGGCCCCTCGACATCCCTCCAGGGTCCCCATCCCACCAGTAAGGGGCACTGGGGGGGCACTGGGAGCACTGGGATCCCCCTCACCTACCACCTGGGGTCTTAATTACACCACTAAGGGAGGTTGGGGATTACTGGGGAGCACTGGGATTGCCTCTAGCCATCCCTCCGGGGTCCCAATCCCACCAGTAAGGGGCTCTGGGATCACTGGGACACCCCCCCCCCCCCAATCCATCCCCTGGCTCCCAGTCCCCCCAGTAAGCAGCCCCTGGGGGCCCCCCCCTCGTTGCAGGGCCCCTGGGCAGCGCCCTGAGCACCCGCTTCGGCGCCCGCCCCGTGGCCATGGTTGGGGGGCTCCTCGCGGGCCTGGGGCTCCTCCTGGGGGCCTTCGCCACCCACATGACCCACCTCTACCTCAGCGTGGGGTTACTGGCCGGTACGGAGCGGGGGCTGCTGGGAAACGGGGCGCCGGGGGGTTGGGTCACCTAGAACGCGGGGGGGTCGTGGGGTGGGGTGCGAGAGGGGTTGGGTCACCGAGAACGCGGGGGGGTCGTGGGGTGGGGTGCGAGAGGGGTTGGGTCACCTAGAACGCGGGGGGGTCGTGGGGTGGGGTGCGAGAGGGGTTGGGTCACCGAGAACGCGGGGGGGTCGTGGGGTGGGGTGCGAGAGGGGTTGGGTCACCTAGAACGCGGGGGGTGATTGGGTGGGGGGTGGGGTGCAAGGGAGCATGGGTCATCTAGAACATCCTGCGGCATTGGGTGGCCTGGACCTCTCTGGGCCATTGGGTGGCCTTAGACAGCCCCATGCCATTGGACAACCTAGAACCCCCCAGACCATTGGATGACTTAGAGCACTGTGGGCTGTTGGGTGACCTAGAACCCCCCAGACCATTGGGTGACCTAGAGCACCCTGGGGTGTTGGGTGACCTAGAACACCCCCCCCCCAACCATCGGGTGACCTAGAGCACCCTGGGCTGTTGGGTGACCTAGAACCCCCCCGACCATTGGACAGACAGCCCAAGGCCATTGGCCGCCACCCCACCCCATTGGCCAGCCACGCCCACAGGGTGCCCCGCCTCTCCCCGTAGGCCTGGGCTGGGCATTGGTCTTCACGCCCTCACTGGGGACCGTGGGCCGCTGCTTCCCGGCACGGCGGGCGTTGGCCACCGGCCTGGTGGTGTCGGGTGCCAGCATCTCGGGGCTGGCCCTGGGGCCACTGGTCCCGCTGCTACTGGACACCTACGGCTGGCGGGGGGCCCTGCTCCTCCTGGCTGCCATCTCCTTCAACTTGGTGGCCGCCGGTGCTCTTCTCCGGCCCCTGCCTGTCCCCAGCGAGTCCCCGGGGCCACCACAGGACCAACCGGGGCTAGTCCGGCTACTGCGCCACGGCCCCTTCCTCCGCTACGCCTTGGCCTTCGTGCTGGTGGACGCCGGCTACTACGTGCCCTTTGTCCACGGGGAGGCCCACGCCCATGAGGTGGGCTGCGACGACCACCGCGCCGGGCTGGTGATGGCGGCGATGGCGGCGGTCGATGGGGGAGGCCGGGTTGCCGCCGGCTGGTTGGCCACCCGGCCGGCCACCCCCCTGCTCCGTCACCTCTTCGCCTGGGCCGTGTTGACGGGGTTGGCGTTGCTGCTTCTGCCTTTGGGGACCTCCTTCGGGGGTCTCCTGACCTTGGCCTTGGCCTACGGGTTCTGCGCCGGAGCCGTCGTGCCCCTCCAGTTCGCCGGCGTGGCCGAGGTGGTCGGTGCCGGGCGGTTGGTCCACGCCATCGGCCTCATGCAGATGTTCGAGAGCTTCGGGTCGCTGCTGGGGGCACCCTTCGCCGGTACGACGGTGACCCGGCACAGCACCGGGGGGGTTGCTGGGAGGGTTGGGTGACCTAGAACCGGTCACGGGGGGGCACCTGGAGCCTGGTTGTGGGGGTCACGTTTCCCATTCTCATGGCCCAACGGGTGATCAATGGCTCGTGGGGGGGTTGGGTGACCTAGAACCGGTCACGGGGGGCACCTGGGACTGCTCCTGGGCCTCTTTTCCCACCGTCTTCGACCAAAAATGGCCCCAAGAGCCCCCGGTGGCATGGGGGGACCTTGGCCGTGCTGCAGGTTCTCGATAACCCAAGAGGATTGGGGTTCCCTTTGGAACCCAGGCATGTTCCGGGTGCCCCGACCCACGTGCTCCCGCTCCCCCAACCCTTGGGTCCCCCCGACAGTGTCCGGGGAAGTTCTAGGTGGGGTTCTAGGTGCCCCAACCCACACGTTCCTTGTTCCCCAACCCCTGGGTCCCCCCGACAGTGTCCAGGCAGGTTCTAGGTGGGGTTCTAGGTGCCCCAACCCACACGTTCCTTGTTCCCCAACCCCTGGGTCCCCCCGACAGTGTCCAGGCAGGTTCTAGGTGGGGTTCTAGGTGCCCCAACCCACACGTTCCTTGTTCCCCAACCCTTTGCCCCGCCCCAGGTGGTCTCTGGGCTGGTTCGGGGTGGGGGGGGGGGGTTGGGGTTCCAGGTGCCCCAACGCTGCCGTATTTTAGGTTGGCTGCGGGACGTGACCGGGAACTTCACCATCTCCTTCCTCGCTGCCGGTGCCTTCCTCCTGGCCGGGAGCCTCCTCATCCTCACCCTCCCCGGCTTCTTCCGCACTTCCCAGGGTGCCGGCAGCAAAGAGGGGGGTCCCGCCCCGGCCCCCGCTGGCCCTGAGACCCCCCGGTTCCCCCCCGAGCTACTCTAGAACCCAACCACGTAAAACCCTCTGCCCCCCCCAAAGCTCGGCCCGGGCTCTCGTCCTTCCTCCGGCACCCAAGGGTGGGGAGGGGGGAGGGTGGGGGTCACCCTGGAGGGGGGAGGGGGGGGGGTGTCACCCAAGGTGTTCTAGGTGAGGCATTGGGTGACCCAACCAGGAGCCATTTTGGGCGAAAGATTGGGGGGAGGGGTGTCAGTTCTAGGTACCCCAACCAGGGCCCAGTTGGGGGGGGGGGGAGTTCTAGGTAGCCCAATGGGGGCTCTTTTTGGGGGGTTGGTTCTAGATGACCCAACTGGGGCCCATTTTGGGTGCCACATGGTGGGGGTCAGGTCCAGGTAACCCACCCAGGGCCCATTTTGGGGGGGGGGGGGGGGGCTTGGTTCTAGGGAACCCAATTGGAGCTCATTGTAGGTAGCAGATTTGAGGGGGTCGGTTCTAGATGACCCAACCGTTTTGGGGGGCTCGGTTCGTAGCAGATTTGAGGGGGTGGGTTCTAGGTGACCCAACCGTCTTGGGGGGCTCGGTTCTAGGTGACCCAATTGGGGCCCACTGTGGGGAGCAGATTGGGGGGGGTGTCGGTTCTAGGTAACCCAACCAGCCCCGTTCTAGGTATCACATCAGATGTTCCCGGGGGCGCAGAGGCGGGACCATGGGAGGGGCAAGGCCAAGGTGCCAATTTATTCCATTGGAAGCTGCCTGTAAAGGGGGCGTGGCCTGACCCCATGGGGGGCGTGGCCTGGCCCGGGGCGGGGGCGGAGCTAGAGGGTGGTGAGCTTGTGGTGGGGGCGGGCGAGCTTCTCGGGGTGGTCGGAGGCCATGAGGGAGATGTCGCGGAAGATGTCGAGGTAGGTGTCGTCACCTGGGGGGGGGTGGGGTGTGGGTGGGGCACCCCCAAAATGGGGGGATGCCCGCCCCCCCCCCCCAAAGCTCATGGGGGCCCCCCAAATCCAGCCCCTCCCCCCAAACCCCCCCATGGGGCCCCCCCCCAACTTGGGATGTCCCCAAGGACGCCCTTGGGGAACCCCAAACCCAGGGAGGCCCTCAAGGCCCCCCAAACTCAGGGCCCCCCTCAAAACCCATATTGGGCCCCCCCAACCCAAGGACCCCCCCAAATCCAAGGACCCCCCAAACCCCAGGACCCCCCAAACCCAAGGACCCCCCCCAAACTCGGGGTCTTTCTCAGGGAGAACCCCCCGAACCCCCCCCAACCCCCCCTCCCATCATCCTCCGCAGACACCACCCCCCCCCAAATCCAGGGACACCCCAAAAACCCAGAGGCCCTTCCCCAAGCCCTGACCCCCCCCCCAAAATCTTGGAGCCCCCCCAAACCCACCCGTCTGCCCCTGGGCCACCTCCAGCTCCCGCATCTTGGCCAGCCGCAGCCTGGGGAGGAGATAAAAGGGGGGGGGGGGAGGGTGAAAAAGGGGGGTACCCCCACCCAAGGGTGGCCCCCCCTCCCACCCACCCATGGGTGCCCCTGGGGGGGGGTCTCACAGGGTGACGATGTCGGCGTTGGCCAGCTCGATGGCGATGGTGAGGGGGTCCTTGCCCTCGGCGTCCACCGCGTTGACGTCAGCCCCCCGCTTCAGGAACAGGCAGGCCAGGCTGGAATTTGGGGGGGGGGACATTGGTGGGGGGGGGCACCCCCACATTTTGGGGGGGGGACACGGAGGGGCCGGGGCGGGGGACACGCACATCGGAGGTCTCCCATCCAGGAACGGGACGGGGCGGCGCCTGCTTAGCTTCCCGGAGGGGGAAGCTTTGCTGTGGGCCCCCCCCCCCCCCCCCCCGATATTGGGAGCCCCTTGGGAGATGGGGGGGGGATTGCACCCCCAAAAGGGAATGGGGACCCCCAAAAATACCAAAGGGACCCCCCCAAAATGAAATAGGGACCCCCCCAAGGGAATAGGGACCCCCCAAAATGAAATAGGGACCCCCCCAAAGGGAATAGGGACCCCTAAAGGGAATAGGGACCCCCCCAAGAGAATAGGGACCCCCCCAAAATGGAATAGGGGCCCCCCTGCAGGGAACAGAGCCCCCTCAAAAAACAGGGTCCCCCCCCTCCCTCAGTGAACAGCGTCAGGTCACCCATCCCGGCCCCGCCCGGGGCAGCTCCTGCTTAGCTTCACCCACCGGCCGCTGCTGGGGTGGGCGCCGCCACCATTGACCAAATGGGGGGGGGGGGGAAGGGAGAAACCGCGCCCCCCCCCCCCCGCCCCATTCCCCGCCCCTCCCAGTACGATACTGGGACGCACCCAGTATGCCCCAGCATGGTGGCGTGGTGCAGCGGCCCCCGCCCGCGGCTGTCGCTCTGGTTGACGCTGGCTCCGTTCTGCAGCAGGAACTCGCAGGCCAGCAGGGAGTTCTTGGGGGGGGGGGGAGGGGGGCACCGTTAGGGAGGGGGGGTCCCCAGCACCCTAGGGTGCCCCTATGGGTGGCCCACCCCCCCCCCGCCGGTTACCCCGGCAACGGCCTGCAGCAGCGGGGTGCGGTTGTCCTCGGCGGTGTTGACCCAGCCGGGGTCGGCGCCGTGGGCCAGCGCGTCGGCCATGGTGGGCAAGCGTCGGCGCTGGGCGGCCCAGTAGAGCAGAGCCCCCGGGTGGAGGCTGGGGGGGCCCTCGGCCTCCGACGGCTCTGGGGGCGGGGCTTCAGGCCACGCCCACCTCGCGTGGGCCACGCCCGGCCACGCCCATCCCGCCCCAAAGCCTCCCTGCACCCCCTGTGGCGGGGGGGGGGGCTGTTGGGCCATAAGCCCCGCCCACCTGGCCAGGAGGCCACGCCCACAAGGTGCAAGCCCCGCCCATAACGCACCAGACCCACCCACATGGCCTAAGCCCCACCCATGAGGCATAAGCCCCGCCCCTGGGTTGAAGCCACACCCCCATGGTCCTCCATCACAACCCCCACCCCCTCCAGCATAAAGCACGCCCCTTCTGCATAAGCCACGCCTCTTCATGCTACCCCACCCACCATAAGCCCCGCCCCTTACCACAAGCCCCACCCCTTGCCACAAGCTCCACCCTTCACAAGCCCTGTCCCTTTAAGAGCCTGACTGCTGCTAAGCACCGCCCTTCACAAGCCCCGCCCCATTTTTAAGCCCCGCCTTTCTCCACAAGCCCCTCCCCTTTAGAACAAGCACCGCCCCTTAATGCCAGGCCCCACCCCTCCACCATAACCCCGCCCCTTTTGACTGGCAGGTGATAGCCCCGCCCTACCACCCCCAGCCCACGCCCCTCCCTACCTGGGGCGTGGCAGCCGCGGGGGGCGTGGCCTGGCCGGGGGGCGGGGCTTGGCCGGGAGGGGCGGGGCCGGGGGGGCCCCCCCGGGAGCCCCGTGACGAATTTCTTCTCCACGTACTTGGCCCGGATCCAGTCCTCCCGCTGCGCCCTGGGGGGGGGCTTTGGGGGGGGCTGGGGGTCCCGGGGGCCCTGGGGGGTTTGGGGGGTCCTGGGGGGTCTTGGGGGGAGGCTGGGGGGGTCCCGGGGGGTCCCAGGGGGTCCTGGGGCACCTTGGCGGGGTTCTGGGGGTCCCGGGGGTCCTGGGGGGGCACTGGGGATCCTCCCGCTGCGCCCTGGGGGGGGGGGGGGTGGCTTTGGCGGGGGCTGGGGGTCCCGCGGGGCCCTGGGGGGTTTGGGGGGGTCCTGGGGGGTCTTGGGGGAGGCTGGGGGGGTCCCAGGGGGGTCCTGGGGCACCTTGGGGGGTTCTGGGGGTCCCGGGGGTCCTGGGGGGCACTGGGGGGTCTTGGGGGGGTTATAGGGGTCCCGGGGGGTCCTGGGGGGTCCCTGGGGATCCTCCCGCTGCGCCCTGGTGGGGGGGTGTCTTTGGGGGGGGCTGGGGGTCCCGGGGGGTCCTGGGGCATCTTGGGGGGTTCTGGGGGTCCCGGGGGTCCTGAGGGGTCTTGGGAGGGGTCTGGGGGTTCCTGGGGGGTCCCATCACTGCACCCCGGGGGGTGGGAGTTTGGGGGGGGGGGGTCCTCTTGGGTGGGGAAGGGGACACAGGAGCCACCAGCTCGGGGTGTCCAAGGGCTTGGGGGTGTCTGACCCCCCCCCCCCCCCAAATTTTGGGGTGCAGCATGGGGGGGGGGGGGGTCTCACCGGGAGCAGCCGGGGGGGGGTCTCTTCACCCCCATCTCCTCCACCCGCGCCTCGTAGATGCGGTTCAGGGTGCTGTTCCCCAGCTCGCACATCAACTGGGGGGGGGGGAATGGGGGGGACACGACACCCCCAGACTGTCACCCGGGGGGGGAGGGGTGTGTGTGTGTGTCCCCCGCCCCCCCCCAGTGCTCCCAGTTACCTTCACCAGTTCAGGCTCCCAGGAGTCCAGCGTCAGCGAGCGCACCTTGGAGAAGTGGACCCCCAGGCTCCTGGAGGGGGGGGGGCGATTTAGGGGGGCCTGGGGGGGTCCCCTGAGGGTCCTGGGGGGTTCTTGGGGGGCCCTGAGGGTTCTCGGGGGTCCCTGGGGGGTCTTGGGGGGTCCCGGGGGGGCCTGAGGGTCCTGGGGGGTCCCTGGGGGGGGGGGGCATTGGGGGGCCCTGAGGGTTCTGGGGGCCTCTGGGGGGGTCCTGGGGGGCCTGAGGGTCCTGGGGGTCCTGAGGGTACTTGGGGGCCCCTGGGGGGTCTTGGGGGGTCCCTGGGGGGGGCATTGGGGGGCCCTGATAGTTCTTGGGGGCCCCTGGGGGGTCTTGGGGGGTCCCTGGGGGGGGGCATTGGGGGGCCCTGATAGTTCTTGGGGGCCCCTGGGGGGGTCTGGGGGGCCTTGGGGGGGTCTGAGGGTCCTGGGGGGTCCCTGGGGGGCTCTGCAGGTCCCTGGGGGGTCTTGGGGGTCCCTGAGGGTCCTGGGGGGTCCCTGGGGGGTCCCTGGGGGGGTCCTGGGGGTTCCTGGGGGGGAGTTGGGGGGCACTGGGGGGCTCTGAGGGGTGCCCCCCCCTCATTTTGGGGTGCCCCCGTAGATGTTGAAGGCTCGGACACAGAGGGTGAGGCTGGATCTGGGGGGACCTTGGGGGGGTCTCGTTGGGTTTTGGGGTGCCCTGGGGGGGTTTTGAGGTGCCCCGGGGGGTTTTGGGGTGCCCTGGGGGGTTTTGGGGTGCCCTCAGGGATCTCGGGGTGCCCCCCTCATTTTGGGGTGCCCCCGTAGACGCTGAAGCCCTGGACACAGAGGGTGAGGCTGGATCTGGGGGGACCTTGGGGGGGTCTCGTTGGGTTTTGGGGTGCCCTGGGGGGGTTTTGAGGTGCCCCGGGGGGTTTTGGGGTGCCCTGGGGGTTTTGGGGTGCCCTCAGGGATCTCGGGGTGCCCCCCCCTCATTTTGGGGTGCCCCCGTAGACGCTGAAGCCCTGGACACAGAGGGTGAGGCTGGATCTGGGGGGACCTTGGGGGGGTCTCGTTGGGTTTTGGGGTGCCCCGGGGGGGTTTGGGGTGCCCCGGGGGGGTTTTGGGGTGCCCTGGGGGTTTTGGGGTGCCCTCACCGGTGGATGCCGGAGCACTCGATGCAGAGGGTGATGCCCAGGTTGACGCTGGCCCAGGCGGGGGCCGGTTCCCGACAGTCGCAGCAGCTCCCGTTCCCCTCCAGCCCCAGCACCGTCTCCAGCACCTGCGATTCGGGGGGGCCCCCCCGGGACCCCCGGGACCCCGACACCGACCACGAACGTTCGGGGGGCTGCGGGGTACGGGGGGGGGGGTTGGGCAGTGCTTGAGGATCCCCCTTGGGGGGCAGGAGGGGTCCCTGATGCCCCCCCAGATGGTTTTGGGGTCCCTAACGCCCCTCATGAGGGTTTTGGGGGTCCCTGATCCCCCCCCCAAGAGGTTTTGGGGTCCCTAATGCCCCTCATGAGGGTTTTGGGGGTCCCACATCCACCCCAGGGGAGTTTTGGGGTCCCCAGTCCCCCCCAGGAAGGTTTTGGGGCCCCCCAATTCCCCCCCCCCGATGGTTTTTGGGGTCCCTAATCCCCCCCCAGGAAGATTTTGGGGGTCCCTGACCCCCTCATAAGTGTTTTGGGGGTCCCTGATCCCCCCTCTTGAGAGTCGCCCCCCACCCATGGGGGTTTTGGGGTCCCCCCCTGCCCCTGGAGGGGTTTTGGGGTCCCCCTCTTCCCATGGGGGTGTTTTGGGGTCCCCACCTGGCCGGGGGGGTCGCGGGGGGGGGGTTTTGGGGTCCCCCCCTGCCCCTGGAGGGGTTTTGGGGTCCCCCTCTTCCCATGGGGGTGTTTTGGGGTCCCCACCTGGCCGGGGGGGTCGCGGGGGGGGTTTTTGGGGTCCCCACCTGGCCGGGGGGTCGCGGGGGGGGGGGGGTTGGGGGTTTTGGGGTCCCCACCTGGCCGGGGGGTCGCGGGGGGGGGTTGGGGGTTTTGGGGTCCCCACCTGGCCGGGGGGGTCGCGGGGGGGGGGGGGGGGTTGGGGGTTTTGGGGTCCCCACCTGGCCGGGGGGTCGCGGGGGGCCCCTGGCTGAAGGCGGAGGCGATGCTGCTCTGCACAGCGCTGAGCCAGGCTCGCTGCTGCCCCGCCGAGTCGGCCTGCAGCACGCAGGACCTGGGGACAGGGGGGACACGGGGGGGACAGGGGGGTCAGGGGGGTCAGGGGGGTCAGGGGGGACGGGGGGGTCAGGGGACATGGGGACGGGGGGGACATGGGGGGGGTCAGGGGGGGTCAGGGGGGGTCAGGGGACACGGGGACGGGGGGGACATGGGGGGACGGGGGGGCCAGAGGGGACATGGGGGGATGGGGGGGGACATGGGGGGGTCAGGGGGGTCAGGGGGGACGGGGGGGTCAGGGGGGTCAGGGGACATGGGGACAGGGGGGACACGGGGGGGACAGGGGGGTCAGGGGGGTCAGGGGGGTCAGGGGGGACGGGGGGTTCAGGGGACATGGGGACGGGGGGGACATGGGGGGGTCGGGGGGTCAGGGGGGTCAGGGGACACGGGGACGGGGGGGACATGGGGGGACGGGGGGGCCAGGGGGGACATGGGGGGATGGGGGGGACATGGGGGGGTCAGGGGGGTCAGGGGGGACGGGGGGTCAGGGGGGTCAGGGGACATGGGGACAGGGGGGACACGGGGGGGACAGGGGGGTCAGGGGGGTCAGGGGGGTCAGGGGGGACGGGGGGTCAGGGGACATGGGGACGGGGGGGACATGGGGGGGTCAGGGGGGTCAGGGGGGTCAGGGGACACGGGGACGGGGGGGACATGGGGGGACGGGGGGGACAGGGGGGGTCAGGGGGGTCAGGGGACACGGGGACGGGGGGGACATGGGGGGACGGGGGGGTCAGGGGGGACATGGGGGGATGGGGGGAGGGGGGACAGGGGACATGGGGATGGGGGGGTCAAGGGGGGCACGGGGAGTTGGGGGTTCAGGGGGGACACGGGGGGACACGGGGGGGGACAGGGGACACGGGGGGATGGGGGGGTCAGGGGGGACGGGGGGGACAGGGGACACGGGGGGACCCAGGGGGACATGGGGGGGACATGGGGGGGAGGAAGGGACATGGGGGCGGGCAGGGAACAAGGGGGGTTGGGGTCCCCCCCAGATTTTGGGGTCCCCCCCGGGTTGGAGGACTTGGGGGTCCCGAGGATTTTGGGGGTCTCAAGGATTTGGGGGGGGGGATTTTGGAGCCCCCACTTTTGGGGGTTGGGAAGTTTTGGGGTCCCCCCCGGGTTTTGGGGTCCCCCCCCGGGTTTTGGGGGTCCCCCCCGGGTTTTGGGGTCCCCCCCCGGGTTTTGGGGGTCCCCTGGGTTGTTGGAGGACTTGAGGATCCCGAGGATTTTGGGGGTCCTGAGGATTTTGGGGGTCTCAAGGATTTGGGGGGGGATTTTGGAGCCCCCACTTTTGGGGGTTGGGAAGTTTTGGGGTCCCCCCCGGGTTTTGGGGTCCCCCCCCGGGTTTTGGGGGTCCCCTGGGTTGTTGGAGGACTTGAGGATCCCAAGGATTTTGGGGGTCCTGAGGATTTTGGGGGTCTCAAGGATTTGGGGGGGGATTTTGGAGCCCCCACTTTTGGGGGTTGGGAAGTTTTGGGGTCCCCCCCCGGTTTCGGGGCCCCCCCCGGGTTTTGGGGTCCCCCCCCGGGTTTTGGGGGTCCCCTGGGTTGTTGGAGGACTTGAGGATCCCAAGGATTTTGGGGGTCCCGAGGATTTTGGGGGTCTCAAGGATTTGGGGGGGGGGATTTTGGAGCCCCCACTTTTGGGGGTTGGGAAGTTTTGGGGTCCCCCCCCGGTTTCGGGGTCCCCCCCGGGTTTTGGGGTCCCCCCCCGGGTTTTGGGGGTCCCCTGGGTTGTTGGAGGACTTGAGGATCCCGAGGATTTTGGGGGTCCCGAGGATTTTGGGGGTCTCAAGGATTTGGGGGGGGATTTTGGAGCCCCCACTTTTGGGGGTTGGGAAGTTTTGGGGTCCCCCCCGGGTTTTGGGGTCCCCCCCCGGTTTTGGGGTCCCCCCCCGGCACCCACTTGCTGGGGGAGACGACCTCGAAGCAGAAGCGCCGGTCAAGGTCGGGGCAGGGTTTGACGGTGCAGAGGCGCAGATCCTCCACCACCACCGTCGGGGGGCCCGGGGGGGCCCCCCCCAAATGTCAGCCCCCCCCCCCCAAGGGGCCCCCCCAAAACCTCAGCCCCCCAAAACCTGAGCCCCCCCCCCCCAACCAGCCCCCCCCAAGGGGTACCCCAAATCTCAGCCCCCCAAGGGGTACCCTAAAAACAGGCCCCCCACCAAACCAGCCCCCCCCCAAAACAGCCCCCCTAAGGGCCCCCCAAAACCAGCCCCCCCAAGGGCCCCCCAAAACCAGACCCCCCAAACCAGCCCCCCCAAGGGGTACCCCAAAACCAGCCCCCCCAAACCAGCCCCCCAAAGGGCCCCCCCAAACCAGCCCCCCAAGGGCCCCCCAAAACCAGACCCCCCAAACCAGCCCCCCCCAAGGGGTACCCCAAAACCAGACCCCCCAAACAGCCCCCCAAGGCCCCCCCAAACCAGCCCCCCCAAGGGGTACCCCAAAACCAGACCCCCCCAAACCAGCCCCCCCAAGGGCCCCCCCAAAACCAGCCCCCCCCCCCCCCAAGGGGTACCCCAAAACCGCCCCCCCCCCCCCCGGGGGGGCCCCCCAGATCCCGCTCACCCGCGCCCGTTTGAGGTACACCAGCTGGTTGCTCTGGATGGAGAACCAGCGCCTGGGGGGGGGGAAAGGGGGCGTCAGGGGGACCCCAAAACCCTGGGGGGTCGGGGGGACCCCAAAAACCCCGAGGGGGGGGGGGGGCTCGGGGGGACCCCCAAAAGCTCCTGGGGGAAAGGGGAGGGTGGGAGGGACCCCAAAACCCCCAGGGGAAAGGGGGGATACGGGGGGACCCCAAAAACCCCCAGGGGGGTCGGGGGGACCCCAAAACCCTGGGAGGTCGGGGGGACCCCAAAAACCCCGAGGGGGGCTCGGGGGCACCCCAAAACCTTCTAGAGGGAAAGGGGGGGGTCAGGGGGACCCCAAAACCTCCCCCAGGGGGAGGGGGAGGGCAGGGGGGACCCCAAAAACCTCCAGGGGGTCACGGGGGACCCTGAAACCTTGGGGGGTCGGGGGGACCCCAAAAACCCTGAGGGGGGGCTCGGGGGGGCCCCTAAAAGCTCCTGGGGGAAAGGGGGGGGGGGGGGGGGCCCAAAACCCCCTGGGGGGGGCAGGGGGACCCCCGACCCCCCCCCAGGGGAAAGGGGCGATATGGGGGGACCCCAAAAACTACTAGGGGGAGGGGAGAGGTTGGGGGGACCCCAAAACTGCTGGGGGGGGGGGGGGGGGACCCCAAAAGCTCCCGGGGGGAAAGGGGGGGCATGAGGACCTGGGGGTGGGGGGGAATGGGGGGTTCAGGGGGATTTGGGGGTTCGGGGGGGCTGTTTGGGGGTACAGGGGGGTTCGGGGGTACCAAGGAGGGGGTTGGGGGTTGGGGGGGGGGGCTGTCTGGGGGTGCGGGGGGTTCGGGGGGTTCGGGGGGGTTGGGGGTTGGGGGGTACCGGCTCCAGGTGCGGAAGGCGTTGCTGGCTCTCTTGTACAGGTACCCCTCCATGGGGGGGCCCCCGGCCCCGCCTCCCCCGTGGCCCCGCCCACCGTCTCCTGGGATAGGTCCTGGGGGCTGCCTGTCAGCCTGGGCCCGCCCCCTGCCCCACCCGCCCCACCCCTCAGCCCTGCCCCTCCCTCCCCCCCATAGGTCCTGGGGGGCTGCCTGTCCGCTAAAGGCCCGCCCCTGTTATGTCAATCAACTTGGCCCCACCCCAAAAGCTGTCAATCAAAGCCAGTCCCGCCCCAGGGCTGTCAATCAAACCTGGTTTCTCTGGCTTGCTGTCAATCAAACCCTAACAAAGTTGGGCACGCCCCCAGGTACCTGTCAATCATCCCAGCCTGACCTCAAGGCTGTCCATCAAAGCTGACCCCACCCCACCTGTCAATCAACCGGCTCCCCAGCTGCCAATCACCATTGAGCCCATCCCTCCCTGCTGCCCATTGGATACAGCCCCTCCCACTCGCCACAGCCCCGCCCCCAGTGCAGGCCACGCCCCCATGCTCCAAAACCACGCCCCCAGCACCACTCAAAGCCCCGCCCTGCCTTTGCGCTCAGGCCCCGCCCGGGGGTTTGACCCCGCCCCTTGAGGACTGACCACGCCCTCTCGTCTTGGCCCCGCCCCCGGCCCCGCCCACCTGCTGCAGCAGCAGGGCGTGGCGCTGCTCCATGTCCCGCTGCCGCCGCGCCCCCTCCAGCACCAACCGGTCCAGCTGCGGGGGCACCGCGGTGGGGGCACCCGGCGGCCTGGGACCCCCCCGGACCCCTGGGACCCCCCCTGAGCCCCTGGGACCCCCCCGGACCCCCCCAGACCCCTGGGACCCCCCCGAACCCCCCCGAACCCCTGGGACCCCCCGAACCCCTGGGACCCCCTCTTGAGCCCCTGGGACCCCCCAGACCCCTGGGACCCCCCGGACCCCCCTGAGCCCCTGGGACCCCCCCAGCCCCCTGGGACCCCCCGAACCCCCCTGAGCCCCTGGGACCCCCCTGGACCCCCCTGAGCCCCTGGGACCCCCGCGGACCCCTGGGACCCCCCCAAACCCCTGGGACCCCCCCTTGAGCCCCTGGGACCTCCCCAGCCCCCTGGGACCCCCCCAAACCCCCGGGACCCCCCGGGCCCCTGGGACCCCCCCAGGAACACCCTGCCCCCCCCCCCCCCCGGCCCCCTTGGGGGGGGGCGGGGGCCCCCCCCGCCCCCCTGGGTCCCCCAGGTGGGTGCAGGGGCCCCAGGGGGTCCCCCCCTGGGTCCCTTTGGGGGGGGGGGGGGAGATGGGGACGTCCCGGGTGTCCTGGGGGGGGGTGGGGGTCGTGGGGGTCGTGGGGGGGGGGGTGGGGGTCCCCACCTGCGTCCCCAGTTGCCCCCGGTACTGCTGGGTGCTGGTAGCCCCACGGTGGCCATGGCTGAAGAAGGCGGCCTGGGCTTCCAGCAGGGCTAGCACCTGGGGGAGGGGGGGTGGGGGGTGTCAGTCTGTCTGTCCGTCCCCCTGGGACCCCCAGACCCCTCCTCCCCCCCTCCCCCCCCGGGACCCCCAAACTCCTTACCCCTCCCCCCAAGTCACCCTGGTGGCACCCAGAATCCCAGGCCCCCCCAAGGACCCAGCGGGGCCCCCCCCCCGACCCCTCCCACCCCCCAGAGACCCCCCAAGACCCCCTCAAGGGACACCCCTAAAGTTCTTACCCCCCAAATCACCCCAGGACCCCCCAAAAAACCCCCAGGGCCCCCCAAATCCATCATGGACCCCCCAGGGACCCCTAGAGCCCCCCAAATCCCCTAGGGACCTTTCAAGACCCCAGGGACCCCCAAATCCATCAGGGACCCCCCAGGGCCCCCCAAATCCCTCAGGGATCCCCATGACCCCCAGGACCCCCCATGACCCCCAGGGACCCCCCAAACCCTTTAGAGACCCCTAGGGCCCCCCAAACCCCCCAGAGCCTCCCCCAGGGCCCCCCCCAAATCCCCCAGGGCCCCCCCAGGACCCCCACGGACCCTCCAAACCCCCCAGGACACCCCCCATGACCCCCCAAACCCCCCAGACCCCCCCCCCCCAGACCCCCAGGGCCCCCCAAATCCCTCAGGGCCCCCCAAACCCCCCAGGCCCCCCAAACCCCCCAGGACCCCCCAAATCCCCCAGAGCCCCCCCAAATCCCTCAGGGCCCCCCAAATCCCCCAGGACCCCCCAGGACCCCCAGGGACCCCCAAACCCCCCAGGGCCCCTCCCGGACCCCCAGGACCCCCCAGGACCCCCAGGGCCCCCCAACCCCCCCGGCCCCCCCAGGACCCCCAGGGACCCCTAAACCCCCCAGGGCCCCCCCCAAATCCGTCAGGGCCCCCAAACCCCCCGGGCCCCCCAGGACCCCCAGGGCCCCCCCAACCCCCACTCACAAACTGGGGGATCCCCGTCTTCTTCTTGCCCTGCAGCACATTGATCTGGGGGGGGGGAGGGAGGTTGGGGGGGGTGCCCTGGCCCCGCCCCCTCGAGCCCCGCCCCTTTAAGCCCCACCCACTGAGCCCCACCCCCTCGAGGGCCCTCCCCCAGGAGCTGCGTGCTTTGCAGATCAGCCCAACCGAACAGCGCCCCGCCCCCTTTAAGCCCCACCCACAGACACCACCCACTCAAGCCCCTGCGCCTCAAAGCCCCACCCTCACAAGCCCCGCCCCCTCCACCCCACCCAAACCCCGCCCCCACAAACCCCACCCTCCCAGGCCCCACATGCCACACACCATGCAAGCCACGCCCCCACTCATAAACCACGCCCCCTCCAGCCCCATTCAACCCCTCCCCATCCTTCCCAAGCTCTACCCCACCCCACCCAAGCCCCGCCCTCTTCAAGCCCCACCCTCAGGAGCCACGCCCCCACAAGCCACACCCCACCCAAGCCACGCCCCCACTCATAAACCACGCCCCCTCCAGCCCCATTCAACCCCTCCCCATCCTTCCCAAGCTCTACCCCACCCCACCCAAGCCCCGCCCTCTTCAAGCCCCACCCTCACAAGCCACGCCCCCACTCCAAACCACGCCCCCACAACACACACCCCCACGCATAAACCACGCCCCCTCCAGCCCTATTCAACCCCACCCCACCCAAGCCCCGCCCTCTTCAAGCCCCACCCTCACAAGCCCCACCCCCACCCAAACCACGCCCCCTCCCGCCCCATTCAAGCCCCTTTCTGCCCTAACCCCGCCTCCCCAAACCCCTCCCCCCCAAATCCCCTCCCCCTCCAGGCCCCGCCCACCTCAAGCCCCGCCCACCTGCAAGACGTAATCCAGCCCCCGGGCCCTGGCCACGCCCCGGGCCCCGCCCAAGGCGGCGGCTGCTTCCCGGGCCTCCAAGGGGCGGCGGCGGGGGACCTCGGCGTGGTGCTGCAGGGCCCCCGCCAGCGCCTCCGCCGCCCGCGCCCGCTCCCGCCGCGCCTCCCGCAGCCCCCGCGCCTCCCTGGGGGGGGGGGGGGGGGGCGCCCGTGGGTGCTGCTGGCGGGGGCACCCACCCGGCCCCGGGACCCATAGGGGCCCCACGGCACCCATAGGTCCCCCCAGCACCCATGGGGGCCCTCAGTACCCATAGGGTCCCCTATGGCACCCATAGGTCCCCCCAGCACCCATAGGTCCCCCACAGCACCCATGGGACCCCCACAGCACCCATAGGGTCCCCACAGCATCCATGGGGGCCCTTCAGCACCCATAGGGTCCCCTATGGCACCCATAAGTCCCCCCAGCACCCATGGGACCCTTCAGCACCCATAGGGTCCCCACAGCACCCATAGGGGCCCCACGGCACCCATAGGTCCCCCACAGCACCCATGGGACCCTCCAGCACCCATAGGGTCCCCCCAGCACCCATGGGGCCCCCCAGCACCCATGGCCCCCCCGGACCCATAGGGACCCCCCAGCACCCATGACCCCCCCAGCACCCATTGCCCCCCCCCTTGGACCCATAGGAACCCCCCAGCACCCATAGGCCCCCCCAGCACCCATGGCCCCCCCCTTGGACCCATAGGGACCCCCCAGCACCCATGGCCCCCCCCAGCACCCATTGGCCCCCCCTTGGACCCATAGGGACCCCCCAGCACCCATGGCCCCCCCTTGGACCCATAGGAACCCCCCAGCACCCATAGGGACCCCCCAGCACCCATGGCCCCCCCGGACCCATAGGGACCCCCCAGCACCCATAGGCCCCCCCTTGGACCCATAGGGACCCCCCAGCACCCATGGCCCCCCCTTGGACCCATAGGAACCCCCCAGCACCCATAGGGACCCCCCAGCACCCATGACCCCCCCGACCCATAGGGACCCCCCAGCACCCATGGCCCCCCCTTGGACCCATAGGGACCCCCCAGCACCCATAGGCCCCCCCCAGCACCCATGGCCCCCCCTTGGACCCATAGGGAGCCCCCAGCACCCATTGGCCCCCCCAGCACCCATGGCCCCCCCTTGGACCCATAGGGACCCCCCAGCACCCATTGGCCCCCCCAGCACCCATGGCCCCCCCCGGACCCATAGGGACCCCCCAGCACCCATTGGCCCCCCCAGCACCCATGGCCCCCCCCCGGACCCATAGGGACCCCCAGCACCCATTGGCCCCCCCAGCACCCATTGCCCCCCCCCCTTGGACCCATAGGGACCCCCCAGCACCCATTGGCCCCCCCAGCACCCATGGCCCCCCCCCCTTGGACCCATAGGGACCCCCCAGCACCCATTGCCCCCCCCAGCACCCATGGCCCCCCCCGGACCCATAGGGACCCCCCAGCACCCATGGCCCCCCCAGCACCCATTGGCCCCCCCAGCACCCATAGGGACCCCCAGCACCCATGGCCCCCCCAGCACCCATTGGCCCCCCCAGCACCCATGGCCCCCCCCTTGGACCCATAGGGACCCCCCAGCACCCATGGCCCCCCCAGCACCCATTGGCCCCCCCCAGCACCCATGGCCCCCCCTCACTCACTCCTTGAGCAGGGTGTGGAGGTGGCGGCGCAGGGCGACCTGGGTGCTGCCCTGCAGCTCCTGGGGACACGGGGGGGACACGGGGGGGGGATGAGGGGACGTTGGGGACACGGGGGGACATCAGGGACACGGGGGGACACTGGGGGAACACTGGGGGGGACATTGGGGGGCATTGGGGACACAGGGGGGACACAGGGGGGACACAGGGGACATGGGGGGACAATGGAGACGTTGGGGACGACATGGGGGGACATGGGGGGACATCAGGGACATGGGGGGACACAGGGGTGACATTGGGGACACGGGGGGACATGGGGAGGACATTGGGGGGACACTGGGGACATGGGGGGACACAGGGGGACACTGGGGACATGGGGGGACACTGGGGGGACATGGGGGGACACGAGGGGGACACGGGGGGACATGGGGAGGACATTGGGGGGACACTGGGGACATGGGGGGGACATTGGGGGGGATGAGGGGACATTGGGGACACGGGGGAACATTGGGGACGTTGGGGACGACATGGGAAGACACTGGGGACATTGGGGGGACATGGGGGACATTGGGGACACAGGAGGGACACGGGGGGACATTGGGGACACGGGGGGGCACTGGGGGGACACTGGGGACATGGGGGGACACGAGGGGGACACAGGGGGGACATTGGGGGGGGACAAGGGGACATTGGGGACACGGGGGGGGCGGCTGAGGGATCTCTCTTTGAGCCCCGGGGGCGTGGCCAGGCCAGGAGGGGGCGTGGCTTGGGGGAAGGGGCATGGCTGGGGAAGAGGGTGTGGCCTAACAGAGGAGGGTGGGGCTTGGGGGAGATGGGGCGTGGCCTGCTGACCTCGTGGCTGTCCATCATCTGCTCCAGGGAGTCGCAGCCCTTCTCCAGAGCCTCCTTGGGGGGGGGGCGGGGGGTCAGGACCCCCCAGGGCCCCCCCACCCCCCCCCGCACCCCCAGGGCCCCTCCCCCTTCCCTGAGCCCCCCAACCCCCGCAGGGCACCCCAACTCCCTGGGACCCCCCCCCCCCCCGAGCCCTGGAGCCCCCCCCCCCAGGACCCCCTATTTTGGGGTGCTCACCTGGATCAGGGGGTCCCCTCAAGCCCCTGGGACCCCCCAGACCCCCCATTTTGGGGTGCTCCCCCCAGTGGATCCCCGAGCCCCCCCCCCCCAAACCCCTGGGACCCCCCAGACCCCCCCATTTTGGGGTGCTCCCCCCCAGTGGATCCCCCAAGCCCCCTGGGGACCCCGAGATCCCACTTTGGATCCCCCCACCCCCCCCCCATTTTGGGGTGCTCCCCCCCAGTGGATCCCCGAGCCCCCCCAAACGCCTGCGACCCCCAAGACCCCCCCTCCGTGGCTCCCAGGACCCCACATTTGGGGGTCCCGTCCCCCCAGGGCTCCCCCAAGCCCTGGGACCCCCCCAGACCCCTGGGATCCCCCCCCAGTGGATCCCCAAGCCCCCTGGGGACCCCCAGATCCCACTTTGGATCCCCCGGAACAACCCCCAGCCTCCCCACTTTGGGGATCCCCCCCAGGGGATCCCCCCCCCCACCCCCCGGGATTTGGGGGTGCTCACCCGCACCAGGGGATCCGTGCGGGGGATCCCCGCCAGATCCCGCAGCCCCGCGGCGAAGGCCCGGCTGGTCCCTTCCAGCTGCCGCCCCGCTTCCAGCATGGCCGAGCACAGCTTCAGCACCTGGGGGGCACCGTCAGCCGCCCGGGGATCCCGCCCGATCCCTCCGGATCCCCCCCCCGATCCCCTGGGATCCCTCGGGGAGCCCCAAACCCCCAGGACACCCCCCCCCACCTCACCCCCCCGCCACTGCTGGGGACACTGGGGTGCCCCTAGATCCCCCCGGATCCCGGGGATCCCCTCAAATCCTCTGGGATCCTTTGGGGAGCCCCAAACCTCCGAGATCCCCAAGGATCCCCCCCGGCACTGCCTGGCACTCCGAGGTCCCCCCCGGATCCCCCCCGATCCCCTGGGATCCCTTGGGGAGCCCCAAACCTCCGAGATCCCCAAGGATCCCCCCCGGCACTGCCTGGCACTCCGAGGTCCCCCCCGGATCCCCCGGATCCCCCCAGATCCCCTGGGATCCCTTGGGGAGCCCCAAACCTCCGAGATCCCCAAGGATCCCCCCCGGCACTGCCCGGCACTCCGAGGTCCCTCCAGATCCCCCCCAGATCCCTTGGGATCCCTCAGGGAGCCCCCAAACTCCAGGGAACCCCTAGGGCTCCCCAGCACCACCTGGGACCCTGAGGTGTCCCCCCCTGATTCCTCCTGGATCCAGGGGATCCCCCCAGATCCCTTGGGATCCCTCAGGGAGCCCCAAACCCCAGGGAATCCCCCAGCACCCCCCCGGCACTGCCCTGGGACTCTGAGGTGCCCCTAGATCCCCCTGGATCCCGGGGATCCCCTCAAATCCTCTGGGATCCCTTGGGGAGCCCCAAACCTCCGAGATCCCCAAGGATCCCCCCCGGCACTGCCTGGCACTCCGAGGTCCCCCCCGGATCCCCCCCGATCCCCTGGGATCCCTTGGGGAGCCCCAAACCTCCGAGATCCCCAAGGATCCCCCCCGGCACTGCCTGGCACTCCGAGGCCCCCCCGGATCCCCCCCGGATCCCCCCAGATCCCCTGGGATCCCTTGGGGAGCCCCAAACCTCCGAGATCCCCAAGGATCCCCCCGGCACTGCCCGGCACTCCGAGGTCCCTCCAGATCCCCCCAGATCCCTTGGGATCCCTCAGGGAGCCCCCAAACTCCAGGGAACCCCTAGGGCTCCCCAGCACCACCTGGGACCCTGAGGTGTCCCCCCTGATTCCTCCTGGATCCAGGGGATCCCCCAGATCCCTTGGGATCCCTCAGGGAGCCCCAAACCCCAGGGAATCCCCCAGCACCCCCCGGCACTGCCCTGGGACTCTGAGGTGCCCCTAGATCCCCCTGGATCCCGGGGATCCCCTCAAATCCTCTGGGATCCCTTGGGGAGCCCCAAACCTCCGAGATCCCCAAGGATCCCCCCCGGCACTGCCTGGCACTCCGAGGTCCCCCCCGGATCCCCCCCGGATCCCCCCAGATCCCCTGGGATCCCTTGGGGAGCCCCAAACCTCCGAGATCCCCAAGGATCCCCCCCGGCACTGCCCGGCACTCCGAGGTCCCTCCGGATCCCCCCCCAGATCCCTTGGGATCCCTCAGGGAGCCCCAAACCCCAGGGAATCCCCCAGGACCCCCTTGGCACTGCCCAGGAATCCGAGGTGCGCCTTGATCTCCCTGGATCCCGCCGGATCCCCTGGGAGCCCTTGGGGATCCCCAAAACCCAGGGAAGCCCCAGCGCCACCCCGGACCACGAGGTTCCCCCCCCCAGGTCCTCTGGGATCCAGGGGATCCCCCCCCCCCCCCCCGATCCCTTAGGATCCCTTGGGGATCCTCAAACTTCTGAGAGCCCTCAGGATCATCCTGCCCCTGCCTGGGATCCCGGGGTGTCCCCCCCCCAAATCCTCCGGGATCCAGGGGATCCCCCCCAGATCCCCCCAACCCCAGCACCCCCAGGAGCATCCCGGCCCCCCCGATCCCTCAGGGACCCCCCGGGATCCCCCGATCCCCCCAGCCCCAGAGGATCCCCCCAAGCCCCCTCAGGGATCCCCAACCCCCCAGGGCCCCTCCCCAGCACCCCCCACCCCCCAGATCCTTGGGGGAACCCCCAAAACCTCAGGGATCCCCCCCCCCCAATCCCTCAAGGCCCCCCCCCCCATCCGGACGCCTGGGTCCCCCCCCCCCCCCCGATGTTGGGGACCCCCAGATGTTGGGGATCCCCCCAGATGTCAGGATCCCCCCCCCCGATGTTGGGGATCCCCCCCCCCCCACCTTCTCCAGATGGGTCTCGAGTTCGGCCACATCGGCCTCCGCCTCCTCCACGGCCGCCCTGGGGGGGGCAGGGGGGATTTGGGGGGTCCTGGGGGGGGGCTGGGGGTTTGGGGGGCTCATGGGGGGATTTTGGGGGGCCCAGGGGGATTTTGGGGGGTCCTGGGGGGCAGAGAGGGGTTTGGGGGGCCCATGGGGGGGCAGGGGGGATTTGGGGGTCCTGGGGGGGCTGGGGGTTTGGGGGGCTCATGGGGGGATTTTGGGGGGTCCAAGGGGATTTTGGGGGTCCTGGGGGGGGCTGGGGGTTTTGGGGGCTCATGGGGGGATTTTGGGGGGTCCTGGAGGGCAGAGAGGGGTTTGGGGGGACCCATGGGGGGGGCAGGGGGATTTGGGGGGCCCTGGGGGGGGCTGGGGGTTTGGGGGGCTCATGGGGGGATTTTGGGGGGTCCAGGGGGATTTTGGGGGGTCCTGGGGGGCAGAGAGGGGTTTGGGGGGGCCCATGGGGGGGACGGGGGGGATTTGGGGGGTCCTGGGGGGGGGGTGGGGGTTTGGGGGGCCCCGGGGAGGATTTGGGGGGATTTGGGGCCCCGCGGTCACCGGGTGCTTCCGGCGGCGCTTCCTGCGGGCGCCGTCGCCGTGGCGACGCCGTGACATCACGGGCAGGTGGGGGGGGATGGGGGTTGGGGAGCATCGGGGAGCCCCAAGATGGCCGCCGCCCCCCCCTCGTGCAAAGGAGACCCTCGTGCGAGAGAGACCCTCGTGCGAGCCCCGCCCCCTCGTGCAAGGCCCCCTCGTGCAAGCCCCGCCCCCTCGTGCAAGGCCCCCTCGTGCAAGGCCCCCTCGTGCAAGACCCCCTCGTGCAAGCCCCGCCCCCTCGTGCAAAGCCCGCTCGTGCAAGGCCCGCTCCCTCGTGCGAGGGCTGACTGCTTGTGCAAGAGCCCTCGTGCAAGACCCCCCCTCGTGCAAGAATGGCACACGCGCGCGCAACCGATGTGTGAGCTCACGTGTTCCCCCCGTTGCACATGCGTGTGCGAGGCCCCGCCAGGCCCCACGCCCCCCCCGTTGCACACGCGTGTGCGAGGCCACCAGGCCCCAGGTCCTCGTGCCCCCCTCCCCCTCCCCTCCCCCCCCGTGGCTTCCTGCCCCTCCCCCGTGCGCACTCGCGCGTGCGAAACCGCTTCCTCCCCACGGGGGGGCTTGCACGAGGGGGGGCCTCGTGCGAGGAGGATGCACGGTGGGGGGGGTTGCACCGGGGGTCTCGCACAAAGGGGTAGCCCTTGCACGAGGGGGCTTTGCACGAGGGCCTCGCACACGAGGGGGGCCCTTGCACGAGGGGGGCTTTGCACGGGGGGGCGGCACGCGAGGGGGGGCCCGTGCACGAGGGGAGCTTTGCACGAGGGCCTCGCACACGAGGGGGGTCCTCGCACGAGGGGGTCGCACACGAGGGGGGGCCCTTGCACGAGGGGGGCCCTTGCACGAGGGCCTCGCACACGAGGGGGGCCCTCGCACGAGGGGGGCTTTGCACGAGGGGGTCGCACACGAGGGGGGCCCTTGCACGAGGGGGGCTTTGCACGAGGGGGTCGCACACGAGGGGGGCCCTTGCACGAGGGGGCTTTGCACGAGGGCCTCGCACACGAGGGGGCCCTCACACGAGGGGGTCGCACACGAGGGGGGGCCCTTGCACGAGGGGGTCGCACACGAGGGGGCCCTCGCACGAGGGGGTCGCACACGAGGGGGGCCCTCGCACGAGGGGGGGCCCTTGCACGAGGGCTCTCGCACGAGGGGGGCCCCTTGCACCCCCAACTGCCCCATGGCCCCCCCCGGGTAAGGGGGGGGGAGGGGAACTGGGGGCCCTGGGGGGGCCCTGGGGGTGGGGTGTCCCCCCCCAGACCCATTTTGGGGGGGGGGCAGTGCTGGGGGGGGGGGGGGTTGGGGGGTCCTGAGGGGGTCCCGGTCCCGGGGTCCCGGGGGTCCCAGGGGTCCCGGTACCCGGGGATGCTCGGGGTGGGGGGTCCTGGGGACACTGGGGGGGTCCCGGTGCCGGGGGGGGGTCTCAGCCCCGGGGGGGTCTCAGCCCCGGGGGGGGGGGTTCCCGGTCCCGGGGGGTCCCGGGGGTCCCGGTACCCGGGGATGCTCGGGGTGGGGGGGTCCTGGGGACACTGGGGGGGGGGTCCCGGTGCCGGGGGGGGGGGGTCTCAGCCCCGGGGGGGGTCTCAGCCCCGGGGAGGGGGGTTCCCGGTCCCGGGGGGTCCCGGGGGTCCCAGGGGGTCCCGGTACCGGGCGATGCTCGGGGTGGGGGGTCCTGGGGACACTGGGGGGGGTCCCAGTCCCGTGGGGGGGGGGGTTCCCGGTGCCGGGGGGGGGGTCTCAGCCCCGGGGGGGGGGTCCCGGTCCCGGGGTCCCGGGGGGTCCCAGGGGGTCCCGGTACCGGGCGATGCTCGGGGTGGGGGGGTCCTGGGGACACTGGGGGGGGGGTCCCAGTCCCGTGGGGGGGGGGTTCCCGGTGCCGGGGGGGGGGTCTCAGCCCCGGAGGGGGGTCCCGGTCCCGGGGGGTCCCGGGGGGTCCCAGGGGGTCCCGGTACCGGGCGATGCTCGGGGTGGGGGGTCCTGGGGACACTGGGGGGGGGTCCCGGTGCCGGGGGGGGGGGGGGGTCCCGGTGCCGGTACCTGAACCAGGGCGAGTCCCGCAGACACTCCTCGAAGTCCAGCTTCACCGTCATCCCGGCCCGGGGGGGTCCCGGTCCCGAGGGGGGGGGTCCCGGTGCCGGGGGGGGGGGCCCGGGCTCCGGCGGGCGGCGGTGCCGGGAGGCGGCAGGCGGCGACGGGGCCGGGCGGGAGGCGGCTCCGCCCCGGGGAGGGGCGGGGGGGGGGACACGGGGGGGGGATGGGGGACACGGGGGGACGGGGGACACGGGGGGTGGGGGGATTGGGGGGGACACGGGGGGATGGGGGGGATTTGGGGGGCGGGGGGATTTGGGGGGTGGGGGACACGGGGGGATGGGGGCATTGGGGGGGATGGGGGGGATTTGGGGGGCGGGGGGGGATGAGGGACACGGGGGGATGGGGGACACGGGGGGATGGGGGGATTGGGGGGGATTTGGGGGGCGGGGGGATTTGGGGGGTGGGGGACACGGGGGGATGGGGGGATTTGGGGGGGGATGGGGGACACGGGGGGATGGGGGCATTGGGGGGGGATGGGGGGGATTTGGGGGGCGGGGGGATTTGGGGGGTGGGGGACACGGGGGGATGGGGGGATTGGGGGGGATGGGGGGATTTGGGGGGCGGGGGGATTTGGGGGGTGGGGGACACGGGGGGATGGGGGGATTTGGGGGGGTTGGGGGGTTGGGGGACACGGGGGGATGGGGGGGATTGGGGGGGATGGGGGACACGGGGGGGGTGGGGGGATTTGGGGGGCGGGGGGGATGAGGGACACGGGGGGGGTTGGGGGACACGGGGGGATGGGGGGATTTGGGGGGGATGGGGGACACGGGGGGATGGGGGCATTGGGGGGGGATGGGGGGGATTTGGGGGCGGGGGGATTTGGGGGTGGGGGACACGGGGGGATGGGGGGATTGGGGGGGATGGGGGGGATTTGGGGGGCGGGGGGATTTGGGGGTGGGGGACACGGGGGGATGGGGGGATTGGGGGGGATGGGGGACACGGGGGGGTGGGGGGATTTGGGGGGCGGGGGGGATGAGGGACACGGGGGGGGTTGGGGGACACGGGGGGATGGGGGGATTGGGGGGGGATGGGGGGGATTTGGGGGCGGGGGACACGGGGGGATGGGGGGATTGGGGGATAGGGGTGGGGGATGGGGGGGATTTGGGGGGTGGGGGGCATTTTGGGGGATGGGGACGGGGGCAGGGATGGGGGGGATGGGGGGGATTTGGGGGGGGGGCCGGGAGGGGGGAGGGGAACAAGGTGGGGGGGGGGGGCAGAGCAATCACCGTAATTACCCTAATTAACAGCAGCCTTAACCCCAGCCGGACACAAAACTGTCCCTGGGAGTGCCCCCTCCCCCCACAACCCCCCCAATTACTTAATTAATTATTAATTAGCCCCTAATTACCCCTAATTGACCCCCCACTACGGTGTAATAACTCATTAATTACACGCTAACAGCTACCAGTACCTTGTAAACGCTTTGTTTCAGCTATTAATGAGCTCCCAGCGCTAATTACCCCCCTCCAGGCCGCGGCAGCCCCGTAATTAGCGCAGCTTCGTTACCGGGGATTAATTAGCGGCGGGACCGCCGCGTTGCCAGGCTGGGCCCCGTCTCCATGGCAACCGTTGCTGGGACGTCAAGGGGCCGGCCAGCGCGACGGTGCCGTAAAAGCGACTCGGGGGAAGGTCGCCACGCTGCCGTAAAGAGTTGCGAAAGGGCGTTAGGGCGAGGCGGGGGGAGGGGAGAGGGGGAGAGAAGCGGGGGAGGGGATGGGGGTCGCGGGGGGAGGGCACAGGAGGGCGGCGGGGGGGGGGAAACCCCGGAGGAACGCGGCGGAAAAAGGGGTTAAACAGGGCGTCGCGCCACTCCGCCGTCGAGCGCTTGGCGTCGCGCAACGTCGCGAAACGTCGTAAAAGCGTCGTAAAAGCCTATGAAGAGTAGGGAGGGGAGGCCCGCCGGTACCGTGGAGCTCGGTGGAGCGCGATGGCGGCGCCGGGCCCCGGCGGGGCGGGCGGGGGCCCGGGGGGGCCCGGGGAGCTGCACCCCCGGACCGGGAAGCTGGTGTCGTTGTCGCAGGGTGGTCGGAGCGCGGCCCGGGCCCAACCGGGGCAGGAATTTAATCACGGACTGGTGTTGAGTCGCGATCCGCTGCGACCCGGCCGCGTCTTCACCGTCCGCATCGATAGGAAGGTGGGGGGGGGGCGCTGGGAGGGGACTGGGAGGCGCTGGGAGGGGACGGAGGGGACTGGGAGGTGCTGGGAGGGACTGGAGAAGGGGACTGGGAGGACTGGGGTTAACCGGGAAGACTGGGGAGGAGGGACTGGGGAAGGGGACTGGGAGGACTGGGGTTAACTGGGAAGACTGGGGAAGGGGGACTGGGGAAAGGGACTGGGAGGACTGGGGTTAACTGGGAAGACTGGGGAAAGGGACTGGGAGGACTGGGGTTAACCGGGAAGACTGGGGAGGAGGGACTGGGGAAGGGGACTGGGAGGACTGGGGTTAACTGGGAAGACTGGGGAAGGGGGACTGGGGAAAGGGACTGGGAGGACTGGGGTTAACTGGGAAGACTGGGGAAAGGGACTGGGAGGACTGGGGTTAACCGGGAAGACTGGGGAGGAGGGCCTGGGGAAGGGGACTGGGAGGACTGGGGTTAACCGGGAAGACTGGGGAGGAGGGACTGGGGAAGGGGACTGGGAGGACTGGGGTTAACTGGGAAGACTGGGGAAGGGGGACTGGGGAAAGGGACTGGGAGGACTGGGGTTAACTGGGAAGACTGGGGAGGAGGGACTGGGGAAAGGGACTGGGAGGACTGGGGTTAACCGGGAAGACTGGGGAGGAGGGACTGGGGAAGGGGACTGGGAGGACTGGGGTTAACCGGGAAGACTGGGGAGGAGGGACTGGGGAAGGGGACTGGGAGGACTGGGGTTAACTGGGAAGACTGGGGAAGGGGGACTGGGGAAAGGGACTGGGAGGACTGGGGTTAACTGGGAAGACTGGGGAAAGGGACTGGGAGGACTGGGGTTAACTGGGAAGACTGGGGAGGAGGGACTGGGGAAGGGGACTGGGAGGACTGGGGTTAACCGGGAAGACTGGGGAGGAGGGACTGGGGAAGGGGACTGGGAGGACTGGGGTTAACTGGGAAGACTGGGGAAGGGGGACTGGGGAAAGGGACTGGGAGGACTGGGGTTAACTGGGAAGACTGGGGAAAGGGACTGGGAGGACTGGGGTTAACTGGGAAGACTGGGGAAAGGGACTGGGAGGACTGGGGTTAACTGGGAAGACTGGGGAAGGGGGACGGGGGTTAACTGGGAAGACTGGGGAAAGGGGACGGGGGTTAACTGGGAAGGCTGGGGAAGGGGGGCTGGGGTAACTGGGAGGACTGGGGAAGGGACCTGGGAGGGCTGGGGTTACCTGGGAGGACTGGGGAAAGGGGACTGGGGGAGACTGGGGAAGAGGGTACTGGGATAACTGGGACAGCTGGGGCAGATTGGAGAAGGGGACTGGGAGGACTGGGGAAGGGAGACTAGGGTTAACTGGGAAGACTGGGGAAGAAGACTGAGGGGACTAAGGAAACTGGGAAAGGAGGCTGGGAGGACTGGGGTTCACTGGGAGGACTGGGGAAGGGGGCTGGGGGGGACCCCTGAACCCCCATTTTCCCCATTTCCCCACACCAGGGCCCCCCTGAACCCCCCATTTCCCCCCCATTCCCCCCCAGGGACCCCCCTCCCCCCCTCAGACCCCCATTTCCCCCCATTCCCCCCAGGGACCCCCATTTCCCCCCCCCATTTCCCCATCAGGGCCCCCCAAACCCCCATTTCCCCCATCAGGGACCCCCTGAACCCCCCATTTCCCCCCCATTCCCCCCCAGGGACCCCCCTCAGACCCCCTGAGCCCCCATTTCCCCCATCAGGGCCCCCCTGAACCCCCCGTTCCCCCCATTTCCCCCATCATGAACCCCCTGAACCCCCCATTTCCCCCCATTCCCCCCAGGGACCCCCCTCCCCCCCTCAGACCCCCATTTCCCCCATTTCCCCATCAGGGCCCCCCCAAACCCCCATTTCCCCCATCAGGAACCTCCTGAACCCCCATTTTCCCCCTTTCCCCACACCAGGGCCCCCTGAACCCCCCATTCCCCCTCGTTTCCCCATCAGGGACCCCCATTTCCCCCTCTCCCCCCATTAGGGACCCCCATTCCCCCATCAGAGCCCCCTGAACCCCCCATTCCCCCCATTTCCCCATCAGGGAGCCCCTGAACCCCCATTTCCCCTCCATTTCCCCATCAGGGCCCCCCTTAACCCCCCGTTCCCCCCATTTCCCCCATCATGAACCCCCTGAACCCCCATTTCCCCCCATTCCCCCCAGGGACCCCCCCCTCCCCCTCAGACCCCCATTTCCCCCCATTTCCCCATCAGGGCCCCTCTGAACCCCCTCATTTCCCCCATCAGGGCCCCCTGAACCCCCTGTTCCCCCCCATTTCCCCCATCAGGGACCCCCTGAACCCCCATTTCCCCCATTCCCCCTCAGGGACCCCCCCAGACCCCCTGAACCCCCATTTCCCCCTCAGGGACCCCCATTTCCCCTTGCTTTCCACATCAGAGACCCCCCTAATCCCCCCATTTTCCCCTTAAACCCCCATTTCCCCCCATTCCCCCCAGGGACCCCCCCCCCCCTCAGACCCCCTGAGCCCCCATTTCCCCCATCAGGGCCCCCCTGAACCCCCTGTTCCCCCCCATTTCCCCCATCAGGGCCCCCTGAACCCCCATTTCCCCCATTCCCCCTCAGGGACCCCCCAGACCCCCTGAACCCCCATTTCCCCCTCAGGGACCCCCATTTCCCCTTGCTTTCCACATCAGAGACCCCCTAATCCCCCCATTTTCCCCTTAAACCCCCATTTCCCCCCATTCCCCCAGGGACCCCCCCTCCCCCCCTCAGACCCCCTGAGCCCCCATTTCCCCCATCAGGGCCCCCTGAACCCCCGTTCCCCCCCATTTCCCCCATCAGGGCCCCCTGAACCCCCTGTTCCCCCCATTTCCCCCATCAGGGCCCCCTGAACCCCCTGTTCCCCCCATTTCCCCCATCAGGGCCCCCTGAACCCCCATTTCCCCCCCATTCCCCCTCAGGGACCCCCCCCAGACCCCCTGAACCCCCATTTCCCCCATCAGGGCCCCCCTGAACCCCCATTTCCCCCATTCCCCCCAGGGACCCCCCTTCCCCCTCAGACCCCCTGAACCCCCCATTTCCCCCATCAGGGCCCCCCTGAACCCCCCATTTTCCCCCATTTCCCCCATCAGGGACCCCCTGAACCCCCATTTCCCCCATTCCCCCCAGAGACCCCCCTCAGGGCCTCCCTGAACC
Organism: Nipponia nippon; assembly: GCF_047370975.1. Lineage (NCBI taxonomy): Eukaryota > Metazoa > Chordata > Aves > Pelecaniformes > Threskiornithidae > Nipponia > Nipponia nippon. Next base: position 945,285 of record NW_028262360.1, read on the forward strand.
CCATTTCCCCCATTTCCCCCCAGAGATCAGGGCCTCCCTGAACCCCCCATTTCCCCCATCAGACCCCCTGAACCCCCCATTTTCCCCCATTTCCCCCATCAGGGCCCCCCGAACCCCCTCATTCCCCCCAGGGACCCCCTCAGACCCCCTGAACCCCCCATTTCCCCCATCAGGGACCCCCATTCCCCTCCTTACCCCCCTTTTTCTCCATCAAAGCCCCCCTTTAACCCTTTTTTTCCCCCTTTCCTTTTTCCAGGTGAACTCCTGGAGCGGCTCCATCGAGGTGGGGGTGACGGCGCTGGATCCGGCCGAACTGGATTTTCCCAGCAGCGCTACCGGGCTCCGCGGCGGTTCATGGGTCGTCTCCGGTTGTTCCGTTCTTCGCGACGGTCGTTCCTTACGTGAAGATTTTGGGCCGGATTTAGATGCTTTAGGGGAAGGAGATCGAGTTGGGGTTCAAGCGACTCCCGGGGGGGAATTACGACTTTGGGTGAACGGGAGGGACTGGGGGGTGGCGGCGGCCGGGCTCCCTCCCCGCGTTTGGGCGGTGGTGGATCTTTATGGGAAATGTACCCAGGTTACCGTCGTCCCACCCGAGGTGGCTGGACCCCCCCCGGCCCCCCCTTTACCGCCGGTACCCACCCCCCTGCCGGGTAATTGGGGAGGGGGGGGATTTGGGGGCAGGGAGGGGGGATTTGGGGGGCCGGGGGTGATGGGGAGGGGGGATTTGGGGGCAGGGAGGGGGGATTTGGGGGCTGGGGGTGATGGGGAGGGGGATTTGGGGGCAGGGAGGGGGGATTTGGGGGGCTGGGGGTGATGGGGAGGGGGGATTGGGGGCAGGGAGGGGGGATTTGGGGGGCTGGGGGTGATGGGGAGGGGGCATTGGGGGCAGGGAGGGGGGATTTGGGGGGCTGGGGGTGATGGGGAGGGGGATTTGGGGGCAGGGAGGGGGGATTTGGGGGGCTGGGGGTGATGGGGAGGGGGCTTTGGGGGCGGGGAGGGGGGGATTTGGGGGGCTGGGGGTGATGGGGAGGGGGATTGGGGGCAGGGAGGGGGGATTTGGGGGGCTGGGGGTGATGGGGAGGGGGATTTGGGGGCAGGGAGGGGGGATTTGGGGGGCTGGGGGTGATGGGGAGGGGGGATTTGGGGGCAGGGAGGGGGGATTTGGGGGGCTGGGGGTGATGGGGAGGGGGATTTGGGGGCAGGGAGGGGGGATTTGGGGGGCTGGGGGTGATGGGGAGGGGGGATTGGGGGCAGGGAGGGGGGATTTGGGGGGCTGGGGGTGATGGGGAGGGGGATTTGGGGGCAGGGAGGGGGGATTTGGGGGGCTGGGGGTGATGGGGAGGGGGGATTGGGGGCAGGGAGGGGGGATTTGGGGGGCTGGGGGTGATGGGGAGGGGGATTTGGGGGCAGGGAGGGGGGATTTGGGGGGCTGGGGGTGATGGGGAGGGGGATTTGGGGGCAGGGAGGGGGGATTTGGGGGGCTGGGGGTGATGGGGAGGGGGGATTGGGGGCAGGGAGGGGGGATTTGGGGGGCTGGGGGTGATGGGGAGGGGGATTTGGGGGCAGGGAGGGGGATTTGGGGGGCTGGGGGTGATGGGGAGGGGGATTTGGGGGCAGGGAGGGGGGATTTGGGGGGCTGGGGGTGATGGGGAGGGGGATTTGGGGGCAGGGAGGGGGGATTTGGGGGGCTGGGGGTGATGGGGAGGGGGGATTGGGGGCAGGGAGGGGGGATTTGGGGGGCTGGGGGTGATGGGGAGGGGGGATTGGGGGCAGGGAGGGGGGATTTGGGGGCTGGGGGTGATGGGGAGGGGGGATTGGGGGCAGGGAGGGGGGATTTGGGGGGCTGGGGGTGATGGGGAGGGGGATTGGGGGCAGGGAGGGGGGATTTGGGGGGCTGGGGGTGATGGGGAGGGGGGATTGGGGGCAGGGAGGGGGGATTTGGGGGGCTGGGGGTGATGGGGAGGGGGATTTGGGGGCAGGGAGGGGGGATTTGGGGGGCTGGGGGTGATGGGGAGGGGGATTGGGGGCAGGGAGGGGGGATTTGGGGGGCTGGGGGTGATGGGGAGGGGGGATTTGGGGGCAGGGAGGGGGGATTTGGGGGGCTGGGGGTGATGGGGAGGGGGATTTGGGGGGCTGGGGACATGGGGAGGGGGTTTGGGGGTCCTGGGGATACTGGGAGCACTGGGGTGGGTACTGGGTGGGTTACTGGGAGCACTGGGAGGGTACAGGGGGGCATTACTGGGAGCACTGGAGGGCACTGGGGTTATTGGGGGGCCTTACTGGGACCACTGGAGGGTACTGAGGTCATTACTGGGAGCACTGGGGTTATTGGGGGGTGCTACTGGGAGCACTGGAGGGTACTGAGGTCATTACTGGGAGCACTGGGGTTATTGGGGGGTGCTACTGGGAGCACTGGAGGGTACTGGGGTGGTTACTGGGAGCACTGGGGTCATTGGGGACGTTATTGGAGGCACTGGGGTGGTTACTGGGAGCACTGGGGTTACAGGGGGGTACTGGGGTGGTTACTGGGAGCACTGGGGTTACTGGGTGGAGGTACTGGGGTTGTTACTGGGGTTACTGGGGGCGGTACTGGGAGGGTACTGGGTTGGTTACTGGGAGCACTGGGGTTACTGGGGTTGTTACTGGGAGCACTGGGGGTACTGGGTTGGTTACTGGGAGCGCTGGCGTGGGTACTGCGATTGTTACTGGGAGCACTGAGGTTACTGGCGATGGTACTGGGAGCACTGGGGTGACTGGTGGGGGTACTGGGATGGTTACTGGAAGGACTAGGGTTACTGGGGAGGGTACTGGGAGGGTACTGGGTTGGTTACTGGGGTCACTGGGGGCGTACTGGGTTGGTTACTAGGAGCACTGGGGTTACTGGGGGTGGTACTGGGATGGTTACTGGGAGCACTGGGGTGACTGGTGCCCCCCCTCAGCGCTGCCCCCCGCCCCGGCCCCGCCCCGCGCCCAGCCCCGCCCCGACAAGTTCCCCGACAGCCTCGACCCCCCCGAGGGTGGTGAGTGACAGGGGGCGGGGCCTGGGGCTGGTGGGCGGGGCCTGGGGTGGACGGGCGTGGCCAGTCCTAGGGGTGGGGGCAGCAGGTGGGTGGGGCTCTGAGGGGGTGGGGCCATCCCGGGGGGGGCGGAGCCTTTGCCATCCCCACCCATGGCTCTCCCAAGTGGGTGGAGCCTCTCAAAGGGGCGTGGTCTTCCAGGGTGGGCGGGGCTTAACCGGTTGGGGTGGGACCTATTGGTGGGCGTGGCCAGCCCAACCCATGCCTTTTAATGGAGCTGTGGCTGAGTGCCTTCTGTCCCGATGGGGGCGTGGCTTGTCCCGATGGGGGCGTGGCTTGTCCAATAAGGGGTGTGGTTTCTCCGGGGGGCGTGTCACAGGGGGCGGAGCTTTCCCCTTATTTATTTCCCTAAAGCACCCGATTAATAGATATTTTAATGGGTGTGGCTGTTTTGCAGGTGGGGCTTGTTTTAAGGGGGTGTGGTCTCTCCAAGGGGGTGTGGCCTCTCCGGGGGGGCGTGGCCCACCTCAGTGGGCGGAGCTTTCCCCAGTCATTAGCCATGATGGATAGGTCTGTGGAGGGGTGGGGGTGGCTTTAGGATGGCGTGTCCCCTCCCGGGGGGGCGTGTCCCCCGAAGGAGGGGCGTGGCCTCACCAGCCCCACCCCGCAGGCGCGGCGTGGGCGGGTCCCGGCGCGGCGCTGTCCAATGAGGCGCTGCTGTTCCACGAGAAGTGCGGGGCCCTCATCAAGCTGAGCAATGGGCACAAGACGGCCGAGCGCCGGCGGCCGCTGGACGAGTTCAACAACGGCGTCGTCCTCACCAACCGGCCCCTGCGCGACGGGGAGATGTTCGAGGTGCCGGGGGGGCGGGGGGGCGTCCGGGGGGTCCTGGGGGGGGGATTTGGGGGGTCCTGGGGGGGGCTGGGGGGTCCTGGGGGGGCTTTGGGGGGAGGTTGGGGGGTCCTGGGGGGGCTTGGGGGTCCTGGGGGGATTTGGGGGGTCCTTTGGGGGGGATTTGGGGGGGCTTTGGGGGTCCTGGGGGGCTTGGGGGTCCTGGGGGGATTTGGGGGGCTTTGGGGGTCCTGGGGGGATTTGGGGGGCTTGGGGGGTCCTGGGGGGCTTGGAGGGTCCTGGGGGGATTTGGGGAGGGCTTGGGGGGTCCTGGGGGGCTTGGGGGGTCCTGGGGGGGCTTTGGGGGGGTTGGGGGGTCCTGGGGGGGCTTTGGGGGGAGGTTGGGGGGTCCTGGGGTGCTTTGGGGGTCCTGGGGGGATTTGGGGGGAGGTTGGGGGGTCCTGGGGGGGCTTTGGGGGGAGGTTGGGGGGTCCTGGGGGGGATTTGGGGAGGGGTTGGGGGGTCCTGGGGGGCTTGGGGGGTCTTGGGGGGATTTGGGGGGGTTGGGGGGTCCTGGGGGGCTTGGGGCATCCTGGGGGGGGATTTGGGGAGGGGTTGGGGGGTCCTGGGGGGCTTTGGGGGTCCTGGGGGGGTTGGGGGGTCCTGGGGGGATTTGGGGGAAGGATGGGGGGTCCTGGGGGGTGTTGCGGGGTTGTGGGGGGTCTTGGGGAGACCATTGAGGACCTGAGGGTCCCTTGAGGACATTTTGGGGGTCCTGGGAGCAAAGGGGGGCTCCCACAGGGTCCGGGGGGCGGGCTGTGGAGCTTCGGGGGGGGGGGGTTTTGGGGGGCTGCAGGGGGGTTTTGGGGGTCCCTGATCCCCCCCCCCCAGATCCGTATCGATAAATTGGTGGACAAATGGTCGGGGTCCATCGAGATCGGGGTGACGGCGCACAACCCCAACAGCCTGGAGTACCCCGCTACCATGACCAACCTCCGCTCCGGTGAGGTGTCCTCCACCCCCCCACCCCCCCCCCCAAAATATTGGGGTCCCCCTCCCCCCAAAATGTCGGGGTCCCCCCTAAAATCTCGGGTCCCCCCCCCCCCAGGCACCATCATGATGAGCGGCTGCGGGATCTTGACCAATGGGAAGGGGACGCGGCGCGAATATTGCGAGTTCAGCCTCGACGAGCTGCAGGTGACCCCCCCCTCCCCCCTCCCAGGGGCCCCCCAAAATCGGGGGGACCCCCCCCCCAGGACCCCCAGACCCCCAAACCCCCTCGGGGCCCCCCAAAATTGGAGAGACGCCGCCCCCCCCCCCCCCCAAATCTTTCCTGGGGCACCTAAAATCAGGAGATGTGCTGCTTTGGGACCCCCCCCCGCCCCAGGGCACCCCAAAATCAGGGGGACCCCCTCGACCCCCCCCCCAAGACAACCCTAGACCCCATCAGGGCCCCCCAAAATTGGAGATAACCCCCCAGGAGCCCCAAAATTGGGAGGGGCCCCCCAGGACCCCCAAATCTCCCTGGGACCCCCCAAAATTGAGTGGACCCCCCGGGACCCCAAATCTCCCTGGGGCCCCCCCAAAATTGAGAGGACCCCCCCGGGACCCCCAAATCTCCCTGGGCCCCCCCCAAAATTGGGAGGACCCCCCCCAGGACCCCCTAAATCTCCCTGGGCCCCCCCCCAAAATTGGGAGCACCCCCCAGGACCCCCCAAATCTCCCTGGGGCCCCCCAAATCGGGAGGACCCCCCCAGGACCCCCAAAATTGGGAGGACCCCCCCCAGGACCCCCCAAATCTCCCTGGGCCCCCCAAATCGGGAGGACCCCCCAGGACCCCCAAAATTGGGAGGACCCCCCCCGGGACCCCCCCAAATCTCCCTGGCCCCCCCAAAATTGAGAGCACCCCCCCAGGGGCCCCCAAATCTCCTTGGGGCCCCCCCAAAATTGAGAGGACCCCCCCGGGACCCCCCAAATCTCCCTGGGCCCCCCCCAAAATTGGGAGCACCCCCCGGGACCCCCAAAATTGGGAGGACCCCCCAGGACCCCCTAAATCTCCCTGGGCCCCCCCCAAAATTGGGAGCACCCCCCAGGACCCCCCAAATCGGGAGGACCCCCCAGGACCCCCAAAATTGGGAGGACCCCCCCGGGACCCCCCAAATCTCCCTGGGGCCCCCCAAAATCGGGAGGACCCCCCCTAATCTCCCCCCCCCCCGGACCCCCAACGTCCCCCAGTGTCCCCTGTTGGGGTTTGGGGGGGTCCCAGTGATGTCACCACCCCCCCGCTTGTTTTGGGGGGGTCCCACTGATGCCCCCCCCCCCCTTGAGGACACCCCAGGGGGTTTGGGGGGGCTCCCCCCCCCTCCCAGATTTGGGGGGACCCCATTGTCACCCGTGTCCCCCCCCGTTGTCACCCGCAGGAAGGGGACCACATCGGGCTGACGAGGAAGGCCAACAACGCGCTCCACTTCTACATCAACGGCATCGACCAAGGTGGGGGACACGGGGACACCCCGAGGGGACACGGGGGGGTCCCCACAGCGGAGGGGACACGGGGACCCCGAGGTGGCTCCTGGGGACGTCCCCATCCCTGGGGTGTCCCCCCCGTTGTCACCCCATGGCTGGGAGGGGACACGGGGACCCCGAGGTGGCTCTTGGGGACGTCCCCGTCCATGAGATGTCCCCCCCGTTGTCACCCCATGGCCTTGAGGGACCCCAAAGTGGCTCTTGGGGACGTCCCCGTCCATGAGGTGTCCCCCACGTTGTCACCCCATGGCTGGGAGGGGACACGGGGACCCCAAAATGGCTCCTGGGGACGTCCCCATCCTTGGGGTGTCCCCCACGTTGTCACCCCATGGCTGGGAGGGGACACGGGGACCCCGAGGTGGCTCCTGGGGACGTCCCCATCCATGAGGTGTCCCCCCCGTTGTCACCCCATGGCTGGGAGGGGACACGGGGACCCCGAGGTGGCTCTTGGGGACGTCCCCATCCATGGGGTGTCCCCCACGTTGTCACCCCATGGCCTTGAGGGACCCCAAAGTGGCTCTTGGGGACGTCCCCATCCATGAGGTGTCCCCCCCGTTGTCACCCCATGGCTGGGAGGGGACACGGGGACCCCGAGGTGGCTCCTGGGGACGTCCCCATCCATGGGGTGTCCCCCCCGTTGTCACCCCATGGCTGGGAGGGGACACGGGGACCCCGAGGTGGCTCCTGGGGACGTCCCCATCCCTGGGGTGTCCCCCACGTTGTCACCCCATGGCCTTGAGGGACCCCAAAGTGGCTCTTGGGGACGTCCCCGTCCATGAGGTGTCCCCCACGTTGTCACCCCATGGCTGGGAGGGGACACGGGGACCCCGAGGTGGGTCCTGGGGACGTCCCCATCCCTGGGGTGTCCCCCACGTTGTCACCCCATGGCTGGGAGGGGACACGGGGACCCCGAGGTGGCTCCTGGGGACGTCCCCATCCCTGGGGTGTCCCCCACGTTGTCACCCCATGGCTGGGAGGGGACACGGGGACCCCGAGGTGGCTCCTGGGGACGTCCCCATCCCTGGGGTGTCCCCCACGTTGTCACCCCATGGCTGGGAGGGGACACGGGGACCCCGAGGTGGCTCTTGGGGACGTCCCCATCCCTGGGGTGTCCCCCACGTTGTCACCCCATGGCCTTGAGGGACCCCAAAGTGGCTCTTGGGGACGTCCCCATCCATGAGGTGTCCCCCACGTTGTCACCCCATGGCTGGGAGGGGACACGGGGACCCCGAGGTGGCTCCTGGGGACGTCCCCATCCTTGGGGTGTCCCCCACGTTGACACCCCATGAACTTGAGGGGACCGGGGTGTCCCCAGCGTGGCTGTGGTGACGTCCCTGTCCCCGTCCCCAGGGGTGGCAACGACGCTGACTCCGTTGGTGGTCTACGGGGTGGTGGACCTCTACGGGATGGCGGTGAAGGTGACCATCGTCCACAACCACAACCACAGCGACCGCCTACGCCGCAACAACGCCATCCTGCGGGCGTTGTCACCCGAGGGTGGCCGTCGTCCCCCCGCGTCCCCTCAGCCCCCCGCCGGGCCACCCGCCGGGCCACCCCCGCCCCCCCGCCTCCTCTTCCACCCCAACTGCGGGCAGAAGGCGGCCGTCGTCAACGAGGGACGGACGGCGCTGCGGCCGCAGTGAGGGACGCGGGGGGGACACGGGGGGACACGGGGGGACACGGGGGGGACACGGGGGGGACACGGGGGGGGGGGGGGAGATGGTTTTGTGGTCACAGGGAGCGACCGTGGGTCCTCTGATGCGATGGGTCCATCCCTGGTGTCCCCATCCCTGGTGTCCCCATCCCTGGTGTCCCCATTGACGTCGTGTCCCTGTGTCCCCATCCCTGGTGTCCCCACTGATGTCGTGTCCCTGGTGTCCCCATCCCTGGTGTCCCCATCCCTGGTGTCCCCATTGATGTCATGTCCCGGTGTCCCCATCCCTGGTGTCCCCATCCCTGGTGTCCCCATCCCTGGTGTCCCCATTGACATCGTGTCCTGGTGTCCCCATCCCTGGTGTCCCCACTGATGTCGTGTCCCTGTGTCCCCATCCCTGGTGTCCCCACTGACGTCATGTCCCGGTGTCCCCATCCCTGGTGTCCCCATTGATGTCATGTCCCAGTGTCCCCATCCCTGGTGTCCCCATCCCTGGTGTCCCCATTGACATCGTGTCCCGGCGTCCCCATCCCTGGTGTCCCCACTGATGTCGTGTCCCTGTGTCCCCATCCCTGGTGTCCCCATTGATGTCATGTCCCAGTGTCCCCATCCCTGGTGTCCCCATCCCTGGTGTCCCCATCCCTGGTGTCCCCATTGATGTCATGTCCTGGTGTCCCCATCCCTGGTGTCCCCATCTCTGGTGTCCCCATTGATGTCATGTCCCGGTGTCCCCATCCCTGGTGTCCCCACTGACGTCATGTCCCGGTGTCCCCATCCCTGGTGTCCCCATTGACGTCATGTCCTGGTGTCCCCATCCCTGGTGTCCCCATCCCTGGTGTCCCCATTGACGTCATGTCCCGGTGTCCCCATCCCTGGTGTCCCCATCCCTGGTGTCCCCATCCCTGGTGTCCCCACTGACGTCATGTCCTGGTGTCCCCATCCCTGGTGTCCCCATCCCTGGTGTCCCCACTGATGTCGTGTCCCTGGTGTCCCCATCCCTGGTGTCCCCATCCCTGGTGTCCCCATTGATGTCATGTCCCGGTGTCCCCATCCCCGGTGTCCCCATCCCTGGTGTCCCCACTGACGTCGTGTCCTGGTGTCCCCATCCCTGGTGTCCCCACTGATGTCGTGTCCCTGTGTCCCCATCCCTGGTGTCCCCACTGACGTCATGTCCCGGTGTCCCCATCCCTGGTGTCCCCATTGATGTCATGTCCCGGTGTCCCCATCCCTGGTGTCCCCATCCCTGGTGTCCCCATTGACATCGTGTCCTGGTGTCCCCATCCCTGGTGTCCCCATCTCTGGTGTCCCCATTGATGTCATGTCCCGGTGTCCCCATCCCTGGTGTCCCCATCCCTGGTGTCCCCATTGACATCGTGTCCCGGTGTCCCCATCCCTGGTGTCCCCACTGACGTCGTGTCCCTGTGTCCCCATCCCTGGTGTCCCCATCCCTGGTGTCCCCATCCCTGGTGTCCCCGTTGATGTCATGTCCCGGTGTCCCCATCCCCGGTGTCCCCATCCCCGGTGTCCCCATCCCTGGTGTCCCCGTTGATGTCATGTCCCGGTGTCCCCATCCCCGGTGTCCCCATCCCTGGTGTCCCCATTGATGTCATGTCCTCGTGTCCCCATCCCTGGTGTCCCCACTAACGTCATGTCCCTGGTGTCCCCATCCCCGGTGTCCCCATCCCTGGTGTCCCCACTGACGTCGTGTCCCTGTGTCCCCATCCCTGGTGTCCCCATCCCTGGTGTCCCCATCCCTGGTGTCCCCATTGACGTCATGTTTTGGTGTCCCCATCCCTGGTGTCCCCACTGACGTCATGTCCTGGTGTCCCCATCCCTGGTGTCCCCGTTGATGTCATGTCCCGGTGTCCCCATCCCTGGTGTCCCCATCCCTGGTGTCCCCACTGACGTCATGTCCTGGTGTCCCCATCCCTGGTGTCCCCGTTGACGTGATGACCCATCCCCGGTGTCCCTGCTGACGTCGTGTCCCCATGTCCCCGCCGGACCCATCCCTCGTCCCCTCGGTGTCCTGATGTCCCCGTGTCCCCGTCCCCAGCGCGACGGACGACTTCAACCACGGGGTGGTGCTCAGCGCCCGGGCGCTGCGGGACAACGAGCTCTTCCAGGTCCGCATCGACAAGATGGTGGACAAGTGGGCGGGGTCCATCGAGATCGGGGTGACCACGCACAACCCCGCCTACCTCCAGCTGCCCTCCACCATGACCAACCTGCGCTCAGGTGGGTCCCCAACGTCCCCGTGGGGTCCCCAACGTCTCCACGGGGTCCCCGTGGGGTCCCCAACATCTCCACGGGGTCTCCGTGGGGTCCCCAACGTCTCCGTGGGGTTTCCATGGGGTCCCCAACATCTCCATAGGGTCCCCAACATCTCCACAGGGTTCCCATGGGGTCCCCAACGTCTCCACGGGGTCCCCAACATCTCCACGGGGTCCCCGTGGGGTCCCCAACGTCTCCGTGGGGTCCCCAACATCTCCATGGGGTTTCCATGGGGTCCCCAACATCTCCATAGGGTCCCCAACATCTCCACAGGGTTCCCATGGGGTCCCCAACGTCTCCGTGGGGTCCCCAACATCTCCACGGGGTCCCCGTGGGGTCCCCAACATCTCCGTGGGGTTTCCATGGGGTCCCCAACGTCTCCACGGGGTCCCCAACATCTCCACGGGGTCCCCGTGGGGTCCCCAACGTCCCCGTGGGGTCCCCAACATCTCCATGGGGTTTCCATGGGGTCCCCAACATCTCCGTGGGGTCCCCAACGTCTCCACGGGGTCCCCAACATCTCCACGGGGTCTCCGTGGGGTCCCCAACGTCTCCGTGGGGTCCCCAACATCTCCATGGGGTCCCCATGGGGTCCTCAACGTCCCCATGGGGTCCCCAACGTCTCCACGGGGTCCCTGTGGGGTCCCCAACATCTCCATGGGGTCCCCAACATCTCCACGGGGTCCCCGTGGGGTCCCCAACGTCTCCGTGGGGTTTCCATGGGGTCCCCAACATCTCCATGGGGTCCCCAGCATCTCCACAGGGTCCCCATGGGGTCCTCAATGTCTCCACGGGGTCCCCAACATCTCCATGGGGTCCCTGTGGGGTCCCCAACATCTCCATGGGGTCCCCAACATCTCCACGGGGTCTCTGTGGGGTCCCCAACGTCTCTGTGGGGTCCCCAACATCTCCGTGGGGTTCCCAACGTCCCCATGGTGTCACCACCCCTGCCTACCTCCAGCTCTGCTCCACCATGACCCGCCCGTGCTCAGATGGGTCCCTGATGTCCCCAAGGGGTCCCCAACATCTCCACGGGGTCCCTACGAGGCTCCCACCCCCAGCCACCCCAGGGTGTCCCCAAGGTGTCCCCAGCCACCCCTGGGTGTCCTCAGGACATCTCAAACCACTCCCAGCATGTCCCCAGCCGCTCCTGGGTGTCCCCAAGGTGTCCCCAGCCACTCCTGGTGTCCCCAAGGTGTCCCCAGCCGCTCCTGGGTGTCCCCAGCCACCCCTGGGTGTCCCCAAGGTGTCCCCAGCCACTCCTGGTGTCCCCAAGGTGTCCCCAGCTGCTCCTGGGTGTCCCCAGCCACCCCTGGTTGTCCCCAAGGTGTCCCCAGCCACCCCTGCATGTCCCCAAGGTGTCCCCAGCCACTCCTGGGTGTCCCCAGCCACTCCTGGTGTCCCCAAGGTGTCCCCAGCCACCCCTGCATGTCCCCAAGGTGTCCCCAGCCACTCCTGGTGTCCCCAAGGTGTCCCCAGCCACTCCTGGGTGTCCCCAGCCACCCCTGGGTGTCCCCAAGGTGTCCCCAGCCACTCCTGGGTGTCCCCAGCCACCCCTGGGTGTCCCCAAGGTGTCCCCAGCCACCTTTGGGTGTCCCCAAGGTGTCCCCAGCCACCCCTGGGTGTCCCCAGCCACCTTTGGGTGTCCCCAAGGTGTCCCCAGCCACTCCTGGGTGTCCTCAGCCACCCCTGGGTGTCCCCAAGGTGTCCCCAGCCACTCCTGGGTGTCCCCAGCCACTCTTGGTGTCCCCAAGGTGTCCCCAGCTGCTCCTGGGTGTCCCCAGCCACCCCTGGGTGTCCCCAAGGTGTCCCCAGCCACCTTTGGGTGTCCCCAAGGTGTCCCCAGCCACCCCTGGGTGTCCCCAGCCACCTTTGGGTGTCCCCAAGGTGTCCCCAGCCACTCCTGGGTGTCCTCAGCCACCCCTGGGTGTCCCCAAGGTGTCCCCAGCCGCTCCTGGGTGTCCCCAGCCACTCCTGGTGTCCCCAAGGTGTCCCCAGCCACCTTTGGGTGTCCCTAAGGTGTCCCCAGCCGCTCCTGGGTGTCCCCGAGGTGTCCCCAGCCACCTTTGGGTGTCCCTGAGGTGTCCCCAGCCACCCCTGGGTGTCCCCGAGGTGTCCCCAACCACCCCTGGGTGTCCTCAGCCACCCCTGGGTGTCCCCAAGGTGTCCCCAGCCACTCCTGGGTGTCCCCAGCCGCTCCTGGGTGTCCCCAAGGTGTCCCCAGCCACTCCTGGTGTCCCCAAGGTGTCCCCAGCTGCTCCTGGTGTCCCCAAGGTGTCCCCAGCCACTCCTGGGTGTCCCCAGCTGCTCCTGGGTGTCCCCAAGGTGTCCCCAGCCACCCCAAGGTGTCCCCAGCCACCCCTCTCCTCCACGGGTCGTGTCCCCAACCCCGTCCCCGCAGGCACCTGGATGATGACGGGCAACGGGGTGATGCACAACGGCACCACCGTCCTCGACGAGTACGGCCACAACCTCGACCGCCTGAAGGTGGGACAACCCCCCACCCCTGCGTCCCTGCTTTGGGGACAGGGACGGGGACACCCGGGGTGTCTGTCCCCTTTCCTCGGGTGACGCGCGTCCCCGCAGGCGGGGGACACGGTGGGGGTGGTACGCAGGGACGACGGTACCCTCCACTTCTTCGTCAACGGGGTGGCGCAGGGACCCGCCGCCTGGAACGTCCCCCCCAACGTCTACGCCGTGGTGGACCTCTACGGCCAGGCCGCCCAGGCCACCATCGTCGAGGACGGCGGTGAGCGCCTGGGGGGGCGGGGGGACACACACACACACGGACACAGAGACACCCGTTGGGGACATTGGGGGGACAGCCGGGGAGGTCAGAGGTGGAGGTCTGGGGGGGCTTGGGGGACATCGGGAGGTGGCTTTGAGGGACCTGGGATATCGGGGGGGGGGGCTTTGGGGACATCAGGGGGTGGCTTTGAGGGACCTGGGATATCGGGGGGTGGCTTTGGGGACATCAGGGGTGGGTTTGGGGGCTTTGGGGACATCAGGGGTGGCTTTGGGGACATCAGGGGTTGGCTTTGAGGGACCTGGGACATCAGGGGGGGCTTTGGGGACATCAGGGGTGGGTTTGGGGGCTTTGGGGACATCAGGGGGTGGCTTTGGGGACATCGGGGGTGGCTTTGGGGACATCAGGGGTGGGTTTGGGGGCTTTGGGGACATCAGGGGGTGGCTTTGGGGACATCAGGGGTGGGTTTGGGGGCTTTGGGGACATCAGGGTGTGGGTTTGGGGGCTTTGGGGACATCGGGGTGGCTTTGGGGACATCGGGGGGTGGGTTTGAGGGACCTGGGACATCGAGGGGGCTTTGGGGACATCAGGGGGTGGGTTTGGGGACATTGGGGACATCAGGGGGTGGCTTTGGGGACATCGGGGGGTGGCTTTGGGAACATCAGGGGTGGGTTTGGGGGCTTTGGGGACATCAGGGGGTGGCTTTGGGGACATCGGGGGTGGGTTTGAGGGACCTGGGACATCAAGAGGTGGCTTTGGGGACATCAGGGGGTGGCTTTGAGGGACTTGAGGACATCAGGGGGTGGCTTTGGGGACATTGGGGACATCAGGGGGTGGCTTTGAGGGACCTGGGACATCGAGGGGGGCATTGGGGACATCGGGGGGTGGCTTTGGGGACACTGGGGACATCAGGGGGTGGCTTTGGGGACACTGAGGTTGGGGTTTGGGGGGGACAGGGGTCCTGGGGACACCAGAGGTGGGGTTTTGGGGGCTTGGGGACATCGCGGGGGGGAGGGGGCTTTGGGGACCCCAGAGCGCGGGGCCACCTTGGGGTGCAGGGCTGGATCGGGGGCGGGGGGGGGGGGGGGGTGTCCAGACCCCCAGATTCGGGGTGTCACGGGGGGGGGTGTGTGTGTGTGTGTCCCCAGAGGTGACATCGGTGACGGGTGACGGCTCGGACGGGGACACCCCGGGGTCCCCCGAGAGCCCCTCCCCCCCGGGGGCCTCCCCCAGCGACCTCCGCTTCCACCGCCTGCACGGCACCAACGCCCTCATCACCAACGGCGGCCGCACCGCCCTGCGCCAGAACTGCCGCTCCGAGTTCAACGACGCCATCGTCATCTCCAACCGGTCAGCGGCACCCCAACCCCCACCCCCCGCACCCCAAAATCCCCACCCCCACCCCCAAATCCCCACCCCCACCCCCAAAATCCCCCCCCCCCCCCCGCCCCAAATCCTGGCCCTGGGGCACCCAGCGTCCCCCGTGCCCAACCTGCGCCAGAGCGGCCGCGGTGAGGTCACTGCCGCCGCCGCCATCGTCATCTCCAACCGGTCAGCGGCACCCCAAAACCCCCCATGCACCCCAAAATCCCCCCCGCCCCCCAAAATCCCCACCCCCACCCCCAAAATCCCCCCCGCGCCCCAAATCCTGGCCCTGGGCCCCCAAACGTCCCCCGTGCCCAACCTGCGCCAGAGCGGCCGCTGTGAGGTCACTGCCGCCGCCGCCATCGTCATCTCCAACCGGTCAGCGGCACCCCAAAACCCCGCCCCCCGCACCCCAAAAATCCCCCCCCGCCCCCCAAAATCCCCACCCCCACCCCCAAAATCCCCCCCCCCCGCCCCAAATCCTGGCCCTGGGGCACCCAGCGTCCCCCGTGCCCAACCTGCGCCAGAGCGGCCGCGGTGAGGTCACTGCCGCCGCCGCCATCGTCATCTCCAACCGGTCAGCGGCACCCCAACCCCGCACCCCAAAATCCCCACCCCCACCCCAAACCCCCCCCCCCCCCCCCCCAAACCCCCCCCCGCGCCCCAAATCCTGGCCCTGGGGCCCCAAACGTCCCCCGTGCCCAACCTGCGCCAGAGCGGCCGCGGTGAGGTCACTGCCGCCGCCGCCATCGTCATCTCCAACCGGTCAGCGGCACCCCAAAACCCCCCATGCACCCCAAACCTGCCCCAGCCCCCCCAAACTGCCCCAGCCCCCCCCAATCCTGCCCCTGCCCCCCCAAACCTGCCCCTGCCCCCCCAATCCTGCCCCTGCCCCCCAAAACTGCCCCAGCCCCCCCAATCCTGCCCCTGCCCCCCAAACCTGCCCCTGCCCCCCAAACTGCCCCAGCCCCCCCAATCCTGCCCCTGCCCCCCAAACCTGCCCCAGCCCCCCCAATCCGCCCCGCCCCCCCAAACCTGCCCCAGCGGCCCCCCCAAACCTGCCCCGCCCCGCCCCCCAATCCCCCCCTGCCCCCCAAAATCTCCCCAGCACCCCCACCTGCCCCAAAATCCCCCCTGCCCCCCCAAATCCTGGCCCTGGGCCCCCAAAATCCGTGCCCCCTGCGCCAGAGCGGCCGCCCAGGTCACTGCCGCCTGCACCCCCTCATCTCCAACCTCAGCGGCACCCCAAAACCCCGCCCCCGCACCCCAAACTGCTCCTGCACCCCCCAAATCTGGCCCTGGGGCCCCAAACCTGCCCCAGCGCCTGGTCCCTGCCCCCCCAAATCTGCCCCTGCACCCCCCAAATCTGCCCCTGCACCCCAAAAATCCGCCCCTGCCCCCCCCAATCTGTCCCAGCACCCCCAAACCTGCCCCAGGCTGGTCCCTGCCCCCCAAACCTGCCCCTGCCCCCCCAAACCTGCCCCAGGCTGGTCCCTGCCCCCCAAACCTGCCCCTGCCCCCCCAAACCTGCCCCAGGCTGGTCCCTGCCCCCCCAAACCTGCCCCTGCCCCCCCAAATCTGCCCCAGGCTGGTCCCTGCCCCCCCAAACCTGCCCCTGCCCCCCCAAACCTGCCCCAGGCTGGTCCCTGCCCCCCAAACCTGCCCCTGCCCCCCCAAACCTGCCCCAGGCTGGTCCCTGCCCCCCCAAACCTGCCCCTGCACCCCCTCAAATCTGCCCCTGCACCCCAAAAATCCGCCCCAAATCTGCTCCTGCACCCCCCAAATCTGCCCCTGCCCCCCCAAACCTGCCCCTGCCCCCCCAATCTGCCCCAGCACCCCTCAATCTGCCCCCAACCCCTCCCAAATCCCCCCCCTCCCCCCAGGGCTCTCCCGCAGCACCCAACCCCCCCCCGCACCCACCCGGGGGTCCCTCTGCCCTCCCTTCCCCCCCCCCCCCCCCCCCCAAGGTTTTGGGGTGCCCCCCCGGTGACACCCGTGTCCCCCAGGGCGCTGCGGGACGGGGAGCTCTTTGAGATCGTCATCCAGAAGATGGTGGATCGCTGGTCCGGCTCCATCGAGGCGGGTGAGAGGGGACACGGGGGGGACACGGGGGGGACACACGGGGGGGGGGGACACCCCCCCACCCCTGTCCCCTCCCCCCATGTCCCCTGTCACCCCCCCCTCGTCCCCGCAGGCGTCACCGCCATCCGCCCCGAGGACCTGGAGTTCCCCAACACCATGACGGACATCGACTACGACACCTGGATGCTGAGGTGAGGCGGGGGGACGTCACCTGCGGGGGGCCACCTGGGTCCCCAAGGGGCTACCTCAGTCCCCAAGGGGCCACCTGGGTCCCCAAGGGGCTGTACTGGGTCCCCAGGTTCCCCGAGGGAAGCCCTGTCCGCCCCTCTTGTCCCCAATGTCCCCTTCTGTCCCCAAGGGGCCAGGTCTTGTCCTTGGTGGCCCCAGGGGGCCACCTCGGTCCCCAAGGGGCCACCTGGGTCCCCAAGGGGTTGTACTGGGCCACCAGTACATCCATCCCCAAGGGTCCCCATCTGTCCCTAAGGGTCCCTGCTTGTCCCCAGGGTCCCCATCCCTCCCCAGGGTCCCCGTCTGTCCCCAAGGGTCCCCATCCATCCCCAAGGGTCCCCGCTTGTCCCCAAGGGTCCCCATCCATCCCCGAGGGTCCCCATCTGTCCCCAGGGTCCCCATCTGTCCCTAAGGGTCCCCATCCATCTCCAAGGGTCCCCGCTTGTCCCCCAGGGTCCCCACCCATCCCCCAGGGTCCCCGTCTGTCCCCAAGGGTCCCCGCTTGTCCCCCTCTGTCCCCAAGGGTCCCTATCTGTCCCTAAGGGTCCCTGCTTGTCCCCAGGGTCCCCATCCGTCCCTAAGGGTCCCTGTCTGTCCCCGAGGGTCCCCAAGGGTCCCTATCTGTCCCTAAGGGTCCCTTTCTGACCCCAGGGTCCCCCTCTGTCCCCAAGGGTCCCCATCCCTCCCTGAGGGTCCCCATCCCACCCCAGGGTCCCCATCTGTCCCTAAGGGTCCCTGTCTGTCCCCGAGGGTCCCCAAGGGTCCCTATCTGTCCCTAAGGGTCCCTTTCTGACCCCAGGGTCCCCCTCTGTCCCCAAGGGTCCCCATCTGTCCCTAGGGTCCCTTTCTGTCCCCAAGGGTCCCTGCTTGTCCCCAGGGTCCCCATCTGTCCCCAGAGTCCCCCTCTGTCCCCAAGGGTCCCCATCCCTCCCTGAGGGTCCCCATCCCACCCCAGGGTCCCCATCTGTCCCTAAGGGTCCCTGTCTGTCCCCGAGGGTCCCCAAGGGTCCCTATCTGTCCCTAAGGGTCCCTGCTTGTCCCCAGGGTCCCTTTCTGACCCCAGGGTCCCCATCCCTCCCCGAGGGTCCCCCTCTGTCCCTAGGGTCCCCCTCTGTCCCCAAGGGTCCCTGCTTGTCCCCAGGGTCCCCATCCCTCCCCAGGGTCCCCCTCTGTCCCCAAGGGTCCCCATCCATCCCTAAGGGTCCCCATCCCTCCCCAGGGTCCCCATCTGTCCCTAAGGGTCCCTGCTTGTCCCCAGGGTCCCCATCCCTCCCCGAGGGTCCCCCTCTGTCCCTAGGGTCCCCCTCTGTCCCCAAGGGTCCCCATCCATCCCTGAGGGTCCCCATCTGTCCCCAGGGTCCCCATCCCTCCCCAGGGTCCCCATCCCTCCCCAAGCACCGCAGCTCCCTGGGGCGCCCCCCCCCGCCCCGTGCCGCCACGGGACCCCGCATCCCCCTCCCCTCCCCCCCCCCCCCCCGGCGTCCCCCGCCACCTCCCCGCGTCCCCGCAGCGGGACGGCCATCATGCAGGACGGTAACACCATGCGGAACAACTACGGCTGCGACCTGGACTCGCTGGGGACGGGCTCGCGCATCGGGATGATGCGGACGGCGCGGGGGGACCTGCGCTATTTCATCAACGGCGCCGACCAGGGCGTCGCCTGCTCGGGGCTGCCGGCGGGTGAGGGGACAGCGCGGGGACATGGGGACACGGGGCGGGGGGGGGACGGGACACAGGGGGACGTTGTGGGGGGACGGGGGGTCCTGCGGCGGCGCCGTGTGCTCGGTTCGTGGGGTCCTGTGGTGGTCTGGGGACATGGGGACATGGGGACGGGGACACAGGGACAGGGTCATGGAGGGGGACACGGGGCTGGGGACATGGGGACGGGGACACGGGGCTGGGGCCATGGAGGAGGGGACAGGGACATGGGGACACGGGGACATGGGGACGGGGACACAGGGACACGGGGCTGGGGCCATGGAGGAGGGGACATGGGGACACGGGGAGAGGGGGACGGGGACACGGGGATGGGGACGGGGACATGGAGGGGGACATGGGGCTGGGGCCATGGGGACAGGGCCATGGGGATGGGGACATGGGGGTGGGGACATGGGGATGGGGACATGGAGGAGGGGACAGGGACATGGGGACATGGGGACAGGGGGACGGGGACACAGGGACACGGGGCTGGGGACATGGGGATGGGGACAGGGGGACAGGGACACAGGGATGGGGACAGGGCCATGGAGGGGGACAGGGGGACGGGGACACAGGGACACAGGGCTGGGGCCATGGAGGAGGGGACGGGGACATGGGGACATGGGGATGGGGACATGGGGACATGGGGATGGGGACATGGAGGGGGACATGGGGACATGGGGCCATGGGGATGGGGACATGGGGGTGGGGCCATGGGGATGGGGACACAGGGACACGGGGCTGGGGACATGGAGGAGGGGACAGGGACATGGGGACATGGGGACGGGGACACGGGGATGGGGACATGGGGGTGGGGACACGGGGATGGGGACATGGAGGAGGATACAGGGACACGGGGACATGGGGCCATGGGGCCGGGGGGGGGGGGCGGGGAGCGACGCGGGGCGGGGGCGGCGCTGAGGCGCCCCCTCCCCCATCCCCGCCCCCGCCCCGCCCCCGCCCCGCCCCCGCAGAGGTGTACGCGGTGGTGGACCTCTACGGGCAGTGCGTCCAGGTGTCCCTCACCGGCACCACCGGCCCGGCCGACAACAGCCTGGCCCCCGCCGCTGAGAAGGCCTGTCCCCTCCCCTCCCCAGGTAGGGGCCAGCGCGGGGGGGCCGCTGGTGGCCCGCCAGGGGGTGGTCACCTCCCCCCGGGTCCCCTCCCCCTGCCACGCCCCTTGGTGACGGGGGCCTGTGTGTCCGTCCCGCCCCCCCCCCGGCTCTGGGTCTCGCTATGTGCTGTGCCCCCTCGTGGCCACGCCCCCCATGACCCCGCCCCCCCAAAACCCCGCCTCCACTGACCCCACCCCTTCCCCCCTAGCCCCATGGCCCCATTGTTTCCCCCCCCCCCCCCCCCCATGGTGCCACACCTGCCCAGAGCCACGCCCCCCCGTGCCACGCCCCCGTGCCACGCCCCCTCGTGGCCACGCCCCACAATGACACCCCCCCCCCTTACCCCCTAGCCCCATGGCCAGGTTGTGCCCACCCCCACCCCCCTGCTTTGCCCATGCCACGCCCCCTCGTGGCCACACCCCCGGCCACGCCCCCCGCGACCCCACCCCAGCCAAATGGCCAGGTTGTTTCCCCCCCCCCGCACTGTGTCTGCCCGCCCTGGTGCCACACCCCTCGTGGCCGCGCCGCCCCCACGTGGCCACGCCCCCCCACTGACCCCGCCCCTTCCCCCCCCCCCCCGCAGCCCCCGGCCCCTGCCAGCGGTTCCACGGCCGCTGCGGGCAGAACGTGGCGCTGGGGGCGGAGGGGCTGGGGGCCGCCCGCGTGGCCGGCTACTGCCACGGCCTGGTCTTCAGCCGCTCCCACCTCCGGCCCGGCGAGCTCTTCGAGGTGGGCGGGGCCCCGGGGGGGCGGGACACGCCCACGGGGAGGGGCGGGGTCACCCGAGGGGGCGGGGTTGGGGAATAACCATGCCCCCCCGCGCGGGGGGGAGCGGGGGTTGGCGCGATGTCTCTTTAAGAAAATGGGGGTGGGGCCCGCCCCGGGACACGCCCACCTCGGGGCGGGGTCACCCGGGGAGGAGGGGGTGGGGAGTGACCACGCCCCTGCATGGGAAAGGGGCGGGGACAGCAGGGGTGCGGTGTCTCTTTAAGAAATCGGGGGGCGGGGGCGAGCGTGTGGACAACCCCCGGGGGCGGGGTCAAACGGGAGGGTGGGGCCTGGGGATGGCCACGCCCCTGCATGGGAAGGGTGGGTGACAGCAGGAGGCGCGCTGTCTCGTTAAGAGGAGTGGGCGGGGCTAGGGTGGGACACGCCCCCTGCGAGCCCCCGCACAAGCCCCTCCCACCTGGTCAAGCCCCGCCCCTTGTTAAGCCCCGCCCCCGCCCTGATTTAACCCCTCCACTGCCGCGCTCCATTGATGAGCGATGGGTACACTGGAGTGGGCGGAGCCTCCCCTAACCCCACCCCCACAAAACCCACGCAAGCCACGCCCCTTATAGGCCACGCCCTCTTGAATAAGCCACGCCCCCAACTCATTGCTACCTCTGCTTCACCCCCCTGTTCCTCCATCGCGAATTGAAGCCTGGGACCCAATTGGCCCCCGCGGGGTGGGCGGAGCCTCCCTCGGCCCCGCCCCCTACAAAACCACACCCGCGCGAGCCACGCCCCCTTGCAGGCCACGCCCCCTTGAATAAGCCACGCCCCCAGCACCTCCCCACCCCTATTTCACCCTCCCCTTCTGCCATTGCACATTGAAGCCTGGGACCCAATTGCCCCCCGCGGGGTGGGCGGAGCCTCCCTCGGCCCCGCCCCCTACAAAACCACACCCGCGCGAGCCACGCCCCCTTGCAGGCCACGCCCCCTTGAATGAGCCACGCCCCCAGCACCTCCCCATCCCTAATTCAGGCTCCCCTTCCGCCATTGCACATTGAAGCCTGGCAGCCCGATTGGCCCCCGCGGGGTGGGCGGAGCCTCCCTCGGCCCCGCCCCCCCCCCCCGTAACTCCCCGCCCCCCCAGGTGCGGATTGAGGCGCTGGACGAGCGCTGGGCCGGCTCGGTGCGGCTGGGGCTGACGGCCCTGCCCCCGGGGCAGGGCCCCCCCGGGCCCCCCGCCCTCCCCGCCACCCTGCTGGACCTCCCCTCCCCCCCCACCTGGGTGGTGGCGGGGGCCGAGGTGCGGCGCAACGGGACCCTCACCCGCCACAACTACGGCGTCTCCCTCGACCGGCGGGCGGTGAGCGGGGGAGGGGGGGGGGCCTGGGGGGTCCTGGGGGGTCCTGGGGGGCACAGGGAGCACCCATGGGGGTCCTGGGGGGTCCTGGGGGGGCTTGGGGGGTCCTGAGGGGTCCTGGGGGATCCTGGGGGGTCAGGGGGTCCTGGGGGGTCAGGAGGGTCCCGGGGGGGGTCAGGGGGGTCCTCGGGGGTCAGGGGGGTCCTGGGGGGTACTGGGGGGCACAGGGAGCACCCATGGGGGTCCTGGGGGGGTCAGGGGGTCCTGGGGGGTCCTGGGGTGCACAGGGAGCACCCATGGGGGTCCTGGGGGGTCAGGGGGTCCTGGGGGGTCAGGAGGGTCCCGGGGGGTCAGGGGGTCCTCGGGGGGGCCTGGGGGGGTCAGGGGGGTCCTGAGGGGGTCCTGGGGGGCACAGGGAGCACCCATGGGGGTCCTGGGGGGGTCCTGGGGGGTTCTGGGGGGGCCTGGGGGGTCCTGAGGGGTCCTGGGGGTCCTGGGGGGGTCAAGGGGGTCCTGGGGGGGTCAGGGGGTCCTGGGGGGTCAGGAGGGTCCCGGGGGGTCAGGGGGTCCTGGGGGGTACTGGGGGGCACAGGGAGCACCCATGGGGGTCCTGGGGGGTCAGGGGGGTCCTGGGGGGTCAGGAGGGTCCCGGGGGGGTCAGGGGGTCCTCGGGGGGGCCTGGGGGGTCAGGGGGGTCCTGAGGGGGTCCTGGGGGGCACAGGGAGCACCCATGGGGGTCCTGGGGGGTCCTGGGGGGTTCTGGGGGGCCTGGGGGGTCCTGAGGGGTCCTGGGGGGTCCTGGGGGGTCAAGGGGGTCCTGGGGGGTCAGGGGGTCCTGGGGGGGTCAAGGGGGTCCTGGGGGTCCTGGGGGCGTCCTGAGGGACACAGGGAGCACCCATGGGGGCCCGGGGGGTCAGAGGGGGTCAGGGGGGTGGGGGGTGGGGTTTGGGGGTCCCTGGGGGCTCTGATGGGTGCCCCTCCCCCCCCCGCGCAGGTCGGGAACCGGCTGGGGGTGCGGCGCGGCCCCGACGACACCATGCACATCCTGGTGGACGGGGAGGACATGGGCCCCGCCGCCACCGGCGTCGCCAAGGTAACGCCCCCCCCGTGACGTCACACCCCGCCCCGCATCACCCCCCGTGATGTCACACCCCCCCCCCCCGTGGTGTCACCCCCCTCCCCCTGTGTCACCCCCGTGGTGTCACTCCCCCCCCCCCCCCACCGTCCCCCCGCGTGGTGTCATCCGTGATGTCACACCGCCCCGGTCTCACCCCCTGTGATGTCACCCCCCTGTGATGTCACCCCCCGTGACGTCACCCCCCATGGTGCCACCCCCCCGCTGTCCCCCCGGGCGTGGCCGTGATGTCACAGAGCTCTCTGCTTTCACTTCCTGCCTGGGAGCGTCCTGCTTGTGATGTCACAGGGCTCGGTGACATCACAGGGCTCTGTGACCTCATGTCCTGCCTGGGAGGAGCTTAGTTGTGATGTCACCGGGTTCCGTGACCTCACTTCCTGCCTGGGAGGGGCCTGGTTGTGATGTCACCGGGTCCCTGACCTCACTTCCTGCCTGGGAAGGGCTTGGCTGTGATGTCACCGGGATCCGTGACCTCACGTCCTGCCTGGGAGGGGCCTGGATGTGATGTCACCGGGTTCCCTGACCTCACGTCCTGCCTGGGAGGGGCCTGGTTGTGATGTCACCGGGATCCCTGACCTCACGTCCTGCCTGGGAGGGGCCTGGTTGTGATGTCACCGGGTTCCCTGACCTCACGTCCTGCCTGGGAGGGGCTTAGCTGTGATGTCACGGGGTTCCCTGACCCCAGGCCCTGCCGGGGAGGGGCGGGGCCGTGATGTCACGCGCTGACGTCACCGCCCCGCCCCCGCAGAACGCCTTCGTGGCGCTGGACCTGTACGGGCGGGTGACGGCCGTCTCCATCGTCAGCGCGGGGGGGGGGGAGGGGGGCGGCAGCGGCGCCCCCTCCCCCAGCCCCTCCCCCACCCCCAGCCCCTCCCCCACCGCCGGGACCCCCCTCGCCGTGAGTGGCGGGTGCTGGGGGCGGGGGGAGGGACTGGGAGCACTGGGGGAGACTGGGAGGGCACTGGGGGGGGCTCTGGGAGGGACTGGGAGGGGTACTGGGGGTATTGGGGGGCACTGGGAGGGACTGGGGGGCGCACAGGGGGGCACTGGGAGGGGGCTGAGGGGGTACTGGGGACATTGGGGGGCACTGGGGGTGGGACTGGGAGGGGACTGGGGGGATGGGGGAACTGGGAGGGCACTGGGAGGGAACCAGGGAGGCACTGGGGGCATGGGGGGCACTGGGAGGGACTGGGGGGGCACTGGAGCTATTGGGGGGCACTGGGAGAGACTGGGAGGCTTGGAGAGGGGGATGGGGGAGCACTGGGGGGAACTGGGAGGGGACTGGGGGGCACTGGGGGGGCACCGTGGACCCTCCAAGGGTCACCCCAACCCCACATGGACTCCCCCAGCCCCCCCGTGCCCCCAGTACCCCCTCAGCCCCCTCCCAGTGCCCCCAGTCCCTCCCAGTCCTCCCCTCCTCCCCATCTCCCCCCAAATCCCCTTTAACCCCCCCCCGACCCCCCTGACCCCCCCGTGCCCCTCCTCCCCATCCCCCCACCCCCCCCAAATCCCCCCCATCCCCCCGCTAGACCCCCCCCCACCCCCCCCGACCTCCCCGACCCCCCCGTGCCCCTCCCCCCCAGGGCCCCCCCCCCCATTTTTGGGGTGCCCCCATCCGCACCCCCTCCCCCCATCCCCCCACCCCCCCCAAATCCCCTTTAACCCCCCCAAAGCCCCCCAAATCCCCCCCACCCCCCCCCACGACCCCCCTGACCCCCCCGTGCCCCTCCCCCCCAGGGCCCCCCCACACTTTTGGGGTGCCCCCATCCGCACCCCCTCCTCCCCATCCCCCCACCCCCCCCAAATCCCCTTTAACCCCCCCAAATCCCCTCCAAACCCCCCATCCCCCCCACGACCCCCCCCCACCCCCCCCACGACCCCCCCTGACCCCCCCGTGCCCCTCCCCCCAGGGCCCCCCCACACTTTTGGGGTGCCCCCATCCGCACCCCCTCCTCCCCATCCCCCCACCCCCCCAAATCCCCTTTAACCCCCCCAAAGCCCCTCCAAATCCCCCCCCCCCCCCCCACGACCCCCCCCCCGACCCCCCTGACCCCCCCGTGCCCCTCCCCCCAGGGCCCCCCCACACTTTTGGGGTGCCCCCTATCCGCACCGCCCTCCTCCCCATCCCCCCACCCCCCCCAAATCCCCTTTAACCCCCCCCCCCAAATCCCCTCCAAACCCCCCCATCCCCCCCACGACCCCCCCCCCACCCCCCACGACCCCCCTGACCCCCCGTGCCCCTCCCCCCCAGGGCCCCCCCACATTTTTGGGGTGCCACGGCAAGAACATCCTCCTCTCCAACGGGAACCGCACGGCCACCCGCGTCTCCAGCTACAACCAGGGGCTGGTGGTGGTGGGGCAGCCCCTCCCCCCCGGCCGCCTCTTCCAGGTCCCGCCCCCCCCCCCCCCCCCCCGGCGGCCAATGGCGGCCCTGCCTGCCCATGAGGTCACGGCGAGGGAGGGGAGGGCGGGGGACGCGCCGGTGATGTCGTAGGGGGGGCGGCCAATGGCGAGTTGTAGGCTGGTAAGGTCGTGGAGGGGTGGGGAGGGCCCTGGTGATGTCACAGGGGGGCGGCCAATGGAGGCTCTGCGTCCTGATGAGGTCACGGCGAGGGAGGGGAGGGCGGGGGATGCGCTGGTGATGTCATACGGGGGCGGCCAATGGCGGCTCTGCGTCCCGATGAGGTCACGGCGAGGGAGGGGAGGGCGGGGGACGCGCTGGTGATGTCATATGGGGGCAGCCAATGGCGGCTCTGCGTCCCAATGAGGTCACGGCGAGGGGGGGGAGGGCGGGGGACGCGCCGGTGATGTCGTAGGGGGGGCGGCCAATGGCGGCACTGCGTCCCAATGAGGTCACGGCGAGGGGGGAGGGCGGGGGACGCGCTGGTGATGTCATATGGGGGCCGCCAATGGCGGCTCTGCGTCCCGATGAGGTCACGGCGAGGGAGGGGAGGGCGGGGGACGCGCCGGTGATGTCGTATGGGGGCGGCCAATGGCGGCACTGCGTCCCAATGAGGTCACGGCGAGGGGGAGGGCGGGGGACGCGCTGGTGATGTCGTAGGGGGGCGGCCAATGGCGGCTCTGCGTCCCGATGAGGTCACAGCGAGGGAGGAGAGGGCGGGGGACGCGCTGGTGATGTCACAGGGGGGCGGCCAATGGCGAGTTGTAGGCTGGTAAGGTCGTGGAGGGGTGGGGAGGGCCCTGGTGATGTCACAGGGGGGCGGCCAATGGAGGCTCTGCGTCCTGATGAGGTCACGGCGAGGGAGGGGAGGGCAGGGGACGCGCCGGTGATGTCGTAGGGGGGGCGGCCAATGGCGGCACTGCGTCCCAATGAGGTCACGGCGAGGGGGGGGAGGGCGGGGGACGCGCTGGTGATGTCACAGGGGGGCGGCCAATGGCGGCTCTGCGTCCCGATGAGGTCACGGCGAGGGGGAGGGCGGGGGACGCGCTGGTGATGTCGTAGGGGGCGGCCAATGGCGGCTCTGCGTCCCGATGAGGTCACGGCGAGGGAGGGGAGGGCGGGGGATGCGCTGGTGATGTCACAGGGGGCGGCCAATGGCGGCTCTGCGTCCCGATGAGGTCACGGCGAGGGAGGGGAGGGCGGGGGAATGCACTGGTGATGTCACAGGGGGGCGGCCAATGGCGAGTTGTAGGCTGGTAAGGTCGTGGAGGGAGGGGGGCCCCTAGGTGATGTCATAGGGGCCCAGCCAATGGTGGCCCTGCGCCCCGATGAGGTCACGGTGGGGTAGAGGAGGCTGGGGGGGCTGGGGGAGGGGGCGTGTCTCTGCGTGTGAGGTCACACGGGGCGGCCAATGGCAGCAGTGCGGCGCTGCGGAATCAACAGGGGGTGTGATGTCACACGAGGGGTGGCCAATGGTGGCGCTGCGGCCGCGTGAGCTCGACGGGGATTGTGACGTCACACCAGGCCGGCCAATCGTGGTGCCGCAGCGCTTAGGTGTTGCTGGCCTCTGTGACATCACACCAGGCCAGCCAATCACAGCACTGCAGCTGTCTAGCGTCAGCAGGCGCTGTGACGTCACAGCGAGCCGGCCAATCGCAGCACCGCAGCTTTATGAGCTCGCCAGGCACTGTGACATCACACAGGGCCGGCCAATGGCTGCTCACCGGCTCCCCTGACATCACAGCGGGCTAGCCAGTGATGTCAGCGGGGGTTGATGATGTCGGGGTGCTTAGGGGGTGATGTCAGGGTGACGTCACGGTGACATCACGCCCGGGCAGGTGCAGATCGACGCCCTGAACCCGCAGTGGAGCTCCTCGCTGGGGGGGGGCGCAGTGATGTCAGTGGGGGGGGGGGATGACGTCAGGGTGGCCGGGGGGCGCCGTTGGGGCGGCGTCACGGTGACGTCACGGTGATGTCACGCCCACAGGTGCAGATCGACGCCCTGAACCCGCAGTGGAGCTTGTGGCTGGGGGGGGGGGAATGACACGGGGGGGGGGGGGGGGCGCAGTGATGTCGGGGGGAGGGGGGATGATGTCAGGGTGGCCGGGGGCGCCGTCGCGATGACGTCGTGATGATGTCGCGGTGACGTCACGCCCGCAGGTGCAGATCGACGCCCTGAACCCGCAGTGGAGCTCCTCGCTGGGGGGCGCAGTGATGTCAGTGGGGGGGGGGGGATGACGTCGTCAGGGTGGCCGGGGGCGCCGTCGCGATGATGTCGTGCTGACGTCACGGTGACGTCACGCCCCGGCAGGTGCAGATCGACGCCCTGACCCCGCAGTGGAGCTTGTGGCTGGTGGGGGGGGGGGGCGCAGTGATGTCAGTGGGGGGGGGACACGACGTCAGGGTGGCCGGGGGGCGCCGTCGCGGTGACGTCGCAATGACGTCGCGGTGACGTCACGCCCCGGCAGGTGCAGATCGACGCCCTGAACCCGCAGTGGAGCTTGTGGCTGGGGGGGGGGGGAATGACACGGGGGGGGGCGCAGTGATGTCGGGGGGGGGGGGGGATGATGTCAGGGTGGCCGGGGGCGCCGTCGCGATGACGTCGTGATGATGTCGCGGTGACGTCACGCCCGCAGGTGCAGATCGACGCCCTGAACCCGCAGTGGAGCTCCTCGCTGGGGGGGCGCAGTGATGTCAGTGGGGGGGGGGGGGATGACGTCGTCAGGGTGGCCGGGGGGCGCCGTCGCGGTGCCGTCGCGATGACGTCGCGGTGACGTCACGCCCCGGCAGGTGCAGATCGACGCCCTGACCCCGCAGTGGAGCTTGTGGCTGGTGGTGGTGGGGGGCGCAGTGATGTCAGTGGGGGGGGGGACACGACGTCAGGGTGGCCGGGGGGCGCCGTCGCGGTGCCGTCGCGATGATGTCGCGGTGACGTCACGCCCCGGCAGGTGCAGATCGACGCCCTGAACCCGCAGTGGAGCTCCTCGCTGGCGCTGGGGGTGACGGGGGCCCCCCCCGGCCGCTCCCCCCTCCCCGCCTGCGCCGCCGGCCTCAAGCGCTCGGCCTGGCTGCTGCAGCGCCGCGGCGTCTTCCACAACGGCCGCAAGGTGGGGGGGCCCCGCCCCCCCCCCCGCCCCCGCCCCCACCCCCCCCCCGGGGACCCCACCCCCCCCCCACCCCGGTACCCCAACCCCCCCCCCCCCAATCCCCAGGGGGGTCCCCAAAGGGGGGGGGGGGTCCCCATCTCCCACCCCCCGAGCCCCCCCCCCCGAGCCCCCCCCCACCCCCAGGGGCGTCCCCAAAGGGGGGGGTCCCCATCTCCCCTCCCCCCACCCCCTCCCTCCCCCTCCCCCTACCCCCTGGGGATCCCCCAAGGGGGGGTCCCCATGTCCCCCTCCCCCACCCACAGCCCCCCCCCAATTCCCAGAGGGGGGTCCCCATCTCCCCAACCCCTCCCCCCACCCCCTGGGGATCCCCAAAGGGGGGGTCCCCATCACCCCACCCCCCACCCCCTCCCTCCCCCTCCCCCCACCCCCTGGGGATCCCCAAAGGGGGGGGTCCCCATCACCCCACCCCCTCCCTCCCCCCTCCCCCCACCCCCTAGGGATCCCCAAAGGGGGGGTCCCCATCACCCCACCCCCACCCCCTCCCTCCCCCCTCCCCCCACCCCCTAGGCATCCCCAAAGGGGGGGGTCCCCATCACCCCACCCCCCACCCCCTCCCTCCCCCCTCCCCTCACCCCCTAGGCATCCCCAAAGGGGGGGTCCCCATCACCCCACCCCCCACCCCCTCCCTCCCCCCTCCCCCCACCCCCTAGGCATCCCCAAAGGGGGGGGGGGGTCCCCATCTCCCCTCCCCCCACCCCCAGGGGGGTCCCCCCTCCCCCCCCCCCCCCCCATGGGGGAGGGGTCCCCCCTAACCTTTGCCCCCCCCCCAGATCTGCGACAACTACGGCCCCAACCTGGACGCGCTGCCGGCGGGGACGCGGCTGGGGCTGCTGGTGGACGGCGGGGGGCGACTCCATCTTTACGTCGACGGCCGCGATCAGGGGGTGGCGGCGGGGGGGGTCCCGGCCCCCTGCTACGTCCTGCTCGACCTCTACGGGCAGTGCCAGCAGGTTTGGGGGGGGGGGCACCCCAAAATTTGGAGCACCCAAGGGATCCCGGGACCCCCCAAAATGGGAGCCAGGGACCCAAATGGGGACCCCCACCCCCAAAAAGGGACCCAGGGAGCCCCCCCCCATGGGACCCCCCAAGGGACCCCAGTGCCGGCAAGGGGGGGGCACCCCAAATTTTGGGGCACCCAAGGGATCCCGGGACCCCTCAAAATGGGACCCAGGGACCCAAATGGGGACCCCCACCCCCAAAAAAGGGACCCTGGGACCCCCCAAAATGGGACCCAGGCCCCCAAATGGGGACCCCCACCCCCAAAAAAGGGACCCCCCACCCCCAAAATGGGTCCCAGGGAGCCCCCCCCCCCCCATGGGACCCCCCCCAAGGGACCCCAGTGCCGACAAGGGGGGGGCACCCCAAATTTTGGGGCACCCAAGGGATCCCGGGACCCCTCAAAATGGGACCCAGGGACCCAAATGGGGACCCCCACCCCCAAAATGGGTCCCGGGGGAGCCCCCCCCCAATCCCGGCCCCCCTGATCCCCTCCCCCCCCCCCCCCCCCAGGCCACGGTGGTGGCGGGGGGGGGGGAGGGGGGGGGCCCCAGCGGGGACCCCCGGACGCGGGGGGACGTGGAGAAGGCCGACGTGGTGGATGGTGAGGGGGGGACCCCAAATCTGGGGGGGACCCCCACATCTGAGGGGGGTGGGGACCCCCTAAATCTGGGCTGGGGGTGGGGCAGGGACCCCCAAATGGGGGGGGCTGGGACCCCAAAGTGGGGGGCTGGGGGGGCTGGGACCCCAAATCTGGGCGGGGGGTGGGGACCCCCAAATCTGGGGGGCTGGGGGGTGGTGGGACCCCAAAGTGGGGGGCTGGGGGGTGGGACCCCAAATGGGGGGGCTGGGGGAGGGGAACCCACAAATGGGGGGTGGGACCCCAAATGGGGGGGGCTGGGGGGAGGGGGTGTGGGGTGTGGGACCCCCGACTCTATAGGGTGGGGCTCAGCGGGCGTGGCCCCGCCCCCCCATGGGCGTGTCCCACGTGGGCCCCGCCCCCTCCCCCAGGGGTGAAGGAGAGCCTGCGCTGGGCCCCCCCGCCGCCGGGCCCCCGCCCCCCTGCGAGTACCAGGCCCTGTGCGCCCGCTTCAAGGACCTGCTGCTGCTGCCCGGTGCGGGGGGAGGGGTGGGGGGTGGGGGAGGGGTGGGGGGTGGGGACCCCCCCCGGGGGTGGGGACCCCCGGGGGGATGGGGGGGGAGGGGGACCCCCCCCCCATGGGGGGTGGAGACCCTATGGGGGAGGGGGACCCCATGGGGGGTGGGGGGGGAGGGGGACCCCATGGGGGAGGGGGGGGAGGGGGACGCCCCATGGGGGATGGGGACTCCTGGGAGGTGGGGGGAGGGGGGAGGGGGATCCGCTGGGGGGTGGGGACCCCCCCCCCCCATGGGTGATGGCGACCCCACAGTGGGGGGTGGGGGAGGGGGACCCCGATGGGGGAGGGGGACCCTAGGGGGGTGGGGGGAGGGGGACCCCCGGGGCGGTGGGGGATGGGGACACCCCCCCCCCCCCTGGGGGATGGGGGAACCCCCGTGGGGACGGGGGATGGGGACCCTATGGGGGGTGGGGGTGGGGTCCCCAAGGGATGGGGGGGGCTATGGGTGCTGGGTCACCCCCGGGGGGGGGGGGGGTCGGGCCCCCCCCCGACCCCCTCCCCCCCCCCCCCCAGACGAGTACTTCGCCCCCGAGCCCCGGCGCAGCCGCCGCTTCTGCGGGCGCTGCCAGCGGCGGGGGGGGGGAGGGGAGGAGGGGCCGCGGCGGGGGGAGGGGCCCCGCGACCCCCCCTGCCCCTGGGCTGGTGCCGCTTCAGCCTCCGGTGAGGGGGGAGGGGCGGGGGGGGGCATGGGGGGGGGGGATTAAGGGGTCCTAGGGGGGTTGGGGGCAGGGTTGGGGGGATGGGGGGGTCCGGGGGGGGATGGGGGGCCGGAGGGGTTTTGGGGGGGTCCTGGGGGGGATGGGGGGCTCTGGAGGGGGTTGGGGGGATGGGGGGATGGGGGTGACCTGGGAGGGGGGATGGGGGGCTGGGGGGATTTGGGGGGTCCTAGGGGGGTGAGGGGGGTCTGGGGGGGGTGGGGGGCCCTGAGGGGTCCCGGGGGGTTGGGGGGTCCGTGGGTACCAAGGGGTTTCGGGGGCCCCTGTGACCCCCCTCCCCCCCAGGACGAAGCCGCGGCTGGAGGCGGGCGGGGCCTGGCAGAAATGGCCGACGGCCTATCACGGCACCAGCGCCGGCGCCGTGCGCCGCGCCCTCGACCAGGGCGAGCTCGGCCCCGGTGAGGCCCCAGAGCGACCCCCAACCCGCCCCATAGCGACCCCCAACTCTGCCCCATAGCGACCCCCACCCTGCCCCATAGCGACCCCCAACTCTGCCCCATAGCGACCCCCACCCTGCCCCATAGCGACCCCCAACTCTGCCCCATAGCGATCCCCAACTCTGCCCCATAGCAACCCCGCCCTGCCCCATAGCGACCCCAGCACTGCCCCATAGCGACCCCCACCCTGCCCCATAGTGACCCCCAACTCTGCCCCATAGCGACCCCAGCACTGCCCCATAGCGACCCCCAACTCTGCCCCATAGCGACCCCCACCCTGCCCCATAGCGACCCCAGCACCGCCCCATAGCGACCCCCACCCTGCCCCATAGCGACCCCAGCACTGCCCCATAGCGACCCCCACCCTGCCCCATAGCGACCCCCACCCTGCCACATAGCGATCCCCAACTCTGCCCCATAGCAACCCCGCCCTGCCCCATAGCGACCCCAGCACTGCCCCATAGCGACCCCCACCCTGCCCCATAGTGACCCCCAACTCTGCCCCATAGCGACCCCAACTCTGCCCCATAGCGACCCCAGCACTGCCCCATAGCGACCCCCACCCTGCCCCATAGCGACCCCAGCACTGCCCCATAGCGACCCCCACCCTGCCCCATAGCAACCCCACCCTGCCCCATAGCAACCCCGCCCTGCCCTATAGCGACCCCCACCCTGCCCCATAGCGACCCCCACCCTGCCCCATAGCAACCCCGCCCTGCCCCATAGCGACCCCCAACACCGCCCCCTCGCGACCCCGGCCCCGCCCCCCCGCTGACTCCGCCCCCGCTGACCCCGCCCCCACAGGCCCCTGGTCCATCCTGAGCTGCCCGGCCAAGGCGGAGCCGTCGGGCGGGGCCCTGCGGGGTGGCCCCGCCCCCGGGGGGATGGCCCCGCCCCCCGGCCCCGCCCGCCTCGTCCTCTCCCCCGCCCTGCGCTACGCCGCCCTCGAGCCCTTTGCCACCAAAGTGCAGTACGTGGGGGGCGGGGCCAGGGTGGGCGTGGTCACGGGGCGGGCGTGGTCATGGTGGGGGCGTGGTCGGGGAGGGAAGGGCCGGGTGGGGAGGGGATTGGGTCGGGGGGGGGGCGTGGCATGTGGGAAGGGGCGTGGCTTGCGAGGGGCGGGGACACGGATGGGCGTGGCTATTGAAACGAGGGCGGGCGGTCCGGGGTGGTGGGTGTGGCCATGCAAATGAGCCCAGAGCCTTAAAGGGCCCGGCTCCCCTTTGGGGGGTGGGCAGGGTTCTGCGGGGTGGGCGTGGGTCGGGGGGGGGGTGGGGTGGGTGGGCGTGGCCAAAGTGGGTGTGACCTCCGCACCCCCACCTCCCGTGAGCCCCCCGGGTGGGCGTGGCTATGCAAATGAGCCCATCGCCTCTTAAAGGCGCCGGACTCCACTTGCGGGGTTATTGGGGGGGGGCGTGGCCAACGAGGGGGCGTGGCCTCCCCATGCCCCGCTCCCCGCCCCCCCCCCTCCTTAAAGGGCCACGCACCCCCAAATCGCTGCGGAATGGGTGGGGGGTTTGAGGGCGGGGGTGGGGGCGTGGCAAGGCTTGTGTCCGCCCCCCCCCCCCGAGGGGGCGTGTCCTGACGCTGTCCCCGCCCCCGCAGCTTCCGGGACCCGGGCTCGCAGCGGGCGCACGGGGCGCAGGTGGCCTTCGAGGTCTGCGTGCGGCCGGGCTCCTTCCGCGCCGGGCCCCCGTCCCTGCGCCCCCCCGAGGGCCTGGACCCCGCCGAGCTCGAGTGGGTCACCAAGGAGCCGGGGGCCACCGTCCTCTGCGGGCTGCTGGTCCGCGTCGACTGAGACCCCCACCCCCGCCCTCAAAAGGATGGGGAGCCCCCCTCCCCCCCCCCAAGATGGCGGCTCCCCCGCAAGATGGCGGCCCCTCCTCAAGATGGCGGCTCCCCCCCCCCAAGGATGGGGAGCCCCGCAAGATGGCGGCTCCGCCTCGAGATGGCGGCTCCGCCTCAAGGATGGGGACCCCCCCAAGATGGGGACACCCCCCCCCCCCCAAAGGATGGGGAACCTCCCAAGATGGCGGCTCCGCCGCAAGATGGAGGCCCCTCCTCAAGATGGCGGCTCCCCCCAAAGATGGGGACCCCCCCCAAGATGGCGGCTCCCCCCAAGATGGCGGCTCCATGGATTGGGGACCCTCCCCCCCCAGAGCCCCTCCCCCATTGCCGTGGGCACCCCCAATTGGGGGGGCGCCCCCTCCCCCCACCCAACAAAGCCCCGCCCCCCCCCGACACCCCGCCCCTCCCCCCCCCCGCCCCAGTATTGGGGACACCCCACCCCCCCCCCCTCGAGCCCCTCCCCCACCCCGGAGCTGGGTCGGGGGGAGGGGCCCCATAGAAGTGGGGGGAGGGGCCTCGAAGTGGGGGGGGGGGCCCCAGAGTGGGGGGAGGGGCCCCAGAGTGGGGGGAGGGGCTCCTGACTCCATTTTGGGGGGGGGGTGGGGAGGGGATCCCCGTGGGGGGAGGGGTTGTCATGGGGGTGCCCCTCCCCCCCCCCCCCCCACCCCCAGCCCATGGGGGAGGGGTCCCAGCCCCCATTTTGGGGGGGGGAGGGGTCCCAGCACCCCCCTCCCCCCCTGCCCCCCCGCAGCCCCTCCCCCCTTTATTTATTGCCCCCAACTGTGAACCCCGGGGGGAGGGGCGGGGGTGGGGGCGGGGCTTTGTTTCACGGTGTTTTGTTTTGTTTTTTTTTTTTAAAAAAAAGGAATTTTTATTTAAAGGTGGTTGGGGGGGGGGGGGGGGGGGCCCGCACCCCCCCCCCCCCCCCGCGTGTTCCCCCCCCCGCCCTCCCCTCCCCCTCCCCCCCCCCCGGGTTTATAAAGCACGAGAGAGCGAGCGAGGGTGTGGTCTGTGGGGGGAGGGGCGGGAAGGGGGCGGCGGGGGGAGGGGCGGGGGGGTCCGGATGGGAGGGGTTGGGGGTTGGGGGAGGGGCAGGATCGGGCCCCCATGGGGGGGGGGGGGGGAGGGGTTGGGGGGGGTGCGGGGTCCGGATCGGGCCCCTACGGGGGGGGGGGGGAAGGGGGGGGAAGCGCGGAGCGGGGGGGCGTGGCCAAGCGCGGAGGCGTGGCTATTCCCGCCCCGCCCCGGCGCCTGCGCGCGGCGGCAGAGTGCGCGGGAGGGGAGGGGAGGGGAGGGGCGGGGCTTGGGGCGGCCCCCGGAAGCGGAAGCGGCGTCACCCGGCGGCCGCTTCCGGTGCGCGGCGGGGAAGCGGCGGGGAAGCGGCGATGCCGGCGCTGCTGGAGCGGCCCAAGCTCTCGTCCGCCATGGCGCGGGCCCTGCACCGCCACGTCATGGTGGAGCGGGAGCGCAAGCGGCAGGGTGAGGCCCCCGCCCCGTCGCGACAGGCCCCGCCCCCGGGGGGGGGGGGGAGGGGAGGGGGGAGGGGTCCCCCCATCGCGACAGGCCCCCGTCCCCGCGGTCCCCGTGGCGACAGGGCCCCGCTCCTCCCCCCCCCCCCCCCCCCCCGGCGACGTCCCCGTGGCGACAGGGGCCCCGCCCATGGCGTTCACCTGACCACTATAGGCCCCGCCCCCTGCCGTCCCCGTGGCGACAGGCCCCGCCCATGGTGTCACCTGACCGCTAGGCCTCGCCCCCCCCGGTGTTTTCCTAGCGACAGGCCCCGCCCCCTGCCGTCCCCGTGGCGACAGGCCCCGCCCCCCGGTGTTTTCCTGGCGACAGGCCCCGCCCCCCGGTGTTTTCCTAGCGACAGGCCCCACCCCCTGCCATCCCCGTGGCGACAGGCTCCGCCCATGGCGTCACCTGATCACTAGGCCCCGCCCCCCGTGTTTTCCTGGCGACAGCCCCCGCCCCCTGCCGTCCCCGTGGCGACAGGCCCCGCCCCCCGGTGTTTTCCTAGCGACAGGCCCCGCCCCCTGCCGTCCCCATAGCGACAGGCCCCGCCCCTGGTGTCACATGACCGACAGGCCCCACCCCCGGGAGTCCCCTTAGCGACAGACCACGCCCCCCCTCCCCCGAGCTGCCCCCATAGCAACTGGCCCCGCCCCCTCCCCCCCCCCCCCCCGGGGGGGGGCCCCCCCACCCCCAGCGTCCCCATAGCAACAACGAGGGGGGCGTGTCCATCCCCACAGGCCCCTCCCCCATAGCAACCGCCCACAAGCCCCGCCCCCCCTCCGGGGGGGGGTGGGGGCAGGGGGAGGAGGCCGAGGCCCGGGGGGGGGGTGGGGGGACCCCCCCCCCCCGCGCCCCCCCCCCCCCGCGCCCCCCCCCCCCGTGACCCCGCCCCCCGTGGCCCCGCCCCCAGAGGAGGAGGAGGTGGACAAGATGATGGAGCAGAAGCTGCGGGAGGAGCAGGAGCGGCGCCGCAAGAAGGAGCTGGAGGAGCGCATGTCGCTGGAGGAGACGCGCGAGCAGGTGGGGGCGGGGCGCCCCTCCCCCACCCCGGGCCCCTCCCCCCACCCCTCCCCCCACCGGCATCCCCCCACCCCCCACTGGCCCCCAAGCTCCCTCCTTGAGCCCCCTCCCCCACCCCCGCCCCTCCCCCCCGACGCCCCGCCCCCTGACGCCCCTCCCCCCGTCTCCCTCCCCGCCCCCCCACCCCCCCCCCCCCGCTTGGCCACCCCCACCCCCTGAGGCTCCTCCCCCCGCCCTGAGGCCCCGCCCCCTAACGCCCCTCTCCCCCCTCCCCAATCTCCCTCCCTGCCTCCCACCCCCCTCCTTGGCCCCTGACGCCCCTCCCCCACCCCCCTGAGGCCCCGCCCCCACCCTCCCGCCCCTCCCCCGCCCTGAGGCCACGCCCCCTGATGCCACTCCCCCCAATCTCCCTCCCTCTCCCCCTCCCTGCCCCCCACCCCCACTCCTTGGCCCCCCCGCCCCCTCCCACCCCCTCTCGCCCTCCGAGGCCCCGCCCCCCCGAGGCCCCGCCCCCGACACCCCTCCCCCCATCTCCCTCCCTGCCCCCCACCCCCCTCCTTGGCCCCTGACGCCCCTCCCCCACCCCCTCAGGCCCCGCCCCCACCCTCCCGCCCCTCCCCCGCCCTGAGGCCACGCCCCCTGACGCCCCTCCCCCCATCTCCCTCCCTGCCCCCCACGCCCCCCTCCTTGGCCCCTCACGCCCCTCCCCCACCCCTGAGGCCCCGCCCCCACCCTCCCGCCCCTCCCCCGCCCTGAGGCCACGCCCCCTGACGCCCCTCCCCCATCTCCCTCCCTGCCCCCCCCGCCCCCTGACTCCCCTCCTCCCCCCAATCTCCCTCCCTCTCCCCCTCCCCGCCCCCTCCTCCTTGCCCCCCGCCCCCCCGAGGCCCCGCCCCCCGAGGCCCCGCCCCCTGACGCCCCGCCCCCAGCTGCTGAAGCTGCAGGAGAAGCTGGGGGCGCTGCAGGAGGAGAAGCACCAGCTCTTCCTGCAGCTGAAGAAGGTGCTGCACGAGGAGGAGAAGCGGCGCCGCAAGGAACAGAGGTGGGGGAGGGGCGGGGGGAGGGGCGGGGGGGCTTGGGGGGGCGGCTTCTGGAGGGGGGAGGGGGGCTTGGGGGGGGGGCGGCTTCTGGAGGGGGGATTTGGGGGGGGATGGGGGTGGGGGGAGGGGGTCGTGGGGGGTGGGGGGGGTGGGGGGGGGGGGGCTGGGGGGGGGTGGGGGGGCCCTGGCTGACCCCTCCCCCCCCCGCAGCGACATGACGACACTGACGGCGGCAGCCTATCAGCAGGGCATGGCCGTGCACGCCGGGACCCACATCCTCAACATGCAGGGTGAGGCCGGGGGGCGGCCGTGGGGCGGCCGGGGGGCAGGGGTGGGGGGCTGGGGGGCAGCGTTAGGGGCTGTGGGGCAGCCGTGGGGCAGGGGCTGGGGGCTGTGGGGCAGCCGTGGGGCAGGGGCTGGGGGCCGTGGGGCGGCCGTGGGGCGGCGTTAGGGGCCATGGGGCAGTGTTAGAGGCTGTGGGGCAGCCGTGGGGGAGGGGCTGGGGCCGTGGGGCGGCCGTGGGGTGGCGTTAGGGGCCGTGGGGCAGGGGCTGGGGCACTTGGGGGGCTGTGGGGTGGCCATGGGGCAGGGGCTGGCACCCCATGGGCAGCCCTGGGGGACTTGGGGGGCTGTGGGGCAGCATTAGGGGCCGTGGGGCAGCCGTGGGGCGGCCGTGGGGCGGCCGTGGGGCAGCCGATTCCCCCCGCCCTCGCAGGCAGCCCCGGGGGTCACAGCCGCGCCGGGACCCTGATGGCGGCCGACCGGGCCAAGCAGATGTTCGGGCCCCCCGTCATCACCGTGAGTGGGGCCGCCGTGGGGCTGGGGAGCCGCCGTGTGGCTGGGGGGCTGCTATGGGGCTGGGGGGGGCCCGCCGTGGGGCTGAGGGCCTGCTATGGGGCTGGAGGGACCCCTATGGGGCAGAGCGCCCCAGTAGATGTGGGGTGTTCGTTTCTCCGTGGGGCAGCCCCACACGTCAGGGGGGGTGTCTATGGGGCAGCCCCCTTCACCAGGTAGGTCCCTGGGGGGCCCCCTTGATGTGTGGGGCACCCCCCAAGCTATGGGTCCCCCTGAAGATGTGGGGCTGCCCCAGGTGCGGGGGGCTACCCCGAATGTGTGGGGCTGCCCCCCAACTTGTGGGGCACCCCTTTGATGTGTGGGGCGCCCCATTGATACATACGCCCTCCCCAAACCTATGGCTGCCCCCCGACCTAAGGCTGCCCCTCAATCTATGGGGCTGCCCCCCAACTTATGGGGCTGCCCCCCAACTTGTGGGTCTCCCCCCGCCCCCCCAGACGCGGCACTTCGGGGCGCAGCCGTCCTTCGGGGCCGGGGGGGAGCACGGGCAGTTCCAGGGGGCGCAGGGGGGGCCCGGCCCCTTCGCCGTGGGGCAGAGCCAGCACCCCTTCCCCCCCGGGCAGCCCGTCCCCGTCAGCTACGCTGGCTCCCAGCAGATCCGCGGTGAGCAACTGGGAGGGACTGGGAGGGACTGGGAGGGGGCGAGGGGTGCTGGGGGGGGGGGGGGGAGGGGCAGATGTGGGGCTGAGGGGGGGCAGATGTGGGGCTGGGGGGTCGCTGTGGGGCTGGGGTTGCCGTGGGGCTGAGGGGCTGCTATGGGGCTGGGGGGGCAGATGTGGGGCTGGGGGGGTCGCTGTGGGGCTGGGGGGCAGATGTGGGGCTGGGGGGGAACATGTGGGGCTGGGGGGGCAGAAGATGGGGGGCTGAGGGGCTGCTATGGGGCTGGGGGGCAGATGTGGGGCTGGGAGGGAACATGTGGGTCTGGGGGGGAGATGTGGGGCTGAGGGGGGTCGCTATGGGGCTGGGGGCAGATGTGCGGTTGGGGGGAACATGTGGGTCTGGGGGGGAGATGTGGGGCTGGGGGGCTGCTATGGGGCTGGGGGGGCAGATGTGGGGCTGGGGGGGGGGGGGGGGTTCGCTATGGGGCTGGGGTGGTCATGTGTGGGTCTGGGGCTGAGGTGTGGGGCTGGGGGTGGGGTCGCCGTGGGGCCGGGGGCTCGCTATGGGGCGGGGGGGGCCAGCCGTGGGTCGCGGCCGCGGGTCACCCCCCGCCCCTCCCCCCAGGCCCCTCGGGGTTCCCGGCGCTGCCGTTCCTGCCCCAGCAGCAGCCGGGGGGCGGCTACGGCCTCCACGGCCACTTCCCCCCCGCCCAGACAGGTGAGGGGGCGGGGCCGGGGGGGGGGGGGGCGGGGCCGCGGGGCCACACCCACTGCCACGCCCCCTCCCCGCCCCACACGTGTGGGGCTGAGCCCCACAGCTCAGCCCGCCCATACCCTACCCGCACGTTGGGGGGGGGGGGAGGGGTGCCTCTGCCCCACACGTGTGGGGCTGACCCCTCCCCCCGCAGGGTTCCTGCCCCCCAGCAGCACCATCCCCCTGCAGAAGCAGCTGGAGCACGCCAACAGCCAATCGGGATTCACCGACGCCGTGAGCGGGGGGAGGGGGAGGGAGGGGGGTGGGGGAGGGGCCCGGGGGGAGGGGAGGAGGAGGAGGAAAGGGGGGATTTGGGGGGTGGGGGAGGGGTTTTGGGGGGGGGGGTTGTGGGGGAGGGGAAGGGGGGTTGGGGGAGGGGGGTGTGGGGGAGGGGGGTTGGGGGGTGAAGGAAGGGGGGGATTTGGGGGGTGGGGGAGGGGAGACGGGGTGGGGGAGGGGAAAGGGGGTTTAGGGGTGCTGCTGTTACGGGGGAGGGGCTGAGGTTGGGGGGAGGGGGAGAAGGGGGGTGGGGAGATCGGGGGGTGGGGGAGGGGCGATCGGGGGGTGGGGGTGCGGTGCCCCGCCCCCCAATGGCCGCTCTTCCCCCTCCCCCCCCAGGCGCTGCACCCCGGCCCCCCCTCCTGCCCAGCCCCCAACTGCCCGTCCCCATCCAGGCCCCCCCGAAGGTCAGGGGGGGAGGGGCGGGGTCACGGGGGGGAGGGGCGGGGGGATGGGGGAGGGGTACGGGGGGGGGGAGGAACGCGGTGGGGGGGTGGGAGGGGGGATTTTGGGGGGAGGGGGGCAGAGGGGCAGGGGCACGCAGGTGTGCCCCTCCCCCAACGCCCCTCCCCTCCCCCCGCAGTCGGGGCTGCCCTACCCCCACCCCCCCGCCCCGCCTCCCCCGGCAGCTTCCCGCCCCACGGCGCCAGCCCCCAGCAGCCCCACAGCGTGAGTCGCCGCCCCTCCCCCACCCCGCCCCACCCCACCCCACCCCACCCCCCTCCCCGGGTTGGCGGGGGGGGGGGGGGGGGGGGGGCGGGGCCCCTCCCCCAACGCCTCTCCCCTCCCCCCCAGTCGGGGTTCCCCCCAGCACCCCCCCGGCCGCCCGCCACCCCTTCCTGCCCCACGGCCAGGGCCAGCGCTTCTACCACAAGTGATGACGTCACGGCGACGCCCCGTGATGACGCCGCCGCCGCCGCCCCGCCCCGCCCCCCCCCCCCCCCCCCCATTAAACTCGTGGGTTTTTTGGTTTTGTGGTGGTTTTTTTTTTTTTTTTTTTTCTTTTATTACTCAGGCTGATTTTAACAAACTTCGGGGGGGGGGGGGGGCCCCGGGACCCGCCCCTCCCCCCTCATAGATGTGGGGAGCCCCCCCCCCCCCTCGCGGGGGTGGGGGGTCGGGCGGAGGGGGGGGGAGGGGCCCGCCCCGGCGCTGGGGAGTGGGGGGTTGGGGGGGTGGTTGGGGGGTGGGGGTGGGGCTGGGGGCGCCCCCCCCCCAGCCCCCCAAGCTCGTTTCCCCTCCCCCCCCCCCAGTTCGCCCCTCCCCCCCCCCCCCCCCCCGGCGGCTGTAGTGTTCCCGGGGGGGCCCCCGCCCCACTGCGCCCGCCGGCCTGGCAAAAGAGGGGGAGGTTGGGGGGCTGGCCCCATAGCAGAGCCCCCAGCCCCATAGCGGAGTCCACAGCCCCATAGCGGAGCCCCCCCCCCCAGCCCCATAGCGGAGGCCACAGCCCCATAGCAGAGCCCCCCAGCCCCATAGTGGAGCCCCCAGCCCCATAGCGGACCCCCCCAGCCCCATAGCAGAGCCCCCAGCCCCATAGCGGAGTCCACAGCCCCATAGCGGAGCCACCCCAGCCCCATAGCGGAGCCCCCTCAGCCCCATAGCGGCTCACTCTGCCCCATGGCGCCCCCCCCAGCCCCATAGTGAAGCCCCCAGCCCCACGGCGCCCCTCCCCCCCCCCAGCCCCACGGCGGCCGCCCCCCACCTGCGTCTCCCCTATTTCGCCATGGCCTTGATAGCGACAGCAGCTTCCTCGGTCATCGCCGACAGCACGGTGATCTGGGGGGCAGGAGACTCAGTGGGGCGGCCCCACGGCTGCCCCACGGCACCTCCCCCCCCAGCCCCACGGCCGCCCCACGGCACCTCCCCCCCCAGCCCCACGGCCGCCCCACGGCATCCCAAGACCCCTCAGTGCCCCTTTTCCCAGCCCCACAACTCCCCCCGCTGCCCCACTGCAGCCCCATAACCCCCTTCCAGCCCCACAACCTCCCCCAGCCCCATAACCAACCCCCCCAGCCCCCCAAGTGCCAGCATCTCCCCTCCCCCCCAAGCCTCTCTCCCCTCCCCACCCCCCAGCCAGCCCCATAACCACCCCCAGCCCCACAACCAGCCCCATAACCCCCCAGCCCCCCCAAGTGCCCCCCAGCCCCATAACCAACCCCCCCGCCCCCCAAGTGCCCCCCAGCCCCCCAAGTGTCAGGATTCCCCTCCCCCAGCGCTCCTTTCCCAGCCTCTCCCCCTCCCCAGCCCCCCAACCAGCCCCATAACCCCCCCAGCCCCATAGCTGCCCCCCAAGTGCCCACCCGCCCCATAGGCGCCCCCGCAGCCCCATAGCTGCCCCCCAAGTTCCCCCGCAGCCCCATAGCCGCCCCCCAAGTGCCCCCACGGTACCAGGATCTCCCCCCCCCAGCCCGCCCCATAGCGGCCCCCCAGCCCCATAGCCACCCCCCAGCCCCATAGCCGCCCCCCAAGTGCCCCCCAGGTACCAGGATCTCCCCCCCCAGCCTCTCCCTCCTCCCCAGCCCGCCCCATAGCCACCCCCCAGCCCCATAGCGGCCCCCCAGCCCCATAGCCACCCCCCAGCCCCATAGCGGCCCCCCAGCCCCATAGCCGCCCCCCAAGTGCCCCCCCAGGTACCAGGATCTCCCCCCCCCAGCCTCTCCCTCCTCCCCAGCCCGCCCCATACCCCCCAGCCCGCCCCATAGCCACCCCCCAGCCCCATAGCGGCCCCCCCAGCCCCATAGCCGCCCCCCAAGTGCCCCCCCAGGTACCAGGATCTCCCCCCCCCCCAGCCTCTCCCTCCTCCCTTGCCAGCCCCATACCCCCCAGCCCGCCCCATAGCCACCCCCCAGCCCCATAGCGGCCCCCCCAGCCCCATAGCCGCCCCCCAGCCCCATAGCCGCCCCCCAGCCCCATAGCCGCCCCCCAAGCGCCCCCCCGGTACCAGGATCTCCTCCCCGCAGTCGTATTTCTGCTCGATCTCCTTGCCCAGCTCCCCCTCGGGCAGGCGCAGGTCCTCCCGCACCTCCCCGCTGTCTTGCAGCAGGGACAGGTACCCGTCCTGGATCCCGATCAGCTGCGCCCCACGGCCGCGTCACTTGGGGGGCAGGGCCCGCCCCACGGCCGGACCCACGGCCCCCCCCCCCCCCCCCCCCGGGGAGGGCACCCGGCCGAACGCGGGGGGGGGGGTTGGGGTGCTGTGACCCCCACGTGTGGGGCTTAGGGTCCCGTGACCCCCAAGTGTGGGGCTCAGGCCCCCCCAGTGGGGGATCTGGGACCCTGGGACCCCCAAGTGTGGGGCTGCGGGGCTCCCGTGACCCCCAAGTGTGGGGCTCAGGCCCCCCCAGTGGGGGATTTGGGGCCCTGTGACCCCCAAGTGTGGGGCTGGGGGTTCTGCAGCCCCCCAAGTGTGGGGCTGGGGGTCACATGACCCCCAAGTGTGGGGCTGCGGGGCTCTTGTGACCCCCAAGTGTGGGGCTCAGGCCCCCCCAAGTGTGGGATCTGGGGCCCCGTGCCCCCCAAGTGTGGGGCTGGGGGTTCTGCAGCCCCCCAAGTGTGGGGCTGGGGGTTACATGACCCCCAAGTGTGGGGTCAGGCCCCCCCAGTGGGGGATCTGGGGCCCTGTGACCCCCAAGTGTGGGGCTCAGGCCCCCCCAGTGGGGGATCTGGGACCCTGGGACCCCCAAGTGTGGGGCTGGGGGGGTCCCATGGCCCCCAAGTGTGGGGCTGAGACCCCCCTAGTGGGGGATCTGGGGCCCTGTGACCCCCAAGTGTGGGGCTGCGGGGCTCTTGTGACCCCCAAGTGTGGGGCTCAGGCCCCCCCAAGTGTGGGATCTGGGGCCCCGTGACCTCCAAGTGTGGGGCTGGGGGTTCTGCAGCCCCCCAAGTGTGGGGCTGGGGGTTACATGACCCCCAAGTGTGGGGTCAGGCCCCCCCAGTGGGGGATCTGGGGCCCTGTGACCCCCAAGTGTGGGGCTCAGGCCCCCCCAGTGGGGGATCTGGGACCCTGGGACCCCCAAGTGTGGGGCTGGGGGGGTCCCATGACCCCCAAGTGTGGGGCTGGGGGTCACATGGCCCCCAAGTGTGGGGCTGAGACCCCCCTAGTGGGGGATCTGGGGCCCTGTGACCCCCAAGTGTGGGGCTGCGGGGCTCTTGTGACCCCCAAGTGTGGGGCTCAGGCCCCCCCAAGTTTGGGATCTGGGGCCCCGTGACCCCCAAGTGTGGGGCTGGGGGTTCTGCAGCCCCCCAAGTGTGGGGCTGGGGGTTACATGACCCCCAAGTGTGGGGTCAGGCCCCCCCAGTGTGGGATCTGGGGCCCTGTGACCCCCAAGTGTGGGGCTGGGGGGGTCCCATGACCCCCAAGTGTGGGGCTGGGGGTCCCGTGACCCCCAAGTGTGGGGCTCAGGCCCCCCCAGTGGGGGATTTGGGGCCCTGTGACCCCCAAGTGTGGGGCTGCGGGGCTCCTGTGACCCCCAAGTGTGGGGCTCAGGCCCCCCCAAGTTTGGGATCTGGGGCCCCGTGACCTCCAAGTGTGGGGCTGGGGGTTCTGCAGCCCCCCATGTGTGGGGCTGGGGGTAACATGACCCCCAAGTGTGGGGCTCAGGCCCCCCAAGTGTGGGATCTGGGGCCCTGTGACCCCCAAGTGTGGGGCTGGGGGGGTCCCATGACACCCAAGTGTGGGGCTGGGGGTTCTGCAGCCCCCCAAGTGTGGGGCTGGGGGTTACATGACCCCCAAGTGTGGGGTCAGGCCCCCCCAGTGTGGGATCTGGGGCCCTGTGACCCCCAAGTGTGGGGCTGGGGGGGTCCCATGACCCCCAAGTGTGGGGCTGGGGGTCACATGACCCCCAAGTGTGGGGCTGCGGGGCTCCCGTGACCCCCAAGTGTGGGGCTCAGGCCCCCCCAGTGGGGGATTTGGGGCCCTGTGACCCCCAAGTGTGGGGCTGAGGCCCCCCCCCCATTTGGGATCTGGGGCCCCGCGCCCCCCACGTGTGGGGTTTGGGGGTCTCGTGACCCCCCGCAGTCTCG
Organism: Nipponia nippon; assembly: GCF_047370975.1. Lineage (NCBI taxonomy): Eukaryota > Metazoa > Chordata > Aves > Pelecaniformes > Threskiornithidae > Nipponia > Nipponia nippon. The sequence goes on from NW_028262360.1 coordinate 989,830, forward strand.
GCATCCGGGCCCCCCGAGGTGACGTAATGGGGGGTGGGGTGGGGGGGGGTGGTGTGTGTGTGTGTGTGTGTGTGTGTGTGTGTGTGTGTGTGTGTGTCCCCCCCATTTCTCCCCCCCCCCCCCCCCCCCCCCCCCCCCCCCCTCACCTGGAAATCATTCCTCTTGATGTTGGGGACGTCCATGTTGTGGGTGGAGGGACAAATGTCTTCGTACTTCTTCCCGGTGAAGATGTCGATGCCGACCAGGTGGACCTGGGGGTGGGGGGGTGGGGTGGGGTGGGGGGTGGGGGGTGGGGAGGGGAGGGCGGGAAGGGCGCGAGGGTGGGTGCCGGGTGGGGGAGGGGGAGGGAGGGCCCCCCCCCCCCGCCCCCCGGTACCTTGGCGTGGCCGTGCTTGCCGGTCTTGGAGGTGGACATCTCGACGATCTTGCAGGGGCGGCCCTTGAGGACGACGAAGCCGTTCTTGCGCAGGGCCGAGCACTGCATGGGGAAGGTGGCCGAGGCCCCCGCGTCCCCCGTCTCGAAGTCCAGGTCGTCCGCCATCGCCGCTCGGTGTCCGCACGACTGCGCGGGGGGGGGGGAGGGGGACACACACACACACACACACACACACGCGGGGGGGTGGGGGGCAAGGGGGAGGACACAGGGGATGGGGACAAGGGGGGTGGGGGGCAAGGGGGGGATGGGGGGAATGGGGGACAAGGGGGGAAGGGGGACAAGGGGGGGATGGGGGACAAGGGGGGATGGGGGGTGGGGGACAAGGGGGGGATGGGGGACAAGGGGGGATGGGGAGGTGGGGGACAAGGGGGGATGGGGGGTGGGGTACAAGGGGGGACACAGGGGATGGGGACAAGGGGGGTGGGGGGCAAGGGGGGTGGGGGGTGGGGGACAAGGGGGAGGACACAGGGGATGGGGGGCAAGGGGGGATGGGGGGTGGGGGACAAGGGGGGATGGGGGACAAGGGGGGATGGGGGACAAGGGGGACAAGGGGGGATGGGGGGTGGGGGACAAGGGGGAGGACACAGGGGATAGGGACAAGGGGGGATGGGGGACAAGGGGGGGATGGGGGGGTGGGGTACAAGGGGGGACACAGGGGATGGGGACAAGGGGGGAAGGGGGGCAAGGGGGGATGGGGGGTGGGGGACAAGGGGGGGACACAGGGGATGGGGACAAGGGGGGAATGGGGTACAAGGGGGGGATGGAGGGGATGGGGGGCAAGGGGGGACACAGGGGATGGGGGACACAGGGGGGATGGGGGGGATGGGGGGGAATGGGGGGATGGGGGACAAGGGACAATGGGGGGACAGGGGACAAGGGGGGATGGGGGACAAGGGACAAGGGGGGGATGGGGACAAGGGGGGATGGGGGGGACATGGGGGGATGAGGGACAAGGGGGGGATGGGGGACAAGGGGGGGACACGGGGGGGATGGGGGGGACACAGGGGATGGGGACAAGGGACAATGGGGGGCAGGGGAAGGGGGGACACGGGGGGGAACAGAGGGGACGGGGGGGGATGATGGGGGGATGGGGGCAATGGGGGACAAGGGGGGGCGGGGGACACGAGGGGACACGGGGGGGGGATGGGCGACGGGGGGACACGGGGGGGGCACAGGGTTAGAGGAGGAGGGGGACGACGGGTTGGGGAGGGGGGCGGGGCGCTGGGGGGGGTGGGGACCCCCCAGAGGTGGGGACCCCCCCCCGGGTGCTGGGACCCCTTTAGGGGTGGGGGTGGGTCCTGCCCCTCCCCCCCCCCCGATGGTCCCGGTTTGGGGGTGACGGGGGCTCCCCCCCCCCCCCCCCGTACAGGGGGGTCCCCCACCCCTCCCCCCACCCCCGACCCTTTGGGGGGGTCCCCGTGGGTTCCCCTCCCCCCTCCCCCTCGCGTGGGGGGGGTTCCCCCGTCTCCCTCCCCCCCCCCCCCGTGCACATGGCGCCCAGGCCCGGGCCTCACCCGGCCGCGTGGCCCCTCCCCTCCCCCCCCCCCGCACCCCAAATCCCCCCAATTCCCACCAAAACCCACCCCACCCCCACCCTGCGGCGGGGGGAGGGGCGGGGGAGGGGGGCTCAGGGGGATTTGGGGGGGGGGGCGGGGGGGTTTGGGGTAAATTTAAGGGGATTGGGGGGTGGGGGAGGGGATTTCAGGGAATTTTGGGGGTTCAAAGAAATTTTGGGGGGATTTAGGGGGATTTGGGGGGTTTGAGGGGATTTTGGGGGGATTTAAGGGAATTTTGGGGGTTCAAAGAAATTTTGGGGGGATTTTGGGGGGATTTCAGGGAATTTGGGGGGTTTGAGGGAATTTGGGGGGATTTAAGGGAATTTTGGGGGGATTTAGGGGGATTTTGGGGGGTTTAAGGGAATTTTGGGGTGAATTGAGGGGATTTTGGGGGGTTGAGAGGATTTTGGGGGTTCAAAGACATTTTGGGGGGATTTAAGGGAATTTGGGGGGTTTGAGGGGATTTGGGGTAAATTTAAGGGATTTTGGGGGGGTTGAGGGGATTTTGGGGGGTTTGAGGGGATTTTGGGGGCGTTATAAGGGAATTTTGGGGGGTTCAAAGACATTTTGGGGGGATTTTGGGGGGATTTAAGGGAATTTTGGGGGTTCAAAGAAATTTTGGGGGGATTTAAGGGAATTTGGGGGGATTTTTGGAGGATTTAAGGGAATTTTGGGGGTTCAAAGAAATTTTGGGGGATTCAAGGGAATTTGGGGGGTTTAGGGGGATTTTGGGGGGTTTAAGGGGATTTGGGGTAAATTTAAGGGATTTTGGGGGGTTCAAAGACATTTTGGGGGGATTTTGGGGGGATTTAAGGGAATTTGGGGGGATTTGAGGGGATTTTTGGAGGATTTAAGGGAGTTTTGGGGGGATTTAAGGGAATTTGGGGGTTCAAAGAAATTTTGGGGGGATTTAGGGGGATTTTGGGGGGTTTAAGGGGATTTGGGGTGAATTGAGGGGATTTTGGGGGGGTTGAGGGGATTTTGGGGGGTTCAAAGACATTTTGGGGGGATTTTGAGGGGATTTAAGGGGGTTTTGGGGTTCAAAGAAATTTTGGGGGGATTTAAGGGAATTTTGGGGGAATTTAGGGGAATTTTGGGGGGATTTAAGGGAATTTCAGGGGGGTTGAGGGGATTTTGGGGGGATTTAAGGGAATTTTGGGGGGATTTAAGGGATTTTTGGGGGCGTTTAAGGGAATTTTGGGGGGTTCAAGGGGATTTGGGGGGATTTAAGGGAATTTGGGGTGAATTGAGGGGGTTTTGAGTGGGTTCAGGGGGATTTTAAGGAGATTTTGGGGGGCCCCGAGGGGATTTGGGGTGAAACGAGGGGGTTTGGGGCGATTTAGGGGGGTTTTGAGAGGGTTCAGAGGGCTTTTGGGGGGGGGGGGGGGGGGGCGAGGGGATTTGGGGCCCGATTTGAGCGGATTTGGGGGCGATTTGCGGGGGTTTCGCGGGGGTTCAGGGGGCTTCGGGGGGGGGGGGGGGGGGGATTTGGGGGATCCGGGGATTTGGGGCCGACCTGAGGGGATCCGGGGGGATTTTGAGGGGATCCGGGGGTTTCTGAGGCCCGGCGGGGGGGGGGTGTTGAAGGGAGCAGCGCGGAGGCCGCGTCCGTGCGGGCCGGCGGTCGCCGCCCGACTGAGGTGAGGGGAGACCGGGGGGCGCGCGCCTTATATAGGCCCGAGGGGGGGGGGGGGGGGGGGGGGGCGTAGGAGCGCGGCGCGCGCGCGGCCTAGGGCGGCGGGGGGGGGGGTGAACACGCGCCGCGCGTTTCGCGCGCTTCCCCTCCCCCCACCCCCCCGCGCGCTTCTTCCTCCTCTCCCTCCTCTTCCTCGCCCCCTCCCCCACCCCCACGCGGGGGGGGGGGGGGGGGCCCCGCCTCCCCCCCCCATCCCCCCCCACGCGTGGGAACTCACCCCCCCCCGCGTCCGCGAGCCCCAACCGCCGCCGCCGCGCTGGCTGCTGCAAAGCCCCGCCCGCACCGCGCGTGCGCGCCCCGCCCCGCCCCGCGCGCATGCGCGGGAAAACCCACCCCCCCACCCTCCCCTTGCCCCACCTCACCCTGGGGGGCGTGACCAACGCTCGGCCACGCCCCCACGCGAAGGGACGGCAGCGCGCGTGCGCCGCCATCTTGGCCGGGCGGGTGGGCGGTGCCTCGGCGGCCTCGCCCGTTATGCAAATGAGCTCCGCGTAGCTCGCTCAAGCACCGCCCCCTATGCAAATTAACCTCGCGGGGGGGGCGCGGCCTGCGCATGCGCCGCGCCGCTCGCTCCAGCACCCCCCCCCCTCCCTCCTCCCCTCCGCGCCACGTGCCGGCCACGCGGCCGCCGCCCAATCCCCGCCCGCGTTAGGTGAGAGGGGGGCGGGCGTTACGGCGGTTCAGCCAATGAGGTGAAAGGGCGGGAAAAAAAAAAGGGGAGTGGGCGGGGCCGGGGCGGTCGTGAGCGCCCCGCTCCTCACACAACGGCGGCGGCGGCGGGGACGGAGCCGCCTCAGGGCGCTCCGCGGCTTCGCCCCCCCTCAGCCCCGGCTCCCCCCCGGCTTCGCCCCCCTCAGAGGGTGCTCGGTGAGACCCCCCCCCCCCACCCCTTTGTTGTTGGGGTTTGGGTGGGGGGGGTGGGGTGTGAAGGGGTTTGGGACCTCCCCCCCCCCCGGGCTGGTGATTGACAGCTGGGGGGCCCTGGGACCCCGCTGGGGGCTTTTGATTGACAGTTGGGGGGGGGCCCTGAGGTTGGTGATTGACAGCTGGGGGGCTCTGGGACCCCTCCTTAGGGCTTTTGATTGACAGCTGGGGGGCTCTAAGGGGGGCTCGGACCCCCCCCGGGGCCTTTGATTGACAGCTGGGGGGGCTTAAATCCTCTGGGGGCTTTTGATTGACAGCTGGGGGGCATTAGACCCCCCTGGAGGGGTTTGATTGACAGCTGGGGGGATCTGGGACCCCGCTGGGGGCTGTTGATTGACAGTTGGGGGACTCTTGATTGACAGCTGGGGGGCTTACACCCCCCCCGGGGGCTTTTGATTGACAGCTGGGGGGCCCTGAGGTTGGTGATTGACAGCTGGGGGGCTCTAAGGGGGCTCAAACCCCCCCCCCGGGGGGGTTTTGATTGACAGCTGGGGGGGCTTAGACCCCCTGGGGGGGCTCTTGATTGACAGCTGCGGGGGCTCCCTTTGGTACCGGGGTCCCCCCAAGTTCCCCTCCCCCCGTTTTGGGGTGCCCCCCCCCCCACAGACGAGCGGGAGGCGGGGTCGGGCTCAGCGTTTATGTACAGGCAGCCGCGATTTGGGGGGGGGGGGGGGGGCCCAAAATCCACCCCCTCCCCCCAACCCCTCGGGGGGGGCCCCCCCAAAACCCCCAGGGCCCCCCCCCCCCAAAACGCTTGGAGGGGGGGGACCCCAAAAGTGCAGCCCCTCCCCCCCCCCAAAAATCCACTTGGGGGGGGGGGGGGGGGCCCCAACCCCCCCCCCCCCGGTTTTTGGGGGGGGGGGGACCCCAAATTTGGGGTGAGACCCCCCCCTAAATTAGGGGTGCAGGTGGGTGGGGCCCCCCAAAATCCCTAGGGGACCCCCCCCACCCCAAATCTTTCAGGGTGGGGGGACCCCAAATTTGGGAGGGGGTCCCCAAACCCCCCCCGGGTGCCCCCCCCCCCCCGCGTCTTTATGGGGTGGGGGGGGACCCCCAATTTTGGGGTGAGACCCCCTAAATTTAGGGGTGTGGGGGGGGACCCCAAAACCCCCCTGGGCCCCCCCCCCCCCAAGTATTTCAGGGTGGGGGGACCCCAAATTCGGGGGACACCCCCCCCCCCAGGCCTCCTCCTCCTCCTCCTCCCCCTCCCCGCCCCCCCCCGCCAGGCGGCGGAGCTCGGTGGCGTCTTTCTCGGGGGAGGGGCGGAGGGGGGGGGGGGCGAGGGGGGGTCCCCGGTTTTGGGGTCCCCCCCCCGCGGCGAAGGGGCGGCCCCGGGTCTCGGGCACCCGCAGGAAGGTGAAGAGGGCGAAGGCCCCCAGCAGCCCCGCGAAGAGGAGGAAGACGAAGGGGCCCAGGGCCCGCTGGGGGGGGGGAGGGGAGGGGGGGTGAGGGGGGAGGGGGCACCCCCAAACCCCGGGGGGGGGAGGGGAGAAACCTCGGGGGGAGGGGGGGAACCAAGGGGGAGGGGGGGAAGGAGGGGGGAGGGGGGGAATGGTGGGGGGAAGAGGGGGAATGGAGGGGGAGGGGCCACACAAAAGGCCCCTCCCCCTCCCCTTGCACGCCCCTCCCCCCTTGCACCCCCATTTCTCATCCCCCCACCCTTGCACCCCCCTCCCCCTTCGCACCCCCCTCCCCCCACCTTTGCACGCCCCTCCCCCCTTGCACCCCCATCCCCCCACCTTCGCACGCCCCTCCCCCACCTTCGCACGCCCCTCCCCCCACCTTCGCACGCCCCTCCCCCCTTGCACCCCCATTTCTCATCCCCCCACCCTTGCACGCCCCTCCCCCCTTTGCACCCCCTCCCCCCACCTTTGCACGCCCCTCCCCCCTTGCACCCCCATCCCCCCACCTTCGCACGCCCCTCCCCCCTTGCACCCCCCTCCCCCACCTTCGCACGCCCCTCCCCCCACCTTCGCACGCCCCTCCTCCCCCTTGCACCCCCCTCCCCCCACCTTCCCACACCCCTCCCCCCCTTGCACCCCCTTTCCCGCACCCTTGCACCCCCCCGCACCCCCACCCCCCCTCGTCCTCGCCCCCCCATTTCCCCCACCCCCCCATTTCCCCTCCCCCACCTCCATTTGCCCCACCCCTCCCCCCCCCCCAGCAGGGCAGAGGGGGGCCACGGCCACGGCCAACGTGGTGGCCCAATTGGCCAGGCCTCGCCCTCGCGCCCATCCCCCCTCGCGCACCCATCCCCCCTCACCCCCCCCCCCCAATTTGCCCCACCCCCTTCTTGCCCCCCCCCAATCCCCCCTCCCCCACCCACCTGCAGGGCGGGGAAGGCCATGGCCACGGCGAAGTTGGCGGCCCAGTTGGCCAGCGCGGCCAGCGCCATGGCGGAGGGGCGGGGCCCCTGCCCGAAGAGCTCCGCCCCCACGAACCAGGGGATGGGGCCCGGCCCCACCTCGAAGAAGCCCACGAAGGCCAGGACCGAGGCCAGGCTCAGCGCCCCCCGCAGCGGCCCCCCGCCCTGGGGGGAGGGGACCCCGGATCGGTCGGGGGGGGGAGGGGCGGGGGTGGGGGAGGGGTGGGGGGAGGGGGATTTGGGGGCTGGGGGGTGGGGGAGGGGGGATTGGGGGGGATTTGGGGGGAGGGGGACCCCAGGACCGAGGCCAGGCTCGGCGCCCCCCGCAGCGGCCCCCCGCCCTGGGGGGAGGGGACCCCGGATCGGTCAGGGGGAGGGGCGGGGGTGGGGGAGGGGTGGGGAGTGGGGGAGGGGGGATTGGGGGGGGATTTGGGGGGAGGGGGACCCCAGGACCGAGGCCAGGCTCAGCGGCCCCCCGCCCTGGGGGGAGGGGACCCCGAATCGGTCGGGGGGGGAGGGGCGTGGGTGGGGGAGGGGAGAGGGGGATGTGGGGGGGCGGGGGCGGGGCGGGGGCGGGGCTCACCTGGAGGTTGAGGGCGAGGGTGAGGGTGAGGGCGCAGCCCATCATCCCCAGGAGCCCGGCCAGCTGCAGCGCCCGCCGCCCCGCCCGCTCCACCAGCACCACCTGCGCCCGCACACCGACATGGCCGCGCCGCCGCCGCCGCCGCGGCGACGCCGCCGGGGCCACCCCATGGGGACACCGCCGCCGCCACCACCCCCGCGGGGACGCCGCTCCACCAGCACCGCCCGCGCACCGCCATGGCCGCGCCGCCGCCGCCGCCAGCGGGACATGGGGACGCCGCCGCCGCCCCGCCACCGCCACCGGGACATGGGGACGCCGCCACCCCCCACTGCCACCGCAGGGACACCGCCACCACCACCCCATGGGGACACCGCTCCACCAGCAACACCTGCGTGCCGCACACCGCCGCGGGGACACCGCCACCCTCCACTGCCACCGCTGTGGGGACACCGCCGCCACCACCGCAGGGACATGGGGACGCCGCCACCCCCGCGGGGACACCGCCACCACCACCCCCACGAGGACACCGCTCCCCCAGCAACACCTGCGCGCCCCACACCGCCACGGGGACACCGCCACCCCCACAGGGACACCGCCGCCGCCACCCCCGCAGGGACACCGCTCCACCAGCACCACCGGTGCCCGCACACCGCCACGGGGACACCGCCGCCACCACCGCAGGGACATGGGGACGCCGCCACCCCCGCGGGGACACCGCCACCACCACCCCATGGGGACACCGCTCCACCAGCACCACCAGCGCCCGCACACCGCCGTGGCCGCACCACCGCCGTCACAGGGACGCCACCACCCCCGCAAGGACACCGCCACCGCCACCACCCCCACGAGGACACCGCTCCACCAGCACCACCTGCGCGCCGCACACCGCCACGGGGACACCGCCACCACCGCAGGGACACCGCCACCCCCCACTGCCACCGCTGTGGGGACACCGCCACCACCGCCACAGGGACATGGGGACGCCGCCACCCCCGCCACCCCGACAGGGACACCGCTCCACCAGCACCACCGGCGCCCGCACACCGCCGTGGCCGCACCACCGCCGTCACAGGGACGCCACCACCCCCGCAAGCGACACCGCCACCGCCACCACCCCCACGAGGACACCGCTCCACCAGCACCACCTGCACGCCGCACACCGCCACGGGGACACCGCCGCCACCACCGCAGGGACATGGGGACGCCGCCACCCCCGCGGGGACACCGCCACCACCACCCCATGGGGACACCGCTCCACCAGCACCACCGGCGCCCGCACACCGCCACGGGGACACCGCCACCGCCGCCACCACCCCCACAGGGACACCGTGGGGACACCGTGGGGACCCCACCACCCCTGCCACCGCCACGGGGACGTCACGGGGACACCGGGACCGCCGCCACCGCGGGGACGTCGCGGGGTCGCCGTGGCAACCGGTGGCCCCCTGGGGACAGGGGGTGAGTGACAGCTCGGTGACGACAGCGGGGGAGGGGGCGGGGCGGGGGCGGGGCTCACCGACAGGGCGGTGGCGGCCACGTTGACCACGCCCGTCCCGATGGTGGCGTAGGCGGGCTGCGTCAGCCCCGCCCCCTCGAAGATGGCCGTCGAGTAGTAGAAGATCTGGAGGGGGGGGCGGGGTCGGCGTCAGGACACGCCCCCCTCCTGCCGGCCACGCCCCCTTCCAGCCCTGCCCCTTGCCGCGCCTTAAAGATCAAGGCCACACCCTCGCAGGCCCTGCCCTGTGGCTCCTCCCACAACTGACCACACCCCACATGAGGCCCCACCTCTTTAGACTCCACCCGTTGTGGCCACGCCCCTCTTAGGCCACGCCCCCTCCGACCACACCCTCCGCATCCTCTTCCCTCATGGCTGGAGGCCGACGGCCACCATCGGCCCCTCCCCATTGGCCCCGCCCCCTTGAGGCCCCACGCACTCAGACCCCACCCAGTGAGGCCACCGCCCCCCTCAGACCACGCCCCCTCGGACCACGCCCTCCCCATCCTCCTCCCAGGCAGCTGGAGGCCGACGGCCACCAGCAGCCCCTCCCCATTGGCCCTGCCCAAAGCCCCGCCCCCTTGAGACCCCTCCCCTTAAGACTCCACCCCCGAAGCCCCGCCCCTCGGGGCCCTAGCCCCCTTAGACCACGCCCCCTCACACCACGCCCCCCCTCACACCACGCCCTCTCCATCCTCCTTGGCAGCTGGAGGCTGATGGCCAGAAGCAGCCCCTCCCCATTGGCCCCGCCCCCTTGCGGCCCCACCCACTCAGACCGCACCCAGTGAGGCCATGCGCCTCTTAGGCCACGACCCCCTCAGACCACGCCCCCTCAGACCACGCCCTCCCCACCCTCCTCCCTCGTGGCTGGAGGCCGGCGGCCACCAGCGGCCCCTCCCCATTGCCCCCGCCCCAAGCCCCCCCCCCCTCCGGCCCCCCCCCCCTCAGGCCCCGCCCCCCCCCGTGGCCCCGCCCTCACCGCGTTGATGCCCGAGAGCTGCTGGGCCAGCTGCAGCAGCAGGGTGACCAGCAGGGGCTGGCGGTAGGCGGGGCAGCGGCAGAGCTGGAGCAGCCCCACCCTGGGGGCGGGGCCCTGGAGCTCCGCCTCCATCGCCGCCAGCCCCGCCTCCGCCGCCTCCGCCCCCATCAGCCGCGCCAGGCCTGACGGACGGACGGACGGACGGACGGACACAGAGGGGGCGGGCCGAGGGACGGGGGGGGGGCCCGGGGACGGACGGACGGACGGACGGACGGACGGGGGGGGGCCCGGGGACGGACGGACGGACGGACGGACGGGGGGGGGCGGGGACGGACGGACAAATGGACAGGGAAGGAAAGGACGGACAGATGGAGGGAGCCGGGACAGACGGACGGACAGATGGGGGGATGAGGGACAGAGGGATGGACGGAGGGACAGACGGACGGACAGGCAAGGAAAGGATGGAGGGACGGACGGAGGGAGGGAGGGACAAATGGACAGGCAAGGGACGGACGGACAGATGGATGGGGGGGGATGAGGGACGGACGGACGGAGGGAGGGGGGACAGACAAATGGACAGGCAAGGAAAGGATGGAGGGAGGGACGGACGGACGGAGGGGGGATGGGGGACAGGTGGGCGGGGGTGGGCGGGGGGGACGGACGGGGGGAGGGGGGACGGACGGATGGGGGGAGGGAGGGAGGGGGAATGGACGGACAGGTGGACGGGGGGACGGACGGGGGGATGGGGGACGGACGGACGGGTGGACAGGGGGACGGACGGACCGGGGGATGGGGGACGGACGGACGGGGGGAGGGAGGGAGGGGGAACGGACGGACGGGTGGACAGGGGGACGGACGGACGGATGGGCGGGGGGACGGGGGACAGACGGACGGACAGGGGGGCGCGGACACGGGGAGGGACGGACAGACAGACACGCGGGGCGGGGGGTGGGGGGGGAGAGAGGCGGCGTTAGAGGGGGAGGGGCAGCCTCCCTGCGCCCTTCGGGGTGGGGGGTGGGGGGCGGAGAGGATGGATGGGGAGGGGCTGAAGGGAGGGGGGGAGGGGCGGGGGGAGGGGGAGGGGCGGGGGGAGGGGGAGGGGGAGGGGCTCACCGCGGCGGGCGCGGGCGCGCTGCCCCCGGGCCAGGAGGTACCGCGGGCTCTCGGGACAGAGCGGCAGCAGCAGCAGCTGGAGGGCGGCCGGGAGCAGCCCCACCCCCAGCAGCGCCGGCCACGCCCCCACCGTCCCCAGCAACGCCCCCAGCCCCAGCACCTGCGGGGGGCGGGGCGGCGGGTCGCGATAGGGTCGCGATAGGGCGGCGATAGGGCGCGCCATGTCGCCACAGGTCGCGGTAGGCCGCCGGGCGGCGCGATATATCGCGACATGACGTGGTCGCCGCGCCCCGCCGCCCTCCCCTCCCCCAATACCCCCCACTTCCCGCCCCTCCCCCCATACCCCTGCCAGGTCTCTCCCCACCCCCCCACCCCCCGGGCCCCTCCCCCCCCCGACGCCTCAGACCCCTCCCCCATGCCCCTCTACCCCCCCCAGGTCTCTCCCCACCCCCCGGACCCCTCCCCTCCGCCCCTCCCCCCATACCCCTGCCCCTCCCCCCTTTACCCCCCAATTCCCCCCAGGCCCCCTCCCCCTAGGTCTCTCCCCACCCCCCGGACCCCTCCCCCCGACCCCGACCCCTCAGGCCCCTCCCCCATGCCCCTCCCCCCAATACCCCCCGATTCCCCCCTTTTACCCCCGCCCCCCCCCGGGCCCCCCCCCGGGCCCCTCCCCCCCGACCCCTCAGGCCCCTCCCCCATGCCCCTCCCCCCAATACCCCCCAGATTCCCCCCCTTTACCCCCGCCCCCCCCCCCCCCAGGCACCCCCCCCCCCCGTCTCTCCCCACCCCCCCGGGCCCCTCCCCCCGGCCCCTCCCCCCGGCCCCTCCCCCCGCCCCTCCCCCACCTGCGCCCCCAGGATGCCGCAGACGATGCCGAGCTGGTGGAGGCTGCCCAGGGCCCCCCGCAGGCGGGTGGGGGCGATCTCCCCCACGTACATGGGGACCAATCCCGAGGCCAGGCCTGCGGGGGGGAGGGGGCGGGGTCACCGCTGGCCACGCCCCCCTCCCGCCGAAACCCCGCCCCTGCCCCAGAAGCGGGGGCGCTGCCCCTTTAAGGGGCGGTACCTGAGTAGGCGCCGACGACGAAGCGGCCAATGATGATGAGGATGTAGGTGGGGCCCAGCTTGGCCCCGCCCATCAGGGCCCCGCCCACCACGGCCAGCCCGTTGCTGGCCAATAGGGCGCCTTTCCTGCGAGGGGGGGGGGGGAAGGCGAGGCCACGGGGTGGTGACCACGCCCCCTTCCTCCTTTAGCCACACCCACTCACCCTGCTGGCCACGCCCATCCGTTGGCCACGCCCCACCCTGGCTATGACCCAGCCCCCTCCCCAGCCCTGCCCCATTAAGCCCCACCCACCGGGAAGCTGCCACACTGCCCACCATGGCCCCTCCCCTGCAGCCCCGCCCCCTCCTTGACCCCACCCCTCCAAACCCCCACCCCTTTAAGCCCCACCCCAAGCTCCTCCCCCTTTTAGCCCCACCCAGGCCCCTTCCCTTAAGCCCCACCCCCAAAGCTTCTCACCTTAAGCCCCGCCCCAAACCTCTCCTCCTTGTGTCCCACCCCAGACCCCTCCCCATTAAGCCCCACCCCCTCCCCACCTCAGCAGCCCCTCACCTGTCACCCCTCCCCCGAAGCCCCGCCCCCATAAGCCCCACCCCCAGACCCCGCCCCATAAGCCCCAGACCCCTCCCCCTTAAGCCCCGCCCCAAGCCACTATGCACCCCCTCCCCCAGTACCCCCACCCCATGACCCTTCCCCTGTGACCCCTCCCCCTGTGACCCCTCCCCCGAAGCCCCGCCCCATAAGCCCCACCCCCAGACCCCTCCCCATTAAGCCCCGCCCCCACAGAAGCCTCCGTGCACCCCCACACCTGTGACACCTCCCCCCCAGTGACCCCACCCCCGTGACCCCGCCCCCCGAGGCCCCGCCCCCCAGACCCCGCCCCCCCGAGGCCCCGCCCACCTGCCCAGCCGGTCGGCCAGCTCCCCCACGGCCGGGGCGGCGGCCATGCCCCCCACCAAGAAGATGGCGACCGAGAGGGCCCAGAGGTCGGCGAGGGTGGGGGGGGGCGGGGGGGAGCCCCAGCGCCGCGTCCACGTGACGGTGTACCCCCCCCCCAGCACCTGGGGGGGGGGGGAGGGGAGGGGCACCCACCCGTTGGGGGGGAGGGGCACCCACCTGGGGGGCTGGGGGGGCACTTAGGGGTCCGGGGGGTACTTAGGGGTCTGAGGGGGGCACCTATGGGGGGGAGGGGGGCACTTAGGGGTCTGAGGGTGCACCCATGGGTGGGGGGCACTTAGGGGTCTGGGGGCACCCATGGGTCTGGGGGGGCACTTAGGGGTCCGGGGGGCACTTAGGGGTCTGGGGGGCACCCATGGATCTGGGGGGGCACTTAGGGGTCCAGGGGGGCACCCATGGGTGGGGGAGGGGGGCATTTAGGGGTCTGAGGGGGCACTTAGGGGTCTGAGGGGGGCACCCATGGGTCTGGGGGGCATCCATGGGTCTGGGGGGATGGGGGGACTTAGGGGTCCGGGGGGCCCCCATGGGGGGGAGGGGGGGGCTCCCCGGGGTGGGGGAGGGGCACCCCCGGGTCGGGCCCGGTACCTTCTGGGGGGCGTTGATGACCCCCACGTTGTAGCCGAACTGGAGGGAGCCCAGGGTGGCGGCGAAGACGGCGAGGGCCAGGGTGGGGGTCAGCCCCTCCCCCCCCCGGGGGGCCGCCGCCTCCTCCTCCTGGGGGGGGGAGGGGTGGGGGGTCAGACTGGGGGGGGACGGACCCCGGCGGGGGGGTGGGGGGAGGGGGTGGGGGGTCAGATTCGGGGGGGGGGGACCCCGGCGGGGGGGTGGGGGGAGGGGATGGGGGGGAGGGGGTGGGGGACCCCCGGGGGGGGAAGGGATGGGGGGAGGGGGGTCAGATTGGGGGGGGACCCAGGTGGGGGTGGGGGACCCCCGGGGGGGTGGGGGATGGGGGGAGGGGATGGGGGATCATGGGGGGGGGGGATGGGGGGAGAGGGGGTGTCAGATTGGGGGGGGACCCAGGTGGGGGGTGGGGGACCCCGGGGGGGGGTGGGGGATGGGGGGAGGGGATGGGGGATCCCGGGGGGGGATGGGATGGGGGGTCAGATTGGGGGGGACCCAGGTGGGGGGGGGACCCCGGGGGGGTGGGGGATGGGGGGAGGGGATGGGGGATCCCGGGGGGGGGATGGGATGGGGGGTCAGATTGGGGGGACCCCAGCGGGGGGTGGGGGGAGAGGGGATGGGGGGGAGGGGGGGGGGGACCCCTGGGGGGGGTGGGGGATGGGGGGATGGGCTGTCAGATTGGGGGGGACCCAGGTGGGGGTGGGGGGAGGGGACGGGGGACCCCAGGGGGGATGGGGGGGACCCAGGGGTCTGGGGTGGGGGATGGGGGGCCCAGGCGTTGGGTGGGGGGGTGGGGGATGGGATGGGGGGACCCAGGGCTCTGGGAAGGGGGGGGGGAGGGGCTGGGGGAACCCCCGTGTCCAGGGGGGTGGGGGGAGGGGCTGGGGGCGGGATCAGGGAACCCCGGCAGCGGGGGGGCCCGCCCCTCCCCCCACCCCCGCCACACCCCCGCTCTGCCCCCAGGGGCGGCCGGGAGCCCCCCCTCCCCCACAACAGCCCCCCCTCCCCGGTGCGACCCGACTCCCCCCAAGGACGCCTGGGTCCCCTGTCGCGACAGGAGTCGCGACTCCCTCCCCCCCCCCCCGATGTCGGAAAAAAAATTCCCCTTATTTGGGAAAGCGCGCGGACGCCGGGGGGGGGGAGGGGGGTCCGGATGCCTGGGTCCCGGGGGGGGGAGGGGAGGGGGGGGTCCCGGACGCCAGGGCCCCCCCCAATCCCTCTGCCCCCCAAGTGCCCCACCCCCCACCCCCAGGACCCCCAAGTGCCCCTCCCAAGCCCCTCCCCCCATTGCCCCTCCCCCCCCCGGGACCCCCAAGTGACCCCCTCCCCCCTCCCAAATTGCCCCTCCCCCCTGTACCTCCTCCTCCTGGATCTGCTGGAACCCGCTGGGCATTTTGGGGGGGGGGGGGAGGGGCGGGGGGCAATTAATTAATTAATTACCCGGAGGGGTGTAATTAATGGGGGGGGGAGGGGCAGTGCCCCCCGGGGGGATTCCCGGGGGGGGTGGGGGCAGTTATGGGGCAGGGGGGGGGTCAATGGGGGTCTGGGGGGGGGGCAGTTATGGGGCGGGGGGGCAGTTGGGGGTCCGGGGGGCAGTTATGGGGCAGGGGGGTCAATGGGGGTCTATGGGGGGGCAGTTATGGGGCGGGGGGGCAGTTGGGGGTCCGGGGGGCAGTTATGGGGCAATGGGGGGCTATGGGGGGGCAGTTATGGGGCGGGGGGGCAATGGGGGGCAGTTGGGGGTCCGGGGGGGCAGTTATGGGGCGGGGGGTCAATGGGGGTCTATGGGGGGGGCAGTTATGGGGCAGGGGGGCAATGGGGGGCAGTTGGGGGTCCGGGGGGCAGTTATGGGGCGGGGGGGTCAATGGGGGTCTATGGGGGGGGCAGTTATGGGGCGGGGGGGGCAGTTGGGGGTCCGGGGGGCAGTTATGGGGCAATGGGGGGCTATGGGGGGGCAGTTATGGGGCGGGGGGGGCAGTTATGGGGCAGCTATGGGGCAGGGGGGTCAGTGGGGGTCAGCGGGGGGAGGGGCCGGCGGGGGGGGAGGGGCGGGTCCTCTGGCGCCCCCCAGCGGCGGGGCGGGAGCGGCGGCGGCGGCGGCGGCGGGAGCGGAGTGGGGGGCGCGCGGGGCGGGCGGCGGGTCCCGGGGGGCGGGGGGGCGTGGCCTGGCCCGGGACACGCCCACTCGGACACACACACACCCCGCTTAGGACACGCCCCCCCACACACCCTCGGTGGGGGGTGGGTCCCCTATGGGGGTGGGGGGGGGAGGGGACACCCCGACGCCTGGGTCCCCAATGGGGGGGGAGGGGCAGCCGGCTGGCCCCACCCCCACGTCCTCGCGTGACCCCGCCGCCCACGTGGTTCCCCCCCCCCCCCCCCGATTTGGCCCGGGTTTTGCCCGAAAATAGGGCTGAAACGTCACCGCCCCTCCCCCACCCACCCCCCGGGGAGGGGGCGGGGCTTGGGTGGGGGGAGGGGCGGGGGATCCCAGGCGCTTTGGGTCTCCCCGGGGGGGTGGTGGGGGAGGGGAGGGCGCGTGCGGCGCCTATTTATAGCCCTCAAATGTCAAATCCCTCAATGTGACCCCGGGGGGGGGGGGAGGGGCAATTAAAGGGCCAGCGCGCTCGTTTGCCCCTCCCCCCCCCCCCCTTTCCCCCTTTTCGGGCGATGGGGGAGGGGCCCGTGACTCAGCGGCACGTGTGACGTCAGGGGCGGCACGGGGTGCGTCATACTTCGGGGGGGGGGGGGGGAGGGGCGGGGACAGGCAGGGCCATGGGGGGCAGGGAGAGGGACGGGCAGGGACACAGGGCAGGCGGGGGAGGGGGGGGACGGGGACAGGCAGGGTCTGGCAGGGGCAGGCAGGGGACAGGGACACGAAGGGACAGGGACAGGCAGGGACACAGGGCAGGCGGGGGAGGGGACAGGGGCGGGCAGGGGACAGGGGCAGGCAGGGGACAGGGAGAGGCAGGAACACGGGACAGGCAGGGACGGGGGGCGGGCGCAGGCAGGGACAGGGTCAGGCAGGGGACAGGGACACGAAGGGACAGGCAGGGACAGGTACAGGCAGGGACACAGGGCAGGCGGGGGAGGGGACAGGGGCAGGCAGGGGACAGGGACAGGCAGGGGACAGGGACAGGGACAGGCAGGGGACAGGGACAGGCAGGTACAGGCAGGGACACAGGGCAGGCGGGGGAGGGGACAGGGACAGGCAGGGGACAGGAGAGACAGGCAGGGACGGGTACAGGCAGGGACAGGTACAGGCAGGGGCAGGCAGGCCCGGGGACAGGCAGGGACGGGCGGGGGGCAGGGACAGGCAGGGACAGGGACAGGCAGGGACAGGGACAGGCAGGGACAGGCAGGGGACAGGAGAGACAGGCAGGGACAGGTACAGGCAGGGGCAGGCAGGGACGGGGACAGGCAGGGACGGGGGGGGGGGACAGGGACAGGCAGGGACACAGCACAGGCAGGGACGGGGACAGGCAGGGAGACGCGTGGGTTGCGGGCAGGGAGGGGGGCGTGGCCAACCACCAGACCCCGCCCCCTGCCGTGACGCCAACGCCCCAGGCGCTTCCCCTTCCCCCTCCCCCTCCGCCACCTCCTCCTCCTCCAGTGGTAGCGCCCGGGGGGGGGTGGGCGTGGCCACGCCCGGGAGGGGCGGGGTTACGCGCGGAGGGGGCGTGGCCGCGCCGCGGGGGGGAGGGGGGCGTGGCCTGTCAGTCTGCTGCGCCGGCTCGGCCCCGCAGCAGCGGCTCCGGGAGCTCCGCGCCGCCGCCGCCGCCGCCCGCGGCCATGGCCTCGCTGCTCTGCTGCGGGCCCAAGATGGCGGCCTGCGGCCTCGTCCTCAGCGCCTGGGGCGTCGTCATGTTGGTGAGGGGCCGGGGGGGCCTGGGGGGGGCGTCTGGGGGGCTGGGGGGGTCCCTGGGGGGCTGGGGGGGGGGCTTCTGTGGGGCTGAGGGGGTCCCTGGGGGCCTGGGGGGGGCTTCTGCGGGGCTGGGAGGGTCCCTGTGGGGCTGGGGGTCCCTGGGGGGCTGGGGGGTCCCTGGGGGCTGGGGGGGCGGAAGGGGGCTGCTGGGGGGTTTCTATGGGGCTGGGGGGGCTTCTGTGGGGCTGGGGGGGCTTCTGGGGGCTGGGGGGGTCCCTGTGGGGCTGGGGGGGCTTCTGGGGGGCTGGGGGGTCCCTGTGGGGCTGGGGGGGCCTGGGGGGCTTCTGTGGGGCTGGGGGGTCCCTGTGGGGCTGGGGGGGCCGGGGGGGGGCTTCTGGGGGTGGGGGGTCCCTGTGGGGCTGCTGGGAGTTGGGGGGCTGCAGCCCCACAGGAAGGGGGGGGGGCACAACCCCCCTCCCCCCATCCCCCACTTCCCCTCAGGTGCCCCTGAGTCACCCCCCCCTCCCCCGGGCTGCCCCACCCCCACCCCCCTTCACCCTGCCTGCACCCGTGGGGGAGGGGCAGGGGGCCCCAAATCCACCCCCCTCAAATCTCCCCTCCCCCTCCAAATCCCCCCTCTGCCCCCAAACCCCCCAAAGCCCCTCCCCCCTCCAAACCCTCCCCCTCCCCCCAAATCCCCCCTCCCCCCTCAAACACCCCCTCCCCCCCATTTTCCAGCTCCTCCTGGGCATTTTCTTCAACACCCCCTCCCCCCAACCCCCCCTCCCCCCAAACCCCCCTCCCCCCTCAAACACCCCCTCCCCCCTCCAAACCCTCACCCTCCCCCTCAAACACCCCCTCCCCCCTCAAACACCCCCTCCCCCCCATTTTCCAGCTCCTCCTGGGCATTTTCAACACCCCCCCCTCAAACACCCCCTCCCCCCTCAAACACCCCCTCCCCCCATTTTCCAGCTCCTCCTGGGCATTTTCAACACCCCCCCTCAAACACCCCCTCCCCCCCTCAAACACCCCCTCCCCCCCTCAAACACCCCCTCCCCCCCATTTTCCAGCTCCTCCTGGGCATTTTCAACACCCCCCCCCCCCCAAACACCCCCTCCCCCCTCAAACACCCCCTCCCCCCTCAAACACCCCCTCACCCCCCTCAAACACCCCCTCCCCCCTCAAACACCCCCTCCCCCCCTCAAACACCCCCTCCCCCCCCCATTTTCCAGCTCCTCCTGGGCATCTTCTTCAACGTCCACTCCGCCGCCCTCATCGAGGACGTCCCCTTCACCGAGGAAGACTTCAAAGAGTGAGGCCAAACCGGGGGTGGGGGTGGGGGGCTCAGCACCCCCCAAACCCCCCCCCTCCCCCCCTCCTTAACCCTTTTTTTTCTCCCCCTCCCCCACAGCGGCCCGGAACGGATTTATCGCCTTTACGAACAGGTCAGCTACAACTGCTTCATCGCCGCCGGGCTCTACGCCATTTTGGGGGGCTTCTCCCTCTGCCAGGGGCGCCTCAACAAGCGCAAGGAGTACATGGTCCGCTGAGGGACCCCCGAACCCGCGGGGGGGGGCCCCCCCCCCCCCCCCCCCCACGACGATTTAAAGGGGCCGCACCCCGCAATTGAACCCCCCATCCCCCCCCCCCCCCCCCTCAGAAACCACCTCGGAGGACCGGGTTTCCTCTCCCCGCAACGGCGCAGACCAGTATGGACCAGTCACCCCAATAAAGCGTGGTGTTCTCTACCGGTTATGGTGGTTTTTGGGGGGGGGGGGAGGTTTTTTTTGGGGGGGGAACCCCCAATTTTGGGGGGCGAAGGGGTTAAGGTCATAGAGAGGGAGGGGTAGAGCGGCGCGGGAGGGGGGGCGCGCTAGGCGGAAGTGGGGGGGGCTTTGAGCTGAGCTGTGGGCTGGCTGGGGCCCGGGGTGGGCGGGGCTTGGGGCGGTGGGCGGGGTTACGGAGGGGGGTAGAAAGAAGGCGGCCGGCGGTACCATAGAGGCGAGCGGGGCAGAGCGTCCCGCCGGGTCGCGATCATAGAGGAACCGGAGCGGAGGCGGCGGCGGCCGGAGGGGCCGGGGAGGGGGGCGATGACGTCAGCGTCGACGAAGGTGGGGCTTTTTTGGGGCGATTTCGGGTGTTTCCGGGATCGGTCGGGGCTCGGGGAGGGGGGGGGGGGGAGTCGAGGGGGGAGCTCTTCCGGTTCCGGTACCGGTAAAGGGACCCACTTCCGGTTCGGGGCGCGGTGGGGGGCGGGTCCGGGTCCCATTGGGGTCCGGGTCGGGGCCTGCGCCCAGCGCGGGGGGTTCCGGGCCCAGTTCGGGTCCAGTGGGGGGTACTGGTCCCAGTCTGGGTCCCAGTTCAGGTCCCAGTATCCATCCAGATCCCAGTTTGGGTCCCAGTTGGGCGGTACTGGTCCCAGTTTGGGTCCCAGTCCCGGTTCTGGTCCCAGTTCAGGTCCCAGTATCCATCCAGATCCCAGTTTGGGTCCCAGTTGGGCGGTACTGGTCCCAGTTTGGGTCCCAGTCCCGGTTCTGGTCCCAGTTCAGGTCCCAGTATCCATCCAGATCCCAGTTTGGGTCCCAGTTGGGCGGTACTGGTCCCAGTTTGGGTCCCAGTCCCGGTTCTGGTCCCAGTTCAGGTCCCAGTATCCATCCAGATCCCAGTTTGGGTCCCAGTTGGGCGGTACTGGTCCCAGTTTGGGTCCCAGTCCCGGTTCTGGTCCCAGTTCAGGTCCCAGTATCCATCCAGATCCCAGTTTGGGTCCCAGTTGGGCGGTACTGGTCCCAGTTTGGGTCCCAGTCCCGGTTCTGGTCCCAGTTCAGGTCCCAGTATCCATCCAGATCCCAGTTTGGGTCCCAGTTGGGCGGTACTGGTCCCAGTTTGGGTCCCAGTCCCGGTTCCGGTCCCGGTTCAGGTCCCAGTATCCATCCAGATCCCAGTTTGGGTCCCAGTTGGGCGGTACTGGTCCCAGTTTGGGTCCCAGTCCTGGTCCCAGTCCCGGTTCTGGTCCCAGTTCAGGTCTCGGTCCCAGTTTGGGTCCCAGTTCTGGTCCCAGTATCCAGCCAGGTCCCAGTTTCTGGTCCCAGTTTGGGTCCCAGTTGGGCGGTACTGGTCCCAGTTTGGGTCCCAGTCCCGGTTCTGGTCCCAGTCTGGGTCCCAGTATCCATCCAGATCCCAGTTTGGGTCCCAGTGGGTTGGTTCTGGTCCCAGTTCAACTCCTGGTCCCAGTTCTGGGTCCTGGTTCCAGTCCCCGTCCCCATTTGTGTCCCAGTCCCTGTTGCTGGTCCCAGTTCCGGCTCTGGTCTCTGTTACTGGTCCCAGTCCCAGTGCTGGTGCTGGTCCTGGTCCCAGTATGGTCCTGGTGCCAGTACTGGTCCTGCTACAGCCCCAGTATGGAGCCGGTGCTGGTCCCAGTACTGGTTTTGGTGCCGGCACAGTCCCAGTAGAGCACTGGTGCTGGTCCTGGCATGATCCCAGTGCCGGTGCTGGTCCCAGTATGGTCCCAGTCCCGGTACTGGTGCCGGTGTGGATCCTGGCACAGCCCTGGTACGGTGCTGGTGCTGGTACTGGTGCCGATCCCAGTATGGTCCCAGTACAGTACTGGTGCCGGTGCCGATGCTGGTGAGGGTCTGATGCTGGTGCCAGTCCCAGCACAGTCCCAGTATGGTGCTGGTCCCCCAGTCCTGGTACTGGTGCCGGTCCCAGTGCTGGTGCTGGTCCCAGTGCCAGTCCCAGTGCAGGTCCCAGTCCCAGTGCTGGTCCCAGTGCCGGTGCTGGTCCTGGTGCTGGTCCCAGTGCCACTCCCAGTGCCGGGACTGGTCCCAGTGCTGGTGCCAGTCCCAGTGCCGGTCCCAGTGCCAGTCCCAGTGCCGGTCCCAGTGCCGGAGCTGGTCCCAGTGCTGGTGCCAGTCCCAGTGCCGGTACTGGTCCCAGTCCCAGTGCCAGTCCCAGTGCCGGTCCCAGTGCCGGTCCCAGTGCCGGAGCTGGTCCCAGTGCTGGTGCCAGTCCCAGTGCCGGAGCTGGTCCCAGTGCCGGTCCCAGTGCCAGTACCGGTCCCAGTGCCAGTCCCAGTGCCGGTGCCAGTGCCGGTACTGGTCCCAGTGCTGGTGCCGGTCCCAGTGCCGGTCCCAGTGCCAGTACTGGTCCCAGTGCTGGTCCCAGTGCTGGTGCCAGTCCCAGTGCCGGTCCCAGTGCTGGTGCCAGTGCCGGTCCCAGTGCCAGTACCGGTCCCAGTGCTGGTCCCAGTGCTGGTCCCAGTGCCGGTGCCAGTGCTGGTACTGGTCCCAGTGCTGGTGCCGGTCCCAGTACTGGTCCCGGTGCCGGTCCCAGTACTGGTCCCAGTGCCAGTCCCAGTGCCGGTGCCGGTCCCAGTGCCGGTACTGGTCCCAGTGCTGGTGCTGGTCCCAGTGCCGGTCCCAGTGCCAGTCCCAGTGCCGGTGCCAGTCCCAGTTCCGGTCCCAGTGCCGGTCCCAGTGCCGGTGCTGGTCCCAGTGCCGGTCCCAGTGCCGGTCCCAGTGCCTTTACTGGTCCCAGTGCCGGCGCCCTCAGGCTGCGGGTCCCCGCAGGTGGGTGAGATCTTCTCGGCGGCGGGCGCAGCCTTCACCAAGCTGGGGGAGCTGACGATGCAGCTGCACCCCGTCTCCGACTCCTCCCCGGCCGGGTGAGCGGGGCCTGGCGTCGGGGGCCCTCTGCGATCGGGGGGCCTATAGGGCTTGGGGGGGCCTGTGGGGTGCGCAGGGGTCCCTATAGGGTGCGCAGGGGTGCCTATGGGGTGCGTAGGGGTCCCTATAGGGTGTTTTGGGGTGCTATAGGGTGCGCAGGGGTGCCTATGGGGTGTTTTAGGGTGCTATGGGGTGTTTTGGGGTGCTATAGGGTGCGTAGGGGTGCTACAGGGTGCGCAGGGGTCCCTATGGGGTGCGCAGGGGTGCCTATGGGGTGCACAGGGGTCCCTATAGGGTGTTTTGGGGTGCTATAGGGTGCGCAGGGGTCCCTATGGGGTGCGCAGGGGTCCCTATAGGGTGTTTTGGGGTGCTATAGGGTGCGCAGGGGTGCCTATGGGGTGTGTAGGGGTGCTATAGGGTGTGCAGGGGTGCCTATGGGGTGTTTTGGGGTGCCTATAGGGTGTTTTGGGGTGCTATAGGGTGCATAGGGGTGCTACAGGGTGCACAGGGGTCCCTATGGGGTGCGCAGGGGTCCCTATAGGGTGTTTTGGGGTGCTATAGGGTGCGCAGGGGTCCCTATGGGGTGCGCAGGGGTGCCTATAGGGTGTTTTGGGGTGCTATAGGGTGCGCAGGGGTGCCTATGGGGTGTGTAGGGGTGCCTATAGGGTGCGTAGGGGGGCCTATGGGGTGCGTAGGGGTCCCTATGGGGTGCGCAGGGGTCCCTATAGGGTGTTTTGGGGTGCTATAGGGTGCGTAGGGGTGCCTATGGGGTGTTTTAGGGTGCCATAGGGTGCACAGGGGTGCTATAGGGTGTGCAGGGGTGCCTATGGGGTGTTTTGGGGTGCCTATAGGGTGTGCAGGGGTGCTATAGGGTGCGTAGGGGTACCTATAGGGTGTTTTGGGGTGCTATAGGGTGTTTTGGGGTGCTATAGGGTGCGCAGGGGTGCCTATAGGGTGTTTTGGGGTGCTATAGGGTGTTTTGGGGTGCTATAGGGTGCGCAGAGGTGCCTATAGGGTGTGTAGGGGTCCCTATGGGGTGCGCAGGGGTGCCTATGGGGTGTTTTGGGGTGCTATAGGGGAGCTGACCCCGGCTCCGACTCCTCCCCGGCTGGGTGAGGGGGGTTTGGGAGTTTGTGGGGGTCCCTATAGGATCTGGGGGGTCCTGGGGGTCCCTATAGGACTTGGGGGGGCTCTATAGGGTGTGTTGGCATCCCTATGGGGTCCCTATGGGGCTGGGGGGGCTTGTGAGGTCCCTATGGGGTCACGGGGTCCCTATGGGGTCACAGGGTCCCTATGGGGTCTGAGGGTCCCTATGGGGTCACAGGGTCCTTATAGGGTCTGAGGGGTCCCTATGGGGTCTGTGGGGCTTTCTATGGGGTCATGGGGTCCCTATAGGGTCTGAGGGGTCCCTATGGGGTCACAGGGTCCCTATGGGGTCATGGGGTCCCTATAGGGTCCGAAGAGCTCCCTATGGGGTCACGGGGTCCCTATGGGTTCATGGGGTCCCTATAGGGTCTGTGGGGCTCCCTCTGGGGTCACGGGGTGCCTATAGGGTCTGAGGGGTCCCTATAGGGTCTGAGGGGCTCCCTATGGGGTCACGGGGTCCCTATGGGTTCATGGGGTCCCTATAGGGTCTGTGGGGCTCCCTCTGGGGTCACGGGGTGCCTATAGGGTCTGAGGGGTCCCTATAGGGTCTGAGGGGCTCCCTATGGGGTCACGGGGTCCCTATGGGGTCATGGGGTCCCTATGGGGTCACGGGGTCCCTATGGGTTCATGGGGTCCCTATAGGGTCTGTGGGGCTCCCTCTGGGGTCACGGGGTGCCTATAGGGTCTGAGGGGTCCCTATGGGGTCACGGGGTCCCTACAGGACCCGTAGGTCCCGGGAGCCCCCCCAATACCCATGGGGCTGAGCTATGGGGCACCCAATGGGCCCCACTTTCGGGGTGCTGTGGGGGTGGGGTCCCCCCCCCCTCCTTTGACCCCCCCACCCCTCCCCCCACCCCCCCCCAGCGCCAAATGGACGGAGCCGGAGCTGGAGCTGCTCCGGGCGGCGGTGAAGCGCTTCGGGGAGGACCTGAACCGCATCAGCGCCCTCATCAAGGACCGCACGGTGTAAGGGGGGTTTTGGGGTGCCCCCCCCCCCCCCGCACCCCAACCCCCCCCCCCATTCACCCCAGTTTCCCCCCCCCCCCCCCAGGGCTCAGATCAAGGCGACGGCCAAGCGCAAAGCCTACGAGGACAGCGGGGTGCCCCTCCCCGCCGACTCCCCCAAAAAGGGACCCCGCAAAGCGGGGGGGGGACCCCAAACTGGGGCCCCCCCGGCGACCCCCCAGGAGCCCCCCGGCCCCCCCGGGGAGAACCAGAGAGTTGCAGGTGGGGGGGAGGGGGGGGGGTGTTGGGGTGCCCCCCCCCCCCCCACCCTTTTCTTCCTGGGGTCCCCCCCTCCTCCCTGCCCCCCCCTTTTATTTTTGGGGTCCCCCCATCCCCCCCGGGGTCCCCCTGACCCCCCCAGGGTCCCCCCCTCCTCCCTGCCCCCCCCTTTTAGTTTGGGGTCCCCCCCATTCCCCTGGGGTTCCCTGACCCCCCCTTTAATTTTTGGGGTCCCCCCTCTTCCCTGCCCCCCCTTTTATTTTGGGGGTCCCCATGTCCCCTTGGGGTCCCCCATCCCCCCTGGGGTCCCCCTCCCCTCTGGGGACCCCCTGACCCCCCCCCCCTTTTATTTTGGGGACCCCCCCTCCTCCCTGCCCCCCCCTTTTATTTTGGGGACCCCCTGACGCCCCCAGGGTCCCCCCTCCTCCCTGCCCCCCACTTTTATTTTGGGGTCCCCCCCTCCTCCCTGCCCCCCCCTTTTATTTTGGGGACCCCCCCATCCCCCCCAGGGTCCCCCCTCCTCCCTGCCCCCCCCTTTTATTTTGGGGTCCCCCCATCCCCTCCCTGGGGTCCCCCATCCCCTCTGGGGTCCCTATGACCCCCCCCTTTTATTTTGGGGACCCCCTGCCCCCCCCAGGGTCCCCCCCCTCCTCCCTGCCCCCCTTTTATTTTGGGGACCCCCCATCCCCCCCAGGGTCCCCCCTCCTCCCTGCCCCCCCCTTTTATTTTGGGGTCCCCCCATCCCCTCCCTGGGGTCCCCCATCCCCTCTGGGGTCCCTATGACCCCCCCCCTTTTATTTTGGGGACCCCCTGCCCCCCCCAGGGTCCCCCCCTCCTCCCTGCCCCCCCTTTTATTTTGGGGACCCCCCCATCCCCCCAGGGTCCCCCCCTCCTCCCTGCCCCCCCCTTTTATTTTGGGGTCCCCCCATCCCCTCCCTGGGGTCCCCCATCCCCTCTGGGGTCCCTATGACCCCCCCCCTTTTATTTTGGGGACCCCCTGCCCCCCCAGGGTCCCGTCCCCCTCCCTGCCCCCCCCCTTTTATTTTGGGGTCCCCCCATCCCCCCCTGGGGTCCCCCATCCCCTCTGGGGTCCCTATGACCCCCCCCCCCCCTTTTATTTTGGGGACCCCCCATCCCCTCCCTGGGGTCCCCCATCCCCTCTGGGGACACCCCCCCCCCCTTTATTTTTTGGGGCCCCCCCCCCCCCCAGATGCCACCCTCGGCGAGGCCGAAGCGGCCGGGGACCTGGTGGACATCGAGGGGCTCGGGGAGACCCCCCCCGCCAAGAAGCTCAACTTCGACCAGGGTACGAGGGGGGGGGGGCCCCCAAGATCTTGGGGGGGGGGGTCCCCAGAATCTTGGGGAGCCCCTAAAATGGGGGGGGAGGGGGGCACCTTGGGGTTGTGTGTGTGTGTGTGTGTCCCCCCCCCCCTTTTTGTCACCGCTCTCCCTCTTTGCAGACAGCCTGAACCCCGAGGCGGGGACGCCCGCCCCCCCCGGAGACCGGCCCCTGCTGACCCCCCAACCCCCCGGGCCCCCCCAAACCCCCTGGGGTCCCCCCCCAACCCCCGGGCCCCCCAAATCCCCCTGGGGTCCCCCCAAACCTCCTGAGCCCCCCCAAAAGCCCTGGGGTCTCCCCAGGGTCCCCCTGACACCCCCCCCCCAAACCCCCTTGGGTCCCCTCAAACCTCATGGGGGTCCCCCAAACCCCCCCGGGCCCCCCCAAGACCCCTGGGGGGTGCCCAAAACCCCCTAGGACCCCCCCAACCCCCCCGGGGTCCCCCCAAACCTCCTGGGGGTCCCCCAAACCCCCCGGGCCCCCCCAAATCCCCCCGGCCCCCCCAAACCTCCTAGGACCCCCCCTCCCCCCACTGTTTTGGGGTCCCTTGGGGCCCCCCAAATCCCCTTGGGGACCCCCAAACCCCCCTGCCCCCACCCCCACCCCTTTGGGGACCCCCAGAGCCCCCCAAACCCCCCTCCCCCCTTTGGGGACCCCCCCACCCCCCGGGACCATTTTGCCCCCTCCCCCCCCCCCCCCATGTGGTGCCGGGGTCCCCAGGGCTGCTGGGGGGAGGGGCAGAAGTGGGGACCCCCCCCCCTCCTTGTCGTCCCCCCCCCCCCATTAAAAGGTCGGGGTCCCCCCAGTGTCACCGTGTCCTGCGTCTCCCCAAACTGGTGTCCCAGTCACCCCAAACTGGTGTCCCAGTCCCTGCATCCCCTCCAAACTGGTGTCCCAGTCCCCCCCGTCCCCCCAAACTGGTGTCCCAGTCCCCCCCGTCCCCCCAAACTGGTCTCCCTGTCCCCCAAACTGGTGTCCCCATGTGTGTCCCCCCCCTGAAACTGGTGTCCCAGTCCCCTGTCCCTCCCAAACTGGTGTCCCCCAAACTGGTGTCCCAGTCCCCCATGTCCCCCAAACTGGTGTCCCCATGCCCCGCAAACTGGTGTCCCGGTGTCCCAGTCCCCCCAAACTGGTGTCTTCATGTCCCCTCCCAGACTGGTGCCCCAGTGCCCCCCCATCCCTCTAAACTGGTGTCCCAGTCTTCCCAAACTGGTGTCCCAGTGCCCCCCCATCCCCCTAAACTGGTGTCCCAGTCTTCCCGAACTGGTGTCCCTGTTCCCCCCATACTGGTATCCCAGTCCCCCGTCCCCCCCAAACTGGTGTCCCAGTCCCCCTCAAACTGGTCTCCCAGTCACCCGTGTCCCCCCAAACTGGTGTCCCAGTCCCCCCATGCACCTCCAAACTGGTGTACCAGTCCCCCCATGCCCCCCCCAACTGGTGTCCCAGTCCCCCATGCACCTCCAAACTGGTGTACCAGCCCCTGCATCCCCTCCAAACTGGTGTCCCAGTCCCCCGTCCCCCCCTAAACTGGTGTCCCAGTCCCCCGTCCCCCCCAAACTGGTGTCCCAGTCCCCTGTCCCTCCCAAACTGGTGTCCCCCAAACTGGTGTCCCAGTCACCCATGTCCCCCAAACTGGTGTCCCCATGCCCCGCAAACCTGGTGTCCCAGTCCCCCCAAACTGGTGTCTTCATGTCCCCTCCCAGACTGGTGTCCCAGTGCCCCCCCATCCCCCTAAACTGGTGTCCCAGTCTTCCCGAACTGGTGTCCCTGTTCCCCCCCATACTGGTATCCCAGTCCCCCATCCCCCCCAAACTGGTGTCCCAGTCCCCCCCAAACTGGTGTCCCAGTCCCCTGTCCCCCCCTAAACTGGTGTCCCAGTCCCCTGTCCCTCCCAAACTGGTGTACCAGTCCCTGCATCCCCTCCAAACTGGTGGCCCAGTCCCCTGTGCCCCCCTAAACTGGTGCCCCAGTCCCCCGTCCCCCCCAAACTGGTGTCCCAGTCCCCTGTCCCTCCCAAACTGGTGTCCCAGTCCCCCGTCCCCCCCAAACTGGTGTCCCAGTCCCCTGTCCCCCCTAAACTGGTGTCCCAGTCCCTGCATCCCCCCCAAACTGGTGTCCCAGTTCCCCCCCCCCCCCCCCCCCCGCAGCCAGGGCACCGGGTTCGAGCCTTTATTGGGGTGACCCCGGGCTGGGGGGGGGTGGGGCACAGTGACCCCCCAGTTGGGGGGGTGGGGGGTGCTGGGGGGGTTGGGGTGCGGGGGTGGGGTGGGGGTGGGGGGGCTTTGGCTCTGCTCTGGGGGGAGGGGAGGTGGCTCCGGTTGGGGGGGGCCAGGTTTGGGGGGGACCCCGCAACCCCCCAACACCGGGGCTGATGGGGCCGGCGCGGGGGTAGTTCTGGGGCGGGGGTAGTTCTGGGGCGGGGGTCGCGCGGTGACGGCGGTGCCAATGGCGGTGCGGGGGTACTTCTGGTGCGGGGGTACTTCTGGTGCGGCTGTAGCGCGGTGATGGCGGTGCCGATGGTGCCACGGTGGTGCCAATGCCAAGGCCAGGGCAGTGCCGGTGCGGGTGTAGTTCTGGTGCGGGTGTAGCGCGGTGCAGGGGGATGGCGGTGCCAACACCGGTGCAGTGGGGGTGACGATACCGGTGCCGATGCACTGGGACGCTGATGCCGGTGCTTTGGGGTGCTGGTGGGGGTGTGTTGGGGTACCGGTGCCGGTTCAGGTGTGTTGGGGTACCAGTTCGGGTGTGTTAGGGTGTAGGTGTGTTGGGGTGCGGGTGTGTTGGGGTACCAGTGCCAGTTCAGGTGGGTTGGGGTGCCGGTGCCGGTGGTACCAGTGCTGTTTTGGGTGTGTTGGGGTACTGGTGCGGGTGGGGGTGTGTTGGGGTATTGGTTTGGGTGTGTTAGGGTGTAGGTGTGTTGGGGTGCCAGTTCAGGTGTCTCAGGGTGCCGGTAGGGGTGTGTTGGGGTACCGGTGCTGGTGCGGGGGTGTTAGGGTGTAGGTGTGTTGGGGTACCGGTGCCAGTGAGGGTGTCTTGGGGTACCGGTGTCGGTGTGTTGGGGTACCGGTGGGGGTGGGGGTGTGTCAGGGTACCGGTGGGGGTGTGTTGGGGTATTGGTGCCGGTGGGGGTGTGTCAGGGTACCGGTGTCGGTGTGTCGGGGTACCGGTGGGGGTGTGTCGGGGTACCGGTGCCGGTGGGGGTGTGTCAGGGTACCGGTGTCGGTGTGTTGTGGTACCGGTGGGCGTGTGTTGGGGTACCGGTGGGGGTGTGTCAGGGTACCGGTGGGGGTGTGTTGGGGTACCAGTGCCGGTGGGGGTGTGTCAGGGTACCGGTGTCGGTGTGTCGGGGTACCGGTGGGCGTGTGTTGGGGTACCGGTGCCGGTGGGGGTGTCTTGGGGTACCGGTGCCGGTGTGTTGGGGTACCGGTGCCGGTGGGGGTGTGTCAGGGTACCGGTGTCGGGGTACCGGTGGGGGTGCGGGTGTGCCGGGGTACCGGTGGGGTGTGCCGGGACGCGGTCAGAGCTGGTGACAGCGCTCCTGCCGACTGTAGTGCTCGAACTGGCTCTTCCAGCGCATCATGTAGGAGCTCCAGCGGTGAAACTCCAGCCGCCATTGCCGCTCCGCCTCCTCCATCGGGCCCGGCCCCGCTGGGGACCCCGCGCCTCAACGGGGGGGACCCCGAAACCGCCCCCGCGACCCCCAACCAACCCCCCCCGCACCCCCGAACCGGCCCCGGGGCACCACCTCCTCCGGGGGGGGGGTGGGGATGGGACAGGGCCCGTCGTGTCCGCCATGTCCCCAGTGCCACCTCCCCGTGTCCTCCCTCCTTGTCCCCACGTCCCCCACAGCCCCGGTGCCACCTCCCCACGTCCCCATGTCCCCATGTCCCCCACATCCCCAGTGCCACCTCCCCGCGTCCCCATGTCCCCCACGTCCCCGCGTCCCCCACATCCCCAGTGCCACCTCCCCATGTCCCCCACAGCCCCATGTCCCCCATATCCCCAGTGCCACCTCCCCGCGTCCCCCACAGCCCCAGTCCCACGTCCCCACGTCCCCCGCGTCCCCATGTCCCCCACAGCCCCGGTGCCACGTCCCCATGTCCCCCACAGCCCCATGTCCCCCACAGCCCCAGTGCCACCTCCCCATCCCCCGGTCCCACAGCCCCAGTGCCACCTCCCTGTGTCCCCACGTCCCCCACAGCCCCAGTCCCATGTCCCCATGTCCCCCACGTCCCCACGTCCCCCACAGCCCCAGTCCCACGTCCCCATGTCCCCCATGTCCCCCACCTCCCCATGTCCCCCACAGCCCCAGTCCCATGTCCCCACGTCCCCCACAGCCCCGGTGCCACCTCCCCGCGTCCCCATGTCCCCCACAGCCGCGGTGCCACGTCCCCATGTCCTCCATGTCCCCCACAGCCCCAGTCCCACGTCCCACGTCCCCACGTCCCCCACAGCCCCGGTGCCACCTCCCCACGTCCCCGTGTCCCCCACAGCCCCAGTCCCACGTCCCCACGTCCCCATGTCCCCCACAGCCCCATGTCCCCCACATCCCCAGTGCCACCTCCCCGCGTCCCCGTGTCCCCCACAGCCCCAGTCCCACGCCCCCATGTCCCCCACGTCCCCACGTCCCCCACAGCCCCGGTGCCACCTCCCCGCGTCCCCATGTCCCCCACAGCCACGGTGCCACCTCCCCGCGTCCCCACGTCCCCCACAGCCCCGGTGCCACCTCCCCGCGTCCCCACGTCCCCCACAGCCCCAGTCCCATGTCCCCACGTCCCCCCCAGCCCCGGTGCCACCTCCCCGCGTCCCCACGTCCCCCACAGCCCCAGTCCCATGTCCCCACGTCCCCCACAGCCCCGGTGCCACCTCCCCGCGTCCCCACGTCCCCCACAGCCCCAGTCCCACGTCCCCACGTCCTCCATGTCCCCACGTCCCCCACAGCCCCGGTGCCACCTCCCCGCATCCCCGTGTCCCCCACAGCCCCGGTCCCACGTCCCCACGTCCCCCACAGCCCCGGTGCCACCTCCCCGCGTCCCCGCGTCCCCCACAGCCCCGGTGCCACCTCCCCGCGTCCCCGCGTCCCCTCACCGGTGACGTTGAGCAGCTTGGGGAGGAAGCGCGTCCAGAAGGCGCAGGCCTGGGCGCGGAGGCCCTGGGCCACGGCCAGGGGCCGGGCGTTGAGGCGGGCGTAGCGCTGCCCCGCGGCCGTGTACGACGGCCACCGCTGCTCCCGCGCCGACGGCTCGTTGGGGTCCCTGCGGCAGCGGCCTCAGCGGGGCCTGGACCCCGCCCTGCCCCGCCCCGCCCCGCCCCGCCCCATCCAATCCCACCCCAACCACCCCGGCCCAGCCCACCATCCAGCTACGCAGCCTTATCTTCATCTCCCCGTCCGTCCGTCCGTCCGTCCGTCCGTCCGTCCACCCAACCCTTCAGCCAGCCATCCACGCAGGCTTATCGTCATCCCTCCCTCCGTCCGTCCATCCGTCCATCCGTCCATCCACCCGTCCGTCCGTCCACCCAAACCTTCAACCAACCATCCACGCAGGCTTATCTTCATCCGTCCGTCCGTCCGTCCGTCTGTCTGTCCGTCTGTCCATCCATCCATCCATCCATCCATCCATCCGTCCATCTGTCCGTCCGTCCGTCCACCCAACCCTTCAGCCAACCATCCACGCAGGCTTATCGTCATCCCTCCAGCCATCCGTCTGTCCGTCCATCGATCCGTCCATCCGTCCGTCCGTCTGTCCATCCATCCATCCATCCATCCATCCCTCCGTCCGTCCGTCCATCCGTCCACCCAACCCTTCAGCCAACCATCCACGCAGGCTTATCGTCATCCCTCCAGCCATCCGTCTGTCCGTCCATCGATCCATCCGTCCGTCCGTCCGTCTGTCCACCCAACCATCCACGCAGGCTTATCTTCATCTCCCCATCCGTCCGTCCGTCCGTCTGTCCATCCATCGATCCCTCTATCCGTCCATCCATCCGTCCGTCCACCCAACCCTTCAACCAACCATCAACGCAGGCTTATCGTCATCCCTCCATCCGTCCGTCCGTCCGTCCGTCCATCCGTCCGTCCATCCATCCATCTGTCCACCCAACCCTTCAACCAGCCATCCACGCAGGCTTATCTTCAGCCCTCCATCCATCTGTCCATCTGTCTGTCCATCCGTCCATCCCTCCATCCATCCATCCGTCCATCCGTCTGTCCACCCAACCATCCACGCAGGCTTACCTTCAGCCCTCCCTCCATCCGTCTGTCCGTCCATCTGTCCCTCCAACCCTTCAACCAGCCATCTAGGTAGGCTTATCTTCATCCCTCCCTCCATCCGTCCGTCTGTCTGTCCATCTGTCCATCCCTCCATCCATCCGTCCGTCCACCCGACCATCCACGCAGGCTTATCTTCAGCCCTCCCTCCATCCGTCTGTCCGTCTGTCTGTCCAACCCTTCAACCAACCATCCACGCAGGCTTATCTTCATCCCTCCATCCATCTGTCCATCTGTCCGTCCATCCATCCATCCATCCGTCCATCCGTCCGTCCACCCGACCATCCACGCAGGCTTACCTTCAGCCCTTCCTCCATCCGTCTGTCCGTCCATCTGTCCCTCCAACCCTTCAACCAGCCATCTAGGTAGGCTTATCTTCATCCCTCCCTCCATCCGTCCGTCTGTCTGTCCATCTGTCCATCCCTCCATCCATCCGTCCATCCGTCCGTCCACCCGACCATCCACGCAGGCTTATCTTCAGCCCTCCCTCCATCCGTCCGTCTGTCTGTCCATCTGTCCATCCCTCCATCCGTCCGTCCATCCGTCCGTCCACCCAACCCTTCAACCAACCATCCACGCAGGCTTATCTTCATCCCTCCATCCATCTGTCCATCTGTCTGTCCATCCGTCCGTCCGTCCATCCGTCCGTCCACCCGACCATCCACGCAGGCTTACCTTCAGCCCTCCCTCCGTCCGTCCGTCCGTCCGTCCGTCCACCCGACCATCCACGCAGGCTTACCTTCAGCCCTCCCTCCATCCAACCCTTCGACCGCCACGGGCTCATCTCCATCCCCTCCCCACCCCCGCCACCCCCACCCCCCACCCCTCCCCCCCACCCCCCACCCCCGCCTACCCGGTACGCGCGAAGTTGCCCCAGTAGCGCATGATCCTGCGGCTGAGCTGCTCCTCCTCCGCCGTGTAGTTGAGGGCGGGGTTGAGGGGTTGCCCGAAGACGAACTCGATCTCGTAGCCGTGAGGAACCCCCATCCACGGCGGCCACAGCAGATTGGACGCTCGGTGGTCGAAGAGGTAAGCGAAAACCGTCCCGCCCCGCTCCGCCCAGCGTTGGGCGAAGTGCATCAGGGGACAGACCACGTTGTGGTCGCCTACGATGTCATCCAACGCCTCTCGGTTCTTCACGGGGTTGTCTTGGTCCAACCAATCGGTGTACTGCAAGACCACCGCCTCCGCCGCCAGCTCGTTGGCTTGGGGTACCCCCAACCTCACCCCCCCTAAAAACTCCTCCCGGCTAATGAGGCTCTCGTTGTCTTTCCCGAAACCCGGCACCCCGTAGACCAAGAAGTAGGTGCCTTCATCTTGGACGGCTCCCAGGAGCACCTCGGCCTCGGGGCGCCCACCGGCCCCCAACAACGCTTCGGGGGTGTCCACCAAAAAGTCTCCGTCCACCACCGGCACGAAGGCGAAGCGGAAGATGCCTTGTTGAGGCAACACCGCCGCCTCTTGCTCTACCAACTCCAACGGCGTCTTGGCCCGGAGACAACCCAACAGCTCCGTCTCGTTGGCGCCGGCGCCGCCGTCGCCGCAGCCCACCAGTTTGGCCAGCGTGGCCGCTCGGCGCCGGCCCTCCGCCGCCCCCACGGTGGCCCAAGGACCGTTGGGGGACCCGCTCTGAAGGACGGCGCGGCGAAAGAGGGGGCGGCTGGTGGTGGACAACAAGTGCAAGCCGACGGAGGCGGCGCCGGCGCTTTCCCCGAAGAGGGTGACGGCGCCGGCGTCTCCGCCGAAGGCCCCGACGTTGTCCCGAACCCACCTCAACGCCAAACGTTGATCCAACAACCCGACGTTCCCCGGTGCTTCGGGGTGACCCGGTAAAGCCAAAAAACCCAAAGCACCGACGCGGTAGTTCATGGAGACCACCACCACCCCTTCGGCGGCGGCGAGGTAGCGTCCATCGTAGACGTCCAAGGAGGCGGCCCCGCTGTAGAAGCCACCGCCGTAGATCCAAACCAAAACGGGGACGGCGGCGGAAGGACGAGGAACCGGTACCCAAACGTTGAGGTAGAGACAATCTTCGCTCATCTCTCGGTTGGGGTTCCACATCTCGGAACCCCCGAACCCGGGGAACATGGTGTCCACCGCCTGGTAACAAGCGTGATGGTGGGACGAAGCATCCAAGACGCCGTGCCAAGGTCTCGCCGGTCGCGGGGGTCGGAACCGAAGGTGACCCAAGGGGGGTTCGGCGTAAGGGATCCCCAAAAAGGCGGTGACGTGGTTGGCGCCGGCCGGCAGACGGATGCCCCTCACCGGGCCGCCGGTGGTGGAGACCAGCAGCTCGGCGGCGGTGGCCGGGGCGGTGGAGAGGAGGAGGAGGAGGAGGAGAACCGGGAACGCCGGGAACGCCGGGAAGGCCCGGCCCCCCATGGCGCAGGCGGCTGCGGGGAGAGATGGAGTTGGGGGAGGGGGGGGATTGGGGGGGGGGGCTGCACTGCAATGGGATCCATGGGGTTGGGGGGCACCCGTGGGGCTGGGGTGCCCCCCAGCACCACCAGTGCCCCCCAGTGCCCCCCAGCACGACCAGTGCCCTCCAGCACCACCAGTACCCCCTCCAGCACCACCAGTGCCCCCCAGCACCACCAGTACCCCCCAGCACCACCAGTGCCCCCCAGTGCCCCCCAGCACGACCAGTGCCCTCCAGCACCACCAGTACCCCCTCCAGCACCACCAGTGCCCCCCAGCACCACCAGTACCCCCTCCAGCACCACCAGTGCCCCCCCAGCACCACCAGTGCCCTCCAGTGCCCCCCAGCACCACCAGTGCCCCCCAGTGCCCCCCCAGCACAACCAGTGCCCTCCAGCACCACCAGTACCCCCTCCAGCACCACCAGTGCCCCCCCAGCACCACCAGTGCCCTCCAGTGCCCCCCCAGCACCACCAGTGCCCCCCAGTGCCCCCCAGCACAACCAGTGCCCTCCAGCACCACCAGTACCCCCTCCAGCACCACCAGTGCCCCCCCAGCACCACCAGTGCCCCCCAGTGCCTCCCCAGCACCACCAGTGCCCCCCCCCAGCACCACCAGCGTCACCAGTTCTCCCCAGTGCCCTCCCCAGCACCACCAGTGCCCCCCAGTGCCTCCCCCAGCACCACCAGTGCCCCCCCCAGCACCACCAGCATCACCAGTGCCTGCCCCAGCACTACCAGTGCCCCCCAGTGCCTCCCCAGCACCACCAGTGCCCCCCCCAGCACCACCAGCGTCACCAGTTCTCCCCAGTGCCCTCCCCAGCACCACCAGTGCCCCCCAGTGCCTCCCCCAGCACCACCAGTGCCCCCCAGCACCACCAGCATCACCAGTTCTCCCCAGTGCCCTCCCCAGCACCACCAGTGCACCCCAGTGACCCCCCATCACCACCAGTGCCCCCCAGTGCCCCCCCAGCACCACCAGTGCCTGCCCCAGCACTACCAGTGCCCCCCAGTGCCTCCCCAGCACCACCAGTGCCCCCCCAGCACCACCAGCGTCACCAGTTCTCCCCAGTGCCCTCCCCAGCATCACCAGTGACTCCCGGTGCCCCCATCACCACCAGTGTCCCCCAGTGCCCCCCCATCACCACCAGTGCCCTCCAGTGCCCCCCCCCAGCACGACCAGTGCCCTCCAGTACCACCAGTGCCCCCCCAGCACCACCAGTGCTCCCTCAGCACCACCAGTGCCCTCCAGTGCCCCCCCAGCACGACCAGTGCCCTCCAGTACCACCAGTGCCCCCCCAGTACCACCAGTGCTCCCCCCAGCACCACCAGTGCCTCCCAGTGCCCCCCCAACACCACCAGTGCCCCCCAGCACCACCAGTGCCCCCCAGTGCCCCCCAGCATCACCAGTGACTCCCAGTGCCCCCCAGCACCACCAGTGCCCCCCAGCACCACCAGTGCCCCCCAGTGCCTCCCCAGCACCACCAGTGCCACCACCAGTGCCTCCCAGTGCCCCCCAGTGCCTCCCAGTGCCCACCCAGCACCACCAGTGCCCCCCAGTGCCCCCCCAGCACCTCCAGTGCCTCCCAGTGCACCCCCCAGCACCACCAGTGCCCCCCCACACCACCAGTGCCCCCCCAGCACCACCAGTGCCCCCCCCAGTACCACCAGTGCCCCCCTGGTGGCTTGGCCGCGGCCGTGGGGCAGGGCTGTGGGGCAGGGCCCTGCTATGGGGCAGGGTCCCGCTATGGGGCAGGCCATCGCTATGGGGCAGGCCCCCGCTATGGGGCAGGCCCCCCGCTATGGGGCAGGGCCCCGCTATGGGGCAGGCCCCCTGCTATGTGGCACCCCCGCTATGGGGCAGGCCATCGCTATGGGGCAGGCCCCCTGCTATGGGGCAGGCCCCCCGCTATGGGGCAGGCCATCGCTATGGGGCAGGCCCCCTGCTATGGGGCAGGCCCCCCGCTATGGGGCAGGCCATCGCTATGGGGCAGGCCCCCTGCTATGGGGCAGGCCCCCCGCTATGGGGCAGGCCATCGCTATGGGGCAGGCCATCGCTATGGGGCAGGCCCCCTGCTATGGGGCAGGCCCCCCGCTATGGGGCAGGCCCCCCGCTATGGGGCAGGCCATCGCTATGGGGCAGGGCCCCCCATAGCCCCCCCGCAGCCGTGGGGCCGGGGCAGGTGGCGGCTCCCGAAATAGCCCCATAAATCCCCCGGTGGAAACGGGGGGGGGGGGGGAGGGGGGGGCACACGCGTGTGCAAGCGGGGGCGGGGGGGGGGGGGCACACGCGTGTAACGGCACCGGCAAGAGGGAGCCCCACAGGGGGCCCCAGCCCCTATAGATCTCACCCTATAGAGAGCCCCAGCCCCTATAGATCTGGCCCCGTAGGGAGCCCCAGCCCCTATAGATCTCACCCTATAGGGAGCTCCAGCCCCTATAGATCTGGCCGCATAGGGAGCCCCAGCCCCCATAGATAGGGAGCCCCATAGGGAGCCCCAGCCCCTATAGATCTCACCCTATAGAGAGCCCCAGCCCCTATAGATCTGGCCCCATAGGGAGCCCCAGCCCCCATAGATAGGGAGCCCCATAGGGAGCCCCAGCCCCTATAGATCTCACCCTATAGAGAGCCCCAGCCCCTATAGATCTGGCCGCATAGGGAGCCCCAGCCCCTATAGATCTGGCCCCATAGGGAGCCCCAGCCCCTATACAGCCAGCCCCGTAGAGCCCTGCCCCATAGGGAGACCCCCCCCCCATCCCCTATACATCCATAGGGAGACAGCCACCCCCTATATACCCAGCCCTACAGAGCCCTGCCCCATAGGGACACCCGGCCCCTATAGATCCATAGGGAGATGCCCAGCACCTATACACCCAGCCCCATACAGCCCTGCCCTATAGGGAGACCCCATCCCCTATAGACCCATAGGGAGACCCACCCCTCCCCTATAGACCCACAGGGAGACACCCCCCTCCCCTATACATCCATAGGGAGACCCCCCCCATCCTCTATAGACCCATAGGGAGACGCCCAACCCCTATAGATCCACAGGGAGACCCCCCCCATCCCCTATAGACCCATAGGGAGACGCCCAACCCCTATAGATCCACAGGGAGACCCCCCCCACCCCCTATAGATCCTATAAGGAGCCCCCCACCCCCTATAGACCCACAGGGAGACCCCCCCACCCCCTATAGATCCTATAAGGAGCCCCCCCACCCCCTATACATCCATAGGGAGACCCCCCCACCCCCCATACCCGCAGCCCCCCAGAGCCCTGCCCCATAGGCGCCCCCCCGTCCCCTATAGCCCCGCCCCCCCATAGGCGCCCCCCGTCCCCTTTGGACCCCCAGGGAGGCGCCCAGCCCCACCCGGCCCCGCCCTATAGGGAGCGCCCCTCCCCCCCCCGCAAGTGGTACCCGAGGGTGGGGCTGGGGGGGGGGGAGGGGGGCAGTGGGGCGGGGTGGGGGAGGGGGTGGGGGGCAGTGGGGAGGGGGGATGGGGGGGTGGGGGAGGGGATGGGGGGCAGTGGGGGGTGGGGATGGGGGGATGGGGGGTGGGGGAGGGGATGGGGGCAGTGGGGGGTGGGGATGGAGGGGGATGGGGGGTGGGGGGGCAATGGGGGGGTGGGGATGGGGGGATGGGGGGCAATGGGGGGTGGGGATGGAGGGGGATGGGGGGTGGGGGGGGGCAATGGGGGGTGGGGATGGGGGGATGGGGGGCAATGGGGGGTGGGGATGGAGGGGGATGGGGGTGGGGGGGCAATGGGGGGTGGGGATGGGGGGATGGGGGGCAATGGGGGGGTGGGGATGGAGGGGGATGGGGGGCGGAGGGAGATGGAGGATAATGGGGGGCGATGGGGGGCGATGGGGGGGGGGGGATGGGGGGATGGGGGTGGGGGAGGGGGCCCGGGGCCGGACCCGCGCTCGCCTCTCTCCTGCGCCGCTTCTGCTCCGGCGTCTGGAAAACACCGGGGGGGGAAGGGTTAAATGGGGGGGGAGGGGGAGGGATCACATGGAGCCGCCCCTCCCCCGCCGCTGCAGTGCCGGCCCTCCCCCAGGCCGGGGGGACCCGGGAGTCCGGGGTGGGGGGGGGGGGGGGGGGGGGGCGGACCCCCCCCCCGCCCCCCAACACTGGGGGGGGTGTCCTGGGGGGTGGGTGCTGCCCCACTGCTGCCCCACCGCACTGCACTGCCCCATAACTGCCCCACTGCCCTGCCCTGCCCCACTGCTGCCCCACTGCTGCCCCATAACTGCCCCATAACTGCCCCACTGCTGCCCCACTGCCCTGCCCTGCCCCACTCGTGCCCCACTGCTCCCCCATAACTGCCCCACTGCTGCCCCATAACTGCCCCATAACTGCCCCACTGCTGCCCCACTGCCCTGCCCTGCCCCACTGCTGCCCCATAACTGCCCCACTGCTGCCCCACTGCCCTGCCCTGCCCCACTGCTGCCCCATAACTGCCTCACTGCTGCCCCACTGCTGCCCCATAACTGCCCCACTGCCCTGCCCCATTGCTCTGCATTGCCCCATTGCTGCCCCACTGCCCTGCCCCATAAGTGCCCCATTGCACTGCCCCACTGCTGCCCCCATTGCTCTGCATTGCCCCACTGCCCTGCCCCATTGCTGCCCCATAACTGCCCTGCCCCATAACTGCCCCATTGCTCTGCATTGCCCCATTGCTGCCCCACTGCTGCCCCACTGCTGCCCCATAACTGGCCTGCCCCATAACTGCCCCATTGCTCTGCATTGCCCCACTGCCCTGCCCCATTGCTGCCCCACTGCTGCCCCATAACTGCCCTGCCCCATAACTGCCCCATTGCTGCCCCATTGCTCTGCATTGCCCCATTGCTGCCCCACTGCTGCCCCACTGCCCTGCCCTGCCCCATAGATGCCCCATAGCTGCCCCACTGCTGCCCCCCCGCCCCGCCTGGGGGCGCTCTTCTCCTCCCCTGCCCCGCCCCCCCGCCCCTCCCCCCGGGGGCCCGGGCGCCCCTCCCCCCTCCCCCCCCCCCGCAGCCGGGCTATAATTGGCCCGGGGAACCCGAGACGGGCGGGGGGCGGGGCCCCCCCGGTCCCGGGGGGGGGGGGGGAGGGGCGTAAGCACACGCGTGGGCCACCGGGACCCCTAGATTTCACATACGTGGGCCACCAGGACCCCTCGATTGCCCATGCGTGGCCAGCAGGACCCCACGATTGCCCACGTGGCCACCAGGACCCCATATTGCCCGTGTGGCCACCAGGACCCTTTGATTGCCCGTGTGGCCACCAGGACCCCTATATTTCACGTACATGGGCCACCAGGAGCCCTCGATTGCCCACGTGGCCACCAGGACCCCTATATTTCACATACATGGGCCACCAGGACCCCTCGATTGCCCACGTGGCCACCAGGACCCCTATATTTCACATACATGGGCCACCAGGACCCCTCGATTGCCCACGTGGCCACCAGGACCCCTAGATTGCCCGTGTGGCCAACCAGGACCCCTCGATTGCCCACGTGGCCACCAGGACCCCTCGATTGCCCGCGTGGCCACCAGGACCCCTATATTGCCCGTGTGGCCACCAGGACCCCTATATTTCACATACATGGGCCACCTGGACCCCTCGATTGCCCACGTGGCCACCAGGACCCCTATATTGCCCGTGTGGCCACCAGGACCCCTCGATTGCCCACGTGGCCACCAGGACCCCTAGATTGCCCGCGTGGCCACCAGGACCCCTCGATTGCCCACGTGGCCACCAGGAGCCCTCGATTGCCCGCGTGGCCACCGGGAGCCCTGGGTTGCCCCTGGGTGGCCAGCGGCCGGGCGTGCCGGGCGCGCGTCCTTGGGGCGCCCGTCCCTCCCCACCCATGGGTGCCGCGGCACCCGCGTCACCAACCGGGCAAAGGGCGCCCGGCCCCGCCCGGCCCCGCCCGCGGGGGAACCTTGGGCGGGTGCGGGGGTGACGTCAACAGGGTGGGGGTGAGGGGACGTCACCACAGGGACACCCCGACACCCGCACTGGGGAGACTGGGAGACACTGGGGGGACCCCGCATCTGTCCCTGCACCCCCCCTTATCCTCCCGTGGCCCCGTCCCCACGTCCCCACCAGGAACTGGGACAGCCCCAGTGGCCCCCATTCCCACCATGAACTGGGACAACCCCCCATGGCTCCCATCCCCACGTCCCCACCAACCCTGAGAACGTCCCCGTGTCCCCGTGTCCCCACCAACCCTGAGAACGTCCCCATGTCCCCACGTCCCCACCAACCCTGAGAACGTCCCCATGTCCCCATGTCCCCACCAACCCTGAGAATGTCCCCGTGCCCCCGTGTCCCACGTCCCCACCAACCCTGAGAACGTCCCCATGTCCCCGTGTCCCCATGTCCCCACCAACCCTGAGAATGTCCCCATGTCCCCATGTCCCCACCAACCCTGAGAACGTCCCCGTGTCCCCACCAACCCTGAGAACATCCCCATGTCCCCATGTCCCACGTCCCCACCAACCCTGAGAACGTCTCCATGTCCCCGTGTCCCCACCAACCCTGAGAACGTCCCCATGTCCCCACCAACCCTGAGAACATCCCCATGTCCCCATGTCCCACGTCCCCACCAACCCTGAGAACGTCCCCATGTCCCCGTGTCCCCACCAACCCTGAGAACATCGCCATGTCCCCATGTCCCACGTCCCCACCAACCCTGAGAACGTCCCTGTGTCCCCCATCCCCACCAACCCTGAGAACGTCCCCATGTCCCCGTGTCCCCACCAACGCTGAGAACGTCCCCGTGTCCCCACGTCCCCACCAACCCCCACCCCCGGCTCTCCTCACCCCCAGGGTGCCACCACCCATTTACCACCCAACCCAGGCAAACCCAGCCCCAGCGGGTGTCCCCGGCATGAAGGAAGTGCCACCCGCCAGCGGGCACGGCCACGATGACACCATTCTGCCGCGTGCCTGTCACCCTGCCTGCCACACCCTCCCCCCCCCTGTCACCCTTATCTCACAGCCGAAATGGTGGGGACAAAGGTCCGAGCCACCCCCCCACCCCCGCCTTCATATTTCCCCGGCCACCCCCCGGTGACGGGGTTCAGTCGGCGGCTGGCGGCACGGAGGAAGGAGAGGGCGAGGGTGACAGCCATGGCGGGGGGGAGGCGCGGGTGGGCGATGGTCCTCCTCAGCTGCCTGGTGGCAGGTGAGTTTGGGGACCCACCAGGAAGGGTGGGAGAAGACGGCGGGAGAGGGTCCACGCGCAAGCCTGGACGCGGTTGCGGGAGGAGGAGGAGGGGGAGGGGGAAGGCGGTGGTCGGCCCGGTGGGAGGCTGTTGGGTGGGGGATGTGGTGGGGAGAGGGCGGGGGGGCAGGGGGCAGTACTGACCTGCACCACCGCCCCGGACCCTGGAACCACGTGCACTGATTCCACCTCCACAGAGATGTACTCCACAACACCCGCCAGCACCTCAGCACAGGAATCCACTCCAACCGTCTTCACCGCTGGAGCCGCCTCCACAGACGTGGCCTCCACAACACCCGCCACCACCTCCGCACCGGCCTCCACTGCCACCTGCTCCACCACTGGAGAAACGTTCAAAGACGTGGCCTCCACAACACCCGCCACCACCTCCACAACGGCCTCCACTGCCACCTGCTCCACCACTGGAGCAACGTCCGCACACATGGCCTCCACAACACCCACCACCACCTCCGCACCGGCCTCCACCGCCGCCTTCTCCACCCCTGGAGCCGCCTCCACAGACGTGGCCTCCACAACACCCGCCACCACCTCCGCACCGGCCTCCACCGCCGCCTTCTCCACCCCTGGAGCCGCCTCCACAGACGTGGCCTCCACAACACCCGCCACCACCTCCGCACCGGCCTCCACCGCCGCCTTCTCCACCCCTGGAGCCGCCTCCACAGACGTGGCCTCCACAACACCCGCCACCACCTCCGCACCGGCCTCCACTAACGCCGCCTTCTCCACCGCCACTGGAGCCGCCTCCACAGACGTGGCCTCCACAACACCCGCCACCACCTCCGCACCGGCCTCCACTGCCGCCTTCTCCACCCCTGGAGCCGCCTCCACAGACGTGGCCTCCACAACACCCGCCACCACCTCCGCACCGGCCTCCACCGCCGCCTTCTCCACCCCTGGAGCCGCCTCCACAGACGTGGCCTCCACAACACCCGCCACCACCTCCGCACCGGCCTCCACCGCCGCCTTCTCCACCCCTGGAGCCGCCTCCACAGACGTGGCCTCCACAACACCCGCCACCACCTCCGGACCGGCCTCCACTGCCGCCTTCTCCACCCCTGGAGCCGCCTCCACAGACGTGGCCTCCACAACACCCGCCACCACCTCTGCACCGGCCTCCACTGCCGCCTTCTCCACCCCTGGAGCCGCCTCCACAGACGTGGCCTCCACAACACCCGCCACCACCTCCGCACCGGCCTCCACTGCCGCCTTCTCCACCCCTGGAGCCGCCTCCACAGACGTGGCCTCCACAACACCCGCCACCACCTCCGCACCGGCCTCCACCGCCGCCTTCTCCACCCCTGGAGCCGCCTCCACAGACGTGGCCTCCACAACACCCGCCACCACCTCCGCACCGGCCTCCACCGCCGCCTTCTCCACCCCTGGAGCCGCCTCCACAGACGTGGCCTCCACAACACCCGCCACCACCTCCGCACCGGCCTCCACTGCCGCCTTCTCC
The DNA here is from genome assembly GCF_047370975.1 of Nipponia nippon. Lineage (NCBI taxonomy): Eukaryota > Metazoa > Chordata > Aves > Pelecaniformes > Threskiornithidae > Nipponia > Nipponia nippon. The sequence continues at coordinate 1,033,237 of NW_028262360.1, forward strand.
ACCCCTGGAGCCGCCTCCACAGACGTGGCCTCCACAACACCCGCCACCACCTCCGCACCGGCCTCCACTGCCGCCTTCTCCACCCCTGGAGCCGCCTCCACAGACGTGGCCTCCACAACACCCGCCACCACCTCCGCACCGGCCTCCACCGCCGCCTTCTCCACCCCTGGAGCCGCCTCCACAGACGTGGCCTCCACAACACCCGCCACCACCTCCGCACCGGCCTCCACCGCCGCCTTCTCCACCCCTGGAGCCGCCTCCACAGACGTGGCCTCCACAACACCCGCCACCACCTCCGCACCGGCCTCCACTGCCGCCTTCTCCACCCCTGGAGAAACCTCCACAGACGTGGCCTCCACAACACCCGCCACCACCTCCGCACCGGCCTCCACTGCCGCCTTCTCCACCCCTGGAGCCGCCTCCACAGACGTGGCCTCCACAACACCCGCCACCACCTCCGCACCGGCCTCCACTGCCGCCTTCTCCACCCCTGGAGCCGCCTCCACAGACGTGGCCTCCACAACACCCGCCACCACCTCCGCACCGGCCTCCACTGCCGCCTTCTCCACCCCTGGAGCCGCCTCCACAGACGTGGCCTCCACAACACCCGCCACCACCTCCGCACCGGCCTCCACCGCCGCCTTCTCCACCCCTGGAGCCGCCTCCACAGACGTGGCCTCCACAACACCCGCCACCACCTCCGCACCGGCCTCCACCGCCGCCTTCTCCACCCCTGGAGCCGCCTCCACAGACGTGGCCTCCACAACACCCGCCACCACCTCCGCACCGGCCTCCACCGCCGCCTTCTCCACCCCTGGAGCCGCCTCCACAGACGTGGCCTCCACAACACCCGCCACCACCTCCGCACCGGCCTCCACTGCCGCCTTCTCCACCCCTGGAGCCGCCTCCACAGACGTGGCCTCCACAACACCCGCCACCACCTCCGCACCGGCCTCCACTGCCGCCTTCTCCACCCCTGGAGCCGCCTCCACAGACGTGGCCTCCACAACACCCGCCACCACCTCCGCACCGGCCTCCACTGCCGCCTTCTCCACCCCTGGAGCCGCCTCCACAGACGTGGCCTCCACAACACCCGCCACCACCTCTGCACCGGCCTCCACCTGCCGCCTTCTCCACCCCTGGAGAAACCTCCACAGACGTGGCCTCCACAACACCCGCCACCACCTCCGCACCGGCCTCCACCGCCGCCTTCTCCACCCCTGGAGCCGCCTCCACAGACGTGGCCTCCACAACACCCGCCACCACCTCCGCACCGGCCTCCACTGCCGCCTTCTCCACCCCTGGAGCCGCCTCCACAGACGTGGCCTCCACAACACCCGCCACCACCTCCGCACCGGCCTCCACTGCCGCCTTCTCCACCCCTGGAGCCGCCTCCACAGACGTGGCCTCCACAACACCCGCCACCACCTCCGCACCGGCCTCCACTGCCGCCTTCTCCACCCCTGGAGAAACCTCCACAGACGTGGCCTCCACAACACCCGCCACCACCTCCGCACCGGCCTCCACCGCCGCCTTCTCCACCCCTGGAGCCGCCTCCACAGACGTGGCCTCCACAACACCCGCCACCACCTCCGCACCGGCCTCCACCGCCGCCTTCTCCACCCCTGGAGCCGCCTCCACAGACGTGGCCTCCACAACACCCGCCACCACCTCCGCACCGGCCTCCACTGCCGCCTTCTCCACCCCTGGAGCCGCCTCCACAGACGTGGCCTCCACAACACCCGCCACCACCTCCGCACCGGCCTCCACTGCCGCCTTCTCCACCCCTGGAGAAACCTCCACAGACGTGGCCTCCACAACACCCGCCACCACCTCCGCACCGGCCTCCACTGCCGCCTTCTCCACCCCTGGAGCCGCCTCCACAGACGTGGCCTCCACAACACCCGCCACCACCTCCGCACCGGCCTCCACCGCCGCCTTCTCCACCCCTGGAGCCGCCTCCACAGACGTGGCCTCCACAACACCCGCCACCACCTCCGCACCGGCCTCCACTGCCGCCTTCTCCACCCCTGGAGAAACCTCCACAGACGTGGCCTCCACAACACCCGCCACCACCTCCGCACCGGCCTCCACCGCCGCCTTCTCCACCCCTGGAGCCGCCTCCACAGACGTGGCCTCCACAACACCCGCCACCACCTCCGCACCGGCCTCCACTGCCGCCTTCTCCACCCCTGGAGCCGCCTCCACAGACGTGGCCTCCACAACACCCGCCACCACCTCCGCACCGGCCTCCACCGCCGCCTTCTCCACCCCTGGAGCCGCCTCCACAGACGTGGCCTCCACAACACCCGCCACCACCTCCGCACCGGCCTCCACTGCCGCCTTCTCCACCCCTGGAGCCGCCTCCACAGACGTGGCCTCCACAACACCCGCCACCACCTCCGCACCGGCCTCCACTGCCGCCTTCTCCACCCCTGGAGCCGCCTCCACAGACGTGGCCTCCACAACACCCGCCACCACCTCCGCACCGGCCTCCACTGCCGCCTTCTCCACCCCTGGAGCCGCCTCCACAGACGTGGCCTCCACAACACCCGCCACCACCTCCGCACCGGCCTCCACCGCCGCCTTCTCCACCCCTGGAGCCGCCTCCACAGACGTGGCCTCCACAACACCCGCCACCACCTCCGCACCGGCCTCCACTGCCGCCTTCTCCACCCCTGGAGAAACCTCCACAGACGTGGCCTCCACAACACCCGCCACCACCTCCGCACCGGCCTCCACCGCCGCCTTCTCCACCCCTGGAGCCGCCTCCACAGACGTGGCCTCCACAACACCCGCCACCACCTCCGCACCGGCCTCCACCGCCGCCTTCTCCACCCCTGGAGCCGCCTCCACAGACGTGGCCTCCACAACACCCGCCACCACCTCCGCACCGGCCTCCACTGCCGCCTTCTCCACCCCTGGAGCCGCCTCCACAGACGTGGCCTCCACAACACCCGCCACCACCTCCGCACCGGCCTCCACTGCCGCCTTCTCCACCCCTGGAGCCGCCTCCACAGACGTGGCCTCCACAACACCCGCCACCACCTCCGCACCGGCCTCCACTGCCGCCTTCTCCACCCCTGGAGAAACCTCCACAGACGTGGCCTCCACAACACCCGCCACCACCTCCGCACCGGCCTCCACCGCCGCCTTCTCCACCCCTGGAGCCGCCTCCACAGACGTGGCCTCCACAACACCCGCCACCACCTCCGCACCGGCCTCCACCGCCGCCTTCTCCACCCCTGGAGCCGCCTCCACAGACGTGGCCTCCACAACACCCGCCACCACCTCCGCACCGGCCTCCACTAACACCCCGGACCCTCCACCGCCACGGGAGCCGCCTCCACAGACGTGGCCTCCACAACACCCGCCACCACCTCCGCACCGGCCTCCACCACCTCCTTCTCCGGACCCTGGAACCACCGCCTGGAGAAACCTCCACAGACGTGGCCTCCACAACACCCGCCACCACCTCCGCACCGGCCTCCACTCCGCCCTCCACCCCTGGCTGTCACCTCCACAGACGTGGCCTCCACAACACCCGCCACCACCTCCGCACCGGCCTCCACCGCCGCCTTCTCCACCCCTGGAACCGCCTCCACAGACGTGGCCTCCACAGAGATGACCTCCACGACGGCTCCCACCACCTCAGTACTGACCTCCACTAACACCCCGGACCCTGGAACCACCGCCACGGCTGTCACCTCCACAGAGATGGCCTCCACAACACCTCCCACCACCTCCGCACCGGCCTCCACTGCCGCCTTCTCCACCCCTGGAACCACCGCCACGGCTGTCACCTCCACAGACGTGGCCTCCACAACACCCGCCACCACCTCCGCACCGGCCTCCACTAACACCCCGGACCCTGGAACCACCGCCACGGCTGTCACCTCCACAGAGATGGCCTCCACGACGGCTCCCACCACCTCCGTACTGACCTCCACCACCGCCTTCTCCGGACCCCTGGAACCACCGCCACGGCTGTCACCTCCACAACACCCGCCACCACCTCCGCACCGGCCTCCACGCCGCCTTCTCCACCCCTGGAGCCGTCCACAGACGTGGCCTCCACAACACCCGCCACCACCTCCGCACCGGCCTCCACCGCCGCCTTCTCCACCCCTGGAGCCGCCTCCACAGAGATGGCCTCCACAACACTCGCCACCACCTCCGCACCGGCCTCCACTAACAGCCCGGACCCTGGAACCACCGCCACGGCTGTCACCTCCACAGAGATGGCCTCCACAACAGCTCCCACCACCTCAGTACCGGCCTCCACTGCCGCCTTCTCCACCCCTGGAGCCGCCTCCACAGACGTGGCCTCCACAGAGATGTCCTCCACGACGGCTCCGCACCGGCCTCCACTGCCGCCTTCTCCACCCCTGGAGCCGCCTCCACAGACCCTGGAACCTCCACAACACCGGCTGTCACCTCCACAGAGATGACCTCCACCGCCGCCTTCTCCACCCCTGGAGCCGCCTCCACAGACGTGGCCTCCACAACACCCGCCACCACCTCCGCACCGGCCTCCACCGCCGCCTTCTCCACCCCTGGAGCCGCCTCCACAGACGTGGCCTCCACAACACCCGCCACCACCTCCGCACCGGCCTCCACTAACAGCCCGGACCCTGGAACCACCGCCACGGCTGTCACCTCCACAGACGTGGCCTCCACAACACCCGCCACCACCTCCGCACCGGCCTCCACTGCCGCCTTCTCCACCCCTGGAGCCGCCTCCACAGACGTGGCCTCCACAACACCCGCCACCACCTCCGCACCGGCCTCCACTGCCGCCTTCTCCACCCCTGGAGCCGCCTCCACAGACGTGGCCTCCACAACACCCGCCACCACCTCCGCACCGGCCTCCACCGCCGCCTTCTCCACCCCTGGAGCCGCCTCCACAGACGTGGCCTCCACAACACCCGCCACCACCTCCGCACCGGCCTCCACTAACAGCCCGGACCTTCTGGAACCACCGCCACGGCTGTCACCTCCACAGAGATGGCCTCCACAACACCTCCCACCACCTCCGTACCGGCCTCCACTAACACCCCGGACCCTGGAACCACCGCCACGGCTGTCACCTCCACAGAGATGGCCTCCACAACACCCGCCACCACCTCCGCACCGGCCTCCACCGCCGCCTTCTCCACCCCTGGAGCCACCGCCACAGACGTGGCCTCCACAACACCCGCCACCACCTCCGCACCGGCCTCCACCACCGCCTTCTCCACCCCTGGGGCCGCCTCCACAGACGCGGCCTCCACAACACCCGCCACCACCTCCGCACCGGGCTCCACCGTCGCCTTCTCCACCCCTGGAGCCGCCTCCACAGACGTGGCCTCCACAACACCCGCCACCACCTGGAACCACCGCCACGGCCGCCTTCTCCACCCCTGGAGATGTCCTCCACAGACGTGGCCTCCCACCACCACAGTACTGACCTCCACTAACAGCCCGGACCCTGGAACCACCGCCACGGCTGTCACCTCCACAGAGATGACCTCCACAACAGCTCCCACCACCGCAGTACTGACCTCCTCCACCTCCCTGGATTCTGGAACCACCGCCACGGCTGTCACCTCCACAGAGATGACCTCCACGACAGCTCCCACCACCTCAGTACTGACCTCCACTAACACCCCGGACCCTGGAACCACCGCCACGGCTGTCACCTCCACAGACGTGGCCTCCACAACACCCGCCACCACCTCCGTACTGACCTCCACTAACACCCCGGACCCTGGAACCACCGCCACGGCTGTCACCTCCACAGAGATGGCCTCCACAACACCTCCCACCACCTCCGCACCGACCTCCACTAACACCCCGGACCCTGGAACCACCGCCACGGCTGTCACCTCCACAGAGATGTCCTACACGACGGCTCCCACCACCGCAGTACCAACCTCCACTAACACCCCGGACCCTGGAACCACAGCCACGGCTGTCACCTCCACAGAGATGACCTCCACGACGGCTCCCACCACCTCAGTACTGACCTCCACTAACACCCCGGACCCTGGAACCACCGCCACGGCTGTCACCTCCACAGAGATGGCCTCCACAACAGCTCCGCCACCACCTCCGCACCGGCCTCCACTAACAGCCCGGACCCTGGAACCACCGCCACGGCTGTCACCTCCACAGAGATGGCCTCCACAACACCCGCCACCACCTCCGCACCGACCTCCACCACCTTCCCGGACCCTGGAACCACCGCCACGGCTGTCACCTCCACAGAGATGGCCTCCACAACACCTCCCACCACCTCCGCACCGGCCTCCACTAACACCCCGGACCCTGGAACCACCGCCACGGCTGTCACCTCCACAGAGATGACCTCCACAACAGCTCCCACCACCGCAGTACCGACCTCCACTAACAGCCCGGACCCTGGAACCACCGCCACGGCTGTCACCTCCACAGAGATGTCCTCCACAACAGCTCCCACCACCTCAGTACTGACCTCCACTAACACCCCGGACCCTGGAACCACCGCCACGGCTGTCACCTCCACAGACGTGGCCTCCACAACACCCGCCACCACCTCAGTACTGACCTCCACTAACACAGCCCGGACCCTGGAACCACCGCCACGGCTGTCACCTCCACAGAGATGACCTCCACGACGGCTCCCACCACCGCAGTACTGACCTCCACTAACTCCCCGGACCCTGGAACCACCGCCACGGCTGTCACCTCCACAGAGATGTCCTCCACAACAGCTCCCACCACCGCCATACCGACCTCCACTAACAGCCCGGACCCTGGAACCACCGCCACGGCTGTCACCTCCACAGAGATGTCCTCCACAACAGCTCCCACCACCTCAGCACTGACCTCCACCACCTCCCCGGACCCTGGAACCACCGCCACGGCTGTCACCTCCACAGAGATGACCTCCACAACAGCTCCCACCACCTCAGTACTGACCTCCACTAACACCCCGGACCCTGGAACCACCGCCACGGCTGTCACCTCCACAGAGATGACCTCCACAACACCCGCCACCACCTCCGCACTGACCTCCACTAACTCCCCGGACCCTGGAACCACCGCCACGGCTGTCACCTCCACAGAGATGTCCTCCACGACGGCTCCCACCACCGCCATACCGACCTCCACTAACAGCCCGGACCCTGGAACCACCGCCACGGCTGTCACCTCCACAGAGATGTCCTCCACAACAGCTCCCACCACCTCAGTACTGACCTCCACTAACACCCCGGACCCTGGAACCACCGCCACGGCTGTCACCTCCACAGACATGTCCTCCACGACGGCTCCCACCACCTCAGTACTGACCTCCACTAACACCCCGGACCCTGGAACCACCGCCACGGCTGTCACCTCCCCAGAGATGACCTCCACGACGGCTCCCACCACCACAGTACCGACCTCCACTAACACCCCGGACCCTGGAACCACCGCCACGGCTGTCACCTCCACAGAGATGTCCTCCACGACGGCTCCCACCACCTCAGTACTGACCTCCATGACCTCCCCAGACCCTGGAACCACCGCCACGGCTGTCACCTCCACAGAGATGTCCTCCACGTCAGCTCCCACCACCACAGCACTGACCTCCACTAACACCCCGGACCCTGGAACCACCGCCACGGCTGTCACCTCCACAGAGATGTCCTCCACAACAGCTCCCACCACCTCAGTACTGACCTCCACCACCTCCCCGGACCCTGGAACCACCGCCACGGCTGTCACCTCCACAGAGATGTCCTCCACAACAGCTCCCACCACCGCAGTACTGACCTCCACCACCTCCCCGGACCCTGGAACCACCGCCACGGCTGTCACCTCCACAGAGATGACCTCCACGACGGCTCCTACCACCTCAGTACTGACCTCCACTAACACCCCGGACCCTGGAACCACCGCCACGGCTGTCACCTCCACAGAGATGTCCTCCACGACGGCTCCCAGCACCTCCGTACTGACCTCCACCACGTCCCCGGACCCTGGAACCACCGCCACGGCTGTCACCTCCACAGAGATGACCTCCACGACGGCTCCCACCACCGCAGTACTGACCTCCACTAACACCCCGGACCCTGGAACCACCGCCACGGCTGTCACCTCCACAGAGATGTCTTCCACAGACGTGGCCTCCCACCACCCGCCACCACCTCCACTAACACCCCGGACCCTGGAACCACCGCCACGGCTGTCCCCTCCACAGAGATGTCCTCCACAACACCTCCCACCACCTCCGCACCGACCTCCACGCCGCCGGACCCTGGAACCACCGCCACGGCTGTCACCTCCACAGAGATGTCCTCCACGACGGCTCCCACCACCGCAGTACTGACCTCCACTAACAGCCCGGACCCTGGAACCACCGCCACGGCTGTCACCTCCACAGAGATGACCTCCACAACAGCTCCCACCACCTCAGTACCGACCTCCACTAACACCCCGGACCCTGGAACCACCGCCACGGCTGTCACCTCCACAGAGATGTCCTCCACAACAGCTCCCACCACCGCAGTACTGACCTCCACCACCTCCCCGGACCCTGGAACCACCGCCACGGCTGTCACCTCCACAGAGATGACCTCCACGACGGCTCCCACCACCTCAGTACTGACCTCCACTAACACCCCGGACCCTGGAACCACCGCCACGGCTGTCACCTCCACAGAGATGACCTCCACGACGGCTCCCACCACCTCAGTACTGACCTCCACCACCTCCCCGGACCCTGGAACCACCGCCACGGCTGTCACCTCCACAGAGATGTCCTCCGCAACAGCTCCCACCACCTCAGTACTGACCTCCACCACCTCCCCGGACCCTGGAACCACCGCCACGGCTGTCACCTCCACAGAGATGACCTCCACGATGGCTCCCACCACCTCAGTACTGACCTCCACTAACACCCCGGACCCTGGAACCACCGCCACGGCTGTCACCTCCACAGAGATGTCTTCCACGACGGCTCCCACCACCGCCATACCGACCTCCACTAACAGCCCGGACCCTGGAACCACCGCCACGGCTGTCACCTCCACAGAGATGACCTCCACGACGGCTCCCACCACCTCAGTACTGACCTCCACCACCTCCCCGGACCCTGGAACCACCGCCACGGCTGTCACCTCCACGACAGCTCCCACCACCTCAGTACTGACCTCCACTAACACCCCGGACCCTGGAACCACCGCCACGGCTGTCACCTCCACAGAGATGACCTCCACGACAGCTCCCACCACCGTAGTACTGACCTCCACTAACACCCCGGACCCTGGAACCACCGCCACGGCTGTCCCCTCCACAGACATGTCCTCCACGACGGCTCCCACCACCGCCATACCGACCTCCACTAACAGCCCGGACCCTGGAACCACCGCCACGGCTGTCACCTCCACAGAGATGACCTCCACGACGGCTCCCACCACCTCAGTACTGACCTCCACTAACACCCCGGACCCTGGAACCACCGCCACGGCTGTCACCTCCACAGAGATGACCTCCACAACAGCTCCCACCACCGCAGTACTAACCTCCACCACCTCCCCGGACCCTGGAACCACCGCCACGGCTGTCACCTCCACAGAGATGACCTCCCCGACGGCTCCTACCACCTCAGTACTGACCTCCACTAACACCCCGGACCCTGGAACCACCGCCACGGCTGTCACCTCCACAGAGATGACCTCCACGACAGCTCCCACCACCTCAGTACTGACCTCCACTAACACCCCGGACCCTGGAACCACCGCCACGGCTGTCACCTCCACAGAGATGTCCTCCACGACGGCTCCCACCACCTCAGTACTGACCTCCACTAACACCCCGGACCCTGGAACCACCGCCACGGCTGTCACCTCCACAGAGATGACCTCCACGACGGCTCCCACCACCGCAGTACTGACCTCCACCACCTCCCCGGACCCTGGAACCACCGCCACGGCTGTCACCTCCACGACAGCTCCCACCACCGTAGTTCTGACCTCCACTAACACCCCGGACCCTGGAACCACCGCCACTGCTGTCACCTCCACAGAGATGTCCTCCACAACAGCTCCCACCACCTCAGTACTGACCTCCACTAACACCCCGGACCCTGGAACCACCGCCATGGCTGTCACCTCCACAGAGATGACCTCCACGACGGCTCCCACCACCTCAGTACCGACCTCCACTAACACCCAGGACCCTGGAACCACCGCCACGGCTGTCACCTCCACAGAGATGACCTCCACGACAGCTCCCACCACCTCAGTACTGACCTCCACTAACACCCCGGACCCTGGAACCACCGCCACGGCTGTCCCCTCCACAGAGATGTCCTCCACGACGGCTCCCACCACCGCCATACCGACCTCCACTAACAGCCCGGACCCTGGAACCACCGCCACGGCTGTCACCTCCACAGAGATGTCCTCCACAACGGCTCCCACCACCTCAGTACTGACCTCCACTAACACCCCGGACCCTGGAAGCACCGCCACGGCTGTCACCTCCACAGAGATGACCTCCACAACAGCTCCCACCACCGCAGTACTGACCTCCACCACCTCCCCGGACCCTGGAACCACCGCCACGGCTGTCACCTCCACAGAGATGACCTCCACGACGGCTCCTACCACCTCAGTACTGACCTCCACTAACACCCCGGACCCTGGAACCACCGCCACGGCTGTCACCTCCACAGAGATGACCTCCACGACAGCTCCCACCACCGCAGTACTGACCCCCACTAACACCCCGGACCCTGGAACCACCGCCACGGCTGTCACCTCCACAGAGATGACCTCCACGACAGCTCCCACCACCGTAGTACTGACCTCCACTAACACCCCGGACCCTGGAACCACCGCCACGGCTGTCCCCTCCACAGAGATGTCCTCCACGACGGCTCCCACCACCGCCATACCGACCTCCACTAACAGCCCGGACCCTGGAACCACCGCCACGGCTGTCACCTCCACAGAGATGTCCTCCACGACGGCTCCCACCACCTCAGTACTGACCTCCACTAACACCCCGGACCCTGGAACCACCGCCACGGCTGTCACCTCCACAGAGATGACCTCCACGACGGCTCCCACCACCTCAGTACTGACCTCCACTAACACCCCGGACCCTGGAACCACCGCCACGGCTGTCACCTCCACAGAGATGACCTCCACGACGGCTCCCACCACCGCAGTACTGACCTCCACCACCTCCCCGGACCCTGGAACCACCGCCACGGCTGTCACCTCCACGACAGCTCCCACCACCGTAGTACTGACCTCCACTAACACCCCGGACCCTGGAACCACCGCCACTGCTGTCACCTCCACAGAGATGTCCTCCACAACAGCTCCCACCACCTCAGTACTGACCTCCACTAACACCCCGGACCCTGGAACCACCGCCACGGCTGTCACCTCCACAGAGATGTCCTCCACGACGGCTCCCACCACCGCCATACCGACCTCCACTAACAGCCCGGACCCTGGAACCACCGCCACGGCTGTCACCTCCACAGAGATGTCCTCCACAACGGCTCCCACCACCTCAGTACTGACCTCCACTAACACCCCGGACCCTGGAACCACCGCCACGGCTGTCACCTCCACAGAGATGACCTCCACAACAGCTCCCACCACCGCAGTACTGACCTCCACCACCTCCCCGGACCCTGGAACCACCGCCACGGCTGTCACCTCCACAGAGATGACCTCCACGACGGCTCCTACCACCTCAGTACTGACCTCCACTAACACCCCGGACCCTGGAACCACCGCCACGGCTGTCACCTCCACAGAGATGACCTCCACGACAGCTCCCACCACCGCAGTACTGACCTCCACTAACACCCCGGACCCTGGAACCACCGCCACGGCTGTCACCTCCACAGAGATGTCCTCCACGACGGCTCCCACCACCTCCGTACTGACCTCCACTAACACCCCGGACCCTGGAACCACCGCCACGGCTGTCACCTCCACAGAGATGACCTCCACGACGGCTCCCACCACCTCAGTACTGACCTCCACTAACACCCCGGACCCTGGAACCACCGCCACGGCTGTCACCTCCACAGAGATGACCTCCACGACGGCTCCCACCACCTCAGTACTGACCTCCACTAACACCCCGGACCCTGGAACCACCGCCACGGCTGTCACCTCCACAGAGATGACCTCCACGACGGCTCCCACCACCTCAGTACTGACCTCCACTAACACCCAGGACCCTGGAACCACCGCCACGGCTGTCACCTCCACAGAGATGTCCTCCACGTCAGCTCCCACCACCTCAGCACTGACCTCCACCACCTCCCCGGACCCTGGAACCACCGCCACGGCTGTCACCTCCACAGAGATGTCCTCCACAACAGCTCCCACCACCGCAGTACTGACCTCCACTAACACCCCGGACCCTGGAACCACCGCCACGGCTGTCACCTCCACAGAGATGTCCTCCACGACGGCTCCCACCACCTCAGTACTGACCTCCACTAACAGCCCGGACCTTGGAACCACCGCCACGGCTGTCACCTCCACAGAGATGTCCTCCACGACAGCTCCCACCACCTCAGAACTGACCTCCACTAACACCCCGGACCCTGGAACCACTGCCATGGCTGTCACCTCCACAGAGATGACCTCCACAACAGCTCCCACCACCTCAGTACTGACCTCCACGACCTCCCCGAACCCTGGAACCACCGCCACGGCTGTCACCTCCACAGAGATGTCCTCCACGACGGCTCCCACCACCGCAGTACTGACCTCCACTAACACCCCGGACCCTGGAACCACAGCCACGGCTGTCACCTCCACAGAGATGTCCTCCACGACGGCTCCCACCACCTCAGTACTGACCTCCACTAACAGCCCGGACCTTGGAACCACCGCCACGGCTGTCACCTCCACAGAGATGTCCTCCACGACAGCTCCCACCACCTCAGAACTGACCTCCACTAAAACCCCGGACCCTGGAACCACTGCCATGGCTGTCACCTCCACAGAGATGACCTCCACAACAGCTCCCACCACCTCAGTACTGACCTCCACGACCTCCCCGAACCCTGGAACCACCGCCACAGCTGTCACCTCCACAGAGATGTCCTCCCCGACTCCCACTATCACCTCAGCACAGACCTCCAATGCCTTCTCCACCACTGAAGGCACCCCCATAGAGGTGACCTCCATAGCCGCACCCACAAACACCACCCAGCTTACCTCCACAGCACCCACCAAAACCACCCAAGCCACCTCCACAACAGCCTCTACCACTCAAGTGACCTCCACTGCACCCACCACCCAAGCCATCTCTACAACAATCGTCAGCCCAGTTTTTCCTTCAGGTGAGTCCCCCCACCACCCACCTCCACCCCAGAGGACCGTCGCGCCCCACGCATCACCTCCAGGTCCGAGCAGGTTCCCCCGGCCCTGGGGGTCCCCCAGGGTGCCCTGCTGACCCCCCCACCTTGCTCCCTACCAGTTAACTGCCAGAACGGAGGCACCTACGACGGCATCAAGTGTATCTGCACCACCTCTTTCTACGGCCCCTTGTGCGAGTACTCCACCGCCTCCATCGACACCACCCTCCGTAAGTGCCACCTCCACCCAACCCCGTGGCCCCCCTGGAGCTCCTGGCCTCCCCGGGCCCACGACGGGGAGCTCCTGGCCTCCCCGGGCCCACGACGGGGAGCTCCTGGCCTCCCTGGGCCCACGACGGGGAGCTCCTGGCCTCCCTGGGCCCACGACGGGGAGCTCCTGGCCTCCCTGGGCCCACAATGTTGAGCTCCTGGCCTCCCTGGGCCCACAATGTTGAGCTCCTGGCCTCCCTGGGCCCACGACAGGGAGCTCCTGGCCTCCTTGGACCCAAGATGGGGAGCTCCTGGCCTCCCCGGGCCCACGACAGGGAGCTCCTGGCCTCCCCGGGCCCACGATGTTGACCTCCCTTCCTTCTCTCCTCATCTCCTCTAGCTTTCCCAGGGACAATTTTGGCAGACACGCAGCTGGTGGTGACCGTCACCAACTTCAACTACACGGAGGAGCTGCAGGACACCCAGTCAGAGACCTACCGCTACTTCGAGGAGCATTTTCAGAAGGAGGTGAGGACAGGGGGCCGAGTTGTCCCTCCGTGGCCATCTTGTCCCCTCGGTGGTGGCTCACGCGAGCCTTTGGCTTTGCAGATAAAGAAGGTCTATGGGAACATCCCCGGCTACGAGGGCGTGAGGATCATCAGCCTCAAGTAAGGGGTCCCTGACAGGAGCCCAGGTTGGGTGGGGGGTGTCCCCGGTCACCCCTTCTAACCCCGCTCTCTCCCCTTCTCCAAAGACCTGGCAGCATCGTGGTGGACCACGAGGTCTTCTTCACCATGCCGGAGGAGAAAAACACGATCGAGAATTTCGAGGAGATAATGAAGAGCCTGGTGGAGAAGTTGCAAGACACGGTGGCCAGCCAGGGCTTCTGCCAGCACAACAACTGTGGGTGCCCTTCCGTGTGTCCTCCCCCCCCCTACCCCGGCCGCCTGGGTCCCACCTGGGGCACCCAAGGGTGGGTCTCTGATGCCTCCTCTCCCTCTCTCTTCCTCCTACCGCAGCCATCCTCTGCCTCACCGTTAAACCCAACCCCATCGTCAAGAACATGACGCAGGCGTCTTCCCTGGATGGTGAGACCTCTGCGGGCCCAACTGCCAACCCCACCAGTCCTCCCAGTGCACCCCACCTGTTCCCTATGCACCCCACCAGCCCCCAGTGCACCCCACCAGTCCCTCACCTACCTCACAAGTTCTCCCCATGGACCCCACCAGCCCCCAGTGCACCCCACCAGTGCCTTGCCCACCCCACCAGTTCCTTGCCCACCCCACCAGTTCCTTGCCCACCCCACCAGCCCCCAGCGCACCCCACCAGCCCCCAGTGCATCCCACCAGTTCCTTGCCCACCCCACCAGGGCCTTGCCCGCCCCACCAGCCCCCACAGTGCACCCCACCAGTGCCTTGCCCACCCCACCAGCCCCCAGTGCACCCCACCAGTGCCTTGCCCACCCCACCAGTGCCTTGCCCACCCCACCAGTGCCTTGCCCACCCCACCAGCCCCCCGTGCACCCCACCAGTGCCTTGCCCACCCCACCAGCCCCTCGCCCACCCCACCAGCCCCCAGTGCACCCCACCAGTCCCTTGCCCACCCCACCAGCGCCCAGCGCACCCCACCAGCCCCCAGCGCACCGCACCAGTGCCTTGCCCACCCCACCAGCCCCCAGCGCACCCCACCAGCCCCCAGCGCACCCCACCAGTGCCTTGCCCACCCCACCAGCCCCCAGTGCACCCCACCAGCCCCCAGCGCACCCCACCAGTGCCTTGCCCACCCCACCAGCACCCAGTGCACCCCACCAGCCCCCAGCGCACCCCACCAGTGCTCCCATTCCCCCCTGACCCCTCCAACCCCCTGCCCCCCCCAGAGATCTGCCGGCAGCGAGCACCCAACGACTACCAGGACTTCTACTACCCGCTGACCACCGAGGGCGTCATCCGCTGCATCACCAACTGCACGCCCAACATGCCCAACACCATGGATTGCCACTACGGCCAGTGCCACGTCACCCGAGCCGGGCCCCAGTGCTTGTGAGTGCCACCACGGGGGTCCCACGGCCACGACGTTGGCCGGTGGAGGAGCCTCCAGCGTCCTCGCTCCAATCCCACGGGAATGGTGGGCCTGATCCTGTCTCCTTCCCACAGCTGCCAGGATGAAGCCCTGTTCTGGTACACGGGCACCCACTGCTCCGGTCGCATCAGCAAGTTGGCCATGGGGTTGGGGCTGGTGGCCACCGTGTTTTTCATTGGCTGCGTCGTCCTCGCCGCGGTGTTGATCCGGAATCGCCGGAGGAAATCCTTGAGGTAGAGGAGCCCGGACGCTTGGGTTCCCGGTTGGGAGGGGTCTTCCAGTTCAGGGGGAGGGTTGGTACCTGGGTTCACTGGGGGGGGGGGGGAGCCCCCTCCTCTGGTCTCTGTCCCCCCCCTTGAGACCCCCTCTTGCTGCCCACCCAGTGACACTCAGTCCAGCACTGGTGACAACTGGTACGAGGACGACGGCTTCGCCTGGAACTTGGAAGATGGTTTCCTCTACCGCAACAAGGGAGCCGAGAGCGCCACAGGTAACCCCCAACCCCCAGTTTGGGTTGATGGAGACCCCCAACTCTTGGGGGAGACCCCCGAAACCTCCAACCGCCCCCCGAAACCTCCAACCACCCCCCGAAACCTCCAACCGCCCTCCCTGTCTCCCCATAGGGAGCGAGACTCCACCCAGGTTCACGCCTTCGTTGGAGCTGGTGGATACCTCCATCCCGGTACGTCCTCCTCCTCCGACAGCACCCACCCCCCTCCCCTGGCCCAGGGCACCCAAGGGAGACCCCCCACCCCCCTCTCACCCCCTTCCCTCTCCTCCTCCTCCCCACACCAGATGAAGATCTCCAGGCCAAAGGTCACAACTCGGCTATGATCCTGCACCGGCGACATCCCGGCTGTCGACGGAAGCAACCCCAACCGGGATGAAGAGCAGAAACCTCCCCCAACCTCAACGCGACGGGTCTTCTCGCCCAAGGGAAGACCCGAACCCGCTTGGCGTGGCCGGACCACGGGCATGCAGGCCGTGCCGAAAGCCGGGCGAGACGCTCGGGGCAGGCAACCTCCGCTATTTATTATTTATTTGGGCGATGAAGCCGGCAGCGCCGGGTGCCGTAAAACCGCCCGTGGCTCTGGGGCTGAGCCCGGGGCGGGGAGGGGGGGTGGGGCGCGACACAAGGACGGGGTGCAGGCAGTGGCCAGCCGCAGGGAGGCTGCCACGGAGGACCCTTCCCACCCCTCCCCCGCCCTTTCACGCGGGCATCGGGCGTTTTAATAAATTTATTGTTATTACGAGTCTGGTTTGTCTTCGGTCCCTTCTTGTCCCTTCCCGAGGGAGGCGCGCCGGGCGCCTCTCGGGGCGGGGGTGGTCACGGGACTCCAGAGGAACCGGTGGGTGCACGGGGTACCCAGAACAAACTGGGGAGTCCTGGGAGGTACTGGGACACCCCGGGGTGCACGTGGCACCCAGAACAAACTGGGGAGCCCTGGGAGGTACTGGGACACCCCGGGGTGCACGTGGCACCCAGAATAAACTGGGGAGTCCTGGGAGGTACTGGGACACCTTGGGGTGCACGTGGCACCCAGAACAAACTGGGGAGCCCTGGGAGATACTGGGACACCCCGGGGTGCACGTGGCACCCAGAACAAACTGGGGAGCCCTGGGAGGTACTGGGACACCCCGGGGTGCACGGGGTACCCAGAACAAACTGGGGAGCCCTGGGAGGTACTGGGACACCCCGGGGTGCACGTGGCACCCAGAACAAACTGGGGAGCCCTGGGAGGTACTGGGACACCCCGGGGTGCACGTGGCACCCAGAACAAACTGGGGAGCCCTGGGAGGTACTGGGACACCCCGGGGTGCACGTGGCACCCAGAACAAACTGGGGAGCCCTGGGAGGTACTGGGACACCCCGGGGTGCACGTGGCACCCAGAACAAACTGGGGAGCCCTGGGAGGTACTGGGACACCCCGGGGTGCACGTGGCACCCAGAACAAACTGGGGAGCCCTGGGAGGTACTGGGGCACCCCGGGGTGCACGTGGCACCCAGAATAAACTGGGGAGTCCTGGGAGGTACTGGGACACCTTGGGGTGCACGTGGCACCCAGAACAAACTGGGGAGTCCTGGGAGGTACTGGGACACCTTGGGGTGCACGTGGCACCCAGAACAAACTGGGGAGTCCTGGGAGGTACTGGGACACCCCGGGGTGCACGTGGCACCCAGAATAAACTGGGGAGTCCTGGGAGGTACTGGGACACCCCGGGGTGCACGGGGTACCCAGAACAAACTGGGGAGTCCTGGGAGGTACTGGGACACCTTGGGGTGCACGTGGCACCCAGAACAAACTGGGGAGTCCTGGGAGGTACTGGGACACCTTGGGGTGCACGTGGCACCCAGAACAAACTGGGGAGTCCTGGGAGGTACTGGGACACCCCGGGGTGCACGTGGCACCCAGAACAAACTGGGGAGTCCTGGGAGGTACTGGGACACCTTGGGGTGCACGTGGCACCCAGAACAAACTGGGGAGTCCTGGGAGGTACTGGGACACCCCGGGGTGCACGTGGCACCCAGAATAAACTGGGGAGTCCTGGGAGGTACTGGGACACCCCGGGGTGCACGTGGCACCCAGAACAAACTGGGGAGTCCTGGGAGGTACTGGGACACCTTGGGGTGCACGTGGCACCCAGAACAAACTGGGGAGTCCTGGGAGGTACTGGGACACCTTGGGGTGCACGTGGCACCCAGAACAAACTGGGGAGTCCTGGGAGGTACTGGGACACCCCGGGGTGCACGTGGCACCCAGAACAAACTGGGGAGTCCTGGGAGGTACTGGGACACCCCGGGGTGCACGGGGTACCCAGAACAAACTGGGGAGTCCTGGGAGGTACTGGGACACCCCGGGGTGCACGTGGCACCCAGAACAAACTGGGGAGCCCTGGGAGGTACTGGGACACCCTGGGGTGCACGTGGCACCCAGAATAAACTGGGATGCACTGGGAAGCACTGGGGAGCATATAGCACCGAGACCAAACTGGGAAGTACTGGGAAGCACTGGGGAGCATATAGCACCCAGACCAAACTGGGAAGTGCTGGGAAGCACTGGGACACACTGGGGAGCACATGGCACCCAGAACACAGTGGGAAGTACTGAGAGGCACTGGGGAGCCCTGGGAATTACTGGGACACACTGGGAAGCAGGTAGCACCCAGAAGACACTGGGACACACTGGGAAGTACTGGGACACCCCGGGAAGGTGGGAGCACAGTGGGGGGGACAGGGGACACCCCGGGGGGGAGGGGACACCCGCCCAGTGCCACCAGCACCACGGCCAGCGCCCGGCTGATCAGCACCACGGACAGCGGCGGGCCGGGGGGGCACCCATGGGTGCTTGGGGATGAAGGGGGAGGGGCCCAGATGGCACCCATGGGTGCCTGGGGATGGGGGACCCTGGGGATGGCACCCATGGGTGCCTGGGGATGGGGGACCCCGGGGATAGCACCCATGGGTGCCTGGGGATGGGGGACCCCGGGGATGGCACCCATGGGTGCCTGGGGACAGAGGGTCATGGGGACACTGCCCACAGGTGCCTGGGGATGGGGGACCCTGGAGATGGCACCCATGGGTGCCTGGGGATGGGGGACCCTGGAGATGGCACCCATGGGTGCTTGGGGATGGGGGACCCCGGGGATGGCACCCATGGGTGCCTGGGGACAGAGGGTCATGGGGACACTGCCCACAGGTGCCTGGGGATGGGGGACCCTGGATATGGCACCCATGGGTGCTTGGGGATGGGAGACCCCGGGGATGGCACCCATGGGTGCCTGGGGATGGGGGACCTCGGGGATGGCACCCATGAGTGCTTGGGGATGGGGGACCCCGGGGATAGCACCCATGGGTGCCTGGAGGTGGGAGACCCCGGGGATGGCACCCATGGGTGCTTGGGGGTGGGAGACCCCAGGGATGGCACCCAAGGAAGGAGAGCCCCAGGGAGGGAGCCTGAGGGCGCCCAGGGATGGAGGATCCCGGGGGACGGCACCCAGGGACGGGTGGCCCTGGAGAAACCACCTACGGGTGCCCGAGGGGATGCACCCAACCCCCCCAGCGCCACCCTTCTCCCTGTTGTGCGGTGAGGAGGGACCACCGAGCCAGGCTGGGGACAGCGTGGGGGTGGGCACGGGACCCCAGCACCCAAGGGCTTCGTCCCCCCGGGCTGGCAGCGGGCAGAGAGGGGCGAGGACGTGGACGCGGCCCGGCTTTGCCACGTCGCGGCTCGCTTCCAGCCACCCGGGGTGATTCAGCAAGAACTGAGCCCTTGACCTTCTCCTCCTTCATCCATCCATCCATCCCGGGGAGGTTTGGGGAGGGACCGACACCCCAAGGTGGGGCAGGACGAGCGGGCAGCGGGTGCCGGTACCAGTTTCACCCAGTAACAGTTTTCACCGGTAACGAACCCACCACGTTTCACCCTAATCTTATCACCGTGCCGGGGGAACCGCGGCTCCCTCCCTCCCTCGTCTCCAACGCAAGGGTTGGGCTCGTCGTGGCCGGTCCAGAGCCGCCTGGAAAGGTGGAACACCACGGGGCCGTTCAGACCTTCTCACGCCCTTTCTATTTCGGCATTTGATTAAAAATTACTCAGCGATTATTTACCGGCGCGGCCCTAACCTTGCGGTTGATGACTGTGCCGGACTCGGCGTACAAAACCATTCCATCCGGTGCCTCCGGCTCAGTCGTTCCGTGGCTCCTTGGGGGTTCTGCTGCTGATGGAGCTGGGTTGCTTCTTCCTCCTCCTCTTCTTCTTCATCCCCTTGGAGGCTCTGTCAGGTAAGAGAGGGGAAGATGGAGAGATCTTCATCCTGCTGGCGGCGAGGCGGCAGCCCACCCTCTCCTCCTTCTCCCACCCCCTCTGAAAAAATCCCTCGAGGGAGTTTTTTGGGGGTCTTTCTGGGCTTCCCGGTCCACTGGAAGCTCCAAAGACCTCGGGCCACCCAACTGCCCTCGGTACGTGGGTGCTGTTCCCAGCCTGGGGTGCCCCACCTGCCCTCCAAGGGCGAAGTCACCCTATGGTGGGCGCCCGGTCCCCTCTTCCCTTCTCCGGGTGGGGGTTTAGTGCCTCGGGCACCCGTCAGAGCCGGCTTTTGGGGAGGGGGAACCCTCCCCCGGCCTCCTGGGGCCTCTCCTGGGGAGGTGGGTGGGAGGGTGTTGACTCACCGGTGGTGGGGTGGGAGCGGACCCGGTCTCCCGGCTCCCTCCTCCGATCCGGGATTCGCCCCCCCCCCCCCCCCCCGCCCACCGCCAACCTAAGATGTCTTCCAGCCCCCTGCGAGAACGGCGGCACGGCGGTGGGGGAGAGATGCGCCTGCCCCCCCGGCTACAACGGAACCCGCTGTGAGAGCGGTGACCGCGCCAAAGCTTGCCAAAACGGTGGCACCGCCGTGGGGACGAAGTGCTACTGCCCGCCAGGATTTCAGGGTTCCCTTTGTGAACAGCCGGACCCCGCCGGCGCCTGCCAAAACGGGGCCACGGCTTTTGGGATGGGGTGCGTGTGTCCGCCGGGATACCAGGGAGACGTCTGCCAGCACCCGGAGGAGGCCAGCTCATGCCTAAACGGTGGCACGTTGGTGGGGGTGGCCTGCCACTGCCCGCCGGCAGCCTGGGGACCCCGGTGTGAGTGCACCGGCCCGGCCACTGCCACGGTGCCCAACACGGCCAGGACCCCAAGCACAGCGGGCCACGAGAACACCTCCACCCCGCTGGTGTACCTCAACAGCACCACGCACCCCACGAAGAGCCATGCCACGGTCACGAGCGCCCTGAAAAGCAACACCACGGCCACGCTACCGACGCCCACGGAAAGCAACACCACGGCCACCCCCATGGAAAGCAACACCACAGCCACCCCCATGGAAAGCAACACCACAGCCACCACCGTCAAAAGCAACACCACAGCCACCACCGTCAAAAGCAACACCACAGCCACACTACCGATCCCCGTGGAAAGCAACACCACGGCAATGGAAAGGAACACCACGGCCACCACCGTCAAAAGCAACACCACGGCCAGGCTACCGATCCCCATGGAAAGCAACACCACAGCTACACCCGTGGAAAGCAACACCACGGCCACATTACCGATCCCCGTGGAAAGCAATACCACAGCCACCACCGTCAAAAGCAACACCACAGCCGCCACCGTCAAAAGCAACACCACGGCCACACTACCGATCCCCGTGGAAAGCAACACCACGGCCATGGAAAGCAACACCACGGCCACCACCGTCAAAAGCAACACCACGGCCAGGCTACCGATCCCCGTGGAAAGCAACACCACAGCTACACCCGTGGAAAGCAACACCACGGCCACGCTACCGATCCCCGTGGAAAGCAACACCACAGCTACACCCGTGGAAAGCAACACCACGGCCACATTACCGATCCCAGTGGAAAGGAACACCACAGCCATCCCCATGGAAAGCAACACCACGGCCACCACCGTCAAAAGCAACACCACGGCCACGTTACCGATCCCTGTGGAAAGGAACACCACAGCTACACCCGTGGAAAGCAACACCACGGCCACGCTACCGATCCCAGTGGAAAGGAACACCACAGCCATTCCCGTGGAAAGCAACACCACGGCCACCACCGTCAAAAGCAACACCACGGCCAGGCTACCGATCCCCGTGGAAAGCAACACCACAGCTACACCCGTGGAAAGCAACACCACGGCCACCACCGTCAAAAGCAACACCACGGCCAGGCTACCGATCCCCGTGGAAAGCAACACCACAGCTACACCCGTGGAAAGCAACACCACGGCCACATTACCGATCCCAGTGGAAAGGAACACCACAGCTACACCCGTGGAAAGCAACACCACGGCCAGGCTACCGATCCCCGTGGAAAGCAACACCACAGCTACACCCGTGGAAAGCAACACCACGGCCACGCTACCGATCCCAGTGGAAAGCAACACCACAGCTACACCCGTGGAAAGCAACACCACGGCCACGCTACCGATCCCAGTGGAAAGGAACACCACAGCCATTCCCGTGGAAAGCAACACCACGGCCACCACCGTCAAAAGCAACACCACGGCCAGGCTACCGATCCCCGTGGAAAGCAACACCACAGCTACACCCGTGGAAAGCAACACCACGGCCAGGCTACCGATCCCCGTGGAAAGCAACACCACAGCTACACCCGTGGAAAGCAACACCACGGCCACGCTACCGATCCCCGTGGAAAGCAACACCACAGCCATCCCCATGGAAAGCAACACCACGGCCACCACCGTCAAAAGCAACACCACAGCCACACTACCGATCCCTGTGGAAAGGAACACCACAGCCGTGGAAAGCAACACCACGGCCACGTTACCGATCCCTGTGGAAAGGAACACCACGGCCATGGAAAGCAACACCACGGCCACGTTACCGATGCCCGTGGAAAGGAACACCACGGCCATCCCCATGGAAAGCAACACCACGGCCAGGCTACCGATCCCCGTGGAAAGCAACACAACAGCTACACCCGTGGAAAGCAACACCACGGCCACGTTACCGATCCCCATGGAAAGCAACACCACGGCCATTCCCATGGAAAGCAACACCACGGCCACGGAAAGCAACACCACAGCCGCACTACGAATCCCTGTGGAAAGCAACACCACAGCTACGGAAAGGAACACCACGGCCACCCCCATGACAAGCAACACAACGGCCACGCTACCGATCCCCACGGAAAGGAACGCCACGGCCACGTTACCGATCCCCACGGAAAGGAACGCCACGGCCACCCCCGTGGAAAGCAACGCCAGGGGCATGCTACTGGTCCTCATGGAAAGCAACACCACGGCCACGCTCCCAACCGTTCCCACCAAGGACTCTGCTACCCCAGCACCCAATGCCACCCACATGGTCCCTGTGGATACTACCATGGCGTGTGCCGGGAACTGCACCAACCCCGCCACCGAGACCGCAGCGGTGATGCTCCCGTCCCATCGCAACACCACGGTCCCCACCACGACATCGGGTCCTGGCTCCACCACCGTCACCACCCGCTCCTCTTCAACCAGCAGAGCCAACACCTCCTCGGCCACCCTCTGCCTCTACCTCCCCCATGGGTCCAACCCTCCGGCTAGTGGGTGTCGTGGCATGGGGGCCCTGGCGTGGGAGGGGTCTCCTTTCCAGGGCCACGAGGGACACGGGGTCTTCCAGGGCGAGAGAGGAGGAGGAGGAGGGAGAGGAGGTTGGACGTGGGTCCAGCCCTGTGGCCAGCGGGTGTCCTGGCATGGGGTCCCCTGGGGTGGGGGTCTCCTTCCCAGGGGTCTCCTGGGACAAGGGGATAAAGAAGGATGGATGTGGGTCTACCACGCCCAAGGACCAGAGCTGGGGGGTGGGGAGGCCAGGACACCTGCGTCCCCTCGCCAAATCCTTCCGCCCCCACCTCTCTTCCAGTCATCTGCCGCAACGGTGGCGTCGCCAACTTGACCGAATGCCTCTGCCCACCCGGCTACTCCGGCCCCACTTGCGAGACGGTGAACACCACCAACCAATGTGCCGGCGGCAGCACGGCGGTGGGCAACCATTGCATCTGCCCACCGGGGCGGTCGGGGAGTCGTTGTGACACCCCGGACGAAGCCACGGCTTGCCGGAACGGAGGCACGGCCGTGGGCACTGAGTGCTACTGCCCCGGTGGGTTTAGTGGCCCACGGTGTGAGGGCCACCAGACCACAGCTGGCCCCACCTCCGGAAGGACCACCGCACCCCAAGCAACAACCAATCACCCCACGAGGAGCAGAGTCGCACCGATGAGCACCGGGAGGACCACCACCACCGCGCCCATCCCTACCACCGCAGGTTGGCAGGTCTTCCTTGGCAGGGGTGCTCATGCCAAGACCCCACCCTGGCCGTTTCTGGGAGAGGACCCGCCCCCCACCCAAAGGGGTCGCACCCCTGAAGTCCCAGTGTCACCCCCCACCCAAGGGGGAGACGCCAGGGAGCTGCTGGTTGGGGCCAGGCACCACTTTCCTCCTTCCACCTCCCCGCAAAAAAACCGTGGCGGGGCTGTGGTCATGGTGCGCCCAACTGGATGGAACTGGGAGGGGACACAGGGTGCTGGACATTATGGGAGGGGGGTGCAGGTGTGGGGAGGGTACCCATGAGTCCTTGCGTCCTTCTCCCCACAGACCCGTGCCAGAACGGGGGTCACTGGACGGGGGTGAGTTGCGTCTGCCCCCCCAATTTGACCGGAGCCTTCTGCCAGTTTGGGGCATCGACCATCAACATCACGGCAGGTAAAGGAGAGAGGGACCTCCCCCACCCCATCCCCATCCCCCAGAGGGACGTCCCGTGGGATGTCCCCATCTCACGGGTATCCTACCCCTTTCCACGAAGAGCTGGGCCCCTCCGTGATGATGCTGGCGCACGTCACCAACCGGAACTTCTCCGAGGACATGGAGGACACCTCATCCACCGCCTATCGCAGCTTCGTGGATGAGTTCAGCCGGACGGTGCGGCCCTCGTTGTGTCCTTCCCCCAAAGTCACCGGGGGGCCACCAGGGCCACCCCAAGGGACCACCCAGCCCCACTGGTGACACGTCTCTCTGTCCCCAGATGGATCGGATCTACCACAACGTCTCTGGCTACCGTGGCACCCACGTCCTGACCCTGACGTGAGTGTGCGGCCGGTGGTGGGGATGGGATGGGTGAGGAACCCCTGGGACGGGACAGGATGGGATGGGACAGGATGGGATGGGTGAGGAACCCCTGGGACGGGATGGGACGGGATGGGATGGGTGAGGAACCCCTGGGACGGGATGGGACGGGATGGGATGGGTGAGGAACCCCTGGGACGGGATGGGATGGGTGAGAAACCCCTGGGATGGGAGAGGAACCCCTGGGACGGGATGGGATGGGTGAGAAACCCCTGGGATGGGAGAGGAACCCCTGGGACAGGATGGGACGGGATGGGATGGGTGAGGAACCCCTGGGACGGGATGGGATGGGACGGGATGGGATGGGTGAGGAACCCCTGGGACGGGATGGGATGGGACGGGATGGGATGGGTGAGGAACCCCTGGGACGGGATGGGATGGGACGGGATGGGATGGGACGGGATGGGATGGGTGAGGAACCCCTGGGACGGGATGGGACGGGATGGGACGGGATGGGTGAGGAACCCCTGGGACGGGATGGGACGGGATGGGACGGGATGGGTGAGGAACCCCTGGGACGGGATGGGATGGGATGGGTGAGGAACCCCATGCTGATGCTCTCGCTGCCCCACAGAAGAGGCAGCGTGGTGGTGAACTACAAAGTCCTGCTGCAGCCATCAGCTGGAGACACCGACCTTGACCACCGAGCCAAGGAGCTGCTGGAGGTTGCCAACGCCGCAGCTCAGCCCCAAAACTGCAGCGACACGGCAGGTAGGTGCCAAGAGACCCACTGCCGGTCCGGATCGGTCCCCCACATCTCTGGTGGCCTCCAGTGACCACTCCCCACTCTTTCCTCTCCCAGAAGGGCTCTGCTTCAACACGTCCTCCTCCAGAGCTGCCCGCGCCGAGGAGTCGGTGCTTAACGCCATGGGTGAGCGCGGGTGGCTGGGCCGCCACGGGGAGTGGGATGGGGTCAGGGCTCACCTGATTGGTGCTTCTCCTCTCCAGAGCTCTGCAGAAAGTACGCGCCGGCCAACTTCAGCCGCCATTACTCTCCCTACCGCCTGCAGAACAGCCTCCTCTGCATCACCAACTGCACCCTCAACGTCCCCGGCTCCATCAACTGCAACAGCGGGCTCTGCCGGCTGACGCCGGAGGGACCCCACTGCTTGTGAGTGGACCCAAACCTCCCCCGTCCCTTACCCATAATTCCCACCTTACCCCCAGTCTTCAACCCT
The DNA here is from genome assembly GCF_047370975.1 of Nipponia nippon. Lineage (NCBI taxonomy): Eukaryota > Metazoa > Chordata > Aves > Pelecaniformes > Threskiornithidae > Nipponia > Nipponia nippon. Next base: position 1,059,729 of record NW_028262360.1, read on the forward strand.
CACCATAATGCTGACTGTAAACCTGATTCCAGTCCTAAACCTAACGATACCCTAATCGTAACCCCAGCCCTAACCCAAACCTTCTCCCAGTCATAGCATTAACCTCTTAACCCTAAGCCGACCCTGAACCCCACCCCAGCCCCAACCCTGATGGTCGCCTGAACCCCAATCCTTGACCCCAAATCCCAGCCCTTAAGCCCAACACCCCAACCCTTGACCCCCAAGCTCCCACCACAACCCAAAACCTTGACCCTAAACCCAAAACCTTGATGCCAACACTCCAACTCTTGACCCCCAAGCCCCAAACTTGAGCCCAACACCCCAACTCCTGCCCTCCAAACCCAGCCCTTGACCCCCAAGCCCCAAATCTTGAACCCAAAACCCAACCCTTGACTCCCAAGCCCCAAACCTTGAGCCCAACACCCCAACTCCTGCCCTCCAAACCCAGCCCTTGACCCCCAAAGCACCAAACCCAACCCTTGACCCCCAGAAGCCTTTGACTCCACCCTCAAACCTCAATCCCAACCCATGAAGATGGGGCTGGGTCTCCCGGCTTCTCCCCAGCTCTGGGAAGGGTCCTGGGAAGCCGGTGGGTTTCTTGGAGGATCCGAATCCCCAACCTCCACCCTGGGCCAGATCCAGGGGGCAGGGACCCTCCCCCATGACACATCACCCCCACAGCTGCCCAGATGTGCCCTGGTACCTGACAACCGGCAGCCGCTGCCAGATCCACATCAGCAAACTGGGGCTGGGGCTGGGGTTGGGCCTGACCCTCCTCATCCTCCTCATCCTTTGCGTCATCCTCGCCATCTGCTTGGCCCAAGGGAAGAAGAAATCTGCCGGTACCAGGTGAAAAGGCTGGGGGGGGTCCGGGGAGGAGAGTTGGGGGTGGTAGCAAGCCGGGCTGCCCTCAGATTCACCCCTTCACCAAAATCTGGGGGGCAGCAGCTTTTCCCCATGGGGGTGGGAGGGTTCAACTCCCCAACCCCCACGAGCTCCCACATCTGCCCCCCACCCCAGCCCCCCCCACAAGACGCCCGAGCTCACCGGTTCCCAGCTCTACAGCATGACCGGTGAGGACAGCAGCTGGCCGGACGGCAGACGCAACGGCCGTGCCACTGGCATCTACCACGTGAACGGCAGAGGCTCCACGCCCCGGCAAGGTGAGGGCCGTTGTGGGGGTGGCAAAACCAACCCCTCAGTGGGGAGACCCCCACCCTCGCCAGACCCTCACCCTCCTTCCTTTTCCAGGCCGCTATGGACACAGCTCCTACAAGCCCAACGCAGAGGTGGCAGCACCCACCACGCCGGTAGGTGCCCAAGGCAGTGCCGGTGCCGCAGTCGGCACCGGGGATGCCACGGGGAGACCCCATCCTCACCACTCCCTCCTCTCTTCGCAGGCGTCGGCAGAAGGCGTAACGTCCCTGTGACACCCCCCCCACCTCCAAAAATAGCTGGGGGAGGGGGGTGGTCAAGGCTTCCATGGTGCCCAGCATGGGGCAAGACCCTTGGCACGGGAAGGGGCAGCGACCGAAGACCTCAGCCCCCCCAAACCAAAAAGGGGAGGTGGGGAAAGCCCCCCCCCCCCAACATTTCTCATTTTGGGGGCAAAAGCAGCGGGATGCGGTTCCTCTGTGAGAAAGGAGGGGTCCCCCCATGGGCCTTAGGGGGCTCCTCGCTGGAGAGGACATCCTTGCGCCCGGGTTGAGCCTCCCGAAGCCTCACCTGAGCCAGATAATCCTTATCGTGGCAGAAATTATATTTATTAACGTCGTCATTTCACCTCCTGAAGAATAACTTGGAAAAACGAGGTTGGGCGACGGGGCGGGGAATTCCCAACGGCAGGGTGACAACGCCGCTGACCCGTTTGGGGGTCAAGATTTGGGGTTGGGGTCTTGGGGGGCACGGTTGGGGTTTGGGAGGTTGAGATTGGGGTCTTGGGGGGGGGACACGATTGGGGTTTTGGGGCTCAAGGGGTGGGTTTGGAGGGGAATTCCCAGGGTTGTACCACAGCCGGGGTTGGAAACGATGCAGGAAGACCCAGTCGTGACCGGAGGAGGAAGAAATTCTGCAAAACACTTGTTTGCAAAACACCGGTGGGAAGGAAGCGTCAGACGATACCTGCCCGTCCAGAAATACAACAAAAATTTATGTTCTGCCGCAACAAAATGTTATCCGCCCTCCCCAGCATCTCCGCACCCCTCCCACCACCCCCAGTGCCAGCCAGAGAGATTACTGGTGTTTGTTTTCTGGGTGGAAAAGGGCCCTTCCTGGTCACCGGTGCGTGCGGGGGGGTTGGGAAGAGCGGGAGGAGGGTGGCCAACAATTTATAGGTAGGTCTTGGGTTGGGGGGAGTCGCAGGGGGTCCCCATTTTCCCCACCAGTGACGCGCAATGGGTAGCGCTGGGGTGCTGCTCGCACCCATCTTTGGGGGGGGGGGATGCAACGCCGAGCCCCTCCCCCCCAAGCCTAAGCGTTGGCTTTGGCTTCACTCCCGCCTTGGGGAAACGATACCAACCAATGTCGCAACGGGTCTCAACGGCCACAAGCGGTTTTGGGAGAGCCTCGTCAACCCGACCGCAATGGTTCATCAAACGGGTTGCGCGGTTTCGTCCCTGCCCACCACGGAGCAAAGGTCTTCCCCTTGCCCGCTTCTTTCCGGCGCTCACTCTGCTCCGAGCGCGGTTGGGGCTCTGGGATGTTGCCGGCGTGGAATCGGTGAATAAGATGAAGGTTTCCGTCTTTCCTCTCCTCCTCCTCCTCCTCCCTGGAGGCAGAACGAGTGAGTAGGGCTGGAGGGGGCCTTTCCGTGGATGGTTTGTGGGGACAGAGGGGGTGCCACAAGGTGGGACGGGAGGTGGCATCTCCTCCCGGTTTTCCCCATGGGATTCCCCATTCAAAGGGGCAGCTTCGCCCCACCACCCCCTGGCCAAAAAGACCCTCTTCTCCAAGCTCCCACCCCAGCCACCGGGGGTCCACAGGGATGGGTTGGGGGGTCCAAGCCAGCCCCCGCCCCCCCACCATAGGTGATGCTCGGCGCCTACCCACAACCTCATCCGATGCCACCGCTGGTTTATCCAAGCCCATCCTCCCCTCCCGCAGCCGCTGCGCCGCGGCCGGTGTCCGCCGACGCCAATTCCCCCCCTGCCCGCATCCCCCCCAGCGCCGAGCACGGCGGCTGGCGTGCTGCGGAGCTTTTAAACCTCGTTAAGAGCGGAGGAGATGGTGAGTTGATTGCGCAAGGGAAGCTCATTTAGGAGAAAGGCAGCGCGGCCTCAGCAGGAGAACATCAATTAAGCGCGAACGGGCTGGAAACATGGGGCTTTTTGAAACAGCGTGGTTGTTTTGGGGGTTTGGGGGTGTTTTTTCTTGTTGTTTGGGTGTTTTTTTGTTGGTTTTTTGTTTTTTTTTTTTTTTTTTAATTTGGGCTTTTGTTTTGGAGGGTTTTGGGTTTTTTTTGAGCTAAAACCGGCTGGAACAAGCTGGGCAAATATTCCCAAGAAAAAACCGCGAAGGACGCCATCGGCGTGGTGGGGAGAGGGTCTCCCCGTCGCCCTCCTCCCCGTACCGGGCTGACCCCTGCTCGATGGAGTCATAACAGCTCCAGGCTGACGCCATCCTTCACCCCTACCGGTCCCTACACCCCACCGGGCGACGCGGGTTTCCTCGCGCCGCAACCGCGCGAGCGGGTTCCTCCCTTTCCTTGGGAACGGAAAGCCTGGGAGATGAGGACAGGGCAGAGGAGGGGACGCGGACAAGGTCCAGGTGTACAAGGATCGGCTGTAAATGAAACTCGGCCTGAAAACGGCTTCTCGGGCTGGGGTGGAGGACATCCGAGGGGTGCTTTGGGGTAGGAGCGGGGGGGAACTGCTGGTGGGATGGGACCGGGGTCACCACCTGAACCGCGGGGGGTCACCACACCCGCGGCAGCAGTGGATCCATGGGAGAAAGAGGGGGAGGAGGAGGTTCTCCCTCTCCCCAGCCCCGAAAAACCCCGTCCTACAGCAACCACCAACACACGCCTCACCCTCAACTCCTTCACAGCAATCCCTGGACGCGCTGAGAGAGCTCCGGACAACACCGCACCCACCACGCACCCCGCAACCACCCCCAGTTCCGATACGGCCACCAGCACCTCAGCAACCGCCACGACACCCACCAGCACCTCAGCAACTGCCACGACACCCACCAGCACCCCGGCACCCACCACGACACCCACCAGCACCTCAGCAACCGCCACAACACCCACCACCACCCCTGCAACCACCACAACACCCACCAGCACCCCGGCACCCACCACGACACCCACCAGCACCTCAGCAACCGCCACAACACCCACCACGACACCCACCAGCACCCCGGCACACACCATGACACCCACCACCACCCTGGCACCCACCACGACACCCACCACCACCTCTGCAACCACCCTGGCTCCCACCACAACACCCATCACCACCCCGGCACCCACCACAACACCCACCACCACCCCCGCACCCACCACCACACCCCCCAGCACCCCTGCAACCACCACGACACCCACCACCACGACACCCACCAGCACCTCTGCACCCAGCACGACACCCAATAGCACCCCGTCAACCACCACGACACCCAATAGCACCCCGTCAACCACCACCACAGCCACCAGCACCTCTGCAACCACCCTGGCTCCCACCACAACACCCATCACCACCCCTGCAACCACCACAACACCCACCACCACCCCGGCACCCACCACGACACCCACCACCACCCCGGCACCCACCACGACACCCACCACCACCCTGGCAACCACCACGACACCCACCACGACACCCACCACCACCCCGGCACCCACCACGACACCCACCAGCACCCCTGCAACCACCACGACACCCACCAGCACCCCTCCAACCACCACCACAGCCACCACCACGACACCCACCAGCACCTCTGCACCCACCACGACACCCAATAGCACCCCGTCAACCACCACGACACCCAATAGCACCCCGTCAACCACCACCACAGCCACCAGCACCTCTGCAACCACCACCCCGGCACCCACCACGACACCCACCACCACAGCCACCAGCACCCCTGCAACCACCCCCACAGCCACCACCACCCCGGCACCCACCATGACACCCACCAGCACCTCTGCAACCACCACGACACCCACCAGCACCCCGGCACCCACCACCACAGCCACCAGCACCTCTGCAACCACCACGACACCCACCACCACCCCTGCAACCACCACGACACCCACCACCACCCCTGCAACCACCACGACACCCACCACGACACCCACCACCACCCTTGCAACCACCACAACACCCACCAACAACCCGGCAACCACCACGACACCCACCAGCACCTCTGCAACCACCACGACACCCACCAGCACCCTGGCAACCACCACGACACCCACCACCACCCCGGCACCCACCACCACACCCACCACAACACCCACCACCACCCCGGCACCCACCACCACACCCACCACCACCTCTGCAACCACCACGACACCCACCACCACCCTGGCAACCACCACCACAGCCACCACCACCCCGGCAACCACCACCACAGCCACCACCACCCCGGCAACCACCACGACACCCACCAGCACCCTTGCAACCACCACGACACCCACCACCACAGCCACGACCATGACACCCACCAGCACCTCTGCACCCACCACGACACCCAATAGCACCCCGTCAACCACCACGACACCCACCAGCACCCCGGCAACCACCACGACACCCACCACCACACCCACCAGCACCTCTGCAACCACCACCACGGCCACCACCACCCCGGCACCCACCACGACACCCACCGGCACCCTGGCAACCACCACCACAGCCACCGGCACCCCTGCAACCACCACCACAGCCACCAGCACCCCTGCAACCACCACGACACCTGCAACCACCACCACACCCACCACCACACCCACCACCACACCCACCACCACACCCACCAGCACCTCTGCACCCACCACGACACCCACCAGCACCTCTGCACCCACCACGACACCCCCCAGCACCCCAGCAACCACCACGACACCCACCAGCACCCCGGCACCCACCAGCATCCCTGCAACCACCACGGCACGCACCAGCACCCCTGCAACCACCACCACAGCCACCACCACGACACCCACCAGCACCCCGGCACCCACCATGGCCACCAGCACTTCTGAACCCTCCACTGCCATCACCACTTCTGCTCCCACCACAGGCACTGGCACCTCAGAACCCTCCACAGACACCACCACCTCTGCAACCACCACGACACCCACCAGCACCTCCGCACCCACCACGGCCACCACCACCACCACACCCACCACCACCAGTGGCACCACCGCAATCTCCACAGCCACCAGCACTTTGGAACCCACCCCAGGCACCAGCACCTCTGCACCCACCACATCAGCCTCCAACACCGCTGCACCCATCGTGACGGCCACCACCACCATCTTCGCATCCACCACGATGGCCTCCAGCACCTCTTTGCCCCAAAACACCACCACCACCTCTCTTACCACAACCGAGAGCAGCACCCCTGCACCCTCCATGGCCACCAGCACCTCGGAACCCTCCACAGACACCACCACGTCTGCTCCCACCATGGCCACCACCACAGCTACCACAACCTCTGCAACCACCACAGCCTTCAGCACCTCTGCACCCAACATGGCCACCAGCACCTCGGAACCCTCCACAGACACCACCACCTCTGCACCCACCACCACAGCTACCACCACCACCTCTGCACCCACCACCACAGCCACCACCACCACCTCTGCACCCACCACCACAGCCACCACCACCACCTCTGCACCACCCACCACCACAGCCACCACCACCACCTCTGCACCACCCACCACCACAGCCACCACCACCACCTCTGCACCACCCACCACCACAGCCACCACCACCACCTCTGCACCACCCACCACCACAGCCACCACCACCACCTCTGCACCACCCACCACCACAGCCACCACCTCTGCACCCACCACCACAGCCACCACCACCACCTCTACACCCACCACCACCAGTGGCACCACCACAATCTCCACAGCCACCAGCACTTTGGAACCCTCCACAGCCACCAGCACCTCCGCACCCATCGTGACGGCCACCACCACCTTCACATCCACCACGATGGCCTCCAGCACCTCTTTGCCCACAAACACCACCACCACCTCTCTTACCACGACCAACACCAGCCCCCCTGCACCCTCCACGGCCACCAGCACCCCGGCATCCACCACCACCAGTGGCACCTCTGCAACCTCCACAGCCACCAGCACTTTGGAACCCACCCCAGGCACCAGCACCTCTGCACCCACCACTGCCACCACCACTTCTGCTCCTGCCACAGCCTTCAGCGCCACCTCCGTGCCCCCCGCCGCGGCCAACGCCACCTCCGCGCCCACAACCGCCATCACCGCCTCTGCAAACTCCACGGCCACCACCACCTCTGCACGCACCATGGCCACCAGCAGGCCTACTCCCAACTCCACCAGCAGCACCTCTGCAATCTCCACTGCCACCAGCACCTCTACACCCACCACAACAGCCACCAGCACCTCTGCGTCTACCACGACGGCATCGAATTCCTCTGCACTCACCACGACAGCCTCCAGGACTTCTGCACCCACCACCAACTCATCTTCCATCACCTTCTCCACCACCACTGCGACCACCTCCACCGATATGACCGCTTCGACCGTCCACAGCTCTTCACCCATCATATCCACCACGATTTCACATCCCAACAACACGACTTCACCTCCCACCACCACGACCAGTTCTACTGCCAACAACTCTCCATCCATCAAGCCCGCCACGAGTTCACCTCCCACCACTACTTTCCATCCCGCGGCCACTCCAGGTACGTGCCAGCTCACCTTTTCCTCCAGGCACGATGGCCAGATCCCTTCCCCTTTATTTTACGTCACTCCCTTGGCTTCTTTTTCCAGGGATCTGCCATAACGGAGGTACCTGGGTGGGCGGCCACTGCAAGTGCCCCGCGGGTTTCACGGGTGACACGTGTGATGAGATCAGTAACACCATCGAAACAAACGCTGGTAGGAAAGTCTTCTCGTTGGGGTTCATCCAGTGCAGGACAAAAATCTGCTGGGCAAGGAGGAACAGTGGGGTTCTCCGGGGGGGGGGGGGGGGAATGAACCAAGAGTGACCATCACACAAGGAACCTTCACCCTAACCAGGGCACAGTCCCACAGCACCCAAAACCATGAGCAGAGATGGTGGTTACAACGTGTACTAACCACGCCGGGTGAGGCAGCACCAGGATCCACCTGGGGGAAGCAGCTAGGAAGAGCAAGGGATGGGATCAGAGATGGGTGCAGAGGTTGATCACCCTCAACAGAGCTCAAAGCAGCTTTGGGTGTGCTGGGCTGAGCTTAAATGCAGCTCCTGGGCCAATGAGCAGAGGGTGGAGGTGCCAGGTGAGGCCACTCAGGGCAATTAAGGCTCGTTAGTGCCATAAGGAGCTCAAGTGCGTGATGCCCAGCAGCAAGGTTGAGGAGTCGGTGGTGGAGTCAGTGCCTGTGTCCAGAGGAGCAGCTGGGCTGCTGATGTCTAGATAAGCTCCTGGCTGCTTGCAACGGCTGGAGGAAGTTTTTCTTGGCTCCTTTGCAACAAACCCTAAAGCCAGGGGTGTTAACTGGAGATATTGGGGTTCCTCCTGCCGGGAAGGGGCTGTCTCCCCTTGTCTTCATGTCCTGGTCTTGACTTGCGTCTCCTCCTTCCCCAAAAGTGACAAATGGGACAGTGCAGGTGAAGCTGCGGGTCACCAACTGGGAGTTCACCAGTGACCTCGGAAACACCAGTACTTCTGCCTACTGGGAGTTTGTCAAGAACTTCACGACGCAGGTAAAGGGACGCGGGGAAGGGGCTGACCCTCCCTGGGGTCGTGGCGTGCCTGGTTGCGCACCCAAGTGTATCCCATGGGTGCTGCAAGCGCTGGGGGTTTCTCTGTGTGGTCTTCTCTGGGCACGGTGGGATGTATTCGAGGGGGACGCCCAAGATGGGGGAGATCCAGGAGGAGGGGAAGGGAATGGGGCCCCAGCATCCCCCCTGGAGACCTCTTTTCTTCCAGATGAACGTGGTCTACAGCAACATTCAAGGCTACAAGGGCATCCAGGTCCTGCAACTGATGTGAGTGCCGGGCTGCTGGTCAACGGGGAGGAGATGCTGGGGTGCACCAACCGGCCTCGCTCCCCGGGAGCTGGGGTGATCCCTTGGGAAAAGGGCATTAGCAATGGGACGGTGGCTTTTCCCACCAGGCCCGGCAGCGTGGTGGTGGATCACATCGTCATCATCTCCCTGCTGGTGACCGCCCAAACCCAGGAGAAGCTCGACGACATCGTGGTGGACCTGCGGAAACAGATTGACGTGGCAGTGGCACAGAACTGCAGAAATGATACTTGTGAGGCTCCCAGCAAGGGGATGGGCAGGAGTTGGGCCACCCATGGGGTGGGGGACAGCGTCCCACCCACCCGAAACCTCGCAGCCACCCCGGGAGGGGGCTGTGGGTCATGTCCCCCCCATGTTACCTCTTTTGTAGACGAGCTGTGCTTCGACTCCTCTCGCGTGATGGTCGGCAACGCTTCGTTCAACTTCAGCGAAGAGGGTGAGTGGATGGGGCTGTCCCCCGGGGGGATGCGGCCAGGTTGGGGGTGACCAGCATCCCTCAACTGACCTCTCTTCCCTCTCCAGGCTTCTGCCAGCAGGAAGTGCCTGAGGGCTACCAGGACTATTATTTTCCCAACCTGACAAGCTCTGGTTTCTACTGCGTATCCAACTGCACCCCGGGCACCGCCGGCACCATCGACTGCAACAAGGGGCGGTGCCAGCTCACCCCGAGTGGTCCGCAGTGCTTGTAAGGGCAGCAGTAAAACCATCCCCCGCCTCCAAAACCATCCCCTGTGCATCCAACCCTTCTGGCGCGCCTCCGTGCCCGTCTCCGAGCTCCTCTCCGCAGGGAAAGGGGTCAAAAACCCTGCAGGTTTGGAGCAGGGTCTTGCTCCGAGCAGCGTCTTGCTCCGAGCAGGGCTTGAGGTTGCAAAAAGGGGTTGGGGGGTTGCTTCTGGGGGTCCCAGCTTTACGTTCAAACCCCCTGTTGCTTCCACCCAGCTGCCACGAGACCGATATCTACTGGTACCAAGGGGATCGCTGCAAGGCCCGGGTCAGCAAGCTGGCGGTGGGGTTGGGCTTGGCCGTGGCCATTCTGGCCGCGACGGTTGCCGTCCTCACCGTCTTCCTCTTCCGAGCTCAGAGGACCGGATCGTTTTACAGGTGATGGGGGAGAGGGGGTGGTGGGTTTGGGGGGGGGGATCTGGCCCCGTTGCCCTGGGGTGGGAGATCTCGTTGAGCCGTTGATTTCTACTTTTTTTTAAACATGGGATGCGAGGCGTTCCTCATCCTGGCTAAAGCCCAGCAGCGTGGTCCCAGGGGCTGGGGGGGGACCTTGGTCCTTTGCAGGGGAGGAGGTGGAGGAGCCGGTGGGTGCAGGCAAGGGAGGGACCCGCTGGTGGTGACCCCACGCGCATCCCCCACCCCCTGTCTCCAGCACCCAGAAGGCGATGAAGGAGAGGTGGTACGAGGACGCGGTCGAGACGTGGAGCCTCCCAGGAAGCTTCACCTTACGGAACGAAGGTGGGTGTGGGGTGGGGGGGGGTCTCTGGTGACCCCAGGGGGTTGGGGGAGCCGGCTTGTGCCCCCCATCCCTACCCCGAGCATCTCTGCTGAAACCCCTCATCCCGCAGACGCCCAGCGTGAAGACAACCTTGACTCTGCGGACACATCGGCACCGGTGCGTTCCCCCCACCCACGGCGGTGGGACACAGGGCAGTGAGGACACCCCAAGTCCTGCTGACACCCTCTCCATCCGTCCCCCACCCCGACCCCCTCCACATCCCGGCAGGTCAAGCGCCCGAGGCTGGAGAAGTTCTTCACGCGGCTCTGAGCCGTGGCAGGGTGGGGGGCACCATTCCCACCCCGCCACCCCCAACCCCCATCCATGGGCATCGCTGCTGGGATGGGATCCGCTCCAGCGCTGTGGAAGAGCCTGGACCCTCTTCGGGGGGGGGGGGGGGGCCTTGACCCCATACCAGGGGTCTTCATCCTGTTCTTGTGAGCACTTTTAGGGTCATGACCCCAATTTTAGGGTGGTGACCTCACTAATTGTCATCGCTGGACAGGTCATGACCTCACACCCATTGGCACTTTCGGGCCGTGACCCCCACCTCCAGGGTCATGCCCCCACTTCCCTCCCTCCCCAAACGCACTTCAAGGGTGAGGATATCCCCCCCCTAAAACCGGGGCTGGACCCCCCTCCTTCTTCCCAATAAAGACACTGGAAAGGCTTTGGTGACACTGGTTTGTACTGGGACAACCCCATTGTAGACTTGGGGAGGGGGCAAGAGGCCGTTCCTACCCCTTTTGCAGCCCTTTTTTGGGGTGCCACCCCCCACCCACCCAGGACCCCCACCCTACTGCCCACGGGACACCCTCCTCCCCCACACCAGGACCTGCCGGTCGGATCAGGGCCACACCTGCCCACACCCCCAGGCTATTTTCGGCAACGCTTGGACTTTGTCCCCCCCCCCTCCCCCCCCGACACCTCCCAGCTGCCAGGTAAGGTGGAAAAAAAAAATAAAATTGCTAATTTTAGCACTCGGGGACAGGGCTGGGTGTGGACTGGATGGGTGCCCAAGCGATATCACGCGAGCCTGGGCGTGCTCTGCCTTTCCCGCTCCTCTGTGGGAACAGCGGTGACCCCGCGGTGACAACCCCCAAGGACACCTGCGTGGGGTGGAGGCAATGCTCGGATGGGTGACGTCAGACCCTGTTTCCTTCCTTGCATGTCCCGCTATCCAGGGGTGGCACCGCCTCGGGACCCCCTTGATAGTCCCACCATCCAGGGGTGGCACCGCCTTGGGACCCCCTCGATGGTCCCACCGTCCCTGGGTGCCGTGGGTGGCACCGCCTCGGGACCCCCTCGATGGTCCCACCATCCAGGGGTGGCACCACCTCGGGACCCCCCGATGGTCCCACCGTCCCTGGGTGCCGTGGGTGGCACCGCCTCGGGACCCCCTCCACGTCCCCTCCCCCAAAGCCACCGCGGTTGCCCTCCACCCCACAGCCCTTTGTCCCCTTCCCCATGGGAAGGAGGCACGGATGAACCCCTGGGCTGATATTTAACCCCGGGGGCGAGGGCAAGGACGAATTCTCCCACGTGCGTCACCCATCAGACTTGCACCTTTGGAGTGATCTGATGGCAATTCCTGATCGCTCGCTCAGCAATTCACTCCTCCCGAATGCTTTCGCTTTCTGTTTTGGGGGTGGGTTTTGGCGCGATTTGCATCCCACCACCGGCCCCATCCTTCAGCCAAGCCCACAGCCCCCTCGCGAGGCACGGGACCACCTTCCGTGTCCCCGACAGTGTGCCGAAACAGGCAGGTGACAATAAAATTAACGTTTTATTCAACTATAAAAAGGACCGTTGTAAACAGCTACGCGGGGAGGAAGAGGATGGTGGGTTTCCTGGTGCTTGCCATCCAGAGACCCTCCACCCACCCGTCACGTCCCCCTTTGCTCGCCACTGGCTCTTGGGTGGCTCCGCTCAGGGGATGGCGATGTGGGACGGTCGCTGGATGTGGATCTGGGGAGGAAGGGGAGATTGGGGGGGGGGGTTCGCCACTACAGTGGGGTGGGGGGACAGTGTCAGGGTCCTGGGGACATGGCACCTACCTTCTGCGAGGTGTCCACCCTCTCCAGGTCGATGCAGGTGGTGTTGGGGGTCTCCACGTCTGCGGGGTGGAAGGAGAGGTGGTGTGGACCCCCAGCAGCTCCCCAGGTGCCGCAGCCCCCCCAACCCCCTGTCATCCAGCCCCCCACCAGCCCCGTTACCTTCCCACGTCTCTGCCTGATTGCTGGTGGAAAAGCCCTGGGAGGCGGTCCAGCTCTCGTCCGCGCTGCAGTACAGCTCCGAGCGGGAGGTCAGCTTATTCCTGCGCGGTGGGACGGAGATGGATGAGAACCAGCCACGGTCCCCACGGGACCCCCCCAACCCCACGGCGCTGCACTTGCCTGTACTCTTCGCTCTGCTTCCGAGCTCGCATCAAGAAGGCGGTGAAGATGGCGATGGCTACGACCAATATGGCCACCGGTACCCCTACAGCCACCCCCACCTTGCTGACCCGTGAGCTGCAGGCGCTGTCTTGGTACCAGAACACCGCCTGGTCCGAGCACCTGGTGGGGATGTCCAAGCGGTGAGAGCGATGCCGGGGGAGGGGGCACCCATTTGGGGAGGGGGGGATGGACAACGGGGTGCTTACTCGCACTGTGGTCCCGTGTGTGTCACGCCGCACGTGCCGTGGACGCAGCGGTAAGGGTTGGTAGAGCGTTTGTCGCATCTGGTGATGCAGATGACGCCGGTGGTGGTGAGGAGCGGGGAGTAGTAGGACTTGAACTCCTCCTGGATGTGGCTGTCGCATAGATCTAAGGGTGGAGGCACGTGGCTCAGGGTGCGGAGGCACGTGGTTTGAGGGGTCCTGGGGTGGGGGTGACTGACCCGCGGGCTCACTTACTTGCTTGAACCTCTTGCACCCCGTAGCTGGTGACGTTGGTGAATGAAGAGTTGAAACAGAAAGAGCCTGGGATGGAGAGAGCAGCTGCTGGTGGGCACCCATGGGCTCAACCCACCCCAGCGAGGACCTTGCCCTGGTGCCACCTGACACGTGGAAGGTGACCACTGGCATCACTCACAGTTGTTTCCTTGACAGGTTTCATTGCAGTCGCTGTAGTTGTTGAAGGCACTGACGAGGCTCTCGGAGATGCTCTCCACCGTCTTGTTGGCCGTGAGGCTGGCGAGCACCTTCAGGATGACCGTGTAGTCCACCACGACGCTGCCCTGGCTGCAAGCAGAAGGGGCACTGGTGGCTCAGCAGGGCTAGGCTGCGGTCCCACACTTCGGGGGACCCAACTGGGACCAGTTTGGGATCCCTAGCGTAGAGGGACAGCACGGCCACAGTTACATGAGGCTGGACCATCCTGGAGGAGCCCCAGGGACAGAACACGGCTTGGAGGGATGTGGATGGCCCATTCTTGGAGAGCATCACCTCGAATTGACCCCCGTGGGTCCCTTCACCCCAAATCACCCTGCCAGAGCAGATGGAGGGGGTCAATACCCCCACGAAGACACACCACCCAGCCCCTGGGGGGCACTCACGTTAGTTCGTTGATCACCACATCTTGGTAACCCTCTATATGGTTGTAAATGTTCCGCATCTGGAAGACAAAGAGAAGCCGTGGGAAGCTCCAGGCACCAGCCCCATCATGCCCCAAATATCCCCCAAGGGTGCTGCCCCAGCACGGGGACGCCCATGACATCGTCGTGCCCTGACCTTGTTCTTGAAGTCCTTCTCAAAGTCTCTGAAAGCTGCAGAGTTCTTATCTTTGAGTTCGTCTGTGAATGGCCTGTTGTCGACCTTCGTCTTCATCTCTACCGTCGCGTTCACCGTCACTTCGTCAAGCAGAAGGAGATCCATGAGCAATAGACCCGGGCGTCCCCGTCCCACCCCCGGTCCCTTGGTCAGGGGACCAGGTCGATCCCTCCTTGGTGGCCCCCATTCCCAGGTTGGTCCCTCCGTGGTGGCCCCAGTCCTGGGTCAGTCCCTCCGTGGTGGCCCCGTTCCCAGGTTGGTCCCTCCGTGGTGGCCCCAGTCCTGGATCAGTCCCTCCGTGGTGGCCCCATTCCCAGGTTGGTCCCTCCGTGGTGGCCCCGTTCCCAGGTTGGTCCCTCCGTGGTGGCCCCAGTCCTGGATCAGTCCCTCCGTGGTGGCCCCATTCCCAGGTTGGTCCCTCCATGGTGGCCCCAGTCCTGGGTCAGTCCCTCCGTGGTGGCCCCAGTCCTGGGTCTGTCCCTCCGTGGTGGCCCCATTCCCAGGCTGGTCCTTCTGAGGTGACCTCAGCCCACGTCCTGGCTTGGTGGCCCCCCACGGCAGCCCCAGTGCAGCGTAGCGCAGCTTGGGATGGCTCCCTACCATTTGTGACCTCGACGATCTCCTTGGCGAACTGACACTCAGAGCCCTGGAAATTTGGGGGGCATTGGCAAATGCCATTGGCCCAGGTGCCACCATTTTGGCAGATGGCTATCTCACAGATTTCACCGTAGTACCCATCAGGACACGAGCACTTGATGCCATCCCATGTGGCCCCGTTCTGGCACGGACCTGGAAGAGGAACCCCAGGATATGGGTGCTGTGACACAGCCCAGAGGAAGCCCAGGAGCGCGAAGCCACCTGGAGAATGCCTGGGGCATGGTGGGAGGTCAGGGAGTAGGGACGTGGCTAGGTGGTGCCACCAAGGAGGAAGACTCACCTGAACTGTTGTTGGTTGTAGTGGTGGCAGTGGTGGTGGTGGTGCTGGCAGTGGTGGTGGTCGTAGTGGTAGGGACGGTGGTGGCAGTGGTGGTGGTGCTGGCAGTGGTGGTGGTCGTAGTGGTAGGGACGGTGGTGGCAGTGGTGGTGGTGCTGGCAGTGGTGGTGGTCGTAGTGGTAGGGAAGGTGGTGGCCGTGGTGGTTGTAGTGGTAGGGATGGTGGTGGTCTTAGTGGTGGTGGGGGTGGATGTATTGATAGGGACGGTGGTGGGGTTGGTGGATGTAGTGGTAAGGACAGTGGTGGGGATTCTGGTTGTAGTGGTCACTGTCATGGTTGTATTGATAGCGACGGTGGTGGGGGTGGTGGTCATAGTATTGGGGGTGGTGGGCGTGGGGGTGGGGGTTGTACGGTTAGAGATGGTGGTGGGGTAGGTGGTTGTAGTGGTAGGGACAGTGGTGGGAATTGTGGCTGTAGTGGTGAGTGTCGTGGTTGTAATGGTAGGGACGGTGGTGGGGGTGGTGGTTGTAGCTGTGGGGGTGATGGTTGTATTGATGGGGATGATGGTGGGGGTAGGGGTAGCAGAAGGGATGGTGGTGGGGGTACTGGTTGTAGTGGTAGGGACGGTGGTGGGTGTCGTAGTGGTAGGAATGGTAGTTGTAGTGGTAGGGACAGAGGTGGGGTTGGGGGTAGTAGAACGGAAGGTGGTGGAGATTGTAGTGGTAGAGGGGGTGGTGGTCACTGAACTTGTGCTGCCTAATGAAGCTGGCGTGGGGTTAGGAGAGCTGGTTGGGATAGGAGAGCTGGCAGGGCTGGTGATGTCAGCCGCGGTTGTAGAGCTCAACGTGCTCACGGAACTGGTTGGCTCGGTGGTGGCCGACGTGTCCCCTGAGGTCTCTGTGTTCCCCGATGTCCAGGAGGTGACAGTCGAGCTCGGCATGGTGACAGAGGTTGGTGGCTCGGTGGTGGCCGACGTGTCCCCTGAGGTCTCTGTGTTCCCCGATGTCCAGGAGGTGACAGTCGAGCTCGGCATGGTGACAGAGGTTGGTGGCTCGGTGGTGGCCGACGTGTCCCCTGAGGTCTCTGTGTAACCTGATGTCCAGGAGGTGACAATTGTGCTGGGCATGTTGATGGTGGTGAATGGCTCGGTGGTGGCTGACGTGTCCCCTGAGGTCTCTGTGTTCCCCGATGTCCAGGAGGTGACAGTCGAGCTCGGCATGGTGACAGAGGTTGGTGGCTCAGTGGTGGCCAACGTGTCCCCTGATGTCTCTGTGTAACCTGATGTCCAGGAGGTGACAATTGTGCTGGGCATGGTGACAGAGGTTGGTGGCTCGGTGGTGGCCGACGTGTCCCCTGAGGTCTCTGTGTTCCCCGATGTCCAGGAGGTGACAATTGTGCTGGGCATGGAGACGGTGGTGATTGGCTCGGTGGTGGCCGACGTGTCCCCTGAGGTCTCTGTGTTCCCCGATGTCCAGGAGGTGACAATTGTGCTGGGCATGGTGACAGAGGTTGGTGGCTCGGTGGTGGCCGACGTGTCCCCTGAGGTCTCTGTGTTCCCCGATGTCCAGGAGGTGACAATTGTGCTGGGCATGGTGACAGAGGTTGGTGGCTCGGTGGTGGCCGACGTGTCCCCTGAGGTCTCTGTGTTCCCCGATGTCCAGGAGGTGACAATTGTGCTGGGCATGGTGACAGAGGTTGGTGGCTCGGTGGTGGCCGACGTGTCCCCTGAGGTCTCTGTGTTCCCCGATGTCCAGGAGGTGACAATTGTGCTGGGCATGGTGACGGTGGTGATTGGCTCGGTGGTGGCCGACGTGTCCCCTGAGGTCTCTGTGTTCCCCGATGTCCAGGAGGTGACAATTGTGCTGGGCATGGTGACGGTGGTGATTGGCTCGGTGGTGGCCGACGTGTCCCCTGAGGTCTCTGTGTTCCCCGATGTCCAGGAGGTGACAGTCGAGCTCGGCAGGGTGACAGAGGTTGGTGGCTCGGTGGTGGCCGACGTGTCCCCTGAGGTCTCTGTGTTCCCCGATGTCCAGGAGGTGACAATTGTGCTGGGCATGGTGACAGAGGTTGGTGGCTCGGTGGTGGCCGACGTGTCCCCTGAGGTCTCTGTGTTCCCCGATGTCCAGGAGGTGACAATTGTGCTGGGCATGGAGACGGTGGTGATTGGCTCGGTGGTGGCCGACGTGTCCCCTGAGGTCTCTGTGTTCCCCGATGTCCAGGAGGTGACAATTGTGCTGGGCATGGTGACGGTGGTGATTGGCTCGGTGGTGGCCGACGTGTCCCCTGAGGTCTCTGTGTTCCCCGATGTCCAGGAGGTGACAATTGTGCTGGGCATGGTGACAGAGGTTGGTGGCTCGGTGGTGGCCGACGTGTCCCCTGAGGTCTCTGTGTTCCCCGATGTCCAGGAGGTGACAATTGTGCTGGGCATGGTGACGGGGGTGGTTGGCTCGGTGGTGGCCGACGTGTCCCCTGAGGTCTCTGTGTTCCCCGATGTCCAGGAGGTGACAATTATGCTGGGCATGGTGACGGGGGTGGTTGGCTCGGTGGTGGCCGAGGTGTCCCCTGAGGTCTCTGTGTTCCCTGATGTCCAGGAGGTGACAATTGTGCCGGGCATGGTGACGGTGGTGGTTGGCTCGGTGGTGGCCGACGTGTCCCCTGAGGTCTCTGTGTTCCCCGATGTCCAGGAGGTGACAATTGTGCTGGGCATGGTGACAGAGGTTGGTGGCTCGGTGGTGGCCGACGTGTCCCCTGAGGTCTCTGTGTTCCCCGATGTCCAGGAGGTGACAGTCGAGCCCGGCAGGGTGACAGAGGTTGGTGGCTCGGTGGTGGCCGACGTGTCCCCTGAGGTCTCTGTGTTCCCCGATGTCCAGGAGGTGACAGTCGAGCTCGGCATGGTGACAGAGGTTGGTGGCTCAGTGGTGGCCAACGTGTCCCCTGAGGTCTCTGTGTAACCTGATGTCCAGGAGGTGACAATTGTGCTGGGCATGGTGACAGAGGTTGGTGGCTCGGTGGTGGCCGACGTGTCCCCTGAGGTCTCTGTGTTCCCCGATGTCCAGGAGGTGACAATTGTGCTGGGCATGGTGACAGAGGTTGGTGGCTCGGTGGTGGCCGACGTGTCCCCTGAGGTCTCTGTGTTCCCCGATGTCCAGGAGGTGACAGTCGAGCCCGGCAGGGTGACAGAGGTTGGTGGCTCGGTGGTGGCCGACGTGTCCCCTGAGGTCTCTGTGTTCCCCGATGTCCAGGAGGTGACAATTGTGCTGGGCATGGTGACAGAGGTTGGTGGCTCGGTGGTGGCCGACGTGTCCCCTGAGGTCTCTGTGTTCCCCGATGTCCAGGAGGTGACAATTGTGCTGGGCATGGTGACAGAGGTTGGTGGCTCGGTGGTGGCCGACGTGTCCCCTGAGGTCTCTGTGTTCCCCGATGTCCAGGAGGTGACAATTGTGCTGGGCATGGTGACGGGGGTGGTTGGCTCGGTGGTGGCCGACGTGTCCCCTGAGGTCTCTGTGTTCCCCGATGTCCAGGAGGTGACAATTGTGCTGGGCATGGTGACGGTGGTGATTGGCTCGGTGGTGGCCGACGTGTCCCCTGAGGTCTCTGTGTTCCCCGATGTCCAGGAGGTGACAATTGTGCTGGGCATGGTGACAGAGGTTGGTGGCTCGGTGGTGGCCGACGTGTCCCCTGAGGTCTCTGTGTTCCCCGATGTCCAGGAGGTGACAGTCGAGCTCGGCAGGGTGACAGATGCTGGTGGCTCGGTGGTGGCCGACGTGTCCCCTGAGATCTCTGTGTAACCTAATGTCCAGGAGGTGACAGTCGAGCTCGGCATGGTGACGTTGGTGATTGGCTCGGTGGTGGCCGACGTGTCCCCTGAGGTCTCTGTGTTCCCCGATGTCCAGGAGGTGACAATTGTGCTGGGCATGGTGACAGAGGTTGGTGGCTCGGTGGTGGCCGACGTGTCCCCTGAGGTCTCTGTGTTCCCCGATGTCCAGGAGGTGACAATTGTGCTGGGCATGGTGACGGGGGTGGTTGGCTCGGTGGTGGCCGACGTGTCCCCTGAGGTCTCTGTGTTGCCCGATGTCCAGGAGGTGACAATTATGCTGGGCATGGTGATGGGGGTGGTTGGCTCGGTGGTGGCCGAGGTGTCCCCTGAGGTCTCTGTGTTCCCTGATGTCCAGGAGGTGACAATTGTGCCGGGCATGGTGACGGTGGTGGTTGGCTCGGTGGTGGCCGACGTGTCCCCTGAGGTCTCTGTGTTCCCCGATGTCCAGGAGGTGACAATTGTGCTGGGCATGGTGACAGAGGTTGGTGGCTCGGTGGTGGCCGACGTGTCCCCTGAGGTCTCTGTGTTCCCCGATGTCCAGGAGGTGACAGTCGAGCCCGGCAGGGTGACAGAGGTTGGTGGCTCGGTGGTGGCCGACGTGTCCCCTGAGGTCTCTGTGTTCCCCGATGTCCAGGAGGTGACAGTCGAGCTCGGCATGGTGACAGAGGTTGGTGGCTCGGTGGTGGCCGACGTGTCCCCTGAGGTCTCTGTGTTCCCCGATGTCCAGGAGGTGACAATTGTGCTGGGCATGGTGACAGAGGTTGGTGGCTCGGTGGTGGCCGACGTGTCCCCTGAGGTCTCTGTGTTCCCCGATGTCCAGGAGGTGACAGTTGTGCTTGGCATGGTGACAGAGGTTGGTGGCTCGGTGGTGGCCGACGTGTCCCCTGAGGTCTCTGTGTTCCCCGATGTCCAGGAGGTGACAATTGTGCTGGGCATGGTGACAGAGGTTGGTGGCTCGGTGGTGGCCGACGTGTCCCCTGAGGTCTCTGTGTTCCCCGATGTCCAGGAGGTGACAATTGTGCTGGGCATGGTGACAGAGGTTGGTGGCTCGGTGGTGGCCGACGTGTCCCCTGAGGTCTCTGTGTTCCCCGATGTCCAGGAGGTGACAGTCGAGCTCGGCATGGTGACAGAGGTTGGTGGCTCGGTGGTGGCCGACGTGTCCCCTGAGGTCTCTGTGTTCCCCGATGTCCAGGAGGTGACAATTGTGCTGGGCATGGTGACAGAGGTTGGTGGCTCGGTGGTGGCCGACGTGTCCCCTGAGGTCTCTGTGTAACCTGATGTCCAGGAGGTGACAATTGTGCTGGGCATGGTGATGGTGGTGATTGGCTCGGTGGTGGCCGACGTGTCCCCTGAGGTCTCTGTGTTCCCCGATGTCCAGGAGGTGACAACTGTGCTGGGCATGGTGACAGAGGTTGGTGGCTCGGTGGTGGCCGACGTGTCCCCTGAGGTCTCTGTGTTCCCCGATGTCCAGGAGGTGACAGTCGAGCTCGGCATGGTGACAGAGGTTGGTGGCTCGGTGGTGGCCGACGTGTCCCCTGAGGTCTCTGTGTTCCCCGATGTCCAGGAGGTGACAGTCGAGCTCGGCAGGGTGACAGAGGTTGGTGGCTCGGTGGTGGCCGACGTGTCCCCTGAGGTCTCTGTGTTCCCCGATGTCCAGGAGGTGACAGTCGAGCTCGGCAGAGTGACAGAGGTTGGTGGCTCGGTGGTGGCCGACGTGTCCCCTGAGGTCTCTGTGTAACCTGATGTCCAGGAGGTGACAATTGTGCTGGGCATGGTGACGGTGGTGATTGGCTCGGTGGTGGCCGACGTGTCCCCTGAGGTCTCTGTGTTCCCCGATGTCCAGGAGGTGACAGTCGAGCTCGGCATGGTGACAGAGGTTGGTGGCTCAGTGGTGGCCAACGTGTCCCCTGATGTCTCTGTGTAACCTGATGTCCAGGAGGTGACAATTGTGCTGGGCATGGTGACAGAGGTTGGTGGCTCGGTGGTGGCCGACGTGTCCCCTGAGGTCTCTGTGTTCCCCGATGTCCAGGAGGTGACAATTGTGCTGGGCATGGTGACAGAGGTTGGTGGCTCGGTGGTGGCCGACGTGTCCCCTGAGGTCTCTGTGTTCCCCGATGTCCAGGAGGTGACAATTGTGCTGGGCATGGTGACGGTGGTGATTGGCTCGGTGGTGGCCGACGTGTCCCCTGAGGTCTCTGTGTTCCCCGATGTCCAGGAGGTGACAATTGTGCTGGGCATGGTGACAGAGGTTGGTGGCTCGGTGGTGGCCGACGTGTCCCCTGAGGTCTCTGTGTTCCCCGATGTCCAGGAGGTGACAATTGTGCTGGGCATGGTGACAGAGGTTGGTGGCTCGGTGGTGGCCGACGTGTCCCCTGAGGTCTCTGTGTTCCCCGATGTCCAGGAGGTGACAATTGTGCTGGGCATGGTGACAGAGGTTGGTGGCTCGGTGGTGGCCGACGTGTCCCCTGAGGTCTCTGTGTTCCCCGATGTCCAGGAGGTGACAATTGTGCTGGGCATGGTGACGGTGGTGATTGGCTCGGTGGTGGCCGACGTGTCCCCTGAGGTCTCTGTGTTCCCCGATGTCCAGGAGGTGACAATTGTGCTGGGCATGGTGACGGTGGTGATTGGCTCGGTGGTGGCCGACGTGTCCCCTGAGGTCTCTGTGTTCCCCGATGTCCAGGAGGTGACAATTGTGCTGGGCATGGTGACAGAGGTTGGTGGCTCGGTGGTGGCCGACGTGTCCCCTGAGGTCTCTGTGTTCCCCGATGTCCAGGAGGTGACAATTGTGCTGGGCATGGTGACAGAGGTTGGTGGCTCGGTGGTGGCCGACGTGTCCCCTGAGGTCTCTGTGTTCCCCGATGTCCAGGAGGTGACAATTGTGCTGGGCATGGTGACAGAGGTTGGTGGCTCGGTGGTGGCCGACGTGTCCCCTGAGGTCTCTGTGTTCCCCGATGTCCAGGAGGTGACAATTGTGCTGGGCATGGTGACAGAGGTTGGTGGCTCGGTGGTGGCCGACGTGTCCCCTGAGGTCTCTGTGTTCCCCGATGTCCAGGAGGTGACAATTGTGCTGGGCATGGTGACAGAGGTTGGTGGCTCGGTGGTGGCCGACGTGTCCCCTGAGGTCTCTGTGTTCCCCGATGTCCAGGAGGTGACAATTGTGCTGGGCATGGTGACAGAGGTTGGTGGCTCGGTGGTGGCCGACGTGTCCCCTGAGGTCTCTGTGTTCCCCGATGTCCAGGAGGTGACAATTGTGCTGGGCATGGTGACAGAGGTTGGTGGCTCGGTGGTGGCCGACGTGTCCCCTGAGGTCTCTGTGTTCCCCGATGTCCAGGAGGTGACAATTGTGCTGGGCATGGTGACAGAGGTTGGTGGCTCGGTGGTGGCCGACGTGTCCCCTGAGGTCTCTGTGTTCCCCGATGTCCAGGAGGTGACAATTGTGCTGGGCATGGTGACGGTGGTGATTGGCTCGGTGGTGGCCGACGTGTCCCCTGAGGTCTCTGTGTTCCCCGATGTCCAGGAGGTGACAATTGTGCTGGGCATGGTGACAGAGGTTGGTGGCTCGGTGGTGGCCGACGTGTCCCCTGAGGTCTCTGTGTTCCCCGATGTCCAGGAGGTGACAATTGTGCTGGGCATGGTGACAGAGGTTGGTGGCTCGGTGGTGGCCGACGTGTCCCCTGAGGTCTCTGTGTTCCCCGATGTCCAGGAGGTGACAATTGTGCTGGGCATGGTGACAGAGGTTGGTGGCTCGGTGGTGGCCGACGTGTCCCCTGAGGTCTCTGTGTTCCCCGATGTCCAGGAGGTGACAATTGTGCTGGGCATGGTGACGGTGGTGATTGGCTCGGTGGTGGCCGACGTGTCCCCTGAGGTCTCTGTGTTCCCCGATGTCCAGGAGGTGACAATTGTGCTGGGCATGGTGACAGAGGTTGGTGGCTCGGTGGTGGCCGACGTGTCCCCTGAGGTCTCTGTGTTCCCCGATGTCCAGGAGGTGACAATTGTGCTGGGCATGGTGACAGAGGTTGGTGGCTCGGTGGTGGCCGACGTGTCCCCTGAGGTCTCTGTGTTCCCCGATGTCCAGGAGGTGACAATTGTGCTGGGCATGGTGACAGAGGTTGGTGGCTCGGTGGTGGCCGACGTGTCCCCTGAGGTCTCTGTGTTCCCCGATGTCCAGGAGGTGACAATTGTGCTGGGCATGGTGACAGAGGTTGGTGGCTCGGTGGTGGCCGACGTGTCCCCTGAGGTCTCTGTGTTCCCCGATGTCCAGGAGGTGACAATTGTGCTGGGCATGGTGACAGGTGGTTGGTGGCTCGGTGGTGGCCGACGTGTCCCCTGAGGTCTCTGTGTTCCCCGATGTCCAGGAGGTGACAATTGTGCTGGGCATGGTGACGGTGGTGATTGGCTCGGTGGTGGCCGACGTGTCCCCTGAGGTCTCTGTGTTCCCCGATGTCCAGGAGGTGACAATTGTGCTGGGCATGGTGACAGAGGTTGGTGGCTCGGTGGTGGCCGACGTGTCCCCTGAGGTCTCTGTGTTCCCCGATGTCCAGGAGGTGACAATTGTGCTGGGCATGGTGACAGAGGTTGGTGGCTCGGTGGTGGCCGACGTGTCCCCTGAGGTCTCTGTGTTCCCCGATGTCCAGGAGGTGACAATTGTGCTGGGCATGGTGACAGAGGTTGGTGGCTCGGTGGTGGCCGACGTGTCCCCTGAGGTCTCTGTGTTCCCCGATGTCCAGGAGGTGACAATTGTGCTGGGCATGGTGACAGAGGTTGGTGGCTCGGTGGTGGCCGACGTGTCCCCTGAGGTCTCTGTGTTCCCCGATGTCCAGGAGGTGACAATTGTGCTGGGCATGGTGACGGTGGTGATTGGCTCGGTGGTGGCCGACGTGTCCCCTGAGGTCTCTGTGTTCCCCGATGTCCAGGAGGTGACAATTGTGCTGGGCATGGTGACGGTGGTGATTGGCTCGGTGGTGGCCGACGTGTCCCCTGAGGTCTCTGTGTTCCCCGATGTCCAGGAGGTGACAATTGTGCTGGGCATGGTGACAGAGGTTGGTGGCTCGGTGGTGGCCGACGTGTCCCCTGAGGTCTCTGTGTTCCCCGATGTCCAGGAGGTGACAATTGTGCTGGGCATGGTGACAGAGGTTGGTGGCTCGGTGGTGGCCGACGTGTCCCCTGAGGTCTCTGTGTTCCCCGATGTCCAGGAGGTGACAATTGTGCTGGGCATGGTGACAGAGGTTGGTGGCTCGGTGGTGGCCGACGTGTCCCCTGAGGTCTCTGTGTTCCCCGATGTCCAGGAGGTGACAATTGTGCTGGGCATGGTGACAGAGGTTGGTGGCTCGGTGGTGGCCGACGTGTCCCCTGAGGTCTCTGTGTTCCCCGATGTCCAGGAGGTGACAATTGTGCTGGGCATGGTGACAGAGGTTGGTGGCTCGGTGGTGGCCGACGTGTCCCCTGAGGTCTCTGTGTTCCCCGATGTCCAGGAGGTGACAATTGTGCTGGGCATGGTGACAGAGGTTGGTGGCTCGGTGGTGGCCGACGTGTCCCCTGAGGTCTCTGTGTTCCCCGATGTCCAGGAGGTGACAATTGTGCTGGGCATGGTGACAGAGGTTGGTGGCTCGGTGGTGGCCGACGTGTCCCCTGAGGTCTCTGTGTTCCCCGATGTCCAGGAGGTGACAATTGTGCTGGGCATGGTGACAGAGGTTGGTGGCTCGGTGGTGGCCGACGTGTCCCCTGAGGTCTCTGTGTTCCCCGATGTCCAGGAGGTGACAATTGTGCTGGGCATGGTGACAGAGGTTGGTGGCTCGGTGGTGGCCGACGTGTCCCCTGAGGTCTCTGTGTTCCCCGATGTCCAGGAGGTGACAATTGTGCTGGGCATGGTGACAGAGGTTGGTGGCTCGGTGGTGGCCGACGTGTCCCCTGAGGTCTCTGTGTTCCCCGATGTCCAGGAGGTGACAATTGTGCTGGGCATGGTGACAGAGGTTGGTGGCTCGGTGGTGGCCGACGTGTCCCCTGAGGTCTCTGTGTTCCCCGATGTCCAGGAGGTGACAATTGTGCTGGGCATGGTGACAGAGGTTGGTGGCTCGGTGGTGGCCGACGTGTCCCCTGAGGTCTCTGTGTTCCCCGATGTCCAGGAGGTGACAATTGTGCTGGGCATGGTGACAGAGGTTGGTGGCTCGGTGGTGGCCGACGTGTCCCCTGAGGTCTCTGTGTTCCCCGATGTCCAGGAGGTGACAATTGTGCTGGGCATGGTGACAGAGGTTGGTGGCTCGGTGGTGGCCGACGTGTCCCCTGAGGTCTCTGTGTTCCCCGATGTCCAGGAGGTGACAATTGTGCTGGGCATGGTGACAGAGGTTGGTGGCTCGGTGGTGGCCGACGTGTCCCCTGAGGTCTCTGTGTTCCCCGATGTCCAGGAGGTGACAATTGTGCTGGGCATGGTGACAGAGGTTGGTGGCTCGGTGGTGGCCGACGTGTCCCCTGAGGTCTCTGTGTTCCCCGATGTCCAGGAGGTGACAATTGTGCTGGGCATGGTGACAGAGGTTGGTGGCTCGGTGGTGGCCGACGTGTCCCCTGAGGTCTCTGTGTTCCCCGATGTCCAGGAGGTGACAATTGTGCTGGGCATGGTGACGGTGGTGATTGGCTCGGTGGTGGCCGACGTGTCCCCTGAGGTCTCTGTGTTCCCCGATGTCCAGGAGGTGACAATTGTGCTGGGCATGGTGACAGAGGTTGGTGGCTCGGTGGTGGCCGACGTGTCCCCTGAGGTCTCTGTGTTCCCCGATGTCCAGGAGGTGACAATTGTGCTGGGCATGGTGACAGAGGTTGGTGGCTCGGTGGTGGCCGACGTGTCCCCTGAGGTCTCTGTGTTCCCCGATGTCCAGGAGGTGACAGTTGTGCTTGGCATGGTGACAGAGGTTGGTGGCTCGGTGGTGGCCGACGTGTCCCCTGAGGTCTCTGTGTTCCCCGATGTCCAGGAGGTGACAATTGTGCTGGGCATGGTGACAGAGGTTGGTGGCTCGGTGGTGGCCGACGTGTCCCCTGAGGTCTCTGTGTTCCCCGATGTCCAGGAGGTGACAATTGTGCTGGGCATGGTGACAGAGGTTGGTGGCTCGGTGGTGGCCGACGTGTCCCCTGAGGTCTCTGTGTTCCCCGATGTCCAGGAGGTGACAATTGTGCTGGGCATGGTGACGGGGGTGGTTGGCTCGGTGGTGGCCGACGTGTCCCCTGAGGTCTCTGTGTTCCCCGATGTCCAGGAGGTGACAGTCGAGCTCGGCAGGGTGACAGAGGTTGGTGGCTCGGTGGTGGCCGACGTGTCCCCTGAGGTCTCTGTGTTCCCCGATGTCCAGGAGGTGACAGTTGTGCTCGGCAGGGTGACAGAGGTTGGTGGCTCGGTGGTGGCCGACGTGTCCCCTGAGGTCTCTGTGTTCCCCGATGTCCAGGAGGTGACAGTCGAGCTCGGCAGGGTGACAGAGGTTGGTGGCTCGGTGGTGGCCGACGTGTCCCCTGAGGTCTCTGTGTTCCCCGATGTCCAGGAGGTGACAATTGTGCTGGGCATGGTGACGGTGGTGATTGGCTCGGTGGTGGCCGACGTGTCCCCTGAGGTCTCTGTGTAACCTGATGTCCAGGAGGTGACAGTCGAGCTCGGCATGGTGACAGAGGTTGGTGGCTCGGTGGTGGCCGACGTGTCCCCTGAGGTCTCTGTGTAACCTGATGTCCAGGAGGTGACAGTTGTGCTCGGCAGGGTGACAGAGGTTGGTGGCTCGGTGGTGGCCGACGTGTCCCCTGAGGTCTCTGTGTTCCCCGATGTCCAGGAGGTGACAATTGTGCTGGGCATGGTGACAGAGGTTGGTTGCTCGGTGGTGGCCGACGTGTCCCCTGAGGTCTCTGTGTAACCTGATGTCCAGGAGGTGACAGTCGAGCTCGGCAGGGTGACAGAGGTTGGTGGCTCGGTGGTGGCCGACGTGTCCCCTGAGGTCTCTGTGTTCCCCGATGTCCAGGAGGTGACAGTCGAGCTCGGCAGGGTGACAGAGGTTGGTGGCTCGGCGGTGGCCGACGTGTCCCCTGAGGTCTCTGTGTTCCCCGATGTCCAGGAGGTGACAGTCGATCTCGGCAGGGTGACAGAGGTTGGTGGCTCGGTGGTGGCCGACGTGTCCCCTGAGGTCTCTGTGTTCCCCGATGTCCAGGAGGTGACAGTCGAGCTCGGCATGGTGACAGAGGTTGGTGGCTCGGTGGTGGCCGACGTGTCCCCTGAGGTCTCTGTGTTCCCCGATGTCCAGGAGGTGACAGTCGAGCTCGGCAGGGTGACAGAGGTTGGTGGCTCGGTGGTGGCCGACGTGTCCCCTGAGGTCTCTGTGTTCCCCGATGTCCAGGAGGTGACAATTGTGCTGGGCATGGTGACAGAGGTTGGTTGCTCGGTGGTGGCCGACGTGTCCCCTGAGGTCTCTGTGTAACCTGATGTCCAGGAGGTGACAGTCGAGCTCGGCAGGGTGACAGAGGTTGGTGGCTCGGTGGTGGCCGACGTGTCCCCTGAGGTCTCTGTGTTCCCCGATGTCCAGGAGGTGACAGTCGAGCTCGGCAGGGTGACAGAGGTTGGTGGCTCGGCGGTGGCCGACGTGTCCCCTGAGGTCTCTGTGTTCCCCGATGTCCAGGAGGTGACAGTCGATCTCGGCAGGGTGACAGAGGTTGGTGGCTCGGTGGTGGCCGACGTGTCCCCTGAGGTCTCTGTGTTCCCTGATGTCCAGGAGGTGACAGTCGAGCTCGGCAGGGTGACAGAGGTTGGTGGCTCGGTGGTGGCCGACGTGTCCCCTGAGGTCTCTGTGTTCCCCGATGTCCAGGAGGTGACAGTCGAGCTCGGCAGGGTGACAGAGGTTGGTGGCTCGGTGGTGGCCGACGTGTCCCCTGAGGTCTCTGTGTTCCCCGATGTCCAGGAGGTGACAGTCGAGCTCGGCAGGGTGACAGAGGTTGGTGGCTCGGTGGTGGCCGACGTGTCCCCTGAGGTCTCTGTGTTCCCCGATGTCCAGGAGGTGACAGTCGAGCTCGGCAGGGTGACAGAGGTTGGTGGCTCGGTGGTGGCCGACGTGTCCCCTGAGGTCTCTGTGTTCCCCGATGTCCAGGAGGTGACAATTGTGCTGGGCATGGTGACAGAGGTTGGTGGCTCGGTGGTGGCCGACGTGTCCCCTGAGGTCTCTGTGTTCCCCGATGTCCAGGAGGTGACAATTGTGCTGGGCATGGTGACGGTGGTGATTGGCTCGGTGGTGGCCGACGTGTCCCCTGAGGTCTCTGTGTTCCCCGATGTCCAGGAGGTGACAATTGTGCTGGGCATGGTGACAGAGGTTGGTGGCTCGGTGGTGGCCGACGTGTCCCCTGAGGTCTCTGTGTTCCCCGATGTCCAGGAGGTGACAGTTGTGCTCGGCAGGGTGACAGAGGTTGGTGGCTCGGTGGTGGCCGACGTGTCCCCTGAGGTCTCTGTGTTCCCCGATGTCCAGGAGGTGACAATTGTGCTGGGCATGGTGACAGAGGTTGGTGGCTCGGTGGTGGCCGACGTGTCCCCTGAGGTCTCTGTGTTCCCTGATGTCCAGGAGGTGACAGTCGAGCTCGGCAGGGTGACAGAGGTTGGTGGCTCGGTGGTGGCCGACGTGTCCCCTGAGGTCTCTGTGTTCCCCGATGTCCAGGAGGTGACAATTGTGCTGGGCATGGTGACGGTGGTGATTGGCTCGGTGGTGGCCGACGTGTCCCCTGAGGTCTCTGTGTTCCCCGATGTCCAGGAGGTGACAATTGTGCTGGGCAGGGTGACAGAGGTTGGTGGCTCGGTGGTGGCCGACGTGTCCCCTGAGGTCTCTGTGTTCCCTGATGTCCAGGAGGTGACAGTCGAGCTCGGCAGGGTGACAGAGGTTGGTGGCTCGGTGGTGGCCGACGTGTCCCCTGAGGTCTCTGTGTTCCCCGATGTCCAGGAGGTGACAGTCGAGCTCGGCAGGGTGACAGAGGTTGGTGGCTCGGTGGTGGCCGACGTGTCCCCTGAGGTCTCTGTGTTCCCCGATGTCCAGGAGGTGACAATTGTGCTCGGCATGGTGACAGAGGTTGGTGGCTCGGTGGTGGCCGACGTGTCCCCTGAGGTCTCTGTGTTCCCCGATGTCCAGGAGGTGACAATTGTGCTGGGCAGGGTGACAGAGGTTGGTGGCTCGGTGGTGGCCGACGTGTCCCCTGAGGTCTCTGTGTTCCCCGATGTCCAGGAGGTGACAATTGTGCTGGGCATGGTGACAGAGGTTGGTGGCTCGGTGGTGGCCGACGTGTCCCCTGAGGTCTCTGTGTTCCCCGATGTCCAGGAGGTGACAATTGTGCTGGGCATGGTGACAGAGGTTGGTGGCTCGGTGGTGGCCGACGTGTCCCCTGAGGTCTCTGTGTAACCTGATGTCCAGGAGGTGACAGTCGAGCTCGGCATGGTGACAGAGGTTGGTGGCTCGGTGGTGGCCGACGTGTCCCCTGAGGTCTCTGTGTTCCCCGATGTCCAGGAGGTGACAATTGTGCTGGGCATGGTGACAGAGGTTGGTGGCTCGGTGGTGGCCGACGTGTCCCCTGAGGTCTCTGTGTTCCCCGATGTCCAGGAGGTGAGAGTCGAGCTCGGCAGGGTGACAGAGGTTGGTGGCTCGGTGGTGGCCGACGTGTCCCCTGAGGTCTCTGTGTTCCCCGATGTCCAGGAGGTGACAATTGTGCTGGGCATGGTTACAGAGGTTGGTGGCTCGGTGGTGGCCGACGTGTCCCCTGAGGTCTCTGTGTTCCCTGATGTCCAGGAGGTGACAGTCGAGCTCGGCAGGGTGACAGAGGTTGGTGGCTCGGTGGTGGCCGACGTGTCCCCTGAGGTCTCTGTGTTCCCCGATGTCCAGGAGGTGACAGTCGAGCTCGGCAGGGTGACAGAGGTTGGTGGCTCGGTGGTGGCCGACGTGTCCCCTGAGGTCTCTGTGTTCCCCGATGTCCAGGAGGTGACAATTGTGCTGGGCAGGGTGATAGAGGTTGGTGGCTCGGTGGTGGCCGACGTGTCCCCTGATGTCTCTGTGTTCCCCGATGTCCAGGAGGTGACAGTCGAGCTCGGCAGGGTGACAGAGGTTGGTGGCTCGGTGGTGGCCGACGTGTCCCCTGAGGTCTCTGTGTTCCCCGATGTCCAGGAGGTGACAGTCGAGCTCGGCAGGGTGACAGAGGTTGGTGGCTCGGTGGTGGCCGACGTGTCCCCTGAGGTCTCTGTGTTCCCCGATGTCCAGGAGGTGACAATTGTGCTGGGCATGGTGACAGAGGTTGGTGGCTCGGTGGTGGCCGACGTGTCCCCTGAGGTCTCTGTGTTCCCCGATGTCCAGGAGGTGACAGTCGAGCTCGGCAGGGTGACAGAGGTTGGTGGCTCGGTGGTGGCCGACGTGTCCCCTGAGGTCTCTGTGTTCCCCGATGTCCAGGAGGTGACAATTGTGCTGGGCATGGTGACAGAGGTTGGTGGCTCGGTGGTGGCCGACGTGTCCCCTGAGGTCTCTGTGTTCCCCGATGTCCAGGAGGTGACAATTGTGCTGGGCATGGTGACAGAGGTTGGTGGCTCGGTGGTGGCCGACGTGTCCCCTGAGGTCTCTGTGTTCCCCGATGTCCAGGAGGTGACAGTCGAGCTCGGCAGGGTGACAGAGGTTGGTGGCTCGGTGGTGGCCGACGTGTCCCCTGAGGTCTCTGTGTTCCCCGATGTCCAGGAGGTGACAATTGTGCTGGGCATGGTGACAGAGGTTGGTGGCTCGGTGGTGGCCGACGTGTCCCCTGAGGTCTCTGTGTTCCCCGATGTCCAGGAGGTGACAGTCGAGCTCGGCAGGGTGACAGAGGTTGGTGGCTCGGTGGTGGCCGACGTGTCCCCTGAGGTCTCTGTGTTCCCCGATGTCCAGGAGGTGACAGTCGAGCTCGGCAGGGTGACAGAGGTTGGTGGCTCGGTGGTGGCCGACGTGTCCCCTGAGGTCTCTGTGTTCCCCGATGTCCAGGAGGTGACAATTGTGCTGGGCATGGTGACAGAGGTTGGTGGCTCGGTGGTGGCCGACGTGTCCCCTGAGGTCTCTGTGTTCCCCGATGTCCAGGAGGTGACAGTCGAGCTCGGCATGGTGACAGAGGTTGGTGGCTCGGTGGTGGCCGACGTGTCCCCTGAGGTCTCTGTGTTCCCCGATGTCCAGGAGGTGACAATTGTGCTGGGCATGGTGACAGAGGTTGGTTGCTCGGTGGTGGCCGACGTGTCCCCTGAGGTCTCTGTGTAACCTGATGTCCAGGAGGTGACAGTCGAGCTCGGCAGGGTGACAGAGGTTGGTGGCTCGGTGGTGGCCGACGTGTCCCCTGAGGTCTCTGTGTTCCCCGATGTCCAGGAGGTGACAGTCGAGCTCGGCAGGGTGACAGAGGTTGGTGGCTCGGTGGTGGCCGACGTGTCCCCTGAGGTCTCTGTGTTCCCCGATGTCCAGGAGGTGACAGTCGAGCTCGGCAGGGTGACAGAGGTTGGTGGCTCGGTGGTGGCCGACGTGTCCCCTGAGGTCTCTGTGTTCCCCGATGTCCAGGAGGTGACAATTGTGCTGGGCATGGTGACAGAGGTTGGTTGCTCGGTGGTGGCCGACGTGTCCCCTGAGGTCTCTGTGTAACCTGATGTCCAGGAGGTGACAGTCGAGCTCGGCAGGGTGACAGAGGTTGGTGGCTCGGTGGTGGCCGACGTGTCCCCTGAGGTCTCTGTGTTCCCCGATGTCCAGGAGGTGACAGTCGAGCTCGGCAGGGTGACAGAGGTTGGTGGCTCGGCGGTGGCCGACGTGTCCCCTGAGGTCTCTGTGTTCCCCGATGTCCAGGAGGTGACAGTCGATCTCGGCATGGTGACAGAGGTTGGTGGCTCGGTGGTGGCCGACGTGTCCCCTGAGGTCTCTGTGTTCCCCGATGTCCAGGAGGTGACAATTGTGCTGGGCATGGTGACGGTGGTGATTGGCTCGGTGGTGGCCGACGTGTCCCCTGAGGTCTCTGTGTTCCCCGATGTCCAGGAGGTGACAGTCGAGCTCGGCAGGGTGACAGAGGTTGGTGGCTCGGTGGTGGCCGACGTGTCCCCTGAGGTCTCTGTGTTCCCCGATGTCCAGGAGGTGACAGTCGAGCTCGGCAGGGTGACAGAGGTTGGTGGCTCGGTGGTGGCCGACGTGTCCCCTGAGGTCTCTGTGTTCCCCGATGTCCAGGAGGTGACAATTGTGCTGGGCAGGGTGACAGAGGTTGGTGGCTCGGTGGTGGCCGACGTGTCCCCTGAGGTCTCTGTGTTCCCTGATGTCCAGGGGGTGACAGTCGAGCTCGGCAGGGTGACAGAGGTTGGTGGCTCGGTGGTGGCCGACGTGTCCCCTGAGGTCTCTGTGTTCCCCGATGTCCAGGAGGTGACAGTCGAGCTCGGCAGGGTGACAGAGGTTGGTGGCTCGGTGGTGGCCGACGTGTCCCCTGAGGTCTCTGTGTTCCCCGATGTCCAGGAGGTGACAATTGTGCTGGGCATGGTGACAGAGGTTGGTGGCTCGGTGGTGGCCGACGTGTCCCCTGAGGTCTCTGTGTTCCCCGATGTCCAGGAGGTGACAATTGTGCTGGGCAGGGTGACAGAGGTTGGTGGCTCGGTGGTGGCCGACGTGTCCCCTGAGGTCTCTGTGTTCCCCGATGTCCAGGAGGTGACAATTGTGCTGGGCATGGTGACAGAGGTTGGTGGCTCGGTGGTGGCCGACGTGTCCCCTGAGGTCTCTGTGTTCCCCGATGTCCAGGAGGTGACAATTGTGCTGGGCATGGTGACAGAGGTTGGTGGCTCGGTGGTGGCCGACGTGTCCCCTGAGGTCTCTGTGTTCCCCGATGTCCAGGAGGTGACAATTGTGCTGGGCATGGTGACGTTGGTGATTGGCTCGGTGGTGGCCGACGTGTCCCCTGATGTCTCTGTGTTCCCCGATGTCCAGGAGGTGACAGTCGAGCTCGGCAGGGTGACAGAGGTTGGTGGCTCGGTGGTGGCCGACGTGTCCCCTGAGGTCTCTGTGTTCCCTGATGTCCAGGAGGTGACAGTCGAGCTCGGCAGGGTGACAGAGGTTGGTGGCTCGGTGGTGGCCGACGTGTCCCCTGAGGTCTCTGTGTTCCCCGATGTCCAGGAGGTGACAGTCGAGCTCGGCAGGGTGACAGAGGTTGGTGGCTCGGTGACAGTCGAGCTCGGCAGGGTGACAGAGGTTGGTGGCTCGGTGGTGGCCGACGTGTCCCCTGAGGTCTCTGTGTTCCCCGATGTCCAGGAGGTGACAGTCGAGCTCGGCAGGGTGACAGAGGTTGGTGGCTCGGTGGTGGCCGACGTGTCCCCTGAGGTCTCTGTGTTCCCCGATGTCCAGGAGGTGACAATTGTGCTGGGCATGGTGACAGAGGTTGGTTGCTCGGTGGTGGCCGACGTGTCCCCTGAGGTCTCTGTGTAACCTGATGTCCAGGAGGTGACAGTCGAGCTCGGCAGGGTGACAGAGGTTGGTGGCTCGGTGGTGGCCGACGTGTCCCCTGAGGTCTCTGTGTTCCCCGATGTCCAGGAGGTGACAGTCGAGCTCGGCAGGGTGACAGAGGTTGGTGGCTCGGTGGTGGCCGACGTGTCCCCTGAGGTCTCTGTGTTCCCCGATGTCCAGGAGGTGACAATTGTGCTGGGCAGGGTGACAGAGGTTGGTGGCTCGGTGGTGGCCGACGTGTCCCCTGAGGTCTCTGTGTAACCTGATGTCCAGGAGGTGACAGTCGAGCTCGGCAGGGTGACAGAGGTTGGTGGCTCGGCGGTGGCCGACGTGTCCCCTGAGGTCTCTGTGTTCCCCGATGTCCAGGAGGTGACAGTCGAGCTCGGCAGGGTGACAGAGGTTGGTGGCTCGGTGGTGGCCGACGTGTCCCCTGAGGTCTCTGTGTTCCCCGATGTCCAGGAGGTGACAGTCGAGCTCGGCAGGGTGACAGAGGTTGGTGGCTCGGTGGTGGCCGACGTGTCCCATGAGGTCTCTGTGTTCCCCGATGTCCAGGAGGTGACAATTGTGCTGGGCATGGTGACAGAGGTTGGTGGCTTGGTGGTGGCCGACGTGTCCCCTGATGTCTCTGTGTTCCCCGATGTCCAGGAGGTGACAGTCGAGCTCGGCAGGGTGACAGAGGTTGGTGGCTCGGTGGTGGCCGACGTGTCCCCTGAGGTGTCTGTGTTCCCTGATGTCCAGGAGGTGACAATTGTGCTGGGCAGGGTGACGGGGGTGATTGGCTCGGTGGTGGCTGACGTGTCCCCTGAGGTCTCTGTGTTCCCCGATGTCCAGGAGGTGACAATTGTGCTGGGCATGGTGACAGAGGTTGGTGGCTCAGTGGTGGCCGACGTGTCCCCTGAGGTCTCTGTGTTCCCCGATGTCCAGGAGGTGACAATTGTGCTGGGCATGGTGACAGAGGTTGGTGGCTCGGTGGTGGCCGACGTGTCCCCTGAGGTCTCTGTGTTCCCTGATGTCCAGGAGGTGACAATTGTGCTGGGCATGGTGACAGCGGTTGGTGGCTCGGTGGTGGCCGACGTGTCCCCTGAGGTCTCTGTGTTCCCCGATGTCCAGGAGGTGACAATTGTGCTGGGCATGGTGACAGAGGTTGGTGGCTCGGTGGTGGCCGACGTGTCCCCTGACATCTCTTTGTTCTGTGATGTCCAGGAGGTGTGAATTTTGCTCGGAGTGGTCACCGTGGTGGTTGTTTTGGTGGTGGTTGTCTCTTTGCTTGACGTGTGCCATGATATCTTTGTGTTCTCCAATCCTTTGTTAGTCTCGGCTGAGGCTTTCACTGATGTCATCTCAGTTTTACCTGCGCCGCTCATGCGTGTGATGTACGTTTTGCCTTTGGTGGTCCCTGTTCCCTCTGAGTCGTCCCTTTTCTCCCAGAATTCCTTGTCCTCTGGTGTCCCGTTGCTTGGACTCCAGCTCCTGCCTCTCTCCTGCAGTGTGGCCACCTTCTCTGCTGTACGTCTTGTTCCCGCCGTGCCTCTCTCTCTTGCATTGCTGAACTCTGGTATGTAGATGGTCCCCAACTCCTCTTCCAACGTCCCATCATCCTTCGGAAACCCAGCAGCCCTCCTCAGCCGCGCGTTTCCCCCCCTCTCAGCCGGGACCATTGGGTGTCTCCTGCTGGTGGCCCCTGGAGGACCTTCAGCTCTGCCGTTCAGCTTCACCTCTGAGCTGTGAGGAGCCCGTTGCCACGCCTTGGGTGAAGGTGAACTCTGCCTGTCTGGTTGCCCTTTGTCCCATGCTGCATGGTGGTCGGTGTCATCTGTGCAGGTTAGGGCAGGAGACTGGGGTGTTCCGAGGACCTTTGGATCTTCACCCAATAGCTATGTGCACCCAGGGTCCACATATGGGGTGCCACCTCCCTCCCAGGACAGGCGTTGACAGCCTCCGGTCCGCCCTTGATGGGTGCCCTCCCACCATCTCCTACAGGTGAAGCACCTGCCCTGGCCCCACAAACACCCACAGCCCCAAAACTCATTGACACCCACATCCACAACAGACCAACATCCGCCCAAAGATCCACCCTTGGTTCTCCAAAGAACCCCCAGACCTCTCAAGACCCCCAGTTGGGTCACAAAGACCCCCGGACCCCTCCCAAAGACCCCCCAGACCTCTCAAGACCCCCAGTTGGGTCACAAAGACCCATGGACACTCCCCCAAAGACCCCCCAAGACCCCCAGTTGGGCCCCCAAGACCTATGGACCCTCTCAAAGATGCATGGACCCCCCCAAAGACGCCCCCGACCTCCCAAGACCCCCAGTTGTGTCCCAAAGACCCATGTACCCCCACAAAGCCCTCCAAACACCCCCCCAAAGACCCCCCAGACCTCCCAAGACCCCCAGTTGGGTCCCAAAGACCCCCGGACCCCCCCAAAGACCCCCCAGACCTCCCAAGACCCCCAGTTGGGTCCCAAAGACTCCTGGACTTCCCCCCAAAGACCACCCAGACCCCCCAAGACCCCCAGTTGGGTCCCAAAGACCCCCGGACCCCTCCCAAAGACCCCCCAGACCTCCCAAGACCCCCAGTTGGGTCCCAAAGACCCCCGGACCCCTCCCAAAGACCCCCCAGACCTCTCAAGACCCCCAGTTCAGTCCCTAAGACCCCCGGACCTCCCCCCCAAAGACCCCCAGACCCCCCAAGACCCCCAGCTGGGTCCCAAAGACTCCTGGACTTCCCCCCAAAGACCACCCAGACCCCCCAAGACCCCCAGCTGGGTCCCAAAGACCCCCGGACCCCTCCCAAAGACCCCCCAGACCTCCCAAGACCCCCAGTTGAGTACCAAAGACCCCCGGACCTCCCCCCAAAGACCCCCAGACCCCCCAAGACCCCCAGTTGGGTCCCAAAGACCCCCGGACCCCTCCCAAAGACCCCCCAGACCCACCAAGACCCCCAGTTGAGTCCCAAAGACCCCCGGACCTGCCCCCCAAAGACCCCCCAGACCCCCCAAGACCCCCAGCTGGGTCCCAAAGACCCCCGGACCCCTCCCAAAGACCCCCCAGACCTCCCAAGACCCCCAGCTGGGTCCCAAAGACCCCCGGACCCCTCCCAAAGACCCCCCAGACCCCCCAAGACCCCCCGTTGGGTCCCAAAGACCCCTGGACCCCTCCCAAAGACCCCCCAGCCCTCTCAAGCCCCCCCAGTTGGGTCACAACGACCCCCGGACCTCCCCCCCAAAGACTCCCCAGACTCCCCAAGACCCCCAGCTGGGTCCCAAAGACCCATGGACCCCTCCAAAAGACCCCCAGACCTCTCAAGACCCCCCGTTGGGTCCCAAAGACCCCTGGACCCCTCCCAAAGACCCCCCAGACCTCTCAAGACCCCCAGTTGGGTCACAAAGACCCCCGGACCTCCCCCCCAAAGACCCCCCAGACTCCCCAAGACCCCCAGTTGGATCCCAAAGACCCATGGACCCCCCACAGAGACCCCCGGACTCCCCCCCAAAGACCCCCAGACCCCCCAAGACCCCCAGTTGCGTCCCAAAGACATTCGGACCTCCCCCCAAAGACCCCCAGACCTCCCAAGACCCCCAGTTGGGTCCCAAAGACCCCCGGACCCCTCCCAAAGACCCCCCAGACCTCCCAAGACCCCTAGTTGGGTCCCAAAGACCCCCGGACCTCCCCCCAAAGACCCCCCAGACCTCCCAAGACCCCCAGTTCAGTCCCAAAGACCCCCGGACCCCTCCCAAAGACCCCCCAGGCCTCCCAAGACCCCCAGTTCAGTCCCAAAGACCCCCGGACCCCTCCCAAAGACCCCCCAGACCCCCCAAGACCCCCAGCTGGGTCCCAAAGACCCATGGACCCCTCCCAATGACCCCCAGACCTCTCAAGACCCCCAGCTGGGTCCCAAAGACCCCCGGACCTCCCCCCCAAAGACCCCCCAGACCCCCCAAGACCCCCAGTTGGGTCCCAAAGACCCCCGGACCCCTCCCAAAGACCCCCCAGACCTCTCAAGACCCCCAGCTGGGTTCCAAAGACCCATGGACCCCTCCCAAAGACCCCCCAGACCTCTCAAGACCCCCAGCTGGGTTCCAAAGACCCATGGACCCCTCCCAAAGACCCCCCAGGCCTCCCAAGACCCCCAGTTCAGTCCCAAAGACCCCCGGACCCCTCCCAAAGACCCCCCGTTGTGTCCCGAAGACCTTCGGACCTCCCCCCCAAAGACTCCCCAGACCCCCCAAGACCCCCAGCTGGGTCCCAAAGACCCATGGACTCCTCCCAATGACCCCCCAAGACCCCCAGTTGGGTCCCAAAGACCCCCGGACCTCCCCCCCAAAGACCCCCCAGACTCCCCAAGACCCCCAGTTGGATCCCAAAGACCCCCGGACCCCTCCCAAAGACCCCCAGACCTCTCAAGACCCCCAGCTGGGTTCCAAAGACCCATGGACCCCTCCCAAAGACCCCCCAGACCTCTCAAGACCCCCCGTTGGGTCCCAAAGACCCCCGGACCCCTCCCAATGACCCCTCAAGACCCCCAGCTGGGTCCCAAAGACCCCCGGACCCCTCCCAAAGACCCCCCAGACCCCCCAAGACCCCCAGTTGGGTCCCAAAGACCCATGGACCCCCCACAGAGACCCCCCAGACCTCCCAAGACCCCCAGCTGTGTCCCAAAGACCCATGGACCCCTCCCAAAGACCCCCCAGACCTCCCAAGACCCCCCGTTGGGTCCCAAAGACCCCCGGACCCCTCCCAAAGACCCCCCAGACCTCTCAAGACCCCCAGTTGGGTCCCAAAGACCCCCGGACCTCCCCCCAAAGACCCCCCAGACCTCCCAAGACCCCCAGCTGGGTCCCAAAGACCCATGGACCCCTCCCAAAGACCCCCCAGACCTCTCAAGACCCCCCAGTTGGGTCCCAAAGACCCCCGGACCCCTCCCAAAGACCCCCCAGACCTCTCAAGACCCCCCAGTTGGGTCACAAAGACCCCCGGACCTCCCCCCCAAAGACCCCCCAGACTCCCCAAGACCCCCAGTTGGATCCCAAAGACCCATGGACCCCCCACAGAGACCCCCGGACTCCCCCCAAAGACCCCCCAGACCTCTCAAGACCCCCAGTTGGGTCCCAAAGACCCATGGACACCCCTCCCCAAAGACCCCCGGAGCCCCAAAGACCACAATTTATGTTCATTTGATGCCCAACCCAGTCCTGCAGCACGGGGACCTTGGAGGACCTCTGGTCCCACCCCGTGCCCAAGCTTGCAGTCCTCAGGGCGCCCCTGCGGTGATGAGGTTGCAAGGGTGGGATGGGAGGTCCCAGAGCCCTGCAGCACCCACCTCTCATGATGACCAGGAAGCAGATGCAGACCAGGGCCAGGCTACCGCACAGACGACCCCCCATCTCTCCGGACGTCGGAGTTGGGGGTGGTGGTGGTGGAAATCCTGGCTCGTTGATCCGCTGCCAACTGCGGGTGCAGCGGGAATAGGACACGGAGGGTCATCAAGGGACCTTTGGTCACAGGCAAGAAGGAGGAGGGATGAAACGTGAGCCACAGGTGCTAGGAGCAAAGGGACGGGTGCCAACACCCATTTCCCCGCAGAGGCGTTGTCCCACGGGACATGGGGTGCCCAACACCCTCCTTTAAGGTCCATGAGATCCCTCTGGGTACGTCCCAGCATCTCCAAGACCCCGTCCTGTCCCCACCAGCCCTGGCCATGGCTTGTCCTCGCTGTGGAGTGAGGCTGGGGACAGGAGCGGGATGGGGACGTGGGACGTGGGACAGGGACAGGAAGGTAGCACCAGGCTGGGGACCTCAGATTGGCTACCTGGCCAATCCCATATGTCCCCTGCCCCAGCCAATCCCCTGCAGAGGACTTGGGGACCCAACCAATCCCATATAGCCCCTGCCTAAACCCTTAGAGAGGATGGAGGCAGCTGCCTGCTCCTCCGTGACCCCACCCTGATGCCACCAAGCCCTTTGGAGACCCCCATCGAAGGGGACACGGAGAAGGGACATCTGGGGCCACCGGTGGCTGGGGTGGGGGGTGGTGACACTCTATGGGGTGCTGGTGTCCCCACGATGTCCCCACCCAGATTTGGGAGCAGCTCCCCGTAGGAAGCCGGGCAGTGCCCAGAGGTAATCGAGGCCACCTGAAGGTGTCACCAACCGAGGGACAGGCACGAGCACTTCCTTGAGTGGGTGTCACAACCCCCCACGCCAAGCGGTGTGTCCCAGTGGGTGACAAGGGGTCCCACGGGGTGACACTGCCGTGGGGTGGCACCCTAGGGTGGCGGTGTCCTCGGGTTGTCCTGCCGTGGGGTGACAGAGCCGTGGGGTGACAGCGTCTTGTCCATGGGTGGAGGTGACACAGCTGTAGGGTGACAGCACCCCAGGGTGACACTGCCGCGGGGTGACAGCGCTGTGAGGTGACGGCGTCCTTGGCCATGGGTGGAGGTGACAATGCCGTGGGGTGACAGCACCGTGAGGTGACAGCGTCCTTGTCCACGGGTGGAGGTGACACTGCCGTGGGGTGACAGCACCATGGGACAGCCCCGCTGTGGGGTGACAGGTTTGGGGGCTGGGTGAGGTTTTGGGGTGAATCTCAGCAGGTTTGGGGTGGATCCACGTGGATTTTGGGGTGGATCCGTGCAGTTTTGGGGTTAATTTGTGCGGGTTTGGGTCTGTGTGGGGTTTTGGGGTGAATCTGAGCAGGTTTGGGGTGGATCCATGGGGATTTGGGGGTGAATCCATGGGGATTTGGGGGGCCATGTCTGTTTTGGGGTGGATCCACGTGGCTTTGGGGTGCAGTGACGCTTTGGGGTGGATCCATGGGTTTGTGGGGTACGGTGCCCGTTTTTGGGGTGAATCCGGGTGGGATTGGGGGCTGAGCTGGATGTGCCCCCCCCCCCCCCCGCCCCCGGCCCCGCAGGAAGGCGTCGAGACCCGGCTGAGTCACCCAGGGCTGAGTCAGCGCCCCCCGGGCTGGGGGGCCTGGGGGGGTGGGGGGCTGGGTGCTGAGGGGGCTGGGATGGGGGGGCTCTGGGTGCTGGGATGGGGGTGCTGGGGGTCTCTGGGGGTTGGGGTGGGGTGGGGGTCTGGGTGCTGGAGGGGCTCTGGGTGCTGGGGGGGTGCTGGGGGTCTCTGGGGGTCTGGGGGTGAGGGGGGTCTGGGTGCTGGGGGGCTTGGGGTGCTGGGGTGGGGGTGCTGGGGAGGATGGGGGTGGGGGTGGGGCCCTGGGTGCTGGGGGGCTCTGGGTGCTGGTATGGGGGTGCTGGGGGGCCCTGGGTGCTGGGGGGCTCTGGGTGCTGGGATGGGGGTCTAGGGGGTGAGGGGGTCTGGGTGCTGGGGGGCTCTGGGTGCTGGGGTGGGGGTGCTGGGGGGGATGGGGGTGGGGGTCTGGGTGCTGGGGGGCTCTGGGTGCTGGTATGGGGGTGCTGGGGGGTCTTGGGGTTGGGGGGGTCTGAGTGCTGGGGGGTGGTCTGGGAGCTGGGGTGAGGGTGCTGGGGGCCCTGGGTGCTGGGGTGGGGTTCTGAGTGCTGGGATGGGGGCCTGGGGGGTGAGGGGGGTCTGGGTGCTGGAGTGGGGGTCTGGGTGCTGGGGGGCTCTGGGTGCTGGGGTGGGGGTGCTGGGGGGTCTGGGTGCTGGGATGGGGGTCTGGGGGGTGAGGGGGCTCTGGGTGCTGGGGGGCTCTGGGTGCTGGGGTTGGGGTGCTGGGGGGTCTGGGTGCTGGGATGGGGGTCTGGGGGATGAGGGGGTCTGGGTGCTGGGGTGGCTCTGGGTGCTGGGGGGCTCTGGGTGCTGGGATGGGGGTCTGGGTGCTGGGGGGCTCTGGGTGCTGGGGTGGGGGTGCTGGGGGGTCTGGGTGCTGGGATGGGGGTCTGGGGGTGAGGGGGCTCTGGGTGCTAGGGGGCTCTGGGTGCTGGGGTGGGGGTGCTGGGGGGTCTGGGTGCTGGGATGGGGCTCTGGGGGGTGAGGGGGTCTGGGTGCTGGGGGGCTCTGGGTGCTGGGGGGCTCTGGGTGCTGGGATGGGGGTCTGGGTGCTGGGGGGCTCTGGGTGCTGGGGTGGGGGTGCTGGGGGGTCTGGGTGCTGGGATGGGGGTCTGGGGGTGAGGGGGGTCTGGGTGCTGGGGGGGCTCTGGGTGCTGGGGTGGGGGTCTGCGTGCTGGGGGGCTCTGGGTGCTGGGGGCTCTGGGTGCTGGGATGGGGGTCTGGGTGCTGGGGGGCTCTGGGTGCTGGGGTGGGGGTGCTGGGGGGGGCTGTGATCCACCCGCCCCGTGGCTCACACACGTGTCCGTGCCCACACATCAGCACACGCGTGTCTGAGCGTGACGGGCCCTGTCCCACCCCCGCGTCCCGCCGTCTCCTCCGGCCCCCGCCGTGAATAATCCC
This sequence comes from Nipponia nippon, assembly GCF_047370975.1. Lineage (NCBI taxonomy): Eukaryota > Metazoa > Chordata > Aves > Pelecaniformes > Threskiornithidae > Nipponia > Nipponia nippon. The sequence continues at coordinate 1,101,772 of NW_028262360.1, forward strand.
CTTCCCGCCGCCTTCTTGGGGTGGGAAAGGAGGGAATTCGGGTTTCGGAGGAAATTCCTCTTCCCTTACTCCTTTCCCTGCTCCCCTCCCCGTCCCCACAATGGCCAATTTTGGGCAAAAAAAAAGGCCGGAAAAGGTGATTTTTCCAGCATATTTTTGGGCTGTAGGGTTTTGAGGGGAACAACTCACGGTCCATGACCGCCCCCCCGCCCCCCCCCCCCGCCCAGAACCACCGAGCTCAACCCCGCTACGAGCCCCTGGAGAATCCCCAGAGGGGGGGCACAGACTCGGGGGGGGGGGGTTAAACCATAGGGGGGGGACCTATGGAGGCAATAGGGGTCTATAGGGGGGTCTATGGGGCACTGGGAGGGTCCTATGGGGCACTGGCCGGGCTATGGAGGCGTTGGGGGGGGGCTATAGGGCACTGGGGGGGCTATGGAGGTAGTGGGGGTCTATGGGGGGGCTATGGGGGTATGGGGTGCTGGGGGGGGTCTATGGGGGGGCTATGGGGCACTGGGGGGGCTATGGAGGTAGTGGGGGTCTATAGGGGAGGCTATGGGGTATGGGGTGCTGGGGGGTCTATGGGGGGGCTATGGGGGTATGGGGCACTGGAGGGGTCTATGGGGGCTATGGGGCACTGGGGGGGCTATGGAGGTAGTGGGGGTCTATGGGGGGGTCTATGGGGGTCTATGGGGGGCCTATAGGGCACTGGGGGGAGTCTATGGGGGTCTATGGGGCACTGGGGGAACTATGGAGGCACTGGGGGGTCTATGGGGCACTGGGGGAACTATGGAGGCACTGGGGGGGGTCTATGGGGGGGCTATGGGGCGCTGGGGGGGTCTATGGGGGATCTGTAGGGCACTAGGAGCACTGGTGGGGTCCAAGGGGAATCTATGGGGCACTGGGAGCACTGGTGAGTCTGGGGGGATCTATAGGACACCGCTGGGGTCCACGGGGGATCTATGGGGCACTGGGAGCACTGGTGAGCCTATGGACAACCTATGGGCGCTGGGAGGGGGAGGATCTATGGGGCGCTGGAGAAGACGCCATGGTGGGCGTCGGGCCCGATCCTGGCACCGTTTCCTCCCGGGTTATTTTTACCCCGGGGCGGTTTGGCCGCCGTCCCCTTCCCGCCCCTGCACGGCCGGAAACGGCCCTCGAAGAGCCCAGGCGGCCGGGCGAGACGCCCGCCGTCCCCAACCCCTCCGGGCAAGGCCACCGCCGTCCCCAACCCCTCCGGGAGAGACCCCCGCCGTCCCCAGCCTCTCCGGGCATGGGGACCTGGGTGTCCTGGCGAGACCCCCAATGTCCCCAACCCCTCCGGCCCAGGAGACCCAGGCGTCCCAGTGAGACCCCCGCCATCCCCAACCCCTCCGGGCAAGACCCCCGCCGTCCCCAACCCCTCCAGCCAAGGGGACCCAGGCATCCCAGTAAGACCCCCGCCGTCCCCAACCCCTCCAGCCAAGGGGACCCAGGCGTCCCAGTAAGACCCCCGCCGTCCCCAGCCCCTGTGGCCCAGGGGACCCAGGCGTCCCAGTAAGACCCCCGCCGTCCCCAGCCCCTGCGGCCCAGGGGACCCAGGCGTCCCAGTAAGACCCCCACCATCCCCAGCCCCTGCGGCCCAGGGGACCCAGGCGTCCCAGTAAGACCCCCGCCATCCCCAACCCCTCCGGCCAAGACCCCCGCCGTCCCCAGCCCCTGTGGCCCAAGGGACCCAGGCATCCCAGTAAGACCCCCGCCGTCCCCAACCCCTCCAGCCAAGGGGACCCAGACATCCCAGTAAGACCCCCGCCGTCCCCAGCCCCTGTGGCCCAGGGGACCCAGGCATCCCAGTAAGACCCCCGCTGTCCCCAACTCCTCCAGCCAAGGGGACCCAGGCACCCAGTAAGACCCCCGCCATCCCCAGCCCCTGCAGCCAAGGGGACCCACGCATCCCAGTAAGACCCCCGCCATCCCCAGCCCCTCCAGCCAAGGGGACCCACGCATCCCAGTAAGACCCCCGCCGTCCCCAGCCCCTGTGGCCCAGGGGACCCAGGCGCCCGGGCACCCGGCCCAGCCGCCCGCCGCCGCCGCCTTGGGTTTGCTCAGCGATCTGGGACGGGACCCAAGCGCCCGGGCACCCTGCCACCCCCGCACGCGCGCGCACACGTGGCCCGAGCCCCACCCAGCCCTGGGAAAAGAACCCAGGTTTCCAGGCACCCTGACCCCCCCGCGCACCCCAAAAACTCCCTGAGCCTCCCCAAAACTCCCTGACCCCACTGGGGACCCAGGTTTCCAGGCACCCTGACCCCCCCCCCGCACCCCAAAAACTCCCTGCCCCCCCAAAACTCCCTGACCCCACTGGGCACCCAGGTGTCCGGGCACCCTGACCCCCCCAAGACTCCCTGACCCCCCCAAAACCCCCTGACCCCCCCCCCCCAAAAAATCCCTGGCCCCACTGGGGACCCAGGCATGGGGCACCCTGACCCCCACCCAAACCCCACTGCCCTCCCTGACCCCATTGGGCACCCAGGTTTCCAGGCACCCTCACCCCCCCCCGCACCCCAAAAACTCCCTGACCCCCCCCCCAAAACTCCCTGACCCCATTGGGCACACAGATGTCTGGGCACCCTGACACCCCCCAAAGCTCCCTGACCCCCCCAAAACTCACTGCCCCCCAAAACTCCCTGACCCCATTGGGCACCCAGGTGTCCAGGCACCCTGACCCCCCCAAAGCCCTGACCCCCCCAAAACTCCTTGACCCCCCCAAAACTCCTTGACCCCCCCAAAAAGCCCTGACCCCATTGGGCACCCAGGTTTCCAGGCACCCTGACCCCCCCAAAGCTCCCTGACCCCCCCAAAACTCACCGCCCCCCCAAAACTCCCTGACCCCATTGGGCACCCAGGTGTCCGGGCACCCTGACCCCCTCAAGACTCCCTGACCCCCCCAAAAGCCCTGACCCCCCCAAAACTCCCTGACCCCATTGGGCACCCAGATGTCCGGGCACCCTGACCCCCCCAAAGCTCCCTGACCCCCCCAAAACTCACTGCCCCCCCAAAACTCCCTGACCCCACTGGGCACCCAGGTTTCCAGGCACCCTGACCCCCCAAAAGCCCTGACCCCCCCAAAACTCACCGCCCCCCCCAAAACTCCCTGACCCCCCCCCGGGGCCCCGGGCCCCCCCCGGGGTTTCCCAACACCCCCGCGGTGTCACCGCCACCACCGCGTCACCCCGCAGGAAGGGGCCCTGGCGTCACCCCGGGGGAGAAACCGGGGTTCGGGGACGGGGGACGGGGGGGTGACACCCTGCCCGGATGCCTGGGTCCCCCGAGATCTGTGACACCCTGTGAGGTCACCCGCACCCCGTAACCGCGCCGGACGGTCACCCGGAGGGTGGGGGGGACGTGGGGGGACATTGGGGACACGAGGGGACACGGGGGGACTAGGGGGGGACATATGGGAGGGGGGGGGGCATGAGGGGACATAGGGGACATGGGGGGACATTGGGAACACGAGGGGACATGGGGGGACATGGGGGGACATGGGGACATGGGGGGACATAGGGGGACATTGGGGACACGAGGGGACATGAGGGGATGTAGGGGACATGGGGGGACATGGGGACATGGGGGGACGTGGGCAGACATTGGGGACACAAGGGGACATTGGGGACACGAGGGGACATGGGGGGACATGGGGGGACATGGGGACATGGGGGTCATAGGTGGTCATTGGGGACACGAGGGGACATGGTGTGACATGGGGGGGACATTGGGGACGTGGGGTGACATAGAGGGTGTGCGGGGACATGGGGGGACATGGGGAGACATTGGGGACACAAGGGGACATTGGGGACACGAGGGGACACGGGGGGACACGGAGGGGACATGGGGGGGACATGGGGGATGTGGGGGGACATGGAGAGGACATGAGGGGACATGGGGGGGACATTGGGGATATGAGGGGACATGGGGGGACATAGAGGGACATTGGGGACATGAGGGGACATGGGGGACATGGGGTGACATAGGGGATGTGGGGGGACATGGGGGGACATTGGGGGACATGAGGGGACATTGGGGACACGAGGGGACATGAGGGGATGTAGGGGACATGGGGGGACATGGGGGACATGGGGACATGGGGGGACACGGGGGGACACTGGGGACACGAGGGGACATGGGGGGACATTGGGGACACGAGGGGACATGGGGGGACGTGGGGGGACATTGGGGACATGGGGGGACATTGGGGGTGTGCGGGGACATGGGGGGACGTGGGGGGACACGAGACGTCAGCGGGGACACGGGCCACACGTGGGGACACAGAGGGGACATGGGAGATGGGGGGGGACTGGGGACACGGGGGGGGCCACGGGTGACACTGGGGTTACGGCGGGGGCACGGGGGTGACACGGGGAGGGACGTGGGTGGTGACGGGGGGGGGGGGGGGGGGAACACGAGTGGAAACACCCCACCCCTGCCCCCGCTCCGCCCTTTAAAGCCGCTGCCGGGGCCGGATGCGGCCCAGAGCCGCAGGAGCAACACCGGGAGCAACACCGGGAGCGACACCGGGAGCAACACCGGGAACAACACCGGGACACTGGGAACACCACCAGGAACGACACCGGGACACCAGGAACGACACCGGGAGCACGACTGGGACACCGGGAACAACACCAGGACACCGGGAACAACACCGGGACCAAGACTGGGACACCGGGAACGACACCGGGACGCTGGGAACAACACCGGGATTGACACTGGGACACCAGGAACGAGACTGGGGCTGACACCGGGACTGAGACCAGGACACCGGGAACAACACCGGGACACTGGGACTGGCACCGGGATACTGGGACTGGCACCGGGATACTGGGAGCGACACCAGGATACTGGGAGCGAGACTGGGAAACCGGGACTGAGACTGGGACCAAGACTGGGACTGATACTGGGACAGCAGGACTAAGACCAGGACACTGGGACTGACTGGGACCCAGACTGGGACACTGGGACCAAAACCAGGGCTGATACTGGGACAGCGGGACCAACACCGGGACTGAGACCGCGACACCGGGATTGAGAGCAACAGGTAGGGGACACCGGCACTGGGGGAGGACCCAGCACTGGCACTGGGATTGGGGCTGACACTGGGACTGGGACTGGGACTGGGACTGGGACTGGGACTGGGACCAGCACCAGGACTGGGACCAGCACCGGGACTGGGATTGGGGCTGACACCGGGACTGGGACTGGGACTGGGACTGGGACCAGCACCAGGACTGGGACCAGCACCGGGACTGGGATTGGGGCTGACACCGGGACTGGGACCGGCACCGGAATTGGGATTGGGACTGGGGACCAGGACTGGGACCAGCACTGGTACTGGGATTGGGACCAGCACAGGGACTGGGATTGGGACCAGGACTGGGACTGGGGCTGACACTGGGACTGGGACCAGCACCAGGACTGGGATTGGGGCTGACACTGGGACTGGGATCAGCACCGGGACTGGGATTGGGGCTGACACTGGGACTGGGACCAGCACTGGGACTGGGACTGGGACCAGCACTGGTACTGGGATCGAGACCAGCACAGGGACTGCGACCAGCACTGGGACCAGCACTGGTACTGGGACTGGGGCTGACACTGGGACTGGGAGCAGCACTGGGACTGGGATTAGGACCAGCACAGGGACTGGGATTGGGGCTGGGGACCAGGACCGGGACCAGCACTGGTACTGGGATTGGGACCAGCACAGGGACTGGGACCAGCACCAGGACTGGGACTGGGACCAGCACTGGGACTGGGATTGGGGCTGACACCGGGACTGGGACCAGCACCAGGACTGGGATGGGGACTGGGGACCAGCACTGGGACTGGGACTGGGACCAGCACAGGGACTGGGATCAGCACCAGGACTGGGATTGGGGCTGACACTGGGACTGGGACCAGCACCAGGACTGGGATTGGGACCAGCACTGGTACTCTGATTGGAACCAGCACCGGTACTCTGATTGGGACCAGCACCGGGACTGGGACCAGCACCAGGACTGGGATTGGGACTGGGGACCAGGACTGGGACCAGCACTGGGACTGGGACTGCGACCAGCACTGGAACTGGGATTGGGGCTGACACGGGGACTGGGACCAGCACAGGGACTGGGACTGGAACCAGCACCGGGGTCACCATCAGGGTCACCTTGGGTCCCTGCAGGATGCGAGTGGCTCTGGTGGCCCTGGCGGCCCTGGCCCTGGTGGCCCTGGTGGGTGCTGGGCCACCAGTGACGGGACGAGTGGCCCGGCTGGTGGCCGACTTCGGGCTGCGGCTCTTCCGGGAGGCGGTGGGACGCCGAGGGGACATCAACGCCATCTTCGCGCCCCACGGGGCCACCGCTGTCCTGGTGGCCCTCCAGCTGGCCACCGCTGGGCATAGCCGTCACCAGCTTGAGGCCGCCATGGGCTTCAGCATCAACGGTGAGGGTCCCCAAGGTCCTTGTCCCCATGGCGGGGGGGTTGTGGGGTCCCCGTCCTCCTGGGGGACACCCCAGGGTCCCTGTCCCCATGGTGGGGTGGGTGGTGGGGTCTCCATCCCCATTTGGGGACACCTCGGGGTCCCTGTCCCCATGGTGGGGTGGGTGGTGGGGTCCCTGTCCCCATGGTGGGGTGGGATGTGGGGTGCCCATCCCCACTGGGGACACCTCGGGGTCCCTGTCCCCATGGTGGGGTCCCCATCCCCATTTGGGGACACCTCGGGGTCCCTGTCCCCATGGTGGGGTGGGTGGTGGGGTCCCTGTCCCCATGGTGGGGTGGGATGTGGGGTGCCCATCCCCATTGGGGACACCTCGGGGTCCCTGTCCCCATGGTGGGGTCTCCATCCCCATTTGGGGACACCTCGGGGTCCCCGTCCCCATGGTGGGGTGGGTGGTGGGGTCCCCATCCCCACACCGACTCTCCCACGGGTGTCCCCACTCCGGGTCTCCCATGAATATCCCCATGCCAGGTCACCCATGGGTGGCCCCATCCCCACCCCGTGACTCAGTTTCCCTCACCCCACAGATCCGGAGGTGGCGGCGGAGCTGCGGGTGCTGCGCCGGGTGCTGAGGGGACCCGGCCACCTCCTGGCTGTGGCCGAGGGCCTTTTCGTGGGGCAGGGGCTGGCGCTGACCCCCGGCTTCGTCCCCCGCTTCGTCCGCACCCTCGGCCCCCGGCGCTTGGCCAAGGTCGACTTCCACCGGGGAGAGGGCGCCCGCGCCCAGCTCAACGCCTGGGTGCAGGAGCAGACGCAGGGTGAGGGGCCCGGAGGGGGCGGGGGGCGGGGGGCAGGAGCCTCGGTCCCCTGGGAATGGGGTGCTGGGTGCTGGGTCCCTGGGAATGGGGTGCTGGGTGCCTGGGACTCCTGGGAATGGGGTGATGGGTGCTGGGTCCCTTGGGAATGGGGTGCTGGGTGCCTGGGACTCCTGAGAATGGGGTGCTGGGAGCTGGGTCCCTTGGGAATGGGGTGCTGGGTGCTGGGTCCCTGTGAATGGGGTGCTGGGTGCCTGGGACTCCTGGGAATGGGGTGCTGGGTGCCTGGGACCCTTGGGAATGGGGTGCTGGGTGCCTGGGTCCCTGGGAATGGGGTGCTGGGTGCTGGGACCCCTGGGAATGGGGTGCTGGGAGCTGGGTCCCTTGGGAATGGGGTGCTGGGTCCCCTGGGAATGGGGTGCTGGGTGCCTGGGACCCCTGGGAATGGGGTGCTGGGTCCCCTGGGAATGGGGTGCTGAGTGCCTGGGACTCCTGGGAATGGGGTGATGGGTACTGGGTCCCCTGGGAATGGGGTGCTGGGTGCCTGGGACCCTTGGGAATGGGGTGCTGGGTGCCTGGGTCCCTGGGAATGGGGTGCTGGGTGCCCAGACACCTGGGTCCTTTGGGAATGGGGTTCCCAGGCATCTGGGTGCTCTGGGAATGGGGGTGCTGGGTGCCCGGACGCCTGGGTCCCCCCCCACCGCGGAAGGGGACCCCAGGAGCACCCTTGTCCCCGCAGGGCTGATCCGGGGCCTGCTGCCTCCGGGTGCGGTGGGTGCCAGGACCCGGCTGGTGCTGGCCAACGCCCTCTACTTCAAGGGTGCCTGGATGAGACCCTTCCCCTCCGCCGCCACCCGGCCCCGGCCCTTCCACAAGGCCGATGGCAGCAGGGTGACCGTCCCCATGATGGAGCAGGCAGCCAAGTTCAAATACGGTGAGACCCCCGCCCCGGCCCCCGGGTGTCTGGGTCCCCCCTGTCACCCTGCGTCCCCCCCTGTCACCCTGGGTCCCCCCTGTCACCCTGCGTCCCCCCCTGTCACCCTGGGTCCCCCCCCCCGTCACCCTGGGTGCCCCCATGTCACCCTGCCTGGACCCCCACCCCATCTCCCACACACCTGGGTCACCCTGTGTCACCCTGCGTCCCCCCCTGTCACCCTGGGTGTCCCCATGTCACCCTGCCTGGACCCCCACCCCATCTCCCGCACACCTGGGTCACCCTGTGTCACCCTGCGTCCCCCCTGTCACCCTGGGTCCCCCCCATGTCACCCTGCCTGGACCCCCTCCCCATCTCCCGCACACCTGGGTCACCCTGTGTCACCCTGCGTCCCCCCTGTCACCCTGGGTCCCCCCATGTCACCCTGCCCGGACCCCCCCCCCCTCCCCCCCACCCCTGGGTCCCCCTGTGTCACCCTGCGTCCCCCCCTGTCACCCTGGGTGTCCCCATGTCACCCTGCCTGGACCCCCACCCCATCTCCCGCACACCTGGGTCACCCTGTGTCACCCTGCGTCCCCCCCTGTCCCCCTGGGTCCCCCCCATGTCACCCTGCCTGGACCCCCTCCCCATCCCCCACACACCTGGGTCACCCTGTGTCACCCTGCGTCCCCCCCTGTCACTCTGGGTGTCCCCATGTCACTCTCCCTGTCACCCCCTCCCCATCTCCCGCACACCTGGGTCCCCCTGTGTCACCCTGGGTGCCCCCCATGTCACCCTGGGTGCCCCCATGTCACCCTGCCTGGACCCCCTCCCCATCTCCCGCACACCTGGGTCACCCTGTGTCACCCTGGGTGCCCCCATGTCACCCTGCCTGGACCCCCACCCCATCTCCCACACACCTGGGTCACCCTGTGTCACCCTGCGTCCCCCCCTGTCACTCTGGGTCCGCCCCTGTCACCCTGTCTCGACCCCCCCCCCCCACCTCCCGCACCCCTGGGTCCCCCCTGACGCCACCTCACCCCAGGGGACTTTGAGACGCCCGAGGGGGTCCCCTACGAGGTGGTGGAGGTCCCCTACGCCGGGGGGGAGGTGGCCATGCTGCTGGTGGCCCCAGTCCGGCAGAACGTCCCCATCGTCACCCTCACCCGCCTCCTCGACGCCCAGCTCGTCACCAACTGGGTCACCAACGTCAACCCCGTGCCCCGCGTCCTCGTCCTGCCCCGGTGAGCCCCGGCGCTCGCGTCCCCTCAACCCCCCCTCTCCTCTGGGAGCTTACTGGGGGGCACTGGGGGAGACTGGGGGGGACTGGGGGGGCCACTGGGAGGGACTGGGAGGTACTAGGGGGCATTGGGGGGGCACTGGGAGGGACTGAGGGGGCATTGGGGGGGACTGGGAGGGACTGGGGGGTACTGGGGGGCACTGGGAGGTACTAGGAGGCATTGGGGGGGGCACTGGGAGGGACTGGAGTGTACTGGGGGAGCACTGGGAGGGACTGGGGGGTACTGGGGGGCATTGGGGGGCACTGGGAGAGACTAGGGGGCATTGGGGGAGCACTGGGAGGGACTGGGGGGTACTGGGGGGCATTGGGGGGCACTGGGAGGGACTGGGGTGTACTAGGGGAGCATTGGGAGGGACTGGGGGGTACTGGGGGGGCACTGGGAGGGACTGGGAAGTACTAGGAAGCATTGGGGGGGCACCAGGAGGGACTGGAGTGTACTGGGAGATCACTGGGAGGGACTGGGGGGTACTGGGGGGCACTGGGGGAGCACTAGGAGGGACTGGGGGGACTGGGGGTCATTGGGGGTTGACTGGGAGGGAGTGGGGGTACTGGGGGAGGCACTGGGAGGGATTGGGGGGGACTGGGGATTACTGGGGAGCACTGGGAGGTTACTGGGGGGCATTGGGGAGCTATTGGGTGACATTGGGGTGCTGGGGGGTCTGAGGGGCACTGGGGAGGATTGGGGGGACCGGGGGACACTGGGAGGGGAGGGGGGGGGGCACTGGGAGGGACTGGGGGCCTTGGGTGGGTGGGTGGGTGCCCCGGACGCCTGGGTCCCCTCTGTGACCCCCCCCCCCCCCAGCTTCTCCCTGGAGACCACCTGGGACCTGCGGGCCCCCCTGAAGTCCTTGGGGGTCCGCGCTGTCTTCGACCCCGAAGCCGCCGACTTCACCCCGCTCTCAGGTAAACGGGGGGGTCCCCAAGTGGGTGCTGGGGGGACCCAGGCACCCTGGGACCACCCCTCACCCACCCCCCCCACCCCCCATCAGCGGAGGAGCCCCTCGTCCTGGGCCAAGCCCTGCAGAAGGTGAGGATGGAGGTGACGGAGAACGGCACCGAGGTGGCATCGGCCACCGGTGAGTGACACCACAGGGGGGACGGGTGCCTGCGGCCCCTGGGAATGGGGTGCTGGGACCCCTGGGAATGGGGTGCTGGGTGCCTGGGGCCCCTAGGAATGGGGTGCTGGGACCCCTGGGAATGGGGTGCTGGGTGCCTGGGACCCTTGGGAATGGGGTGCTGGGTGCCTGGGTCCCCTAGGAATGGGGTGCTGGGTCCCCTGGGAATGGCGTGCTGGGTACTGGGACCCCTGGGAATGGGGTGCTGGGTACTGGGACCCTTGGGAATGGGGTGCTGGGTGCCTGGATACCCTGGGAATGGGGTGCTGGGACCCCTGGGAATGGGGTGCTGGGAGCTGGGTCCCTTGGGAATGGGGTGCTGGGTGCCTGGGACCCTTGCGAATGGGGTGCTGGGTGCCTGGGTCCCCTAGGAATGGGGTGCTGGGAGCTGTGTCCCTTGGGAATGGGGTGCTGGGTGCCTGGGTCCCTGGGAATGGGGTGCTGGGTGCCTGGGACTCCTGGGAATGGGGTGCTGGGTCCCCTGGGAATGGGGTGCTGGGAGCTGGGTCCCTTGGGAATGGGGTGCTGGGTGCCTGGGACCCTTGGGAATGGGGTGCTGGGAGCTGGGTCCCCTGGGAATGGGGTGCTGGGTGCCTGGGGCCCCTAGGAATGGGGTGCTGGGTCCCCTGGGAATGGGGTGCTGGGTACTGGGACCCTTGGGAATGGGGTGCTGGGTGCCTGGATACCCTGGGAATGGGGTGCTGGGACCCCTGGGAATGGGGTGCTGGGAGCTGGGTCCCTTGGGAATGGGGTGCTGGGTGCCTGGGACCCTTGCGAATGGGGTGCTGGGTGCCTGGGTCCCCTAGGAATGGGGTGCTGGGACCCCTGGGAATGGGGTGCTGGGTGCCTGGATACCCTGGGAATGGGGTGCTGGGACCCCTGGGAATGGCGTGCTGGGTACTGGGACCCCTGGGAATGGGGTGCTGGGTGCCTGGGTCCCCTGGGAATGGGGTGCTGGGTGCTGGGGGGTCTCACTGCTCCGCCTCCCCCCGCAGCCGCCATCATCTACTCCCGCATGGCGCCCCTGGAAATCCTCCTGGATCGGCCCTTCCTCTTCCTCGTGCGCCACAACCCCACCGGTACGGGGGGGGGACGTGGGGGGCTGGGGGTGAGGGGGGTCATGAGCCGGGGGGGGGGGGCTGGGACCCATGGATGTGGGTTCAGGTGGGGCTGTGCCCCATGGCTGTGGGTCTGGGGGCTCCATTCCCCATAGATGTGGGTTTGGGGGGGGGTCTGTGCCCCATGGCTGTGGGTCTGGGGGCTCTGTGCCCCATGGATGTGGGTCTGGGGGCTCCATTCCCCATGGCTGTGGGTCTGGGGGGGCTCTGTGCCCCATGGCTGTGGGTCTAGGGGCTCCATTCCCCATGGCTGTGGGTCTGGGGGGGCTCTGTGCCCCATGGCTGTGGGTCTGGGGGCTCCATTCCCCATGGATGTGGGTCTGGGGGTTCTGTGCCCCATGGATGTGGGTCTGGGGGCTCTGTGCCCCATTGGTTTGGGGTTGGGGGAGCTCCCTGACCCCTCTCTCCCCCCAACAGGCACCATCCTCTTCGTGGGGCAGGTGACGGAGCCCTGAGCGCCCCACGGCGGGGTCGGCCCCACGGCGGGGTCGGCCCCATGGCGGGATCGGCCCCACGGCAGGATTGGCCCCACGGCGGGGTCAGCCCCACGGCGGGGTCGGCCCCACGGCGGGTTGGGCCCCCCATGGGGGCACGTGGGGCTGGGGAGAGCTGTAATTTATTGGGGAGAGTAATATATTTGGGGGGGGGGGTCAACCCCCACGTCCCGGTGTTGGGGTCAACCGCCACGTCCTGGTGTTGGGGTCAAGCACTATGTCACAGTGTTGGGGTCAGCCTCCTGTCGTGGTGTGTTGAGGTCAACCACCACGTCACAGAGTTGAGGTCAACCACCATCTCATGGTGTTGGGGTCAACCCCACGTCCTGGTGTTGGGGTCAACCCCCGCGTCCCGGTGTTGGGGTCAACCACCATCTCATCGCGTTGGGGTCAACACCATGTCCCAGTGTTGGGGTCAACCACCACGTCACGGTGTTGAGGTCAACCACCATCTCATGGTGTTGGGGTCAACACCACGTCCCGGTGTTGGGGTCAACCCCCGCGTCCCGGTGTTGGGGTCAACCACCACATCGGGGTGTTGAGGTCAACCACCATGTGACAGTGTTGGGGTCAACCCCCTTTCATGGTGTTGGGGTCATGTCCCGGTGTTGGGGTCAACCACCATGACCTGGTGCTGATGTCAACCATCGCATCCCTGTGGTGGGGGTCAACCACCATGTCCTGGTGTTCATGTCAACCGTCACATCTCGGTGTTGGGGTCAACCATCACGTCCTGGTGTTGATGTCAACCGTCGCATCTCAGTGTTGGGGTCAACCATCATATCCCGGTGTTGGGGTCCACCATCACGTCCTGGTGTTGATGTCAACCGTCGCATCTTGGTGTTGGGGTCAACCATCACGTCCCGGTGTTGGGGCCAACCACCCATCACGGTGTTGGGGTCAACCGCCACGGCCCAACGGGGTGCTCCCAGTGTCGGGGTCGGGTTCGGGGGTTCGGGGGGTCGAGGGGTTGGCTTTGGTACAAAAGAACGAGATTTTTGGTACCGGCGTGGGCTGAGCTGGGGTGGGGGGACCCCAAACTGCCCCCGTCACCCCCAAATCTGCCCCCGAGACCCCAAATCTGCCCCCAGGGACCCCAAATCTGCCCCCAGGACTCCAAACTGCCCCCCAGAGACCCCAAACTGCCCTGTCACCCCCAAAACTGCCCCAGTCACCCCCAAACCTGCCCCTGGGACCCCAAACTGCCCTGGTCACCCCCAAAACTGCCCCCAGGGACCCCAAATCTGCCCCCAGGGACCCCAAACTGCCCTCATCACCCCCAAATCTGCCCCCAGAGACCCCAAATCTGCCCCCAGGACCCCAAACTGCCCCCATCACCCACAAAACTGCCCCCAGGGACCCCAAACTGCCCCGTCACCTCCAAAGCTGCCCCAGTCACCCCCAAAACTGCCCCCAGGGACCCCAAATCTGCCCCCAGGGACCCCAAACTGCCCTCATCACCCCCAAATCTGCCCCCCAGAGACCCCAAACTGCCCCCGTCACCCCAAACTGCCCCCGTCACCCCCAAATCTGCCCCCAGGGACCCCAAACTGCCCCGTCACCCCCAAAACTGCCCCGGTCACCCCCAAACCTCCCCCTGGGACCCCAAACTGACCTGGTCACCCCCAAAACTGCCCCCAGGGACCCCAAATCTGCCCCCAGGGACCCCAAATCTGCCCCCAGGACTCCAAACTGCCCCCCAGAGACCCCAAATCTGCCCCCAGGGACCCCAAACTGCTGCGGTCACCCCCAAATCTGCCCCCAGGACCCCAAACTGCCCCCATCACCCCCAAATCTGCCCCCAGGGACCCCAAACTGCCCCGTCACCCCCAAAACTGCCCCGGTCACCCCCAAACCTGCCCCTGGGACCCCAAACTGCCCTGGTCACCCCCAAAACTGCCCCCAGGGACCCCAAAATTACCCCCACCCCCCCAAATCTGCCCCCCCACCTCCTACCACCCCCCGTCACCATGGTAACCGACCGGGGGTGCCCCCCTTGTGGTCGCCATGGAAACCCCCATCACCACCACCACCGCCATGGAAACAGGGCCCTCCCCCCCCCGGTTGCTATGGAGATAGGAGTGTGTGTCCGCCCCCCCTCCCCAGCCAGCCGGTTGCCATGGCGATAGGAAACCCCGCCCACAGTCGCCATGGAGACAAAGCCCCCCCGTTGCCATGGACCCCCCCCCCGCCATAAAGCCCCCCGTTGCCATGGAAACACCCCCCCAACAACCGTTACCAGGGAGTCCCGCCCGGCTGCCACTCTCCGTCGTTGCCAGGGCGACAGCCCCGCCCCCCCCTTTGAACGGAAGCTCCTCCCCGTTGCCTCAGCAACAGGCCCCGCCCCTCCCGGAAGCAGGGCGGCGCATGCGCGGTGAGGCCGGGGCCCGGCGCGGCGCTGGCGGGAGGTGGAGAGAGGCCGAGTCCGAATCCACCGGCCCCGGGACCGGCCTCGGCCTCGGTCCCGGCCCCGGCCCCGGCCCCTTCCAGGGCCTCCGGTACCGGGCCCCGGCGCTATGGTGAGCGGTGAGACCGGAGCGGGGCTGCGGGAGGCGGGGGGGAGCGGGGGAAGGAGGGGGTGGGAAGGGGAAAAGGGGGGGGGGGGGGGGTGGTGTCATGTGAAGGGGGGTCACGTGCACCGGGGGGTGTCACGTGATGGGGGGGGACGGTGTCGTGTGTCCCTACCCCATCCATGCCGGGCCTGACCTCTGACCTCTGACCCTGCCCCAGGCCCTGGGTCCTCATCACCCCCCCACCCCCACGGTGACCCCCCCCCGTGACCTCACCCCACCCCCACGGGGACACCCCCCCCCCCGTGACCTCACCCCACCCCCACGGGGACACCCCCCCCCGTGGCCCCCCATGACCTGTCCCCAACCCCCCCCGTGGCCCCCCTCCTCTGTCACCTCCCACCCCTCCCGCCCTGTCCCCAACCCCTCAGTGACCCCCCCCATGTCCCCATCCTGTCCCCCAGCCCCCCCACGTCCCCCTGTCCCCCTCCCACCCCCCCACCCAGTCCCCAACCCCCACACCGACCCCCCCGCTGACCCCCTCCCACCCCCCCGTCCCCAAACTCCACGCTGACCCCCCACCCTGTCCCACGTCCCCCTGTGCCACCCCCCGCCCCACACCCACCCCCCAGCCCCCCACTGACCCCCTCCCACGCCCCTACCATGTCCCCAAACCCCACACCCACCCCCCCACCCTGTCCCACGTCCCCCCGTCCCACCCCCCTGCCCCACACCCACCCCCCAGCCCCCCGCTGACCCCCTCCCACCCCCCCTACCCTGTCCCCAAACCCCGCACCGACCCCCCCGCCCTGTCCCACGTCCCCCCCATCCCACCCCCTGCCCCACACCCACCCTCCCACCCCCCCCACCCTGTCCCCAAACCCCGCACCGACCCCCCGCCCTGTCCCACGTCCCCCTGTGCCATCCCCCCACCCCCCAGCCCCCCGCTGACCCCCTCCCACCCCCCCACCCTGTCCCCAAACTCCACGCTGACCCCCCACCCTGTCCCACGTCCCCCTGTCCCACCCCCCTGCCCCACACCCGCCCCCAGCCCCCCGCTGACCCCCTCCCACGCCCCTATCCTATCCCCAAACCCCACGCTGACCCCCCACCCTGTCCCACGTCCCCCCATCCCACCCCCCTGCCCCACACCCACCCCCCAGCCCCCTGCTGACCCCCTCCCACCCCCCCACCCTGTTCCCAAACCCCGCACCGACCCCCCGCCCTGTCCCACGTCCCCCTGTGCCATCCCCCCGCCCCCCAGCCCCCCGCTGACCCCCTCCCACCCCCCCACCCTGTCCCCAAACTCCACGCTGACCCCCCACCCTGTCCCACGTCCCCCCGTCCCACCCCCTGCCCCACACCCGCCCCCCAGCCCCCCGCTGACCCCCTCCCACCCCCCACCCTGTCCCCAAACTCCACGCTGACCCCCCACCCTGTCCCACGTCCCCCCCATCCCACCCCCCGCCCCACACCCACCCTCCCACCCCCTACCCTGTCCCCAAACCCCGCACCGACCCCCCCGCCCTGTCCCACGTCCCCCTGTGCCACCCCCCTGCCCCACACCCACCCTCCCACGCCCCCACCCTGTCCCCAAACCCCCCGCTGACCCCCCCCCCCGCTGACCCCGTGTCCCTGTCCCCGTCCCCAGATGCGGTTCATGCTCCTCTTCAGCCGGCAAGGCAAACTGCGCCTGCAGAAATGGTACCTGGCCACCGCCGACAAGGACAAGAAGAAGATGGTGAGGGAGCTGATGCAGGTGGTCCTGGCCCGTAAACCCAAGATGTGCAGCTTCCTCGAGTGGAGGGACCTCAAGGTCGTCTACAAGAGGTGACCGTCCCATCCCCCCCCCCCCCCCCCCAAAAAAAAATGTCCCCAAGGCCACCCCCACCAAGAACAACCGCGCTTTAGGGGGTGACCGAGGCGGGTACGGCCACACCACGTCACCTTTTGGAGTTTGTTGGGGATGCGTCCCACTGCCCCGATGGCTTTTGGGGGTGCGTGGGTGTCGTCCCCCCCCCCCCCAGCCCCATTTTGTCCTTGTCCCACCCCCCCCAGCCCCATTTTGTCCTTGTCCCCCCCCTCCCCCAGGTATGCCAGCCTCTACTTCTGCTGCGCCATCGAAGGGCAGGACAACGAGCTCATCACGCTGGAGCTGATCCATCGCTACGTCGAGCTGCTCGACAAGTATTTCGGCAGCGTGAGTGGTCACCGAGGGGATGGGGGACACCCCGAGGGTGATATGGGGGTGCTGGGCCACCCTAGGGCCACCAGGGCCACCCCAGGGCTATGCTATGGGTGCTTGGGCCACCCCGGGGCCACCGTGGCCACCCCAAGGCCATGCTGTGAATGTTTGGCCATCCTGAGGTCACCCCAAAGCCACCTTGGGGCAATGCTGTGGGTGCTTGGGCCACCCCAGGGCCACCACCAGGTCCATACCATGGGCATGGGGACACCCCAAGGTCCCCCCAGGTCCATACCATGGGCTTGGGCCCCCCCAGATCCATACTGTGGTCATGGGGACACCCCAGGGTCCCCCCCCAGCTCTGTACCATGGGCATGGCCCCCCCCAGGTCCATACCATGGGCATGGGGCCCTCCCAAGGTCCCCCCCAGCTCCATACCATGGTCATGGTGACACCCCAGGGCCACCACCGGGTCCATACCATGGGCATGGGCCCCCCCAGCTCCATACCATGGTCATGGGGACACCCCAGGGCCACCACCGGGTCCATACCATGGGCATGGGCCCCCCCAGCTCCATACCATGGTCATGGGGACACCCCAGGGCCACCACCGGGTCCATACCATGGGCATGGGCCCCCCCAGATCCATACCATGGTCATGGGGACACCCCAGGCCCCCCCAGCACCATACCATGGGGCTCCCCAAGGTCCCCCCAGGTCCATACCATGGTCATGGGCCCCCCCAGGTCCATACTGTGGTCATGGGGACACCCGAGGGCCACCACCAGGTCCATACCACGGGCACGGGGCCCCCCAGGTCCATACCATGGTCATGGGGACACCCCAGGCCCCCCCAGCACCATACCATGGGGCCCCCCAAGGCCCCCCCAGGTCCATACCATGGTCATGGGCCCCCCCAGGTCCATACTGTGGTCATGGGGACACCCGAGGGCCACCACCAGGTCCATACCACGGGCACGGGGCCCCCCAGGTCCATACCATGGTCATGGGGACACCCCAGGCCCCCCCAGCACCATACCATGGGGCCCCCCAAGGCCCCCCCAGGTCCATACCATGGGCACGGGGCCACCCCAGGTCACCTTAATCCCCCTGATCCCATTAACTCCACCGCCTGAATCCCGCCGGGAGCCGCTTAGCGCCGCCGCTAACGAGGATAATCAGGCTTAGCCGCTAACGGGGGGGGTGTGGGGGGGTGTGGGGGGAGTCGGAGCCCCCTCCCCCCCCCGGCTGATGGGGGGCCCCCCCTTTTTTTGGGCAGGTCTGCGAGCTCGACATCATCTTCAACTTCGAGAAGGCTTATTTCATCCTGGACGAGTTCGTTATGGGGGGGGAGATCCAGGACACCTCCAAGAAGAGCGTTCTGAAGGCCATCGAGCAGGCCGATCTGCTGCAGGAGGTGAGGGACCCCCCCCGGACCCCCCAAACTCCCCTATGGACCCCTAATGCCCCTATAGACCCCCCCCCAGGGTCCTGGTACCCCCCAAACTCTCCTATGGACCCCTAGTGCACCTATAGACCCCCCAGGGTCCTGGTGCCCCCCAAACTCCCCTATGGACCCCTAGTGCCCCTATAGACCCCCCCAGGGTCCTGGTGCCCCCCAAACTCCTCTGTGGACCCCTAGTGCCCCTATAGACCCCCCCCCAGGGTCCTGGTGCCCCCCAAACTCCCCTATGGACCCCTAGTGCCCCTATAGACCCCCCAGGGTCCTGGTGCCCCCAAACTCCTCTGTGGACCCCTAGTGCCCCTATAGACACCCCCCAGGGTCCTGGTGCCCCCCAAACTCCCCTATGGACCCCTAATGCCCCTATAGACCCCCCCCCCCCCCACGGTCCTGGTACCCCCAAACTCCCCTATGGACCCCTAGTGCCCCTATAGACCCCCCCCCAGGGTCCTGGTACCCCCCAAACTCCCCTATGGACCCCTAGTGCCCCTATAGACCCCCACAGGGTCCTGGTGCCCCCCAAACTCCCCTATGGACCCCTAATGCTCCTATAGACCCCCCAGGGTCCTGGTACCCCCAAACTCCCCTGTGGACCCCTAGTGCCCCTATAGACCCCCCCCCCCAGGGTCCTGGTACCCCCCAAACTCCCCTATGGACCCCTAGTGCCCCTATAGACCCCCCAGGGTCCTGGTGCCCCCAAACTCCTCTGTGGACCCCTAGTGCCCCTATAGACCCTGCCCCAGGGTCCTGGTACCCCCCAAACTCCCCTATGGACCCCTAGTGCCCCTATAGACCCCCCCAGGGTCCTGGTACCCCCCAAACTCCTCTGTGGACCCCTAGTGCCCCTATAGACCCCCCCAGGGTCCTGGTACCCCCAAACTCCCCTATGGACCCCTAGTGCCCCTATAGACCCCCCAGGGTCCTGGTACCCCCCAAACTCCTCTGTGGACCCCTAGTGCCCCTATAGACCCCCCCCAGGGTCCTGGTACCCCCCAAACTCGCCTGTGGACACCTAGTGCCCCTATAGACCCCCCCCCAGGGTCCTGGTGCCCCCCAAACTCCCCTGTGCACCCCTAGTGCCCCTATAGACCCTCCCCAGGGTCCTGGTACCCCCCAAACTCCCCTATGGACCCCTAGTGCCCCTATAGACCCCCCCAGGGCCCTGGTCCCCGCCAAACTCCCCTGTGGACCCCTAGTGCCCGTATAGACCCTCCCCAGGGTCCTGGTACCCCCAAACTCCCCTGTGCACCCCTAGTGCCCCTATAGACCCCCCAGGGTCCTGGTACCCCCAAACTCCCCTATGGACCCCTAATGCCCCTATAGCCCCCCCCCAGGGTCCTGGTACCCCCCAAACTCCCCTATGGACCCCTAGTGCCCCTATAGACCCCCCCCAGGGTCCTGGTACCCCCCAAACTCCCCTATGGACCCCTAGTGCCCCTATAGACGCTCCCCCCCAGGGTCCTGGTACCCTCCAAACTCCCCTATGGACCCCTAATGCCCCTATAGACCCCCCCCCAGGGTCCTGGTACCCCCAAACTCCCCTATGGACCCCTAGTGCCCCTATAGACCCCCCCCAGGGTCTTGGTACCCCCCAAACTCCTCTGTGGACCCCTAGTGCCCCTATAGACCCCCCCCAGGGTCCTGGTGCCCCCCAAACTCCCCTATGGACCCCTAGTGCCCCTATAGACCCCTCCACAGGGTCCTGGTGCCCCCAAACTCCTCTGTGGACCCCTAATGCCCCTATAGACCCCCCCCAGGGTCCTGGTACCCCCCAAACTCCCCTATGGACCCCTAGTGCCCCTATAGACCCCCCCCAGGGTCCTGGTGCCCCCCAAACTCCCCTATGGACCCCTAGTGCCCCTATAGACCCCCCCCAGGGTCCTGGTGCCCCCCAAACTCCCCTATGGACCCCTAGTGCCCCTATAGACCCCCCCAGGGTCCTGGTACCCCCAAACTCCCCTATGGACACCTAGTGCCCCTATAGACCCCCCCAGGGTCCTGGTACCCCCCAAACTCCCCTATGGACCCCTAGTGCCCCTATAGACCCCCGCCCAGGGTCCTGGTGCCCCCCAAACTCGCCTGTGGACACCTAGTGCCCCTATAGACCCCCCAGGGTCCTGGTGCCCCCCAAACTCCCCTATGGACCCCTAATACCCCTATAGACCCCCCCACAGGGTCCTGGTACCCCTTAAAATCTCCTATGGCCCTTAATACCCCTATAGGTGCCTGGCACCCCCCAAAAGTCCCCTATAGACCCCTAATTCCCCTATAGCCCCCCCCCCAGGGTCCTGGTGCCCCCAAACTCCCCTATGGACCCCTAATACCCCTATAGACCCCCCCACAGGGTCCTGGTACCCCTTAAAATCCCCTATAGGCCCCTAATTCCCCTACGCCTCCCCCATAGGGTCCTGGTACCCCCCAGCTCTCCTATGGATCCCTAATCCCCCTACAGCCCCCCCATAGGGTCCTGGTACCCCCCAAAATCCCCTATGGCCCCCTAATACCCCTATAGGTGCCTGGCACCCCCCAAAAGTCCCCTATAGACCCCTAACCCCCCCAATAAAGCTCTGATGCCCCCCAACCTCCCAGGGACCCCCCCCCCTTTTTATCCCCCCACAAGAGCTTCCTGGCCCCCAGCCCCCCCAAACTGCGGCACAACCCCCCCAAATCTCCCCCCCCATCCCTGGGACCCCCCCACCCATCTCCGGATGACCCCCACCCATCCCTGGACCCCCACCCATCTCCAGACCCCCCCACCCATCCCTCGATGCCCCCCCATCTCTGGACCCCCACCCATCTCCGGGTGACCCCCACCCATCTCTCAACCCCCCATCCCTTGGACACCCCCCCCACCCATCTCTGGACCCCCCACCCATCCCCGGACCCCCACCCATCTCCAGACCCCCCCACCCATCCCTCAATGCCCTCCCATCCCTGGACCCCCCCACCCATCTCCAGACCCCCACCCATCTCCAGACCCCCCCCCCCCCATCCCTGGACCCCCCACCCATCTCTCGATGCCCTCCCATCCCTGGACCCCCCCCCATCTCCGGACCCCCCCCCATCTCCAGACCCCACCCCCCATCCCTGGACCCCCCCACCCATCTCCAGACCCCCCACCCATCCCTCAATGCCCTCCCATCCCTGGACCCCCCCCCCCCATCTCCAGACCCCCACCCATCTCCAGACCCCCCCATCCCTGGACCCCCCACCCATCTCCAGACCCCCACCCATCCCTCGATGCCCTCCCATCCCTGGACCCCCCCCCATCTCCAGACCCCCCCACCCATCCCTCGATGCCCTCCCATCCCTGGACCCTCCCCCCCCATCTCCGGACCCCCCCCACCCATCTCTGGACCCCCCCACCCATCCCTGGACCCCCACCCATCTCCAGACCCCCCACCCATCCCTCAATGCCCTCCCATCCCTGGACCCCCCCCCCCCATCTCCAGACCCCCACCCATCTCCAGACACCCCCCCATCCCTGGACCCCCCACCCATCTCCAGACCCCCCCACCCATCCCTCGATGCCCTCCCATCCCTGGACCCTCCCCCCACCCATCTCCGGACCCCCCACCCATCTCTGGACCCCACCCACCCCATCTCCGGACTCCCCCCCCACCCGTCCCTGGACCCCCACCCATCTCTGGCCTCCCCCCCCATCCCCGGACCCCCCCTCGTGCTGCAGCAGGTCGGGGGGGCAGCGGGTGGGGGGGGGGCGCTGCGGGTGCTGCCTGGTGCAGGGAAATGAGTCACCGGCTCTGCAGTGTCGTGTGCCCCCCCCTCCCCGCCACGTGGGCCACCAGTGCCCCCCCGCCCCAGTGTCACCCAGCCGAGCCCCCCCAGCCAGCGAGGGGACCCCCCCACCCGTGGGTGGGTGGCGGCACCCCAAGCCCCGTATTTAGGGCACCCCCTGTGTCTTTTGGGGGGGGGGGGTCTCCCTCTGCACCCCCCAGGCCCCGCCCCCCTGCATATTTGGGGGGGGTCTCCCCTCTGCGCCCCCCCCCCAGGGCCCCCCTGCATATTTGGGGGGGGTCTCCCCTCTGCCCCCCCCCCAGGGCCCCCCCCTGCATATTTGGGGGGAGTCTCCCCTCTGCACCCCCCCCAGGCCCCCCCCCCGCATATTTGGAGAGGTCTCCCCTCTGTGCCCCCCCCCCCAGGGCCCCCCTCCATATTTGGGGGGTCTCCCCTCTGCGCCCCCCTGACCCATCTTTGCCCCCCCAGGAGGACGAGTCACCCCGCAGCGTGCTGGAGGAGATGGGGCTGGCATAGCCCCCCCCCCCCATATTTTGGGGGGGGGGGGGGACACCCCCAAATTAAGGGGGGGGTCGCCCCCCCCCCCCAGGCTCAGCCCCCCGGGACCAATCGCACCCTGGAGATGACAATGGGGGGGACACCCCCATATGGCCCCCCCAAACTGTAAATATATATATATACACATATAGGGGGGGGGCTTTGGGGGGGTCCCCTATTTTGGGGGGCCGCTGGGTCCCTGTGCCCCTCCCATCACGTTGGGGGCACCCCTGTACCCTCTGCTATTTTTGGGGGGGGGGGGGTCACAAGTGGGTGCCCCCCCCCCAAAACTGGGTACAGACCCTCAGCCCCCTTTTGGGGTGCTGGGGGGGGGGGGCACAGGGTCACTCCTTCAGGGGTGACCCCCCCCTTTTTTTGGGGGGCCCCCCCCTCAATCATGGGACCACCCCCCCCCATTTGGAATAAAGCCTGTGGAGACTCGCCCTGTGCTTGGTGCTTTGGGGGGGGGGTTTTCCCGGGGGGGGGGGGGCATTTTACCCACTTAGGGGGCAATTGAGCCCCTGGGGGGGCATTTTACCCCTGGGGGGGTATTTTACCCCGGGGGGGCATTTTGCCCCCTTAGAGGGGGAAATTTAGCCCCGGGGGGGGGGGGCAATTTATCCCACTTGAGGAGAGGGAATTTACCCCTTGGGGGGCATTTTTACCCCTTGGGGGGCATTTTACCCCCTGGGTGGGGATTTTCACCGGGGGGGGTCATTTTGCCCCATTGGTGGGGGCATTTTACCCCTGGAGGGGGGCAATTTACCTCTGGCTGGGGCATTTTACCCCTTAGGAGGGGAAATTTAGCCCCGGGGGGGCATTTTTACCCCTGGGGGGGCATTTTACCCCTTAGGGGTGGATTTTACCCCTTTGGGGGGTCAATTTACCCCTTGGGGGGCATTTTACCCCCTTAGGAGGGGTATTTTACCCCGGGGGGGCAGTTTACCCCTGGAGGGGGGGCAATTTACCTCTGGCTGGGGCATTTTACCCCCTTAGGAGGGGAAATTTAGCCCCGGGGGGGGCATTTTTACCCCTGGGGGGGGCATTTTACCCCCTTAGGGGTGGATTTTAGCCCCTGGGGGGGGCAGTGGCGCCTAATGGGGGGCGGGGGCCCCCCAATAACGAGAGTAACTCGTACTAAAATAGTCGCTTTTATTCGTTAGCAAAATTAGTGATTGGGGGGTTATTTACAGCCCCCCCCCCCGGGGGGGGCAGGACAGCGGGGGGGACTGGGAGGGACTGGGAAGGACTGGGAGGTGGAGGGGGCTCTGGGGGTAGGAGGTGGGAGGGACTGGGGGGCCTGGAGGTGGGACTAGGGGGCCTGGAGCCTGGACTGGGACAACTGGGAGGGACTGGGGGGCCTGGAGCCTGGACTGGGGGAACTGGGAGGGACTGGGGGATTGGAGGTGGGACTGGGGGAACTGGGAGGGACTGGGGGACTGGGACTGGGGGGTCTGGAGCCTGGACTGGGACTGGGGGGTCTGGAGGTGGGACTGGGGGAACTGGGAGGGACTGGGGGACTGGGACTGGGGGGTCTGGAGCTGGGACTGGGGGAACTGGGAGGGACTGGGGGACTGGAGCTGGGACTGGGGGGCCTGGAGCCTGGACTGGGGGAACTGGGAGGGACTGGGGGACTGGGACTGGGGGGTCTGGAGGTGGGACTGGGACTGGGGGGCCTGGAGCTGGGACTGGGGAGGCTCTGGGGCTGGAAAGGGGGGACTGGAGCTGGGACTGGGAGAACTGGGGGGACTGGGGAGGCTCTGGGGCTGGAATGGGGGGACTGGGGGAACTGGGGGGACTGGAGCTGGAACTGGGGAGACTCCGGGGCTGGAAGTGGGGGGAACTGGGGGGACTGGAGGTGGGACTGGGGCAACTGGGAGGGAACTGGGGGACTGGAGCTGGAACTGGGGGGCTGAAGGCGGGGGGGGAACGGGAACCAGGGGACTGGGGCAACTCTGCAATTAGGACTGGGAGGGGGATAACTGGGAAGACTGGGAGGACCAAACTGGTGGCCACAGGGCGACGGGGGGGGGGGACATCCGAGCAAGCGGGACGGGGCCGTGGGACTGGGAGAGGGGGGAAGGGTCCCCCCACCCCACCCCCCCATCACGGGTACCCCCGGGGGGGCCCCCCAAAACCCTTTCCAGGTAATTCTGCAGCTCCCGGTCCTGCAGCGGGGGAGGGGGGCGGCGGGGGGCGGGAGGAAAGTCCGGCCGGCGGGAAAGGGGCGCGGGGGGGGCGGGGGTGGGGGCGGGGGGGCGGATGAGTTTGGGGGGGGCCCCCAGCGCCGCTTCCTTCTTGCGTTTCTGCTCGACGTCGTGGATGATGTCCACCACGTCGTCGGCCGGGAGGTGGAGTTTGCTGGAGAGCTCGATCAGTTGATCGATGGTCCCGGGATCGAGGTCATCGATTTCGGCCGGATCTTGAGGCGGGATCTCGTCGGAAGCCGCCGGCAGCTCGTTGCCTCCCGCCGGCAGCTCGTTGCCCCTCGGGAGGAGCTCGTTGCCCATCGGGAGGAGCTCGTTGCCCCTCGGGAAGACCTCGCCTCTTGGGAGGATCTCGTTGTCTTCCAAGCCGCCGTTGCCGTCAAAGCCGCCCTTGACCTTCAACCCTCTGCTGTCCTCCAAGCCCCCGTTGCCGTCAAAGCCCCCGTTGCCCTCCAAGCCCCCGTTGACCTCCAAGCCGTCGCCCTCGAAGCCCCCGTTGGCCTCCAACCCCTCGCCTCCGAACCCCCCGTTGACTTCCAACCCAGCGTTGACCTCCGACGGGATCCCATCGCCATCCGGCGCCTCCTCGTCCGGTTCGGCCTCTTCCGATCTCTTATCCTCGGCTACGGCAGCGCCGGGCCCACGGAGCAGATACCGGAGTAGGAGATCGGATGCCAAATCGGCCAAACGTTCTTCTTCGGCCGCCGCTTTTCGAGCCGCTTCGGCTTGTCGCCGGCTCTCGGCCAACTCTTCGTACCGACGTTCCAACAACCGATGCTCCAAGCTTTGCTGTTGCCGAAGTTGCCTTGAACTTGGCCAACCCCGATCCCTTTCCCGTTCCCGATCCCGTTGCCGATCCCTCTTGGCTTCAGCCCGAAGCCGACCGAGTTCTTCCAGGTCCTTCAACACCTCGTTATGGCTTCCCGCCGCCGCCGCCGCCGCGCGTTTGGTCAACCCGCGATGGGGCTCGGCGGGGGGCGGGGGGGGGAAGGGGCTGGGGCCCCCCGCTGCCCCGCCCCGGTGGGGGTCGCTGGGGGGGCGAGGGGAGCTTTGGGGGCGACATTGGACCAAGAGGCTGATGGAGAGGAGGAGCGCGGCGCTGCGGAGGGGCCGCGGCGGGGCCGCCATGACGCCTGGGGATGGGGGGGGGCACACATGGGCATTGGGGGTTGGGTTGGGGGGGGGTGACCCCCGGCTTTGGGGATCCCCCCGCCCCCCCCCGTGCCATGACACCAACCCCCCCAACTGCCCCCCCGGCCCCCCCATGGCCCCAGTGTCCCCCCGGACCCCCAGGGACCCCCCCCACGGCCCCCCCCCCCCCCCATGGCCCCCCGGGACCCCCATGCCCCCCCCAGGGTTGATGCAGCAATGGGGGGGGGGGGGGGTGAGTGTGCAAGGCACGTACACACACACACACACACACACGCGCGCGGCAACACCCGCACCCGCGTGGGCGGGAACACCCGCGCCCAGCTCACGCGCCCCGCTGCCACACCCGCACCCGCGTGTCACCGCGGCGAGCAACACCCGGCTGGGTGACACACGTACACCCCCAGGGAGCACACGCACACCCGTACACCCCAGGAACACCCCCCACGCACACCCGGCGGACACACACGTGTGCGCACACCCCCAAGTACACCCGCGCACCCCCAGTACACCCACACAACCTCACGGGAACACACACACGCACACCCCAGACAACACACGCACACACACCACCCCCCCCCCCCCCAGGGTGACACACACACACCCCCAACACCTGCACCCCCCCAGGCAACACACACACACACACAGGGTGACACACACCCCAAAACCTACACACCCCCCCCGGCAACACACACGTGTCCACACCCCAAGTACACCCCCCCCCAACACACACACACACCCAGACAACACACGCACACGTGTGCACACCCCTCCCCCGCCCCCCCCCGGTGACACACGCACACCCCAACACCTGCACCCGCAGGGCGTGCGCGCGTGCACACACACAGAGGGTGACACGCACACCCCAACACCTACACCCCCCCAAGGAACACACACACACACACACACACACACACACACACCCTACACCCCCCAGGGCCCCCACCCCCCGAACACCCCCGCACACCCCAAAGAACACCCCCCCGCGCCCCCCCGCAACACCCCCACCCCGTCATTGCACACCCATCCCCCCCATCGCTTCCCCCCCCAATTCCCGCCCCTCCCCCGCCCCCTTTCACCCCCCCCCCCCCAAAAAAAACACCCCGGAGGGGGGGGGGGGCCCCCCCCCCCCCCCCCCCCAAATACCCTTTAGAGGGATAAGGGGGGGGTCGGGGGGTATTTACCGGTTTCGGGGGGGTCTGTAGGGTTCCGGGGTGTCTCCCTTCACCCCCCCCCTTCTTCCAGGCTGGGGGGGGCGGCGGCTGGGGGCTGGGGGGGAGGGGAGGGGGGGCTGTGAAAAGGGAGGGGGTGGAAAAGGGGGGGGGGGTTGTCCTAAAAAAAGGGGGTTTGTCCCCCAAAATTATGGGGGGGGGGCGGGGGGTCCCGGTAGCGGCCGGCGTCTCGCCCTTCAGCACCCTGGACAGCGCTGGCGCCGCCCCCTTTATACACGCGGGGGGCGCCACGTGGGGGGGCGCCATTGACGCCATTGCCCATTCATAAAATCCGGCCGGGCCCGGGGAAAAAGAAAAAGGGGGGGGGGGGGGGGCGCGTGCGCAGAGCGGCCCCCGCGCGGGGAGGGGGGGGGGAGGGATGAATGAACGCGGGGATGAATGGCCCCCCCCCCACACACACACACACACACACGGACACGCACACCCATGCAACACCCACACACGTATAGGGCCCGCCGCGCACACCCGGACACCCCCCCACCCCTATAGACACCCCCAGAGCCCTACACACCCCCCATGCCCCTATATACACCCTACACTCCCCCCCCCCCCCATGCCCCTATATACACCCTACACACCCCCGGCCACCCCCCATACCCCTATACACACCCTACACCCCCTAGACACCCCCCATGCCCCTATATACACCCCTACACCCCCATACCCCTATAGACAGCCCTACACACCCCCTCATACTGCTATACACCTCCCTACACCCCCATACCCCTATACACACCCCCCATACCCCTATACACACCCCTACACCCCCATAACCCTATATACACCCCTACACACCCCCAACACCCCCATACCCCTATATACCCCCCCATACCCCTATATACAACCCCTACACACCCCACCATACCCCTATATACACCCCCATACCCCTATACACACCCCCCATACCCCTATACACACCCCTACACCCCCCATAACCCTATATACACCCCTACACACCCCCAACACCATACCCCTATATACACCCCCATACCCCTATATACAACCCCTACACACCCCACCATACCCCTATATACACCCCCCATACCCCTATACACCCCCCATACCCCTATACACACCCCTACACCCCCCCATAACCCTATATACACCCCTACACACCCCCAGACACCCCCCCATACCCCTATATACACCCCCATACCCCTATATACACCCCCTACACACCCCACCATACCCCTATATACACCCCTACACACCCCCTACACCCCCAGACGCCCCCCCCAGACCCCTATATACACCCCTACACCCCTCAGACCCCTATATACACCCCCCGAGCCCTACACACCCCCTATATACACCCCCTACACACTCTCCCATGCAGCGTCACCCCCCCAAGGACACGGACACCCGCACAGTAGCCTCGGCCTGTATAGACGTATAGACAGCTCTATAGGGGAGGGTGCGTATATACCGGTCCGTGTGTGTGTCTGTATCTACGCGCGTACACGCAGAGGCACGCGTGTATACACATATAGATGCGTGCATATGCATATATACGTCTGTCTGTGCGTTTCTGTACGGGGGGGTGGGCATATATACGTGTTTATCTGCATATAAGCGTGTATATACATGTGTATGTGCATCTATACGTGTCTATCTGTATCTATCCATGTGTATGTGTCTCTATATGTCCTCTAGCTATAGGGCTCTATACACGTATATCTGCCCCTATACGTGTGTATATGCGTCTCTAGGTCTCCATACCTATCTATAGGGCTTTATACACGTATATCTGCCCCTATACGTGTGTATATGCATCTCTAGGTCTCCATACCTATCTATAGGGCTCTCCACATGTATATCTGGCTCTATACGTGCGTGCCTGCCCCCCCAGGTCTCCATAGATACATCTATAGGTCTCTATACACGTGTATCTGCCTCTATACGTGTGTATATGCATCTCTAGGTCTCTGTAGATCCATCTATAGGGCCCTATACACGTATATCTGCCCCTATACGTGTGTATATGCGTCTCTAGGTCTCCATACCTATCTATAGGGCTCTATACATGTACATCTGCCCCTATACGTGTGTATATGCGTCTCTAGGTCTCCATACCTATCTATAGGGCTCTATACACGTATATCTGCCCCTATACATGTGTATATGCGTCTCTAGGTCTCCATACCTATCTATAGGGCTCTATACGCGTGTATCTGCCCCTATACGTGCGTGCCTGCCCCCCCAGGTCTCCGTGGATCCATCCATACGTCCCTATACGGCTCTATAGGTGCGCACCCCTGGCCAGCACTGCAGGCGGAGGTGACTCACCAATGCAGCTGGGGGGGGGGGGGTGAGTGTGCAAGTGGGGGTGTGCAAGTGTGTAGGTGTCGGGGGAGGGGGGGCCCTTATGGAGCTCTGACCCCTCCCCCACCCCGGGGGGGCGCTGGGGGGGGAGGGGGGATGAGTCATTAATTGCTGCAGCTGCCTCGGCCGTGTCCCCCACGGGGGCTGTATGGGGGGTATGGGGGACGTATGGGGGGGTATGGGGGATGTATAGGGGGGTATGGGGGCTGTATGGGGGGTATGGGGGACGTATGGGGGGGTATGGGGGCTGTATGGGGGGTATGGGGGGTATGGGGGATGTATAGGGGGTATGGGGGGTATGGGGGACGTATGGGGGGGTATGGGGGACGTATAGGGGGTATGGGGGCTGTATGGGGGATGTATAGGGGGTATGGGGGCTGTATGGGGGGTATGGGGGACGTATAGGGGGTATGGGGGCTGTATGAGGGATGTATAGGGGGTATGGGGGCTGTATGGGGGGTATGGGGGACGTATAGGGGGTATGGGGGCTGTATGGGGGTATGGGGGACGTATAGGGGGTATGGGGGCTGTATGAGGGATGTATAGGGGGTATGGGGGCTGTATGGGGGGGTATGGGGGATGTATAGGGAGTATGGGGGACGTATGGGGGGTATGGGGGATGTATGGGGGGTATGGGGGATGTATAGAGGGTATGGGGGCTGTATAGGGGGTATGGGGGACGTATAGGGGTATGGGGGATGTATGGGGGGTATGGGGGATGTATAGGGGGTATGGGGGGGGTATGGGGGGAAGTATAGGGGGTATGGGGGATGTATGGGGGGTATGGGGAATGTATAGGGGGGTATGGGGGATGTATGGGGGGTAAGGGGGCTGTATGGGGGACGTATAGGGGGAAGGAGGGGGGCTGGGGGGTCTATAGGGGGTGGGAAGGTGGGGGGGGGGCCTATGGCGGGGGGTTGGGGTCTATAGGGGCAAGGAGGGTGTGTGTGGGTCTATAGGGAGAAGGAGAGGGGTTTTGGGGTCTATAGCGGGAAGGAGGGGGTTGGGGGGTCTATAAGGGCTGGGAAGGTGGGGGAGTCTATAGGGAGAAGGGGGGGTTGGGGGTCTATAGGGACTGGGAAGGTGGGGGGTGTATAGGGGAGGAAGAGGGGGGTTGTATAGGGGCAAGGGGGTGTGGGGGCAAGGAAGCTGTATGGAGGGATGTATAGGGGCAAGGAGGCTCTGTGGGGGATGTATAGGGGCAAGGATGGGGTGGGGGGTCTATAGGGAGAAGGAGGGTGTATAGGGGCAAGGAGAGTGTGTGGGGGATGTATAGGGGCTGGGAGGCTGTGTGTGGGGTGCATAGGGAGGCAGAGGGGTGGGGGGATGTATAGGGCCAGGGGGGTGTATGGGGGCTGTATAGGGAGAAGGAGGGGTTGTGGGGGATGTATAGGAGCAAGGAAGCTGGGGGGGGGGGGGATGTATAGGGAGAGGGAGGAGGTGTGGGATGTATAGGGGCAAGGAGGGTGTATAGGGGTAAGGGGGCGGATGTATAGGGAGCATGAGGGAGTGTGGGGGGTGTATAGGGACAAGAAAGCTATATGGGGGTGTATAGGGGCTGGGGGGTGTATGGGAGCTGTATAGGGGCAAGGAGGGGGGGTAGGGGGGTGTATAGGGGCAAGGAAGGGATATGGAGAATGTATAGGGCCAAGGAGGGTGTGGAGGGGATGTATAGGGGCAAGGAGGCTGGAGGGGGTATATAGGAGCTGGGGGGGGGGGTGAGTGTAAGGGTGTATAGGGAGAAGGAGGGTGTGTAGGGGGTGTATAGGGGCAAGGGGGCTGTATAGGGGCTGGGAGGCTGCACAGGAGCTGTATAGGGGATATAGGGATGGGGGGCTGTCTAGCGACGGGGGGGATGTATAGGGACAAGGGGGGATGTATGGGGCATGTATAGGGCTTGGGGGGGGGGTTAAATGAAGGCGGGGGAAGCCGTATGGGGCTGGAGGGTCTCTATAGGGGTTGGGGGGACTCTATAGAGGCTGGAGGTGCTCTATACAAGCTGGGGATGGCTGTATAGGGGCTGGGGGTGGGTCTCCATAGGGGCTGGAAGGGCTCTATAGGGGCTAAGGGGGGCATGTATAGAGGCTGGGGGGGGTCTATAGGGGCTGGGGGGATCCATAGGGGCTGGGGGGGGCTCTATAGGGGCTGAGGGGGTCTATAGGGTCTGGGGGGGGGCTGGGGGGTTCTATAGGGGCTGGGGGGGATCCATAGGGGCTGGGGGGTCTCTGTAGGGGCTGTGGGGGATCCATAGGGGCGGGGGGGGTTCTATAGGGGCGGGGGGGCCATGCGGGCCTCCCTCCCCCTCCCCCTCCCGTGGATGATTCACCCTGCGGCAGCGGCGCCCCCACCCCTCCCCCCACCCCGAGAGGCGCGAGGGGGGGGAGGGGAGGGGGGAGGCGGTGACGTCACCTCGGGATCACGTGCGGGGGGGGCGGGGGTCTCCTACTGCAGCGGCAGGACCGGACACCCCCCCTCCTCCCCTCCCCCCGTCCTTGGGGGTGACCCTGACCCCCCTTCCCCCCCCCCGCCCGCTCCGGCCCCTCCCCCCCTCCCGGACGCCTGGAGGGGGGGAGGGGCGGCTCGGCTTCATCACCTGGGGGGGGGAGAGGGGTCCAGTGACCCTCCCCCCACCCAAAATCTGCCCCTGGGGGGGGAGGGGAGGGCCCGGGGGGGGCTTCTGGACACCCCACCCCCCCCCAGTCCCGGGGGAGGGGGGGGAGGGGCAGTCTCGTGCCAGACGCTTTGCCAAGCGTCACCGGGACCCTCCCCACGCGGGGTGGGGGAGGGGGGGGTGTCTCCGTGGACTCACGTGGCGTCCGGGGGGTGGGGGTGGGGGCCAGCATCCCCCTCCCTGTTGCTATGGCAGCCGTTGCTAGGGACCCAGCATCCCGGTTGCTACGGCAGCGGTTGCTAGGGACCCAGCATCCCTGTTGCTATAGCAACCGTTGCTACAGACCCGGCATCCCCCCCCCGTTGCTACGGCAGCCGTTGCTAGGGACACAGCATCCCCTTGTTGCTATGGCAACCGTTGCTAGGGGACCTGCTGTAGCCCCGGGGTAGCCCTGGAGGTGCCCCCCTCCCCCCGAGGTGGGAAGGGGCGGGGTCACGGGGGGGGGGAGGGGCGGACGGAAAACAACCCCTCCCCCCCCGTGCAAAGCAACCCCTACGTGTGCAACACCCTCGTGCAACAGCTCTCGTGCAACACCCCCACCATGCAACACCCACTCCATGCAAACACCCTGCACATCCCCCGTGCAACACCCCCCGTGCAACACCCCACCCCCTGCAACACCCCCTCTGCAACACCCCACGCCATTCCACACCCCCTCTGCAACACCCCACGCCGTGCAACACCCCCTGCGCAACAACACCCCCTCTGCAACATTGTCACCCCGTGCAACACCCCGCGCCGTGCACCGCCCCCCCGTGCAAAGGGGGGGGGCAGCGGGGAGCCCGGCGGCCCCGTGGCGCCGTGGCAGCGCCTCCGACGCGGGGCGGGAGAACCCGGGTTCGAGACCCGCGCGGGGAGGGGCCGGCTCGCGCCTTGCACGCGTTGCACGTCGCCCCATTGCACGCACACCCCCCTCCCCCCACCCTTTTGCACCCTCCTTTTTTCACCCCACTGCACCCCCCCATTGCAATTCCCTCCCCCACTGCACCCTTAGCACCTCCCTTTTGCATCCCCACCCTTGCACACATCCTCCCTTGCACCCCCCTTTGCACCCCCTCTGCACCTCCCCTTTGCACCCCCATTTTGCAGCCCCCCCTTTTCACCCCCCTTTGTCCCCCTTTTGCACCCCCTTGCACACGCCCCCCTTTGCCCCCCATTTTGCAGCCCCCTTGCACACACACCCCCCTTGCACACACACCCCTTGCCCCCCCCATTTTGCAGCCCCCCTTTGCACCCCCTGCCCCCCTTTGCCCCCCTTGCACACACACCCCCTTGCCCCCCCATTTTACAACCCCCTTTTGCAGCCCCCCTTTGCACCCCCTGCACCCCCCTTTGCCCCCCCTTTTGCAGCCCCCCTTGCACACCCCCCTTGCCCCCCATTTTGCCCCCCTTGCACACACACCCCTTGCCCCCCATTTTGCAACCCCCTTTTGCAGCCCCCCTTTGCACCCCCTTTGCCCCCCCCTTTGCAGCCCCCTTGCACACACACCCCCTTGCCCCCCTTTTCCCCCCTTTCACCCCCCTTGCACACACACCCCCCTTGCCCCCCCATTTTGCAGCCCCCCTTTGCACCCCCTGCACCCCCCTTTGCCCCCCTTTTGCAGCCCCCCTTGCACACACACCCCCTTTGCC
This sequence comes from Nipponia nippon, assembly GCF_047370975.1. Classification (NCBI taxonomy): domain Eukaryota; kingdom Metazoa; phylum Chordata; class Aves; order Pelecaniformes; family Threskiornithidae; genus Nipponia; species Nipponia nippon. Next base: position 1,135,641 of record NW_028262360.1, read on the forward strand.
CCCCCATTTTGCAGCCCCCCCTTGCACACACACCCCCCTTTGCCCCCCTGCACCCCCCTTGCCCCCCCTTTGCAGCCCCCCTTGCACACACGCCCCCCCCTTGCCCCCCTGCACCCCCCTTGCCCCCCCTTTGCCCCCCCCTTGCACACACACCCCCTTGCCCCACCGTTTTGCAGCCCCCCCCTTGCACACACCCCCCCTTGCCCCCCCTTTTGCAGCCCCCCTTGCACACGCCCCCCTTCCCCCGTCTTTTGCAGCCCCCCCCGGCCGCGCATGCGCGCAGCCGCCGCGCCAGGCATGCCGGGCAGCGCGCGCAGCCCGGGCAGGCGGCGCCGTGGCTTAGTTGGTTAAAGCGCCTGTCTAGTAAACAGGAGATCCTGGGTTCGAATCCCAGCGGTGCCTTTTGGGGGGGGGGGCCAAATTTTGGGGGGGGGGGGCCCAAATTTGAGGGGGAGCGCGGAGGGGGTGGGGGTAGTCTCTATATATTTTTTTGGGGGGGGTGGATAGGAATAGGGGGGCAAAGGGGGGTGATTGGGGGGGCTGCTGCACGGAGGGGGGGGGCTGGCGGCTTTTACCCACCCCCCCCCCACGCGAGGGGCACCCCAAATTTTTTGGGGGGGGCAAAAAGGGGGAGTTGGGGTTTTTTTTGGGGGGGGGGAATGGGGTGCAAAAATGGGGGGTGCAAAAGGAGGGGGGCAAATGGGGGGGTGCCGGTGCCTTTTACCCCCTCCGGGGGGGGCACCCCAAATTTTGGGGGGGGGGGGCAATGGGGGGGTTATACTGGGGGGAAGGCTGGAAATGGGGGTGCAAAAGGGGAGAGCAAAAAGGGGGGGGGCAAAAAAAAAAAAGAGGGGGTGTTTATTGGGGGGCTGGGGGGGTCGGGGGGTTTGGGGGGCTCAGAGGGGGTGGGGGGTCGGGGGGGGGGTCGGGGGGTTCATGGGGCTCAGGGGGGTTCGGGGGGTTTGGGGGGGCAGGAGGGGGGTTGGGGGACTCAGGGGGGTCTGGGGGGGTTGGGGGGTCGGGGGGGCTCAGAGGGGCCTGGGGGGTCAGGGGGGTCAGGGGGGTCGGGGGGGTTCAGGGGGTCGGAGGGGGGTTTGGGGGTTCAGGGGGGCTCAGGGGGGTCTGGGGGGTCAGGGGGTCGGGGGAGCTCGGGGGGGATTGGGGGGTTCAGGGGGCTCAGGGGGGTCGGGGAGGGTTTGGGGGGCTCAGGGGGGTCTGGGGGGGCTCAGGGGGGTCGGGGGAGCCGGGGGGCTTTGGTGGTTCAGGGGGCTCAGGGGGGTCGGGGGAGCCGGGGGGGGATTGGGGGGTTCAGGGGGGCTCAGGGGGGGTCGGGGGGGGGGGTTTGGGGGGGCTGAGGGGGGGGTCGGGGGGGGGGGGGGGGGGGTCAGACGATGGTGAGGTGGGTGCTGGGTGCCACCCCGCAGGCCGCCTTGTGCTCCTCGAAGAGCTGCTGGAGCCGCTGCAGGTAGAGCCCGTGGTAGTGGGCCACCTCCTCGGGGGAGGGCTGGGGCCGGCGGGGCACCTCCAGGGGGGCACCCACTGGGTGGGGGGGTGGGGCGTGGGGGGTGTGCACCCCTCCCCCGCACCCCGGCCTGCACCCGCTGCACTCCCCTGCACCCCTGCGTGCACCTACTGCATCCCTGCGTGCACCCACTCTGCACCCCCTGCGCCCTTTGCACCCCTGCGTGCACCCACTCTGCACCCCCTGCGCCCTTTGCACCCCTGCGTGCACCCACTCTGCACCCATGCACCCCTGTGTGCACCCACTCTGCACCCCTGCATGCACCTACTGCACCCCTGCCTGCACCCCCTGCGCCCTTTGCACCCCTGCGTGCACCCACTGTGCACCCATGCACCCCTGTGTGCACCCACTCTGCACCCCCTGCGCCCTTTGCACCCCTGCATGCACCCACTGTGCACCCATGCACCCCTGTGGCACTCGCTGTGCACCCCTGCATGCACCTACTGCACCCCTGCCTGCACCTGCTGCGCTCCCCTGCAGCCTTGCATGCACCTACTGCATCCCTGCGTGCACCCCTGCATGCACCTACTGCACCCCTGCACCCCTGCGTGCACCTACTGCACCCCTGCCTGCACCCACTCTGCACCCCCTGCACCCCTGTGTGCACCCGCTGTGCACCCCTGCACCTCTGCATGCACCCACTGCACCCCTGCGTGCACCCGCTGTGCACCCCTGCATGCACCCGCTGCACCGCTCTGCAACCCTGCAGGCACCCACTCACCCTCCCTGTGCACCCACTCTGCCCCCCTGCACCCCCAAACCCCCCAGCCCCCTCCAAACCCCTCCCTGCACCCCCAAACCCCACCCTGCACCCCCACTCCCCTCCCTGCACCCCCAAACCCCACCCTGCACCCCCAAAGCCCCCACTCCCCTCCCTGCACCCCCAACCCCCTCCTTGCACCCCCAACCCCCTCCCTGCACCCCCAAAGCCCCCACTCCCCTCCCTGCACCCCCAGCCCCCTCCCTGCCCCCCCCAAAACCCCCACCCCTCTCCTTGCACCCCTAAACCCTTCCCTGCCCCCCAAAGCCCCCCACTCCCCTCCCTGCCCCCCCAAAGCCCCCTGTGCCCCCCCAAAGCCCCCCACTCCCCTCCCTGCCCCCCAAAGCCCCCTGTGCCCCCCCAAAGCCCCCCCAAGCCCCACCCCCCCCCTGCCCCCCCAAACTCACCCACCACGGTGAGGGGCACGGCGAAGGGCAGGAAGGGGAGCCCCCCCCTCCCCCAGAAGAAGCAGGGGGCGAACCCCAAAAGCGCCTTCACCCCCCGCTGCAGGCGCCGGGGCCAGGAGCCCTCGGACAGGGGGGGCTGCCGGAAGGTCTCCTGCTCCCCAAAAACGTACACCGGCACCAGGGGGGTGCTGGGCCCCCCCGGGTCAGCACCGCACCCCGAAAACCCCGGGGCAACCCCCTGCGCCCCCCAAAACCCCAGGGCCCCCTCCCTGCACCCCGAAACCCCGGGCCCCCTCCCTGCACCCCAAAACCCCAGTGCCCCCAGTGCCTCCATTACCCCCCCAGTGCCCCCATTGCCCCCCCATTACCCCAGTGCCCCCCAGTGCTCCCAGTACCCCCCCATTACCCCCCCATGACCCCCATTACCCCAGTGCCCCCAGTGCTCCCAGTGCCCCCATTACCCCAGTGCCTCCATTACCCCCCCAGTGCCCCCCCATTGTCCCCCCATGGCCACCATTACCCCAGTGCCCCCAGTGCCCCCCAGTGCCCCCCCACTGTCCCCCCATGGCCCCCATTACCCCAGTGCCCCCCAGTGCCCCCCAGTGCCCCCAGTGCCCCTGTTAACCCCCATTACCCCAGTGCCCCCCAGTGCCCCCATTACCCCCCAGTGCCCCCCCATTGTCTCCCCATGACCCCCATTACCCCAGTGCCCCCCAGTGCTCCCAGTGCCCCCCAGTGCCCCCATTACCCCCAATTGCCCCCCATGACCCCAGTGCCCCCCAGTGCTCCCAGTGCCCCCCCATTACCTCCCCATGACCCCCATTACCCCAGTGCCCCCCAGTGCTCCCATTACCCCCCAGTGCCCCCAGTGCCCCCCCATTGTCTCCCCATGACCCCCATTACCCCAGTGCCCCCCAGTGCCCCCATTACCCCCCAGTGCCCCCAGTGCCCCCCCATTGTCTCCCCATGACCCCCATTACCCCAGTGCCCCCCAGTGCTCCCAGTGCCCCCCAGTGCCCCCATTACCCCCGATTGCCCCCCATGACCCCAGTGCCCCCCAGTGCTCCCAGTGCCCCCCATTACCTCCCCATGACCCCCATTACCCCAGTGCCCCCATTACCCCCCAGTGCCCCCAGTGCCCCCCCATTGTCTCCCCATGACCCCCATTACCCCAGTGCCCCCCAGTGCCCCCATTACCCCCCAGTGCCCCCCCATTGTCTCCCCATGACCCCCATTGCCCCAGTGCCCCCCAGTGCTCCCAGTGCCCCCCAGTGCCCCCAGTGCCCCGCCACTGTCCCCCCATGACCCCCATGACCCCAGTGCCCCCCAGTGCCCCCATTGCCCCCCATGCCCCCCATGACCCCAGTGCCCCCCAGTGCCCCCCAGTGCCCCCGGTACCCGTGGCGCAGGGCCAGGCGCACGAAGCCCCTCCGCCGGCGCAGGGTGACGCGGTGACACCCCGGGGTCCCCTCCAGCGCCTCGGCCGCGCCCCCCACCATGATCACCAGGGCCTGATCCTGCCGCCCCAGCACCCGCTCCAGGCAGCGCTGGCTGACGGGGCACAGCCCTGCGCGGGCCCTCAGCGCCCCGGAGCCCAGCCCCGCGCCCCGAGACCCCCAAAGGAGCCCAAGGATGGACCCCCGCACCCCAAAAAGGAGCCCTGCACCCCAAAACGGGCCCCTGCACCCCAACCCCCCCCCCAAAAGGAGCCCAAGGATGCGCCCTGCACCCCAAAAACGAGCCCTGCACCCCAAAACGGACCCAAAGATACACCCTGCACCCCAAAACGGGCCCCTGCACCCCAACCCCCCCCAAAAGGAGCCCAAAGCCCCCCATTGCCCCCTATAGCCCCCCAGTGCCCCCCAATGGCCCCCATTGCCCCCCAAAACCCCCCATAGCCCCCAAAAACCCCCCAAACCCCCCTGTGCCCCCCAAAGCCCCCCTCACCGTCGGCCAGGGCGTACCGCACCCTGCACCCCAACCCCCCCAGTGCCTCCCAGTGCCCCCCAATGGCCCCCATTGCCCCCAATAGCCCCCTATGGCACCCCATAGCCCCCCATAGCCCCCCATAGCCCCCCAATGGCCCCCATTGCCCCCCATAGCCCCCTATGGCACCCCATAGCCCCCCATAGCCCCTCAGTGCCCCCCAATGGCCCCCATAGCCCCCCAAACCCCCCAATGGCCCCCAGTGCCCCCCAAACCCCCCTGTGCCCCCCAGTGCCCCCCAGTACCCCCCTCACCAGCGGCCAGGGCGTACCGCACCCTGCACCCCAACCCCCCAGTGCCCCCCAGTGCCCCCCAGTGCCCCTGATAGCCCCCCAGCGGCCCCCATAGCCTCCCAGTGCCTCCCACTGCCCCCCAGTGCCCCCCAAAGCCCCCCAGTGCCCCCCAATGGCCCCCATTGCCCCCCATAGCCCCCCAGTGCCCCCATTGCCCCCCATAGCCCCCCAACCCCCCCAGTGCCCCCCAGTGCCCCCCTCACCGGCGGCCAGGGCGTACTCCCGGTAGAGGGGCAGGCGGAAGAGGCCGGCCAGGGCGGCCAGGGTGGGGGTCAGGCCGGGGCAGGGCCCCCCCAGCTCCCCCCCCCCCGCTTTGGGGGTCCCCGCCGCCCCCCGGCCCCCCGTGACGAAGGCCCCGAAGACCCCGATGCAGGCGATGCCGTGGGGGTGGGCGGCCAGGAGGTAACTGCGGCCGGGGGGCAGGGGGGCCGCGCGGACCACCTGGGGGAGGGGAGGTTGGGGGGCAGGGGGGACATGGGGGCAGGGGACATGGGGGGGACAGGGGACATCGGGGGGCAGGGGACGTTGGGGGGCAGGGGACACAGGGGGACAAGGGGGGACATTGGGGGACAGGGGACATCGGGGGGCAGGGGACGTTGGGGGGGGCAGGGGACACGGGGGGACAAGGGGGGACATTGGGGGACAGGGGACATTGGGGGGACATGGGGGCAGGGGGGCCGCGTGGACCACCTGGGGGAGGGGAGGTTGGGTGGCAGAGGGGACATCGGGGGGCAGGGGGGACATGGGGGGGCAGGGGACATGGGGGGGACAGGGGACATCGGGGGGCAGGGGACGTTGGGGGACATTGGGGGGCAGGGGACATTGGGGGGGCAGGGGACACGGGGGGACAAGGGGGACATTGGGGGACAGGGGACATTGGGGGGACATGGGGGGCAGGGGGGCCGCATGGACCACCTGGGGGAGGGGAGGTTGGGGGGCAGGGGGGACATGGGGGGCAGGGGACATTGGGGGGACATGGGGGGACATTGGGGGACAGGGGACATGGGGGGCAGGGGGGACAGGGGACATTGGGGGGACATGGGGACAAGAGGGGACATGGGGGGACACGGGGGGACATTGGGGGCCGAATGGCCCACCTGGGGGGGTAGGGGGACATGGGGGGACATGGGGGGGACAGGGCCGGGGACAGGGGGGGACAAAGGGGGACAGAGGGACGCGGGGACGGACCTTGATGGGGAAATAGTCGCAGAAGTGGTCCCAAATCTTCCAGTTCCGGACCCAATCCCAGTGACGGGGACCTTGGGGACACCGGGGGACACGGGGTGACACCGGGGGGGGGACGGACATGGGGCCCTGTCCCCCCTCCCCAGGGTGTCACCTGTCCCGGCAAGGGGCCTGCTCCCATGGGGGGCCCCATGTCCCCCCCGTGTCCCCACGATGTCCCCATCCCCATGTCCCCCCCTTTCTGGGGTCCCCCCGATGTCCCCATGTCCCCCAATGTCCCCATGTCCCCATCTCTCTGCTGGCCCCCCAATGTCCCCATGTCCCCATCTCTCTGGTGTCCCCCCAATGTCCCCATGTCCCCACAATGTCCCCATCCCCATGTCCCCCTGATGTCCCCATGTCCCCATCTCTTTGGGTCCCCCTGATGTCCCCATGTCCTCATGATGTCCCCAAGTCCCCCCCTCTCTGGTGTCCCCCCAACGTCCCCCTGTCCCCCCGATGTCCCCCCTCTCTGCTGTCCCCATGTCGCCCCTCTCTGCTGGCCCCCCGATGTCCCCATGTCCCCATCTCTTTGCTGTCCTGATGTCCCCATGTCCCCCAATGTCCCCTCTCTCTGGGTTCCCCCCGATGTCCCCATGTCCCCGTGTCCCCCCGTGTCCCCCCATGTCCCCCTGTCCCCACCTCTCTGGGTCCCCCCGTGTCCCCCTGCCCTCCCGATGTCCCTGTGTCCCCCTGTGTCCCCCTGTGTCCCCTTGTCCCCACCTCTCTGGTTCCCCCCGATGTCCCCCGTGTCCCCCTGTCCCCCTGTGTCCCCCCGTGTCCCCGTGTCCCCCCCGACCCCCTGTCCCCCCCTGTCCCCCCTGACCCCTTGTCCCCCGCTGTCCCCCCGTGTCCCCGTGTCCCCCCCGTCCCCTTGTCCCCCCTGTCCCCCCGTGTCCCCCCGTGTCCCCCCTGTCCCCCCCGTCCCCCCGTGTCCCCCCGTGTCCCCCCCGTCCCCCTGTCCCCCCATGTCCCCCCGTGTCCCCCCGTGTCCCCCCCGACCCCCTGTCCCCCCCTGTCCCCCCCTGTCCCCCCGTGTCCCCCTGTCCCCCCCATGTCCCCCCGTGTCCCCCCGTGTCCCCGTGTCCCCCCCGACCCCCTGTCCCCCCTGTCCCCCCTGACCCCTTGTCCCCCGCTGTCCCCCTGTGTCCCCGTGTCCCCCCCGTCCCCTTGTCCCCCCTGTCCCCCCGTGTCCCCCCCTGTCCCCCCCGACCCCCTGTCCCCCCCTGTCCCCCCCTGTCCCCCCGTGTCCCCCCGTGTCCCCCTGTCCCCCCCATGTCCCCCCTGACCCCCTGTCCCCCCCTGTCCCTCCCTGCCCCCCCGTGTCCCCCTGTCCCCCCCATGTCCCCCCGTGTCCCCCCATGTCCCCCCATGTCCCCCCGTGTCCCCCCCTGTCCCCCTGTCCCCCCGTGTCTCCCCCGACCCCCTGTCCCCCCCTGTCCCCCCGTGTCCCCCTGTCCCCCCGTGTCCCCCTGTCCCCCCCTGTCCCCCCGTCCCCACCTCTCTCGGGGCCGTGCCAGTCCCACAGCCACCACCCCCCGTAGAGGACGGGCAGGAGCCAGAGCCGCGTCCGCAGCAGCAGCAGCAGCACCAGCACCGACAGCGGGCCTGGGGGGCACCCATGGGTGGGGGGGGCACCCACGGGGGGGGGCACCCATGGGTGGGGGGGCACCCACGGGGGGGCACCCACGGGGGGGCACCCATGGGTGGGGGGCACCCATGGGGGGGACCCATGGGGGGCACCCACGGGGGCACCCATGGGGGGGGGCACCCACGGGGGTTGGACCCATGGGGGGGGGCACCCAACCCACCCCCCCAGGGGCATAAACCCCGCCATGGGTGCAATTACCCCCCCAGGGGTAACTGCCACCCCCCAGGGTCCAAGTGCCCCCCCCCCCCCCCACAGGGTGCCCCCCCCGGGTGCAATTACCCCCCTAGGCCCATAACTGCCCCCCGGGTACAACTCCCCCCCCCAGGGGTACAATTACCCCCCCCCCGGGGTACAGTTACCCCCCACCAAGGCCCATAACTGCCCCACAGGGGGGCAATTCCCCCCCCAGGGTTACAATTGCCCCCCCCAGGGTTACAATTACCCCCCCAGGGGTACAATTACCCCCTGCCAAGGCCCATAACTGCCCCCCAGGGGTACAATTACCCCCCCCATGGGTACAATTGCCCCCCCCAGGGGTACAATTGCCCCCCAGGGGTAAAATTACCCCCCCGGGGTACAATTCCCCCCCCGGGGTACAACTCCCCCCCCAGGGGAACAACAGCCCCCGGCCTCACCGAGGAAGAGGAAGGTGAGCATCCACTGCAGCACGCACAGCGCCTGCACCCAGCGCCGCAGGGCTCCCCCCATCCCTGGGGAAGGGGGGGGAGGGGGTGGCACAGGGTGGGGGGGTCACAGGGACACACCCCCCCCCCCCCCCAAAACTTGCGGGCCCCCCCCCTGCCCCCCCCCTCCCGGCCGTGGGTGCCACGTCCCGGCGCTGGCTCCGCACTTTGCCCTCGGGAGGGGCCCGAGGAGGAACCCGGGTGCCTGGGGGGGGAGGGAAAACGGGGGGGACGACCCCCCCCATTGCACCCCAAAACCCTCCCAGGGCCCTCCCCCAGCACCCAGCTCAGAGACCCCCCCCCCACCCCCCAAAACCTCCCAGCCCCCCAAAACCGACCCCAAGGTGCCCCCCAAAACTTCGAGACCCCCCCAGCCCCCCAAAACCCCACGAATTCTCCCCAAAACCGACCCCAAGGTGCCCCCCAAAACTTTGAGACCCCCCCAGCCCCCCAAAACCGACCCCAAGGTGCCCCCCAAAATCTTAAGACCCCCCAGCACCCCAAAACCCAGACACCAAGTAAACCCCAAAATTCGTGACCCCCCCCAGCCCCCCAAAACCCCACGAATTCTCCCCAAAACCAACACCAAAGAGCACCCCAAAACTTTGTGACCCCCCAGCCCCCCAAAATCCAGACCCCAAGGTGCCCCCCCAAACCTTTTAAGACCCCAGCAGCCCCCCAAAACCCCCCAGCCCCCCAAAACCAGGCACCACAGTGCACCCCAAAACCTTTATAGACCCCCCAGCACCCCAAAACCCAGACTCCAAGGTCAACCCCAAAATTCGTGACCCCCCCAGCCCCCCAAAACCCCCAGCCCCCAAAACCGACACCAAAGAGCACCCCAAAACTTTGTGACCCCCCAGCACCCCAAAACCAACACCAAGGTGCCCCCCCAAAACCTTTTAAGACCCCCAGCACCCCAAAACCCGACAGATTCTCCCCAAAACCAGGCACCAAAGTGCCCCCCAAAACTTCGAGACCCCCAGCACCCCAAAACCCCCCCAGCCCCCCAAAACCGACCCCAAGGTGCCCCCCAAAACTTCGAGACCCCCCAGCACCCCAAAACCCCCCAGCCCCCCAAAACCGACCCCAAGGTGCCCCCCAAAACTTTGTGACCCCCCCAGCACCCCAAATGCCCCCAGCCCCTCAAAATCCAGACCCCAAGGTGCCCCCCAAAACCTTTACAGAGCCCCCAGCCCCCCAAAACCGACCCCAAGGTGCCCCCCAAAACTTTATGACCCCCCAGCACCCCAAAACCCCACGAATTCTCCCCAAAACCAGGCACCACAGTGCCCCCCAAAACATTGTGACCCCCCCCAGCCCCCCCAAAACCGACACCACGGTGCCCCCCAAAACTTTATTGGAGCGCTTTAAGGCAGCGTACAGCGGCTGGGGGGGGGGGGGGGGGCTCCCCAAGGATGTGGGGGCTCCCCAAGGATCGGGGGGGGCCCCCGGGGGTTTGGGGGGGCCCCCGGGGGGTGGGGGGGGGGCAGACGAAGGTGAGGTGCCGCTCGGGGGGGACCCCGTACCCCAATTTGTGCTCCTCGAAGAGGGCGACCAGCCGCTCCAGGTAGAGGCGATGCCAATGCTCCACCGTCTCGGGCGAAGGATTCGGGGTTCGGGGCAGCACCAGGGGGGACCCCACTATTGGGGGGGGGGAGGGGGGCCCCAGGCAATCGGGTACCCCCCAAAAAAAAACTTAAGGGGGGTCCCTGGCGCCTGGGACCCCCCCCAAAAATCCCCCCACACCCCCCAGCACGGATTGAGGGGTTCAGGGGTGCCCCCGCTCCCCCTGGGATGAATTTGGGGTGCCAGCCCCCCCAGGATGATTTGGGGGTGCCCCCCCGATATTTTTGGGGTCCCCCCAGTATCAGGGGGGTCCCAGGCCCCCAGCGCCCCCCACCCCCCCCCCCCAAACCCCCAGGATGGATCAGGGTGCCCCCATAGGACCCCCCCCAAACCCCATAGGGGCAATTTGGGGTGCCCACGATGATTTTGGGGTGCCCAGGATGATTTGGGGGTGCCCCCCCGATATTTTTGGGGTCCCCCCCATTTCCCAGGGGGGACCCAGGCACCCAGAGCCCCCCAAACTCCCCCCTCCAAACCCCCAGGATGGATCAGGGGTGCCCCCATAGGACCCCCCCCAAACCCCATAGGGGCAATTTGGGGTGCCCACGATGATTTTAGGGTGCCCAGGATGATTTGGGGGTGCCCCCCCGATATTTTTGGGGTCCCCCCCATTTCCCAGGGGGGACCCAGGCACCCAGAGCCCCCCAAACCCCCCCTCCAAACCCCCAGGATGGATCAGGGGTGCCCCCATAGGACCCCCCAACCCCCATAGGGGCAATTTGGGGTGCCCACGATGATTTTGGGGTGCCCAGGATGATTTGGGGGTGCCCCCCCGATATTTTTGGGGTCCCCCCAGTATTGGGGGGGGGTCCCAGGCACCCAGAGCCCCCCAAACCCCCCTCTCCAACCCCCCAGGATGGATCAGGGGTGCCCCCACAGGACCCCCCCCACCCCCCCCGAGGGCGATTTTGGGGGTGCCGCGGGGGGATTTTGGGGGTGCCGCGGGGGGATTTTGGGGGCGCCCCCCCTCTCCCGCCTCACCGACGGTGTGGATGGGCCTGCGGAAGGGCAGGAGGCCGAAGCTGTACTGGAAAACGCCGCGGGCGTGGAAAAGGGGGAGGCTCACCCCGAAAAGGCGCTGGAGCCGGTGCTGGAGGCGCCGCAGCCCCGAGCCGGGGGGGTTGGGCAGCTGCCGGAACAGCTCGTTCTCCCCAAAAGAGAAAACGGGGACCAGGGCGGCCCCGGGAGGGGGGGGGGGGGCCCCGAGATGGGGGGGGGGACCCGGAGGGGGGGGGGGGGACCCCGAGATCCTCACCCATCCCCCCCCCGGTAAAAGGGAGCTGGGGGGAAATGGGGTCCCCGTCCCCCCGCTGTCACCCCCTATGTAAAGGGGGAGGGGAGCCTTGCAGTCGCTCCTGGGGGGGGGGGGGGGATTTGGGGGACCCCCCCCCCCGGTACCCCGAATGTCGATAGGGATACAAAGCCCCCCCCCAGCCCCCAACTCCTGCCCCCAGCCCCCCAAATCCCCCATTGTGACCCCCAACCCCCCGGGGACCCCCAAATCCCCTCCCAGGTCCCCCAGAACCCCCCCCCCAGGACCCCAACCCCCCCAGCCCCCCAAATCTCCCCCTGGGGACCCCCAAACCCCACCCAGGACCCCAAATCCCCCCCTGGGGCCCCCAAATCCCCCTGAGACCCCCCAGCCCCCCAAATCCCCCCAGGACCCCCAGAACCCCCCCAACCCCCCGGACCCCAAATCCCCCTCAGGACCCCCAACCCCCCCCAGCCCCCAAATCCCCCCGGGACCCCCAACCCTCCCCCCAGCCCCCCAAATCCCCCCCGGGACCCCCAAATCCCTCCCCGGGGACCCTCAACCCCCCCAGCCACCCAAATCCCCCCCGGGACCCCCAAATCCCCCCCCCGGGACCCCCAACCCCCCCCCCGCCCCCAAATCCCCCCCGGGACCCCCAAATCCCCCCCGGGACCCCACCCCCCGCGGGGACCCCCGCGCCCCTCACCCGTGCTCCAGGGCGATGCGGACGAAGCCCCTGCGGCCCCGCAGCTGCAGCGTCAGGGCCCCGGGCCGGGCCTCCAGCGCCTCGGGGGGCCCCCCCAGGGCGAGGACGGCCACCTGCCCCCCCCCCGCCCGGCCCAGCAGGAACTGCAGGCTGCGCCGCTCCGCCGAGACCAGGCCTGGGGGGCCCAGCGTCGGGGGGCGCCATGGGGGGGGGCATGGGGGGGGGCATGGGGGGGGGGCATGGGGGGGGTTACATGGGGGGGCCCACATGGGGGGTTACATGGGGGGGGGGGCACACATGGGGGGGGGGGCCATGGGGGGGGGGGCACACATGGGGGGGGGCCATGGGGGGGGCCCACATGGGGGGGTTACATGGGGGGGGGGGCACACATGGGGGGGGGGGGGCCATGGGGGGGGGGCACACATGGGGGGGGGCCATGGGGGGGCACATTGGGGGGGGCACATGGGGGGGCACATGGGGGGGGGAGGGCCACATGGGGGGCCCCACATGGGGGGGGGGGCCACATGGTGGGGGGGGCAGCGTCGGGGGGGCCCACATGGGGGGGGGCATGGGGGGGGGCCGTGGGGGGGGCCATGGGGGAGGGGGCACATGGGGGTTACATGGGGGGGGGGCACATGGGGGGGTTACATGGGGGGGGCACACATGGGGGGGGGCCATGGGGGGGGCCATGGGGGGGCACATTGGGGGGCACATGGGGGGGAGGGCCACATGGGGGGCCCCACATGGGGGGGGGGGGCCCACATGGGGGGGGGGCATGCGTCGGGGGGGGCCCACATGGGGGGGGCCCCACATGGGGGGGGGCACATTGGGGGGGTCACATGGGGGGGTCACATGGGGGGGGTCACATGGGGGGAGGGAGCCCAACATGGAGGGGGGCGCCCACATGGGGGGGGGCCCAGCGTCGGGGGGAGGGCCACATGGGGGGAGGGCCACATGGGGGGGCCCCACATGGGGGGGGAGGGCACACATGGGGGGGGGCCAGCATCGGGGGGGGCCACACATGGGGGGGGAGGGAGCCCAACATGGAGGGGGGCCCACATGGGGGGGGGGCACACATGGCGGGGGGGGAGCCCAACATGGCGGGGGGGGAGGCCAACATGGGGGGGGCACACATGGGGGGGGGCACATGGGGGGGGCACATGGGGGGGGGCCAACATGGGGGGGGAGCCCAACATGGGGGGGGGGGCACACATGGGGGGGGCCACATGGGGGGGCCCAACATGGGGAGGGGGAGCCCAAAGTCGGAGGGGGGGGAGCCCCCTGTTCACATTGGGGGGCCCCCCCCAAAATCAGGGGGCTGGGGTGGATGGACCCCAACATCAGGGGCTGGGGGGACCCCAAAATCGGGGGGGGGGACCCCAATGTCAGGGGTTGGGGACACAGGTTTTGGCGGGTGCCCCCCCAAATTTGGGGTGCTGGGGACCTCAGTATTCGGTGGGTGCCCCCCAAATTCGGGGTGCTGGGGACCCGGGTTTTGGTGGGTGCCCCCCCAAATTCGGGGTGCTGGGGACCTCAGTATTTGGTTGGTGCCCCCCAAATTTGGGGTGCTGCAGATCTCAGTATTCGGTGGGTGCCCCCCAAATTTGGGGTGCTGGGGACCTCAGTATTTGGTGCTGCCCCCCCAAATTTGGGGTGCTGGGGACCTCAGTATTCGGTGGGTGCCCCCCCAAATTCGGGGTGCTGCAGATCTCAGTATTCGGTGGGTGCCCCCCAAATTCGGGGTGCTGGGGACCCGGGTTTTGGTGGGTGCCCCCCCAAATTTGGGGTGCTGGGGACCTCAGTATTTGGTGCTGCCCCCCCAAATTTGGGGTGCTGGGGACCCGGGTTTTGGTGGGTGCCCCCCCAAATTCGGGGTGCTGGGGACCTCAGTATTTGGTGCTGCCCCCCCAAATTTGGGGTGCTGGGGACCCAGGTTTATGGTGGGTGCCCCCCAAATTTGGGGTGCTGGGGACCTCAGTATTCGGTGGGTGCCCCCCAAATTCGGGGTGCTGGGGACCCAGGTTTTGGTGGGTGCCCCCCCAAATTCGGGGTGCTGGGGACGCGGGTTTTGCCGGGCGCACCCCAAACCGAGGGCGCCGGGGGTCCCCTGGCCCCAGCCCCCCCCCCCCCCCCCCATTTTTCGGGGCGCCCCCTTACCTCCGGCCATCAGGTACTCGCGGAAGAGGGGCAGGCGGAACCAGCAGGGGAGGGTGAGGAGGTGGGGGCGCAGCCCGGGGAAGAGCCCCCCAAAACCCGTCGCCTCCGTGCAGAAGTTGGCGAAGGCGCCGGCGGCCAAAACCCCGTGGGGGTGGAAGCCGAAGACGTAATTGCGGCGGGGGTCCAGCTCCGTCGTCCGCACCAGCTGCGGGGGGAGGGGGGGTTTGGGGGTCACCCCCGTGGTTTGGGGGGGGGGTTGGTGGTTAATGAACCCCAAAATGCTCAGGGAAGCCCCCCGAAAAACGGGGGGGGGGGGGGGGGTCTGGCAGCACCAAAGGTTGGGGGGCTTTCAGAGACCCAGAAGGGTCCAGGGACCCCCCAAAACCTGAGACGCCCCCCCCAAAAACCCCTCAGAGACCCCCAAAACCTGAGACCCCCCCAAAACCCCTCAGAGACCCCCCAAACCTGAGACCACCCCCCCCAAAAAGTCCCTCAGGGACCCCCCAAAACCTGAGACCCCCCAAAACCTGAGACCCCCCAAAACCCGAGACCCCCCCCCAAACCTGAGACCCCCCCAAAAGTCCCTCAGGGACCCCCCAAAACCTGAGACCCCCCAAAACCCGAGACCCCCCCAAACCTGAGACCCCCCAAAAGCCCCTCAGAGACCCCTCCAGCGCCCCCAAACCCCCCTGTAGCCCCCTAAAATCCCCCCCCCCGTGACCCGATCCGGGCCCCCCAAACCCTCAGGAACCCCAAAACCCCTCAGAGACCCCCCCCCAAAAAATCCTCAAGGAGCCTCTCGGGGTCCCCCAAACCCTCTGGGACCCCCAAAACCTCCCCCTAAGACCCCTAAAATCCCCCCAGAGACCCTCTCAGGGCCCCCAAAACCCCCCAAAGACCCCCCAAAACCCCCTCAAGCACCCCCAAAACCTCTCACACCCACCTAAAATCCCCCCCAGCGACCCCCCAAAAACCCTCAAAGACCCCCCAAACTCCTCAAAGACCCCCAAAAACCCCCTCAAAGACCCCCAAAAACCCTCAGGGACCCCCTCAAAGACCCTCCCAGGGCCCCCAAACCTCTCAGGGACCCCCAAAACCCCCTCAAAGACCCTCCCAGAGCCCCCCAAACCCTCGAAGACCCCCCAAAAACCCTCAAAGCCCCCCAAAAACCCCCTCAAAACCCCTCCCAGAGCCCCCCAAACCCTCTGGGACTCCCAAAAACTCCTCAAAATCCCCCAAACTCCCCAAAAGCCCCCCAAAACCCCCTCAAAGACCCCCCAGGGCCCCCCAAAAACCCTCAAAGACCCTCAAAACCCCCTCAAGCACCCCCAAAACCCCTCACATCCCCCTAAAATCCCCCCGGGGAACCCCGAAAACCCCTCAAAGACCCTCCCAGAGCCCCCCAAAACCCTCAGGGACCCCCCAAAACCCCCCAAAGCCCTCCAAAACCCCCTCAAAGACCCTCCCAGGGCCCCCCAAACCCTCAAAGACCCCCAAAATCTCCTCAAACACCCCTTAAAACCCCCATAAACCCCCCCAGAGACCCATCCAGAGCCCCCCAAACCCTCACGGACCCCCCAAAACCCCTCAAAGACCCCCAAAACTCCCCTAACATCACCCCAGGGACCCTCCCAGGGCCCCCAAACCCTCAAAGACCCCCAAAAACCCTCAAAGACCCTCAAAACCCCCTCAAGCACCCCCAAAACCCCTCACGCCCCCCTAAAATCCCCCCAAGGACCCCCCAAAACCCCCTCAAAGACCCTCCCAGGGCCCCCCAAACCCTCAGGGACCCCCCAAAACCCCCTCAAAGACCCTCCCAGGGCCCCCCAAACCCTCAGAGACCCCCCAAAGACCCCCCAAAACCCCCTCAAAGACCCTCCCAGGGCCCCCCAAACCCTCAGAGACCCCCTAAAAAACCCTCGAGCACCCCCCAAACCCCCTCAAAGACACCCCCCCCCAGGGCCCCCAAGCCCCCCAAACCCTCTTTAGCCGCCCCCAGCCCCAGGCTCACCGAGATGGGGAAGTAATCCCGGAAGTAGGTCCAGAGCGGCCACCCGCGCACCCAGGCGGAAGGGCGCCCCCCGCGGCGGGGGGTCTCACGGTCCGCCACCACCCACAGCCCGTAGAGGAGGGCGGGCAACCAGAGCGGCCCGCGCAGAGCCAGGGCGAACAGCAGCGTGCACAGCTCGCCTAAGGGACCCAGGCGTCCGGGGGGGGGGGGTGTGGGCAAGAGACCCCCCCCTTAGGGCTACCAACCCCCCCCCGCACCCCTTTTCCCGGGGTCCTCGTTTTCCCCCCAGCGCCCCAAAAGCCCCCGGGGGGGGGGAGGGGGGAGGGGCAGGGCTAACGGCTTTTCTAAGGGACCCAGGCGCCCGGGGGGGGTGGGGGGTGGGCAAGGGACCCCCCCTTTTGGGCTACCAACCCCCCCCGTCCCCCCCCTTTCCCGGGGTCCGTGTCCCCCCCCCCCGGGGGGGGGCAGACTGGGGGGTCCCGGAGGGGGGGCGGGGGGGGTTTGGGGGCCCCCCCCATCGCCATTGCCCCCCCCCCCAGGGCTACCAACCCCCCATCCCCCCCTTTCCCGGGGTCCCCCCCCGCACCCCAAAACCTCCCCGGGGGGGGGGGGAGGGGCGATGCTTTGGGGGACCCAGGCACCGGGGGGGGGGGGGGGGGCAGGGAGATTTGGGGGGGTTTGGGGGGGACGGGGGGGGGCAGGGGGATTTGGGGGGGTTGGGGGATTTGGGGGACCCCCCCCGCGCCCCCCCCCCGCCGCTCACCGAGGATGAGGAAGGAGCAAACCCATTGCAGCACCGCTGCGGTCTGGAGCCGGCGGCGAAGGGGGAGGCGGAGGGGGGCGAAGCGCACGGGCATGGGGGGGGGGGGGCACTGGGGGCTACTGGGAGCCGGGGGGGCTACTGGGAGCGGAGGAAGGAGGGGGAACTGGGAGCTGCTGGTTTTAATGGGGCTGGGCCCGCCCCCTCCCCCCCCGGCTCCGCCCCCGACCCCTGCCCTCCCCTGGGGGGGGGAGGGGTTGGGCAACGGGGGGGGGGTGTGGGGTGTGCAAATGGGTGCGCAGAGGTTGGGGCTTGTGCAAGCGCGGGGAAAGGCTCGTGCAAGGTTTGGGGTGAGCGCGAGCGCGTGTGCAAGGTTCGCAGCTCGTGCAAACGCGTGTGCAAGGTTTGGGGCTGGTGCAAACGCGTGTGCAAGGTTTGCAGCTCGTGCAAACACGCGTGCAAGGTCTGGGGCTGGTGCAAACACGTGTGCAAGGTTTGCAGCTCGTGCAAACACGCGTGCAAGGTCTGGCGCTGGTGCAAACACGTGTGCAAGGTTTGCAGCTCGTGCAAACACACGTGCAAGGTCTGGGGCTGGTGCAAACGCGTGCGCAAGGTTTGCAGCTCGTGCAAACGCGTGTGCAAAGTTTGGGGCCCATGCAAACGTCGGTGCAAAGTTTGGGGCTCGTGCAAACGCGCGTGCAATGCAGGGGCTTGTGCAAACACGCCTGCAAAGTTTGGGGCTCGTGCAAACACGTGTGCAAAGTTTGCAGCTTGTGCAAACGCGCGTGCAATGCAGGGGCTTGTGCAAATGCCGGTGCAAGGTCTGGGGCTCGTGCAAACGCGTGTGCAACGCCGGAGCTCGTGCAAAGGCTCGTGCAAAGCTTGGGGCTTGTGCAAATGCACGTGCAGTGCTGGGGCTGGTGCAAACGCGTGTGCAAGGTTTGCAGCTCGTGCAAACGCGTGTGCAACGCGGGGGCTGGTGCAAAGCCCCGTGCAAGCCCTGGCGGGGGTGCAAGAGCCCTGGGACAGGAGGGGACAGGGCCACACCGCGGGGTACTGGGAGGCACTGGGCTGAACTGGGAGGCACTGGGGGGGCACTGGGATGAACTGAGAGGCGCTGGGCTGAACTGGGAGGCACTGGGGGGGCACTGGAATGAACTGGGAGGCGCTGGGCTGAACAGGGAGGCGCTGAGGATGGCACTGGGCTGAACTGGGAGGCGCTGGGCTGAACTGGGAGGTGCTGGGCTGGACTGGGAGGTGCTGAGGATGGCGCTGGGCTGAACTGGGAGGCACTGGAATGAACTGGGAGGTGCTAGGCTGAACTGGGAGGCGCTGGGCTGAACTGGGAGGCGCTGGGGGGGCACTGGAATGAACTGGGAGGTGCTGGGGAGGCACTGGAATGAACTGGGAGGCGCTGGGCTGAACTGGGAGGCACTGGAATGAACTGGGAGGCACTGGGCGTTTATTGGGGTATTTACAGCGTTTATTGGGGTATTTACAGGGGGTCCCCGCTGCCGGGGGGGGGGAGGGGTGGCCCCGGGACCCTTGGGGACACTGGGAGACACTGGGGGACCCCCAGGTCACACTGGGGGGGCCATGGGGACACTGGGAGACACTGGGGGACCCCCAGGTCGCACTGGGAGATACTGGGGGGGGTCATGGGGACACTGGGAGACACTGGGGGACCCCCAGGTCACACTGGGGGGGCCATGGGGACACTGGGAGACACTGGGGGACCCCCAGGTCACACTGGGAGACACTGGGGGGGGGCATGGAGACACTGGGGGACCCCCAGGTCACACTGGGGGGGCCATGGGGACACTGGGAGACACTGGGGGACCCCCAGGTCACACTGGGAGACACTGGGGGGGTCATGGGGACACTGGGAGACACTGGGGGACCCCCAGGTCACACTGGGGGGGCACGGGGCCACTGGGGGACCCCCAAGCGCCCCCCCCCCCCGGCCCCCGCAGCGGGGTCACTGGGCAGACTGGGGGGGCTGGGCCACCGCCCCGGGGGGGCCGTTGGCCTTCCCCAAGGCGGGGGGGGGCTGGGGGCTGTCCCCCGGCTCCGCTTTGGGGGGGCCGGCGGCGGGGGCGGGGGAGGCGGCGGGGGAGAGTTGGGGTCCCGGGGCGGGGGCGGGGGCGGGGGGGGTCCCGGCGCCCCCCTTGGCGTCGCCGGCGGGGGGCAGGGACACCACGATGTACTTCTGGACGCTGCCGGTGACGGTGGCGCTGGGGGCGGTGGGGGCCGCCGAGACCAGTTTGACCACGGGCTGGACACTGGGGACGGTGGTGGTGACGGGGGAGGTGGCCGTGGGCGCGGGGCTGGTGCTGAAGGTGATCACCTGCGGGGACAGGGGCGGCGTGGGGCGGGGGGTGGGGGTGGGGCAGGGGGCCACGGGGTGGGGGTGGGGCAGGGGGTGGGGCAGGGGGCCATGGGGTGGGGGTGGGGCAGGGGGTCAGTGTGGGGCAGGGGGCCATGGGGTGGGTGTGGGGCGGGGGGTGGGGGTGGGGCAGGGGGCCATGGGGTGGGGGTGGGGCAGGGGGTGGGGGTGGGGCAGGGGGCCACGGGGTGGGGGTGGGGCAGGGGGTGGGGGTGGGGCAGGGGGCCATAGGGTGGGGGTGGGGCAGGGGGTCAGTGTGGGGCAGGGGGCCATGGGGTGGGCGTGGGGCAGGGGGCTACGGGGTGGGTGTGGGGCAGGGGGTCAGCGTGGGGCAGGGGGCCATGGGGTGGGGGTGGGGCAGGGGTGGGTGTGGGGCAGGGGGCCATGGGGTGGGGGTGGGGCAGGGGGTCAGTGTGGGGCAGGGGGCCACGGGGTGGGTGTGGGGCAGGGGGCCATGGGGTGGTTGTGGGGCAGGGGTGGGTGTGGGGCAGGGGGCCATGGGGTGGGGGTGGGGTGGGGGTGGGGCAGGGGTGGGGCGGGCCCCGCGGGGCGCCCCTCCCCCCGTACCTGCTGGGCGGCGCTGCTCCCCGAGGCGGAGGACATGACGATGAACTTGGGGGGGGGAGGGGAGGGCTGCGGGGGGGGGGCGGGGCGCCCCCCCACCAGCGTCTGCACGGGCAGGGTGATGGCGCCGGGCACCTTGATGATGCTGGGGGGGCGGGGCGGCGCCCCCGGGCCCTGGGGGGCCTGCGACAGCGTCAGGGTGGGGCGGGGCTGCGGGGAGCGGGGCGGGGTCAGGGACCCGGGCCCCTCCCCCACTCCTGGGCCCCCACCCCCATTCCTGTTCCCCTCCCCCCATTTCATGGCCCTGACCCCCATTCTTGGGCCCCTCCCCCATTTCATGGCCCCTCCCCCATTCTTGGGCCCCTCCCCCCATTTCATGGCCCCTCCCCCCAGTCTTGGGCCCCTCCCCCCATTTCATGTCCCCTGCCCCCCCCACTCTTGGGCCCTTCCCCCCATTCCTGTTCCCCTCCCCCATTTTGTGTCCCCTCCCCCCATTTCATGGCCCCTCCCCCCATTTCATGGCCCCTCCCCCCACTTCGTGTCCCCTCCCCCATTTCATGTCCCCCCCATCCCCCCCACTGTCCCCATGTGGCCCCCAGGGTCCCCCCCGTGTCCCCACATCCCCGATGTCCCCCTGTCCCCGATGTCCCCCCGTGTCCCCCATCCCTCCCCATCCCCCCATGTCCCCACATCTCCCCCGTGTCCCCCTCCATGTCCCCGTGTCCCCCCATGTCCCCCATCCCCCCATGTCCCCATCCCCCCGTGTCCCCACCATGTCCCCATCCCCCCCACGTCCCCCGTGTCCCCCATGTCCCCCCATCCCCCCTCGTGTCCCCCTCGTGTCCCCCATCCCCCCCCATGTCCCCATCCCCCGTGTCCCCCCATGTCCCCCATCCCCCCATCCCCCCATGTCCCCCATCCCCCCCGTGTCCCCCTGTGTCCCCATCCCCCCCGTGTCCCCCCGTGTCCCCTTCCCCCCATGTCCCCCATCCCCCCCATGTCCCCATCCCCCGTGTCCCACCATGTCCCCCATCCCTCCCCATCCCCCCATGTCCCCCCCATGTCCCCCCTCCCCCTGTGTCCCCCATCCCCCCCATCCCCCCATGTCCCCCCATCCCCCCTGTGTCCCCCTGTGTCCCCCATCCCCCCATGTCCCCCATCCCCCCATGTCCCCATCCCCCCCATGTCCCCATGTCCCCCATCCCCCCTCATGTCCCCCATCCCCCCCATGTCCCCCATCCCTCCCCATCCCCCCATGTCCCCATGTCCCCCATCCCCCCCGTGTCCCCCTGTGTCCCCATCCCCCCATGCCCCCCCACCCCCCCATGTCCCCCCCCCCTGTCCCCGACCCCCCCGCCCCCACCTGGGTGATGGTCAGCGTGGTCCTGTTGACCTGCTGGGCCTGCATGGCCGCCTGCGCCCGCGCCTTCACCACGTGGGTGCAGAGCAGGGCCCCCAGGTAGCCAAAGTCCCCCTTGTACGAGTCCTGGTTGTCCGGGGGCGGCCGGATCTTGGCCAGCACCGGGGCGCAGTGCTTCTGCGGGGACAACGGCCACGGCGGCCATGACGGCGGCGGCCACGACGGCGGCGGCCACGACGGCGGCGGCCACGGTTGCCCCCCCCCGGCCACCGTCGCCGAGGCGGGGTGGCCCCCGCCGCGTGGCCCCCGCGCCCACCAGCAGCAGGGTCTGGACGTGGTCGGCCCCGATCCTGTCGATGGTGCTGACCACCGGCCCCTCCAGGATGCCGCGCACCCGCTCGCCCTCCGCCGGCAGCCGGGGCAGGATCAGCGTCTTGATCACCTGGGGGGCGGAAGGGGGCCGAACTGGGGCGAACTGGGGCGGACTGGGGGGGGGGGCGGGGGGGGAGTGGGGGCGCGACGGCGTGGGAGGGGACTCGGGGCCGCCGCCGTGGGGCAGCGGGGGGACGGGGGGGTGACAGGGTGCGGGGGGGACGTGGGGGGGACATGGGGGGATGGGGGGACATGGGGGGACGGGGGGATGTGGGGGGACATGGGGACAAGGGGGGACACTGGGACATGGGGGACACAGGGGGGATGGGGGGGACGTGGGGGGGACACGGGGGGACATGGGGACACGGGGGGGACAGGGGGACATGGGGGGACGGGGGGACACACACGGACACACAGGGGGACATGGGGGACACGGGGGGGACACAGGGGGGACATGGGGACACGGGGGGGACAGGGGGACATGGGGGGACGGGGGGACACACACGGACACACAGGGGGACATGGGGGACACGGGGGGACACAGGGGGGACATGGGGACACGGGGGGGACATGGGGGGGACAGGGGGGACGTGGGGGGACGGGGGGACACTGGGACATGGGGGACGTGGGGGGGACACGGGGACACGGGGGGACAGGGGGACACGGGGGGGACAGTGGGACATGGGGGACACAGGGGGGACAGGGGGGACGTGGGGGGGACACGGGGGGACATGGGGACACGGGGGGACGTGGGGACATGGGGGGGACACGGGGGGACATGGGGATGTGGGGGACGTGGGGACGACACGGGGGGACGGGGGGGACACGGGGGGGACAGGGGGCGACACGGGGGGGACATGGGGGGACACTGGGACATGGGGGACCTGGGGGGGACAGGGGGGGACGTGGGGACACGGGGGGACAGGGGGGGACCCGGGGGGGACCCTCACGTCATGGCCCAGCTCCGCCAGCCCCGCGATGGAGCCGTAGCGCGTGGTCCAGGGCGTCTTCTCGTCCACCCAGCTCTGGGGCGGGGGGGAGGCTGCCCCACGGCGCCGCTGCTGCCCCACGCCCCGCCCCACATCCCCACCCCCACCCCCCAATCCCCCATCCCCACCCCCACACCCCGCCCCACATCCCCACCCCCACCCCCCAATCCCCCATCCCCACCCCCACACCCCGCCCCACACCCCACCCCCCGCCTCACATCCTCGCCCCACATCCCCACACCCCGCCCCACGCCCCGCCCCAAACCCCGCCCCACACCCCACCCCACACCCCCACACCCCGCCCCACATCCCCACACCCCGCCCCACGCCCCACATCCCTGCCCCACATCCGCACCCCCTTCCCCGCCCCCTGCCCCGCACCCCACATCCCCACCCCCACACCCCGCCCCACATCCCCACGCCCCTGCCCCACTTCCCCACACCCCGCCCCACGCCCCGCCCCACACCCCACATCCCCACGCCCCGCCCCACCCCCACACCCCGCCCCCCGCCCCGCCCCCCGCCCCACATCCCCACCCCTACACCCCGCCCCACGCCCCGCCCCACATCCCTGCCCCACAGCCCCACGCCCCGCCCCACCCCCACACCCCGCCCCCCACCCCGCCCCCCATCCCCACCCCCACGCCCCGCCCCGCATCCCTGCCCCACATCCCCACGCCCCGCCCCACCCCGCCCCACATCCCCACCCCCACCCCCCGCCCCCCGCCCCGCCCCACACCCCACCCCCCGCCCCACATCCCCACCCCCACCCCCCGCCCCACACCCCGCCCCGCATCCCTGCCCCACATCCCCCGCCCCGCCCCACGCCCCGCCCCACACCCCGCCCCCTGCCCCACACCCCGCCCCACCCCGCCCCCCGCCCCACATCCCCACCCCCACACCCCGCCCCGCATCCCTGCCCCACATCCCCACACCCCGCCCCACGCCCCGCCCCACACCCCACACCCCGCCCCACATCCCCACGCCCCGCCCCACATCCCCACGCCCCACATCCCCACACCCCACCCCACGCCCCGCCCCGCATCCCTGCCCCACATCCCCACACCCCACCCCCACCCCCGCCCCACATCCCCACCCCCCGCCCCACATCCCTGCCCCACATCCCCACACCCCACCCCCCGCCCCACATCCCCGCCCCCCGCCCCACATCCCTGCCCCACATCCCCACACCCCGCCCCACACCCCACCCCCCGCCCCGCATCCCTGCCCCACATCCCCACCCCGCCCCACGCCCCGCCCCACACCCCACCCCCGCCCCGCACCCCACGCCCCGCCCCGCATCCCTGCCCCACATCCCCACACCCCGCCCCACACCCCACCCCCAGCCCCGCATCCCTGCCCCACATCCCCACCCCGCCCCACGCCCCGCCCCACACCCCACCCCCCGCCCCGCACCCCACGCCCCGCCCCGCATCCCTGCCCCACATCCCCCCGCCCCGCCCCCGCCCCGCCCCACCTTGGTGAAGGTCTTGGTGATGCGGGACTGGATGTTGTTGGTGGTGGTGCTGAAGTTCTTGCAGACCTGGGCCACCAAGCGGGCGGCGAAGTCCCGCAGCGCCCAGTGGTTGTCGACGTCGGGGCGCAGGCAGAGCTGGCGGCTGACGATGCACGTCATGACAGCGGGGATCAGCTCGTGCAGCTGCGGGGGAGGGGGCGGGCGTCGGCGGGCCGCGGGGAGGGCGCCCCCCCGTCGCGACGGAGGCGGGGCTGGGGGCTCCCGACGCGCGTCGCGACGATGGGGACGAGGGCGCGGAGCTTGGGGACGCGGGGGGGGGGGACGCGGTGACAACCCCGTGTCGCGACAGAGGCGCGCGGCAGGGATGGGGGTGGCCGCAGGAACAGCCTCCTGTCGCGATAGAGGCGCGTGGCAGGGACGGGGACGGCCGCAGGGACAGCCTCCTGTCGCGATAGAGGCGCGTGGCAGGGACGGGGACGGCCGCAGGGACAGCCTCCTGTCGCGATAGAGGCGCGTGGCAGGGATGGGGGTGGCCGCAGGAACAGCCTCCTGTCGCGATAGAGGCGCGCGGCAGGGACGGGGACGGCCGCAGGGACAGCCTCCTGTCGCGATAGAGGCGCGCGGCAGGGATGGGGGTGGCCGCAGGGACAGCCTCCTGTCGCGATAGAGGCGCGTGGCAGGGACGGGGACGGCCGCAGGGACAGCCTCCTGTCGCGATAGAGGCGCGTGGCAGGGACGGGGATGGCCGCAGGGACAGCCTCCTGTCACGATAGAGGCGCGCGGCAGGGACGGGGGTGGCCGCAGGGACAGGCTCCTGTCGCGATAGAGGCGCGTGGCAGGGACGGGGACGCCCCCATGGCCGCAGGGACAGCCTCCTGTCATGATAGAGGTGTGTGGCAGGGACGGGGGTGGCCGCAGGGACAGCCTCCTGTCACGATAGAGGCGCGTGGCAGGGACGGGGACGGCCGCAGGGACAGCCTCCTGTCGCGATAGAGGCGCGTGGCAGGGACGGGGATGGCCGCAGGGACAGCCTCCTGTCGCGATAGAGGCGTGCGGCAGGGATGGGGACGGCCGCAGGGACAGCCTCCTGTCGCGATAGAGGCGCGTGGCAGGGACAGGGACAGCCGCAGGGACAGCCTCCTGTCGCGATAGAGGCGCGTGGCAGGGACGGGGACGCCCCCATGGCCGCAGGGACAGCCTCCTGTCGCGATAGAGGCGCGTGGCAGGGACGGGGACGGCCGCAGGGACAGCCTCCTGTCGCGATAGAGGCGCGTGGCAGGGACGGGGACGCCCCCATGGCCGCAGGGACAGCCTCCTGTCGCGATAGAGGCGCGTGGCAGGGACGGGGGTGGCCGCAGGGACAGGCTCCTGTCGCGATAGAGGCGCGTGGCAGGGACGGGGACGCCCCCATGGCCGCAGGGACAGCCTCCTGTCATGATAGAGGTGTGTGGCAGGGACGGGGGTGGCCGCAGGGACAGCCTCCTGTCGCGATAGAGGCGCGTGGCAGGGACGGGGATGGCCGCAGGGACAGCCTCCTGTCGCGATAGAGGCGCGTGGCAGGGACGGGGACGCCCCCATGGCCGCAGGGACAGCCTCCTGTCGCGATAGAGGCGCGTGGCAGGGACGGGGATGGCCGCAGGGACAGCCTCCTGTCGCGATAGAGGCGCGTGGCAGGGACAGGGACGCCCCCACGGCCGCGGGGACAGCGGAGGGGCCGCGGGGAGGGCCCCCCGTCGCGACAGAGGCGCGTGCGGCGGGGACGGGGGCGGCCCCCCGTCGCGACAGGGGCGGGGCGGCTCACGTATTTCTCCAGGTAGAGCGTGGGGTTGTCCATCAGGGCCTTCACCATCCGCATCAGGTAGATGAGCAGCGCCAGGTTGTTCTGCACCACGTTGACGCGGACCTGGGGGGGGGGGGGGGAGGGTGGAGGTGGCGGGGGAGGGGTCCCCGGGGCCACCCCCGCTTTGGGGACGGCGGGGCGTCACCGTGGGGGCGGGGACCCCCCCGAACTCACCCCCTCCGAGATGAAGGTGCTGAAGCGGGGAAGCATCTGGTAGAGGCCGGGGTCGGTGGCGATGCTCTGGAGGGCTTCCTGCGGGCGCGGGGACACGGGGACGTCACCGAGCGGGGAGGGGACGGGGACACCGGGGACGTCACCGAGCGGGGAGGGAACGGGGACACCGGGGACACTGGGGATGTCACCGAGCGGGGAGGGGACAGGGACACCGGGGATGCGGGGACGTCACCAAGCGGGGAGGGGACGGGGACACCGGGGACACCGGGGACACCAGGGACGTCACCGAGCGGGGAGGGGACGGGGACACCGGGGACAACGGGGATGCGGGGACGTCACCGAGCGGGGAGGGGACGGGGACACCGGGGACACCAGGGACGTCACCGAGCGGGGAGGGGACGGGGACACCGGGGACACCGGGGACGTCACCGAGCGGGGAGGGGACGGGGACACCAGGGACAACGGGGACACCAGGGACGTCACTGAGCGGGGAGGGGACAGGGACAACGGGGACAACGGGGACACCAGGGACGTCACCGAACGGGGAGGGGACAGGGACACCGGGGACACCACTGAGCGGGGAGGGAACGGGGACACCGGGAATGCGGGGACGTCACCGAGCGGGGAGGGGATGGGGACACCGGGGACACCAGGGACGTCACCGAGCGGGGAGTTGGGACGGGGACACCGGGGACACCGGGGACACCAGGGACGTCACTGAGCGGGGAGGGGACGGGGACAACGGGGACAACGGGGACACCGGGGACGTCACCGAGCGGGGAGGGGACGGGGACACCGGGGACAACGGGGATGCGGGGACGTCACCGAGCGGGGAGGGGACAGGGACACCGGGGACACCGGGGATGTCACCGAGCGGGGAGGGGACGGGGACACCGGGGACGTCACCGAGCGGGGAGGGAACGGGGACACCGGGGACACCGGGGATGTCACCGAGCGGGGAGGGGACAGGGACACCGGGGACACCGGGGATGCGGGGACGTCACCGAGCAGGGAGGGAACGGGGACACCAGGGACAACGGGGACACCAGGGACATCACTGAGCGGGGAGGGGACAGGGACAACGGGGACAACGGGGACACCAGGGACGTCACCGAACGGGGAGGGGACGGGGACACCGGGGACAACGGGGATGCGGGGACGTCACCAAGCGGGGAGGGGACGGGGACACTGGGGACAATGGGGACGTCACCGAGCGGGGAGGGGACGGGGACGCAGGGACGTCACCGAGAGGGGAGGGGATGGGGACACCGGGGACACCGGGGATGCAGGGACGTCACCGAGCAGGGAGGGGACGGGGACACCGGGGACAACGGGGACGTCACCGAGCGGGAAGGGGACGGGGACACCGGGGACAATGGGCGTGGGGACGCGGGGACGTCACCCCCAGGGAGGCGGGAAGGGGACGGGGACAACGGGGACCAGGGACGGAGGGGACATGAGGACGTCACCCCCAGGGAGGCGTGGGGACGGCGAGCCGAGAGGCCACCGTCGCCCCAAAACGGGGGTCGGGGCCACCTCCGTGTCCCCCAAACGGGGGTCGGAGATGGGGGGTGACCCCCAAAATGGGGGTTGGGGACGGGGGGTGACCCCCTGAAGGGCATCGGGGACGTGGGGACGCGGGGACGTCACCCCCAGGGAGGCGGGAAGGGGACGGGGACAACGGGGACCGCGGGCGGAGGGAGAGCGGGAGGCCACCGTCGCCCCAAAACGGGGGTCGGCGCCACCTCCGCGTCCCCCAAAGGGGGGCTGGGGCCGGGGGTGACCCCCCGCGGGGGGTCGGGGGCGCAGTGACGCGGTGACGCTCACGGCGCGCTTGGCCTCGCAGGAGCCGACGCAGGCCTCGGTGATCTCCTTGTAGTAGAGCTGCTGCTCCACCGAGAGCTCGTGGACGCTGCGGGGTTTGAGGCGCAGGGGGGCCCCCTCCAGCAGCGGCCCCTTCTTCTCCTTCCCTGGGGGGGGAGGGGGGGGTCAGGGGGGCGCCCCGAACCCCGGGGGGGGGGGGGGGGGCTGCGGGACCCCCACAACCCCCGGGACGCAGCGAAGCCCGAAACTCCCCGGCGAGGGGATCCCCGGAACCCCGACACCCCCCAAACCCCCCCCAGGTGCCCCCCAAACCCCCTCAGCCCCCCAAGGGCCCCCCAAACCCCCCGTAGGTGCCCCCCAAACCATCTCAACCCCCCATGGGCCCCCCAAAACCCTTCATGGAGACTCCATCGACCCCCCAAACCCCCCATAGGTGCCCCCCAAACCCCCTCAGCCCCCCATGGACCCCCCAACCCCCCAAGGGCCCTCCAAACCCCCCCACAGGTGCCCCCCAAACCATCTCAGCCCCCCATGGGCCCCCCAAAACCCTTCATGGAGACTCCATGGGCCCCCCAAAAACCCCATGGGCCCCCCAAACTCCCCACAGGTGCCCCCCAAAACCCCATGGACCCCTCAGCCCCCCAAGGGCCCCCCAAACCCCCCATAGGTGCCCCCCAAACCCCCTCAGCCCCCCCGTGTCCCCCCCAAAACCCTTCATGGAGACTCCATCGACCCCCCAAACCCCCGTAGGTGCCCCCAAACCATCTCAGCCCCCCATGGGCCCCCCAAACCCTTCATGGAGACCCCGTGTCCCCCCCCAACCCCCCATAGGTGCCCCCCAAACCCCCTCAGCCCCCCCGTGTCCCCCCCAACCCCCCCATGGACCCCCCCAACCCCCCGTAGGTGCCCCCCAAACCATCTCAGCCCCCCATGGACCCCCCAATCCCCCCATGGACCCCCCAACCCCCCGTAGGTGCCCCCCAAACCCCCTCAGCCCCCCCGCGCCCCCACCTTTGCCGTCGGCGCTGGCCGCGCTCTGCCCCTTCCCCTTCAGGGCCCCGTCCTCCTCCTGCCCCGGTTTGGCCGACTTGAGCGGCTCCGTGGCTTCGGCCTTCTGCTGCTCCTTGGGGGCTGGGGGGGCAAAGCGGGGGGGTGAGGGGGGCAAAGCGGGGGGGGCGGGGGCGGGTTCGGCCCCCGGGGGGGCAACGCCGCCCCGAGGAGGGGGAGGAGGAGGAGGAGGAGGAGGAGGAAGAGCGGCTCGCTCACCCGGCGGGGGGTTTTCGGGGATGGCCGGCTGCACCCCCTCGATGCTGAGCCAGTGAGCTGCCGGCGGGGAGGGGGGGTGAGGCCCCCCCAAGGGAAAATCCGCCCCCCCCCCCAAACCTCGCAATCGCCCCCCGGGACCGAAAATCCACCCCCCCCAAGGTCAAATCGCCCCCCCAAACCTGAAATCAGCCCCCCAAAAGCTTAAAGCCCACCCCCCACTTAAAATCAGCCCCAAAACCGAGAATCGCCCCCAAAGCCCCCCAAAGCCCCCAACTGCCCCCCAAACCCCCAATTGCCCCCCAATCGCCCCCCGAAGCCCCCAACCCACCCCCAAACCCCCAATCGCCCCCCAAAGCCCCCCCCAAAGCCCCCAACCCAACCCCCAAGCCCCCAATCGCCCCCGAAGCCCCCAACCCACCCCCAAGCCCCCAATCGCCCCCCAATCGCCCCCCAAACCCCAAACTGCCCCCCAAACCCCTAACAGCCCCCCCAAACCCCCAATCGCCCCCCAATCACCCCCCAAAGCCCCCAACCTCCCCCCAAACCCCCAATCGCCCCCCAAAGCCCCCCAAAGCCCCCAACCCACTCCCCCAAGCCCCCAATCGCCCCCCAAAGCCTCCAATCACCCCCCAAACCCCAAACTGCCCCCCAAACGCCCAATTGCCCCCCAATCACCCCCCGAAGCCCCCAACCTCCCCCCAAACCCACCCCCAAACCCCCAATTGCCCCCCAAAGCCCCCCCAAGCCCCCAATTGCCCCCCAATCGCCCCCCAAAGCCCCCCCAAGCCCCCAACCCAACGCCCCAAGCCCCCAATCACCCCCCAAAGCCTCCAATCACCCCCCGAAGCCCCAAACCCCCCCCCCAAGCCCCCCCCAAAGCCCCCAATCGCCCCCCCAAGCCCCCCCCCAAGCCCCCAGTCGCCCCCCGCGCACCCTTGAGGCAGACGTCGAGGGGGACGCGGGGCAGGGGGGTGTTGATGATGTCGCTCAAATCCACCTCCTTCTCCTCGTAGAAGTAGAGCTCGCGCCCGCCGCCGCTGGCGTAGCGGAAGGGGATGAACTCCTGGGCGTGGAAGCCGTAAAGGGGCTGCGGGGGGAGGGGCAGGGGGGGGCAGGGGGACCCCAAAATCATCCCCCCCCCCCCTCCCCCCGCCCGGACGGGGCGGCCGCGGCACCTCCACGTTTTTGAGCTTGAGGGCGAAGTCGACGTCGCCCGTCGTCAGCTTGCGCCGCTTCCCCATGTGCATGAACTTGAGGGCGTCCTGCGCAGGGGGGAGCGGGGGTTGGGGGGGGCCCCCGGGGGTTGGGGGGGGCCCCAGGCCCTCTGCCCCCATTCCCAGTTCCTTTCCCCCGCTCCCAGTCTGTCCCCCCATTCCCAGTCCCTTCCTCCCCATCCCCCGTTCCCAGTCTCCATCCCTCATTCCCAGTCCCCCCCATTCTCAGTCTGTCCGCCATTTCCAGTCTCCGTCCCCCATTCCCAGTCTCCATCCCCCATTCACAGTCCCCATCCCTGATTTCCAGTCCCTTTTCCCCCATTCCCAGTCCCTTTCCGCCATCCCCCCCATTCCCAGTCGCTCCCCATTCCCAGTCGCTTCCCATCCCCAGTCCCCCCATCCCCCATTCCCAGTCCCCCCATCCCCCATTCCCAGTCCCTTTCCCCCATGCCCAGTCCCCCCATCCCCCATTCCCAGTCCCTTTCCCCCATCCCCAGTCGCTCCCCATTTCCAGTTGCCTCCCATCCCCAGTCCCCCCATCCCCCATTCCCAGTCCCCCCATTCCCCATTCCCAGTCCCTTTCCCCCATCCCCAGTCGCTCCCCATTCCCAGTTGCTCCCCATCCCCCATTCCCAGTTCCCCCATTCCCAGTCCCCCCTGTTCCCAGTCTGTCCCCCCGTTCCCAGTCCCCCCATCCCCCATTCCCAGTCCCCCGTTCCCAGTCCCTTTCCCCCATCCCCAGTCCCCCCATCCGCCATTCCCAGTCGCTCCCCATCCCCAGTCCCCCCTGTTCCCAGTCTGTCCCCCCGTTCCCAGTCCCCCCATCCCCCATTCCCAGTCCCCCCATCCCCAGTCCCCCCATCCCCCATTCCCCGTCCCCCCAGTCCCAGTCCCCCCTGTTCCCAGTCTGTCCCCCCATTCCCAGTCCCCCCAGTCCCCCCATTCCCAGTCCCTTTCCCCCATCCCCAGTCACTCCCCATTTCCAGTTGCTCCCCATCCCCAGTCCCCCCATTCCCCATTCCCAGTCCCCCCGTTCCCAGTCCCTTTCCCCCATCCCCAGTCCCCCCATCCCCCATTCCCAGTCGCTCCCCATCCCCAGTCCTCCCCTGTTCCCAGTCTGTCCCCCCGTTCCCAGTCCCCCCATCCCCCATTCCCAGTCCCCCCAGTCCCCCCCATTCCCAGTCCCTTTCCCCCATCCCCAGTCGCTCCCCATTTCCAGTTGCTCCCCATCCCCAGTCCCCCCATCCCCCATTCCCAGTCCCCCCATCCCCCATCCCCAGTCCCCCCATCCCCCATTCCCAGTCGCTCCCCATCCCCAGTCCCCCCCGTTCCCAGTCTGTCCCCCCCGTTCCCAGTCCCCCCAGTCCCCCCCGTTCCCAGTCCCCCCAGTCCCCCCGCCCACCTGGGCCACCTCCTTCAGGCGGTAGCTGGCCTCCTCGGCCAGCAGCTGGCAGCTCTCCTCGGGCACCTGCCCCACGCCCATGGCCTCCGCCATCACCTTCATCGACTCCGCCGGCAGCAGCGTGTGGCTCAGCTTCAGCTTCTTCTCCTCCGCCATCCTCCTCCTCCTCCTCCTCCTCCTCCTCCTCCGGGACCGGGGGGCCCCAAAACCGGGGGGGACCCCAAAACCGGGGGGGGGACCCTAAAAACAGGGGAACCCAAAGCTGGGGACCGCAAAACCGGGGGGAAGCCAAAGGCGGGGGGAACCGTAAAGCCTGGGGGACCCTAAAACCGGGGGGACCTTAGAGCCGGGGGGGGGACATCCTAAAAACAGGGGAACCCAAAGCTGGGGACCGCAAAACCGGGGGGACGCTAAAGCTGGGAGGAACTTTAAAGCCTGGGGGACCCTAAAACCGGGGGGACCTTAGAGCCGGGGGGGACCCCAAAGCCGGGGGGACCCCAAAAACAGGGGACCCCAAAGCCGGGGGACCCCGAAGCCGGGGGGACCCCAAAGCCGGGGGGACCCCAAAGCCGGGGGGGACCCTAAAACCGAAGGACCCCGCACCCGGGCGGGGCCCGACGCCCCCCTCCCCGCCCCGCCCCCCCCCCGTGTGACCCCGCTACCGGACCCCCGCGGTCCCCGGTCCCCGGTCCCCTCCCCCCGCCCCGGGCACCTCACGGCCTCGCCCCGGCTCCCGCCGCCGCCGCCGCCGCCATCTTGTGCCGGCCCCTCAGCGCCGCCGCCATCTTGGCCCGGCCCCCTCGGCGCCAGGTCCCGGCCGCGGCGTCGTGAGGCGACGCTGAGCGAGGCCCCGCCGAGCTCTCCCGTCCCTTGGTTCCCCGCGGGGCGGGGTTATCGCGATAGGCGAGTGCGATAGGGAGGGGGATGGGGGCGGGCGGGGGCGGCGGGGGTGAGCGGCGCTCGTTACCGAGCTGTCAGGACCTGGGGGGGGGGGGGGGCGGGGGCGGGGCCGCGGCGCTGCGCGGGCGCGAGGCGGCGGGGAGCGGGGTAACGGGGGGAGGGGAGAGACCATGGGGGGGGGGGGGGGGGGGGGGGGATGGGGGGAACCATTGGGGGTAACGGGGGGGATGGGGGGAGACCATGGGGGGATGGGGGGAACCATTGGGGGTAACGGGGGGGATGGGGGGAGACCATCGGGGAGAAAGGGGGGGATGGGGGGACCCTTGGGGGGGGGGGGGAGCCCATTGGGGGGGGCGAGACCATTGGGGTCTCCTCCACCTTCACCCCCCCCCCAGGCCACCGCCGCCCGCTGCCCCTTCGGCCTCAGCCATCTCGGACCATCAGCCCCCCCCCGGGACCCCCCCAAACCCCTGTGAGCCCCCAAAACCCCCTGGGACCCCCCAAACCCCCTGTGAGCCCCCAGACCCCCCCGTGCCCCCCGAACCCCTCTGTGCTCCCCCAAACCCCCCGGGACCCCCCAAACCCCCTGTGCCCCCCAGACCCCCCCCGGAACCCCCTAAATCCCCCCTGGGACCCCCCCAGCCCCCCTAAATCCCCCCGTGCCCCCCTGAACCCCTCTGTGCCCCCCCAAACCCCCTGTGACCCCCCCGTGACCCCCTGAACCCCTCTGTGCCCCCCGAGACCCCCCTGGGACCCCCCCCCCCTGGAACCCCCTAAATCCCCCTGGGACCCCCAAACCCCCTGTGACCCCCCCCCCAACCCCCTCTGTGCCCCCCCAAAAGCCTCCCGGGACCCCCCCAACCCCCTCTGTGCCCCCCCCAGACCCCCCTGGGAGCCCCCCCCCCCCCCAATGCCGCGAGGGGTGCGGACGTCCCCCCTGGGGACGCTGGAGGTGCCGGGGGTCCCCTACAGCCTGCGGGTGCTGCAGGAGGGGTACAGCACCCCCCAGGGTGACGGCACCGTCCGCGCCGACGGTTCCATCACCCTCATCCGGGGGGGCCCCGTCACCGCCCTGGTGGACACGGGGGGACCCTGGGACCGCGACCGCCTGCTGGAGCTGTTGGCCGCCCAAGGGTTGTCCCCCAACAGCGTCACCCACGTGGTTTGTACCCACGGCCACTCGGACCACGCGGGGAACGTCAACCTCTTCCCCGCCGCCACCTTGGCGGTGGGGTTGGACCTGAGCCGCGGCGACGGGCGCTACCTCCCCCACGGCTTGGCCGAGGGGCGTCCCTACGTCCTCCACCCCGCCGGCCTCGAGGTGACGGCCACCCCGGGCCACACGCCGGACCACGTCAGCGTGGTGGTACGCGGTACCGCCCTGGGGACCGTGGTGGTGGCCGGGGACTTGTTCGAGAGGGAGGAAGACGAGGAGGAGTGGCGGGCGTTGAGCCAAGACCCGCGGAAGCAAGAGCGAAGCCGGCGCCGGGTGTTGGCCGTGGCTGACGTCATCGTGCCGGGGCACGGCCCCCCCTTCCGCATCTGCAGGGAGCGGGGCGACGGCGACGGCCCTGCCGAGGAGGAGGAGGAGGAGGAGGAGGAGGAGGAGGGCGGTGAGGAAGGTGGTGGCCCTGGGGACGGGGGCACCTCAGGGACGTCCCCAAGGCCTTGAATCCCCCAGGAGGTGGCCCTGGAGGCGTCCCCAAGGCCATGAAGACCCCAAGAGGTGGCCCTGGGGACGGGGACACCCTCGGGGACGTCCCCAAGGCCACAAAGACCCC
The DNA here is from genome assembly GCF_047370975.1 of Nipponia nippon. Classification (NCBI taxonomy): domain Eukaryota; kingdom Metazoa; phylum Chordata; class Aves; order Pelecaniformes; family Threskiornithidae; genus Nipponia; species Nipponia nippon. The sequence goes on from NW_028262360.1 coordinate 1,170,231, forward strand.
GGGAGGTGGCCCTGGGGACAGGAGCACCTCATGGACGTCCCCAAGGCCATGAAGACCCCAAGAGGTGGCCCTGGGGATGGGGACACCTCAGGGACGTCCCCAAGGCCTTGAATCCCCCAGGAGGTGGCCCTGGAGGCGTCCCCAAGGCCACGAAGACCCCGGGAGGTGGCCCTGGGGACGGGGACACCCTTGGGACGTCCCCAAACGTGAAATAAAGCCCTGGCCGCCCCCGGTGCCGCGGGTCCCGCGCCTGGGTCGCACCCAACCCCCCGCAGCGCCCATTGGGTCGGATACTGGGAGGCAGAGGTGGGGTACTGGGACCCATTGGGTCGGATACTGGGAAGCAGAGGTGGGGTACTGGGACCCGATGGGTCGGGTACTGGGAGGCAGAGGTTGGGTACTGGGACCCATTGGGTCGGATACTGGGAGGCAGAGGTGGGGTACTGGGACCTGATGGGTCAGATACTGGGACCCATTGGGTCGGATACTGGGAGGCAGAGGTGGGGTACTGGGACCCAATGGGTCGGATACTGGGAGGCAGAGGTGGGGTACTGGGACCCATTGGGTCGGATACTGGGAGGCAGAGGTGGGGTACTGGGACCCGATGAGTCGGATACTGGGAGGCAGAGGTTGGGTACTGGGACCCATTGGGTCGGATACTGGGAGGCAGAGGTGGGGTACTGGGACCTGATGGGTCAGATACTGGGACCCATTGGGTCGGATACTGGGAGGCAGAGGTGGGGTACTGGGACCCATTGGGTCGGATACTGGGAGGCAGAGGTTGGGTACTGGGCACGCGCTGCTGGGCCGAGCCCCCGTCCCTGGCGCCGGTGGACGCGGCGCTCGGGGACGCGGCGCTCGGGGACGCGGCTGGGGTGGCCTTGCCCAACGGGGCTTTGCCGACCTGGGCGCTGCCCCCCTCCGCGGCTCCGGCGTTCCGTACGGCCGCCACCCCGCGCTGCCGCGGCGGTGGGACGGGGCCGCGCCGGCGCCGCGCCTCGGGGAGAAGGGAGCGAAGAAGGGGAAGGAGTTTCCCGCGCCGTGGCGGCGATGGCGGCCGTGACGGCGATGGCGGCCGTGGTGGCGATGGCGGCCATGACGGCGATGGCGGCCGTGATGGCGATGGCGGCCGTGACGGCGATGGCGGCCGCGGCGTCGGCGGAGGGGAGGGGAGCCAATGGCGGCGCGGGGCCGGGGGGCGGAGGGGGGCGACGTCACGGCGGGGTCACCGCGCTGTCCCCCGGGGCGTCACCCCCGGCCGGGGCGAGGGGGGACGTGGCACAACCCCATAGGAGGGCCGCCACCGCCTCCCTTCCACCCCAGTCCTCCCAGTCCCTCCCAGTCCCCCCCCAGTCCCCCCAATCCCTCCCAGTCCCCCCCAGTCCCTCCAGTCCCCCCAGTCCACCCCCATCCCCCCAGTCCCTCCCAGTCCCCCCCAATCCCCTCCAGTCCTCCCCAATCCCTCCCAGTCCCCCCCAATCCCCCCAGTCCCTCCCAGTCCCCCCCCAGTCCCCCCAGTCCCTCCCCCAGTCCCCCCAATCCCTCCCAGTCCCCCCCAGTCCCCCCAGTCCCTCCCAATCCCCCCAGTCCCCCCCCAATCCCCCCCAATCCCCCCCAGTCCCTCCCAGTCCCCCCCAATCCCTCCCAGTCCCCCCCAATCCCCCCAGTCCCTCCCAGTCCCTCCCAATCCCTCCCAGTCCCCCCCAATCCCCCCAGTCCCTCCCAGTCCCTCCCAATCCCTCCCAGTCCCCCCCAATCCCCTCCAGTCCTCCCCAATCCCTCCCAGTCCCCCCAATCCCCCCAGTCCCTCCCAGTCCCTCCCAGTCCCCCCCAATCCCTCCCAGTCCCCCCCAGTCCCTCCCAGTCCCCCCAGTCCCCCCCAATCCCTCGCAGTCCCCCCCAGTCCTCCCCAATCCCTCCCAGTCCCCCCCCAGTCCCCCCAATCCCTCCCAGTCCCCCCCAGTCCCTCCAGTCCCCCCAGTCCACCCCCATCCCCCCCAGTCCCTCCCAGTCCCTCCCAATCCCTCCCAGTCCCCCCCAATCCCCCCCAGTCCCTCCCAGTCCCCCCCCAGTCCCCCCAATCCCTCCCAGTCCCCCCCAGTCCCCCCCACTCCCCACCAGTCCCCCCCAGTCCCTCCCAGTCCCTCCCAGTCCCCCCCCAGTCCCCCCCAATCCCTCCCAGTCCCCCCCAATCCCCCCCAGTCCCTCCCAGTCCCCCCCAGTCCCCCCAATCCCTCCCAGTCCCCCCAGTCCCCCCCAATCCCTCCCAGTCCCCCCCAATCCCCCCAGTCCCTCCCAGTCCCTCCCAATCCCTCCCAGTCCCCCCCAATCCCCCCCAGTCCCTCCCAGTCCCCCCCAATCCCCCCAGTCCCTCCCAGTCCCTCCCAATCCCTCCCAGTCCCCCCCAATCCCCTCCAGTCCTCCCCAATCCCTCCCAGTCCCCCCCAATCCCCCCAGTCCCTCCCAGTCCCCCCCAGTCCCCCCCAATCCCCCCAGTCCCTCCCAGTCCCTCCCAGTCCCCCCAGTCCCCCCCAATCCCCTCCAGTCCTCCCCAATCCCTCCCAGTCCCTCCCAGTCCCCCCCCAGTCCCCCCAATCCCCCCAGTCCCTCCCAGTCCCTCCCAGTCCCCCCCAGTCCCCCCAGTCCCTCCCAGTCCCCCCCAGTCCCCCCCAATCCCTCCCAGTCCCCCCCAGTCCCCCCCAGTCCCTCCCAATCCCCCCCAATCCCCCCAGTCCCTCCCAGTCCCCCCCAATCCCCCCAGTCCCTCCCAGTCCCTCCCAATCCCTCCCAGTCCCCCCAATCCCCCCAGTCCCTCCCAGTCCCTCCCAGTCCCCCCCAATCCCCCCAGTCCCTCCCAGTCCCCCCCAGTCCCCCCCAATCCCCCCCAGTCCCTCCCCCAGTCCCCCCCAATCCCTCCCAGTCCCCCCAGTCCCCCCCAATCCCCCCCAATCCCCCCAGTCCCCCCCAGTCCACCCCAATCCCCCCAATCCCCCCAGTCCCTCCCAGTCCCTCCCAGTCCCCCCCAATCCCCCCCAGTCCCTCCCAGTCCCCCCAGTCCCCCCCAGTCCCCCCAGTCCCCCCCAATCCCTCCCAGTCCCTCCCAGTCCCCCCAGTCCCCCCCAGTCCCTCCCAGTCCCCCCCAATCCCCCCAATCCCTCCCAGTCCCTCCCAGTCCCTCCCAGTCCCCCCCCAATCCCCCCCCAGTCCCTCCCAATCCCTCCCAGTCCCCCCCAGTCCCCCCCAGTCCCCCCCCAGTCCCTCCCAGTCCCTCCCAATCCCTCCCAGTCCCCCCAATCCCCCCAGTCCCCCCCCAGTCCCTCCCAGTCCCCCCAGTCCCCCCAGTCCCCGTGGCAGGCCGGGCCCCCGGTGGCCCCGAGGTCCTTGGCCCCAGCGGGGTTATAAAGGCGGGGGGGCCCGGGGGGGCGCAGCCATGGCCTCCTCCCCGCGCCCCTGGGCGGCCCCGCTGGCGGCCCCGCTGGTGGCCCTGCTGGTGGCCCCGCTGGTGGCCCCGGCGCGGGCGGAGGTGGCCCCCGCCGCCTGGCTCTCCGTGGACAACGGGGGGCCCTGGGGGGAGTGGGGGGACCCCGAGTTCTGCCCCAAGGGCGTCCTGGCCACCGGCTTCCAGCTGAAGGTGGGGGGGGACGGGGGGACACGGGGGGACACGGGGACATGGGGACACAGGGGGGACGGGGGGACGGGGGGGACACGGGGGGGACATGGGGACACGGGGGGGACGGGGGACGGGGGGGACGGGGGGACAGGGGGGACACGGGGACATGGGGACACAGGGGGGACGGGGGGACGGGGGGGACACGGGGGGACATGGGGACACGGGGGGGACGGGGGGACAGGGGGGACGGGGGGACAGGGGGACACGGGGGGGACATGGGGACATGGGGACACAGGGGGGACGGGGGGACACGGGGGGATGGGGGGGACACAGGGACATGGGGACGTGGGGAGACAGGGGGACATGGGGGGACAGGGGGACATTGGGGACACGGGGGGACACGGGGGGCGTGGGGACATTGGGGACATGGGGACACGGGGACATGGGGGGACACAGGGACATGGGGGGACATGGGGGACAGGGGGACATGGGGACATTGGGGACACAGGGGGACATGGGGACATGGGGGGACGGGGGGGGAGACGGGGGCGCGGGTGACGTCACCGCGGCGCCAGGGCCCCAGGTCGACCCCCCCCGGGGTTTCTTCGGGGACGACACGGGGCTGAACGGGATCCGGCTGCTCTGCGGGGGGGCGGCGGCCACCTCCAGCGTGGGGCCGTGAGTCACCGGGCGGCCACCGGGGGGGCCGGGGGTGGCCACCTGGGGGGGGCCGTGGGGCGGCCATGTGGGGTGGGATGGTGGCCGTGGGGTGGCCACCTGGGGGGGGCATGGGGCGGCCACCTGGAGGGGGGCGGTGGTGGCCGTGGGGTGGCCACCTGGGGGGGGCTGTGGGGTGGCCATGTGGGGTGGGATGGTGGCCGTGGGGTGGCCACCTGGGGGGGCAGTGGTGGCCATGGGGTGGCCACCTGGGGGGCGGTGGGGTGGCCGCCTGAGGGGGCGGTGGTGGCCATGGGGTGGCCACCTGGGGGGGGGGGTGGTGGGGTGGCTGCCTGGGGGGGGCCATGGCCGTGGGGCGGCCATGTGGGGTGGGATGGTGGCCATGGGGTGGCCACCTGGGGGTGGGGGGTGGCCGTAGGGTGGCCACCTGGGGGGGGCGGTGGCTGTGGGGCAGCCATGTGGGGTGGGATGGTGGCCGTGGGGTGGCCACCTGGGGTGGGGGTGGTGGCCACAGGGTCCTTGCATGGGGTGGCCACCTGGGAGGGGGTGGTGGCCACAGGGTCCTTGCGTGGGGTGGCCCTGGGACAGCCATCGAAGCTGACGTTGGTGGCCACGAGTTCCCACGTGTGGTGCCCCCGCCGCCATGATGTCCCTCCCCACGGCCACCACTCCCCCGCCATGGCCACCACGACGTCCGCCACGGCCACCACCCCCCCCCCGTGGCCACCACTCCCCACCCATGGCCACCACGACCCATCCATGGCCACCACAATGTCCCCCATGCCCTTCCCCATGGCCCCCACACCCCACCCATGGCCACCATGATGTCCCCCATGGCCACCACACCCAACCCATGGCCACCACAATGTCCCTGATGCCCTTCCCCATGGCCACCACTCCCCCGCCATGGCCACCACTCCCCATCCACGGCCACCACTCCCCCCCGTGGCTACCACGCTGTCCCCCGTGGCCACCACAATGTCCCCCATGCCCTTCCCCATGGCCACCACTCCCCATCCACGGCCACCACTCCCCCCGTGTGGCCACCACGCCGTCCCCCGTGGCCACCACACCGTCCCCTGTGGCCACCACAATGTCCCCCATGCCCTTCCCCATGGCCACCACTCCCCCCCATGGCCACCACTCCCCCCGTGGCCACCATGCCGTCCCCCGTGGCCACCACAATGTCCCCCATGCCCTTCCCCATGGCCACCACACCCCAGCCATGGCCACCACAATGTCCCCCATGCCCTTCCCCACGGCCACCACTCCCCATCCACGGCCACCACTCCCCCCATGGCCACCACTCCCCCTGTGGCCACCACACCCCACCCATGCCCGCCCCAATGTCCCCCATGCCCTTCCCCATGGCCACCACACCCCACCCATGGCCACCATGATGTTCTCCATGGCCACCACACCCAACCCATGGCCACCACACCCCACCCATGGCCACCACAATGTCCCCCATGCCCTTCCCCATGGCCACCACTCCCCCTCCATGGCCACCACTCCCCCCGTGTGGCCACCACGCCGTCCCCCGTGGCCACCACACCGTCCCCTGTGGCCACCACAATGTCCCCCATGCCCTTCCCCATGGCCACCACACCCCACCCATGGCCACCATGATGTTCTCCATGGCCACCACGCCCAACCCATGGCCACCACACCCCACCCATGGCCACCACAATGTCCCCCATGCCCTTCCCCATGGCCACCACTCCCCATCCACGGCCACCACTCCCCCCCATGGCCACCACTCCCCCCCTGTGGCCACCACACCCCACCCATGGCCACCACAATGTCCCCCATGCCCTTCCCCATGGCCACCACACCCCACCCATGGCCACCATGATGTCCCCCATGGCCACCACACCCCACCCATGGCCACCACAATGTCCCCCATGCCCTTCCCCACGGCCACCACTCCCCCCCCGTGGCCACCACGCCGTCCCCCGTGGCCACCACCCCGACCCGCGGCCCCGCTCTCCCCAGCCGCGGCTCCTGGTTGCCGCCCCAGCGCTGCGGCCACCCCCACCACCTGGTCTCCTTCCGCCTGTGGGTGGAGGCCCCGCGGGGGCTCTGGGACGACACGGCCGCCAACGACCTGGAGGCGGCTTGCTCGGACGGGCAAGTGCTGGCCGGCGGCGGTGGCCCGGCGGGGGCCTGGGGCAACTGGAGCCTGCCCTGCCCCCAGCGGTGGGGGGTCTGCGGGCTGCGCACCCGCCTGGAGCCGCCCCAGCGCGGCGGCGACGACACCGCCCTCAACAGCGCCCAGCTCCTCTGCTGCGCCTGAGGGGCCGCCGGGGCCACCTGGGGCCTCTGGGGGCCACCTGGGCCGCCCAGGGCCTCTAGGGGCCACCTGGGGCCTCTGGGGGCCACCTAAGGCCTCCAGGGGCCACCACGGCCACCTGGGCTGCCCAGGGCCTCTGGGGGCCACCCGGGCCTCTGGGGGCCACCTGGGGCCACCTGGGCCACCTCGGGCCTCCAGGGGCCACCTGGGCTGCCCAGGGCCTCTGGGGGCCATCCGGGGCCACCTGGGGCCTCCAGGGGCCACCTGGGCCACCTAGGGCCTCAGGGGGCCACCCAGGGTCACCCAGGGCCACCGTGGCCACCCGGGGCCTCCAGGGGCCACCTGGGCCTCTGGGGGCCACCCGTGTCCCCCCCCGCCCTCCCTTGACCCCCAGGTCCCCTCCCCCCCCCATTAAACTCGGGCGGTGCCGGGCCGGGGCCTCCTCATTGCTGGGGGGGAGGGGGGACCCCGGGCGCCTGCGTCCCCTGGGGGGGCACTGGGAGGGACTGGGGGGGACTGGGGGGCTACTGGGGCGGACGGGGGGGGACTGGGGGGGGACTGGGGGTTACTGGGAGAGACTTGGGGGGCACTGGGGGTTACTGGGAGGGACTGGGGGGCATTGGGGGGGCACTGGGAGGGTACTGGAGGGCACTGGGATGTTACTGGGGGGTTATTGGGTGACGTTGGGGTGCTGGGGGGCACTGGGTAGGAACTGGGGGGACACTGAGGGGACTTGGGGGGCACTGGGGGTTACTGGGAGGTACTGGGGGGCACTGGGGGGCTACTGGAGGGCACTGGGGAGGCTGGGAGGGACTGGGGGGCACTGGGGGGGTTGTGGGGCCACTGGGAAGGTACTGGGAGGGACTGGGGGGGCACTGGAGAGGCACTGGGGTTTACTGGGGGAGTATTGGGAGGGACTGGGGGGCACTGGGAGGTTACTGGGGGGCACGGGGGTTTGCTGGGGGGTATTGGGGGGACTGGGAGGCACTGGGAGGTTACTGGGGGGCACGGGGGTTTGCTGGGGGGTATTGGGGGGACTGAGAGGCACTGGGAGGTTACTGGGGGGCACTGGGGCTTACTGGGGGGTATTGGGGGGACTGGGAGGCACTGGGAGGTTACTGGGGGGCACTGGGGTTTACTGGGGGGTATTGGGGGCACTGGGAGGCACTGGGAGGTTACTGGGGGGCACTGGGGCTTACTGGGGGGGTATTGGGGGCACTGGGAGGCAGTGGAGGGTCGCTGACGCCCCCCCCCCCAGCGAGTCCTGGCCCCGCCCCCTGGCGGGGAGGGGAGGGGTCAGCGGGGTCACCCGGGGGCAAGAGCGAGCTGTGATTGACAGCTCCGGCTACGCCCCCTTCTGTGCGGGGGCGGAGCCGCGCCAAGCGCCGGCTGCCCCGCTGCCGTAAAGCGCGGCGGGCGCCACGCTGCCGTAAAGCTCGGCTGCCGCTCCGCCGCGCCTGCCCCGCTGCCGTAAAGCGCGCGCCCTCCCCGCGAAAGCGGCGGCTGCCGTAAAGCGCCAAAAGCCGTCAAGCGCGGGGGAAGATGGCGGCGGCGGCGGTGACGGCGCGGGCGGGCGCGGCGGGGCCGCAGCCGGAGTGGGGCAGGGAGGCCGTCAGCACCGGCGTGAGTGGGGCGGGGGGAGGAGCTGTGGGGCGGGGGGAGGAGCTGTGGGGCAGGGGGGACCCATGTGGGGCGGGGGGGAGGAGCTGTGGGGCGGGGGGGACCCATGTGGGGGGCAGGGGGCGGGGCTGTGGGGCAGGGGGAGGAGCTGTGGGGCGGGGGGAGGAGCTGTGGGGCGGGGGGGACCCATGTGGGGGGCAGGGGGCGGGGCTGTGGGGCAGGGGGAGGAGCTGTGGGGCGGGGGGAGGAGCTGTGGGGCGGGGGGGACCCATGTGGGGGGCAGGGGGCGGGGCTGTGGGGCAGGGGGAGGAGCTGTGGGGCGGGGGGAGGAGCTGTGGGGCGGGGGGACCCATGTGGGGGGCAGGGGGCGGGGCTGTGGGGCGGGGGGGAGGAGCTGTGGGGCAGGGGGGAGGAGCTGTGGGGCAGGGGGGAGGAGCTGTGGGGTGGGGGGAGGAGCTGTGGGGCGGGGGGAGGAGCTGTGGGGCGGGGGGAGGAGCTGTGGGGCAGGGGGGACCCATGTGGGGCGGGGGGAGGAGCTGTGGGGCGGGGGGACCCATGTGGGGGGCAGGGGGCAGGGCTGTGGGGCAGGGGGAGGAGCTGTGGGGCGGGGGGGACCCATGTGGGGGGCAGGGGGCGGGGCTGTGGGGCAGGGGGAGGAGCTGTGGGGCGGGGGGAGGAGCTGTGGGGCGGGGGGGACCCATGTGGGGGGCAGGGGGAGGAGCTGTGGGGCAGGGGGGACCCATGTGGGGGGCAGGGGGAGGAGCTGTGGGGCAGGGGGAGGAGCTGTGGGGCAGGGGGGACCCATGTGGGGGGCAGGGGGCGGGGCTGTGGGGCGGGGGGGACCCATGTGGGGGACAGGGGCGGGGCTGTGGGGACAGGGGCGGGGCGATGGGGCAGGCTATGGGGCAAGGGGCGGGGCTATGGGGCAAGGGGCGGGGCTGTGGGGCTAGGGGCGGGGCTATGGGGCAGGCTGTGAGGCAGGCTATGGGGCAGGGGGCAGGGCTGTGGGTGGGGCTATGGGGCTGTGGGCGGGGCTATGGGGCAGGGGATCTGTGCCCCCCCCCCGCCCCGACGCAGCCCCTCCCCCCAGACGACCATCATGGCGGTGGAGTTCGACGGGGGCGTCGTCATCGGGGCCGACTCCCGCACCACCACCGGGTGAGGGGCGCCGCCCATGACATCACCGGTGATGTCACCGGTGATGTCACAGGGGGCTGGGGGCGTGTGGGGGGCACTGGGTGTCCCCAGGCCTGGAGACGTCACCGGGACGCAGGTGTCACCGGGTCCCTCGTCACAGGGTTGTGAGCGTCACCCGTGATGTCACCTGTGACGTCACCCGTGACATCACCATGCCGCCTCAAGACCGTGGGGGCGGTCCCAGGGGCCGCCAGTTGTCCCCAAACCCCCTGTTGTCACCGGGACGCGGTTGTCACCAGGACACCCGTCACGGGGTCGTCACCCACCGCCTATCGCCACGGCGTCACCACGGCGTCACCCGTGATGTCACTGTGATGTCACTTGCAGAGCACGGGGGTGGCTGCAGGTACCGCCAGTCCCTGCATCGTCACCGTGACAGTTGTCACCGTGACATGGTTGTCACCTGGCGCTTGTCACCATGGTGTCACCGTGGTGTCGTTCATGACATCACTGTGATGTCACTGCCAACCTGTGGGGCAGTCCCGGGGGCCACCGGGTGTCCCCAGCCCCTCCGCTGTCACCGTGACACAGTTGTCACTGGGACACCTGTCACGGTGTTGTCACCCGCAGCCTATCACCATGGTGTCACCCATGATGTCACTTCCAGACTGCAGGGGTCGCCCCAGGCGTCCCCAGCCCCTCTGTCCTCACCGTGACGCGGTTGTCACCGGGACAGAGTTGTCACCGTGACGCGGTTGTCACCCGGCGCCTGTCACCATGACGTCACCATGACGCCACTGCCAGCCTCTGGGGGCAGTCCCAGGGGCCGCCAGGCGTCCCCAGCCCCTCTGTCGTCACCGGGACAGGATTGTCACCGGGACGCGGTTGTCACCGGGACAGGGTTGTCACTGGGACGCGGTTGTCCCCGCAGCGTCCCCTGCCTTGTCACTGCTGGGAGCCCCGCCCCACACCGCGGGAGGGGTGGGGGGGGCTGTGGTGGCGCCGCCCTGACGTCACCCTGACGTCACGGTGACGTCACCGCCGCGGTGCCGCAGGTCGTACGTGGCCAACCGGGTGACGGACAAACTGACCCCCGTCCACGACCGCATCTTCTGCTGCCGCTCGGGCTCCGCCGCCGACACCCAGGCGGTGGCCGACGCCGTGGCCTATCAGCTGGCCTTCCACAGGTGGGTGAGGGGCGGGCGCCGTGGGGCAGGGGGTGTGGGGCGGGGGGTGTGGGGCTGGGAGGTGTGGGGCAGGGGGGTGTGGGGCAGGGGGGTGTGGGGCGGGGAGGTGTGGGGCAGGGGGATGTGGGACGGGGAGGTGTGGGGCAGGGGGGTGTGGGGCGGGCGCCGTGGGGCGGGGGGGTGTGGGGCGGGGAGGTGTGGGGCTGGGCACTGTGGGGCAGGCGCCGTGGGGCTGGTGCCATGGGACGGGGTGCTGTGGGGCAGGGGGGTGTGGGGCAGGTGCTGTGGGGCAGGGAGCCGTGGGGTGGGCGCTGTGGGGCGGGCGCCATGGGGCGGGGGGTGGGGCTGGGCACCGTGGGGTGGGTGCCATGGGGCTGGTGCCATGGGGCGGGCATGGTGGGGCGGGTGCTGTGGGGCGGGGAGGGGTGGGGCGGGCGCCGTGGGGCGGGGGGGGTGGGGCCAGCCCCACAGCTGCCCCCGCCCCCCAGCGTGGAGCTGGAGGAGCCGCCGCGGGTGCGCACGGCCGCCCGCCTCTTCCAGCAGAGCTGCTACCGCTACCGGGAGGAGCTGAGCGCCGGCGTCATCGTGGCCGGCTGGGACCCACGGCGCGGGGGGCAGGTGGGGGCCTCTGCCCCATAGCGGGACCCTCTGCCCCATAGCACGGCCCCTCTGCCCCATAGTGGGGCTTCCCTGCCCCATAGTGGGGCCTCTGTGCCCCATAGCACCCTCCACTGCCCCATAGCGGGACCCTCTGCCCCATAGCGGGCCCCTCTGCCCCACAGCACCCTCCACTGCCCCATAGCGGGACCCTCTGCCCCATAGCGGGACCCTCTGCCCCATAGCACGGCCCCTCTGCCCCATAGTGGGGCTTCCCTGCCCCATAGTGGGGCCTCTGTGCCCCATAGCACCCTCCACTGCCCCATAGCGGGACCCTCTGCCCCATAGCACGGCCCCTCTGCCCCATAGTGGGGCTTCCCTGCCCCATAGTGGGGCCTCTCTGCCCCACAGCACCCTCCACTGCCCCATAGCGGGACCCTCTGCCCCATAGCGGGACCCTCTGCCCCACAGCACCCTCCACTGCCCCATAGCGGGACCCTCTGCCCCATAGCGGGACCCTCTGCCCCATAGCACGGCCCCTCTGCCCCATAGTGGGGCTTCCCTGCCCCATAGTGGGGCCTCTGTGCCCCATAGCACCCTCCACTGCCCCATAGCGGGACCCTCTGCCCCATAGCACGGCCCCTCTGCCCCATAGTGGGGCTTCCCTGCCCCATAGTGGGGCCTCTCTGCCCCACAGCACCCTCCACTGCCCCATAGTGGGACCCTCTGCCCCATAGCGGGACCCTCTGCCCCATAGCACCCTCCACTGCCCCATAGCGGGACCCTCTGCCCCATAGTGGGGCTTCCCTGCCCCATAACACAGCCCCTCTGCCCCATAGCACCCTCCACTGCCCCATAGCAGGACCCTCTGCCCCATAGCACAGCCCCTCTGCCCCATAGCGGGCCCCTCTGCCCCATAGCACCCTCCACTGCCCCATAGCGGGACCCTCTGCCCCATAGCACAGCCTCTCTGCCCCATAGCGGGCCCCTCTGCCCTGTAGTGTGGCTTCCCTGCCCCATAGCGGGCCCCTCTGCCCCATAGCGTCCCCCCCCGCCCCATACCTTTCCGGCCCCATAGCATCCCCCTCCTACCCCCCAGCATCCCCCTCTCTGCCCCATAGCGTCTCCTTCCTGCCCCATAGCGTCCCCCCAGCCCCATAGCGTCCCCCCAGCCCCATGGCCCTCCTCTCTCTGCCCCACAGCCCCCTCAGCCCCCCATTGCTGCCCCACAGCCCCCCTATAGCCCCTATACCCCCCGTGCCCCCTATAGGTGTCCGCGGTGCCCCCGGGGGGGCTGCTCCCGCGGCCCCCGTAGCCCCTATAGCCCCTATACTGCCCCGCTGTAGGTGTACGCGGTGCCCGTGGGGGGGCTGCTCCCGCGGCCCCTATAGCCCCTATAGCCCCTATAGCCCCTATACTGCCCCGCTGTAGGTGTACGCGGTGCCCGTGGGGGGGCTGCTCCCGCGGCCCCTATAGCCCCTATAGCCCCTATAACCCCTATACTGCCCCGCTGTAGGTGTACGCGGTGCCCGTGGGGGGGCTGCTCCCGCGGCCCCCGTAGCCCCTATAGCCCCTATAGCCCCTATAGCCCCTATACTGCCCCGCTGTAGGTGTACGCGGTGCCCCGTGGGGGGGCTGCTCCCGCGGCCCCTATAGCCCCTATATCCCCTATAGCCCCTATACTGCCCTGCTGTAGGTGTACGCGGTGCCCATGGGGGGGCTGCTCCCGCGGCCCCTATAGCCCCTATAGCCCCTATAGCCCCTCTGCTGCCCCGCTGTAGGTGTACGCGGTGCCCGTGGGGGGGCTGCTCCCATAGCCCCTATATCCCCTATAGCCCCTATACTGCCCCGCTGTAGGTGTACGCGGTGCCCGTGGGGGGGCTGCTCCCGCGGCCCCTATAGCCCCTATAGCCCCTATAGCCCCTATACTGCCCCGCTGTAGGTGTACGCGGTGCCCATGGGGGGGCTGCTCCTGCGCCAGCCCTTCGCGGTGGGGGGCTCGGGCAGCTCCTACATCTACGGGTTCCTGGACGCCGCCTTCCGCCCCGCCATGACCCGCGCCCAGTGCCAGGAGTTCGTCGCCCGCGGTGCGCGGGGGGGGGGTTGGGGGGACACGGGGGGCTTTGGGGGGGCTTTGGGGGGACACAGAGGGGTTTGGGGGGGATGGGGGGGACACGGGGGGCTTTGGGGGGATATGGGGGCTTGGGGGGCTTTGGGGGCACACAGAGGGGTTTGGGGGGCTTTGAGGGGGATGTGGGGGGGACACGGGGGGGTTTTGGGGGGATTTGGGGGCTTGGGGGCACACAGAGGGGTTTTGGGGGGATATGGGGGGCTTGGGGGGCTTTGAGGGGGATGTGGGGGGGTTTGGGGGGCTACAGAGGGGTTTGGGGGGCTTTGAGGGGGATGGGGGGGTTTTGGGGGGCTACAGAGGGGTTTGGGGGGCTTTGAGGGGGATGTGGGGGGACACGGGGGGTTTTGGGGGGATTTGGGGGGCTTGGGGGCACACAGAGGGGTTTTGGGGGGGATATAGGGGGCTTGGGGGGGCTTTGGGGGCACACAGAGGGGTTTGGGGGGCTTTGAGGGGGATGTGGGGGGTTTGGGGGGCTACAGAGGGGTTTGGGGGGCTTTGAGGGGGATGGGGGGTTTTGGGGGGGCTACAGAGGGGTTTGGGGGGCTTTGAGGGGGATGGGGGGGAGACACGGGGTTTTGGGGGGATTTGGGGGCACACAGAGGGGTTTTGGGGGGGATATGGGGGGCTACAGGGGGCTGTGGGGGGGACATGGCATTTGGGGGGACACGGGTTTTGGGGGGATATGGGGGGGTTGGGGGCTCCAGAGGGGATATGGGGAGGCTTCGGGGGGCTACAGAGGGGTTTTGGGGGGGACACGGGGGGTTTGGGGGGCTACAGAGGGAGTTTGGGGGGACATGGGGGGTCCCAGGGGGGTTTGGGGACACACACAGGGGTTTAAGGGGGGCGCACAAGGGGTTGGGGGGGACATGGAGGGGTTTTGGGGGTCCCAGAGGGGTTTTTGGGGATCCCGGGGGATTTGGGGGGGCAGAGAGGGAGTTTGAGGGGGACATGGAGGGGTTTTGGGGGTCCCAGGGGGGTTGGGGGGGTATGAGGGGTTTGGGGGGACGGGGGGGGGGGGGGGTTTAAGGGGGCCACAGAGGAGTTTTGGGGGTGTTTAGGGGGGCACAGAGAGGGTTTGGGGGGACCTGGGGGTCCCAAGGGGCTTTAGGGGGTCCTAGGGGGGTTTGGGGGGCCATGGGGGGGGGGGTGGGGGGGACACGGCAGGGGGTGGAGGGGTCCCAGGGGGGTTTTGGGGGGACATGGAGGGGTTTGGGGGGGCACAGAGGGGTTTGGGGGGACACGGGGGGTTTGGGGGGGCACAGAGGGGATTTGGGGGGACACGGGGGGGTTTGGGGGGGACACGGGGGTTTTGGGGGGGACACAGAGGGGATTTGGGGGGGACACAGGGGGGTTTGGGGGGACACGGGGGGGTTTGGGGGGCACAGAGGGGATTTGGGGGGACACGGGGGGTTTGGGGGGGCACAGGGGGGATTTGGGGGGGACACGGGTTTGGGGGGACACGGGGGTTTTGGGGGGGACACAGAGGGGATTTGGGGGGACACGGGGGGGTTTGGGGGGCACGAGGGGATTTGGGGGGGACACGGGGGGGTTTGGGGGGCACAGAGGGGATTTGGGGGGGACACGGGGGGTTTGGGGGGCACGAGGGGATTTGGGGGGACACGGGGGGGTTTGGGGGGCACGAGGGGATTTGGGGGGGACACGGGGGGGTTTTGGGGGGCACGAGGGGATTTGGGGGGACACGGGGGGTTTTGGGGGGGGCACAGAGGGGATTTGGGGGGGGGACACGGGGGGGTTTTGGGGGGGCACAGGGGGGATTTGGGGGGACCCAGGGGGGTTTGGGGGGACATGGAGGGGTTCTGGGGGCTTGGGGGGGGACCCAGGGGGGTTTGGGGGGACACGGGGGGGGGGGGTCCCAGGGGGGTTGGGGGTCCGGGTTTGGGGGGTCGCTGACCTGCGTTGTCCCGCAGCGCTGGCGCTGGCGATGGCGCGGGACGGCTCCAGCGGAGGGGTGATCCGGCTGGCGGCCATCAGCGAGGCCGGGGTGGAGCGCAGCGTCCTGGCCGGCCCCGAGCTGCCGGGGGGCGAGGGCGGCCCCCCCGTCTGAGGGCCGCGGCCTCCCGCGGCGGCAATAAACGGCTCCGGCCCGGCAGAGCGAGGTCCCCTCCTGTCACCCCTCCGGGTGTGGGGGGTCCCTCTCCTGTCAACACCCAGGTGTGGGGGTCCCCTCCTGTCACCCCTCCGGGTGTGGGGGTCCCCTCCTGTCAACACCCAGGTGTGGGGGTCCCTCTCCTGTCACCCCTCCGGGTGTGGGGGGTCCCTCTCCTGTCAACACCCAGGTGTGGGGGTCCCCTCCTGTCACCCCTCCGGGTGTGGGGGTCCCTCTCCTGTCAACACCCAGGTGTGGGGGTCCCCTCCTGTCACCCCTCCGGGTGTGGGGGTCCCTCTCCTGTCAACACCCAGGTGTGGGGGTCCCCTCCTGTCACCCCTCCGGGTGTGGGGGTCCCCTCCTGTCAACACCCAGGTGTGGGGGTCCCTCTCCTGTCACCCCTCCGGGTGTGGGGGGTCCCCTCCTGTCACCCCTCCGGGTGTGGGGGTCCCCTCCTGTCCCCCCCGCGTGTTGGGGTCCCCTTCTGTCAACCCCCGGGTGTGGGGGGTCCCCTCCTGTCAACCCCCGGGTGTGGGGGGTCCCTCTCCTGTCATTCCCGGGTGTTGGGGTCCCCTCTCCTGTCACCCCCCGGACATGGGGGTCCCCTCCTGTCCCCCCCGGGTGTTGGGGTCCCTCTCCTGTCCCCCCCCCGGGTGTGGGGGGTCCCCTCCTGTCAACCCCCGGGTGTGGGGGGTCCCTCTCCTGTCACCCCCGGGTGTGGGGGTCCCTCTCCTGTCACCCCCGGCCGTGGGGGTCCCTCTCCCGTCCCCCCCAGTCCCGGGCTCCCCTCACGCCTCGGCGCTCGGACGAACGACAGCAAAAAGGGCGGGAAGCAAAAGGGCGGGAACGCCTCGCGCCGGGCCACGCCCCCCTCCCTCCCCTCCGCCGCCTCCCCTCAGCGGCGGGGCCGCGGCCCCTCACGGCCCCTCACGGCCCCGGCCCCGCTCCCCCGGGGCCCCTCACGGCTCCCCCGGGGCCCCTCACGGCTCCCCCGGCCCCTCACGGCCCCCGGGGCTCCGGGAGGGTCCGGCCCGGCCCGGCCGAACCCGCCCCAGCCGCGGCGGAGCCCGGCCCGGCCCCCGCCTCCCTCAGGGTGAGTGAGGGAAGGGGACGGGGCGGGGGGGGGGGGGGGAACGGCCGCGGGGAGGGGACCCGGGCGGGGGGGGGGGCAGGGGACCCCCGCCCCCCAGGGGCCCCCAGTGCCCCCCAGTGCTGCCTCCCAGTGTCCCCAGTGTCCCCAGTGCTGCCCCCAGTGTCACCCAGTGCTGCCCCCAGTGCTGCCTCCAGTGCCTCCTAGTGCCCCCAGTGCTGCCTCCAGTGTCCCCAGTGCCCCCCAGTGCTGCCTCCAGTGTCCCCAGTGCCCCCCAGTGCTGCCTCCAGTACCTCCCAGTGCCCCCAGTGCCACCCCCAGTGCCTCCCAGTGCCCCCCAGTGCCTCCCAGTGCCCCCAAGTGCTGCTTCCAGTGCCCGCAGTGTCCCCCAGTGCCTCCCAGTGCTGCCTCAAGTTCCTCCCAGTACCCGTAGTGTCCCCCAGCGCTGCCTCCAGTGCCTCCCAGTGCCCCCAGTACTGCCTCTAGTGCCCGCAGTGTCCCCCAGTACTGCCTCCATTGCCCCCAGTGCTGCCTCCAGTGTCCCCAGTGCCCCCCCACTGCCCCCAGTACTGCCTCCATTGCCTCCCAGTGCCCCCAGTACTGCCTCCAGCTTCTCCCAGTGCCCCCCCGTACTGCCTGCAATGCCCCCCAGTCTCTCCCAGTGCCCCCCCGTTTGCCCTTGACCCCCCCTAACGAGCCCTAATTACGGCACCCGGGCGTTGGGGGGGCGAAAATCCTTGTTTTGGGGGTGAAAAGGTGATTTTTGGGGGTGCAAGGGCCCATTCCGGGGGCCGAGGGTCCCGGTTTGGGGGCAAAAAAGTCAATTTTGGGAGCAAAAAGCTGCGGTTTGGGGGCTGAGAGCCCCAGTTTGGGGGTGAAAAGCCCCAGTTTGAGGGTATAAAACCCCCATTTTGAGGCAAAAAGTCCCAGTTTGGGGGTGAAAAGCCTCAGTTCAGGGGTGTAAAACCCCCATTTTGAGGCAAAAAGTCCCAGTTTGGGGGCAAAAAGGATCGTTTCAGGGGTGCAAAGCCCTGGTTTGGGGGCTGGGGGTCCCGATTTGGGGGCAAAAAGTCCATTTTGGGGGCAAAAAGCCCCAGTTTGGGGGAGAAAAGCAGCGGTTTGGGGGCTGAGGGCCCCAGTTTGGGGGTGAAAAGCCCCATTTTGGGAGCAGAGGGCCCCAGTTTGGGGGCAAAAAGTCCATTTTGGGGGTGAAAAGTCCCAGTTTGGGGGCTGAGGGCTCCGGTTTGGGGGCAAAAAGCCTCATTTTGGGGGCAAAATGTCCATTTGGGGAGTGAAAAGTCCCAGTTTGGGGCTGAGGGCCCCAGTTTGGGGGTGAAAAGCCCCAGTTTGGGGGTGTAAAAGCCCCATTTTGAGGCAACAAACCCCCGTTTGGGGTTAAAATGCCCCATTTTGGGGGCATAAGGCCCTGATTTGGGGTGAAAAACCCCATTTTGGGCTCATAAATCCCCGTTTTGGGGTTGTAAGGGCACATTTTGGAGTTAGAAAGCCCCGTTTTGGGGTCATAAATCCCAGTTTTTGGGGCTGAAACCCCCCGTTTTGGGGTGAAAAATCCCCGTTTTGGGGCTGAAAACCCCCATTTTGGGGCCGAAAATCCCTGTTTGGGGGTCAAAAAGCCCATTTTGAGGTCAAAAAACCCCACTTCGGAGTTAAAAATCCCCCTTTTGAGGACATAAATCCCCGTTTTGGGGTTAAAAAGCCCCGTTTTGGGGCCGACCCCCCCCACTTCGGGACCAAAAATCCCCGTTTTGGCGTCCTAAAGCCCGCGCGCGGCGCACGCGTGTGCTCGCGTGCCGCCTCCCTCGGTGCCGTGTTCCCGGTGCCACGCGTGTCTCCCAGTGCTCCCAGTATGGGTTCCCAGTTACGCCAGTACAGTCTCCCAGTGCTCCCAGTAGCCCCAGTATGGGCTCCCAGTTACGCCAGTACAGTCTCCCAGTGCTCCCAGTTACGCCAGTACAGTCTCCCAGTGCTCCCAGTAAGGGCTCCCAGTGCCCCCCCGTGTCCCCAACTCCCTCCCAGTCTCCTCTAATCCCTCCCAGTCACCCCCCAGTCCTGTCCCAGTGCCCCCCCACTCCCTCCCAGTGCCCCCAATCCCCCCCCAGTCCCTCCCAGTGCTCCCCAGTCCCCCCAATCCCTCTCAGTCCTGTCCCAGTGCCCCCCCCTCCCTCCCAGTGCCCCCAATCCCCCCCAGTCCCTCCCAGTGCTCCCCAGTCCCCCCCCAATCCCTCCCATTCCCTTCCCAGTCCCCCCCAGTGCTCCCAGTGACCCCACTCCGTGGCTCTGCCTCGCAGTTGTTGCTTTAATGAGCTCGGCCCTGGGCGCTCCCGAGGCGCTGGGGGGGCCGGGGGGGGGGGGGACCCCGCTGCGGGGGGCTGGGGGGCTCCTGCCCCACGCCGCGGCCTCGCCCCCGCCTCAGGAAAGCACCGAACCCCAAAATGGCCGCTGGGCTGCGCGGGACCCGGGGGGGGGCTGGGGGGCGCCCCCCAAGTGTTGGGGGGGGGGCAGCTGGGGGGGGGGGGGCTGCCCCACCGCGGGGGGTGCCCCCCCCCCCCCCGGCCCCCCAGTCGGGGGGACCCAGGGACACCCCATAACCCCTATAGGGACCCCATGACACCCCATAGTCCCTATAGGGACCCAGGGACTCCCCATAGCCCCCATAGGGTCACCCCATAGCCCCCATAGCAACCCAGCGACACCCCATAGCCCCTATAGGGACCCGGGGCTGCCCCACAACCCCCTATAGGGACCCCCCACAGCCCCCATAGGGACCCCAAGGACACCCCATAGCCCCCATAGGGACCCAGCAACACCCCATAGCCCCCATAGGGTCACCCCACAGCCCCCATAGCGACCCAGCGACACCCCATAGCCCCTATAGGGACCCGGGGCTGCCCCACAACCCCCTATAGGGATCACCCACATCCCCCATAGGGACCCAAGGACACCCCACAGCCCCTATAGGAACCCAAGGACACCCCATAGCCCCTATAGGGACTCGGGGACACCCCATATCCCCCATAAGGCCACCCCATAGGACCCTGGGGCCATCCCACAACCTCCATAGGGACCCAAGGACACCCCATAAACCCACATGGGGTCAACCTATAGCCCCCATAGGGGACACAGGGCTGCCTCACAGCCCCCATAGGGAGACCCCACAGCCCCCATGGGGACCCAGGGACACCCCACAGCCCCCATAGGGAGACCCCACAGCCCCTATAGGGACCCAGGGCTGCCCCCCAGCCCCCATAGGGAGACCCCACAGCCCCTATAGGGATCCAAGGCTGCCCCCCAGCCCCCATAGGGAGACCCCACAGCCCCTATAGGGATCCAAGGCTGCCCCCCAGCCCCCATAGGGACCCAGGGCCACCCCCCAGCCCCCATAGGGAGACCCCACAGCCCCCATAGGGCCCCAGGGCTGCCCCCCAGCCCCCACAGGGAGACCCCACAGCCCCTATAGGGGTCCAGGGCTGCCCCACAGCCCCCATAAGGATCTAGGGTCACCCCGCAGCCCCCATAGGGCCCCAGGGCCGCCCCCCAGCCCCCCACAGGGAAGCCCCCCAGCCCCCATAGGGAGGCCCCCGGCCCCTATAGGGATCCAAGGCCGCCCCCCAGCCCCTATAGGGCCCCAGGGCCACCCCCCAGCCCCCACAGGGAAGCCCCCCAGCCCCCATAGGGATCCAAGGCTGCCCCCCAGCCCCCATAGGGATCCAAGGCCGCCCCCCCAGCCCCTATAGGGCCGCCCCCCAGCCCCTATCGGGCCCCGGCGGCTCAGGCGCTGAGGAAGAGGCGCCTGTAGCACTTGTTCATCTGCTCGAGGAAGATGAAGGTGAGGACGGTGTGGGGGCCCAGGCGGGCGTAGTAGGGCGTGAAGCCCTTCCAGAGGCTGAAGAAGCCCTCGTAGCGCACCACCTTCACCAGCACGTCCTGGGGGCGCGGGGGGTCAGGGGGACCCCAACCGGGGGGACCCCCCAAAATGGCGGGGGGACCCCCCAAAATGGCGGGGGGGACCCCCCCAAAATGGCAGGGACACCCCCCCCCCCCCCAAAACGCCCCCCGCCGCCGCTCACTCACCAGCCCGTTGCGGTACTCGGGTTTCCCGTCGATCGTCCGCATGTTTTGGATGCTGCCGGGGAGATTTTTGGGGGTGAATAGGGCGATTTTGGGGGTCCCCCCCCAAAAAGGGCGGGTAACGAAGGGGGGGGGGGGGGGCGCCGCTAACGACCGACCGGGTCTTGACGATGTCGACGGGCATGGAGGCGGCGGTGGTGACCAGGCCGCTGATCATGCTGGCGCAGAAGTGGCAGAGGATGTCGTCGCGGAAATGCCCTGCGCCCCGAGAAGGGGGTGACGGGGTTGGGGGGTGGTGACGGATTTGGGAGGGGGGGGGTTGGGGGGGGGGGGTGGTGGATTTTGGGGACCCCCCCCCCTCCCCGGACTCACCGGAGTCGAGGAGGAATTGCTTGGACTGGGAGTAGGAGGCCAACTGGGCCGCGTTGACCACCACGGCCCGCGCCATGGTGGGGATGCAGCCCTGGGGGGGGGGGGGTGGGGGTGAGGGGGGTTGGGGGGACCCCCTGCACCCCCAAACCCCCTGTGCCCCCCCCAACCCCCCCCCCCGGGCCTCCAGAACAGGGGAGCCCCCCCCCCCCCCGCCGTGGTGGGGGTGCAGCCCTGGGGTGGGGGTATAAGGGGAGGGGGGTGGATTTTGGGGTCCCCCCCCAGCACCCCCAAACCCCCCCGACCACGGGGACCCCCCCGTCCTGTAACTGGGGGGGGGCACAGGGAAAAGGGGGGGGTAGGGGAAGGGGGGCTCTATAGGGGGAAGGGGGGCTCTATAGGGGTCGGGGGGATTTTGGGGTGCCCCCACCCCCCCAGAGCATGGGGCTCCCCTGTCCTTAATTGGGGGGTGCAGCTGGGGGGGCACAGGGAAATGGGGGTCTATAGGGGAAAAGGGGGGGTCTATAGGGGGAAGGGGGGGCCTATAGGGGTGCCCCCACCCCCCAGAGCATGGAGCCCCCTGTCCTTAATTGGGGGGTGCAGCCTGGGGGGGCCAGGGAAATGGGGGTCTATAGGGGAATAGGGGGGCCTATAGGGGAAAAGGGTAAATCTATAGGGGGAAAGGAGAGTCTATAGGGGGAAGGGGGGGGTCTATAGGGAGAAAAGGCGGGGTCTATAGGGAGAAGGGGAAATCTATGGGGGGAAGGGGGGTCTATAGGAAGAAAGGGGGGGTCTATAGGGAGAAGGGGGGTCTATAGGGAGAAGTAGGGATCTATAGGGGCAACGGGGGGTCTATAGGAAGAAGGGGAAATCTATAGGGGGGGAAGGGGGGGTCTATAGGGAGAAAGGGGGGGGTCTATAGGGGGAAGGGGGGTTCTATAGAGAGAAGTAGGTGTCTATAGGGAGAAAGGGAAATCTATACGGGGGGGAAGGGGGGAAGGGGGGGCCGATAGGGGGAAGGGGAGCCCATCGGGGTGGGATTTTGGGGTGCCCCCTACCCTCCAGAGCGTGGCGACCCCCTCCTCCCGCGTCATCCGCAGCAGCGCGTCGAAGACGTTGCGGTACCCCCGCCGCTCGGCGGGGGGCAACCTGCGGCGAGGGGGCGTCAGGGCCCCTGGGGGGGGGGGGACGCGCACACACACACGGACGGGCCCCCCATCCCCCCCCCTTTCGGGGCCCCCCCCCCCAGTTTCGGGGCGCTCACCTGCCGTCAGCCGTCATGCGGATGAGGGCGACCTCGGCGGGGGTGCCGACGAAGGCGCCGGCGGCGCCCGCGGTCATGCCGATGGCGGCCTTGGCGAGGAAGGGGGGGGGGGTGCCGTCGGGGGCCCCCAGCCGCTCCAGCAGGACGCTGTAGATGCCCAGGCGCGTGGTGGTGTAGGTGGCCTGACGCAACAGCCCCGCCGACAGCCTGCGGGCACCCCAAAACGGCCCCGGCGTCACGGGGGGCACCCCCAAACCGCCTCGGCGGGGGCACCCCCAAACCGCCTCCGGGTGGGGCGGGGGGGACC
This sequence comes from Nipponia nippon, assembly GCF_047370975.1. Classification (NCBI taxonomy): domain Eukaryota; kingdom Metazoa; phylum Chordata; class Aves; order Pelecaniformes; family Threskiornithidae; genus Nipponia; species Nipponia nippon. Next base: position 1,192,710 of record NW_028262360.1, read on the forward strand.
CCCAAACGGCCTCGGCGGGGGGCGGGGGACCCCAAAAATGGCCTCGGTGTGACTTGGGGGCGGGGGGGGCCCCCCAAAGCCTGCGGCGTCTCCCGGGGGCAACGGCAGCCCCCCCAAAATGGCTGCGCCCCCCCTCATGTTGGGCCCCGGGACCCCCCTGAACCCCAACACCGGCCCCAGGACCCCCGAACCCCAACACTGGCCCCAGGACCCCCTGAACCCCAACACCGGCCCCAGGACCCCCCAACCCCAACACCGGCCCCAGGACCCCCTGAACCCCAACACCAGCCCCAGGACCCCCAAAACCATCACCGGGACTCCCCAAACCCCTACACCGACCACAGGGCCCCCCTGAACCCCAACACCAGCCCCAGGACCCCCCAACCCACCCCCCAGTATTCCCAGGACCCCCCAAACCCCTGCACCAGCCCCAGGGCCCCCTAAAACCCCCTACACCGTCCCCAGGAACCCCCAAACCCCTACACCGTCCCGAGGAACCCCCAAACCCCTACACCGGCCCCAGGAACCCCCAAACCCCCTACACTGCCCCCAGACCCCCCCAATCCCCTACACCGGCCCCAGGAACCCCCAAAACCATCCCCAGGACCCCCCAAACCCCTACACTGGCCCCAGGAACCCCCCAACCCCTACACCATCCCCAGGACCCCCCAAACCCCTACACTGGCCCCAGGAACCCCCAAAACCCCTACAGCGTCCCCAGGAACCCCTCACCCCCCACTGTCTCCAGGACCCCCAAAACCGTCCTTACACCCCCACGCTGACCCTAGGACCTCCAACACCGGCCCCAGGAACCCCTGAACCCCAACACCCGCCCCAGGACTCCCTAAAACCTCCTACACCGGGCCCAGGAACCCCAACACCCGCCCCAGGACCCCCCCAACCCCCAACACCGGCCCCAGGACCCCCCGAACCCCTATACCAGCCCCAGGACCCCCCAAAACCCCCTACACCATCTGCAGGAACCCCCAAACCCCTACACCGTCCCCAGGAACCCCCAAAACCATCACCAGGAACCCCCAAACCCCTACAGCGTTCCCAGGACCCCCTCAACCCCCCCACTGTCTCCAGGACCCCCAAAACCGTCCTTACACCCCCACGCTGACCCTAGGACCCCCAACACCGGCCCCAGGAACCCCTGAACCCCAACACCCGCCCCAGGACTCCCTAAAACCTCCTACACCGGGCCCAGGAACCCCAACACCCGCCCCAGGACCCCCCCAAACCCCAACCCCGGCCCCAGGACCCCCCAAACCATCGCCAGGACCCCCGACAGCGGCCCCAGCACCCCCCGAACCCCCAACACCGTCCTTACACCCCCCACGCCGGCCCCAGGGCCCCTGGACCCCTGCACCATCTCCGAGACCCCCAAAACCACCCCCAGACCCCCCCCGAACCCCAACACCCGCCCCAGGACCCCCCAAAACCCTCGCCAGGGCCTGGGGGGGCCCTGGGTGACCCCAGGGGGTCCTGGGGGACCCCAAAGGGTCTGGGGGGGTCCCCGGGGGGTCCCCGCGGTTGGGGGGGGGTTAGAGGGTCCTGGGGGTGTTTGGGGGGGTCCCAGGGGGTTGGGGGGTCCCCGGGAGGGGTTGGAGGGGGTCCCCAGGGTTTGGGGGTCCCCGGGGTGTTTGGGGGGTCCCCGGGCTTTCGGGGGGTCCCCGGGGGGTTTTGGGGGTCCTCAGGGGGTCCCAAGGGTTTGGGGGGCCCTGGGGGTGTTGGGGTGTCCCAAGGGTGTTGGGGGGTTCCCAGGGGTGTTTGGGGGGGTGTTTGGGGGGTGTTGGGGGTTCCCAGAGGTGTTGCGGGGGATCCCGGGGGTGTTTGGGGGGTGTTGGGGGTCCCGGGGGTGTTGGGGGTTCCCAGAGGTGTTGGGGGGGTCCCGGGGGTGTCTGGGGGGTGTTGGGGGTCCCGGGGGTGTTGGGGGGTGTTGGGGGTCCCGGGGGTGTTGGGGGTTCCCAGAGGTGTTGGGGGGTCCCGGGGGTGTTGGGGGTTCCCAGAGGTGTTGGGGGGATCCCGGGGGTGTTTGGGGGGTGTTGGGGGTCCCGGGGGTGTTGGGGGTTCCCAGAGGTGTTGGGGGGGGTCCCGGGGGTGTCTGGGGGGTGTTGGGGGTCCCGGGGGTGTTGGGGGGTCCCAGAGGTGTTGGGGGGGTCCCGGGGGTGTCTGGGGGGTGTTGGGGGTCCCGGGGGTGTTGGGGGGTCCCAGAGGTGTTGGGGGGGGGGTCCCGGAGGTGTTGAGGGGTCCCAGAGGTGTTGGGGGGGTCCCGGGGGTGTTTGGGAGTGTTGGGGGTCCCGGGGGTGTTGGGGGGTGTTGGGGGTCCCGGGGGTGTTTGGGGGGTGTTTGGGGGGTGTTGGGGGTCCCGGGGGTCCCGGTTACCCGGTGTAGATGCCGCGCAGCCCCTCGCGGCGCAGGACGGCGGCCAGCGCGTGCAGGCTGGTGGGGAACTCGCGGCCCTTGGCCCCCTCCCCGCTCAGCTGCATCCGGTTCTTCACCAGGTCCAGGGGCTGCACGAAGACGGTGGCCCCCATCCTGCGGGGGGGTCAGCGGGGGGGGGGGGGGATTGGGGGGGCTGGGGGGTGAATGGGGGGTGGGGGGGCTGGGGGGTGAATTGGGGGGGCTTGGGGGGTGAATTTGGGGGGTTGGGGGGTTTGGGGGGGATTGGGGGGGGTTTGGGGGTGAATGGGGGGGGGGCTGGGGGGTAAATGGGGGGGATTGGGGGGCTTGGGGGTGAATGGGGGGGTGGGGGGCTTGGGGGTGAAGGGGGGGCTGGGGGTGAATTGGGGGGGTTGGGGGGATTGGGGGGATCTGGGGGTAAATTTGGGGGGGGGTTGGGGGGTTTTGGGGGTGAATTTGGGGGGCTGGGGGGTTTGGGGGGATTGGGGGGTTCTGGGGGTAAATTGGGGGGGGCTGGGGGGTTTGAGGGGGGATTGGGGGGCTGGAAGGGGTTTGGGGGTGCATTGGGGGGGGCTGGGGGGATCTGGGGGTAAATTTGGGGGGTGGGGGGATTGGGGGGTGGGGGGTTTCGGGGGTGAATTTGGGGGGTCTGAGGGGGTTTGGGGGGCTGCAGGGGGTTTGAGAAGGGTTTGGGGGGCTGAGGGGGGGTTGGGGGTCTGTGGGGGTTGGGGGGAGCTGGGGCAGATTTGGGGGGGGGGGGCTGAGGGGGTTTTGGGGGATTGGGGGGGGTCCCGGTTTGGGGGGTCCCGGGGGGGGGGCGCTCACCCGGCCAGGCCGCCGAAGAGGAACTTCACCCACTTCGGGGAGCTCTTGGGCCTCTCGGCCGCCGGCGCCGCCGCCATCGCGGCCGGGAACCGGTGCCGGCGGAGCCGGGGCGGGGGGGGGGGGGCGGGCGCAGGGACCCGGGGGGGCCCGGGGGGTCCGGAGCCGGCGGCGCCCCAAGGTGACTCGGGGAGGGGGCGGCGGGGGCTGCGCGCAGGCGCGGGGCGCCTGCGCAGAGCCCCCCGGGAGGCGGGGCCGCGCGGGCCCCTGGGGGCGTGGCCCCGCGGCGATGGGCGTGGCTCGGTCCAATAGGACGGCGCGTCTGTAGGGTGGGGGCGTGGTCCGGTGCTGAAGGCGGGGCTCGGGCCAATAGGGAGGTGCTGAGGGCGGGGGTGTATGCTAATGAATGGGCGTGGTCTGACCCCCCCCCCCCCTCTGAGGGCATCTCCCCGCCTCCCGCCTGTCATTGGCGGGGGGGGCGGTGGGAGGGGGTTGGGCGGGAAGGTGAATCGGCGGGGATTGGTTGGGGAGCGGGGCGGGCTCAGGGAGGCTCCGCCCCTCTCTCGCGAGATTCCGCTGGGCGCCGCCATCTTGCGGGGCCGCCGGCTCGGGGAGGAGCCCCCGGGGCCCAGGTCCCGGTGGTGAGCGCTGGGGGGCGCTGGGGGGCACTGGGAGGTACTGGGAGGTACTGGGCGGGGCATTGGGATGCGCTGGGGGGCATTGGGAGGTACTGGGAGGCATTGGGGGGCACTGGGAGGCACTGGGGGGCACTGGGAAGGTACTGGGAATGTACTGGAGGGGCACTGGGAGGTACGGGGGAGCACTGGGAAGATACCGGGGGGCACTGGGAAGGTGCTGGGAGCTACTGGGAGACACTGGGAGGTACTGGGAACGCGCTGGGGAGCACTGGAAGGTGCTGGGGGGCACTGGGAGGTACTGGAGGACACTGGGAAGGTGCTGGGGAACACTGGGAGGCACGGGGAAGGCACTGGGAACATACTGGGGGGCACTGGGAGGCATCGGGAAGCACTGGGAAGGTACTGGGGGCCTTGGGAGCCACTGGAAAGCACTGGGAACATACTGGGAGGCGCTTGTAGGCACTGGGAAGGCATTGGGAGGCACTGGGGGAGACTGGGAGCCACTGGGAAAGTACTGGGGGGCACTGGGAGGCACTGGGAGGTACTGGGAGGCACTCTGGGGGGTACTGGAGGCCACTGGGAAGTACTTTGGGGAGCACTGGGAGGCACCCCGGGTATACTGGAAGGTACTGGGAATGTACTGGGGGACACTGGGAGGCTCTAGGAGATACTGGGAGACACTCAGGGGGTCACTGGTGGGTACTGGGAGATGCTGGGAGGCATCCGGAGGTGTACTGGGAGGCACTGGGAAGATACTGGGGGACGCTAGGAGGCAGTAGGGGGCGCTGGGAGATACTGGGAGGCACCGTGTGGTGTACTGGGGGTACTGGGAGGCACTCTGGGGGTTACTGGGGGGCACTGGGAGTACTGGGAGGCACTCTGGGGGGCACTGGGAATACTGGGAGGCACTGTGTGGTGTACTGGGGGTACTGGGAGGCACTCTGGGGGGCACTGGGAAGCGCTCTGGGAGGTACTTTGGGGTGCACTGGGAGCACTGGGAGCCCCCTTGTCCATACTGGGACCTCCTGGATACACCCATTACTGGTTTTAACTGGGAGTTACTGGTTTTAACTGGGAGTTACTGGTCAGGTACTGGACCCCAGCAGCTCCAGGGAGGCCCCTCCCCCCGGGGGTGCCCCACCCCCACCCCCGGGGATCTCGGGGTCCCCTCCAACCCCTCCCCCCCCTTTTGGGGTCCCCCCGGGGTTTGGGGGTCCCTGAGGTGGGGGGGGCACTGGGGGAGCAGGGTGCAAGGGGTGACGCGGTGCGGAGCGCCCCGGGTGACGGGGTGCCGCGGGTGCCGCGACGGGTGTTCCCACGGGTGACACGGTGACCCACTGCGCGGTGACGGGGGTGACGCGGTGCCAGCGTCACCTGGTGCGCGGTGACAGGGGGCCACGGGTGACACGGTGACACCCTGACCCACTGGGGGGTGCCACGGGTGACGCGGTGGCCTGGTGTGCAGTGCCACGGGTGACACCGTGACAGGGTGACACCGTGACCTGACACACAATGACAGGGGTCCACGGGTGACACCATGACAGGGTGACCTGGTGCACGGTGACAGGGGGCCACAGGTGACACCGTGACACCCTGACCCACTGGGGGGTGCCACGGGTGACGCGGTGGCCCGGTGTGCAGTGCCACGGGTGACACCGTGACAGGGTGACCTGGTGTGCGGTGACAGGGGGCCACGGGTGACACCGTGACAGGGTGACAGTGACGTGATGCACAATGACAGGGGACCACGGGTGACACAGTGACACCGTGACAGGGCGCCGCGGGTGACACGGTGACACCGTGACAGGGGGCCGCGGGTGACACGGTGACCTGGTGTGCAATGACGGGGTGCCACGGTGGCAGGGTGACACCGCGACATGGTGACACCGCGACACGGCAGCGCGGCGCCGTGGGTGCCACAGGGCGCCGCGCTGACTGAGGAACGGTGACAGGGTGACACCGTCACAGGTGACGCGGTGACATGGTGACGCGGCTCTGCTGACCCTCGGCCGCGCCCGGGCCCCCCCCCAGCACCGGGAGCAGCCCCACGGCGAAGGTAAAGCCCCACGGCCGCCCCATAGCTGCCCCACGGCACCCCCCTGCCAGCCCCACGGCCGCCCCACGGCCCTCCCACCTGCCCCATGGCCGCCCCATAGCAACCCCACAGCCGCCCCACAGCCCATGGCTGCCCCACGGCTGCCCCACAGCACCCCAGTGCCAGCCCCACAGAGTCCTGCCAGCCCCACAGCCACCCCCCTGCCCCACGGCTGCCCCACACATCACCCACCCGGCCCAACCCGCCCCACGGCCGCCCCACACCCCTCCCACCTGCCCCATGGCCGCCCCATAGCAACCCCACAGCCGCCCCACGGCTGCCCCACACATCACCCACCCGGCTCAACCCGCCCCACAGCGGGGGAGGGGGGCGGTTGGGGGGCCCAACACCTCGGGGGGGGGGGGGGGGGGGCTCTTTCCGCCCCACGGCCCAACGGCCGCCGCCGCAGCGCGGGTTCCCGCCGTGGGGCGCATCCGGGCCCCTCCCCCACCCCCGCGTGGGCCCCCCCCGTGAGTCCCCGGGGGGGGGGGGGGGAGGGGCGGGGGGGGAGGAAGCGCCCGAGCCGCTGTCGCTGCCCTTATAAGGCCTCGACGGCGCCGGGGCCGCTTCCGCCGCGCCCGGGGCCTGCCCCACATCCTGCCCCACATCAACCCCCCGCCCCACATCCTGCCCCACATCAACCCCCTGCCCCACATCACTGGGTCCCTGCCCCACATGGCCTGTTCAAACACCTGGGTCCCTGCCCCACATCATCATCCCCTGCCCCACAACCTGCCCAGAGACCTGGGTCCCTGCCCCACATCTTCCCCCTCTGCCCCCCCAACTCCCCCGCCTCCCTGCCCCACATCAACCCCCCCCCCGCCCCACATCACCCCCCCCCCGCCCCACATCACCCCCAGACACCCGGGCTCCCAGCCAGGGCAGGCGCTGGAGTGGGGTGAAGGTGGGGCAGCGCCACGGATCCCCATTTGTGGGGCGGGGGGGGGTTACTTGGGGGGCAGGGGGGGTTCCCCCTATAGGGGACCCACACAACATCCGTGCGTCCTGCCCTGCGCCCCCCCCCCCCCCGCCCCCCAACTCCCCCTTAACCCCTTCCTTCTGCCCCATAGCGCTGAAGCCTACCCACGCCCCCCCGGTGAGCCCCTCCCCCCCCAGTAAAGGCCCTGCCCCCCACCTGCGGCTCCTGTGGGGTTTGGGGGGGGGGGGGGGGGAGGGGTGACGTGGCCTCACCCCTGCCCCATAGCGGACTTTGACCCCGGGGCGCGGCGCGGCACCCTTGGACCCCAGCCTCCGGGAAGGCGCCCCCGCCCCACACGTAGACGGCGGAGCCCCACCCCACGGCCCTGCCCCACATCTACACCACCCTGCC